>NW_026095751.1:220064-1476975 GCF_023614345.1 Adelges cooleyi
TAGAGGCGCAGATACCGATCCTTGAGGTACTCCCGCGTGGATTGGTGATACTTCGCATAAGGAGAAGCCAGATCGAACGGCGAAATGTCTGTTTTCTAGATAAGATTTTAATAAAAGAAAATAGTATGGTGGAAGAATAGATTTGAGTTTGAAGAGTAGGCCATTATGCCATACTCTGTCAAATGCCTGAGACACGTCAAGGAAGGCAGCTGTGCAAATAAGCTATTTTTCAAGAGTATAGGATATTTTATCCACTAGGCGATGGACTTGGTGTATTGTGGAGTGGTTATGACGAAATCCAAATTGGGTATTAGGTATGCTCGCTTCTACGATAGGAAGGATACGTTTTAGGATAATTCTTTCAAACATTTTTGAAAATAGCGGAATAAGACTAATGGGCCTATATGATTCGGGAGAGTCGGGAGGTTTGCCAGGCTTGGGGATCATAATGATGATTGAGAATTTCCATAAAGCCGGGAAGTATGCCAGTCTAAGTATAGAGTTATAGATGTGAGTTAAGAGAAGTAAAGTTTTTTTGGAAAGTTGTTTTGCTACCTCAGCTGTGATGAGGCTTTTGTAATGAGGAGAGTTCCTTATCGCATTTTCAACATCGCTAGGTCGAACATGTTTAGGTGGGAGAGTCATGGGTAGAGGATAGGAGAGAGAGAGAGTGGTTTACTTATTCGATTTGAGAAGGAGAGAGAATATTGTTGTGTGGTTGGAAGGTTATAATGTTTTTAAATCGATAAAATGGCATAAACAACAAACTAGCGAAAAATATAATATAGTGTCTCAGCTTCAAGATTATTACAAATATATATAAATTGTATAAAAAAAACCAGCTATGTAAATAAAATCACGTAGGCGAGCTTGTAAAATATAACTAGATATTACTCTTCGACAATTCGCCATTGAATGTAAAACTAATAACTAAAAACTATTGTACATATGTAATTATGTTAAAACAAATTCAACCAGCCATGGTAATAAATTAACACAGGCACTCTCCAAATAAAATTCGATTTTATAGTTTTGGTCGAAATATAAGCTCATTGTCAAGACACGATAAAGTCACTTCTAAACTGTTGATTCGTCAAGCTGATCAATTTAAGCTTCATCTTAAAACATTTCAGATTATTTAAATAATTTTAGAAAACTATCAACCTTTAACAATCAAACATTGACACTATCAAGCTTCAAAGCTGTTAACACGCTTTTCATCAGGTATGGAAAAATGTTTACTCTTTTATTTTCAGTGTGTATTCATTAGGCTACAAAATAGTATTTTCAATTTTGTATCTTAAATACATCTGAAGTCTAAGCTATTTTATATATCTTGTATTTTTAATAGCTTATAGATATAAATACTATTTTTTTAAAAATTAATGGTACCTAATTTCCTAAGACGTTACTGTTTTATGTTTAAACTTGAATTAAAATGTCATACTACTAGTGTATGAAGTTTTTAGTTAATAAGTTAATAGATATAAGCAAACCTTCTGAAAAATCATTACAAGTATTTTTTTTAAAAAAGGTTTAAAGTGTTTAGGACTTTTCATAACCAAAAGTGATAAAAGTACTTTCAATTAAACGCTTCAATACAAAACTTTAGATAGTAAAAATTAAATTATATTATATATTTAATTGACGGTAAATATTATGTTTATAATTATGTTTATTCATTCAACTGTATCCAATGCACAAAAATATTAATTTTGTTTTGAGGAATTTTCTTGATAAAAATAAATATGCTTTTAAATGTATTATTGTTTGCAGATAAATATGAAACTTTTCTGTTTTTTAATATCATTTGTTTTTGTAAATGTTGCGGCAGATATAAGTAACTACTTTATTGTATTACACGAGGTATTTAAAAATCTAAATAAATTGTCATAATTGACTTTTTTTTGCAGCAGCTTATATGAGGGAGGTTGACATGACAAGTCAGTTAAATTTATTATCATACAAGTTAACTATTGAGATTTTTATTTTACTGTTTTTATATATATTTTTAAAATAATTATTTATTTTAGACAGATACATTCATAGCGCTTTTGAATATAAAAACATTTTGGTTGCAAGTAAGATATATGTCAAGATAATATATAATAGTTTTGTTGTGTTTGCTTGATCTTCAAATTATTTGTAAATTAAATATTATAGTTTTTATTAACCGTCAAGATTAAACAATAGATTAAGAGTGAAAACTTGTGAAAAATTGAGATCACGTTGTACAAAAACAATATGAAAAAAAAAATTAATTTCTTATTAAACCCTATGAGATATTGAGTGGCTTATGATAAAAAAAAATCACCCTGTATTTAAATAATGAAAATCAATTAATTTATATTTATTTTAAAAGTAGTAGTCTCTGTAATTTATCAGAAGCACACTTAACTCTTGGTAATTTACGATAAGTTAAATGGCCATCGCTTAAAACACAGTGTAATCGTATTCTGAATTTATATCTATTATGATTTTATTTTAAACTTTTTTTATTGCTCAAACCCTTATTTATTTATTCTAGACGGACTGGAACACGTAATTAAAACACTTGTTCACGAAAATCGATATACAATGAGTAATAAAAATTACTACAATAACGACAAAAATTTAAAGATATCTTGCTAGTATATAAGTTATATAAATATTTATCAATAATGTATATGTTAACAAATTTATCAGTGTCACACATCTTAAATTATACTTTAAAATTTAAATGGAAACTTTCTGAAAAAGAACACTGGGGTTACACCTTTGTCGACTTCATCTATATGCCACATCTGCTTCAACTCAGCCATTATAACAGCCGTCGAAAATCCTGCTTTGTTTATTTTTCGCTAGAAGGCAGGAGAACTTTTGTGCTATCGTGTACCCAACATTTCTTCTCTGAACTTTCGTTTCTCAACTTTTAACTTCAGTGATTCATACCACTTTTGTTTTTAACGGCTAATGTTACCATAAAGTTTCTACTCTACACATATATAAAATAATCTAACTCTTTCTTTCGAATTACTCCTTCAAATATCTATATAACCCTGATCTTTGTCTTTTAACACATAATGAAATCCAATACAATTACATTATGTAATGTTAATTTCAGATCAATTGAATTTTATGGTCGCTGTACCAGGTAATAACATTCATTGAATTTTATGGAAATATTTCCACACAGTGGTTTGATACTCATTAGGTGTACAATGTTTTCCTATTCATTTCAGAACGTGCAAGCCTTACTAACAATAACATACAGGGTAACCCTATTTAAATTTACAATTCCTTAATCGGATTTATTATTTATAAATATAAAAGACTGATTTAATCAATGTCATGCGTTTTGGTGCAAATTTTATAGATATTAAGACAGTACAATCCTAAAGCAATCTAAACTAGTACAGTACAAATCAAATTCAATTAAAATCAGTGCAGTTCAAACCAATCACAGCCAGCACATTAAAATCCAAATTAACCACAATATATACCAAGCGCAGTATAATCTGGCACACTATGAAATTACCAAAATGCTGTCCAGTATCAACAGCTTCACAACGAGGCGATTACTTGAGTGTGTACTTATAGGAACTTGGAATTTATTGACTGCCTTGTACTTAATGCATCGGCTCCTTAAGTAATCGATGTACGATCTATGTTGTCTTCTTATAATTTCGAGATTTGGGATTTTGCCATCGGTCCTTTTATATTTCCATACTAGAATAACCATCTATATTATACTTCATTCACACCCAGTGGCAGTGTATGTGTTGAAGAAATGAAAGCTAATAGCAATTCATTAGTTACCAATAAACTACTGGATAGAGAAATCTTCTAGGCAGAAGAGATCGATCTAGGTTCCCGATATAACTTGAACTTTTTACTAATGTTATCTTATTATACTGGTTTACAAAGGAAACTTTAGTGGTTAACCATACAGGATTATGATGCTGGATTATAGTGTAGTTGGTTTAAACCATACTAGTTTAGATTGCACTATAATTGTACTGTTCTATGTTTTCAACAACTATAGATTCTTGCCTAATCATATGACAGTGATTAAATCACTTATAACTTAAACAACCTTCTTGAATCACGGTACTTATTTTTTACTGTGCTGAATTATACTGTGCTAGGGCTATATTGTACTTAGTTTGTAGTAGTTTGGACTGTTCTGGTTCCGGCTCTGTTAGTTTAGATCACATACGATTTCAGATTTATAGGGTTGTGATTTGAGTAAATCAGTTCAGAAGAAAAAAATTATCATGTTTACAGGTACAAAAATAAAAAAGCATTTTAAGCTCAATACCTTTTTAGCTCCGTATCGAAGCTAAATTGCGTATGCTTCCATAGTGGTTTCCACCAGAAGAAACAAGTACATTCAATTTAATATATTTTGTTTTAAATTTTAGAATCAATAGGACTGCAGATAGATATGCAATTTGAAATACAAATTGAATTACGTAAATATAATATTTACAAATTTGATGGTTACTTACTTGTAGTTAATTTATATAAAATATATATTTTTTATTTTATATATTTTACTATTTGTTTACTTTTTTTGTTTATAGCTCTCCTAGTGCTCATTGCTCCAAGCCAACGTAATAAGAATTTATTAATAAATTTGTTGTATAGACCTTAAGGCTTGTTTTAAAAATTAATTTTTTTTTTGTTCTTACACAATAATTATTATGACCATTGATAATTCTCCTTAGACTGTCATGCTCTGCGCTCTTACCCGTTATTAAAAGAAGAGTAAATTCAATTGAACCACTTATAATGGAATTCGAATAAAAACGTGTTCGAATAATTTATTTATTTAATCAATTTTTTTTCCAAACTATTCAAAATGTGAAATTATTTTTGCAACTTTTTTTTGTAACTTTTCCTTTTTTTGAAACCCTTAAAGTTTAAAACCAAAAACGGTGTTTATTACTTTTTGTAGACCATAGAAATTTAAATTTGACCAATCTTGGAAAAGTGAGAAGATTTTTTACTGGAAACGCTTTAAGAAATATAATTTTAAATGAATTAGGTAAGTATTAAGTATCAAGTTTTATTGCTATACTACCATTATATTGTAATATCAATAAACGTGTATACCAATCAAAATATATATTTATACATATACAGGTTGATTCATTTTGGGTAAGACATTACTTTTCTCAGAAAATATGAACATTTAAAAAAAAAAAATTTTCTATACTTTTAGGTACACATTGTACTACCTACATTTTTTAATACTGTGAATATTTGTATCTCCAACCCTTATACAAAAAAGGTAGGACGTCACTTTTTCAAATGGCAACATATGTTTTAAATTTCAGAAATATAGAAAACTAAATAGAAGAAATATAGAAAGTATAGAAAAATATAGTACGAAGTGTCTCTAAAAAAATAGGAAACAATTATATTCAAAATATTAATATTTTCGGAGAAAACTAGTGTCTTACCCAAAATGAATCACACTGTATATATAATATAATTTAATAGGAATAATTCTCAATAGTATAACAAGAATATACATTATTTCGTTTATTAATAATATAAAATATGATGAATAAAGTAAACATGTGTGCATATTTTATAATATGCAATCATCAATAATATATAGTTTTGTTTTTTTAAATTCTTTTAGCTGCAAATGAGCCAAATTGTTCGGAATTGTGTCAATATATAGGACTGTGGATGAGTACAAAAGTCCCATCGTTATATACAAATATAACTGAAATTGTCCCTTATAATGTTTGTATCTTACGGGATACAGCCGGTCATATTATAAAATACAGATCCTTCGGCAGTACATATTGGCAGGTAGACGCCGATGACATTGACTATAAAATAATAAAACTAAAAGATCAAGTACTTGAAGGAGAGATACCAGTTACCACCATCGGATAATTTTGACCAGAAACCAATAGTATAACTGTTTAAAAATTATATAGTACTGGTGTCAATTAATTTAATCTATTTCATAACAGATCGTTTTGCTTCCAATTATAAAAACATTTATTATGTATTATGTTGTGCCTATGTATTATGTATGTTTGTTACTGAACAAAAAACAACCGAATGTAAAAAGAATAATTATGGAGTTAGGCTTAAATGTTAAGGTAAATTTTATATTATAATATATGTGTATTAAAGTCGTACGTGTGTGCTTAAAGACACAAACTTAAAATGGATTCGCCACGTTTATATCTTAGTTGTTGCATAAAGTGTCTTTAAGTGCATTATACAGAAGATGCGAAAAAGTTGAATTGCTTTTATTCGTGGTCTCAATTTTATAATTTTTAATAGTTAGGCTTTTTTATCATTGACTGGAATAATTTCCGAACATATATTTGGAATACATCCTGATTCCGATCATGGCTGATGAACGCACATATTATGATTAACATTTTTGGTCCCACGGTAAAATCCCTTTTGCCATGCTCGACAAACAAAGTTATAAATAACAAAATTTCAATCTATCGCACGATATAAGAGAAGTAAATTTTTCAGGAAACTGCTACACATTGCATAGTGCAAGACTACTAGGTTGTAATATAATCAATTATATTATATGTTAAAGATTACCAATATTAATTATATTGTAAATCAAACACAAAACAAGTATGTATACACGTGTCTACTCATGAGTAGCTTAGCCGAAGCCAAAAAGTATACTTATTATTTCTGGACGTACATAAAAATACAAATTTAATTATTATTATTAACCCGATTAAATATTTAAAATATATTAACTAATACAAGTGTGTTTTAAATTATTTGTACAAGATATACATCAAGTATTTAACCACTTTAAGTTGAATACGGATTTTTATTTCAATATCAAGTAACCGGTGTTAAATATTCTTAATTGAGTTAGAAATATATTGAAACAAACTAATACAGAAATGGTTTTAAAAGAGTAATATTAAATGGTTAAGAATATTATCCAAAAAAGTGGCACTTATACAATAAATGATAATCAGCAGATAATCAATGGAAAAATGTGAATATCGAGAGATGTTAATGTATTTACATAGCACAATATTTTGTGCTATGTAATACATATAATTTTCGATAATATTCTTTATCATTCACGGAGGAAACTTAAATTTAAATTTGGGAACTGCCCAAGGCACCGAATTAATCGTTACAAAATTTTCAATATTAATCTCAACAATGGTTCGGCCATCTTCAATACTAAATACAAAAAAATATAATTATTTTATTTAAATTTATTCAGAATGTTTTACAATTTATATAAATAAATAAATATTTGTTTTCTAAAAAGTTTATTAAATTAAATACCCTTTGTCATTTCGTCTGGTTCTAGGTTCTATAAGACATATTCATGATTCAACTTCTTTCCTTCGAAAGGGAAAACTAACGTTTTTTTATAATATTTTAAATAAATTCTATTTTTCCACGTCCCATTGGAATTCAACCAACGTATAACCTTTGGCACGTGTGCCATTGGTTCGCTATCCCTGTGCTAGGCCCATCTCGTATCATATAATAAAATATAAAACAAAATAACGAAATTATAATTACTTGGTTAAATCATAAATGCAACACATATACCCTGCATGGGATTTGCTTACGAATTGTAATATTAAAACGATAATGGTACAAAAATATTTTATAAATACTATTAACATAAACGATTTATTGTCTTGTATCAAAACATCTAACAAACATAAAAATGCAGTTAATATCTTTATAACCAAATCTATACAAAAAATTGAGAAAGTCGGAATAAGCTTATGTTTCTGTAAATGTATTTTACACATTTTATATAATATTAAATATATTTCTAATTTTTAGAACATTTTTAAATAAATTTCATGAAAGTAGGAAAAGGGGTTTAACATGAATTGTGAAAAAACTACTTTTTCTTAAAAATCAAGTGCAATTACACTGAAGTTTCATTAGGACAAGCGAGACAAATATAAAACTTCTGTGTAATTTTGAGCTAGGTGATTCACAATAATAAAATAAGACTTCGTGAAAGAATCATTTAACTTTCAAATGTTTACATAAGTAATAAACAATAAAATGGTGGGATTTATATTAAATTCTAAATTCAGTCATAGAAATACTCAGTAATTTGAGTTTCCCAATATGCTTTGTTCTTAAAAATTCTTTCATTATGTTTTTTACATTTGGTAAAAAATTTTCAAATATTATATTCCTCCATTGTTTATTCAATCACTTGGTTTTGCTTGACAATTTAGAAATTAATACCTTTTAACGATTAAATACAAACTAATAAATTATTTAAAAAAAAATCCATAACCGCCGTGATCAAAATGTTTTAAGCACACACAATGTTTTTTTATCCTCGGTACTATTAGTATGTTATAACGTTGTACTCAGACCATGTAAGCGTTTTAAGCAAATCCCATTCTGTACTTTTATAAATAATACGTTTTTATTTATTTAGGTATTTTGCGTGTGGCAAAATTTTTCCACAGTCAATAGTTAGGTTACATAAATTAAATTCCAATTGCAATTCTCTAAAGAATTGGGACGGGCTCGCAGACGGTTCGCGATACGTTCGGCTCGCAAGTGTATACGCTGCTTAATATAAGTATTATATGTTTGAGTCATTGTAAAACCAATAATTTATAAAAAAAAATACTCGATACACTGCGTTGGAATAATTTATGTACATCATAAATCGTATAAAAAAAATGAACCAGCCATGTAAATAAATTGCCTACAAGAACCAATTCAGATTCTAAATTTTTTGATGATATACAAGTCGGAAAAAGACCATTTTAAAACAGTAAATTTAAAAAGCCGACCAAGTCCCTAATATTTTTTTAGAAATTCTATCAGTTTATTAAATAGGTAAGTACTTTTATTTAACTCCAAAAATTTTAAGTTAGATTTTAATCAGATATGGGCAAAATTAATTAAAAACTTACGCGAAAAATTATTATTAGCTTAGAATAATACATTGTAAAATATAGGTATTTAAAATTGTGATATTGTCATGAAGTATCCAAAAAAATAACTCCATTAATACATTAGAAAAATAGAAAAACAAGTTATAAATGAATTGTAAATCGGTAGGAATCAAAGTTTATATGTCAATAAAATCATTTAGGTACATGAAATTATTCTAGTTAGTTAGCAAAAAAATATGTTGATTTGGTTACTTACCTTGATAGCTTTAAAATTATAAATAAATTAAAAATATTTTGTAACCGTTAAAACATTTTAGTAAAACCACGATAATATGTTGACTTAGAACTTTATAACCCTTTGAAATACGACATTATTTTATTTAAATATTACCCTCAAGATATTAGCTTTAAATTTATATCGAATATAAAAATTGTGTTTTTCATTTTATCTACAAATCACCCTTTTCTACTCAAGAAATTAATAAAATATTCGTTTAAATTTTAGGCGTAATTAAATAACAAACCAAATTAATTTAAATAAAATGTTATTCTTTACTTAAATAACCTATTAGTTTTCTTTGGTCTTTTTAAAAGAAATAAATCGTGTTTCGACAAATAAATGAGAAGAAAATAGTCTTAACTATACGTCAGTAAAATGCAAATATGAAATGATATTAAAAAAAAACTGCTTTGGAAATAAATTAATATAGATACCCTGCAAAAACAACTTATACTTTACTTTTCTGGTAGAAATATGAGTTCATAATTAAGGAGCAAAAATTCGCTTAAAAATAATGTGCTTAACCGAATGTTTGCTCGTTTTAACAACTCGATCGAATTGATATTTGTCTTAAAACTTGTATCTTGACAATCAATTAAATAAAAAATATTTTTTAGCTTTAAAATATGCAAGTATATTTTTAATCAGATATAGACGAATTACAAAACACTTTTTAAATAATAATTTTAATGAGATCAAACTGATTGATATCATCGTGTTAAATTGATGAGGAGTAATTATTTTATGTTTTTACTTTCTTACACAAGGTAAAAAAAAAAAAATATATATATAATATTTAATTATTCTTTACAGTGGACTTTAAGAGGGTGGTTGCCATTACAAGTCGGTAACATTTATTATCATAAAGAAATTATTAAATTTTTTTAATTTTAAAGTTTTTATAAAAATTTCAAAATTTTTTACTTCAGACTTAGTCATCAAAATGGCTTCTGACCGACATTATGTATTTGGAAGTAATATATATTTATAACTAAATACACTTATACAAAATTGTTTTGTAATATTTGCCTGATGACCAATTCATTTATAAATTAAAATTTTTAGTTTTTACACGTTTACTATAATATTATAATAGTCTGACTTATAGAACCATGAAACCAAAACAAAATTACTTAGATTTGTTTGATACACTTGTTATTAATTATAATTAGGGGCTTAGTAGTAAGTAGTAGAGTAAAGGCTTGTTTTATTTTATATAGAAAATTTTTTTTCTCAAATATCAAAATACGAAGAACACAAAACCACACCATCAACAACAAATATCTAATCTCAATGTCGAATTAAAAAATTGCAATAATATTTTTACTTTTGAGATTGTTCTGACGATCGATCGCATTTGGTTTAAGGAACATAATATAACATTTTGTTGTACCATGTTTTTGGGCTGGACACACAGTTTTTTTTTTGCGTAGACAAAATAACGTCATTGCGATACCAGTGTGTTTAATGCGACCGGTTTACGGTTCAAAGTGCTTAAGTAAATTTACTTTTAAATTGTTATATTTGGTAGGAATTTCCTTTTGGGATTTCAATGTCATTTTTTCATTTTATGGTAATTCATGTCAAAATCATAGACAGTATTTAAAATAATAGGAATCATTATGAATAGATTTTTTATTTTTTTAATGTTTAAATAGACCTAATTATTTTTTGTCTAAATCATGAGATCATTGAAATAATTGTGTTTTATATGTTCCAATACAATCATATCCAACAAAGATTTAATTTAAATCATCAATTTTAAAATTTTTTTTTTAGCCGATTGGTCACAATGACTTGTGTAATAAATATAATTTAGTAATAATAAGTATTTTAGTTACCAATACTATAATATATATTTTGTATGTTTTTGATAAGAGGAGAAACCGCACATAGGTACGAGCCTACATTGGTAGTTTCTATAAAGTACTAAGGGTATACTTGGCAGTGAATATTAAACAAAAGGAAGCATTAGTGGAGATAAGGGGAGGGATTGTGATTCTAAAAATCCTAAAACTTGAAATTAGTGCCACCTTAACTTTTTTTTAAGCAAATCTCTCACTAAAAAATAAATATAGATATTTTGAAAAGCACTTATTTCAAATATTAAGATTTCGGTATCCCAAACCCCACCTGATATTCGTCGATTAGGGGGGAGTGGGGAGTAACGTGAAGTTCAATGGTCATCAACATGGTGTAATCTTATATTAATAATTTTTTAACTTTTATAATTTTTTTTAAACAGTTTTTTTAAAAAAAAAACCTGTATATACATGGCGTCTGTACTTAAAATAAAGAAATATTTTTTTTGATAATTCTAGATGGATTGGAATATATTATTAAATCATTTATATATGACGACCAAATTACAATGGGTACCTATTAATATTTATATAATAAAAAAAAAATCGTGCTAGTAATACAAAATATTTGATATTATTTATATGTAAGATACAAAAAGGTTCTATAAATTTGTAAGGAAATTTATTTGTCGTAAATATCTTAAAATTAACTAGGCATTCTAAATGGAATCTTTATAAAATCGTCACTGATTACAGCTCTCAAAATCTTATCTTATACCTGGTATATTATTCTACTCGCCGTATCTGTTACATGTTATTTTCAGAAGTCATGAGTATATTGTTCGCTGTACCGGGTAATAATGTCCAAATTTGTGCGAACCATTATTTTTGGATATTCATTAAGTATTTACAATATTTCGTATTCATTTCAGAAAAGGCAGACCTTACAAACATGCAGAGTAACCCCATTTATATGTTTCATATTTACAATACTTTACTTGCATTCATTATTTACTTATACTGAGAATAAACATGTACTTATATGTTCTATTAAATCATAAAAAACTTATACATTAAACATTATTGTGATTCAAATTTTAGTTTATATGGATCAACAGATACAACTGCAACTAGAAATAATTGATTCATTGTGTAAGTATAAAATTTAATACTTCTATGTGAACAATTTTCAAAATTGACAATTACATACTTGTAGTCTAAAGAAAAACTGTAAAATTTCGATTAAAGCTTTATGTTTTTACATAAGCATCTGATAATCGTTTAAAATATAATTCAAATCGTTAGTTTAAATATTGCTATTAGAAGTAATTTAATAGTAGTATAATAATATATTGCATTCAAAAATTATTATTATTGATCTCAATTTTAATGTGAATGTTAATAGTAATATTTTAAATCAGTTTTATTTAAGTGTATAAATATTTAGTATTTTTGAAGTATCATTTATTAATTCTTTTAATTAGTCTCAATTTAGATTGACTATTATAAAAGAATTATAAAAGCTGGTTTTTAAATAGTGTAAAAATGATTTGTTAATTTATCAATTTGTTACAGTTCTTCCTGTGCCTAATAATCCAGGCCCAAGTAATTATAATTTATTAAATAGTAGTAATTAGACCTAAACGCTTGTTTTAATAATAACATTTAATGTTTTCTTTCTCACACAATAATTATTATAGTGAGGTCAACATAAAGTTGGAGAAAGAGAGTGAGACTACATTAATATTTACTAAGTCATGCCTCAGTGAGACTTATAGAAACTATTATTTTAATAAATCACAATTTTTCGACGAGTAATAAAATTATGTATCAAGACTTGTTTTGTGCAGATTATGGTGACATAAATTTAACCGATCTTGGAGAAGCAAGAAGATATCTTACTGGAAAAGCTTTAAGAAATATAATCATTTTTGCGATAGGTAAATATTAATATAGATTTGTCATAGTGTTGATTTTCAACCATTATACTGTATACATGGTTCTGCAATTTAATTGTGTATTTATATTTATTAAAATAACTGGTTTATAAAAACATTTCATTTTCAGTAATATTTATAATAATCATTTTAATAGTTTTGCATATTTTAAAGACATACATATCAAAAATGTATCCTTATTAAATTTGTTTTATTTGATTAAATAAATTTATAGAAATCATAAAATTCATAATATAGGTATATTTATCTATAATTGTTTCTTAACATAAAATTTATTATTTTTAAAATTTGTTGAGCATTTCTATTTTTAACGTGAATATGTTTTTGGTTTAGTCTGGTGTGTTTAACGCAACTGTTTCTCTTCCACTTTCCAAAACCATTGCTTGCCCTCCTCACCTCTTTCCTAGCATTTCTCAGCCTCATCTACATTCTTTCACTTTATAACACTATTCCCTACTCTTTTCCATGCTCTCCATCCAACTCTTACCCTCTTTCATAATTCCCTACTATCTTACATCCTCTCTAACCCTCACACCCCTTATTTCACCCTTTTCCGTCCGCTAATTTATATTTTGATACAGATAACGAATTGTCAGTTTTCGACAAAAGACGGCAATTTTAAATTTCGTTCTTGTTCGTTAATTGCCTATGGACTCAATATCTAGTACATAATATCTAGTTTATGTTAACCTACACTTTTCTATAATACACTACAGTGTTATGTATATATAACGAGAGAAAATTTAAATTTGGCATGATTTAATAGAAGATCTTCCAAGTTTCAAAATATTAATTTTATTATGAATTCAACTATAGTTTTTCTTATTTTAAACATATTTTATACAATTTTGATAATCAATATGTAATGATATACACAGTCTCCCGGGAGTGTTTCTGTCATTAAATAATAATTTTTTGACTGGAAATCGCATGGCTATACAATAGAGACGCCATGTTATTATTTTTTTTTTACACGTGTAGCAGTTTTGACTGCAAAATAAATAAAATTAGTAACCTAATTCTAAACTATTAATCTAAATTTATAATTAAAAAAAAAAATGTTTTGTTAATTTTCAGATAGATACGAATCATATATATCTTTTGGACGCTTGTGTCGTTTTTTAGGGGTGTGGATAAGTACAAAAACCCCAACTATGTATATAACATCTGCTGAAGTTGACACTTATAGATGTTGTGTCTTAAAAGATGAAGCCGATCACATTACAAAATACACATTCATTGATGACGCTTATTGGCAAGTAGACGCCGAAAACATTGATTTTAAAATAATAGAACTAAAAGAACAACTACTCGAGGAAGAGGTATCAGTGATCACAGTCAGATAATTTTGACCAAAAACCAAAAGTATAAGTCTTCTAAAATTATAGAGTACTATTGTTCTTGTATTTAAATCATTTTTCTACATTGCACTAATACCAAATCATTAATTAATTCATTGTATTTCAAAATAAACTGTTTTACTTACGATTATAAACTCATTTTATGTTTATAATTATTATTGTTATATTTACTTATGACACATTACTACCAATAGGAGGTCTTAAGGCCTAGTTTGGTCTCCTATAAGGAGGATATGCCGACTGTAAAACTCAAGTGCAACTACATGAAGAACAGTTTTAAAAATTTCAAACAAGGAATAAAAAATATAACTCTCCAGTTTTACATTTTACACCAATATCAATTTTGTCAATTATTTTAATGTATTTTATAATAAACAATTTTGCTTAAACTTATAAACAAATTTATGACTTAAGTACACTAGCCCAGCTGTAATTTTTATTTATTATAATCCCCAACCCGACTAATAATCGAATTAAGAGTTACTTGCTAATTATAGCAGGGTTGGGTAAATTCATGAATACAAGTTTTAGACACCAATATTATAGGGAGGAGGATTGGCCAAGTGGGTGGGTGGCAAAGTGTTAGCGCTCACTGTCGCTGGTTCGACCCTCAGTAACAAGCGCTCCGTTTGCTAAGCGAGCAATCGTCCGATGAAAAGAAGCTGCCATCCCCCTCTACGACTGCATGACAGAAACGTCATATGCTAACAATAGTAACAATACTACACTTATATAAAAATACTTTCGCCCTGTGAATACATTGTCTTATACGGACTTTAGTCCACGAAATGTTATAAACACACACACTGTAAAAATATTTACCAACTACATTTTACCTGACAACTAAGGTGCCTTTAATTAATGGCATAAAAAGGGGCCGAGCTCTAGTTACCTCTTCTGGGCTGATTCCACCTCAGAATAAGTATTTAATCATCATAAGTATTTTATAAAATTGTGTGCACAGAATAATTTTTACATTTTCACTCGTATATAAATTGTATATGAGTACAAATATAATGATATATATTTTTCGTCAAGTAATACCATTTCTTTTTATAATGTAGAACCGAAGTCTGGTAATTGGCGTCTTCTTGTATCTCATAAACAGTTTAGCGTATTGAGTCAATTTTAATTAAGTGTTTAGAGAAATACCTTATCTGTACAGTCTACAGTGAACGCGGCCATAATCATCCTATGTTTGTAACTGGAGTGACTAGAAAAGCATTAGATAGGTTGGTACTCTGAGACCAATTATTGCTTGTCATCTTGCCCTATTAGTGCAAAATAACAGCAACTAAATATAATATTGCATACAAATACAGAGGATAAATAAATTTGTACTTTAAAAATGCGTGGATTTGAATCTGTAAGGTATACTATAAGTGTTCGTTATTTGTTTAAACCAATACAAAAGCCACAAATGTAAATATAATCGTGAGTAAAACTGTTTATTTTAAAACACTTTAAATTATTTGACAGCGCAAAATGTAACTAATCTTTAAATAAAATAACAATAGTTCTTAATTTATCATAACTGTTCCTTAAGACGTTGTACTTTATCATTAATGTCATCAACACATACTTACCACCATGTGCCGTTAATTCTTCTGTATGTTCTGTATGGTGTAATATAATCCGTCATGACACAAGTACCAATAGTGGTAACCTGTAGATAGTATATGTAAGACGGTGGAGATTTTGCGCTCATAAACAATGCTGTTAAATTACACATGTTGGATAAAGATGCTTCCATTTCTAATCGTTCTAAAAAAAAAGTTTTTTATCCGCAAAATTTTGCGTACTGGTAACTAATTTTTTCATGGCATAGGACACAACTAAAAAAGTCATAATGTGGTGCGCATATTATACAGCCATATTATTTATATTAAAAAAAGTTATGTGTTTAATTTAGTTAGATTAATTGTCCGGTAAGTATACATATACTTACCGGATGAATTGATGATTCTGTTTCTTAAAGTTTATTAAGAATATTATACCATATCATATGATGATGTGACAAAGAAGAGGAAAAGTAAATATACGTATATGCGACACGGTGGCAGATAAATAAATAATATTAACCTAACCTATCTTATTTTAAATATATATTCAATCAATTTTCTCCACCAGGGGGCGCTGCTGGGGATCCCCAGGGCCCTACTTATTACAACCACTCAATATCTCATTGAGTTTAATTAAACATTGAATTTTTTTTTTTATAGTATTTTTGTATAATCTGATCCACCTAATTTCCCATAAATTTTGATGTTTCTCTCCCCCTCGCAAACTAATAATTTATATATTAACTTTTAAACTTAAATGGTAACGCATACGTTTCATTAATTTTTTTAATTTAAAATAATGTACTAAATATTTTGACTGCAAGATAACAGTTTCGGATAATTATTTTTGAAGTTTCAAATTTAGGGCAGGAGGAAAGGTGGAGTGTAGCACAAATTTTATCTACTTACTAAAAATAAAAAAATTTGAAAGATAGGAGAAAACAGAGGAAAAGTAAATTTGTATTTTAAAAAAGCTTGGATTGGAATCTGTAAAATTTGGTATGTGTTTAAATCAATACAAAGGCAACAAATGTATATTATATAACTGTGAGTAACATTGTTTATTTGGAAATATATTAAATTATTTGAACATTCAATGTCCAAATATTATTTAAATAAAACAACAATAGTACTATGTAAGTTTAGATTCTTATACAATGGCATTGATTCCTGATCTAAAATATCATAACAGCTCTAAAACTGGTATTTCATCACTTGTGTCATTGACTTTTATTTGCCACCATATGTTTTTAATCTCTCTGTATGTTTTGTATGGTGTAATAGTATCCGTCAAGATACAATCACCAGTATTTGTTATCTGAAGAAAAGTTATATATAATTTTGATGATTTTGCACTTATACATAATGCTACTAATGTACACATCTTCAATAAATATTCTTGCGGTTTTTTTCCATCTATAACAGTTAAAAATTAATTTTTAATTTTTTAAATTTAGCTTGCTAGTCACTATTTTTTTTAAGGTTCTACTAAAAATATCATAAAATTAAGTCCGTGTTTACAGCCATTCTATTTATAGTACAAAAAAGTATGAGTTTATTTGAGTTAGATTTATTCTGTGTATCGACAATTGTCTTGATTTCAATGACACAATAAAATCAGCGAAAGAAAATGATATCACTCTCCGACAGGCTGCCGGGCATAACATTTTTGCTGGGAGTCAGGGATATCGGAAGTGTCATTGTAAAGCCAAATGTACAAATAATACACGTGCTTGTTAAGCAGCAAAAAAAAAATATATTTAAACTATTTCCACAACTTGCGGTTATTGCCACTCGAGTAGTTTGACTGGTCTGCCAACGTTTCCGGAATACTTGCACATTCCATCTTTAGGGCTGTATTTTGATGTTGATCATTCCGTGGTTTCCTGACGACTGACCGACCCGCTTCTGCGAGCGTTGGATATGTACCGTACCTCCCACCATACTTTACAATAGACGGCTAATACGAAGAGACGTGATGCATAAAACAGCTGGTAAGGACAGGAGGAGGCAGAGAGTACGGCGGGGGGTATGGTATATAATAACCTACGCCCGCTGACAGAAAACCAAGGAACGAGCAACATCCTTGAAGATGGAATATGCAAGTATTCCGAAACGCTGGCAGACCAGTAACTTACTCAAGCGTAAATACAACAAATAAATCAAGTTTAAATATATTTTTATGATAATAATACATTTTAGACATTTTATGTATTGTCTTGGCAATGTCAGCATTGTCTATTATCACAACACACATATAAGTATGTATATATTAGGTGTTATAAGAAAAGTTCTGTTATTTTAATACTGTATAAAACTAAATTTGTTACAGTGATAAAAATGTAACTATTATAATATTTATGTATATAAAATAATATTAAGTATTATAATTTTTTTTTTTAAACGAAACATTTATATAAATAAATTATTTCCATAGATATATTATATATACACCATAAAAAATGTAATGGTTTAAAAACAATTACAACTCTATAATAAATATATAATAACACTTACTGAATAAATTGGCGATTTTATTTCTTATTTTTTCTGTAGTATGTAGTCTTCTTTCTTCTGTAAGTGCAGTCAAATTTCTAAAACCTACAAAAGTTAAAAAACATGCGTGTTGTTAACAGTTAATAGAAATAAAATAAATTCGTATTTTAGCAACGAAAGTTGACAATAATAGCATGGATTGCAAAGGTCAATTATTAATGCAATCAGCTCTCTAAAATAATACCCAACAATAAGAACTTGCATTTCGTGTCGAGTCACGAGTGTTTGTTAACTGATTACGTCTCATCAAACGTTTTTCATGTTTATAAATATGATTTTCATTTGTATGTGTAGTGGTTCTATTCGATTTCTGTCGTTTACAATTTTACAGCAAAAAAGAATAAATATGTCAAATAGTCAAAGAGTTATCTCTATTAAATATGATAAAAGAATACCGAATTTCATCTTTAAAACTGGCTCTAATTTCTATTTACGTTATCGAATAAATTTGTAATATCTTTGATCTGGAGCATTTGACAAAGAAATAAATACAACAAAAATTAAAAATATCAAATAATTATATAAATATATATATATATTTAAGGTTTTCAGGATTTCATGGTCTAACTCTAATACTTCGATGATATAGTAAGATCTTGCAAAAATAATCTTTGTAAATCATTTGTTAATTCTTATAAAAAAAAAATTTTAATTCTTTTCATTTATTTAAAATTTGTTTTTCTACGTTAGAAACCAAATTTAGGGAGTGTATATATTAAAACATAAATTTTAACGTATACATTTATTAAGTTCGTTCAAAAACAAAACAAATTTTAATTATAAAAAAAAAATAGCAATAAATCTCGGGGGTCCATTCCCGTTATTAGACCAAAAGATTTAATTTGAGTCCCCGATATTATGATCAAAATTTCAAAAATTGGTCAAAATTGAATAGTCGTAAAAAAAAGTCCTATTTTAGCCGAGTCTGCAACCACGAAAGAGCATTTACATGTCTCGTTGAAGTACCGATATAAATTTAGAGTAGTGGTAGAATTATAAATAATGATATAGTATATTAAGAAGCAGTAACAAGCTAGTATATTAAATAAAACATCAAGTTTCTGGCTAATATTGTAGTGTTTAATATTTGACCTAAAACAATTCATAGAGAATTTTGGCCCTTAAACTGTTTTGAATTTATTATTTAGTTCTAATTTGAAGGTTGAACATACAACATATCTCTTATCTCTTATCTCCTATATTTTTCCCTATCCCCTACCCACTATTTTCTATTCCCTATCTCTTACCCCTAAATTCCACCCCCTATCTCCCACCCCTATCACTCACCCCAAAAATTTCAAAAAAATTCAAGTCTTATATTAAACCAATAGAATTTAAAAAAAAAATTTCGAATAATTTTGAGGACGTCGGGCTGATGATTGCTTAGTTTGACTCAGAATGCCCCATATATATATATATATAAATAGTGAAATTTTAAAACCCATTACAACACTGTGTTAATATTTACCTATTTTATGAATGAATATATTTTTTAAAGCTTTTCTAGTTAAACACCTTCTCTCTTCTCCCAGTTCGAACAAATCTAATTTTTCAAAATCTGCAAAAAATATTATATTACCGTGTTGATGACAAATAATAAAAATAACATATTATAAATTAGTTGAACGTGAATATAGTTGCTCAAAGAACTTATTATACATTAACATTATAGTCAATTTTGAGTTGTTAAGGAGCATAAGTTTCATGGCGTAACCTACAAATACAAGCGCTCGAAACTAATAAAAGCAGAACAAATCTACACTAGTGTTAAAAATTTCCTGATTATTATTTGTGAGTGAATTAGTAAATGCATTTTTCAAAAATAATTGTATTTTTCATTAAATGCGTAGCCTTCGCAGTACTATTAGTCGATATCGAATATTCGTGATATTAGTTAAGCAATACGTTTATTCGAAAGTAGTTTTAGTGAAATTCTGAACACCTTCCTTACCTCTAAATACTCCGTTCTGCTATGCCCTAAGCCTCACTATCATTTTTATTACAATAAATTCATCTTCTGCTTCATAAAAAATTGCAAATAACATTACTTAAAAAAAAAAAAAATTGGAATAAACAATTTATTAAAAAGTATATTAATAATTGGAAACTATTAAAATTCAAACAAGTAGAGCACAAGGTGTTTTACTTAGGTATTGTTTGTCATCGAAAATTAAAAAAAAACCTACCCCGGTTTGTATGGGAGGGGAAGTGCTTTTAGGAAATGCGCGCAGGTAAAAAAAAATACACTCCACCTTTTCTCCTGCCCTAAATTTGTAACTTCAATAACTTCAAAAATAGTTATCCGAAAATGTTTATCGATCAGTCAAAATGTTTAGTACATTATTCTCAATTAATAAAGTTAATAAAATATATACTTTACTATTTAAGTTTCAAAAGTTGCTATCAAAATATCTAAGTTGGAAGGGGGTAAAAACAAAAAAAATAGTGTAAAATTGAGATCACGTTTTATACAAACATTATAAAAAAAAAATTAAATTATTAATTAAACCCAGTGAGATATTGACTGATTCATTATAAGAGAATCACCCTGTATATACTAGGTAACGTTCAGCGTTCGCACGCACAGATTTTCCAATTGACCCGCAACCCAATAACATATCCATGTTAATAAACAAGGAAATTAAAACTTTAAAACAATCCTTTAAGGCTTTATAAGGTTATTAAAAAATTCGTAATTACTTTGGTTTTCATCAATGTCAGGAACATCAATTTCTATAACAATATATTTAACAAATAATTTAATAAAATTAATTTTACAAAATTCATTCTAAAACTGAAACTAATTAGACCAATTTATCAACCAAAAATATTGAAAAGTTAAATTTAAAATGATAATTAAATGCTTAGGCAAAAAAAAATGATTTATAAAAATTAATTTATATTTTTGTCGCTATTTTTAGAACTATATAATCATTAATTATTTTAATTATTTGCTTAAGAATGTTAAATTTTATAATTACTTAATACAGCATTAATTTCGACTTGCATAGTTCCTTGTAAGTCTATAGATCCTGTAATTTTAATCAAAATAAATTGTAGTTTTTTATGTTTATAATTATATGTTAGTATCCTAATGGTTATTCTTATTAAATATATAAATTATTTAGACGTGTTAATTACTGTTGGTGTGTAATAAAATTATGTGGTTACCCTGAACATCGTTTTCGAATAGATATTCTAAAATTTAAACAAAAACATTTTGTACCAATCAATAGTGTGGAAGTAATTAAACATAATATAAAATTAAATTTATTACCCGGTACATTAATCATATTATTCATTGATTCTGAAATTAATATTACATATATTTATAATATTGTATACGATTATATTAAAAATGAGAAGACAAAAGTTAAAGGTGAGAGTAGTAAGTGGATTGGTAAGTCAAGAAGAAAAGTTGCATATGTAGTGATTAGAATAAAATATAATGATTAGACGAGAATGACAGAGCTGATATCAGATTTTGTTCATATTGTTTCCATTTAGATTTTAGGGAAGTATTTAAGAGTTTAATTACTGATAAATTTGAAATAAATAGTTATCCAAAAATGTTTATTTTATTCAACTAGCAGGCTCAATTTGTTTTTATTATTATTAAATAAATATAACTACCTATTTTATATAATAACTCTTCAATGATTGTTTTAATTACACACTCCAATCCATCTAAAATAAAGTAAAACATATTTGAACTTATGTTTCAAACAAAATAAAATAAGTTACTAAAATCTTAAGAATACGATTAAACCGTACCTTAAGCAGTAGCAATTTAACTTAACGCTACACCCTCTATTAGAAAAATTGTTACTATTTAAGGTCAAATTGCTCTAAGTAAGTTATAGAAACAGCTACTTTAAGTATAAATATAAAGAATTAGAATTAACTTAAGAGTTTGCACAATTTTCACTATGAACTATAAATATTTTGTTAATAATTTTAAATAATTCTTACTTGCTAGAGAATTAGTTTTTGTATCACTCTGATAGGCAAGCTTAATGTGTTCATCTATGTAATATTATTTAAAAAATATGTATAGTAACAATAAAGTTAAAAAATTAAAACAGTTATTTTTTACAAAAGAACAATAGTACTGACTTGTAATGAAAACCTCCCTCTTGTATTCTACTATAAAAAAAAAGGAAATATTGTTTATTTTTTGTTTTTAACTACGTTATAAGTAAGTGTGAAAATTAACTAACTCATAAGGTCATTATCTGTCGAGACATTAACAAAGATAAATGTTATTAAAAAACAGAATAATTTCTTTTTTATCTGCAAATATAACATAAAAAAAAATGTTTATTAGTCACAGTTCCTCTGATGCGAAGATAAGAAGTCTTTGGTTTTACGAAGCTGTCTTTTTCTTGATAAATATAAACTAGACCACCGGTATTATAGAGCGCTAAATTTATTTTAAATAATTGAACTTGTGAGGTATTCTATTGGACCATAATTGTAGTAGTTCACTCTAATGAAGGTCCACAAAATCAAAATCAGGTATTTGTTAAATATTTAACATATATTGTGTAAATTAGGTAGTTTACGTTTATCACTCGACCAATAATGAATTTAAAGTAAAAATATTCATGATAAAATGGTTAGTGGATAACATTTTAGAGAGATTGCCGTATCTGTTTAAAATAAAATCTTTAGATACAAAGTCATTACGATTGAAAAGTGTGGAAATATCTTTTAAAATAATACACATTATTCTAATAAACGGAAAGATTTAAAAGTTTTTATAGTATTTCTGTCAAAATGTCATATTTTGTCGAAGTCTTAAAAAATAGCTTTAAAACCATTACGGATTTTGTAAAACGCAAAACGTTGAAAAAAAAATAAGAAGCAATTGTTGTTTCTACCCAACTTTGGAAGTAGAATGTAATGTGTTTAGATGTAATGTATGTTGCTTGTATATTGCCATTTTTCGCTACAACTGAACCGACATTAAAAAAATAATTACCTATCTATAATTTTATTTTTCCATAATCTATTGTTGAAAATATAAAATAACTTGGACACTGGAAGTATAAAAATAATAATTTGTTTAAGAGGACGTCGCAGTCAAATATTTCGAGTATTAAAACACCGCTTCGGACTTCAAATAGTACTCAGAAACTATTAATCGTAGAATAAATCTAAGGATACCTAAAGAAAGCCTGGAATGTCTACTATGTGCGTATAGAGCCATATTTCCAAAAAAAACTGTTTACTTATAGTTATTTCAATAAGAATTTTTACTTTTTTCAAACGTTCATAAAACCATTGTAAATAAAGTTATCGAAAAAAACTCTCTATAGGCACGTAGAAAAAGTTCTGATCTTTCATATGGTACTATAAACAATTTTCTACCACCAAAAGCGTACGAGTACTATTTGAAGTGCGAAGGGATGTTTTTTGAATTTTTATAATAATTATTACGTCGAGAGCTGGCGCGCCTAGCGGCCAATTTACTACATATCTTTATACGTTCGGAAAACCGGTTTTAGGCCGACTGCCGTAGCGCGGCGACAGCGATAACGTCAACGGTGACACCGCAATTATATTATTACCTGTAGTAAAAACAGATAACCCAATTTTTAACAATCAATTCTCAATAACAAACAAATATTATATTTTACTTGCGCAGCGATACTGTTATTTAATATTTGCTATTTTATGTTCATTATTTTATAGAGAATTAGCTGAAGAAGCCAGTCGCTAAGTCACTTGTATGAAAAAGGTAGCAATTGTAGTAAATTATAATTTGTAAAAATTGTGATTTAAAAAATGGTTTAGGGAACGGGGGGAGGGAGGGGGGTTATTGCACACTGTAAAAAAAATCGGAAAAATATTCAAATACCTCTACGAAAAACCGAAACATTGTAATACAATGTTTACACCCCAGACCAAAATTAGTGTGGGGCCCCCTCCCCTCCTCAGACCAAAAATTGGAAATTTTTAAGTTGCTATGTGTAAATTAACAACAGTCAATTTTTAGTTGCAATAAATCATATAGATCAGTAATGTATTTTAAACAACATTTTTATTTTTGGGGGGTCTCCATTTCTTTTTTGTATTACCTGGTGTCCGTAATTTCTATATTCTTATTTTTCGTAAAGACGGTTTTTTACTCTCAATCTAAGCCACCCCCCTCATTCAACGCCGACCACTAAAAACGTATTTATCTAACATAAATATTTGAAAAATGAATTTGTCAAACGTTTTAAGTGCCAAAGTATAAAAATTGAATTTTATAATTTAAATTGTATTTTATCCATTACCGGTGTAGTGCACCGGTCGGATGATCGCGTACAAAACACCGTAAACGACCAACGTTTGAATAAGTTAAACTTTTGAATTAATTGTAATAGACATATAATAATGTTTAATAAATTTGATATAATAATAATGTTTAATCAATTTTGAAGTTAATAACTGAGTAGTGCAATCAGTCCTATCGTTAATTGACTACCGACTACTCGATGCCGTCGCTCTACTCGAACATAATCAAATAACCAATTAAAAGAATAAAGTATAATTAAATTATTACAAGGGGACACCCATTGGTCACGTCTTAGTGACCATGCATAGACGCGAAAGGAGGACATGCCTTTATAGGGACCCATGTGCACTACGTGGGTTTACTACACCGGAAAGAATTTTGTAAATTTCAAGTAAGGAATAGATATTTATTAAAAAAAAACAATCATATTTAAAACTCAAAAATATGTTATGTTTCCGCTAGTGAAATAAAAAAAAAACAAATTATAAAGTTCAATTTTTATACTTTAGCACTTGGAACGTTTGACAAATTAACTCTTCATTTATACTATAATTTATTTTTCTATATAATAAACAATTTATAAATTAAAGAGTATTACTCACAATATATTTCAATTACGATTTCGTATTCTATTTTTTTTTTTTTTTTATAACAAAGCTAAATTCCGCAATAATGTTGGTGGTGACCACCATAATTTTCGGGATAACAACAGATAATCTAAGCTTATCTAATTATATTATTTATAAATATTGTAGAAATATGACTTTATTTGGGAAATACTGTATTTTTGTTGCACAGAGAAGCCACATTTTCATTTTTCCTATTGTGTTGTGTGTTTTATAGATAAAAATTATAATACAAAATTTACATATGTACACATTGTTTTTTTATGAAATAGTATTAGATTTATATATAATTATTATTTAATGAAATAAATAATAGAATATTATATATGACCCGTCCAGCACTTAAAGTTTATAACGGATACTC
This sequence comes from Adelges cooleyi, assembly GCF_023614345.1. Classification (NCBI taxonomy): domain Eukaryota; kingdom Metazoa; phylum Arthropoda; class Insecta; order Hemiptera; family Adelgidae; genus Adelges; species Adelges cooleyi. Next base: position 245,757 of record NW_026095751.1, read on the forward strand.
GTACCATTATACAATTATTATTCGATTGATGAATTTTTATAAACATGTTTTCAATTATTAATTTTGGATTTATAAATGAATTATCAAAAAGCTGAAATGTTTTACATAAAATACTGATTTTTTAATGATTTTGTTTGGTGACCTATAATACTATAAAAAAAAAACAGTAAAAAAGAAAAAAAACTAAAATATTCATTACGACCATGGCCAATATAGGCTAAGCAAATTTGGAAACACGTTTTTTATTGTAACAGACATGCAAAATAAGTATGCTCCAATATAAATGTTAATAAGTAAGTACGCTATACGAGGTACCAAGTTTATTCGGATATCTGAGAAAATTATTTATACGCTAAAAAAAAGTAATTAAGTTATCAGAATGATTCAAACTATGATGGGTATTGTATTTTCTACTCTGTCCATTGTTATATAAATGTTAATGAACAGTAGCTATAAAAAAGATTTACTCGCGATTGTAACACGCGCGCGAGCTCGCGAAGTAGCGAATGTTTACCGCGACGAATCATACGTTCCCAGCATAATATTAGTTTTTACTAGATCGGCAGTCGGTGATAGAATAATGTGCCGCTCTGATAATACTACAACGCGCCGCCGCAGCACTCGTATGGGCGTGACTATAAACCACCGCCGCCGCCGCGCCGAGACGGAGAATAACGCCATCTCTCGGGAGTTGTATACGTAACACTTTACCTGCGACGTCCTCTTAAAATTAAATTTAAAAAAAATGAATACTAATTAAAAGTGTTCTTAAAACTCATTAAGTTGATAGTATAACATACTTAAATTATTGAAATGATAAAACTTTTAAGAAGAAGATCAGTTCGATTAGCTTGTTTAACTAACTCTTTTAAAGTGTTTTTTTTGCGACTTCAATAGTTTGTACTTTTCTTGATAAAAATCAATTTTGTCTATACGTATGATTGCTTTTAATCATACGCTTTTGTACATACAAATTTAACTTGATTATCTTTTTTAACTAACTGTCTAAAAATGGTCTCTTTGCGACTTGTAGATGGGTATACATATAATATACAGGGTGGCTGCGAAAATATGACAAATGATATAACTTTTGTTCTAGTGAATATTTCAAGTTTTTTTTTTAAAAAATAATTTATACTCATTTACGTTATAAGCACCACGGTTTTTATTGCACTTAGCTGTTTTATTTTTTTAAATAATTTTTTTTTTCGTTACGTTTTTGTTTTTATTTTCAAGATGGCCATTTTATTTAGAATAGTTTTTACAAAAGAATTAGTGAACAAAAATTGTATTTTTATTCATACATTAAAAAGTTATACTCATTTGAAATTGATGAAAATTTGAAATTTTCTCTCCGCGTTTATTGTGTCGGCCATTTAAACGTGTTATTAATTCAAAATTGTTCATCTTTCCATTTTACCAATGCTTTTTTTTCTGATTAAACGGATACTTACAATATAAAAATGATTGATATTGGACTAAACACACTCGTATAGACGTATTTTGCAGGGAGTTTATAGACGTTGAACACAGAATAGATAACGTTCTTGAAATTCCGACAGTGATAAACAATTTTATAGGGTAATCAGTACAGTACAATAACGGATGAGCCGGTGAGTGTATTTTCCGTAAATATTATGTTGTTATTAAAACATATTCTACTAAATATTTAGTAATTAAGTTGTATTATTCGGTCAACACAGTCAGATATCATTAACATTAATTTCGTTAATAAAATGTCATTTAAAGCTATTATAAAGTTTAAATGGTCCTTGTCGATAGTCAGTCTAATCAAACAACTCTATAGTATCACATAAAACCGCACCGGATTATGTGTTGTCACTCTTTGAATTCAAAATATTGAAATATGGTTCTAACCCAAAGAAGTATTAAAGTTACACGGTATGTACGACTATTATTTATTACTAGCTGTGTCAGTTAAACAGCAATTTGTAATTAGTACGTTCTGTCTTTTCACAGAAACTTTGTTATAGCTATGTACTTGTATTTACTTTTTTGTTTCAGTTTTTCATTAAATGCAAATCTAATTTGTTTCATGGGTTATAGTCTAGCATTTGTGCTTTTCCATACTTGAGTTCTCAAAGGACACTTTTAATCAACTTTTTAAATCATCATCATCGTGCATCTTAACAGGCCACGATGACCCAACCATCATGAGATGGTTACTAGATGGATTCGCTATCCGTAACAGGCTGTCAGTCCATCGCCAGAGAGAAGGATGGCGGCTCCTTTTTACTAGATAATTGCTCGCCAAGCAAATAAAGGGCCCGTGACCGTTATGTACCGTGAATTACAAAATATGTTACAATTCTAGATGTACATTTGTTACAATTTGTTACAATATTTTGTTTTAAAAATTAAATTCGTACTTTAGCGTACTTGAATGTTTAACATCACCAATCTCAAAAAGAATGTAATAGTATTGTTATATGATGACCACGTTATCAGTATAGGTTACGTGTTTTTTAAATAAATGCGGGCAGTGCTTCCGGCGACTTGAGACTGATGACCAAACGATTAATTTAACAATAACGCTGAATTGCAAATTGTAAAACAAAACTGAGATGTATACGGAAAAGGTACAAATTGTAAGACACATTTGAAAAAAATACAACTTCATAACTATTCATTTTTGTATTATACTTTCGCTTAATTTGTAAATAAAACTAAACTATTTAAAAAAAAAATAAGAAGATACAATTTTATTATATAATTGATAAATGATAATGTTTTACGGAAAATGAGTTATCAGTTTTTGTCTTTTAAACACCGATTACACTTAATAAAGTCATCCGACAAAACTTCCCTGAACAACGATTACAACGTAAAAAATCTTTAATAAAGCCAACCAGATATCGACATTAAGTCACACCGCAAAATTGTTTATCACTGTCGGAATTTAAAGAATGTTATCTATTCTGTGTTCAACGTCTATAAACTCCCTGCAAAATACGTCCATACGAGTGTGTTTAGTCCAATACCAATCATTTTTATATTGTAGGTATCCGTTTAATCAGAAAAAAAAGCTTTGGTAAAATGGAAAGATGAATAATTGTGAATTAATAACACGTTTAAATAGCCGACACAATAAACGCGGAGAGAAAATTTCAAATTTTCATAAATTTCAAATAAGTATAACTTTTTAATGTATGAATCAAAATACAATTTTTGTTCACCAATTCTTTTTAAAAAACTATTCTAAATAAAATGGCTATCTTGAAAATAAAAACGAAAACGTAACGAAAAAAAAAAATTATTTAAAAAATAAAACAGCTAAGTGCAATAAAAACCGTGGTGCTTATAGCGTAAATGGGTATAAATTATTTAAAAAAAAAAAACTTGAAAATATTCACTAGAACAAAAGTTATTTCATTTGTCATATTTTCGCAGCCACCCTGTATATATCAAATAAAATTTACAAATTCAAATTTTTCGGGGGCTATCTTAGAGATTTAAATTTCGAAGCCCTTATGACGGTAAAGTGCCGATAAAGTGTTTTCGATTATTCATTAAATTCTATAAATTTTGAAAGTGTACATTTTAGTATTGCCCAGAATAATTGGTACGATAATAATAATCGAAGCATTACCAACCTTTTTGTTGTAAACCTTGAAAGTTTTTGTTTTGTCGTGTCTTTATAATATACATTCACAGTAAATGCGCTGAAAATATACAACGGGGTCACAATAACATTATTTACAAGAGAGGCCACAAGAAGTTAATACATCAGGCGCCTTTAAGAAAACCGGTGAACGCATATCAAATAAAATATTAGTACGGTTTTGTATCGACAAAATCGCAAAGACAGTATTATAGCTAAAACTTTTTCATGTAAGCATTATACGAGTGATGGTAAAACCAATAACTGCGAAGAAAAAAAAATTAACTCTGCGACATAGATAAGTATTTAAAAAAAGTACAACAGCTATGTAAATAAATTAGCATAGGCCCCTTGAAAATATATTAATATTTTATTGTCGAAAACAAATTTGAAACAGTTAAACGAGCTCTTACTAACAAATTATTATTTCATATTTTACATAGGTATAACTTCCAGCTTGAAAAATTGTAAGGACGCTTTAAATCAGGTATGAAAACATTTAAAAATATGATTATGCGTATTCAAGAAAAAAAATTGCATTTTCATTTCTAAAATTGAGTGTATAATAAAGTCTTCTTAAAAGACAACTCTAATAAGAATGATTAATAGTTAAATAATAAGTTAAAAATTTAGTTTGTTTATTTATTTGACTAATAATTTTTTATTATATTTTTTAGTTATTTGAGTAATTGCATTTTATATTTATTATTTCACTACGCAACAAGTTGTACAACTGCTTGTAACTGTGACTTTTATTCCTACTATTATTATTATTGTTATTATGATTACTTTTCAACAAGCTAAAAAATAATATACAGTTTAGATTTTTAGCCATAAAAATGCGAACTACGGAAGTTCTAGAAAAGGGGGCTTTAATAGCTAGTTAGTCAAACCTTTGACCAGCCTAGTGGAAAATAATACAATTTACCAATTAAAATACATTGTTGTAAAGTCAAAACCTTTTCATCTCCTTGCCAGACCAGACTGTAGCTATTACAGATTGCTTTTAAATTTATTTTCAGAAAAAAATGAAACTTCTCTGTGTTTTAACATCATTCTTCCTTGTAAATGTTCTGGCATTAATTAACCTAAGTAATTATTTAAATTTCACACTAACCTACTTAAAGTAGTTGAAATTTAAATAAAACTAAACATTTTTTTACAGCACCTTTTAAAATGGAGGTAGCCATTACAAGTCAGTAACATTTTTTTTTTTTGTACAAAATAACAAAATATATTTTAATTTTACTGTTTTTTTTCATAATTAAAAAAAAAAAATACTGCAGACGTATACATCCAGGACGCTTTTGACAATAGTGATGAAAATGGAAGTAATATATATGTATTTTAAGCTAACATACTAGTACACATATATTGACATGAATATGTGTTACCACTGGGGGTCATCCTGAAAATTTGTCCGAAACGTAACGCGATGTGTCACACTCATCGGGGGCAGAGCTGGATGAATGGTAGGGGTGGGGAGGAGGTGACGCGACGGCTGTGGTTTTTTGATTGCAGGTGTGCGTGCGTGCATTTTACTTTTGTCGAGTGCGTGTATATATGTATAATATATATCATACAATAATATATGTATAATATGTGTCATATTATAATAATACAAGCTGTTGTCCCGTCTCGGCGTTGCCCGTGTATTATAACAGACACACAATCAGCTGATCGGATCACTGTATCCCTGTGGTATGAAAAACCATAGAGATGTATTGATAACTATTGATACTATCGATAATCATAGTTAACCATGTTCTATCGGATCAAATTTTGATTCTAAACTGTTCGGGCGTTATCGCGGCTGCCACACACACCACCACCTGTGCCCAACACCACCGACCGTACCGTATCATTACCAATACTAATACTACTACTATTGTTGTTACCACGCCGTCGTATTTCTCTTGAATTGGACCGTTTGTTTGCCTTTGAGTTCACTTATTCGACCGTTTCGAATTGTACGGACAATCTTCGATACCTATCGACCGACCAGCCTGCCGCACCTGGACTTGTACCCACTGTAAATATACCTATTTGATTTGCATTCTTGTATTATACTATGTTAGTTGTTAAGTAATAAACTTATTAGCTGTAAACTTTAGCAAGCTGGCCAGTGGATAAGATCTTATTGTATAATATAGTTGTTTTCTCTGAACAGTAATTTTGTTATAATAATTTGGTTCTGTGTTATTTGTTGTTTGAATCCCCTATACCGTCCATTATATATATTTACCGTGCATAAACCTTTCTCGAATCAACTTCATCGCGCGCACAAAATTTCATAAATATCTGTCCAGCCGTTTAGGAGGAGTTTGCATACATTCACACGAACAGAAGAAATTTATACACAAAGAGGTATTAATATATTGTATTATAGATATACGCCATGTGCGAGGGTTGATCCGCTGAACAATGGGACGAAATGAAAACTACCTCGCATAAATTAATACATTTTACCCATTTTTTAAATATTTTACATCAATTTATAAGTTTTAAAGGCCAATGACTCAAATTGAAATTTTGTAAAAAATTAGGAATATTAAAGAGTAAAAAATATTGGAACACAAGGGGTATATGTGTATATATTTCAAGAAAATCAAGCTCAAATTTCACGTGTTTCCACTAAATCACAATACAAGGATATTGTTTTGTTTGTTAATCCAACCAAGTGTCTGCTTGGAATTTAATCAAACTACGTTTGGAAAGGAATAAAGTTAAAAAGCAGGTAGCTTGTGGTGGCAACAGATACGTATAATATTATGATTGAATTGTGTTCTCTATACCGGGTGATTGGTTAACTATGTACCAGTCAATAACTTAGAAGATATTAGACTTTTTTTATAATTTTATGGTTATTAGTCCTCCTAACCCCCCTAGTTGGGGACTAATTTAAAAACTGATGCAACATTTTGGTTCAGCGGTCTTTAAAACTTATAAATTGATCTATATGGCTGTGATCTAAATGCCGATTTACGCGAACCAAACGGAGCCGAATTAGTCGATATCATGAGTACCGATCGTAAATAACGATGTAAATAGAAAATAAGTGTAAAACAAGTTTTGGATTCCAAACAAAAAAAAATTAAAAACTATAAAAATAAAAAAAATCAGTTATTTGGATATACTTAAATTCAACATTTACTCTGCAATAAGACATCTATGTTCCTATGTATACACTTGTAGTGTGGATACTCGGATTTTTTCTTTTTGTTTTATTTCTTTTGGTTTTCTTACATTACACTTGTGACAATCTTCACTTTGAGTTTTAAAATTACTTGATTATTCCTGTTTACTTATTTTTTTCTTTATACTTTGTACTTTATTTTGTATTAATTAAATCATGGTTTAATGATTAAACCATTACACTTTAATTGAACTCTGATAATTTTTATATCCCATATGACTTTTTTTGCAATTTTTGTATAGCTTTAACATTTATTTATTTATGCTAGATGAATTGGAGCGTGTGATTGAAACAATGGTCGAAGAATCTGTAATCGGATATGGTAAAAATCACTATTTAATCTTAAAAAAACAATTCAAAAAAAGATTGCAAGTAGGAAATCGTATTTAAAAACTATACAAATGTTTAAAAAAAAAATCAGCTTTATGTAAATTTGTCAGTGATTCGTGTCATGCATAATTTGCAACCAAAATTTTACATTTCTTGTTGGAAAACGACACTAAGGTTGATTGTGTTAATATATATGTTATATATGTTATTATGCATATATTTTCCACCGTAATCTTTGTTTTCTAAACTATTATTGTTTACAAAATTAAGCTTAATACCATTAACTAATGTAATTTTAATTTCAGTTGTTATGAATTTTATGGTCACTGTACCGGGTAATTATTTTCGTTTTATGGAAATATTTTCACACACTTCTTTGATATTTATTATGTATAAAATGTTTTCGTAATCATTTCAGAACGTGCAAGCCTTACTAACGCTGACCTAGATGGTAACCACAATTATAGTTCCAAATTTGTATTGCAATTAATCATAAGAAACTTATATTATATTGAAAATTTTTTTTATTCAAATTTTAGAATCCATAGATCAACAGAGAGCTATGCAAGATGAAATAACTGCTGTTACCGGTAATTATAACATTTAACATTCCTAAGCGATCGTACAACAATTAAAAATTGATAAGAATTACTTTGATTTAAAGAAAAATTATGATAATTTTCATAAGTACTCAGATTTTATAGAAAAATTTTATTTATTTTTTATTGAATTTATTGTACTTGAAATTTTACTGAACTTTAACAATTGTCTCCATTTTTTTTTCAAAAACTTCAAAAGCATTTAGTTAAACTTTAAACGCGTTTTTTAAAAACGGTAACAACTATATTTTCAAATCCACTTGACGGATTCCATGAAATTTGTACAGAAAATTCCAGATAACAAAAACTAGTGCTAAATCGAAGGATTATTTGTTAGAGAGCGTTCAACAGTTAAGCACATATCTTTGTCAAGACTGCATATTTTAATTTTAAATGTATGTAAAGTAGTGTTCAAACTTGGTATTTTATGTCAAATAAAAAATTATACTTCAGTTAATAAATATTGCTTTAAATTTCTATTTTTCCAACATCGACTTTTGATGATCGTTCGAAATACAACTCCAATCGTTCATACAAACGTTGCTGTTAGAGTTAGTTTAATATGAACACAATATTTTCCAATGATTAATTATTGGTCTTTTAAATCTCGCTTTTAGCTTGACTCTTATGAATACAATTTAAAAAAAAAATGGTTTTTATAAACTGTATAACTATTGGATATTCCATATATTTCTTACAGGTCTTCCTATACCTGATGTTCCAGATCAAGGTAATTTCGATTTATTCAATAGTAATAAATAAACCTTCAGGCTTGTTTTAAATCCCACAATTGTATTTGTATTTTGTCTGTGCACGATAAATGAAACAAAGTAAACTTTTAGTTGGAAAGTGTGTGAGACTAACTATAATATTTTGAATGTCATAAATACATTTTCACCTACTCACAACATAACAAATAAAAATAACTTTAGTTATTTTCTCCGATTTTTGGAAAATTATTTAATCATGGATATGATTTTAGCATTACGGCTTCCTATCAAAGTGAAATGTTTTTACAATTAATAAAAAGTATATAATTAAATGAAAATTAAAAACTCAAAATGTTACCGACCACTATAGCCGCCGATCCCTAAATAGTATCGAAACTTAAATCTCTAAGAGGGCCCACAAAAAATTTGATTTTGTACATTTTGTATATTTAACAAACGATTTTACAGTAGTTTTATGTGTGTATATTATAACATACATATTAGAATGAACCAAAACAACGTTTTAGGTTTCTTCTTGTTACCATAATAATTTGTTCTTTTGGTCCAAAAAAATGTTCCTAAATAAAAAAAAGAGATGAGAAATTGCATAGAGAGCAACGAATTTTGACTAAGAGGTTTTTAAAAAAAATTATATTATTAGGTGAACTAACATAATCAAGTAACACGATTTTTCCGTCTACGACGAAACTTCAATAAAATTGTATATATATTTTTTTGTTTCCTGTTATAAGTATGTAAGTCCCAGCACCAACTGCGTTTCAATCCGCTAAATAATTTAATTAAAAAAAATAATATTTAATAATTATAAGCAAAATTATTAGCCCTGCAAGATGACGCTCATCAGTACATTGCACATTCCACACATAAGACCCCAGTACTTATGCCTAATAAATATTGCCATTCTAGTGCGGCGGGTTTGTTGGTCATTTTCCAAAATTAAAACTCTAATTAAAACCTCAAAGCCAAGTTCATAACTAACTTAATTTTTTTCTTAATTTTTGCAGATTTTGCAAACTTAAACTTGTCCGAACTTGGAGATGCGAGAAGAGTTCTTACTAAAGAAGCTTTAAAAAATATCATCATCCGAGCACTAAGTAAATATTATTTTAGAGTAATAATGGTACAGCGTTTTTAACATTAAAACATATACAATATGTTATATACTATTGAAACAATACATTTATAAATATAAAATCATTTTTCAATAAGAATTTATTAATAGTAATAATAATAATAATGCATTTTTTAGAACATAATTATCATAGATTAATTATAATCACAGTAACACACAAATTTTTTTTTTTTTATTGTAATTAATGTATAGATCACTCAACATATAATAAATTATATTGTATGTTGTCCTAACATACAATTATTGTAAATATTTTTATTAGAATATGTCTTTTAATTTGAGTTCTTGCTCTTCATTGCTTATGGACTGTATTTATTGGCAATATTTAAAAAAAAAGTAAATACATCTTATTTGATTTCATAACTTAATAAGTGATGAGTAGAGTACGAAATTTGTATAATAACTAGTCATCATTTACATACTTACGTTTAGTAAAATACACAGAGTTATATTGAATAATTTAAAACATCAGCTTAATGTAAAATAAGTTTTTCGATACACGATAGGTTATGGTATACTGAGTGTCCACTGCATTATTGCTTTTCATCGAGTTTGTGCAGCATTTCTGTACAACATAGATACTAATTAAATATTATATATATATATATATATATATATACATATATATTTATATATTTTATACACGTTCTGCACAACAAAATAAAGTGATTGTTTTTTTTTAAATTTTAGATGCAAATGAACCAATTGTAACTGGAATCCAGATAATTAAGTTTGGTCAGTTGTGTCGTTTTATAGGCTTATGGATGAGTACGCTAGACCCATTATTATATATAAAAGCTACTAGAATTGAAGTTATTTTTAATATGTGTATCTTAACAAATACAGCCGATCATGATATAAAATATAGAAAAATTAATGATGAATTTTGTCTGGTAGACGTTAATAACATTGATAATAAATTAATAGAACTTGTGGTGCAGTTATCAATACTTTAGACTGGTAGTCAAATGTTTAACTCTATAAAAATGTTACGTTAAAATTACTATTATATTTTAATATATTTTACGTAGTGCACTAAAATCTACATTGTAAACGAATCAAATGTATTTAATAATAAACAGTATTTCATACTTTTATTGATTTCACTCATTACTATTATTATTATAACTACTTTTGCGTGTATAGGGCTTTATTTTGTAAGAAAGTAGATTTTTAGGCTTGGTTTTGTTGTTTTTGCGAAGGATGGTATTGCGTCAATGCATTTAGTTTTATTTTTTTGAAAGCAAAAAGTCCCTAATATCGATGACAAAGGGTTGTCCCACATATGGGGTGGAAACGTCCCACTTTTCGGATTAATGGGATTATTTTTTTATCAATACCACCCAACAACCTCCCTGAAATGGCACTCCCTGATAAGAATCCCAATAATAACATCCTAATTATGAACCGATAAGAGGATGTAGATATAAGAACAGGGACTAGCAAAGAATACACGGTTTTTTATAAAAAAAAAAAAAAAACAAGAATTCATTAGTTTTATGTGTAAAAAAAAACTGTAATGTATATTTAATATTGTCAATGAGTATTATTGTACTGAAAAAAAAGTATTGAAAGCATTGTATTCGACAAGTTTATCGTGTGGGATAAGGCAATAAGCGGCAGTCGACTCTGGTACATTGTCTTTTGTTGTAAAATCGATGCGTAATTCGGCAGGTGAAGTTTTGATCAAATCGTTTTGTTGAGTACAATCAGCAATAAATAAAGACGCCATATCATTAAAGTAAATTTTGCGCAATCCAGAGTGTAAGCCCGGGCTATCGACCGCTGTGCTGTAATATGAATTTACAAAAGCCATACACATAAAAGCCATATTTTGTTTGTAAGCTTGTTCCCATTGGGGACTTCAGACAGGTGCCGATTTAAATTCGTGTTTATCGTAAAGATCTTTCTGCGTAACCAACAGGGGAAAGATATTTTTACAATAAGCTGTCGTACTGGATTCCAGGGAGATTGTAGGATTGATAAAAAATAAATCCCGTCAATTCGAAAAGTGGGACGTTCACACCTCATAAATATATAAGTAATCACACATAAACTAGAAATAAGTTTTTGTAGAAAAATGTACAAACTTAACTTTTTTAACAAATTTAAAAACATTTAACATAAAACCAAATGTTTGTATAAAAAATTAAATTTTTGCATCGAAAATAAGCATATTAAAAATTTACTTAATTGAATATTAGAACAAAGGAGACATAAGAAATGGGGGTTATGATGAAATTGAATTTTTAAACAACTGTCGGATAAAAACATCAACTATTTTCCAGGAGGTTAAAGTTAAAAGTTGAATGGTTATCAAACGTACGGTTTAGTATATTATTAAATAGTTTTGTTTTTTTCAGAATTTTTAATGTAGTTAAGAGTTTTAAATAAAATTACTGCTATCCAAGTTTTTGATTTTTTTTTTTTTGCTTTTGTGTGTGCAATTATTATAACAGCTTGATAGGTTAAATTATCAAATAGTGTAATAAATCATCATTCGACAATATTCTACAATAGGAATACGCGCGCACAGATATTTTAATTGTTTTTTCAATTGTCTTCTTTTGAATATGTACAAAACATACATTAAATTATTCTTAAGCGACGTGTACGTTTAATGACTACAATGACGAATAGTTTTAACTGTTTACCATTTTGGTTTATTATTGTTGAAATAATAGTTAATATTGGTATAAATTACGATGAGCCATAATTTTGAACCTAGATCTAAATTATTATAACTGTTCTTGAAGTTTTACTATACGATGGTCAATGTCATCGACGTCTACTTGATAATATATGCCATCAAAGGATCTGTATTTTTTAACGCAGTTATCTTTATCTAGTAAAATGCAAACACCATTCTCGCCGTCTATTGAAACATCTTTTATATAGTGGCTTGGTATTTTTGTACTCGTCCACAATCCAATATAGGTACACAGCTGCACTAAAGAGACATCTGGTTTGTTTCCATCTGAAAAATTAGAAAACATTTTTTTGTTAAATTTCCAAATATTCCAAATATTTTTATAAATATTAATATTAATATTTATTACTATGTGCTACTTTTTATTATTGTGCAAGCTACAAGTATAACAGGTAGAAAATAAATTATAAAGAGTAATACAATATACATGGCATCTGTATTGAAGTACTTTTCAACAATAACTTCTTTAAATGACAGAAACACGGACGTACAGTATAGGAACTCAGAAGTTTTATGTTAATGTATCGCATAAGCGACGGCCCCTATAGGCAATTAAATGAAAAGAACTAGATTATAAGGCCAAATTCTAATGGTAATTTTTACAATAATTGTATATTCGGAAAACATAGTTCAATATAAAAATAATGTGATGTGTGAGTTTTGTAATTTTATTACAGTAAAAAATTAATTTTTACTGTAATTAGAATTCATCTACGATATTAATTATGTTTGTAAAATAAGTATTATTATCAATTATTTTATACACGCAATAATATTACCAATATAACTCGGTATAATAGTGTTTACCTAGTGCACGGATGATTAAATTCTTTAAAGCTGCTTTAGAAAATGTTCTTCTCTTTTTTCCAAGATCACTCAATTTTAATATTTGAACAACTGTAAAATTATATGATGAACTATGTTATCAAAAACTTTTTGTACAACCTGACATTAGTATTGAAACTCAAAAAAGTATTTATTCTATACACGATGCTCAGAGAATATATAACACATTAACATTGTATTAAACTTTAAGTAGATAAGGAGCAAAATAAATTCAGCTTGGCCTTTTGTTATAAACAACACCTAAAGAGAAAACTCTTGGAAGAATCTTGGCTAAAAGAAAGTTGATATCTTCGTTGGTTAAACGTATGAGACGAGATATAGGAGCATTAGCATCTTCGTAGTTACATATAAAAATAAAAAGACTTGAACGAATTTTTGCAAAGAACGGGGTAATTAAGTTTAATGTTAACGAGATTAAGGTCCTTAAAGTATATTTACTACTTATCTAATTATTTTGAAATTACATTTATCTTGAACTTCAGGTATAGGAATAACTGAAACAAAAAAAAAAAATATGAAATAATTATACAGATCATTCAAACCGATTTTATATTTTATCTATAACAGTCACTTTAAAACTGAAATTAATTAGATCAGTTAACCAACGCAATAGTTTTTGTTTCCATTAAACTAATTGTTATAGTAATGTTATAGTGGACAATTCAATTTGTACTTCGAATGATTTCCAAAATCTTAAGCGACATAGATGTGTAGTTTATAATATTATTAGCTATAAAACAGGTGGCTTTTAATTATAATCGAATTTCTATAGTATTTAAAGTTTCTAGAAATGTTAAATTTTATATTTACATAATTCAACTGTTATTTCTGATTGCAATTTTCTCTGAACTAGCACACATTCTGAAATTAAAAACAAATTACATTTTAATGTACTTGAACCTTATGACCAAAACCATTATTTAATTATTTTTAATATATATGAATAATGAATCTGTGTATGTATATTATAATGATATACAAAAAATGTATTTACCATATATTTTGTCAGTTGCTGCAAATTCTAAAATTAACACAAAAGTATGTAATACTTAATGAATACAAAACAACTGAAGTAAAATATTTTAATAATATGCAACTAATGATATTACCCGGTATAGTGAGCATTAAATTCATTGTGTCTGAAACGAACAGTGCATGCATATTTAAGCTATTGTATTTAATTTTCAGTTTTAAAGTTTAAAGAAGAAGGTCAAAGTAGAAGAAACTTGTAAATTAGAAATTTGGGATAAATGAGCTTGACTAAATTAAATATAGTAGAAACTTTATGTCAATACCAGGCGATTCTTTTAATGCCTTAAACTAGTTTTTTTCTTAAAATAAGTTTATAGTTTTTCTTTTTAATATATATTTGTTTATGTTATATTACAATATTAGAAAACATTTAAATTTGTATGTTCTTTTCTATTTACTAGGGCTTTATCAACTTTTGAAATTTAAATGGTGAAGTACCATAATATATAATTCTACTGGTCAATAACTAGTTTTGAATAATTATTTTTAATGTTTAAAATTTAGAATGGGTAGTGGAGTACTAATAAAGATAAAATTTGGAATTTTATCCAATATTAAAATATAGACAAACAAAAAAACCAGTACAGTGGGGTCGGGGCATAGTGGGGACGGAGCATAGTGGGGACGGGGAGGTCACAGGTTTATAGGAATTTTTAAATCTGAAAGTGATAAAATCACTTTCGAAAAAACGCTTCGATGCAAATCGGTAGTTAGTATTTTCAAGGCAGTACAATCTAAACCAAGCACAGTGTAAGCTAGGAAAGTTAGAAAGTAATAAATTGAATCGGCCAATTCAAAAACGACTTAGGTCACCGATTTTTCAAAACTGTCTTTTTATCAAATGTAATAATTATATACTTAGCTACGTATTCTGTGTGAAAACTCAATTTGTCAGACTCATATTTAATACAAATGTTGAGTACAAGAAATTTGAATCACTGCAAAATATATTTATGAAGTTTCTTGTGGCTAGTGTAATATTTCAAATTTGTGACTTGTGTCGTTTTTTAAATGACTGATAAAATTACAAAATAGAAGCATCAAAGCGTTTATTTGAAAGCGATTTTATTCAATTTTATCACTTTTATTTATAATAATTCTTGTAGACCTGTGACCTCTCCGTTTCCTCATTGCTTTGATTACATTATGCCAATACTCTACTATACTAGTCCTCTCGGATAAAATCACTTTCAAATTAACGCTTTGATGCTTCTATTTTGTAATTTTATCAGTCATTTAAAAAACGACACAAGTCACAAATTTGAAATATTACATTAATATATTTTTTTTTTTTAATTAATTTACAACAAATTTATGAATATTCAGGTTTTTTTCGTGAGAAGTTTGAAATAGGTTTAATAGAAATAAAAGTAGAAAAGAAGATAATATTTATTGTGACCAAGGTGGAAGAAGGAAAATGAAATAGTGATTTTTCTGGGCAAGTCAAGATAATCATTATTGGTTATAAATTATTATTTATACTTTTTAGTTACAAAAGGGAGAGGTGAGAGCAATTTTTTTGTTGGCTATCTGAGGAACGCCGACCTGGACAGATATTAAATTTCAATAATTTCAAGAAAAGATGTACTGAAAATGTATAAGTAAGCAATTTTTACTAATAATAATTGTTTTATGCACTTGAATGTGCACTTGTGAGATTAGGTCAGAGGAAACCCGATTTTTAAAAGAAGAATACCAGGAAAATGAAAGGAAGAGTTCACTTTTTTTTTACAATATGTAAATAAAAATAATAATACTCGGAACGACAGCGGATTGACACTCCGGATCAATTTTAAATCAATAACTGATAATCGAATTATCGAATACTGACTGGCAACTACCTACAAATGTCATCACCCCCCGACCTCTCTCTCACACTCCATGACCGGCTCGGGCCGATAAGGGGTTTTTCGTTCCCACCTGTACCGTGTACATAAGACGGTGGACAGTTGATAACGCGATCGGGCGTTTATATGGTCACGATCGAATATTATTTTGTCTCGAAAATTGATAATTACAACAACTATACACTATAGTATAAACAACTCATGTTATCATTTCTCACGTAATGGCTGCCAATTAAAATTAAATTAGTTACTTAAATTAAATTCAGTCATTCCGCAAAAAGTTCAAGTCCAAATCGATTTTATATCAACTGTGACTTAATAAAATCCACACCCAGTTAGTTATATTCTGTTGACAAATTGTTTTTTATTAAATAATGAAAATTGATAAAATAAACATCAACTACGTCATAAAAGTTTTATACAGCGCAATACAAGTTACAACCAGAATAAAAACTAGCGTTTTTGTAGAGATTTAAAAATACTATTTGAAACGACATACAATATTTTCTATCATAACTGATTTCATAATTCATTACGGAGCAGATAAGAGCGCGCATCAATATGCCGTTCGTACACACGATGATGCCAATAGAACAAAAAATTATACTTTTTTTTTTTCGTTTCTCACATCTGGTAGAGTGCGTTTGTACTTAAAAAAAAAAAAAAAAAAAAAATTGAACTTTGTGTCAACTTAAAGTCAAAAGTGTTACTTGAGCACAAAACTCAATAGTATCATTCTGCATAGATCTACATAAAATTGTTTTAATGATTTGATAACAATTTTTTTAAGATTTTAAGTGTTTTTTGTTAAAATATACGCAATCTGCGAAAACACAGTTTTCCGGCTATTAAAAAAAAACTGTAGTGCCGAATTATTTTTCCGTTTAATATGTTATGGATACATATGAGTTCCAACTACTGGCAAATTTTCAACCCAAAGGTCTTAAAACTACGGCTAAAAACCCCGAAAAACAAAAAAACCTGTACCCCCCCTAGGGGGGTGGGCATTGGGTTAAATTCAAATTTGATATAACTGACGTGCGCGGGCATACTAAATAAATATTTCTTATAAATTTCAACTCGATCCGACTCTTTTTCTCGAAGCTATAGCCAGTAAAAGTTCTAACTTAAAAACTCGTACGGTTTTTTTTTTGTTTTTTCAACTTTCGCCTGTGAAGAGTTAAACTTTTTCAACTTTTACCCCCCCAAAGTACCAACTAGATGAAAATTGCGATTCATAGAGTTGCTATTCGAAGGAATTGGTCCAGTATTAAAGAAGTTACAGTGTATACAGATAAAAAAAAAACATACATCAGAGTAAAACCAATACCTTCTCGCTTTGCATCGAAGCTAAAACATTTTTCTGGATTTTTGTGAAAAAGGCATTAAAAGGGGTCAAATTATATGTTTTTGGGGTCGGTGATTACGAATTTGTTATCAGTTCTCAATTTTAATCAGCCAGAAAGAACTTAAGTAAAAAAAAAAAAAAAATTGAACTTTGTGTCAACTTAAAGTCAAAAGTGTTACTTGAGCACAAAACTCAATAGTATCATTCTGCATAGATCTACATAAAATTGTTTTAATGATTTGATAACAATTTTTTTAAGATTTTAAGTGTTTTTTGTTAAAATATACGCAATCTGCGAAAACACAGTTTTCCGGCTATTAAAAAAAAACTGTAGTGCCGAATTATTTTTCCGTTTAATATGTTATGGATACATATGAGTTCCAACTACTGGCAAATTTTCAACCCAAAGGTCTTAAAACTACGGCTAAAAACCCCGAAAAACAAAAAAACCTGTACCCCCCCTAGGGGGGTGGGCATTGGGTTAAATTCAAATTTGATATAACTGACGTGCGCGGGCATACTAAATAAATATTTCTTATAAATTTCAACTCGATCCGACTCTTTTTCTCGAAGCTATAGCCAGTAAAAGTTCTAACTTAAAAACTCGTACGGTTTTTTTTTTGTTTTTTCAACTTTCGCCTGTGAAGAGTTAAACTTTTTCAACTTTTACCCCCCCAAAGTACCAACTAGATGAAAATTGCGATTCATAGAGTTGCTATTCGAAGGAATTGGTCCAGTATTAAAGAAGTTACAGTGTATACAGATAAAAAAAAAACATACATCAGAGTAAAACCAATACCTTCTCGCTTTGCATCGAAGCTAAAACATTTTTCTGGATTTTTGTGAAAAAGGCATTAAAAGGGGTCAAATTATATGTTTTTGGGGTCGGTGATTACGAATTTGTTATCAGTTCTCAATTTTAATCAGCCAGAAAGAACTTAAGTAAAAAAAAAAAAAAAATTGAACTTTGTGTCAACTTAAAGTCAAAAGTGTTACTTGAGCACAAAACTCAATAGTATCATTCTGCATAGATCTACATAAAATTGTTTTAATGATTTGATAACAATTTTTTTAAGATTTTAAGTGTTTTTTGTTAAAATATACGCAATCTGCGAAAACACAGTTTTCCGGCTATTAAAAAAAAACTGTAGTGCCGAATTATTTTTCCGTTTAATATGTTATGGATACATATGAGTTCCAACTACTGGCAAATTTTCAACCCAAAGGTCTTAAAACTACGGCTAAAAACCCCGAAAAACAAAAAAACCTGTACCCCCCCTAGGGGGGTGGGCATTGGGTTAAATTCAAATTTGATATAACTGACGTGCGCGGGCATACTAAATAAATATTTCTTATAAATTTCAACTCGATCCGACTCTTTTTCTCGAAGCTATAGCCAGTAAAAGTTCTAACTTAAAAACTCGTACGGTTTTTTTTTTTGTTTTTTCAACTTTCGCCTGTGAAGAGTTAAACTTTTTCAACTTTTACCCCCCCAAAGTACCAACTAGATGAAAATTGCGATTCATAGAGTTGCTATTCGAAGGAATTGGTCCAGTATTAAAGAAGTTACAGTGTATACAGATAAAAAAAAAACATACATCAGAGTAAAACCAATACCTTCTCGCTTTGCATCGAAGCTAAAACATTTTTCTGGATTTTTGTGAAAAAGGCATTAAAAGGGGTCAAATTATATGTTTTTGGGGTCGGTGATTACGAATTTGTTATCAGTTCTCAATTTTAATCAGCCAGAAAGAACTTAAGTAAAAAAAAAAAAAAAATTGAACTTTGTGTCAACTTAAAGTCAAAAGTGTTACTTGAGCACAAAACTCAATAGTATCATTCTGCATAGATCTACATAAAATTGTTTTAATGATTTGATAACAATTTTTTTAAGATTTTAAGTGTTTTTTGTTAAAATATACGCAATCTGCGAAAACACAGTTTTCCGGCTATTAAAAAAAAACTGTAGTGCCGAATTATTTTTCCGTTTAATATGTTATGGATACATATGAGTTCCAACTACTGGCAAATTTTCAACCCAAAGGTCTTAAAACTACGGCTAAAAACCCCGAAAAACAAAAAAACCTGTACCCCCCCTAGGGGGGTGGGCATTGGGTTAAATTCAAATTTGATATAACTGACGTGCGCGGGCATACTAAATAAATATTTCTTATAAATTTCAACTCGATCCGACTCTTTTTCTCGAAGCTATAGCCAGTAAAAGTTCTAACTTAAAAACTCGTACGGTTTTTTTTTTGTTTTTTCAACTTTCGCCTGTGAAGAGTTAAACTTTTTCAACTTTTACCCCCCCAAAGTACCAACTAGATGAAAATTGCGATTCATAGAGTTGCTATTCGAAGGAATTGGTCCAGTATTAAAGAAGTTACAGTGTATACAGATAAAAAAAAAACATACATCAGAGTAAAACCAATACCTTCTCGCTTTGCATCGAAGCTAAAACATTTTTCTGGATTTTTGTGAAAAAGGCATTAAAAGGGGTCAAATTATATGTTTTTGGGGTCGGTGATTACGAATTTGTTATCAGTTCTCAATTTTAATCAGCCAGAAAGAACTTAAGTAAAAAAAAAAAAAAAATTGAACTTTGTGTCAACTTAAAGTCAAAAGTGTTACTTGAGCACAAAACTCAATAGTATCATTCTGCATAGATCTACATAAAATTGTTTTAATGATTTGATAACAATTTTTTTAAGATTTTAAGTGTTTTTTGTTAAAATATACGCAATCTGCGAAAACACAGTTTTCCGGCTATTAAAAAAAAACTGTAGTGCCGAATTATTTTTCCGTTTAATATGTTATGGATACATATGAGTTCCAACTACTGGCAAATTTTCAACCCAAAGGTCTTAAAACTACGGCTAAAAACCCCGAAAAACAAAAAAACCTGTACCCCCCCTAGGGGGGTGGGCATTGGGTTAAATTCAAATTTGATATAACTGACGTGCGCGGGCATACTAAATAAATATTTCTTATAAATTTCAACTCGATCCGACTCTTTTTCTCGAAGCTATAGCCAGTAAAAGTTCTAACTTAAAAACTCGTACGGTTTTTTTTTTGTTTTTTCAACTTTCGCCTGTGAAGAGTTAAACTTTTTCAACTTTTACCCCCCCAAAGTACCAACTAGATGAAAATTGCGATTCATAGAGTTGCTATTCGAAGGAATTGGTCCAGTATTAAAGAAGTTACAGTGTATACAGATAAAAAAAAAACATACATCAGAGTAAAACCAATACCTTCTCGCTTTGCATCGAAGCTAAAACATTTTTCTGGATTTTTGTGAAAAAGGCATTAAAAGGGGTCAAATTATATGTTTTTGGGGTCGGTGATTACGAATTTGTTATCAGTTCTCAATTTTAATCAGCCAGAAAGAACTTAAGTAAAAAAAAAAAAAAAATTGAACTTTGTGTCAACTTAAAGTCAAAAGTGTTACTTGAGCACAAAACTCAATAGTATCATTCTGCATAGATCTACATAAAATTGTTTTAATGATTTGATAACAATTTTTTTAAGATTTTAAGTGTTTTTTGTTAAAATATACGCAATCTGCGAAAACACAGTTTTCCGGCTATTAAAAAAAAACTGTAGTGCCGAATTATTTTTCCGTTTAATATGTTATGGATACATATGAGTTCCAACTACTGGCAAATTTTCAACCCAAAGGTCTTAAAACTACGGCTAAAAACCCCGAAAAACAAAAAAACCTGTACCCCCCCTAGGGGGGTGGGCATTGGGTTAAATTCAAATTTGATATAACTGACGTGCGCGGGCATACTAAATAAATATTTCTTATAAATTTCAACTCGATCCGACTCTTTTTCTCGAAGCTATAGCCAGTAAAAGTTCTAACTTAAAAACTCGTACGGTTTTTTTTTTGTTTTTTCAACTTTCGCCTGTGAAGAGTTAAACTTTTTCAACTTTTACCCCCCCAAAGTACCAACTAGATGAAAATTGCGATTCATAGAGTTGCTATTCGAAGGAATTGGTCCAGTATTAAAGAAGTTACAGTGTATACAGATAAAAAAAAAACATACATCAGAGTAAAACCAATACCTTCTCGCTTTGCATCGAAGCTAAAACATTTTTCTGGATTTTTGTGAAAAAGGCATTAAAAGGGGTCAAATTATATGTTTTTGGGGTCGGTGATTACGAATTTGTTATCAGTTCTCAATTTTAATCAGCCAGAAAGAACTTAAGTAAAAAAAAAAAAAAAATTGAACTTTGTGTCAACTTAAAGTCAAAAGTGTTACTTGAGCACAAAACTCAATAGTATCATTCTGCATAGATCTACATAAAATTGTTTTAATGATTTGATAACAATTTTTTTAAGATTTTAAGTGTTTTTTGTTAAAATATACGCAATCTGCGAAAACACAGTTTTCCGGCTATTAAAAAAAAACTGTAGTGCCGAATTATTTTTCCGTTTAATATGTTATGGATACATATGAGTTCCAACTACTGGCAAATTTTCAACCCAAAGGTCTTAAAACTACGGCTAAAAACCCCGAAAAACAAAAAAACCTGTACCCCCCCTAGGGGGGTGGGCATTGGGTTAAATTCAAATTTGATATAACTGACGTGCGCGGGCATACTAAATAAATATTTCTTATAAATTTCAACTCGATCCGACTCTTTTTCTCGAAGCTATAGCCAGTAAAAGTTCTAACTTAAAAACTCGTACGGTTTTTTTTTTTGTTTTTTCAACTTTCGCCTGTGAAGAGTTAAACTTTTTCAACTTTTACCCCCCCAAAGTACCAACTAGATGAAAATTGCGATTCATAGAGTTGCTATTCGAAGGAATTGGTCCAGTATTAAAGAAGTTACAGTGTATACAGATAAAAAAAAAACATACATCAGAGTAAAACCAATACCTTCTCGCTTTGCATCGAAGCTAAAACATTTTTCTGGATTTTTGTGAAAAAGGCATTAAAAGGGGTCAAATTATATGTTTTTGGGGTCGGTGATTACGAATTTGTTATCAGTTCTCAATTTTAATCAGCCAGAAAGAACTTAAGTAAAAAAAAAAAAAAAATTGAACTTTGTGTCAACTTAAAGTCAAAAGTGTTACTTGAGCACAAAACTCAATAGTATCATTCTGCATAGATCTACATAAAATTGTTTTAATGATTTGATAACAATTTTTTTAAGATTTTAAGTGTTTTTTGTTAAAATATACGCAATCTGCGAAAACACAGTTTTCCGGCTATTAAAAAAAAACTGTAGTGCCGAATTATTTTTCCGTTTAATATGTTATGGATACATATGAGTTCCAACTACTGGCAAATTTTCAACCCAAAGGTCTTAAAACTACGGCTAAAAACCCCGAAAAACAAAAAAACCTGTACCCCCCCTAGGGGGGTGGGCATTGGGTTAAATTCAAATTTGATATAACTGACGTGCGCGGGCATACTAAATAAATATTTCTTATAAATTTCAACTCGATCCGACTCTTTTTCTCGAAGCTATAGCCAGTAAAAGTTCTAACTTAAAAACTCGTACGGTTTTTTTTTTGTTTTTTCAACTTTCGCCTGTGAAGAGTTAAACTTTTTCAACTTTTACCCCCCCAAAGTACCAACTAGATGAAAATTGCGATTCATAGAGTTGCTATTCGAAGGAATTGGTCCAGTATTAAAGAAGTTACAGTGTATACAGATAAAAAAAAAACATACATCAGAGTAAAACCAATACCTTCTCGCTTTGCATCGAAGCTAAAACATTTTTCTGGATTTTTGTGAAAAAGGCATTAAAAGGGGTCAAATTATATGTTTTTGGGGTCGGTGATTACGAATTTGTTATCAGTTCTCAATTTTAATCAGCCAGAAAGAACTTAAGTAAAAAAAAAAAAAAAATTGAACTTTGTGTCAACTTAAAGTCAAAAGTGTTACTTGAGCACAAAACTCAATAGTATCATTCTGCATAGATCTACATAAAATTGTTTTAATGATTTGATAACAATTTTTTTAAGATTTTAAGTGTTTTTTGTTAAAATATACGCAATCTGCGAAAACACAGTTTTCCGGCTATTAAAAAAAAACTGTAGTGCCGAATTATTTTTCCGTTTAATATGTTATGGATACATATGAGTTCCAACTACTGGCAAATTTTCAACCCAAAGGTCTTAAAACTACGGCTAAAAACCCCGAAAAACAAAAAAACCTGTACCCCCCCTAGGGGGGTGGGCATTGGGTTAAATTCAAATTTGATATAACTGACGTGCGCGGGCATACTAAATAAATATTTCTTATAAATTTCAACTCGATCCGACTCTTTTTCTCGAAGCTATAGCCAGTAAAAGTTCTAACTTAAAAACTCGTACGGTTTTTTTTTTTGTTTTTTCAACTTTCGCCTGTGAAGAGTTAAACTTTTTCAACTTTTACCCCCCCAAAGTACCAACTAGATGAAAATTGCGATTCATAGAGTTGCTATTCGAAGGAATTGGTCCAGTATTAAAGAAGTTACAGTGTATACAGATAAAAAAAAAACATACATCAGAGTAAAACCAATACCTTCTCGCTTTGCATCGAAGCTAAAACATTTTTCTGGATTTTTGTGAAAAAGGCATTAAAAGGGGTCAAATTATATGTTTTTGGGGTCGGTGATTACGAATTTGTTATCAGTTCTCAATTTTAATCAGCCAGAAAGAACTTAAGTAAAAAAAAAAAAAAAATTGAACTTTGTGTCAACTTAAAGTCAAAAGTGTTACTTGAGCACAAAACTCAATAGTATCATTCTGCATAGATCTACATAAAATTGTTTTAATGATTTGATAACAATTTTTTTAAGATTTTAAGTGTTTTTTGTTAAAATATACGCAATCTGCGAAAACACAGTTTTCCGGCTATTAAAAAAAAACTGTAGTGCCGAATTATTTTTCCGTTTAATATGTTATGGATACATATGAGTTCCAACTACTGGCAAATTTTCAACCCAAAGGTCTTAAAACTACGGCTAAAAACCCCGAAAAACAAAAAAACCTGTACCCCCCCTAGGGGGGTGGGCATTGGGTTAAATTCAAATTTGATATAACTGACGTGCGCGGGCATACTAAATAAATATTTCTTATAAATTTCAACTCGATCCGACTCTTTTTCTCGAAGCTATAGCCAGTAAAAGTTCTAACTTAAAAACTCGTACGGTTTTTTTTTTGTTTTTTCAACTTTCGCCTGTGAAGAGTTAAACTTTTTCAACTTTTACCCCCCCAAAGTACCAACTAGATGAAAATTGCGATTCATAGAGTTGCTATTCGAAGGAATTGGTCCAGTATTAAAGAAGTTACAGTGTATACAGATAAAAAAAAAACATACATCAGAGTAAAACCAATACCTTCTCGCTTTGCATCGAAGCTAAAACATTTTTCTGGATTTTTGTGAAAAAGGCATTAAAAGGGGTCAAATTATATGTTTTTGGGGTCGGTGATTACGAATTTGTTATCAGTTCTCAATTTTAATCAGCCAGAAAGAACTTAAGTAAAAAAAAAAAAAAAATTGAACTTTGTGTCAACTTAAAGTCAAAAGTGTTACTTGAGCACAAAACTCAATAGTATCATTCTGCATAGATCTACATAAAATTGTTTTAATGATTTGATAACAATTTTTTTAAGATTTTAAGTGTTTTTTGTTAAAATATACGCAATCTGCGAAAACACAGTTTTCCGGCTATTAAAAAAAAACTGTAGTGCCGAATTATTTTTCCGTTTAATATGTTATGGATACATATGAGTTCCAACTACTGGCAAATTTTCAACCCAAAGGTCTTAAAACTACGGCTAAAAACCCCGAAAAACAAAAAAACCTGTACCCCCCCTAGGGGGGTGGGCATTGGGTTAAATTCAAATTTGATATAACTGACGTGCGCGGGCATACTAAATAAATATTTCTTATAAATTTCAACTCGATCCGACTCTTTTTCTCGAAGCTATAGCCAGTAAAAGTTCTAACTTAAAAACTCGTACGGTTTTTTTTTTTGTTTTTTCAACTTTCGCCTGTGAAGAGTTAAACTTTTTCAACTTTTACCCCCCCAAAGTACCAACTAGATGAAAATTGCGATTCATAGAGTTGCTATTCGAAGGAATTGGTCCAGTATTAAAGAAGTTACAGTGTATACAGATAAAAAAAAAACATACATCAGAGT
Organism: Adelges cooleyi; assembly: GCF_023614345.1. NCBI lineage: Eukaryota > Metazoa > Arthropoda > Insecta > Hemiptera > Adelgidae > Adelges > Adelges cooleyi. Next base: position 271,295 of record NW_026095751.1, read on the forward strand.
AAAACCAATACCTTCTCGCTTTGCATCGAAGCTAAAACATTTTTCTGGATTTTTGTGAAAAAGGCATTAAAAGGGGTCAAATTATATGTTTTTGGGGTCGGTGATTACGAATTTGTTATCAGTTCTCAATTTTAATCAGCCAGAAAGAACTTAAGTAAAAAAAAAAAAAAAATTGAACTTTGTGTCAACTTAAAGTCAAAAGTGTTACTTGAGCACAAAACTCAATAGTATCATTCTGCATAGATCTACATAAAATTGTTTTAATGATTTGATAACAATTTTTTTAAGATTTTAAGTGTTTTTTGTTAAAATATACGCAATCTGCGAAAACACAGTTTTCCGGCTATTAAAAAAAAACTGTAGTGCCGAATTATTTTTCCGTTTAATATGTTATGGATACATATGAGTTCCAACTACTGGCAAATTTTCAACCCAAAGGTCTTAAAACTACGGCTAAAAACCCCGAAAAACAAAAAAACCTGTACCCCCCCTAGGGGGGTGGGCATTGGGTTAAATTCAAATTTGATATAACTGACGTGCGCGGGCATACTAAATAAATATTTCTTATAAATTTCAACTCGATCCGACTCTTTTTCTCGAAGCTATAGCCAGTAAAAGTTCTAACTTAAAAACTCGTACGGTTTTTTTTTTGTTTTTTCAACTTTCGCCTGTGAAGAGTTAAACTTTTTCAACTTTTACCCCCCCAAAGTACCAACTAGATGAAAATTGCGATTCATAGAGTTGCTATTCGAAGGAATTGGTCCAGTATTAAAGAAGTTACAGTGTATACAGATAAAAAAAAAACATACATCAGAGTAAAACCAATACCTTCTCGCTTTGCATCGAAGCTAAAACATTTTTCTGGATTTTTGTGAAAAAGGCATTAAAAGGGGTCAAATTATATGTTTTTGGGGTCGGTGATTACGAATTTGTTATCAGTTCTCAATTTTAATCAGCCAGAAAGAACTTAAGTAAAAAAAAAAAAAAAATTGAACTTTGTGTCAACTTAAAGTCAAAAGTGTTACTTGAGCACAAAACTCAATAGTATCATTCTGCATAGATCTACATAAAATTGTTTTAATGATTTGATAACAATTTTTTTAAGATTTTAAGTGTTTTTTGTTAAAATATACGCAATCTGCGAAAACACAGTTTTCCGGCTATTAAAAAAAAACTGTAGTGCCGAATTATTTTTCCGTTTAATATGTTATGGATACATATGAGTTCCAACTACTGGCAAATTTTCAACCCAAAGGTCTTAAAACTACGGCTAAAAACCCCGAAAAACAAAAAAACCTGTACCCCCCCTAGGGGGGTGGGCATTGGGTTAAATTCAAATTTGATATAACTGACGTGCGCGGGCATACTAAATAAATATTTCTTATAAATTTCAACTCGATCCGACTCTTTTTCTCGAAGCTATAGCCAGTAAAAGTTCTAACTTAAAAACTCGTACGGTTTTTTTTTTGTTTTTTTCAACTTTCGCCTGTGAAGAGTTAAACTTTTTCAACTTTTACCCCCCCAAAGTACCAACTAGATGAAAATTGCGATTCATAGAGTTGCTATTCGAAGGAATTGGTCCAGTATTAAAGAAGTTACAGTGTATACAGATAAAAAAAAAACATACATCAGAGTAAAACCAATACCTTCTCGCTTTGCATCGAAGCTAAAACATTTTTCTGGATTTTTGTGAAAAAGGCATTAAAAGGGGTCAAATTATATGTTTTTGGGGTCGGTGATTACGAATTTGTTATCAGTTCTCAATTTTAATCAGCCAGAAAGAACTTAAGTAAAAAAAAAAAAAAAATTGAACTTTGTGTCAACTTAAAGTCAAAAGTGTTACTTGAGCACAAAACTCAATAGTATCATTCTGCATAGATCTACATAAAATTGTTTTAATGATTTGATAACAATTTTTTTAAGATTTTAAGTGTTTTTTGTTAAAATATACGCAATCTGCGAAAACACAGTTTTCCGGCTATTAAAAAAAAACTGTAGTGCCGAATTATTTTTCCGTTTAATATGTTATGGATACATATGAGTTCCAACTACTGGCAAATTTTCAACCCAAAGGTCTTAAAACTACGGCTAAAAACCCCGAAAAACAAAAAAACCTGTACCCCCCCTAGGGGGGTGGGCATTGGGTTAAATTCAAATTTGATATAACTGACGTGCGCGGGCATACTAAATAAATATTTCTTATAAATTTCAACTCGATCCGACTCTTTTTCTCGAAGCTATAGCCAGTAAAAGTTCTAACTTAAAAACTCGTACGGTTTTTTTTTTGTTTTTTTCAACTTTCGCCTGTGAAGAGTTAAACTTTTTCAACTTTTACCCCCCCAAAGTACCAACTAGATGAAAATTGCGATTCATAGAGTTGCTATTCGAAGGAATTGGTCCAGTATTAAAGAAGTTACAGTGTATACAGATAAAAAAAAAACATACATCAGAGTAAAACCAATACCTTCTCGCTTTGCATCGAAGCTAAAACATTTTTCTGGATTTTTGTGAAAAAGGCATTAAAAGGGGTCAAATTATATGTTTTTGGGGTCGGTGATTACGAATTTGTTATCAGTTCTCAATTTTAATCAGCCAGAAAGAACTTAAGTAAAAAAAAAAAAAAAATTGAACTTTGTGTCAACTTAAAGTCAAAAGTGTTACTTGAGCACAAAACTCAATAGTATCATTCTGCATAGATCTACATAAAATTGTTTTAATGATTTGATAACAATTTTTTTAAGATTTTAAGTGTTTTTTGTTAAAATATACGCAATCTGCGAAAACACAGTTTTCCGGCTATTAAAAAAAAACTGTAGTGCCGAATTATTTTTCCGTTTAATATGTTATGGATACATATGAGTTCCAACTACTGGCAAATTTTCAACCCAAAGGTCTTAAAACTACGGCTAAAAACCCCGAAAAACAAAAAAACCTGTACCCCCCCTAGGGGGGTGGGCATTGGGTTAAATTCAAATTTGATATAACTGACGTGCGCGGGCATACTAAATAAATATTTCTTATAAATTTCAACTCGATCCGACTCTTTTTCTCGAAGCTATAGCCAGTAAAAGTTCTAACTTAAAAACTCGTACGGTTTTTTTTTTGTTTTTTCAACTTTCGCCTGTGAAGAGTTAAACTTTTTCAACTTTTACCCCCCCAAAGTACCAACTAGATGAAAATTGCGATTCATAGAGTTGCTATTCGAAGGAATTGGTCCAGTATTAAAGAAGTTACAGTGTATACAGATAAAAAAAAAACATACATCAGAGTAAAACCAATACCTTCTCGCTTTGCATCGAAGCTAAAACATTTTTCTGGATTTTTGTGAAAAAGGCATTAAAAGGGGTCAAATTATATGTTTTTGGGGTCGGTGATTACGAATTTGTTATCAGTTCTCAATTTTAATCAGCCAGAAAGAACTTAAGTAAAAAAAAAAAAAAAATTGAACTTTGTGTCAACTTAAAGTCAAAAGTGTTACTTGAGCACAAAACTCAATAGTATCATTCTGCATAGATCTACATAAAATTGTTTTAATGATTTGATAACAATTTTTTTAAGATTTTAAGTGTTTTTTGTTAAAATATACGCAATCTGCGAAAACACAGTTTTCCGGCTATTAAAAAAAAACTGTAGTGCCGAATTATTTTTCCGTTTAATATGTTATGGATACATATGAGTTCCAACTACTGGCAAATTTTCAACCCAAAGGTCTTAAAACTACGGCTAAAAACCCCGAAAAACAAAAAAACCTGTACCCCCCCTAGGGGGGTGGGCATTGGGTTAAATTCAAATTTGATATAACTGACGTGCGCGGGCATACTAAATAAATATTTCTTATAAATTTCAACTCGATCCGACTCTTTTTCTCGAAGCTATAGCCAGTAAAAGTTCTAACTTAAAAACTCGTACGGTTTTTTTTTTGTTTTTTCAACTTTCGCCTGTGAAGAGTTAAACTTTTTCAACTTTTACCCCCCCAAAGTACCAACTAGATGAAAATTGCGATTCATAGAGTTGCTATTCGAAGGAATTGGTCCAGTATTAAAGAAGTTACAGTGTATACAGATAAAAAAAAAACATACATCAGAGTAAAACCAATACCTTCTCGCTTTGCATCGAAGCTAAAAAACAATGGTTATTTTCTTAGCACCACGGAAAAACATTTAATTATGGACATGTTTTCTCTTGTCATTTATGTCATATAAATTATTCCCTATTTTTAATCTCTTATCACTTATCTTTTGACTCTTATCTCTAACTGCAAGTGAATGTATAACGCAAAAATGCTGACATGGAATTTCTTGTATCTAGTCCAATTAATATATCCATGTTAAAAATGGCAGAACATTTAGGTCGTGACGTAGAGGAGACGAGGAGGTCACAGATCTACAGGAATTATTATTATACCTGAAAGTAGAGTCCCGACTATCCCGGCTAGAGTCTACTATCCTGAGTCTGTGGATAGGACGTTCAAACCAGTACAGTCCAAACCAAGTATAGTATAAAGTCACACGGTATAACGGACGAGTTAAAGCAGACGTGCCAACCATATTTAACTATAGTTATAATATGATTAGATTATGTTGAAATAGCTAAAATCAGTATTATTTTTCATAAAGTTTCCACTTAAATTTTAAAGTAAAGTTTAAGATTTATATCACAGATAAATTTGTATACAGTTTCGAAATATTTAGCCCTTCTAGCATTGTTTACCCATCAAATATTTATCGTCATAAACAATTATTTCAATGAGATACTCCAGTCCATCTAGATAAAAAAAAAAAGGTTTAATGTAAAAAAAAAGTTTCAAATTAAATCATAATACAAATGAACTAAATTAAATGCGTCAAGCAATGACCATTAAACTTCACACTACTCCCATTATTGGGTTTAATGCTCACTGCCTAGAGTTAACTGTGCTTGTACATTTTGTAGTTAACTATAGATCCTTAAATCTAAATATTATTTAATATCATAATTGAAATAATTGAAATATATAAATAACAGTTAATAGAAACTATTATTTTGAATTTATAAATCATTTGACGATTAGGCGACTATTAAAAACAGCTATATATTAGTATAATAGTTTAAAATACATATTACTTCTATTTTGATATTTAATTTCACTAGCTTTCTGGATGAGTAGGTCTGTAGTTTTTAAAAACGGTTATAAGAACAGTAAAATTAAAAAACATAAATATCTGTTTTTCATAAAACAAAATTGTTACTGACTTGCAATGAAAACATCCCTCTTATAGTCCACTGTAAAGATGAGTTAAATATTAAATTGTTTTTCTTTTTTTACTACCTCGTGTAGGTAAATAAGAAAACAAAATAATTACTTAGATCGTATGCCGAAACAATTATAAACAACAATGATATAAATACACAGAATAGTTTCATTTTAATCTGCAAACAATAATAAACATAAAAGTAGTTTATATTTTTCGCAGTCTTCGGCGAAGAGTTGCAAACGTTTTGGTTTTACGGTTACGTTTTTTATTTCATATATTTTTTGAATAGATCTACTGCTATCTTTTATTCTTTACTTTACTTTGATATTTCCCAATTGCTTTTCAAAATTGAAAAATAATCGAAAAAGGACATATTTTTCAACTTAAAACTAAGGCATACATTGTAATCTTATTAAAAAAGTTTAATTAGTTCACTGATTGTATGAAATTTACTTTCAAACGTCAAAACCATTTTTCCAGAAAGGGTTGACATTTTTTGTATGTAGCCTTATTAGGGATCATTTTAGAGCTTATGGTCTGAAAATAGATCTATAGAGGTGCTATGATATTTACATTTTTCTCAAAAACGTTTAGTCAAATTTTTTTTTATGGAAAATTGTTGAAAAAGGTGAAAATTACACTTTGGCCGTAGTAAATATCTAGGACGTAATTTAAAAGTGAATCGACAGTCAATAGACCCGCAAAATATGTTAATAGAAAAGACGATCAACCCTAAATGTATACTTAAATGTACTTTATCAAAATTATTTTTAGTTTATCCGTTCTCCTAAAAAATAAGAAAAGCAATAGTCTTACATAATTTAAGCTTGCCTAAATAAATACTTCGTAAAATGTAGCCTACAAGATTGTGTAATATCTTATTTGTATTTACTTTGAGGTCACTTAATCTGAAATTATTATTAGTTTAGTAATTTATTGGCCACTCATTAAGAGAGACATTAAGGAGTTAATTTTTAAATGTATTTATTTAAGATACAAAATAACAAACACAATATTGTATCTTAAATACGTATTTTAAATGAAATAATATCATATTGTGTGCTTATCTTAAAGCTAAGAATTAGTACTTACTTAAATTATTAAAACTGTGTAGTTTTTAAGACAAAAATCAAATCGGTTAGCTTGATGAACTAACTGTTTCAAAGTGACATTCTGTTTCGTTTTGTCTATATGCTCCTATTTCGATCGAAACGGAAAAAATCAAAATATATTTTGCGGCGGCCTACGTTAGTTTATTTACATAGCTGTTGTATTAAATTTTTAATAAGTTTAAAATTTATCTGACTCATAGTTTAGTATTTTGGCTATTATAATAATATAATTTATACACTTAAATAAAAATAAATGAAAATGATACTTAATTAATGACAAATAAAATGTTTAACACTGAAATATTTACATTGAATATTTACATTAAGTGCGATTCACCACGTGCACAAACTGTTATATTATGCGTAGTCTACATAGGAAAAAAGACATTTTCAACCAAATAGTAAAAACAAAACAAGTTACTACATTAGAACATGTATAAAAAATTTAAAATATACCAAGACACTGACCAATAATAAGTAATGATAAATAATTAACAAAGTAATAAAAAAAGTATATAAATCCATTAATAACATACAATTTAGACAGGAAGTGGGTAGGTAAAGTAAATATCTGTAGTTTAGATCCACTCATTTACAAGTAACATTATACTGTTTTATTTCGAGTGATCGAAGAAAACCTGTATATAAAAACAGAGTTTTTTTTATCTATAAATTGTCATTAAGCGAAAGTGCTAGTCCCTGCGCAAATACCGGTTCTCCATTGCAGTTAAACTTAATAGACCAAAATGAACCATTCGTGAACACAGACTTTCATACATACGACAATAGTGGTAAACGAAACGAGATTGTCTCGTCGAATCATCTATTTATTTACTGATAAGCCTATTTTTAGATAGTAAAAAAGTTCAACTCCTCTGGTTGCCCAGACAGTCCGGCATCTTTGGTAATGAAGTTGCAGATAACCTAGCGTTCTATGCCACACCTATCCCTCCTCCTCCTTCCGAATTCCACTCTATAATCTCTTCCGAATTTTCTTAAAATTATTGTATTTAAATGCCTGGCAAACCAAGTGGCATTATCTTCCTCGAAATTATGTTGCTAAGTATAGAGAGAGTTCTCCAACAATTTGTCGTATCCCATGATTTTGTAAAATCATCTCTACCTAGAACCCTTATTACTTCCTTTATCAGACTTCGTCTTGGCCATAACTTTCTACCCACTCATGCCTTTCATCTCTCTATAAACTCATCTTCCTGTTGTACACTTCACCTTAATGAAAACATTTCTAACTTTAATAGAAAAAAATGATGTTATTATCTATTAAATGTTATCGAACCCTCTTTTTCGAAAAAAGTGTTAGTTACGTGGTATTGCAGTGACAATCACTATATGTGAATTTAGTATTGTAACAAACATCCTCCAATTAATGTTACAAAATCATATCTATAATATTTGCCCACTAATTTACAAAAGGTTATATCAAATGTATGACTTATTGCATACACAGATTCCATGACTCAATAAATAATTATATTAAAAAAATGAATGTAATGTGTGCCTATAATAACCATAATTTTTATTTGGACCAATTATGTATTTATTTTCTGTTGACACCTATTTTTTCTTAATCAAATAATTTAATTTTTTGATTTTTGTTTTGTAACTTTAAAAAATAATAAAAATTAAAAGAAAATATATACAAATATTACTATCAGAACTATTTGTATATATATAATTTATATTATTATAATATTTATTGAACATTTCGATTATAAAAAAATTAATTAATACTAAATGTTAATATCTAATAGTATGAACGCTTTCCTACATCAGGAGTTTTATAATTTTTAAATACCTTGTCTCTTAATACTCCTAGCTACAATAAAAACATATAATAACTGTTTTACATGTATATAAATGTATAACACATACGTATTATGCATATTGGTGTACAATACTTAAATAAATAAATTTACCTAACTTTGCTATAACTAGCAAGTAACTCCAAATTCGATTGTTGGTCGGATTAGGGGCTACTTCGAATGAAAGTTACAACTGGGCTAGTACACATAAGTCACGAATTTGGTCATAATCGTGAGAAAAATTGTTTAATACAAAATACATTAAATTAATTTATAATATGATTTAGTACTATAATATAACTGAAGAATTATATTTTTAATTTCTGGTTTAAAATTTAAAAAACTGTTTCCTGTGTGGTTATACTTTGGTTGTACACTAGGCATACTCTCCTCATATGAAAATATATTAGGCCTTTAGACTTACTCTTGGTCAAAATAATATCATATATAAATATTATAATAATACATAAGCAAAATATGCGTTTACAATTGTGAGTAAAGCAGTTTATTATGAAATACAATGATTTAATTGACGATTTGATATTAGTGCAATACACAAAAATGATTGATATATTAGAAAAATAGTACAATATAACTTTATAAAAGTTTTATTTTTGACTTCTGGTCTAAATTAGCATATTTCTTCCCCGAGTAGTTGTGTCTTTAGCTGCATTATTTGAAATCCACTGTTTTCGGCGTCTACTTGCCAATATTTGTTACCAATGAATGCGTATTTTTTAACGTGACCGACTTCATCCTTTATGACACAACACTTATTATTGTCAACTTCAGCAGATTTAATATAAAAAGTTGGGATTTTTGTAGTCATCCACAACCCTATAAGACAACACAACCGTTCATATGTCATTGCTAAATCGTATCTAACTGAAAAATAACAAAAAATTGTTTTTATAAAAACATGGTATATTTGGATTACTCGTTTAGATTTAGGTTGAAACTTTTATTTCTTTACAGTTAAAACCGCTACACGTGTAAATAAGTAAAAAAAATAATAATAATATAATATACGTGGCGTCTTTATTGTATAGCCATGCGATATTTAGTCAATAAATTATTTTATGACAGAAATACTGCTGGACACTGTGTACATCATAACATATTGATCATAAAATTTGTATAAAATATATTTAAAATAAGAAAAAATATAGTTTAATTTATAATATAGATATATTCAATTTAATATTAAACATGTCATTCGAAAAGTTTTCCCTTGTTAAATGTACATAACACTGTAGTGAATTAAGTATTATAGAAAAAGTGTATGTATGGAGACAAGATACTTAAAAATTGATATTCTAGTCATACTTATTAGATATTTGTTAAGAAATGAATTTCGATTTATCTTTGTTATATTGTAAGAAGTTATACTTTAGAATTGGCGTTAATGCGTATTGCACAAACGACGAACCATACGAGTCTAAACGCAGTTAAGAAACAAGAACGAACTTTGAATATGCCGGCTTGTGTGCAATATTGTAAATCTTATCGGCTACATCGAAAAAAAAATGAATCAATGATATGTTTTAGGTTATTTTCTAAGTCAGTATTGATAAGAGATCAGTTTAGTTAATAATTTTAAAGAAATCGGTTGAAAATTGACAATTCGTTATTTGTAACCAGAAATCCTGGTCAGCGGAGAGGAAAAGGGTGAAAGAAAAGTTCTAAGGGTTAGATAGGGTGTAAGATGTTAGAAAATGATGCATGAGGTTGAGAGTTGGACGGTAATGGGGAAGAGTTTTATGAAGTATAAGAGTGTAGAAGAGGCTAAGAAATGCTAGGAATGGGTTGAGGAGGGTAGGGAATAGGTTTCGAAGCTGGAAGAGGTCCAGTCGCGCTAAACATGCCAGATTAAGCCAAAAACATATGCATGTTCAAAACAAAATTGCTCAAAAGAATTAAAAAAAAAAAAATTGATATTTTAAAAAACAATTATAGTTCAATTTACCTATATTATGGATTTTACGATTTCTATCATTTTAATTAATCAAGTAAAACAAATATATTTATGACTGTAGTAAGGATTTAAAATGTCTTTGGAATGTGCAAAACTATAAAAATCATTGTTAAAAAAATTACTGAAATTAAGATGTTTTTATAGGCCAATTATATTAATAAGACGTATATAGTATCAACAAAAAATCAACACCATGATAACTCTATAATAATGTATACCTATCGCATAAAGAAGTATTTTTTTCAAAGCTTTTCCTGTAAGACGTCTTCTTTCTTTTCCAAGATCGGTTAAATTTACGTTAGCCATATCTGCAAAAATGAATTCTCGCGATACATAATTTTATTAAATGTCAAAAAACGGTGATTTTATGAAAATAATTGTTTTCATTAGTATCACTGAGACACGTATTAGCAAATATAAATTAGGTCTCATCCTCTCTCCTAAAAATTTAATGTTTACTTTATTTTAATTATTGTTTTGTAAGAAAAAAAACAATAAATGTTATTTTTAAAACAAGCATTAAGGGATATACTTGACTATTCAATACATTATTAATTACTTGGGTCTGGAAGATTAGGCATAGGAATAGCTGTAACAAAATTATAACTTAACAAATAGTTTGCACACTAATTAAAAGCCATATTTTATAATTAATCCATAATAGTCAACCTAAATTTGGGACTAATTAGATTAATTAATAAATGTGACCTCAAAAAAATTAAATAATTACACACATAAAGTACATCTTAATTAATATCTATAAGATTCACGATAAAATTGCGACCAATAAGAATTATTTATTGATGCAATACCTTATATTAATATCAAATTATTTTTAATAGCCACGTTTACACTAAAGATTAGAATTATATTTTAAAGGATCATCAAAAGCTTTGGTGAAAACAAAAAGTTTTCTGACTTTGAGCTTCAATCGAAATTTTACATTTTCTCTTTAGAACTCCAAACATGTACCTAAATATCATAAGAATGTGTTGAAGTTTTCACGGGTTAAGATTTCACGAGGATGACTTTTATATCCGTGTCAATAGTTGAAGGTGGAATGTGCAAATACCCCGAAACGTCGGCTAATAACTACTGACACGATATATATTTGAAAATCTTCTACGAATAATGTTTACTTAGAAATATTATACTTACATAATATGTCGATCATTTCTTGTGCCATTTCTGTATAATGATCTATGGAGTCTGAAATTTGAAAAAAAATAGTTTTGAATGTACAGGTGTCTTCTGATTGAATCCAAAAAAAGGTACAAATTTAATCTCGGTATAAGTAAACAATGAACGTAAGTAAAGTATTGTAAATATAAAACATAAAAATGTGGTTACTCTGTATGTTTACGAGGTCTGCCTTTTCTGAAATGAAAACGAAATTATTGTATACTTAATGAATATCAAACATTAATGGCATGGAAAAATGTCGAATGATGCAATAGAAGTTATTACCTGGTACAGCGAATAAAATACTCATGTCTTCTGAAAATATCATTCCCTAAATTAATGATATCTTTCAAGATTGAATGTATGTTATATATATAAGTAATTCGAAAAAATTTTTTTTGCATAAAGATTTTTAGAATTTTTGTTGCAACTCTTATATAAATATCAATTTTTTTTTCTACTAGCAAGCTTCATTTTTTATATTATATTGATTTTTATATAAATACTACTACCCATTGAAAATTGATTTTCATAAACAATTGCTTTAATAAGAAACTCCAATCCATCTATAATAAACAAAAAAAGGTTTGAAGTTTTTTTTTATAAGCAATTTCTAATAAAACCATAATACATAAAAAAATAAGAGTTCGCCATCTTTTAAATGATGCCTATTAAGCTTAGCACTACTTCCTCTGTTGGATTACATATCCACTACCTAAAGTCAAGTGTGCCTTTTTTTAATTATAGAAACTGCCAATGGCGGCTCGAACCTATGACGTGTTGTCACGCCCCCTTATCAAAATTATAAAAAAAAATAGTTTTATTATATTATTAAGAACTGAAATAGTTATAATTCTTAAACTATATTTATTATATTATTTATATATTTCGAGAATGATAACTTTAATATATGTTAATATAATTTACATAGTCTGCCAAAATAGGTTATAAGACTCTGCCAAAAGTTACTCCCAGATTTTCCGACGTGCGGCAGCTAGGAATTGTGGACATTAAAATCGGGGTTTGATTTATACATATAAGGCGGTATATATTTTATTTTTTTTTAGTTTCTGTATACTATTTAATTTTTATTAAAATCTTTTAAATCTTGAATATGCCAAATTTCATATAAATTGAACGATATGAACATACGCATCAAATCTTCCGAAACACTAACCATAGTGCCCAACCAGCTGAATGACAAAAATTTTAAAATCGATAATTTGTTGGTTATCATTTTAATGGAAAACATAAAACTTAATAACGATTATTTCACTGATCTCGCGATTTAAAGAAAAAAATTAGAAATAATGAAACATTAATATATATATATATATATATATATATAATAAATACTATTATCTTAAATAAAAACAAATTTGAGTGATTCCAACGATTAGTTTTTATTTAGCTTAAAATACTGAACAGAAATCATTGTCTAGCATTTTAACATAAATTACCATGGAATGCAAAAACGACATTAATGACCCAAAAAGAAATCCCTACTAAATATACAAATTTTAGAATAAGTTTGCTTAGGTACTTTGAACCGTAAACGGTGTCGCTAACTCAATAATGCAATTTTGTCTAAGCAAAAAAAATGTGTATCCAGCCCAAAAACATAATGTTATATAGAATAAAATATTATATTATATTTCGTAAATCAAATTAAACAACTATGCTCGTATATTAGTTAATTAATTTTAAATTTATATATACATATAAACATATTACTTCCATTTATATCATTACGGTCAGAAGCATTCTGGATGATTAAGTCTGTAGTAAATAATTAAAAAAATATCAATGAAAGCTGTAAAATTAATTAAGAACTCAATAAGTTCTGTATAATAATAAATGTTACCAACTTGTAATAGAAACTACCCTCTTATAGGCCACTGTAAGAGGAGGTTAATATTATATTTTATTTTAGATTTTTAATTACCTCACGTAGAAAAGTAAGAACATAAAATAATTACTTATATCAGCCGAAACATTTACAAAAACAAATGATATTACAACACAGAGTAGTTTCATTTTTATCTGCAAAGAATAATAATCATAAATCTGTTGGTCACAGTCGCTTCATATGCAGAGATAAAAAAGTTTTACAATGATTTTTTATATTGTCGAATATACAATTATATATATATTTTTATATTTAGATCCCTAAGATTACCTAATACGCTAAACAGATTTTTTCATGTATGTAATTATCAGTGCACCATCATAAATCTACGTTTTTTAAAAAACATTGTCAATTGGCGCTGTTTATAACATTTTTATTGTCTTATACAAAAATAGCTATTAGTAATAAATCTTAATTACTATACGATATTTTCAAAATTTACGGTTTTGGTATAAGGTAGAACCGATAATCAATTCCGTCGATATTGACCATATCGTTTATTGGTTATTTTTGTCGTGTATATTTTTTTGAGCTAAGGGTCTACCTAGAATAAGCGTCATCGATTTCCCGATATCTTTTTCCCAACAGTGATAAAAAAATAACTGATTATGTATGCTGATAAGATACACCTGATAAAGCATAAGTGATAGGATAATAATTATGAGAGACAGCATATAATAGCTTCTGATAAAATAAAATAAAAAGTTATCAGCTCATGCCTACATTTTAGTAAAATGGATAACAAGGGCAACAAACTATTATAGACGAACGATAGACTTTAAATCTGAGTATTCTGAGTAGATGAAATTTTACTAAGCTATTAGTTCTAAAACAAACAAAAATGGCTTATACTAAAAGAAAAAAATATTGTAATTAAAATAATATTTTAAAACTTATGCAAATCAGCCGATAAATTAATTGACATTGTCGAAATTTACTAAAATCTTTTTTTTATTAAATATTGCCTACACAAAACTCCACAAAAACAGCCCGCATGCAATCCCCTTAATATAAAAAAAATATCAATTTTTTTTTTGGAATTCATTGTCTATATTTGATTAAAATTGTACTTACATATTTTGAACCTTGAAATTATTGCTTTTAAAATTTATTCTTAAGATAAAACTTTTAAGACAAATACCAAAACGATCGAATAATTGTTAAACTCGTTATTTTAAAGTGAATTTTTACATCTTAGGTATAGACTTATTCTTCTACCAGTGAAGTAAAATCTAAACTGTTTTTGCAGAGTCACTATACTAATTTATTTACATAGCTGTTTTTTTTTAATGATTTTTAATTTGCGTTACACTTACGTATAGTGTGACTATGTTCTTCAAATTTATTTGTTTTACAATCACCCAAAACACTAATGTTTACATTAAAGTTGACATTTTATTTATGTGGTCCAACTAAAAACTTAGTCAAAATTGTGTTATTAAATATATTAGAATTATTAAAATAAAATTGTATAATATATTTAAAAAGTCTTTATAATAATTATTCTGTATTCTAATTATACTTTATATATCTTACTTGTTGTTATTTTTTACTTTATATTACTAAAAATTAATTTCATAAAAAAAATCTCAAAATAATCAAATTGAACTGCTTTTTAAATTAACCGTTTGAAAATGGGAATTGTACGATTTAAAGATGGGCTAATTTTATATTACTAAAAGTTTAGAATCTGAATAGGATCTTGCAGGGTACCCGTGTAAATTTATTTACAAAGCTGGTTCATTTTTAAAATTTAATTAATGATGTTTAGACTGTGTTCTTTAAAGCTATTGATTTATATTGACTCATACATACAGGGTGTTCTAGCATGAAAGGTAAGTAATAGGTTATTGGACATCTGGGGATCTCCAAATAATCTTCTATTACTTATCATTTACTTCTGGTTTCTAATCATTTTTATCTTATAGTTTTATGTTAGGGCCCGTAATGGACTGAAAATGATGAGACCCCTTTTTTAAGGTGAGCTTTTTGCACTGATTAACAGGACATAATTTTTTTTTTTAAGTGATTATTTTTTTACTTAACTGTCGAATCCTTTAATTTTTGCCTTATCGAAAAAATGAAAACGGGGAGCTTATTTGGGGGTCCCCAGATGTCCAATCACCTATTACTTACCTTTCATGCTGGAACACTATGTATAATATATTAGATAATTGGATTATCCATTAGATAATTGCAACTCAATTTTTTTTTATAAAGCCTAACTGTGTATTTTGTCATACACAAAAATGTATTATTTATTAAAGTATAGAATGGAATGTTTTGAACATTTTAAGATGTTCACATTTTCAAAATCTTATTTAAAACATATTAAAAACGTTTCATTATTTTATTGAGAACAATGATTGTTATTGATGACTTATGGCCACTTTTTTATTTTAAATTCTTTGTATAAAACGTTTATATTAAATTTATTTTGTTTTTATTCAAAACAATATAAACATATTGACAACACCCCAATTCCGGCCTATGATCTTTTAGGTCTTTTCCCTGTAAAATAATATTAACGAATATGAAAAAATACGGTTCTCTATAACTATTTTTTAATTAATCTAATTCGTTCCAAATTTGTATGGAATATTTTAACATGGATATGTAATTAAGTTGGATACAAGAAATTTCATGTCGCTATTTTCGCGTTTTGCTAAGAAATAAGTGATAAGAGATTAGAGATTATTGATAAGAAACTCGAAATAAGTGATAAGATATTAGAGACCGGATATAAGAGATATTATTTAAGTAATAAGTGATAAGTAATAATAGATAAATAATAAGATGTAAGTGATATGTACTACAATAAACCGCAAAAACATATACACGGTTTAATGTTTTTCCATGGAGTGGAGAAAATACTAGTTTTTTTAAACATAGTACTACCGATGAATATTGACAAAAAAAAAAAGTATCAACACTTTATGCAGGTACATCAATACATGGATATGTCCTGATAATTATATGATTATTTTCGATTTATAATCTCCTTGCGATAATAGTTTTAATTCTATGTTCTGGCCAAACTTTTTTTATTAGTTTTATAATATCTAGCCTTAATTTTTTTACAGGCAATATTTATCAATATTTAACATTCCTCATAAATTAATTTCCGTGGTTCGCCAGTAAGTAAGTGCCTACCTAAAATTTCATTTGACTATCCTTATGATAGTATCCATTCTGTCTAACTTACGCATTATACTGTGTTTGGTTCGGACTGTACTAATATGAACATACTATTCACGGATTCGCATCGGAGCGTTTATTTATCACTTTCATTTAAAATAAATTTTTTTTATTTGTTGTTTCCACACTTATTTTTTTAATACTGGGCCGATTCACTGGATTTGCTTCTCTAAGGATGACTTGTTGTATGAGGAGGCTGGTCGTATAAATTGTGAAGTATGAACAACAAATTTTCTAATTTTTTATGTGTTACCACTGTGAAAACCTTTGATGGATTTTTTTAATTTAAAATATTAATAAGTTAATTAATTTAATTTAGCTTTCAAGTATAAATATTTTTTAATTAATTATACTACACAAGAAATAACAAAGTCAATAAAAGTAAAATTTATTTTAATAAGTGTGTGATTTATATTACATTTATTTAAGACGTCATTGAAACCAATAAATCTAAAAATAAACACTACATAGATTTTACCTGTTGAAAAAAAAAAGTAGGTAATGTAACAAATTATACCTTATAGGTTATAACTTATAACGCTTTGACGTGCCATGTTTAATGTATTTTATAATAATTTTTGAACTGGTTACCATTTTTATACGGAAAAAAAAACAATTGAAACTTATTTAATCCTTATGTCTATATTACTAAATTTACTGATATTATTCACTCGGGTTTGGAATAGTAAAGACGGTTACGTCCGTCTCCGCATCGTATTTAAAACCAAGCTTACTCAAATGCTTGTCTATATAATCCGTGTAAGAGTCCAGTGTGTTAACATAAAAATCGTAGCGGTTCATAATTACAGTTCTTAGATTTTTATATTTAGTCTCCAATTCTTCCAAATCGAATACAGGAAGTTCTGGTTTACAGTCTGTGTTTAAAAGATTCTCCAAGTATTCCACAACAGGCGTGATTTCCCAGTTAAAACCTTTGGATTTGATTAAAAGTTGAACACCATACAAACGCCCGTAAAGCGCACTTAGATTTATAGCTCTGTCGACAGAATGCAGCAGTTCCAATGCGCGCAACAAGCTTAATGTAGTTAACACTAGCGTTTCGAGACTATTGTTCAGTTTCCTCCAACAATCGTCTGCGACAAACTTTTGTTGGAAACTTTTACACTCTTTGACCGTATGGACCATTAGTCTGAAAAAGTTATAAAATTTTGATCCGTAACCGCATACCATCATACAAGGGATAACATTAAACTTCTGTATCGCGCGGTTTATGACATCTGGATTGGGCAAATCACATTTCTCCACCCACTGCGTTTCGGCTTTGACCTTTTCGAACCACATCTCTTGCCAATGTTCCGGTCTACATACATAGTTGACAAGTTTCATTTTATGTCTAGTGTATGCGCCGTCACACATCGTATTATTTTTTATGCATATAAGGGCTATGGCAATTAAAAACTTAATGATGACAATTTTTCGCATGTTAAATTCGTTTAGGTGCCCGATTTTTTTTTTTTCAACGAAATGAATATGACCTGCCTGGTCTACAACAAAAACGAAAATATCTAAATTAAATAGATTTGTGCCACGTACTAAATGCCAATACTCCGAGCAAAAACGAATAGACAAGATTTTGCTAAATATTCAATACTGGTTTTTTGCTTGGAACAATTGTATTATTACCACAAATCATTTAAACATCAAATTTTATTTTGCTATAAGTTTAATAGAATTGCACTAAAAAAAGTGTACAAGACACAGTTTTTGTTTAACATGTACAAACTAGATACTATTAGATGCATCTACTCTGAGAACCCTTTTGAGTCCAGTAAATAAATTACAATAAAATACTCTAATAAAAAACATAGTTCAACGTTTATAATTAGTACTTTTTCTTAAGAATTTTTCGGGTGTTTTTTTAAATTTTGAAGAAGATCTTTTTTTGTAGACTTGCTAAAAAAATAGATACAAGACACAATATAAAAATGTTAAACATATTCATTAATAACAATTATCGTCAAAATTACAATTAATGTTATCAACTTAAAAGTTAAAAGTATAAAAAATAATAATTCCTACAATACATATTAAGCCAAATAATATGATAAAATTAAAAATTAATAGAATAATAATGTGGTTAAATTCAAAATCTAACTTAGCATTTTATACAAAATTGTACCGACTTATATTTAAGATACAAAATACAAAATAGAATTTTGCATCTTCAATACGTTTTCAAAATTAAAGTATTTAAAAAAATTTCCTACTTACATATTTTTTAACTTTATGGTAGGTACAGCATACTTAAGCGATTCGATTAGATTGAGAAACTGTTTTAAAGTGACATTCTTGGGTCTTGCTTATGGGATTATATGTCCACCGAAAAGTAAATTTTTACCTATGGTGCCTATGTTGAATTATTTACATAGCTGGTGTATTTTTTTAAATTATAATTGTACAATATTTTGACGCAGAGTTTAAATTATTAAAATTTTTTTTTTTAGTTTTTGGTTTTCTACATTATACATCACGTGTAACCTAAAATTATTTGGGTATAAGCCTATACGAATTTATTTACAAAGCTGGTGTATTTATTTGTATTAAAAAAACGATTCACACTTACTTACAATTATAAATTTGTATTAAATAGGTATCAGCATTTTTCATAGTGATACATATTAATTAATTTACATTATAGAATACACATTTTTAATTTGCTTTAAAACTATAAGGGATTAGTTTTGCTTTTTATTCTTGTTATGACTTATAAGTCAAGTGCCACTACGTTAACTTACTACTTCTCAATTGAAAATTTAAACTGTATTTTCAAACCTAGTTGTCGGTAAATCGAATAAAAGCCTAATTGTTAAATAATTATTTTGTATAAGCAAAATTGACTTAATTAATAATTACTTTATTTTAAAAAAATTTGATTTATTTAATTAAAAAAAAACAGGATTTGGAACTAACACTACACGCCAACATATTATGTTAACAGAAATTATTTGGCTCATAACGATGTAATATTTTTTTACAAATAAATAAATGCAGAGCAAAATGGTGTTTTTGCAAATAATTTGTTATTTTATTAGATTGGTTGCTAAATAGTAAATAATAGTAAATATCAGAAATTGTAGGTAGGCACTCCAAAAGTATAATATTCAAAATATTTCTTTTGGAAAACATTTAAAAACTTTTTGATTAATGGATTTTTTTGTAAAACCATAAATGATTTATTTTGGTTTTTTTTGTGACATTTACGCACCGCCAAAAGGTCATAATCTGTCTTTCACAATTGTGAGAAATTTCGTTTTTGTTTAAATTTGAAGTTGAGAAAAATATCAACTGAATATTTATTTAGACTGGACAATATTGTTTGACATAATATTTTTACCCGTATAGTGCACATCACTGCTAAAATTAATAAAACCGGAATAACATGTGAATAGAAAATTCCATTGGCAGAAAAGGAATATTTTTAGATAGATTTTCAGATAAAAATTTGGTCAAAATTACATCTTTAAACAACGATGTTTAAGTCTTTGATATAGGAAACATATAGTAAAGAGAGATGAGAAATTTTTGTTATGCCTTGTTAATGTTAAATTATGTATGGGAGTATGTTGAGGACGGGTCTTCTTAAAAATATTAAAGCAACTCTAGATATTTTGTGTATGCAAGGAAGAAGTCATAGAATGTCTACAGAAAATGTAGATTGCTATTTTTTTTTATAGGTTCTTCAAGTGTATCCGATGAAAACACATTTTAGTGAGAACCGCATAAGCGCAACTAAAAGAGGGGCTTGGGGTGCTTTATCGGGAAGGTAATACAATAAATCAATACAATTTGTCATTGTCTGCTATTGTTCGCACGAGTTATTTGATTAGTGCATATTTATTATTGGTTTTATAAAGTAATAAAGGCACGAGTTCTAAGAAAAACAGCAATGTGCACGATACCTAAAATAGTTATGGCTGATTCGAGATTGTTGTCAACTTATGATTTACTATAATGTTTGTTGTTCACAAAGCTAGCACATCATTCTTTCAACGTATATTCAAATGGTTTTTTAGATATTCTAGAAAACTATAAACCCGTGTTAGAGATTGAAAAAAACAATGAGCCATAAAATATGCAAATTAAGTTATTTATAAAGAAGAGCTGCTGGTTTTTACAATTTAAGGATTGGTAATACAAATTTTCAAAATATTGTACAATGTGTACCAAAAAGTCTTGGAAAAAAATTTTGTCAAAATAATAATATATCGCGAGAAAATGAGTGTCTTATCCTTAATGAATCACCTTGTGTACAAAATTTCAATCAAAAATAAATAACGAAATAAAAAAATGTTAACATCAGTTATACAAGTAATTTAAAAAAATAACTGAGAAGTCAATACTTAGTCTAAACACCATGTGAAATAATAATTTTATCAACATGAAAAAAAGCAAACCAGCTATGCAAATAAACAAACATATGTACCCATATAAATATATTTAAATTGGTATTTCTTCCATCAAAATATAAGCCTATTTACCAAAGAAAACTGCTTTAAAACTGTTCATTTAAAAAAACTCTACTAAGTGTTTATTGTCTTAAAAATTGTAAAAGCTTAATATTTTATGTAAGCATAACTATCAAATTCCTCAAATTGTAATTAGGCTTTCAATCAGGTATGGAAAAATTATTTTGATATATATTTATTAAGAAATAATAATACAAAACAGAATTGTAATTTATATCACAAATAAATAAGTCTAGGCCATTTTAAGTACAATTTACAAGTACATATAATTTTATAAACTTTCTACCACTTAATTTGTTAAAATTTAGGTATTAGAAATGAATTCTTTTACATTGTGGAGAGGAAACATTCATTCTTGGGCCTAGTTTTTGGAATTTATTTATCAAAATTTATATAAGAGTTTATCTAGAGTGAGACTCTAACAAATACATTACTTTTTTTTATAAAATCTGTATAAACTCTTTTATAATGTATATAAAAAAACAGCTAGAATTTATTCCGAATAAGGCCGTTTTAACCAAAAAAATTATAATTAAAATTAGCCGGTTAAGAGAAATGGGCATTATTTCGTTTGGCGAACATCATTGTAAAACCAAAACCTTCTAATCTTTGCACCAAAGTAGACAGTAAATAATATGGATTGATTTTATGTTTATTTTTATTTGCAGATAAAATGAAAATTTTCCGTATTTTACTATCACTTTCTTTTGTATATGTTTTGGCCGATATAAGTAATTATCATGTTATCATACTTACCGAGTTAGCAAGAATCGAAAAATATATCAATCAACATTTTTTCTTTACAGCGGCTTATAATAGTTTGCTCGCCATTACAAGTCAGTAACATTTTTTATCATAAAGCTTACATTTTCGAGGTTTTTAATTATATATTTTTTTAAACATAATTTTTAAAAAAACATTTAAAAACCTAAGACACACACATCCTGCAAGCTTCTATTTATACTGATCCTGTAAAAGGAAGTAAGATATTATATTTCATATCATTGTAATAATAAACAATTAAATTTTTTTATCGCCCGATTGTCAAATAATTTATAAATTAAAAATGAGTAATTCTATGAAAGATTTATGTTTTAGGGTTCACAAGGTAAAAAGAACCAGTGTTTGTTTTATTTTTAAATTCTAAAAATCGAATTATTTATATTTACATTTAGTTTAGTAGTTAATATAATTTACTAGATCAATCTTGAAACTAATAAGTGTCTACTTAACAAAAAAGAGGGAGTAGCATTAAATGAAATGGCCATAGTTAAAAGCATAGTATTTTACATTTTACAAAAAAAAATAACTCGACTACAAAGGTCATTGGCCAGAATTAAAAGGTTGGAAGTTATCTTTTGGACATAAAAATTAAAGTATATAATATAAAGTAGGTATCGTTATTTTTTATAGAATTTTTTTATTATATTGGCGAATTTGTTAAATTTTGGTACCTATGTTGTAGATATTTGATGGTCAATTGTTGAGGTTGTCATTTTTTTTACGATTGGTTACTTATTATTGTAACTTCTTTAGTATTTTTATTTTGTCGAGTCAATAAAGTTTACTATTAACATTCCATTGATGAATATATTGTATTTTTTCTACATTATTTTTGTTAGTTTGTAAACTATATTGGTTGCATAACGATTGAGCGGTTATATCGATATCGATTCTTATACGATAGCGGAACACGAACAGTATTACAATTCTATTTAAGAATTTTTTTTATAGAATTAACTTAAATTTGTTATTTTTAGATGGATTGGAACACGTAATTAAGACAATGGTCTACGAAAACAGATTTACGTTGGGTAGTTATAACTTATAACTATATAATAATAAAAGTCAAGCTTGCTATTAGAAACAATATTCTTAATTATTACATAAAATTGCAACAGGAATAATCTTTATGCAAAATTGTACATATATATGTATATATAAGATAAACTGAAATATAAATCATACATTTCAACAATTAGATAACTATATAGTTTTCATTCAATTTAAAATAATCTAGCAAAGCACTTTTGTCCATAATACTAAAATAAATGTTTTTTTCTTTCTACCTTGACTTTCGTCTTCAAATGTATAATAGAGTAAAAAATGAAATCCAATATAATGAATTTATGAAATGACAATTTCAGTCAAAATGAACTTTATGATCGCTATACCGGGTAATAATATTTTTAATATATTTAATGTAAATATGTCTACAAAGTCGTTTGATATTTAGAATGAATATATAGGACATTCTGTGTCATTCTGGGTCATCGCCCCGACTTCCTCAACATTTTTTTTAAACTTCTGTTGATCTAATATAAGACCTTCATTTTTTTTCTTTTTTTACTCATATTTAGTTCAAAAATAGAGGGTTTTTTATGTTATTTTAATCGAAAAATCGATTTCAACCAGTTTTAAAATTCTGAAATTTTAATAAAAAAATCAGAGTCTCAAACCAAATTAGTTTGGTCTAATAACGGCAATGGGTCGAGAATTATTTATTTTTGTTTTTTAACCCGAAAACAAAATGTATATTTACAGTTTTTTTATTTAAAAAAATAAATCTCTGTCCATTCCTATTATTATACCAAAACAATTTATTTGAGTCTCTTATTTTATGATAACATTTTCAGAATTTTAAAACTGGTCGAAAAAAATTTTAGGAGGTCGGGCCGATGACCACGTGGTTTAAATCAGAATGTCCCATACACTATGTTTTCGTATTCATTTCAGAGTATGCAATCCTTACTGACGATAACAGAATAGGTAACCACATTTATATATATATAAACCTTTACACATAAAAAATATATAATTACTAGAATACTAGTTTTAGTTAAAAGAAACATGTACATAAAAATGTATTTTATTTTAAATTTCAGAAATTATAAACCACCAGTTGGATATGCGACAAATGATAATACGTGAATTGCGTAAATATAAAATTTAATTTTTTTCACCGAATAATTCTTGAACTTTATTACTGAAAAGTTATAAAAAAAAACTGCATTTAAAAAGTATATTTATGTATAATATTATTGGTTTGATTTAAATATAAAGCTAGTTTATGTATAATGCTTGTGTATTTTTTGATATCTTAATGATGGTTTGCAATAATAATTATCGAATACGATGCTATTAGAAATATGTTTATGTTAATGCAGTATATTATAAATAAATTTAAAAAAATCTCATTTTCGAGTGTTCGTAACAGCTAGTATATAGCATCAGTATTCACTATATGTTTAATTATTTTATAGTTTTATTTTTTGTTCCAGCTATTCCTGTGCCTAATACACCAGACCAAAGTAATTGCGAGCTTATTGGATAGCAGTAAATAAACTTTAGAGCTTGTTTTAAATAAGAAACTTGCACCATTTCGTTGGGAAAACAGAAACGTAGAAGTTCAATGCGTCGCATTTGTTATATTTTTTTTGCATTCTAGATTTCAGAAAAAAAAATAGCTCCTCTACACATCCATGCTAAATCCAAATTTTTAACTAAATTCTTTTACATTTTTTTTAGAGAAAATTGTTAGTAATATTTTATAAGGGTTCCATTGTATGTCGGTATTACTAATACTAATATCCTACATAAGTTTTTAATTACTAGTGTTTTGACTATTTTTCAAAAAGTACTAACAAACCGTTATTCCTATTGGTTTTTTAGAATTATTTTTGATTTTAGAATTTTTAAGATACGATTTCTGATCCAAAAACTTGATACATGGATATATTGTACCATTTCTTAAAAATGTATTGCATGTAAACTTTCTGAGACTAAATCTCAAATTTTTCATTAATTGCAGTCAGTCATTTTTGTTCGAAAAATACTAAAATCATCCTCAAAGCATTTTGACATTTCATGACTAAGTTTTTTTTATATAGAATTGCGAAAATGATTTAAAGTCAAAACTCGAGTGAAATCCTTAAAATTGGAGATTTTGATTATACGTATTTCTTTATTGTCAAAGATATAAAAAAAAATTTAAATAACTAATTCTACAAGTAATTTTATCACTTTTATTGATATAAATTCCTGTAGATCTGTGACCTCTCCGTCTCCCCTATGCTTTCTTTCTGTTATGCCCCCACCCTACTGTACTAGTACTCTCGGACAAAATCACTTTCAAATAAACGCTTTGATGCTAATTTGTAAATATTGCACCTCAATTTAATTCTTCCTTACTTTTCTGGGTTTTCCTATGCTTGGATTAAAAAAAATAACTATTGATTCGCATTAAAGCATTTATTTCTAAGTGATTTTATCACTTTCAGTTGTAATAATACCTGTAAACCTCCCCGTTTACACTATTCCCCAACCCCACTGTATTTTGAATTTCAAGTATATAAGTAAGATTTCCTTCTGGTTCTACAAAAAAATTAGCAATAATAAAGTACTTTAAGTTACAATGTTATGTTATGTTTTAAGAGCAATTATTTTTTTTTTGTTATCAACACTTTTGTTTATTAATTTTTGCAGAATATATGAACATAAATTTGCATAATATGGGAGAAGCGAGACGAAAAATTACTAGGAAAGCTTTAAAACAAATAATTATGGATGAATTAAGTAATTAATTATATAAAATTGTAATGTTATCGTTTTTTTTATCTAATGTATGCATAGTGGATCAAATGGGTAGGTTTACTAATTAAAATAATTGATATAATATATATTTATATATATATATATATAAACTTTCTTTTTCAATAGCATTTTTTTTATAACTCTAATGAGGATACCTAAGGCTTAATATTTTCAGACAAACATGTATGAAAGTTGAATTTTACTATAGTAATACAAATCTAGTTGTTTTATTAAACTAAAATTATAGAGCTTACACAATACACATAATATGTTTGGCTAGTCTCATTTTCTAACATACAATATTTGGCAAGTAATATAAATATTGAAATTATTTCCCTTTTTAATTTAGTTCTTGTTCTTTAATTGCCAATAACTTATTTTGGTCCAAAAACCAACCTAACCGAAAATTTAGAAGATATAATTATTTATTATAGAAAAACATAAGAGAAAGATATTATCAACTTTTTCTTACTAATAAAAATATACTTGTACTTCCCTGATGAAATAAATATAATAATAATAGTAAGTAATTCTGAAATCTACTTGTTTATGTGTTTTTCACAAAAAAATACTAAAAATGTCTGAATAAAGTTTCACTTCCCACTCACTTACTCGTAACATACACACTGGTTATTTTTAATGTAAAAGTTTTTAAGATATGAACAAATTTAATCATGAAACATGTATAGTTTTATTTCATGTGGTGTATTGTATACTATTTCAATGATCAATAGGGTGTGATATTATCCACTGTCCCACGGTGTTAAATTATTATTAATTTATTAATTATTATCAAGTGATTGAGCTGTGGCTCTCGCGATAAAAAAAAAACCGTAGCTAGTTATCAACATTTTTCAATATTAAAAAATAATTCTTTTATTTTTTAGATCGGAAGCAACCGGTTTTCTATTTTAGCCAGATGTGTTGTTTTATAGGATTGTGGATGAGTACACAAACCCCATCATTATATACAAGAACTACTCAGGCTGGCTTTAAGAATGTTTGTACCATAACGGACAGAGCCGACCATGTCATTAAATACAGGTCTTTGAATGGCATCATTTGTCAAGTAGACGTCAATAACATTGATGAGATAATAATAGAATTAAAAGTACAAATACTTGAAGAACAGTTACATTAGACCAGAAATCAAACATTAAATCAAATGCGTATATCTTCTAAATTATTTAGTAGTGTTTTTATTTTATTTAAATAGTTATTAAATATTGAACTAGTAACCAAATAGTCAATTAATGTATTTCATAATAAGACATTTTGCTATCTATTATAAACATATTTGATAATTGTATAGTATTATGATGTTGCGTACAACTTTATTTTGATAAGGAATAGATGTAAGGACTCTAGTTTGTTTTTCTTTTACTTCTCTCTACTAGACAAATCATGCTCAAAGAGAGCCAATCACTAACACATTGCAACCATATCCACTCAGCCACTCATCACGAACTTTAAATAATTAATATATATTTAATATAACAAAAGCGAATGGTAATATAGGGAGTGCAAAAACTAGACCGTCTACACGACATCACGACGGCCGACCGATTGATAAGTATATTTATACGATAAGATATCAAAAACAAAGTTAAAATTCTCGGTCATCCTGTCTTCAAAATGACCTCATTTAAGTATACTATAAAACTGAATTCTTATAAATTCAGTAGCATATAATGGATCATAAACAAAACAAAAAAACAATATTTCTAAATATATCAATAAACAAAATAACAAATAGGAACTCAACTGATAACATAATCTTTTAGTTATTGTGGTTTTTTTGTAACTCTTCTTGACCGCTTCTCCTCTTCAATTTGTATGGTAGGTGGATTGGTAACTTCTTCAATTTCTCCTCCCGTCTTTTCTTCCTCATTTTTATCAACATCTCCATCGTCTTCCTTCCTTAGTAAATAATTTGAGATCAGATACGTGTGCAGTTGTACTATACTGATGGCCACTCCGTTGTATCAGTTCTTCGAGTCGTTAAGACGTGTCCCCGGCTAGTACTTGTTTGATCACCAGAGGACTTCTGTACTTAGGTTATAGTTTGGTTGGTTTTCCTGTGTGTTCGGGTACTCTTTTCGAGTATAAAATTTTTCTTACTGAATATGTTATATTAGTATTTAATGAATTATACCTCTGTTTTCATATCTCATGTTCTTTTGTTATGCGGTCTTTGGCTTTGGCTTGTAGGGTTTGACTATCTGTCCATAACTGATTATTATTGAGTAAGCTAGTCAAGGCTCCGTCCTCTACATTAGCATAGTATCCAAAAAGGGTGTATAATGGTGTATCTCCAATAGTTTTGTTGATTGAGTTATTGAATTGACTCTATACTCGCCGAAGTTCTTTATCCCATGTCATTTCCTAATTCATATTAGCTTGTATAACTGGTAGTAGCGTGTCATTAGTACGTCCCACTTAGCCATTTGCTTATGGGTGTCTTACCGAAATGATTGAATGAGTTATCACATTAGAAACTCCATACTCATTAAAAGATTTACTAGTGAAACACGTATCTCTATCCATGATGACCTTCTGAGGTAGAACATAATCCAAAACTTTTGAAACAAGTTAGGAGCACCTGGGTCCTTGTGTTTTTTTAACTGCATACAACTTTACATATTTTGTTAAGTTATCACTAATTACCAATTCACAAATGTGCCTATATGATCGATATTTAGAATCTGGAACTGCCTCCTTCCTGGTGTAATAGGATGCAGTTCTCCGGGTATTTTCCCTCGTGGAATTTTAAACAACAAACATGCGGGACAACAATTTATATGGTATCGTACATAGCGCCACATTCCCGAAAAGTATTATTTTCCCTGGATTTTTGATAATGTTTGATCCACTGCTCCATATCCTCCCAGTTCATGGTGCTTGACAAGGATGCTCTTCTGTATATATCTTAGTACTTCCCATAACAGTTTTTTCCACAAATTTAAAAATGACATCATAACCAAATATTAGCTAAGTTTTTGACTTAAAAAAAAGAGGCATTATCGCGATCCGTGAAAGTTTGGCCAACTAATAGATCATAATTTTGAGCTAAATCGTCCATTACCAAATAGTTCAATTACCTCTGTCATCATATCGATTAGCAAATTGGCTGTAGTAATGCCACTCACCACATTTATTGAGTTGGTGTCATATACAGTCAGTTGTCGCGTTGTAGGTGAAACGTCTAGAATCATTTGCTTGGCTACGCAGGTCTTTAGCAGACACACACCCCATCCAGTGTCTATTAGCCTTTGCATTTACTTTTGGTCATTAATTTTTACCATTTTAATATAATTCGACTTACTTGAGTCTAAGGTCACAAAACTGAACGCTGGCTGGTTTGCTTTACAGTATTTTTTAGTGTGGCCTTCCTGCGAACACAAGGTGCACTTAAGGGGTTTACGTGGAGCTTTACAGTCCTTATTGATATGACCAGTTAACTGTCATTTATAATAATATAAATGGGCGGTGAACACACTTAGGAAAAAAGGGCCGAGAACACTCATTTTGTAACTACTAATATGAATTTCCCAATCGTCCAGAATTCATTTTTAAGCAGTTGGTTTTAAGAGAAAACCAAAAATAACTAAATTGTATACACATTCATTGTCAATTAAGTAATTTGCACTTAACTATCTCCATCCTCACGACTACCCGTCTCCACTGCTCGGATTTTATTTTTATACAATGTAAAATAATGGCGAAAAACTTTGTAGTATAAAATATGAACGATTTATTTATCGATATATTGGCAAATACAATAATTAATTCATTAATGTAAACATTAGTAAGATCAGTGATTGTAAAACTAACAACTGGGTAATAAATAGTCTAGACCCTGCGTCAGAATAATGTAAATATGTAATCACATAAAAAAATACCAACTGTGTAAATAAATTAATATAGGAATCTTGCAAAATATTTTTCGATTTTACTGTTTCAGTCATAATATAATCCGATAAACAAGACACAAGACAATCACTTCAAAAGAGTTGTTTTGACAGGTGGATTATTTGAGTAATTATATCAAGCTTAATTGTTGTAAGTGCGCATTTAATTAGATATGTGTAAATTATAAAATACTTTACTCATATAAACGTATTTAATATGCGAAATTGTTTTATATATTTTCTAACTACAATGCCGTTTAAGTTCTCGCTATTTTAGAGCTTTAAATAAATTACAAATGTAAAACATTTTTTTTTTTTAAATATTAAATGAATACATGATTTAATAATTTTGGTAATATCAGGACAATGTACCAACAAATTGGTTAAGAGTTCGGTAAATGCAATTTTTCGAAAACATTTAATCAAAAACTAAAAAGTCTTATGTATTATTCATAGCCGTTAAATGATTTTTCCGATACCGATTATTTTATTATAAAACCTTACTAGATAAATAAAAAGTGATTGCTACTATTAAAAATCACTTTGCTCAAGAAAAATCGGTATCTGTTATGTTGAATATCGATTCTGGACGATACCCAGCTCTCTTAAGAGCTAAAAGTAGTCGTGTGAAAAATAGTGTATAGTAATTATTATTAAGACATTTCTGATTGTTGGTAAATTTTTTTATAGGACTATCATAGCGTTTCATTTGAAAAATACAGCTTTTTAATCAATTTATGATATTGAAATTCTTAAATATAGTCGACACATTTTCTGAATCGTGTATAATATTTTTTTTTTTTTAGAAATAGCGCTTACACATGTATGGTTAATAGCAACAAATTATTATCAGCGAAACAAATTACACATTTTAAAGAGAAATAGGTAATTTTTTGTGAACTGAATAGATAGCCCATTAATATACTTCCATGTAAGCTTTTTTATTTGATAAATGAATAAATAAATTTAGTGGTCTAGAAGATATTGTTTGTCTAGTAAAAAAAAAAAAATATATACCAAACAAAAACATACTCGTAAAATCAAAACTTTCTCATATCCGTACCAAAGATGACTTGTGACCAATATTAATTAATTTTTTGTTTTTTTTTTATTTTAGATAAGAATGAAAATAATTTGTGTTTTATTATCAATTGTGTTTGTCAATATTTTGGCAAATATAAGTAAATACTATACATTCACACTTATTTGAGGTAGTTAAAAATCGAATAAAAAATTTATTTTTTAAAAATACTTTTTTTTACAGCACCCTATTTGAGGTTGACCGCACTTACAAGTCAGTAAAATTTTTCATCGCACAGTCTAAAGTTTGGTGTTTTTAAATATAACTGTTTACACTTATAATTTTAAAATTTACCACAGATAAACACATCGAGCTAGCTTATGAATATTTTGATGATATAAAAGGAAGTAAGATATATTAAAATTAATATACTACCGAATAATTGTACTTCATGATTCCCTGAATGACAGACAATTTATAAATTAAAACCTATTGTATTAACTATAACGATGAGAGTACGAGAGGAATTTATCATTATTGTACCAAACACCGTAAAAATCTATTCGTTATTATTTTAATTTAAATAATCAGTTTCTATAATTTACTAAAAGCATACTTGGCAGTGAACTTGATAATGATTTTGTTGGAAGTATATTTTTTAGACTAATACACTATTATTGTCTTTCGTGATTCCCTGATTGTAAACGATTTATAAAATTTTAGTTTAGGATTACTCTTACTATTTAGGATTAGAGTGCGTGAGATTTATAGTACTGGTGTAATAAATACTGTAAGAGTTTGCGAGTTAAATATTTAGTCGTTTTAATTTTTATTTAAAGTAGCCTTTTCTATAGTTAACTAAAAGCACGCTTAAAACTAGACAATCTAACCCAAATGGGGGAGTAGCGTTAAGTTGATAGTCATCGTCAAAGGTCTTATATTGCTGATTTTTTATCTATTATGATTTTATTTGAAATTTTTTTTACAGCTCAATTTATTTTTTGTTTTTTCTAGATGGACTGGAATATGTAATTAAAGCAATTGTCTGTGAAAATTTATATACGATGGGTATATATTATTATAATAACATAATATACAAATTAAACTCGCTGATAGAAAAAATATTTGAAGTGAATATCAGAATTACAACAAAAATTAATCCCCATACAAATTTATCGGTGCTACAAGTCTCAAAATTTAGACATTATGATTCTGTTGAAATATTACATTCCATTTAATAAAATCGAGCAAAACACTTTTGACTAAATAATTAATATTTACCTATGATTTTTCTACCATGACATCTTCTTATTTATATTAAATTTATAAAATACTCAATACAGTACAATTAATTTATATAATGTAAATTTCAGATGAAATGAATTTTATGATCGCTGTGCCCGGTAATAAATTTTATTTCATTAAATGAAAATTTATCCATACAATCGTTAGACATTCATTGAATATAATATATAATGTTCTTATTCACTTTAGATAAAGCAAGTATTGCTGCCAATCAGAGACTGGGTAACAACATTTATATAAACAATTCTTTACACTGGTTCATTATTTGTACACATTTAAAAAATTCATGGACATTTTTAATTAAATTTCAGTAGCTGTATCTCACCAGATGAATATGCAGTATCAAATAATAATAAAATTGGGTAAATTGAAAATTAAATATATCGAAGCGTTCATCAGTTCTCTAAATAGATTACTACATAGTTCTTAAGGAAAACGATAGAAACTCGGTTTAAGGACAAAGCCATAACGATTTATGTTTTTGGCCTAAGTTCTTTGTGATTATTTTAATGATAAAGCAATTACGCTGCTATTAGAAACAAATAATTATTTAATGTTTTCACAGTATTTTGTAACAATTGATCTGCCTTAGTAATCGCAGTTTTGGGTGACTATTATGGATTAAATATAATATAATCGATGTTTATTAGCTGTACTGTTATTTATTATTTGGTACTTTTTTTTGTTATAGGTATAATGCCTGAACTTAACGCTGCAAACCTATGTAATTTCAAATTTATTGGATATTAATAAATATACTATTTTATAGGATGTGATGCTTCGACTCACGCAGGGTATATGGTGGTTAAGGGGGTTATTATGGGGCTTATTAAGGGGTTAAAGATGGTTCTTATGTTTATTACTATATATTGATAATACTATATATAATTGAAGTCCTACACGAGTTTAGAAGTATTTCAAATATTTTTCAAAAAATTATAGAACTAAATTAAGTTGAAAAATACCGAAATGATTAGGGTGTCTCTTTAACTAGAATTTTAAAAGAGTGATATGATTTTTTTTTTTGTTTCAGCCTTAAAGAGTATTATTAATAATATACGTATTCTGATCTAATGAGCTACCACATGACGATGTCGGTTCATTGCATTGCCTAAAAATATAGTGTAGTTTAACTTTTTGCGATTTTTCAACCAGATTTTCTGGAATTTTATTCAACAATTTCCAACAATTTTTTTTCTAACAGAAGCTAGAATCATCCACAGGTGTTTTTTTTTAATATTTTGACATATAAAAAATATTATTTTTTAGATTAAAACTCGAATTAAGACCCTACATTTCATAGTTATAATAATAATACGAATTTCTTTGTTAGAAAGGTGTAAAATTCAAAATTGTATTCACAAAAAAAAAACGCTCAACTATAAAAAAAAAAAATATCTCATTAGAATGCAATTGGAAATCGCAATTGAACGTTGCTAATTTTCTGATACTCTAATTTTTAGGTTGTTCCCTGAACTCTATCGCTCCTCATCACTCTTAAGTTGATTACAATGTTAATTTGTTATATTAAGTTCTTCGAGTTTAAATATACTAATCGCAGGTTGTACAAACAATTTGTAATGTCACAATTCTTTGATATAGAATTCATTTATTCTTCACTTTTTATTTGCATTATTTGTTTTAAACACCGTTATTAAATCATTTTTGTAGATTTCGGAAACCTAAATTTGCCCGCTCTTGCCGCATGGAGAAGACGTTTTACTAGAAATGCTTTAAGAAATATAATTCGCCGTGAATTAAGTAAATATTACAATAGAGATGTAACGTTATTGCTTTTTTAACTATTTTATGTATGAATACTTATAATGGTTAGGTATGCTAATTATAATGATTGATTTAAACAAACATTTATTTTAGAAAAAACGATTTTTTCATTTAACTCGAAGTATAATACCGTATGCTTAATATCAGACGTGCATATCAATGATTAATTCTTATCACAGTAACACTCAAATTTAATTTTTTTCATTTTAATGAAACTGTACAACTATATATACAGATATATACGTTTGACTAGACTCTTTCACTATAATAATGTCTGGTTGTGTTTCTGCCATTTAGAGGAATTTTTCACTTGTTGAGCATAGCGCACTATGTAAAATACATTATTCCTTTTGATGTTTGTTTAATAACAAATGTGTTTTGCTTTAATTATGAATGTGTAGTAACTAGTAAAGCCACTAAAATAAATTGAGTAATTAAAAAAAAATTGTTTTCAGTTAGAAACGAAACGGAAAGAGGACCAGAACGCGTCACTTTTAATCAGAAGTGTCGGTTTTTAGGATTGTGGATGAGTATAATTGTTCCAACATTATATACAAAATCAACTCACACCGGTCCCAATAATGATTGTGTCATAACGGATATAGCCAATCATATTACCATTTACAGATCCATTGAGGGCAAATATTGGCAAGTAGACGCCAATGACATCAATCATAGAATCATACAACTTGATGAACAGTTATATTAATTATTTAGACCTTGTAACATCGGTCGATCTTTTATAAAATTGGGAGTAGTATAATACTATGGTTTTTTAATTTAAATAATTTTTAAAAATTGATCTAATATCTAAGTTGTCAATTTTTTTATCGTACTTCGTAATAAATAGTTTTACTCATTGTTATATACACATTTTTTGCTGTGTATAATTATTATTATTGCTATGCCTTTACCGGAAGTAGGGTTTAAGGCCTCGTTTTGTCGCCTACGAAAACGAAAGTGTACTTATGGCTAATGCCTTATCGGCTTAATACAAAATTTAAAAAAAATATAATATAATTTTTACTAGGGCCCTAAGAAATACGCTCAATTGTCAAGTCAAGTGAGTCATTAAATAAAGTGTAATTTTATTTAGCAAAGCTAAAGACCAAGAAAAGTATCTTAATCCCTTTTCCCTAAAAAGGGAAAAAGCTAACTGTGGAAATCGGCCGATGAAGAAGCCAAGACTATTGTGTTTAAGTTGTTTAAAATAATATACTGAGAGTGCAGGTAATCAAATATTTTTTTTTATATTTAAAAATATATCATCATCGTCAGCTTAACCGGCCTTTAAAACCTAACGCTACCACGGTGAAATGATGGGTTCTAGCTCACTGTCCGGGACGGGTTGTCACTTGACAGTCCGTCATCGGTAATTATTAACTCTTTTTGTTCTCATAACTTTATATCAACAATGACTTGGATGTAATATAAAATAATAGCAAAGCCTTATAAAATATGTAAGATTTTTCTATCGATATATTAGCAAACGCAATAATTTAATTCAAAATTAAATTCATTTTTTGATGAGTGGTTGTAAAACCAATAACTATAAAAATATCCTAGACCTTGCGTCAGAGTAACATAAACGTGTAATCGTATCAAACCAACTATGTAAATAAATTAATATAGGCACCTTGTCAAATATATTTAGATTTTACTGTTTCGGTCGAAGTATAAGCCCCTAAACAAGTCACTTCAAAACAGTTAGTTTAACAGGCGGATTTTCGTATTGCAAATTACTGTATTATTCCAATTATTTAACAAATAATATCAAGCTTAAATATTGTAAGTGCGCTTTTGATCAGATACGTGCAAATTAAGTTAAAATCAAAAAGTCTTGTACAGTATACATAGGCGTTAACTGATTTTTTCGATATCGGTTATTTTATTATGAAATATGAGTAGATAAATGAAATGTGATTGCTACTATCAAAATTGACTTTGTTGAAGAAAAATAGGTATCTGTTATGTTCAAAACATTGGTTACTCTATAGTCTGTATACTAAAAAATGTATTATATTAGGGTCAGGGTTAAGTATTTTTTAGACTGTGGCTAATACGAATTGATTATATGTTTATTTTTTATTTCAGATAAAATGAAAATAATTTGCGTTTTGATATCATTTGTCTTTGTAAATGTTTCGGCTGATATAAGTAATCATTATAATTTTATACTTACTGAGGTGGTCAAACGTTGAATAAAAAAATGTATTATTTAATAACACTTTACTTTACAGCGCCTTATTTGCAGTTAATTGCAGTTACAAGTCAGTACATTTGTTTATCATACAAAATAAAGTTTTGGGTTTTTAAATATTACTATTTTCATAAATAATTTTAAAATGTATTATAGACAAACATATCCAGATAGCTTATCAACGTAATTATGATATAGTTGGAAGTAAGATATATTACACATGTATATTAAACATAGCAATATTGTTTTTTATGTTTCCCAGATGGTGAAACGATTTATAAAACCATACATTTTTTAACTATTTAGGATTAGAATGCGCGAGGTATACAGTACTAGTGTACATAACATCGTAAATGTTTATGGGTTCAATATGTAATCACTTATATTTATATTTAAAGTAGCTTTTTTTATAATTAACTAAAAGCACACTTAAATCCAGATCGTGACAATATAATTCAAATGGGGGAGTAGCATTTAGTTAAATGGGCATCGTCAAAAGCATGATGAAGCCTTATATTGCTGATGTTTTATCTATTATGTTTTTTTTTTTTAATTAATTTTATAGTTCAATCCTTTATTTTTTTTATTCTAGATGGATTGGAATATGTAATTAAAGCAATTGTCTGTGAAAATGTATTTACGATAGGTATATATTATTATATTATAATAGCAGTAAATACAAATAAAATTCTCTGATAGGAAAACAAATTTGCAGATAATTCCAGAATTAAAAAAATTAACCCTTATGCAAATTTATCAGTTCTATAAATCTTAAAATTTAACTATTATAGTATTGTCGTAATGGTACATTCTATTTTTTACTATAGAATATTAAGTACAACATTATTAATTTGTATAATTTAAATTTCAGAAAAAATGAATTTTATGATCGCTGTACCGGGTAATAATTTTCATTGCATTAAAAGAAAATGTGTTCACACAAGTGTTTAATATCCATTAAGTATAGAATAATTTGGTGTTCATTTCAGAGTATGCAAGCATTGCTGTCAATCAGAGATTGGGTAAACACAAATTTAATTTACAAAACTTTACACAGATTTATTGTATATATATATATATATGTATACAGAGTGTAATGTAAAGTTCTACCGAGTTTCAAATGAGATATTCAGGATGCTCTATGGGTACAATAAATGGTATTCATTTTTTTTTTATTTTAAAACTATTTAAAATAGAACTGGTATCTTATTAAAAAATTGTCTTACAAAAAAAAATAATTTCAGATTTGAAAACAGGAAAAAAAGTCTTTTTGAATTGATATGTAACATGATTTTTTGGTATCTGTCCACACATACAGGGCGGCCACCGAGTGGCCGGCATGTGACTAAAACTAACATATGGCATGTAACATATAATTTAATTTAAAATAACACCTCGGAACTAGAATAAAATAATAACTGATAATGATGTGTCACTTGTCATATGTTGGTTTTGGTCACAACTCAGCGGCCCCTTAGTGGACGCAAATGTGGCCAGATACAAAAAAATCATGTTACATATCAATTCAACACGATTTTTTCTTCCGATTTCAAATCTGAAGTTATTTTTTTCGTAAGAAAATTTTACATAAGATACCAGTTCTATTTTAAATAGTTTTAAAATTAAAAAAAAAATTAATACCATTTATTGTACCCATAGAGCATCCTGAATGTCTCATTTGAGATTGGTAGAACTCTATATTATACCCTGTACATACATAAAAAAACCTATACAGTTCAGGGTTCAGGGTCTACAAGAATTTTTATAGCTGAAAATGATAAAATCACTTTTAAGTAAACGCTTCGGTGCAAACTTATGGATAGTAGGCTAACCTATAGATGTTTATCGGTGGTACTATGTTTAAAAAATATTTCATACAAGTTTGGAACTCATTCGACTATGAGTCTATTTAGTTGAAAAATGTGTACATTTTTTGAGCGTTTTTCTCAATTTTAAAAGAGAAGGGGTGAATTTTTTTTAAATTTTAGACCCAATAAAGTATCTTTCAAGTACGATTTCTGATCTACAGAGTTGCTACATGGAGAAATTGGTTCAGCGGTTTAAAAAATAGTGGGTCCAGACATAAAAATAAAAATAAATCACATAGCACATCGTTGTCAATACAGCTCCGCATCGAAGCTAAAATAATTTACTCAAGTATGGTTTTAGCTATAAGAAACATGTATTTTTATTTAAATTTCAGCATCTATAGATCACCAGTTTAGTATGCAAGGACAAATATTGATGAAATTGGGTAAATTTAAAATTTCATATTTTTAAGCGTTCAACCGTTTTCAAAGTTGATTGCTACTTAGTTCTTAAGAAAAACTATAAAAGCTCGGTTTACGTCATAAAAGTATATGTTTTTGGTCTACTCACTTAATGGTCATTCGAAGTATAGTCAAATATTATGTTGTAAATGATAATTTAATGTTAACACAATATTTTGTTATCTCGCTAATCTTTGAGTGACTGCTGGGGATTGATGAGTCGGTGTTCATTATCTGTATTGTTAATTACAAATTTTTTTGTTATAGGCATTCCTGTACCTAACCCTGCAAACTTACGTAATTGTAAACTTATTGGATAGTAATTAGTAGACTATAGTATAGGCTTGTTTTTAAATGAAATTTGCATTGGTATATGTGCTGTTTGTTTTCCACACAGTTATTTAATCATTTTTACAGATTTCGGTAACCTAAATTTAACCAATCTTGGAGTATTGAGAAGACGTTTTACTAAAAAAGCTTTAACAAATATAATCCGCCGTGAATTAAGTAAATATTACTAAAGAGTTGTTTGATATAATATTATGTTTGACTAGCTTGTGACATTTAAATTAGCATACATAGTCTTTTTTATTAAGCTCTAGTTTTCAAGCTATCAGTTAACTAAATGGGGTTTCTTGGCAGTTTACCCAGTATGTGATGACTAGACAATTTGTACATACAAACAATAACTAGTCGCCACTTGCATATTATATTATATGTAACTTTTCTTAAAATACACAATTCACTTCAAAGTTATATTTAACAGGCGAAATTTTGGTTTCCGGAATTGCAAAACTTAAAACATTTTACATTTTTAATAAATCTTATTATATAACGAAGCACGAATTTTTATTTATGAAATTTCTTTTATATTATTTCGAAGAATAATAAATTATGATTTAATATTGAGAGGCCGGTATAAAATTATTGACTTGTTAAGCATAGCGCACTATATTATATTGCTTCTTATGATGTTTTTTTAATACATGATGTAAAGCAACTAATATAAATTTGCAGTTAAAAGAAAATATGTTTTTTTATATGTCAGTTGGAAATGAAACGGATGGAGAACCAGAACGAGTGACTTTTAGTGAGAAGTGTCTTTTTTTAGGATTGTGGATGAGCACAAATATTCCAACATTTTATACAAAATCTGCTGTGACTGGCACTAATAGTGATTGTGTCATAACGGATATAGCCAATCATGTTATGGTGTACAGATCCATTGAGGGCAAATATTGGCAAGTAGACGCCAATGACATCAATCATCGAATAATACTACTTGATGAACAGTTATATTAATTTAGACCTGTTATCATAAGTCAAACTCTTCTAAAATTAGGTATTATATTATAGTACTGTTGTTTTTGAATTTAAATCATTTCTGCGTATTGCTCCAATATAAAAATTGTAATTTCATATAATGTATGTCATAATAAATAGGTTTCCTCACGATTATATACACATTTGTTGTCGTATGCCTTTATTTTGACCTGAAGTAGGTTTTAAGGCCTACGAAGAGTATGGTTGGTGGAAGTGTACTGACGACAAGTTAGTTATTTATTATAGTCAAGTATAATTGTATTTCAATACCAACCAAATTTAATTTGTCCTTTTTTTATGTACAATTTACTTTTATTATCCATGATTACATCGTTTTGAATAAATTCAGTTTTCAACTTACTTAAAAATTTGTAATCCATAATTTTACATTCATTCAAACGTATATGTTATTTTTTTTTATATTATTTATTCTTAATTTTATTTTGTATGATTAATTTTTCTAGATTAAATTATATTTTCATTTATAAATACTGTTATACTGTATTCAATGATATAAATAAATAAATTAGGATGTAAGAAATCAAAATAATTTATTTTATTATGTCCAGAATCCAAGTCCATTCATCCTCGAAATCATCAGTTACCTTGTGAAGTTAATCCAACTTCTTTAGCAATCGCAAAATATGTTACAGATGTAATACCTAATACAAATATGTATATTGTATGATTTTGTTCAATAAAATTAATTGTCCAGAGATGAAAACAGCTATTAACCGTGTTTCAAGTCTATTATTTCTATAATATTTTTTGCAACCTATACACCTGCATGTACAAGTACTGAATCTAGGTTAAATACAATAGTATGCGGGTATTGTTATTTTCGCTAACACTGATGATTATGTTTTCCTCCTTTTTTTTGTTCAAACAACAACCTACTAGAAAGACTTTTTAAAGTGCTTTCTGTCTTTTGACGTTCGAGATAGCTCTGCAGCTACAGACTACAGACTAATTCATAGCTTGCGCCCTTTTATTAAACTCGTTTTTTCTTAAAATATTTACAACTTAGTTGTTTTTCTTTTATTCTTGGTTTGTCAATGTTTAATAACGGTACTATGTTTCAAAAATATTCCATACAATGTTGGAACTAATTCGACTAATTTAAAAAAGTTATGGAACATCATAATTTTAAGTTGAAAAATATGTTGTTTTTCTCGATTTTGAAGGGAAAGAGAGTTTTTTTTAATTTTTGGCCCAACGATTGTTCAGAAGTTAGCAAAAGTTGGCGAACATAATATTGTGTTAGTCAACGTATAAAAAGCGATGTGTCAATTCTAAAGAGTGTGACACATTCTAAAAGTGCGAAACATTTATATTGTTTTAATTTTTATAATTATTTTTATCACTTAAAAATAAAACAAACCGAGTAAAGTTGATTACGTTTGGCATAAAATATTTTACATACTGTTAAGTAATTTGTATTGTTTTAATTTCTGTTGTACTGCAAATTATATGTCTGCAGTAGATATACATACATTTATATGCATGTACGTATGTATGTTATGACCTATGAAAATCAATATACAATCAAATAAAACCCCTAAATTTTTTATTTCTATAACTTGCTAAAGATGATAACCCTTAATATTATAATTAAAGTAGATATTGGAGCAGGAACGATTATAGGATACAAATTTACATTAAGGGATAATCTTTCACTATCTTTACACCGCTTGGTATGTACATGTGTATAATATTAAGTAGGTATTTAAAAACTGTCTGTATACTGTATACTGTGCTTCAGTACATTCTATTGTAATTTTGTTTATATATTATTTGAAGAATAAAACTTTTATAGTTTTATAAATTACTTATGTTAAATCATTTGGTAAATTGAAATTCGCTGCTTTATCTCTTTGTTTGTCAATCATAGACGATGTTACTCAAGAACGAAGCTGTTCATCATGATTGTTTTATCATCATCATTATGAGTAATGATGTACTCTAAATTTATTTTCGGAGAATACTCCAGTTAGCGAGGAAAATATTCGAACCATATAATATTATGGCCATTAAGATCTTAAATAATATCAATGCAACCTTTTCGCATCATCTGTAGAATCCGATTAATTGTATGAGACACTATAAAAAAAAAACAATCGTACCTATTTAAGTGATGTCTCTTTTATGAGGACTTGAATTTAATTATGTATTATTTTCCTATGTGTTTAACAGTTTAACTTCATAAATCTTCTTACTTTCAGACTAGTCTAACTCACTAAGACAACTAGCAATAATAAAAGCAGGAAAACAATTTAGGAAAATTATTATCAAAATATTAATAAGCAACAAATGTCTTCATAAGCATAAGCAAAATCGTTTATTGTGAAATATATTAAACTAATTGACAAATATTTTAATATTAGTGCAATATGAAAAAATTGTTTTAACATTATTAAAATAGTATTATATAATTCAGAAGAAATATAATATTAATAATTGGTACAAATAATTGTATAACTGTTTCTCAAGTGCGAATATTTGCTTCGATGGATATGTATTTTGTATCACGATATTGGATGTATCCATTAAGGTACAAACACTGTTAGAGTCAGTCTAAGTAATGGCTATACTGTTCCTCGAGTAGCTGTGCTTTTAGTTCTATTATTTTATTATCAATGTCAACGGCATCTACTTGCCAAAGTACGCCATTAAAGGATCTGTATTTTGTTAAATGATCGGAACCATCCATTAAGACACAAACACCATTATTTTCAGTCTTAATACCTGTTATATATAATGATGGGATTTTTGTACTCATCCACAATCCTATAAAACAACACAGCTTACCAAATCGATGTATCTGGCCTAAACTGAAAACTGGTTCTTTCGAGGCTAAAAAATTAAAAGAATTTTTTATTTAATTTACATATTTTGCTCACTTGCTACTACTTGTATAATTTATTATGGTTAAATCGCTGATGCACACTTCACTCAATACCATATAGGGTTTAATCAGTTATTAAATATTTGTTGAGTAGTGATTTTGTGCAATATGATCTCATATTTTGATAAACTCTTATGTTTTAAACCTCCCCCGCTCAGTTAGTTATTTTCATCTTTTAACTTTTGAAATTTAAATAGTAACGTATACATTTTATTAACTTATTAATTAATTTAAAAATACTGAACATTTTGACCAGTTTAGAATAATTATTCATAATGTTATTTAAGTTTAAAGTTTAGCATAGGAGGATGTCTAGGGTGGTGGT
This sequence comes from Adelges cooleyi, assembly GCF_023614345.1. NCBI lineage: Eukaryota > Metazoa > Arthropoda > Insecta > Hemiptera > Adelgidae > Adelges > Adelges cooleyi. The sequence goes on from NW_026095751.1 coordinate 313,853, forward strand.
TAGTTTAATTTTATCTGTGCGCATTACTTAACCGCACTGCCCCTCCTGTCATAACTTTTAAACTTTATAACGTTAACAAAAAAAAAAAATTATCCAGAACTGGTTATCGTCAAGTAAAATATTTTAGTAAATTTAATATAAAAATAACTAATTGAGTAGGGGGTTAAAAACACGAAATTTTGTAAAAAACTAAGGTCACATTGTATAAAAACACTACAGAAATATTGAGTGGTTTACTTTAAAATAATCAACCTGCATTTTTTTCAATGAGTACTTTAGTAAACAATCATTAAGTTAAGAAAAAAGTATTTTTGTTAATTATTCCAAATAGAAATGTTTTCAGAAATCAATGACATACAACTCTCTATCGATATTTACCTAATATCTTGAGAATTATTTTTCTTAAAGCTTCTCTAGTGTAGCGTCTCCTTGCCTTTCCTAGTTCAGTCAAGTTGGAGTTTCGAAAATCTGCAAAAATCAATAAATAACCTGCCATTAATATTGAAAATAGAAGAAGGTATTCTTTCTGTACTTAAAACTAAAGGCGCTTGTAATGCATTAACATTGTATTCAACTTTGAGTTGAATGAAAGGGTACAGAGCATGACCTACAAATTAGAGCATCCGACCACTGCAGTATTTAATTTCAATATTCTATCATATTATAACAAATATAATATATTTCAAAAAAAATTGTTTTTAATTTTATGAATTTTGGACACTGTGGTTTTTAGTAAATAAAAAAAATTGTTTCCACCATTATAGGCAAAAAAAAAATACAACTTCGAAATGTAGAGGTATAATTGATTGTGAATCATTTCCGTTGTTTCAAAAGAAAAGCCATCAAATTTATTGTGTAAAACTAATTATATACAAATCAAATTACATCTTCAAAACAAGCATTAAGGTCTAATTATTACTATACATTAAATTTGTGATTACTTTGGTATGCAGCATCAGGCATAGGAATAGCTGTAAAACAAAAATATTAAATATCAAACAACTACCTATACAGTTACATAACTTTACTCTAAAACTGCGATTAATTTGACCAATTTTATTCAATGTAAAGTATGGTATTTGCATTCAATTATTTCCAATAGCAACGTTTGAATTACAAATTTAAATTATGTTTTGAATGGCCATCAAAAGCATATTATGAATTTGAACTTGTATCAAATAAAAAAATATTGAAGCTTACACTATATACTATATTTGCGGTTACTTCTACTTGAATATAAAGTTTAAATGGTTCCTAAACTTTACTGTATATTAACCGCAAGCTTTGTAAATAATGTAATAGCAAATTGTTGTAAGTTTGCTTTCATACTACTCCTTAGATACTAAGTAATCATCAATATTATGAAAGTTGTTCACTAAGAAATGATAAATTGTATAATTACATAATGCAGAAGTTATTTCAACTCTCATAAATCTCTGGCATTCTATGGATCCTAATATTAAAAACAAAATATATATTTAATAGACATGTTTCTTACGTTTGAAATTGAATATATTAGTATGTGCATATATTTTGTAATATTTATAAACAATGAATCTGCGTGAAGAGTTGTAAAATATAAATGCGGTTACCCGATACGTTGGTAAGGCTTGCTTTCTCTGAAACGAATACAAAAACATTTTAAAATTAATGAATAGGCGTCCAACAAGCGTGTGGAAATACTTCCATAAAATACAATGATTATATTTACCCGGTACAGCGATCATAAAATTCATTTCGTCTAAAGTTAACATTACATACATTAATAATACTGCATTTTATTTTATATTCAATATACATTAGAAGCGAAGATGTTGCAATAGAAAACATGTCTGTTAGTAATTCGGAAGAAAGTGGTTATGATTATAATAACATATCTAAGCTGTTTATTTCATATAAATTGAAAACTTTATGATAGTAAAAAGACTGAATTAAATTAAATGTTGCTTCAGGATGAGGGGGAAACAGCCAACAGCAGTTTTGTTTTCCTAAAGTTTCCGTTTAGGTAATATAGTAAAATTTAGGATATATACCATTGATAAACGTATTTATTTTTTCTATGTTCATTAAACTTTTAAATTATTTTTCTACTAACCCATTGAAAATCCATTTCCATTAACAATTCTTTTTATTACATACTCCAATCCATCTGGAATAAACAAATAAATGTTTGAGGTGTACATTAACCGATTTTAAATAAATCATAATAAATAAAAACTGGTCAGAATAAAACGTTCTGCTATAAGTTAAGACCATTTAGTTTAACGCTACTGCCAGTATTGTGATAATTAGTCACTATTTACAGTTGGTGTGCTTTTAGTAATTTATAGACATTTCTACTTTAAATATAAATGTCAACGATATAATTTCTTTAATGAAATATTTACACAGTGTTTGGGACACATCACCTAGTGCACTTTTAACCTTTAACTGTTAAAAAAAAAACTATAACTGTTATTTTATAAATCGTTTGACAATCAGGAAAAAAATAACTATTCGGTAGTAGATTAACTTTAAATATATCTTACTTCCTCTTGAACCAACATTATTTTCAAAAGCTAGCTGAATGTGTTTGTCTGTAGAAAATTATTTTAAAAATAAATGTAAGAACAGTAGAATTTAGAAAGTCAAAACGTTAATCTGTATGATAAAGAATGATACTAACTTGTAATGGAAACCGCCCTCATATAAGTCGCTGTAAAGAAGACATAAATATTAGAAAGGTTAAATCGATTTTTTAACTACTTAGGTAAGTATGAAATATGAATGTGTAATAATTACTTATATCTGCCCAAACAAATACAAAGGCAAACGATATTAAAACACAAGGAAGTTTCATTTTATCTGCAAATAATATTAAACATAAAATTAATTTATAGCAGTAGCAGTCACAAGAGCAGGTACTTTAACGTGCCAACATTTAAAATACAAAAGGCTTAAAATATGTTAAAAATTAAAAAGTACAGAGTTATTCCTAAAGAAGTGTGTTTGGTACATAAACGATATTCAAAATTTGTCCATACCTGATTAACAACTTTAGGAGTTTGTTAGCAATGCTTTGTTTAGCAAAATCTAAATTGTTGAACTGATAGAATTCCTAAGACAATGCACAACTTGAATGACTTTTCGAGCAAACAGTTTTAAAATGGTCTTTTGGTGCCTTGTAGATTGTCTTTTATCGCAACCGTCAAATCAATATCTAAATATAGTTAACTGGTTACATATGTATGTTCGCATTTATTTAGATTGCCGGGTTTAATGTTAAATATGATTATATATTTAGATTACCTGGCACGGGGGTTCAGACTATGTTTTTCTTAGTGATTGGTTTTACAGCCACTCGTGCGTCTAATGTTTACATTAAAGAATTTAAAATAAAATTTTATTTTTATGGTCTAACCAATGACTGTGTCAACAAATTATAAATCTTTCTATTTGTTCAACACCCAAGTTTAGCATCCATAATATTGCGATACAAGTCGACCGTTATAAGCTATCTTATGTTTGATCACTAGGTGGCCCCAATTGTTGTTCGTAATAAATCCAACTCAGACTCATCCTGGTTTCATCGGACTAATTTCCTGACCATCGGATTTCACTCACACCAAGTACATCTAATCCTGATCTTGTCATTTCCACGTTAATGTTCCTCAACTTGCCAATACATAATAATAGTTCTCAGGTTCCACGTCCCAATGTTTTTCTAAAGGTTTTTTTTGATGACGACCCAAGAAACAAGTTGTTCCTTCAACTACCGAACTGATATTTTCGAGAATATCAATGCTTAACTAGATATTTTTGTGGTGGTGTCCTTCTCCTTTCACATAGTGGTTGATAAGCCAGTAGTGGAGTATGTCCTACCTTTCATCATCAATGTATCCTTCTATTGCCGTTAATTATGCTACAGAAATCGGCAACGGCTGGTAGTACCGTTTACTGCTGCCTTTGACTACCTCCTTTCAATCGCCCTTTGCGATAAGCCGGAGTTACTGTAGACCTATTCTAAACCCCAGCCACGTGGGCTTAAAAACCTCTTAGAGTATCATGTTTCTATTTGTTAGATGTATTGATAAATACAAATTGACCACGGATCGTTTTATGATAGGCAATAGTATTTTTGAAATATAGTCGAAACATTTCTGTTATTAATACTATAAATTCGTAAGCAAGCCCCGTGGATGGTATTGATGATGCGTTAATAATTTGACCAAGTAATTTTAATTTTGGCATTTCGTTTGATATTTGCACATCCGAGCTGAGACGGGGCTAGTATGTTATTATCCACCGAAAAGCAATACCTTAACGTTGTACCAGCGTCTACTATTTCTTCTTCAGTAAAAGCTTAATATCTATTATCTAGCCAAGGTCACAGTAGACGGGCCGAAAATTAGGCAGAACGATGTAATTGATTTGTGCTACATGCTTTTAATTCGATAAACAGTTTTTAGCTTCGTTTTTAAGTATACAGTGAAGTGTTATTTTTATTTTTTGCCCATTACTCATCCGCACTCCACCTCCCGTCCTAAACGTTAAACTTCATTGAAGATTAATCAAAACTGGTTATTGATCACTCAATATTTTTATCACATCATTCTTAATTTAAAAAGCTAATTTAAAATATATGTTAGTATTTAAGTTTTTAAACTTAATAAAGTTCTAGAAAAAGATATTAATTTGAATACTGTCTTATAAAGTAAAGTGCCATAAGCTGAAATACCTCCAATAAGAAAGTCTACAAAATTGGGATTAGCTTTAAAGAAAATTGCCTGTTACAAATAGCATATATAACATTATATAGAATTTAAAAAAGTTTTGTGGTACAAAATCAATATTATTTGTAGTTAGCATAAAAATAGTTTAAAAGAAAAACCAGCACGGTAGAAATGAGTACAGTAAAGTGTTAGCATAGCTGAGATTCACCCAAGCAATAATGATTAAATTGGAATTTTCATCACTATCAAGTGCTTTGATTCGAGTCTGCTAACATAAGAATCAAACACCGTCCAAATCAAGCACAATTTAACAAATCTTACACCCCATAATAACTCCAACATACTATCTCAGATTTTTGAGTGAGCAGGAGGAAGGTGAATTTATTGCTATACGTTTTACTTAATTTGGAATTAAATACAGTTTAATTAAAAAAAAAAAAAATGCTCTAAAGATCTTATACTAGTACCGGGTGATTGGTTACCTATGACCCAGTCAAAAACTTGTAAAAAAAAAATGACTTTTCTTAATTATATTTTTTTAAAACTTTTATAGTTATTAGTTGGGATAATTGCAATATATTTGTTTTCAAATAAAACGCCATCCCTTATATGTTAAGACAGTATGACCTTAGGTTTTTCAAATGATAACGTATATACTTGATTAACTTTTTAAATTAAAATCAATTTGCTGAACATTTTGTATGTATAAATTTTGGCCATACCTGACCTTGGGATGCAAATAACATGAATTGCTAAATACTTAATACATGTGTGCGCAATAGCATGCAAGTATTTATTTTATAAAAATAAAACGTTTGTAAATAGGTAACATATTTTAGACGTATTGTATTTTATGCTATATGTCCCAGACCGCACTCCGTCTCCTGTTAATAACACCATATTCACGATAAACCGCGTGTATTTGGTAAAGTGTTATTATCATGGCTTAAGACAGCCACTGAGTTAATATTGAACAACATTTTTTTATTCAACAATAGATGCTTGAAGCACGGCACACGCACATTATTATTAGAACGTAAAATGTAGACACCAGACGACATGTATTTATAACTAAATACCTTTTATTGGTTTTTTTATAACATAAGCTATGTTAATCAAATAAAGTCGTCGGGTAAATGTTTCATGAGAATAAAAAAAAAAAAGTATTTACTTAAAATGAAAAAGTAGAATAATTAATTTCGTTTAAACACACTAGAAAGTTAAACTGGTGTTATATGAAAAATTAAAGTGCCCGCATATGAACTGTTATAAATAACTCAGCTCTTGATGTTTTAGATCTTCCATTTTATAAATTGTTTCGATGAAAGTTATAAGAAACAATACAGCTAAAACCAAGCACACCCTAAGGCCGCACAGTATGAAACACAGAGTGAGAATTTTTTCAAATTTTGGTATAGTATCCACAGGTTCAATACGTTTAATACTATTTGTGATTTATAAACATACCAGTTGAGTAAATGGGTTAATGTCAAGAAACTAAATTTTTTTTTTATAAAAATGTGGATTTTTAAAGCTATGTTGAGTTTATCGGCATCAAACTTGTTATCCCCACTCCATAGAAAAGTGTCCTCTACATTTTATTAGAACATATGGGAGGATACTGGGCAAGACGTAGAAACCAGTAAAAAGCCAATTAAGAAAAGTGATGGGAAGGGGAGCTGAGAATAATGAGTGAATTCCATGGATAGGAAACAAGGGAGGGAACATCAAGGGGGTTGTCCGAAGCCGTAATCAATATGAAATATTATAATCTATAGCCGTTGTACTGTTAACCACATATATATTATTTGACTATAAATATCAATAATAGTAATAGTTGAAAATATATGTTTGAATGCTGAAGCTGCCAGTTGTGTTTGACACATTATACCAATCAGAAGTAACTTTATTATAATTATAGTCTGAATGTATTATTGCATATTTTACATTTTTACTGTAACATTGTAGTAAGACCGAGCAAATTCTTACGAAGCCGTTGTTCTAAACATTGGCTATATTATAAATAAACGAAAAAACTTTTTTTTATTATTGCAGGGCGCCGAAAACTGAGTCAGAGTAATGTAAACATGTAATCGTACTAAAAAAACAAAAAACAGCTATTTAAATAAATTAACATAATCATCGTGCAAGTCGTAATTGGATTTTCTGATACAAGAAAGTCACTTCAAAACACTTAGTTAAACAAGAGGATATTTGTCGTACAAAGTGGAACGTTCCGAAAAAATTCGGTAATTATATCAAGCTTAAAAATCTTAAGTACGCTTTAATTTGATATGACCAAATTTTAAATTCGTATTATAATACTATTGTGCTGTCTGTTTTCTAACTTAAATACATCTGGTGTACAAACTATTTAATATCTTTCGATTTATTCACTATTTAACTTAATGTATATTGTCGATTAGATTGTAATAAAGGTTGCCTTGTAGTAATCTTGGCAAATGCACCATCCCCCGTCGTTACCTATTAAGTGATGTCACCCACTATACGAAAATCAGGCGGCCGTTAACGTCACGCGTAGTACAACCATTGTTTGTAATGATTAATATTAAGTATTAGTATTGTTTTAGACATTATATTTATATATTATAATTTTGACATGGACATGTCTTATGGCCGGGGGTCGTGCTAAACATTTTCCCGCAACGTCACGCTGGATGTCACACTCAGCATTGGCGGAGTTGAGAAGGCTGAGGATAAGAGATCAGAGAAAAGAAAAGTACCATAAGTACGTAACCAGGGTCCTATACTTCATCAGGTCCGGATTAAACCTACAGTGAGAAATGTCTTGTGGCAAAATAAAATAACTAGCTCTAGTTCTTAATTTTATTTGTTCAACTGACGAACAAATATATTATTATAATTACACGTTTAATTTTTAAATACACGTGTAATTGGCAAACGCGCGTATTTACATATTTTTCATTTTCGTTATAAATTTGAGTTTGAGTTAAACAATTTGTACAATGTTTATACTTGTGTTTGAGTTGGTATTCATTTTATTTCCAATGTTTTATCGTTATGAACCTAATAAATATGTTTTTTGTAGTTTTTAAAGGGGTTATTTCAGTATTTTATTTTAAGCTGGCAATTTTGGCTGGGGGTCAATACACAAAGGTCCTTACTCGTTTCATCACCCACCGTCTTTGGCTTTTTCCCCATTTCCTCATCCGACCTTCTTCTCTCCTTGCATTTCCCGAGCTTAGGCCTAGCCTCGGGCACGCTCGACACGTTCCTGTCGCTAACCGCCTCACTAACTACCGTGGACATTACAAATCAACACTATTGCTGCGAAAATAACTATTGATAAAATATGTTGACAGTAAATCTATTTAGGCCAGATATTATAAAACTACTATAACATGAAACATAAAACGTTATCGAGTATATATATTTATAATAATTTATAATGTTCTGGGCAATTAGTTTTTGTCGCTCATTCAACCTGCCCATTCAGACAGTATATTATATTTAACATATTCATAGTTGACATTAGACATATATACATAGGCCTATGTATCCGCTTGTAGTGTGAATACTAGATTTGTTTTCACATATTGTGTTGCATTTATGGAGATCTACATATTATAATACCTTTTCCCTCTTCTTTATCTTGGCGCACACAATCGTCCTATAACCATACTAAATAAACCATAATTTGGCCAGATTAAACCAGTTTTTTTGTAGGGGTAATAGCTTGTCGGGAAATGGGCTGTCGGGAATGGGGTATGTCTGGATTTTGGATTCGGGGAAATGGCCGGCAAACTAAATAAATATAATCTATACATAAATACAATTTGGTAATTAAAATAAATTAGTCACAGCTTGACTATTTTTCACAAAGTTACAGCAGACGTAATTTTAGGTTGCGATATACTAATACTCTTAGAGTGTTTTTCTTATTTAAATGTTGGCAAACTAAAGTACCTACTCTTGTGACTGCGACTACTATGAATTAATATCATGTTTATTATTTGTTGCAGACAAAATGCAACTTCCTTGTGTTTTAATGTCATTTGCCTTTGTAATTGTTTGGGCGGATATAAGTAATTATTATATATCATTCATACTTACCATGACAGTTATATATCTAAAAACATCTAATATTTATCTTTACAGTGACCTATATGAGGGTGGTTACCAATACGAGTCAGTATATTTTTTATCCTACAATCTACCAGTTTGAGTTTTTAAATTTAGTATTTTGATACATATTTTGAAAATTCCCTACAGATAGACACATCGAGCAAGCTTATGCGAATTACAATAATTTAAGAGGAAGTAAGATAATATATTTAAAATGTACATACTAATATTATTTGTTATAGTTGTCTTATTATTAAACAATTTAACGAGGTATACAGCACTTTTGTAGCTAACTCCGTCAACATATTTTATTATGAAAATTCAAATTACTCATAATTCTATTTCAAAAAAGCAGTTTCTATACTTGACGACCTTACTTGAATCTATGTAGTGATGATTTAACCCAATGTGGTTAGTAGCGTTAAGTAAGATGGCCATCGTTAAAGCATGATGCCATCTCACTTTGATGGTTTTTGTATAATGATTTTATTTGTAACTTTCTTGTAACATAACCCGTTATTCGTTTATTTTAGATGGATTGGAACATGTAATTCGAAGAATTGTCTGTGAAAATGAATATACCTTTGGTAATTAGGTATATATCAATAAAACTATAGCTAACTAGCAGAACAAATATTTGTAATTTATGTAAAGATAGAAACAAAAATTATTCATTGTGCATGTATGTATCAGTGATATAAATCTTAAATTTTAGCCATTGTATTATCATAGTGTGTTACCACTCTATTTAATATATCGGAATAAGGACCTTTTTTACCGAATTTTCAATACACATGTTTTTTTTACCTTAATGTTCGCGTTTTAATTTATAAATGATGAAAAAATTAAATCCAATATTATTATCATTTTATGTAACTCGAATTTCAGACCAAATGAATTTTATGATCGCTGTGCCGGGTAATCATTTTTATTGCATTTTATGAAAATATTTCCACAAAGTCATCTGATATACAATGTTGTTTTCATATTACTTTCAGAGCGAGCAAAATTTACCAACTTACCGGGTAACATTTGTATTTACAAATCTTTATAAAGATTCATTATTTATGTATTATTATTTATTTATTTTGTTTTTATTTCAGAAGCTGTATTTACCCAAATAGCTTTACAAGGAAAAATAAGCTTTGAATTGTGTAAATATAAAATTTAATACTTTTGAGCGAACAATTTTCAAAATTACCACTACTTAGTCCTGACAAAGAACATATTAAATGTAAATTCATAAATCTATATGTTTCTGTCTTAAGCTCTTAAAGATCATTCGAAATATTAAATTCGCTGTTAAAATGTTAATACATTATTTTACATATTTTAATTAACTATTTTCAATACTGAATGACTGTTATAAATAATATTATATAAGTTTTGATTAACTGTATGATTATCTGATTTATTGTATTTTTTGTTACAGCTATTCGTGTACCTAATGTTCCAATGCACTGTAATTACGAATTTATTGAATGGTAGTAAATAGGCCTAAAGCGGTCTGTTTTTTTGAAGTTTTAGACAAAAAAGCCAGACAATATTTTGACTACTTAGATGGGTCCGATTTCTATTCTGTAAAGATATTCCAGTTCTTTGATCAGTTTAAAAGGTTATGTAGAAAAACGATAATTGATTTTTTTGCTTTATTATGTAAAAAAATTGAATTTTAGTATCGAACAAATTACAAACTTATTTAATTAATTAAAAAAAACTAACATTTTTAAATTAAAAACACTACATAACATAGTAAAGTAGCTAAAGAACTCAAATCTCTTTTACAGAACTGAAATTTGACTATTCTATGAAGTCGAAAATTTGTCTGGTACTTTGGTCTACAATTAACCAAAATGGCTTTTACTCGCAAGAAAAAATGTTTACATTAAAAATAACACCATAAAGCTTGTACAAATTAACCGGTATATTAATCGACATGGTCGAAATTTATTAAAACTACCTTTTTCTTAAATATTGCCTATCGAAAACGCCTTAAAAAAATACCGCATGTATATATATATATTTTTTTTTAATACAAATATTATAAACATAATACATAAAATAGTATATATTTTTTTGAGTTGAAACACTAAGGCAAGTTGTACAAAAAAATTAAAAGAGCACGATTGTTCAAAATGTAGTGAAATTATGTACTACAATTCCCATGTAACTAATTAAACTTTTTTTTATGATTTGTAATAATTAACACGGTTATTTATTTTAATTTTTCCAGATTTTGGAAATGTAAATTTGACCGAACTTGGAAATCTGAGAAGAGTTCTTACTAAAAAAGCTCTAAATAATATAATAAGGCGTGCATTAAGTAAATATAGTATAGAGTTATAATGTTTTTGTTTTTTTTATTACAAAAATAAAATAAATATAATGGTTAGGTATACTAATTAAAGTACTTGATTTATTCAAACGTTTGTTTTTCTATAAAAGTTTTTTTAAATTATCATAAAATACCTACGGACTGCTTAATATTTTTCAAACTTACTTATCAAAGATTCATTTTTACCACAGTTATACACACATTTAATTGTTGTTTTATACAAAACACGTATAGTATCTTTGATTCGACTTTTTTCCAAACATAAATATTTAGTAACGTATTACATTTAACAGCAATATTTGCTAAAAATAATATTAGAATTAGTTGTGTTTTCTATTTTGTCTATTTTAGTAGTTCTTTAATTATCCATGGACTCTTTTGGTCCAACGCTTGATTTGATGCGTTTTAACGCAAATGCTTTTACAATATATTAAATAGAAATAATTCACCACATTATAACATAAAAACAACAGCTAATATTTTAATTTCCTAACTATTAAGTTATGATTTAAGTATACATTTACACTTTGTAATGCCACGTTCTAAAACAATGTTTTTTCTTAAAATACACATTTCACTACAGAATTAGTATTGAGTAAAGCAAGACATCATTTTCCACATTTTCAATTCGTGTTTTCTCAATACAATAGCTTGTCCTTTTTAATAAAATATGTAATTGTAAAACAAACTAGAGTTTTTTTTATTTTAAACTGTATCTTATACCATTGTTGTTGGCTATTGTTTCTTCCATTTAGTTAAGTTATTGACTCAGAGCTGCATACCTAGTACAATACGGTCACCGTATATATTTTATTATTTTCTATGATTTGTTTAATACATGTGTATTAGTTGTGTCCTAATATAGTATAAGCTAGTAAACAAAATTTCGAAATTGAAAAACATTTTAATTTTTCAGATGTAAACGAAAAAGATGTCACTTTAAGTCAGTTGTGTTATTTCATAGGATTGTGGATGAGTGCAAAAATTCCAACATTATATACAAATTTTATTGATACTGACTCTGATAAATCTGTATCTTAAAGGATGAATCCGACCATGTTATAAAATACAGATCTATTGGTGGAATATTTTATCAAGTAGATGTCGATAACCTTGATTATAAAATAATAACACTTGAGGAACAGTTATACTAATTTGTACCAAGAATTAAATGTGTATTTCTTCAAAAACTTATACAGTACTACTGTTATTATATTTATTAAAGTAAAGTAGTTTTCGCATAATATTACACTTTTACCCAAATTGTCAATTTATTAAGTGTATTTATAAATAAACTATTTTGTTCACTTTGACCGGGAATAGTTTTTTGAAGCTCAGTTTAATCGCCTATGAGTTTCTCCCTCTCTAAACAGTCGTTCGGCCAAAGAGAGAGACCTTTCTAGCCGAGCTAAACAACACCACAATATAATATATTATTTGAAAAAATAGTAAAGACGACCTATAAAATATAAAATGTGTACGATTTTCATCGATCGAATACCATAAAAAATAATAAATGTTTAACAATTCTAATGCGAACTTTAGTTTTAAAATCTAGGTTAATACTAAAAACACACACCTATACATACTTATACACATATACCCCACATACATTATGATGATGTTATACAGACAAATAGTAAAAAATTGCACACTTATTATAATTTCCTTAATTATACAAAGGCGGGAGCGTGATTCACAGTCAACACAAAACGCACAAGTGTAATTGTCTAATCTCACACTATGATTAGATAAATTGCAAACGGACATTTCATATATAAAAACCACTGTGTTTTCCTTTCCGTTTAGATAAAGTTATTAGTAAACATTATGTTATTGCCATTATCGTAAAACCCCACGCAATTAAAATTATACGATGTGAAGAATTGTCTGTGAAAATGAATATACCTTTGGTAATTATTGGTATATATCAATAAAACTATAGCTAACTAGCAGAACAAATATTTGTAATTTATGTAAAGATAGAAACAAAAATTATTCATTGTGCATGTATGTATCAGTGATATAAATCTTAAATTTTAGCCATTGTATTATCATAGTGTGTTACCACTCTATTTAATATATCGGAATAAGGACCTTTTTTACCGAATTTTCAATACACATGTTTTTTTTACCTTATATGTTCGCGTTTTAATTTATAAATGATGAAAAAATTAAATCCAATATTATTATCATTTTATGTAACTCGAATTTCAGACCAAATGAATTTTATGATCGCTGTGCCGGGTAATCATTTTTATTGCATTTTATGAAAATATTCCACAAAGTCATCTGATATACAATGTTGTTTTCATATTACTTTCAGAGCGAGCAAAATTTACCAACTTACCGGTAACATTTGTATTTACAAATCTTTATAAAGATTCATTATTTATGTATTATTAATTTATTTTGTTTTTAATTTCAGAAGCTGTATTTACCCAAATAGCTTTACAAGGAAAAATAAGCTTTGAATTGTGTAAATATAAAATTTAATACTTTTGAGCGAACAATTTTCAAAATTACCACTACTTAGTCCTGACAAAGAACATATTAAATGTAAATTCATAAATCTATATGTTTCTGTCTTAAGCTCTTAAAGATCATTCGAAATATTAAATTCGCTGTTAAAATGTTAATACATTTTTTACATATTTTAATTAACTATTTTCAATACTGAATGACTGTTATAAATAATATTAAGAAGTTTTGATTAACTGTATGATTATCTGATTTATTGTATTTTTTGTTACAGCTATTCGTGTACCTAATGTTCCAATGCACTGTAATTACGAATTTATTGAATGGTAGTAAATAGGCCTAAAGCGGTCTGTTTTTTGAAGTTTTAGACAAAAAAGCCAGACAATATTTTGACTACTTAGATGGGTCCGATTTCTATTCTGTAAAGATATTCCAGTTCTTTGATCAGTTTAAAAGGTTATGTAGAAAAACGATAATTGATTTTTTTGCTTTATTATGTAAAAAATTGAATTTTAGTATCGAACAAATTACAAACTTTATTTAATTAAAAAAAAAAACTAACAATTTTAAATTAAAAACACTACATAACATAGTAAAGTAGCTAAAGAACTCAAATCTCTTTTACAGAACTGAAATTTGACTATTCTATGAAGTCGAAAATTTGTCTGGTACTTTGGTCTACAATTAACCAAAATGGCTTTTACTCGCAAGAAAAAAAGTTTACATTAAAAATAACACCATAAAGCTTGTACAAATTAACCGGTATATTAATCGACATGGTCGAAATTTATTAAAACTACCTTTTTCTTAAATATTGCCTATCGAAAACGCCTTAAAAAAATACCGCATGTATATATATATATTTTTTTTTTAATACAAATATTATAAACATAATACATAAAATAGTATATATTTTTGAGTTGAAACACTAAGGCAAGTTGTACAAAAAAATTAGAAAGAGCACGATTGTTCAAAATGTAGTGAAATTATGTACTACAATTCCCATGTAACTAATTAAACTTTTTTTTATGATTTGTAATAATTAACACGGTTATTTATTTTAATTTTTCCAGATTTTGGAAATGTAAATTTGACCGAACTTGGAAATCTGAGAAGAGTTCTTACTAAAAAAGCTCTAAATAATATAATAAGGCGTGCATTAAGTAAATATTAGTATAGAGTTATAATGTTTTTGTTTTTTTACAAAAATAAAATAAATATAATGGTTAGGTATACTAATTAAAGTACTTGATTTATTCAAACGTTTGTTTTTCTATAAAAGTTTTTTTAAATTATCATAAAATACCTACGGACTGCTTAATATTTTTCAAACTTACTTATCAAAGATTCATTTTTACCACAGTTATACACACATTTAATTGTTGTTTTATACAAAACACGTATAGTATCTTTGATTCGACTTTTTTCCAAACATAAATATTTAGTAACGTATTACATTAACAGCAATATTTGCTAAAAATAATATTAGAATTAGTTGTGTTTTCTATTTTGTCTATTTTAGTAGTTCTTTAATTATCCATGGACTCTTTTGGTCCAACGCTTGATTTGATGCGTTTTAACGCAAATGCTTTTACAATATATTAAATAGAAATAATTCACCACATTATAACATAAAAACAACAGCTAATATTTTAATTTCCTAACTATTAAGTTATGATTTAAGTATACATTTACACTTTGTAATGCCACGTTCTAAAACAATGTTTTTTTCTTAAAATACACATTTCATTTCACTACAGAATTAGTATTGAGTAAAGCAAGACATCATTTTCCACATTTTCAATTCGTGTTTTCTCAATACAATAGCTTGTCCTTTTTAATAAAATATGTAATTGTAAAACAAACTAGAGTTTTTTTTATTTTAAACTGTATCTTATACCATTGTTGTTGGCTATTGTTTCTTCCATTAAGTTAAGTTATTGACTCAGAGCTGCATACCTAGTACAATACGGTCACCGTATATATTTTATTATTTTCTATGATTTGTTTAATACATGTGTATTAGTTGTGTCCTAATATAGTATAAGCTAGTAAACAAAATTTCGAAATTGAAAAACATTTTAATTTTTCAGATGTAAACGAAAAAGATGTCACTTTAAGTCAGTTGTGTTATTTCATAGGATTGTGGATGAGTGCAAAAATTCCAACATTATATACAAATTTATTGATACTGACTCTGATAATATCTGTATCTTAAAGGATGAATCCGACCATTTAAAAAATACAGATCTATTGGTGGAATATTTTATCAAGTAGATGTCGATAACCTTGATTATAAAATAATAACACTTGAGGAACAGTTATACTAATTTGTACCAAGAATTAAATGTGTATTTCTTCAAAAACTTATACAGTACTACTGTTATTATATTTATTAAAGTAAAGTAGTTTTCGCATAATATTACACTTTTACCCAAATTGTCAATTTATTAAGTGTATTTATAAATAAACTATTTTTTCACTTTGACCGGGAATAGTTTTTTGAAGCTCAGTTTAATCGCCTATGAGTTTCTCCCTCTCTAAACAGTCGTTCGGCCAAAGAGAGAGACCTTTCTAGCCGAGCTAAACAACACCACATATAAAATATATTATTTGAAAAAATAGTAAAGACGACCTATAAAATATAAAATGTGTACGATTTTCATCGATCGAATACCATAAAAAATAATAAATGTTTTAACAATTCTAATGCGAACTTTAGTTTTAAAATCTAGGTTAATACTAAAAACACACACCTATACATACTTATACA
Organism: Adelges cooleyi; assembly: GCF_023614345.1. Lineage (NCBI taxonomy): Eukaryota > Metazoa > Arthropoda > Insecta > Hemiptera > Adelgidae > Adelges > Adelges cooleyi. Next base: position 330,261 of record NW_026095751.1, read on the forward strand.
CATATACCCCACATACATTATGATGATGTTATACAGACAAATAGTAAAAAAATGCACACTTATTATAATTTCCTTAATTATACAAAGGCGGGAGCGTGATTCACAGTCAACACAAAACGCACAAGTGTAATTGTCTAATCTCACACTATGATTAGATAAATTGCAAACGGACATTTCATATAAAAAACACCACTGTTTTTCCTTTCCGTTTAGATAAAGTTATTAGTAAACATTATGTTATTGCCATTATCGTAAAACCCCACGCAATAAAATTATGACGATGTGAAGAATTGTCTGTGAAAATGAATATACCTTTGGTAATTATTGGTATATATCAATAAAACTATAGCTAACTAGCAGAACAAATATTTGTAATTTATGTAAAGATAGAAACAAAAATTATTCATTGTGCATGTATGTATCAGTGATATAAATCTTAAATTTTAGCCATTGTATTATCATAGTGTGTTACCACTCTATTTAATATATCGGAACAAGGACCTTTTTTACCGAATATTCAATACACATGTTTTTTTTACCTTAATGTTCGCCTTTTTATTTATAAATGATGAAAAAATGAAATCCAATATTATTATCATTTTATGTAACTCGAATTTCAGACCAAATTAATTTTATGATCGCTGTGCCGGGTAATCATTTTTATTGCATTTTATGAAAATATTTCCACAAAGTCATCTGATATACAATGTTGTTTTCATATTACTTTCAGAGCGAGCAAAATTTACCAACTTACCGGGTAACATTTGTATTTACAAATCTATATAAAGATTCATTATTTATGTATTATTATTTTATTTTGTTTTAAATTTCAGAAGCTGTATTTACCCAAATAGCTTTACAAGGAAAAATAAGCTTTGAATTGTGTAAATATAAAATTTAATACTTTTGAGCGAACAATTTTCAAAATTACCACTACTTAGTCCTGACAAAGAACATATTAAATGTAAATTCATAAACCTATATGTTTCTGTTTTAAGCTCTTAAAGATCATTCGAAATATTAAATTCGCTGTTAAAACGTTAATACATTATTTTACATATTTTAATTAACTATTTTCAATACTGAATGACTGTTATAAATAATATTATAGAAGTTTTGATTAACTGTATGATTATCTGATTTATTGTATTTTTTGTTACAGCTATTCGTGTACCTAATGTTCCAATGCACTGTAATTACGAATTTATTGAATGGTAGTAAATAGGCCTAAAGCGGTCTGTTTTTTTGAAGTTTTAGACAAAAAAGCCAGACAATATTTTGACTACTTAGATGGGTCCGATTTCTATTCTGTAAAGATATTCCAGTTCTTTGATCAGTTTAAAAGGTTATGTAGAAAAACGATAATTGATTTTTTTGCTTTATTATGTAAAAAAATTGTATTTTAGTATCGAACAAATTACAAACTTATTTAATTAATTTAAAAAAACTGACATTTTTAAATTAAAAACACTACATAACATAGTAAAGTAGCTAAAGAACTCAAATCTCTTTTACAGAACTGAAATTTGACTATTCTATGAAGTCGAAAATTTGTCTGGTATTTTGGTCTACAATAAACCAAAATGGCTTTTACTCGCAGGAAAAAATGTTTACATTAAAAATAACACCATAAAGCTTGTACAAATTAACCGGTATATTTATCGACATGGTCGAAATTTATTAAAACTACCTTTTTCTTAAATATTGCCTATCGAAAACGCCTTAAAAAAATACCGCATGTATATATATATATTTTTTTTTAATACAAATATTATAAACATAATACATAAAATAGTATATATTTTTTGAGTTGAAACACTAAGGCAAGTTGTACAAAAAAATTAGAAAGAGCACGATTGTTCAAAATGTAGTGAAATTATGTACTACAATTCCCATGTAACTAATTAAACTTTTTTTTATGATTTGTAATAATTAACACGGTTATTTATTTTAATTTTTCCAGATTTTGGAAATGTAAATTTGACCGAACTTGGAAATCTGAGAAGAGTTCTTACTAAAAAAGCTCTAAATAATATAATAAGGCGTGCATTAAGTAAATATTAGTATAGAGTTATAATGTTTTTGTTTTTTTACAAAAATAAAATAAATATAATGGTTAGGTATACTAATTAAAGTACTTGATTTATTCAAACGTTTGTTTTTCTATAAAAGTTTTTTTAAATTATCATAAAATACCTACGGACTGCTTAATATTTTTCAAACTTACTTATCAAAGATTCATTTTTACCACAGTTATACACACATTTAATTGTTGTTTTATACAAAACACGTATAGTATCTTTGATTCGACTTTTTTCCAAACATAAATATTTAGTAACGTATTACATTTAACAGCAATATTTGCTAAAAATAATATTAGAATTAGTTGTGTTTTCTATTTTGTCTATTTTAGTAGTTCTTTAATTATCCATGGACTCTTTTGGTCCAACGCTTGATTTGATGCGTTTTAACGCAAATGCTTTTACAATATATTAAATAGAAATAATTCACCACATTATAACATAAAAACAACAGCTAATATTTTAATTTCCTAACTATTAAGTTATGATTTAAGTATACATTTACACTTTGTAATGCCACGTTCTAAAACAATGTTTTTTTCTTAAAATACACATTTCACTACAGAATTAGTATTGAGTAAAGCAAGACATCATTTTCCACATTTTCAATTCGTGTTTTCTCAATACAATAGCTTGTCCTTTTTAATAAAATATGTAATTGTAAAACAAACTAGAGTTTTTTTTATTTTAAACTGTATCTTATACCATTGTTGTTGGCTATTGTTTCTTCCATTTAGTTAAGTTATTGACTCAGAGCTGCATACCTAGTACAATACGGTCACCGTATATATTTTATTATTTTCTATGATTTGTTTAATACATGTGTATTAGTTGTGTCCTAATATAGTATAAGCTAGTAAACAAAATTTCGAAATTGAAAAACATTTTAATTTTTCAGATGTAAACGAAAAAGATGTCACTTTAAGTCAGTTGTGTTATTTCATAGGATTGTGGATGAGTGCAAAAATTCCAACATTATATACAAATTTTATTGATACTGACTCTGATAATATCTGTATCTTAAAGGATGAATCCGACCATGTTATAAAATACAGATCTATTGGTGGAATATTTTATCAAGTAGATGTCGATAACCTTGATTATAAAATAATAACACTTGAGGAACAGTTATACTAATTTGTACCAAGAATTAAATGTGTATTTCTTCAAAAACTTATACAGTACTACTGTTATTATATTTATTAAAGTAAAGTAGTTTTCGCATAATATTACACTTTTACCCAAATTGTCAATTTATTAAGTGTATTTATAAATAAACTATTTTGTTCACTTTGACCGGGAATAGTTTTTTGAAGCTCAGTTTAATCGCCTATGAGTTTCTCCCTCTCTAAACAGTCGTTCGGCCAAAGAGAGAGACCTTTCTAGCCGAGCTAAACAACACCACAATATAATATATTATTTGAAAAAATAGTAAAGACGACCTATAAAATATAAAATGTGTACGATTTTCATCGATCGAATACCATAAAAAATAATAAATGTTTAACAATTCTAATGCGAACTTTAGTTTTAAAATCTAGGTTAATACTAAAAACACACACCTATACATACTTATACACATATACCCCACATACATTATGATGATGTTATACAGACAAATAGTAAAAAATTGCACACTTATTATAATTTCCTTAATTATACAAAGGCGGGAGCGTGATTCACAGTCAACACAAAACGCACAAGTGTAATTGTCTAATCTCACACTATGATTAGATAAATTGCAAACGGACATTTCATATATAAAAACCACTGTGTTTTCCTTTCCGTTTAGATAAAGTTATTAGTAAACATTATGTTATTGCCATTATCGTAAAACCCCACGCAATTAAAATTATACGATGTGCACGTCCGCTCATCATTATCTAAACCCACACGATTTACTCAACAACACTTTACAAAATTATCATAACCATATAAAAAGGAGTAGTAAGTAGAGCTAGGCCAGACGAACTACAACACTCAACAAGTATACGTTCTTATGACTAGTGGTCATTTTTATGTTTAGTAAATTTTACAAGTGTTAATAAAATATTATATCTGAGATTATTCAGAATTCTTTACTTTATTTCTAAAAACCCATCTCCCTGCATTGATTTCAACGTCCGAACAGCAAATAAATATTCTTAATAGTCTGGTACCAGTGATCAGTCTATTACAAAGAGTGCCCTAGTTTTAAGTTGAAAAATATTTACACTTTTTCTGTGTTTTTCACGATTTTGAAGGGGAAGTGGCCACAATTTTTCACAATTATTGTTATTGTCCAGAAAAATACCTACATTTCTCGCCTTGGCGTCGAATTGGTATCATGGTTCAATCAAATACATCCACGTTCATCAAATTTTGTTTTTTTGCTTTTGCACCTGTGTCAGTGTAAAATGAAATTTATGTCAAACGTCCTAAAAAAACGTCAAAAAAAAATCTGCATAATGGCAGAGCATTTTTGAATTAAAAACCCTGTACTTTTTTAATGCAATCCAAGTAAGATATACTATTTTATTAGAACTAAGAAGTTTATTTCTCACAGTTTTTTATTTATTTGCTTTTTTATGAATATACCTGACGGAAAATATATTGCTATTCCCAGTTGCTTACTTGCCTGATTGTTTAATTTCCTATATATGAGTCATATAGGACACATTAATACATTGACATAACATAACACGTTAATTATTTCTTCGTTTTATTTGGTACCGCTATCTATTAGTTAATGAATTTCGTTATTATAATATTTCGATTCCTCCCACCTTTTATTGGTTATCACTCATACGTTATTTATCTCTTACGGCTTATCGATGTTACTCGGTTTAACTACTTGAACTTGTTATGTTAAATTACAATATTCATAATAGCGTTTTATCACATCAAGTACTGAAGTGTTAAGCAATTGCATTGTGTTAAAAGCGCACCTTACTTAAAAGATGAAGTTTTGAATAAAAAAAAAAACAATAGAATACAAATTAATTACACGTATGAGTACGGTATTGAAATTAAGGAAAATAATTTTACAAACTTAGTACTTAATATACTTGGTGGTCCGGAAAAAGAAGTATTGCAACCTACAGACGTCAAAAACGATAATAATTCAGCAAGTACATTTTAAATTTGTTAATGATAATGTTTAACTGATGTTGTTGTAGGTTACCGAATTACATCATTATAAATACGAATTAATTTATTAAAAGAATATTTAAATTTAAATAAAACCAATCAACAGATAAATAAGACAGATTTAAAATTCAAAATTCGCGGTATAAATATTTTAAATGTAGGTAATAATTTTATAAATTAAATATTTATTTTTTAGTGTTTTTAACTAAATTTTTAAACTAAAAAAAAACAATTTTAACCCAATTTATTCCGTTGAAGTTATTATTAAAAATTACATTTTCGTTCACGTTATTCTTCTATACAAAATATACTATATTTTTTATAAAGTATCAAAATTGTATTTTAGTTTTTCGAAATTTGCACTTTTACACAATAGCTTGTAATATTAGACCTCAACATTTCTGGTGGATTAAGTATAAAAGAATTAGTATTTTATTGTACATATTTGCATATTATTTCAATGCAAATTTTAATTAAATGTCGGAAATTTTATTAAAAATTAATAATAAGGTTGGCTTTTTAGACACAAAATAAAAAAACAATTTAAAAAGACAGGCATAAGCATTCATTGAAATCATTACAATTTAGTATTTAATAATTATAATAAATATTATATAGTGTTACTGTAAACATGAATCGTGATGTAACTGTCTCTCAGTTTGACTCTAACTGCTATGACTCGTCGTTCCAAAAAAACAAACATTTTCTTAACACCCTGGTAAACCGGTACATTAGTCACATTTCTAAACTAATGGTACTTAGTTTATCCGTGTTGAATATTGACTCATAGCTCTTGCATAATATATTGATTTTATACTATTCATGTTTATTATTTTGAATAATTATAAAAATTAACGTTATTAATTATTATAATATTAATAACAGTAGTTATAAAAGTCTATTAAATCCTAAGTTCTTATCTATATTTTATTTTTGTGCTTTTATCACTTGAAAACATTAAAATACTTACATTATAAAGTTGTTTTGAAAAATGAAAAATGTATACCTAAATAAGTAAAACGACAAAAATAAACCAAACAACTATACAAATGGTCAAACTGGACTACCGTCAACTACTTAAAATTAAAAACAATAACAGTTACAATATCTTGAAACGTTTTTAACAAACAATAACGAATATAATGTATGCGGCCGACCTATGCGAATGCACTTATGCGTTCTAGTTGAATGCAATTGTGCAAGTGAGTACTGGCAAAATAATTATCGTCAAAAGAATTTCGTAGATGCCGCCGACCACTTGTGGCGACTTAGGTAAAAATATTATGTAATAATAATAACACCCGACCGCATTATTACCATTAAGAAGAAATCTATTATAATTTAATAACAGCCTTCTGCTGTTCGATCATCGTCGGCATGAATAAACCATAAGACATAGCTTACGTTTTAGCATAGTCATTAACATATTATACATAACCGTGTTCAAGTGTTCACACCACCATTGTTATTAGTTTCGATAAGATAAAAATCGTCGCCGCCGTTTTATTTATTTAACTCATCGACTACAATATTTGAAATAGGCAAGATAAACGTACATTTCGCCAAAAAAAAAAAATATGAATGCCTTCCGTGCGGTACCCACCCACCCTTTGCCTAACAGCCAACAGACAGTCCAGTTATTTCTGTTTGCATATGGTTTTGTCTTTTAATATTTTAATTCGTTTGTATGCATGAAGGTGTACGAGTAACACGTTTTCAGGTCGTAATCATGATAAGTCCAACGCAGATTCTGATCATTTGTCTATCATTGAAGCTCGCCTTGGACGTTTACGAGTACAGCAAATACCAAAATGGATATACAAATATAAAAACAACTGTGGCGGCGATGTCAGTAGCGTTTACTTTGTATTGCGGTTATTATTTGTTAATCAGACCAGTGAACATACGAAGGGTAGGTTAGACGGCGATGACAACTGCAATGACAGTGCATTTAACAGTGCGTTCTGTAACTGATATAATATAATAATCATTAATCTGTAGACGCTGGCACACTTGGGCTATGATGGTTTATCACAAAACCAGTGGGCATCAAATGAGAGAATGAACATGATCAAACAAGCGATGAAGCTTAAGAAAAAAGGACAAATGCCACCTGTTTTCCCGAATGGATGGATTTCGCTCATCGAGTCTGATCAAGTAAAATTAGAACAAGTCCAATATGTATCGGCTCTAGGTAATATCTGTTTTATAATTTTGCCGTTTTCCAATAACTAGCATAATATGTCTTATTTTAAATTACTTAACTCTGAACACCATTAGTAATTCAATAATTTTTTTATTAATAACGTTGTTAATTTGTTTATGTCATAGTTATTGAGGCAATTCATTTGATATTCAGTAATTTTTTTAATTTAAAAATGATACAAACGATTTAGTATCGTTAAATTTTTATTGTATCTAGAGGGCAATATATACGATGCCAAAAGCCTCAGTATATTATTTAATGTTTTGGAGGGAATGTAAAGTGAGAGCAAAACATTTTGTAATTTATGAAAAATATAATGTTAAAGAAGTTTTCTTCTTGCTAACCAAAGTTAATAAATCAGATATTACGTTATTTTTATGTATTTATGGAATTTCTTATCAAAATTACAAAGTTAAGTTCAAAATATTTGTTTAACATCATAACATGTTGTAACTTACTTAACATGTCAACAAACATTTTTGTCTTAAATATAATTAAATGTTAAATTTAATATTTACTATGCTACTAACTTTTCAGGAGAACATTTTGCGGTGTTCCGATCAAAAAATGGCATTATCAATATTCTAGATGCCTACTGTCCTCATTTGGGATCTAATATGGCATTTGGAGGCTCAGTTATAGGAAATAGTCTACAATGCCCATTTCATGGCTGGACATTTTCGGGTAATAACGGGAAGTGTGTAAAGATTGCAAACAGTTGTTCAAGTGGTAAACATTAAACTTTACAAGTGTATATTAAAATAATACATACGGCTTAACTGGCATAATACATTTCAAGGAGATATTTCTTTATTACAAAACTATTAAAAAATTGTTTTTTAAAGGTATTTTTTTTATTTTCATGTAATAATCGTACACGTAAGAAATGGTTAGCCAAATTTTTCACATGTTATATTTTATTTATTAGCAATCATCATTAGGTTAATTATTTCCTGCGAAAACTAACAAGTTTTTTTTTATTTTCCAATGATCAAATTAACACGTAACATACTAATGTAAAAAAAGAAATTCGCAACTAGTTGTTTTTAATAACAAAAATTTTTTTACTAAAGATTTTCACTTAAAAAAGATATTGTGCCAAATTTTTCGTAATCTGTTCAGGCTATTTTTCGCTTTTTCTGTACATTTATATATCCTGGCAAATTCGCAAAATGTGGTCACTTAAAAGAAAAAAAAAATTATAATTATCTTCTTTCTTAGCACTTCAAAGGTTAAAATCCCAAAAAGTTCGTCATACAAAAACATTTAGTTTTTATTTTACCCTGAGGACCAGGGGTGACAGAATATCTATGGAAACTATCATTATCTTGGTTACTTGGGAATAAAACAAATTAATTTTAATGATATGGATTTACTGACAGATAACGTCATATTCTGATATACATTTACGATAAAATTACTTTCGTGATGTGACTTATCATTGACAGGGTGTAAAATCATATTCAAAAATTCACCCCATCCCCACTTTTTTACTACTAATAAACTGCTTATCAGACAAAGTCAACAACATGGTTGGTTTTCGAGAGAATATAGCAAAGTTGTCAACTCCATAAAAAAAGTTTTCCAGCCGAGTCTGTAACCACGAAAGAACATTTTCATGTCTCGTCGAAGTACCAAATAAATTTAGAGCAGTGGTGGAATTATAGATAAAATGATATAGTATATAAACAAGCTAGTATATTAAAACATCAAGTTTCTGGCTAATATTCTAGTGTTTAATATCTGGCTTAAAACAATTCATAGAGAATTTGGGTCCTTAAACTATTTTGAATTTATCATTTAGTTCTAATTTCAACGTCGAACGTACAACATATCCCCTTGTCTCCCACCTCCAACCCCATCCCCGTGTGATAACGCTTTTTTCGTTATTAATTTTTGGTAACACTTTTTTCGGTTATGTGCCAGAGCTAAGATATGAAAATGTCAATAATATTACGAAAACAGTCAAACCCTAGCGGAAAATTCATAACTTGATAGGGAAGCGAAGTTCTAATGGTGAAATTTAGACAAATTTTTGTTCCAACGTACTGATAAATCTCCTGATTCGATAAGTAATCTGAACAACAAATTTAAATGTCTAAAAATCTCTTCTAGGGGAAGACTTCTTCTTAACTTAACTGCTATGTTGTGCGTTAAATTAACGCAGACAGGAAATATTGCTTTCCAATCCTCTAAACAATTAAAATTTTGCTACCAAAAAACTTGATGAACTTTCTAGTCAAACTATTTAACGTTTTGCCCTAACATAATAATAATAACCATTTTATGTATTATACAATGTTGTCGTTTTTTAAGTTATCCCTAGAGTATCAGTTAAAAAATGGATATCATGTGAAGAAAACGGTTTTATATTTGTTTGGTATCATGCAGAAAAAGAACCGCCTCATTGGTATCCACCTAAATTAATTAATAAGAATCTGCTGTACCGAGGTAGAAGTGAACATTACACCAATAGTCACGTACAAGAAATAGAAGAAAATGGTGCAGATCTTTCACATTTTTCATTGCTACATAAAGATGCGGGTGTCGGAGGACTATATATGTCTCAAGTTTTAAAGTCTATTTGGAATTATGTCGGCCATCATGAATGGAAGAGTTCATGGAAAGTTAGTCAAAATGAAATTCATAAAACAGAGCTGGAAATTGAACATACATTTGAATTATTCAATAGATTTCGAGTGGGTGAAATAATAGCAAAAGCTAATCAAGTACGTTTGTAAAATAAATATAAAAACTAAGTTATTCAATAGACATCAAAATTTTAATTATGATAAACCTTACATTTCGATGGCTAATAGATAGTTTAAATAAATAATCTACAATAAACTTGAATACAATCTTCCTTGCACGAATTTAGATTATGTACAAATAAGAAATTATATTTCAAGATAGTAGGTAATACGCTTTTTTTACTATTTTATCTATAAATATAGTAATAGAATCACTTATTAATTCTGCAGAATATCGGCGTAACATTCCATGTATTTTAATTGTCTTGACTTACAACTCTTTCAAACCTTAGACATTCAAGTACTCTCTCGTTACTTCCTAATATAAAATTTCTGTCAAAGAATATCGATTCTTTCGATTGACAATAACACTTGTATATAACGTATATAGTAAATGTATATATGTATATAAAAAATAAATTTTAAAACCCTTTGAGCTCTACTTTGTTATAATATATAAGAGCAGCTAGAGTTCTTTGGAGACGGGAAATATTAAACTTTAAAACAGTGCAATGAGTAATCATTTAAAAAATATACATCTATATATAAATATGGGAGATTGAAATAAGTGTTTTTTTTTCAATATACAACTATGTTTTTAGATTGGACCTGGATTAGTAATTTTAAACATGAAATTTTCGATTGGAACTATATCAATAATACAAGTGATTACACCTGTAGAACCTCTTATTCAAAAAATTGTGCAGCACGTCTACTGTCCTTGGCAATTATCACTTTTTGCTCCACTCGTTCTGAAAATGGAAACAATTATGGTATATAATATTATTTTATACGAATGAATAATATTATATTATGATTTACCTTGACCTAAAGTAGGTACTTTACTTTCAAGTTTAAAAATGTTGTAAGCTAAATGTTTTTTTTTTCGATTTTGAAGGGAAGTAAGCTTTTTCAATGTTTTGTATTTCAAAAGTACAATAAGCGAGTAATATTTCCGATTAATAAACTGTATTAGTTAGGAATTTGGAATTAAAGCTTAAGTTTTTAATTAAGATTAATAAGTTCACGGTAAAAACGTGGTATCCTTTCTAAATAAAAAACGGCAGAATTTTGGAGGACTATAGCAGTCATATTGGAAAAATTGATAACTTGAGTTTTTTGCATTCCTACATTTTTATTTGTTCATACTCATAGTCGATTAACCTCCTTAAAACTACACCGTCCCTCCGGTTACAATAATTCGCGGTATCATGTGGATTTCAATTTTTAATCACTCGCAAGTCGCAATACGTTAAAATACCTAAATATCAACAAGCAGTTCATCTTAAATTATTAAAAATTTTAAGTCCCAAAACCAAAATTTTACAGGACAAGGAAAAACCTTTTTTCTACTAATGGTCTAATCTCATGTAAACGGAAAATCCAAATCCTTATTTAGAAGGGAAGAAAACTCCGCGATACCGGTATTTCTCCAATCTTCATAAAATGTGTGTCTAGGCTTTAACAAAAAAATTATTTTGGCTTAAATATTGACTTATGAGGTTTCACAAATGACTGATTCAATTATATAATGATAAGTTCTAAAACTAAAATTATATATTATTTATAGGCATTTGCAATATATATATGTAACACCCGTAAGCATAATTTAATTATACTGTTTTATTCTTAACTCATTTTTTTAATTTTAGCTGGAGAGAGATATAGTAATATGGAATCACAAGACTTATGTGGAAAAACCTTTGTGTACAAAAGAAGAATTAACACTTTTATCTTACCGTCAATGGTTCAAACAATTTTACAGTGAAAACAGTCCAAAATTTAGTTTTAAGAAAGAAACAATGGAATGGTAAATAATTGTGTAAATCTAATTAAATACAAAATTAAATAATTTGTATTTTTTTATTTCAAACCAGCAAATTAAGTATTAAATATAACATAATTTATTAATGACATCATTAAAATAATACTAACTGAACAAATACAATTAAAAACAAAAAACTTTAATAATTAACGTTTTATTGGTTCAGTCTATTTTTTTAGCCACCTTGAAGCTCTTTCATCGCCAACTTTTTGTAGTAGTGGTGTTAATGTCTCCAAACATTTCTTGTGATAATCATTTAAATAAGCAATCTAACACAGATATGATAAAAATAATTATTTTAACACTGGTTCAACGAGTTAAGTTAATCTACTTACTTTTTTATCAGTGAGTATATCAATAACCAACATTTTAGTTTGAATGGGACACATTAATACAGTTTCAAACTCCAAAAATGGTTTGTGTGGTATTTTATATGTGGTTGTTGAGTAAATAAAGTTGAAAAATGTATTATGGTAAAACAAATCATCTATTTAACAAATTATTTGCTTCCTGCAGTTAACCTTTAATTTAAAAAATTACTTCAATTTTTTTTTTTTTTGGGAATAAATAAAGTAGAAAAACTTTATAATTTGAACGCACATACAAATTATCAGGCATAGATCTTAAAAATTTAAAGGTATTTTAAAAATATAGTACTTGGACATAAATTAAATAAATGGGAGATAATTTTTGTATCCTGTTTGTATAACAAACCAACCAGGAAACTATAATAAAATAAAAACATTTTCCGTGTGTCAAAAAAATAAACTACAATTTTGTTATACTCCATCTAATTTAAGAATATCCAGACGGCCACATAAAAAAACTGGTTTTCAGTTGGCCGCCTATTAAATTAGATGTAGTCAATTTTTTTTTTTTTTAATTTAATATAATTTAGGAATTCATTAAAAAAATGTTGGAGTATTAAGAATATTTTTTTTACAACCAGTTGCATATTTTGACTGCAAGGGCCATGGATGGATGCTGTCCAAGAGGATTTTCTCTTTATTTTTAAACAATTCATAAATATTGTATTTACACTATTTAATTTTTAAAACTATTATCATTATTATAAGTTTTTTATCAAACTCAAATTGAACAACATTTATAGTCACTTATTAGTAATTAAAAAGGACGTCATACACCCATTTATTAAGGAGCGAGGTGTAGGCAATTTTATGCAAAATCTTAATTTACTGGTTAAACTGTGACGTGTTAATTCGATTATTAGTTAAGTAATTAGGACTCTTTTTTGGTAGCTGAAATGTTATCTCCTTCAAAATTTCAATTATTGCAGTTGTGTCATTGTTCTACCGGGGTGGCGATACTATCTGCCTAATATAAACCTGATTATTTCTGTTGTTATAATTGCTATCGCTTATCTAGTACTTAACATACTATACGTGCATGCAAATGCATTGGTACCATTAGTACCATAAATGTGCTATATCAAACTTTTCCAATTGCAACTGTTTTTAAGGGGATCGGGTATTAACATTTCTTATTCCCAGCCAACCTAGTGTTACGATAAGAAATCTGAAAACTTATTTCAATTTATCATAAAGTTTTCTTGAGATCGGCTTTTATACTTTTTTAAACTTTAAGTTATACACTTTTTTTAATATATTATATTCTGAACATTCAAAATTACTATTGGACAAGAATATTCCTGGTTGTAATCCTGGATCGTTAGGTATCTCTCTCCAAGAAATTCCCATTGGGACTTCATAAACATTTAAATAAGCACCAATCCCATGTCCCGTACCATGCATATAATCTAATCCAACTTCCCACAGAAGTCTACGAGCAAATGAATCTAAACAGTTACCCTGGAATACAACATTTCAAATTAGTTTTAAATGTGTAATGTAATTAGATAAAGTAGAATAATTATTAGAAAAAATGTATTTACTAAAATCTTATGAGGAAATTTGCTCATTGCCAAATTTGCTTGGTCCTTAAAAACTCTAGTAAAACATTCTCTTTGATAATCAGTTGGTGTTCCAAAATGTAATGTTCTGGTAACATCAGGTGTGCCATCTATAAATAATTATTTCATAAAATTAGTTATTAGTTCTATTAAATAACAAATATTTATAATGACAATGGTAGTATGCTAGTAGCATTACTTACAAAAATTGATAAGACCTAAAAACACCAAATTAATATTATATCCATTTATCATTAATTTCAAAAATAAATTGTAATACTGCCAATACCTTTAATTTAAACTGGATTTTTGATAGCTTTCGTAAGAGGAATTGGCGTTGGTTTAGATATACGATTTGATTTTACAGGAGTAGTGACTAAATTATAACTGGATTTATCCGAAACCCAATTTTACCAGTTTTACTTCTATCCGATGCCAACTAAGAAAACAAATACAAAATGTAAACATTCATAGATTTCTTTTATGCATTTAGAAATTATAAGTGTTAATTAAAAAAAAATGTTATTTATAAATTTATCTATTGGTTGAAATAGGTAAACAAATAAAATAAAATGATCTACAGTCGAATAAGTCACCTCAAAAATTACATGTCATTAAATTAAAATTTTACACTAAACATAAATAACCTAATTACTCCAAAAATTAAACTTAATTTTCACTTTTATCTTCTTATAGTTTTATTTTTAGGATCTGGTATCCATAGTTCATAGTTTTAATAGTTCCATATATTAGTTAATCAACGTAAAACATATTTACCTTGTGTAAGTTCCGCGAGGAATAGTAATTGACTATATACAATTTGGTCAAAGAAATTTGAAACTAAAATGGTAACATAAATATTAAAATGCATTTTTAAATTAGGAATAATTTTCTGGAAATTTCGACTGGCCTTGTTTTGAATAAATAGTCTTAAAGTTATTAAAACATAAAACTTAGGACGGGAAGAAGGGTGGTGTGTGGTTATCTTTATCTGTGCGCATTATTTAAACATACTATACCTCCCGTCACATATTTTAAACTTTAAAACTATTTATTCTAAACTGGTTATCGATTAGTCAAAATGTTTAGAATATTATTTTTAATTTAAATATTTAATCAAATATATATATGTTATTATTAAGTTTCAAAAGTTGATAAAGCTCTAGAAAAATACTAAAAATTTAAATATTGTCTAATACTGTAATATAACATTAACGAGTTTGTGTTCAAAAAGGATAACTGCTGAATTGAAATTTCAAGAGTAAACTAGTGTAGGGTGTTAAAAGAATCACTCAGCATACATATTGTATATTGTAATATTAAAAGTATGAAACTCTAGTTGATCTGCTGTATAGTATACTATTTTTTGTTTATAGGTTTTAACTTTTAACTAATGTGAAAGGTTCTTATAAGATAAAATTAGATATGTACCACAATACATTAATCACTTAATTAATAACCTAAAATAAAATCAATAGATTTCAGAAAGATAGTTAGACAAGCAGACAAATTTATATAAAGTACATTTCATGTCTATCTAATTACGAAATAAAACATTCTACATATTACATTTTAAGTGCAAAACTATTTCTTACTATATCATTGAAAAAATAATGTATTGTTTCATATTATGGATGGATCTTAACAGATAAATTTTCGTAACGTATTACATTAAACAGCAATATTTGCTAACATTAATATTAGAATTATTTGTGTTTTCTATTCTATCTATTTTAGTAGTTATTTAATTATCTATGGACTCTTGTGGTCCAACGCTTGATGAGATGCGTTTTAACGCAAATAATTTTACAATATATTAAATAGAAATAATTTACCACATCTATATATATATATATATATATATATATCTGTCTGTCTGTTTGTTTGTCCTTTATGCATTAGTACACCATTCATCCTATCACCATGAAACTTTGGAAAGTTTCGGAGTACACTCCCGTGAACCTAACTGACATAGTACTTTTCGAAAATTCCACCCCTAAGAATGACCTCAAACACGAACTTTGTACTTAAAATACGAAATGTAAAAAAATTAAATGTTTGTAACCATAGTAGCCCAAAATAAACACTTGGTTCTTAATTGTGACCGATTATAGGACATAATAACCGAAAAATGTGTCACACTGTTATCTGATAAGAGATTAGAGATGAGGGGTGGGGTTGGTGATTGGGATGGGGAATGGGAATTATTTTACTCAGCCCTGGCAAACTAAATACCGGGCAACGCCGGATCCGGACAGCTTGTACATAATAAAAATCGTAAAAACTTAAAACGATAATGTATTAAGTTTTATTTTATATAATAAAGAATAATTTTTTTATTATATATGACCATAGTTTGCTTAAGTTTTTTCTGGTTTTTATTTTATACATTGAATCTCCGTTGGTAATATATTTTATTGCGTTCTATTTACACCTAAAATTTGTATTGATGTGAAATACAATTTTAAATAATAAAAACACTTAAAAATATGGTCTATGTACCCAGATTTTTCATACTACGAATGCCAGTATATAAAAGACCTTGAAGTACTGTGTGTAAATTACACACAACTATTCATCATTGTTTTTAGCGTTTTTTTTTTGCTCGGCTTCGTATCGAAGTAAATAACAAAATATGATCAATAGCCCACACAAAAACGGTTCTCTAAATCAACACACAAGCGCATAAACAGTTTTACAAATTTAGAATTTAGCACACAGTAACGCTCTGAAAAATACTTTGAAAACAACATACTGTTCAATTTAAAATATGTGGGATTAATTTTCGTACTGTGAACTGTTCTTATATAAATCGTATTGAAGCCAATCCACTTCCAATGTGGTTGGTCAGTCAGATTTGGTTAGGTTAGGTTAGGTTAGGTTAGGTTGGGAGGCAACTCTGGCTTTCTGACTGTATATAATATAATATATATTCTACACTATTTGATTTTAGTCACTCCACATTAGAATTCCATTTAGGTAATTCGGTAATTATTTATATTATTACCACTCACCCTGTCACCAGCTACTACGTATATCCGAAATAATTGTTCGTGGGTTTGAAAGTAAAGCATACACTACAGCTGTATTTATTGACATCACCAAAGAATTTGATCATGTTTGGCACGTAGGGCTTACTAAACAATTTAAATCTCTCAACCTTCCAGCGCGTACATACTCAAAATCCTAGATTATTTTATCTTAAACAGATCTTTCCAAGTACGAGTGGAAACAGATGTATCTAAAATCTTACCCCGTAAAAGCTGAAGTTGCCCAAGAGTCAGTCTTGGGCCCTACAATATTTAACCTATACTGTCATGACATCCCAATACAGACAGATTCGTAACTAGCTATGTTTGTCGATGACACTACAGTCATCACCCAAGACAAATGTCTCGACTCAGCTATTCACCAACTTCAAAGCTCACTAAACCTAAATCCCAGCAAAATTGAAGCCAAAATATTTACTCTAAAAAGATACAACAATCCAATCTGTATTCAAATAGACAACTAAACAATTAACTGGAACAAGAAGGATGATACCGTCAAGCAAATAGGGGTTTTTCTAGATGAAAAGATTTCCTGCAAAGCAGATATTAACCCAAGGCTACGCCAGAATGAGAGTTATTTACCCATTAGTGAACTATAAGTCCACTCTTAGGCGCTAAGAAATATGCTAGGGGGGGGGGGTGTCAAAATGAAGATGCCGACTTTAAAATTTTAATTGCTGACTAAAATATTTGGGTATTTTCGTAAATATATTATGATATTTTACATCACAAGTCACAACTTTTTTACTAAAATTAATGGGAATTAATAATTGTCGAAAACAAAAATAATGAGTAATTTAGTAATAAATATTGTTTGATTATTATTTTTTTAACTTTATTAATTAATACAAACAAATTTAGATAGTACAAGTAAAAATAAACAACAGAAGTTAAACTTTAATACGGCGTTTTTCTTTATTATTTCTTCCAAATCAATTATATCGAGAAGATCTCTGGATGGAGTTTGACATCGAGAGGTCATTTTTAATAATTTTCAGATCTCAGTCACCAAAACTAGAACAATTTGAGCCCTACTGGAAGAATGGATTTAAAAGCATTTTTTAAAAACGTTTGAATTTATGTAAAATAATTATAACGTATTGCAGTTGAAACTGCAATTTAACCGAGATAACGACGGCTACTGTTTTTTTTTTTTGGACAACCTAAGAAACATAATGAAATACATTATCTTTACAAAGTCGATGGGATTAATGAAAATTGAAAATTCAAACGCTAAAATATTTTTAAAAATGTTTTTCTTCGGTCTACATATTTATGGAACTAAAAACATATGTTTCCATTTGGAAAAACAAAGTCCGTGTTTATTTGACGTATATGGGATGAAGATACAAATTTTCGATATTAAGTTTTAAAAATATTGAAAATATATAGTAAAATATACAGGGTGATTCATTGTGGGTAAGACAATCCTTCTCTCGGAATATATTAATATTTTGAACATTATTTTTTTCCAAGATTAATAATTTGTATAACTTGAGAGTACTATGTTTCAATTGTATTTCTTAACCCGTGCAAAGCAGGGTACACGAGCAGCTAGTTATAACATCATAACAATAGCTAATATTTTAATTTCCTAACACTTAAACTATTAAGTTATGATTTAAGAATAAATTTACACTTTGTAATGCCACGTTCTAAAGCCATGTTCTTTCCTTATGATACACAATTTACTACAGTATTAGTATTGAGTAAAGCAAGACATCATTTTCCACATTTTCAATTCGTGTTTTCTCAATATAATAGCTTGTCCTTTTTAATAAAATATATAATTGTAAAACCAACTAGAGTTTTTTTTATTTTAAACTGTATCTTATACCATTGTTGTTAGCTATTGTTTCTTCCATTTAGTTAAGTTATTGACTCAGAATTGCATACCTAGTACAATACGGTCACCGTATATATTTTATTATTTTCTATGATTTGTTTAATACACGTGTATTAACTGTGTCTTAATATAGTATAAGCTAGTAAACAAAATTTCGAAATTGAAAAACATTTTAATTTTTCAGATGTAAACGAAAAAGATGTCACTTTAAGTCAGTTTTGTTATTTCATAGGATTGTGGATGAGTGCAAAAATTCCAACAGTATATACAAATTGTATTGATACTGAGTCTGATAATATCTGTATCTTAAAGGATGAATCCGACCATGTTATAAAATACAGATCTATTGGTGGAATATTTTATCAAGTAGATGTCGATAACCTTGATTATAAAATAATAACACTTGAGGAACAGCTTTATTAATTTGCACGAAGAATTAAATGTGTATTTATTCAAAAACTTATATAGTACTACTGTTATTATATTTAATAAAGTAAAGTAGTTTTCGCATAATATTACACTTTTACCCAAATTGTCAATTTATTAAGTGTATTTATAAATAAACTATTTTGTTCACTTTGACCGGGAATAGTTTTTTGAAGCTCAGTTTAATCGCCTATGAGTTTCTCCCTCTCTAAACAGTCGTTTTGCCAAAGAGAGAGACCGTTTTAGCCGAGCTAAACAACACCATAAACCACAATAGGTAACAATATTAAATTTAGAACAATTGTTGTAAATGTTATTGTTTGTTTCCCCTTAAATTGGACCGCTTATTCAAATTTCCTATTTAGAGGATGTCGTATAATTAGTAAACGTTATGGTTTTATTAATATAACTATAATATATTATAGGGAAAAATAGTAAAGACGACCTATAAAATATAAAATGTGCACGATTTTTATCGATCGAATACCATACAAAATAATAAATGGTTAACAATTCTAATGCAAACTTAAATTTTAAAATCTAGGTTAATACTAAAAACCGAAAAAAAATAATCTAAAGTGTTTCGCAAAATAATGTAACTATAATACTATAGCCGTTTTGAACGTTTAAGCGTGTTCGAGTTTTAAGTTTTTCAGGATTTTGAAAGGGAAGTGGTTACTATTTTTTACAATAATTGTTATAGTTACCTACCTTTCCCGCCTTGGCGTCGAACGTATCATGGTTCAATCAAATACATCCACGTTCATCAAATTATGTTTTTTTTTGCTTTTGCACCTGTGTCAGTGTAAAATGAATTTTAGGTCAAACGTTGTTGAAACTTAGTTCGAACTTTTTTTTGCCGTTTATTCGCCATTTGACAAAGGTTCCAACGGTCGTTGTTCATTACACCTAACTGAATTTTAACTATTTTGAAAACCCCCAACTATGCATTTCAAGATCGCCGTTATTCTCTGTGCGCTGTATTTCATAACATCAGCATGGGTAAGAATATCGTTTAGTTACTAATTTATTTCATATTATAATAATTTCAAAAACAAATACATGTACGTTGGTTATTTCACGGTGGTTTGACGGAGATGCACATAAATTAATTGTAAATCTGCAGACGTATTATTATATAAACTAATAAGTTATACTTCATTTTAGAGCAATGGGCTCAGCAAGGCGCAAATAGAAACAGTTGCTAAAATGTACAAAGGTAACGAAAAATCCCTAAAAAAAATCTGCAAAATGGCAGAGCATTTTGGAATTAAAAACCCCAAACTTTTTGAATGTGGTCCAGGTAACATAATGATTAAAATATATTTTATTAATTGAACCAGTAGGTTGAGGTTTATAACACTAATACAGTGCCTTGCTTGATTAACAGTACTATATCTTTTTAACTTGATATATTTGATAACAACAAATTTAACTACAGAGTACTTATACTAACATTGATCTTGTTAAATATATGTCATAAATTACTAAAGTTTAGCAGTACACACGATAGCTAGTCAAATAGGAATGCTAAATGTGAGTAAGGTAAAATTAAATTTAAATTGATTTTCTAAGATTGTGGTACTGAGTTGAATTTACATTATTAATGCGATGAACTATTATATCAGACAAATTAAATACAATTATTGGCTTAGAAGCTATCCGTTTGCCCCTGTGGCTGATTATAATGACGATTTGCTCGTGTTTCTACTGACTTAACTTATGTTGAATAATTGTAAGGAGGGAATAAATACGCCCAGTAAATTACAAATGGTCAAAAAATAATAATAACGGGTAAAACTTGGCTAATAATATGAATTCAGGAAAAATAAAAGTACTTACTACTCACATAATGTAGACTGCAAAACTTTTTGCTTGACAAACTTTGTTGAATAACATTACGCTGTTTTATTAAAAAAAAAAAAATTAACGACAGTAAACTAATTGCAAAAATTTAATCAAATTATATAGAAAATCCAGAATCTACAGTATTGGAGAAGTTTTTGATAGCGTTGGCCACAGATGATAACACAATAGCCGGCGAATCTAAGGTATGCGGTCTAAACTCGTTTAACTTTTAACTATTAACAAATATCAAAGTTGTAAAAAATGATTAGCAACATTTTTTATCGTTACGTTGGGAACGTGGCAGGACAGTTAAAAAAATTTTATCTCATTCATTTCAGCTTCGATGCAGAGTGGCAAAGGTGTTGGTTTTACTCTGATGTGTGTTTTTTTTATCTGTATACACTGTAACTTTTTTAATACTGGACCAAGTCTTTCGAGTAGCATCTCTATAAATCGCAAATTTCATCTAGGTGGTACTTTAGGGGGGGGGGGGGGTAAAAGTTGAAAAAGTTTACTTCTGCACAGACGAAAATTGAAAAAACAAAAAAAAAACCGTACGAGTTTTTAAGTTAGAACTTTTACTGGCTATAATTTCGAGAAAAAGAGTCGGATCCAGTTGAAATTTATAAGGAATAGCTATTTGGTATGCCCGCACACGTCAGTTGTATCAAATTTATTTTATTAAATTTTATCACTTTTATTTATATTAACTCCTGTAGACCTGTGACGTCTCCGTCCCCTCGTTGCTTTGATTCCACTATGCCTATACTCTACTATTCTAGTCCTCTCGGATAAAATCACTTTCAAATAAACGCTTCGATGCTTATTTGTAAATACAGCATCTCAATTTAATACTTTCTAACTTTGCTGGTTTATACTGTGCTTGGTTTGGACTGTATTGGCTTAAAAATGTTAACTACCGATTTGCATCCAAGCGTTTTTTCGATAGTGATTTTAACACTTTCAGATTTAAAAATTCCTGTAAGCCTGTGACCTCCCCGTCTTCACTTTGCCCCGACCCAACTATACTCCGTCCCCACTATGCTCCGACTCCACTGTACTGGTTTTTTTTTTTTACAATTAATTTCTAAGCTTTTATACATAACTTCACCTAGTTTTTAATCATTCGACATGGTGAATATGTAATTTTACTTTGACAATTCTCTAGGAAGGCAAAGTGATTGATGCAGACACGGTCGTTTTATACATAGAATTATTCCATTCGTTTGACGTTGACGGGAACGGTGTCATTTCCGGAGAGGAGTGTCCAAATTTAGTAAAAATATTAACTAAAACTATAGATATGTCGGAAAACATCAAGGAAAAGAAACTCGCTGTCGAAAAGTTGGAAAATAACGTTGCAACATTAAATGGTAATCTCATCAGTTATAGATTACCGAGTTAACGATGGTTATTGGAAATCACTTAAAAAACTTAAATTTCAATTTTCAGATGAAATAAACCTTGCGGAATTCTTGAAAATCATCATTCCCTTTGAGATAGACATCGAATAACAGGCCGGAAAACCCCTTCCTTGAAGATTAAATATTTAATACTGTGCATGTTCGATAATCAAACAAATAATAACGTTTGTAGCATTTCGTTTATTTATATTTGTTTTTGTAATATTTGAAAATATCGCTTTGTATTGTCTAATATATAAAAATAACATTGTTGGGGTTTTTGTTTGTTTTTGGGATATATACTGAATATAAGTTTTAATTATTGAAAAAAGAACCATAGCGCATTGTAATTCTTTTTATTCTTATTAATAACCTATTATATATTTTATTTGCTACTTATTCTGCAGTAGGGTAAACATGTCTAATAATACTGGACTGGACAAAAAAAACAGATGTCTCAAACCGCAGTAAACTCTTTATATTAAGCAGCTGTAACATTAAGCGATTAAATGGACAAAATGTATGCCATAAACGCTGGTTGTGTATTTTAAAGCACACAGTTTTTAATTTAGTGAAAAGGCAAACTTTGTCATAAAAAATAATTTGTTTTTAAAAACCCAACAACCGAACTAATTTCTTAAAGTAATAATTAAAGACTTATAGAAATACAGTACACAGGTAGAGCTTTATTACTTAACTTGTTATACAATGCGAGCTTACATAAAAATAGTGTGACAAGTGAGTAACTAAATAACACCCCCCAATACCTTTTTATATAAGACCAAATAATGTTCTAGATACAATATCGTTCAATATCAATATTACTAATGACGTGAATTAAAACGTAATTTATTTTAAACAATTTTGATTGCTTTTTATAGATTATGCTTACATGAATATTATGCTTATTAAAAAAACAAGTTTTTCTCCTTTTAACAATAATAATGCTTACGTACAATTCTAAGAAGAATACAATTTTTATTGCTATTTAAAAAAAAAACGTTGTACTTTAAAATCGTAACATGCAAATGTAGGTCATCAGCAAACGATTCACACCAGAACAGAAAAATAAATACATTATTAATTGACTGCATAATCAAATATCACGTTATTTGAAAATATTTTTCAAAAAAAATCAGGTCTGTTTTAAATAACTAATTCGATGAGTATTTTGTAACATATTAAAATTAATTTTATTTAAAAAAAATGTTTTAACCGACTTTTGTGCTATTTAATTTTATTATACATACAATTTATTAACATAAGTCATTTCAAGTTTGTTTGCTTGAAAAATATATTAGAATTTTTATTATTTCGTGTTTTAGACAATATATATTAGTTTGTGAACAGTGTTTTTTATATTATTGTTCATGGAAATTGACAATTATTAGTGCGGAGTACAGAGTAGCCATAACTATCTGGCCAATACATCTAAAAAACACTATATTGAATTTTTTTTTTATTAAAAAATATATGTGAAAACCGAGATAAGCGGTGAACATTATGCTATGTCGACAAAAAGTTATTAACATTCATTTAAAAAAGTTTCGAAACTTATATACAAATATTTAAGCTAAGAAAACTACGTTAATCTATTTATGAGTTTTTCTATATTAAATATTGTAATTTAACAAATATGACATTTCACATAATTGTAGAGATAAATTATGTACGCAAAATCCCAATAAAATTAATTAAAAAAAAAAAAAAAATATGACATTTGCTTTTAAAGAAATGCTTACATTTATCCCACTTTGCCTAAAGACAAAAACTAAATTCTGTTGTAACTAAGCCAGTGCGATATTTATTGTAAATACACAGGGCGAAAAATTTAAATGAGACACTCTTTTTTTCTGAAAAAAATATTTATCACGTAAGTAGTTTGACTTTTTACAATTATTTTGGATTTAGAACTCCGTTGACAACTAAAAGCAGTTTCATATTTAATATAATATTATGTATTTTTCAGAATTTTCTGGATATATTTTTTTTTTAAATATTATAAAGGCTGTGATGGAATAAATTCACCAACTTCTAAATTACTAAAAAATATCAACGTTGACTAGAATACTATCTATGCTTGAGCTTAACAATTTTTTAATAGTTTTTTTTCTATGAATTTTTCAAGTTAATGTTTTTATAGTATTTTTCAATGAACTGTTAAAAGTGTGTGTATTGAGTTATCAACAATAAAAAAAAAAGTTTAAACATAGCTAAATTTGGTTACAGCAAGTCCAAGACATTTTAGTTTTTATTCTACATTGTTATATTTTTCTATAAAAATGATTGTAATAGACTGACTAAAAAAAAGTATAACCAATAACTAAAGTTATAACTGTATTAAGTAATATAGTTATACTACAGGTATAGTACTGTATAATAGCTAGAGTTTAAGCTCTAATTGTATATTAATAAAACAATTTTTTGATGTCTGATATTTTTTAATGTTCTATCTTTTTTTCACCATTCACTTTTCTTTGTGCGAATGACACCACTAACAATTTAAACTCGTTAGAGATCTATAATTACTCAAGCTTGCTTACAATGGTAAAAGTTAATCATGGTTTTGTGTTTATACTATTTTGGCTTTTTGGGTATTCTAGGACATGTGTGGGGTGTGTTCACTATATTATAACACTGGCTTCGTCTAAAGTCATCTGATATGTTTAATTTGGGGTAATTGGAATCCCTTGCAAACCATGTTTTATAATAATGGGTAAGCGAATCGTCTAATAACCGATTAAGGGCGTTAGAAAAAAAAATATACACAGATAGAGGCGTTACTTTATTTTTTAAATGGTCATAACAAATATTTTATTAATGGAAAAACGACATTTCTTATATTATCTTTTTAAATTTTGGTCTTCTTTTTCACCGCTAACTTATCTTAATCTTTTATATCATCTTCCTGGTCCTCATTGAGCTCCTTTTCCATATTTTGGATCTAATTTACCGTCGACATAGACTCCAGCATTAGTAAATTGTACGGACGAGCCGGTAACATTTTTGCCGTCAATAGTAAAGTTGTCACCGGTCATGTCTACGTTAGGACCCCGGTATCCTTATCCAACAAAAAGCATTTGAAAACATTCGAATTAGTTCAAAATTTGTATGAAAATATATTCTTTACAGTACTGTCGGTGTACACTGTCAAATTAAAAAAATTGAAACCCTTCTACCATAGTAAAATATAACGATATATGATTAACAACGGCCAAAAACTATTATAGCCCAATAAAAATATTGCATGACACTTCTTACTGGTCAATGTTTTTTATTATTATTAATAATCAAATAATACTATTTTCTATTTAATTACCTCGTGTTTCCCCACCACCACGAACATCAGCTGACTGAATGTTAACAGATGAACTTCCTTCTCGACTACCTCCCGGACGTCTAATATTTTCGCTAACGTTATCGGTTCTTGGTGGCATACCACGGTTTGCATATCTATTACCGTAGTCATATGTTCGTGATTGGCTATCTGGAAATTTGCAACATTATTCTAATTTAGGTTTTTTGTTTTCACAGATTACAATTAGCGCCGACACTATTATAGCTTGACGATAATCATCAAAATTTGAACGTTACCCCTATTGTAGTCCATTGGCATTCCCGTTGGAACAGTTGGCGGTATTTTATCTGAAAAAATATTAATTTAGTCCGATTTGTTTTCTAGCTTTCACAGTTTGAAACTAGCGCCATGCTGTTACTGTAAATGACTTGCCTTTCATCCATCTTGGAAAGTCATCAAACATATTATTCCATTCTACTCCTGGCTGAGGTTCTTGCGAATTACCTAACAAATAAAATAATTATATAATTTTAATTTTTGGCACTGATATGGTACATACGTCAACTTACTATTATAGCTGGAACCACCACCTGCATATGCTTGACTATTGCCGTAGGCCCGACTTGGGTGCGATCCACTTGCATTTTGTTCTGATGTTTGCTCAGCTTGTGATTTTCCTTTACCGTGATGCGTAGGCCTAAAAAAATCTTCATCATCACCCATAAAGTTGTCCATAAATCCTGAAAGAAAATCGCTTCGTAGGCCGCTTATATTATTGCGTTTTCCTTTTCCTTTTCTATTAATGTTGTCTAAAATATAAATTAAATTATTTGGAAAGTTATGTTAACAAATAACATCCCTCAATAATTATTATATACACTAATAATAATAATAGTTGATTTAAAATATTTTTAGCATTGATACACAACTGAGAATGTATTGGTTTTAGAATGATTAGTTTTAATTTAATTTTGTTGTGGTTTTTACTTTGTTGATTGCTTTTTGGAATATTACAACTGAAAGTGGTATAAGCACTTTCTAATAAACGCTTCGACTAGCTACTCGACAGAAAAAAAATTTTGTGACTTCAATGCTTTAAAAAAACATCACTATAAAACTAATATCTTCTAGGCTAACGGTTTTTTTTTTGGCATCGAAGATAAAAAAATTAAAAATTCATCTGAAAATAAAACCGTATTTACGTCTAATGTTTTAATTAAACATTTGCGAAACAAAGCTCGAGTCTATTTCTAATAACAAATTCGTTGAGAATTTTTCAAAATAATGAAATTAAATTAATTTTAAAAGTTCTTTTTTAACCAACTCGTTTGTTATTTAATTACCATTTCTGTTAGATTCATTATTGCCAGAACACCTGAAAATTAAATGTTCAATGTATTTTTATGTATAAATGTGCACAAAAACTATAGACTTTATTTCGTTTTTTGTTCAAATTTGAAACCAGAAATAATTTTAAAAAAAACTTACCACACATACGCTGTTAGACTAAGCAAAAGAATAATCTTAATATTTATCATGTTACTAGTGTTATATCATATAGGTTTAATATTCGACTGTTATAGTATACTGTTTAAATCGACTGTATAATCATACTACGTGTTCCCAGTATTTATGGGACAAAATTTAATTATTATGTCTACTATTTATAAACATAGTGATTTTTATGTTTGTTTTACAATTAATAAATGTTTGAACAATATATTATAATTTATAATTATTATTATTTCGTGTTCTAGACAAAATATATTTTTGTAAACAGTTTTTTTCTACAATTGACAAATATTAGTGCATAAATATTTGAAAGTGATTTTATCCGAGAGGACTAATACAGTAGAGTATTGGCATAATGTAATCAAAGCAATGAGGAAACGGAGAGGTCACCGGTCTACAAGAATTATTATAAATAAAAGTGACAAAATTGAATAAAATCGCTTTCAAATAAACGCTTTGATGCTTCTATTTTGTAATTTTATCGGTCATTTAAAAAACGACACAAGTCACAAATTTGAAATATTACACTAGTCACAAGAAACTTCATAAATATATTTTGCAGTGATTCAAATTTCTTGTACTCAACATTTGTATTAAATATGAGTTTGACAAATTGAGTTTTCACACAGAATACGTAGCTAAGTATATAATTATTACATTTGATAAAAAGACAGTTTTGAAAAATCGGTGACCTAAGTCGTTTTTGAAATGGCCGATTCAATTTAATACTTTCTAACTTTGCTAGCTTACACTGTGCTTGGTTTAGATTGTACTGCCTTGAAAATACTAACTACCGATTTGCATCGAAGCGTTTTTTCGAAAGTGATTTTATCACTTTCAGATTTAAAAATTCCTATAAACCTGTGACCTCCCCGTCCCCACTATGCCCCGACCCCACTGTACTGGTTTTTTTTTTAAGATTTTAAGTGTATTTTGTTAAAATATACGCAATCTGCGAAAACACAGTTTTCCGGCTATTAAAAAAAAAACTGTATTGCTGAATTATTTTTCCGTTTAATATGTTATGGATACATATGAGTTCCAACTACTGGCAAATTTTCAACCCAAAGGTCTTAAAATTACGGCTAAAAACCCCGAAAAACAAAAAAAACCTGTACCCCCCCTAGGGGGGTAGGCATTGGGTTAAATTTAAATTTGATACAACTGACGTGCGCGGGCATACTAAATAAATATTTCTTATAAATTTCAACTCGATCCGACTCTTTTTCTCGAAGCTATAGCTAGTAAAAGTTCTAACTTAAAAACTCGTACGGTTTTTTTTTTTGTTTTTTCAACTTTCGCCTGTGAAGAGTTAAACTTTTTTAACTTTTACCCCCCCTAAGTACCAACTAGATGAAAATTGCGATTTATAGAGTTGCTATTCGAAGGAATTGGTCCAGTATTAAAGAAGTTACAGTGTATGCAGATAAAAAAAAAACACACATCAGAGTAAAACCAATACCTTCTCGCTTTGCATCGAAGCTAAAATTACAAGCGGTAGCATACTACAACGTAGGTTAATATATAGTACGGTACCTTAATGTACACAGCAATACACGGTGATGTACTCATAATGTATAGTAAAATTACATTAGCGTAATGAGCTATACGTATGTTGAAATAAGCAAAATTGAATCCCTGTTTTTAATATGTATAAACTATTTTGAATTTCATTATTAAAGAAAACTCTTATTCGCCGACAATATAAAAATATTTAAAGTTATATCCTCCTTACACGATTCCCAGGTACTATTAACCGAGGTTTTACTGCTCCTCTCTATGAACACCGTTTTATCAAAGTCATAAATTAAATATTAATTTTGTTATAGAAATATTAAGGAATTCCTCTTAGAACCTGTCTTAGAAACATTTAATTTGGAACCATTTAATATAATGCGATCAAAGCTCTATTTATGGTTTCATTTTTTTGATGTAGGTTTTTTCTTTGTGTCTGTATATGCATTGTAACTTTTTTTAACTGGACCAATTCCTTCGAGTAGCAACTCTATAAATCGCTAATATACAATCTAGTTGGCAATTTTAAGGGAGTAAAAATTGAAAAAGTTCACTACTTCATAGTTAAAATTTAAAAAAAAAACCATACTAGTTTTATAGTTTCAACTTTTACTGGCTATAATTTTGAGAAAAATGGTCGAATCGATTTGAAATTTCTAAAAAAGAACATTTACTTGAGATTCTAATTTAAGTTAGACCCCTCGCGGTGGGATGCAAGTGGTTTTTTGGGGTTTTTAGGACTTTTTAGTTGAAATTTTGTCCGGAGCTAGAACTCTTATGTACACATAACATGTTAAATCTAAAAAAAAAAAAATTTATCAAATATTTGATGGATACTCCTTAGAGTGGCCTCAGTAATGTTCAAGTGCACAAGTACCAGTTTAAGGTTTTAATTAATTTTTAAAAAAGTGATTTTATCGCATTCATTCGGCTTGGTGCAACTCGAATCCCAACCCAAATTGTAATGGATTTTTCCTTTGAGAAAATCCGTCGATAGCCATACTTAAGGTTAGGCTACTATTAGTTTTACGGACTATTAAAGGCAGTAGTTGTATAATACGAATAAAATATTTATGTGTGCAAATCGTATGTAAATAGTATATCCGATTAGATAACATTTTCAAGTTTTGACTATTATCTATGACCTTCGAATTTTCGACGTAAAAAGTAACACTAAAATTTGCACAAAAAAAAATTTGTAATTCGAACATCAACAATTTTATATAATATTGTTTTTGTCGTTCGATCGATGTATTTTTCTGCTTAAAATGTATAAACATCAAAGGATGGCAAAAAAAAAAAATGACTTAATACATTCTCATGTGTGCGCAAGTGCCGAAATTGTATGGTGATATTTGTTTTTTTATCTGTGATCACTGGATTGCTCTTTGAGGCCCAAATTTGGGTTTCCAAACCATAATATGTAAGGTTTTATTTTATGCTCTGAATTTTCGTTGTATGTTATTAATGCGCAAACAACACACGGTTAGTAATATTTTATTTTTGCGTTTTATTTACCTTAAGTTTGTATCGGTATGAAAAAAAATACCAGTCATAATAATACACATAAAAAAGCTGCTTTATAGTAGATGTACTCAGATTTTTTGTACTAATATTAAATGCGTTAATATATAGAAGGCCTTGGAGTTTTATAAGTTAAACATATTCGATATAGACACAAATGTGTTGAATACCTTTGGGTAGAATTTACAGGAATGAGAAAATTGTATCATTGTATACGAGATACATTTTATATGTATAAAAAATATAAATAGGTATTGATAAAAGCACTGTAAAGACATTAATGTACTTAAAATTAGCCTACAATTATTATTGCATACAATTAGTACCAATCATGTCGCACCCTTGGAGCAAGACTGTCACAACTGAAAAAATAAAGTTTTGAGCAAATACAACTTAAAGATTGAACCTGCTCCCAAATGGTTAATTTTAACTTTTTAAGCTTTAATTTCAATACTTTTCAATTATTTTTGTTACCCGGTGCTTGTTATTTTATTTTCAAGCTACTTATTAGTTATATCTCGGCCAGACACCACAATTTGAGGTTACGGCTATTTAGCAAAAGGTTTTAACAAACCAAACTGGCAAATTTGATTGTTGTGCCAGTTTACCACTTAAAATATTTTATAAGCCGTAATGAGAAATGAGGCGATTTTGTTTTTCTTTTTAGATTATTAATATATTGCTACAAGACAAAATGTGGCAGTTTCTTATTATTTCACGGGTGTCATGCGGTTGAGAATTATTATTATGTTAAAAGTTTAAACGCCTCAAAGACACAGTCTTGATTTATTATGCTTAAGTATAAAAACGTGTAGCAGTACTATTATAAATGGTAAACAATTCTAATGCAAACTTTAGTTTTAAAATCTAGGTTAATACTATAAACCGAAAATAAATAATGTAAAGTGTGTCTCACAGAATCATGTAAATATAATATTGTAGCCGTGTTGAACGTTTAAGCGTGCCCAAGTTTTAAGTTTTTCACGATTTTCAAGGGGAAGTGGTTACTGTTTTTTACAATAATTGTTATAGTCTAGGAATATACCTACATTTCTCGCCTTGGCGTCGAACGTATCACGGTTCAATCAATTACATCCACGTTCATCAAATTTTGTTTTTTTGCTTTTGCACCTGTGACAGTGTAAAATAAAATTTAGGTTAAACGTTGTTGAAACTTAGTTCGAACTTTTTTTTGCCGTTTATTCGCCATTTGACTTAGGTTCCAACGGTCGTTGTTCATTACACCTAACTGAATTTTAACTATTTTGAAAACCCCCAACTATGCATTTCAAGATCGCTGTTATTCTCTGTGCGCTGTATTTCATAACATCAGCATGGGTAAGAATATCGTTTAGTTACTAATTTATTTCATATTATAATAATTTCAAAAACAAATACATGTACGTTGGTTATTTCACGGTGGTTTGACGGAGATGCACATAAATTAATTGTAAAACTGCAGACCTATTATTATATAAACTGATAAGTTATACTTCATTTTAGAGCAACGGGCTCAGCAAGGCGCAAATAGAAACAGCTATTAATATGTACAAAGGTAACGAAAAATCCCCGAAAAAAATCTGCATAACGGCAGAGCATTTTGGAATTATTATAATGACGATTCGCAGTGTTTCCCGTGTGTCTACTGACTTAACCTATGTTGAATAAATGTAAGGAGGGAATAAGTAAGCCCAGTAAATTACAAAATGGTCAAAAAATAATAACAACGGGTAAAACTTGGCTAATTATATGAATTCAGGAAAAATAAAAGTACTTACTACTCACATAATGTAGACTGCAAAATGTTTAACTTGCCTAGCTTTGTTGAATACCATTACGCTGTTTTATTAAAAAAAAAAAATTATCGACAGTAAACTAATTGCAAAAATTAATCAAATTATACAGAATATCCAGATTACGCAGCATTAAAGAATTATTTGTTGACGTTAGCCACAGATGACACCACAAAAGCCGGCGAATCTAAGGTATTAGGTCTAAACTCTTTTAACTTTTAACTATTAACAAATATCAAAGTTGTAAAAAAATTACCAGCAAAATTTATGGTTTTTTTTCAATTAATTTCTAAGCTTTTATACATAACTTCACCTAGTTATTAATCATTCGACATGGTGAATATGTAATTTTACTTTGACAATTCTTTAGGAAGGCAAAGTGATCGATGCAGGCGGGGTCGTTTTTTACATAGACTTATTCCAGTCGTTTGACGTGGACGGGAACGGTGTCATTTCCAAGGAGGAGTGTTCAGCTTTAGTAAAAATGTTAACATCAAGGATCAAGGAAAAGAAACTCGCTGTCGAAATTCCGGAAAATATCGTTGCAGCATTAAATGGTAATCTCATCAATTACAGATTACCGAGTTAACGATGATTATTTGACATCACTAAAAAACCTTAAATTTCAATTTTCAGATGAAATAAACCTTGCGGAATTCTTGAAAATCATCATTGCCTTTGAGATAGACATCGAATAACAGGCCGGAAAACCCCTTCCTTGAAGATTAAATATTTAATACTGTGCATGTTCAATAATCAAAAAAATAATAACGTTTGTAGCATTACGTTTATTTATATTTGTTTTTGTAATATTTGAAAATATCGCTTTGTATTGTCTAATATATAAAAATAACATTGTTGGGGTTTTTGTTTGTTTTTGGTTTTGGGATATATACTGAATATAAGTTTTAATTATTGAAAAAAAAACCATAGCGCATTGTAATTCTTTTTATTCTTATTAATAACCTATTATATATTTTATTTGCTACTTATTCTGCAGTAGGGTAAACATGTCATATAATACTGGACTGGACAAAAAAAACAGATGTCTCAAACCGCAGTAAACTCTTTATATTAAGCAGCTATAAAATTAAGCGATTAAATGGACAAAATGTATGCCATAAACGCTGGTTGTGTATTTTAAAGCACACAGTTTTTAATTTAGTGAAAAGGCAAACTTTGTCATAAAAAATAATTTGTTTTTAAAAACCCAACAACCGAACTAATTTTTTAATGTGATAATTAAAGACTTATAGAAATACAGTACACAGATAGAGCTTTATTAACTGAAGTTGTTATATAATGTGAGCTTGCATGAAAATAGTGTGACAAGTGAGTAACTAAGTAACACCCTCCGATACCTTTTTATAAAAGACCAAATAACGTTCTAGATACAATATTGTTCAATGACAATATTACTAATGACGTCAATTAATAAGCAAATTATTTTAAACAATTTTGATTGGTTAATATAGATTATGCTTACATGAATATTATGCTTATTAAAAAAACAATTTTTTCTCCTTTTAACAATAACAATGCTTACTTACAATTCTAAGAAGAATACAATATAAATTATTTATTGCTATTTCAAAAAAAATTTTACACTTTAAAATCGTAACATTTAAATGGAGGTCATCAGCAAACGGTTCAAACCAGAACAGAAAATAGTAAAGTGGGGTTGAGACAATTATTAAAGCTGAAAGTGATTTCTTCAGAAAAAGCTTTTCGATGCGAATCGGTGGGTAGTGAGATTCTATAACAGTCCAACCGAATATAGACTAAACTAATAAATATATACTTGTTCCTCCTACTACAAAATTACTTATTATCCCTAACAATTAAGGATATAGTCCTAAAAAAGTTTATACAATAAAAGCACATTGGGTATCTTTGAAATATTAGAATCTTTAAAATCTGAAGTATACCATTTTTAGGTTTTTAAGAAACTCATGGAGTAGTTGGACAAAAGCAAATTTTTTAAATATTATTTCAGGAAAAACACATTAGGCGATAGCTTACATGATATAAAATAGATACGGTTTTTAATCGAAGAACTGCATACGAGTACACAACATTATAATAATAATATAATTAATAGTGTTAAACGTGTTTTAATAATACCTACAGACAACTGAAAATAAGTCTATACTCTGCATCAGAATAATGTGAATATTTATTTTATAATAAAAGCAATAAACCTGCTTTGTTAAGTATTTAATACCAAAAAGTATAAAATTAGTAAAAAAATGTTTGGTATTAAAAATTACCGATGAAGGTTAAATAAGCTTAAAGGTTATCATCAGCCGAAATTTTGAGACATACATCACAAATTAAAGCCAGGAAAAACTACTAAAAAATGTGTATACTACAACGGATCGCCTCGTGAATTTCAGTTGCTGTTTAAACAAACTAAATAAAATTGTTTTTACCATTGCATCTGTGTATCAATAATGTATAAAGAAAGTAGAAACAAAGAAACTAGATAATCTACGCTGTGTAATAAAATAAAAAAAGTTACTAAATGTTTTATAATATAAATTTACAAAACGATTACCGAAACTAGAAATAACAGACTACTCGATTACTATTTGTGGTGAAATAACTATTGGGCGTACTCAATTCATGTGAGTCTGCACCTACTGCAAATGTGCAATTGATGTATGAACAAAATGTTTTATTACTAAAATATCAGAGCTGTGTTTTTTCCTAACTTTTTTATCTTTGATGGAAAAGCCCATTTTTTGTTTTTATTTTTGGTCTGTGCACAGCAATTAAATACTTAGCGAAACTAGTTCAAAATTGCTTTTTAATGCTACTAGTAAGAAAAACTATGATTAACTATGTAATATTAAACAAGTGCGATTATTTATCGATAGAATAACTAATAGAACGATATATAGTTAAACCTATTATAGTTATACGAGCGTTTTACAGGCTAGGGCTTAGTAATAAATTGTCAAATTAACATACTGTGATTTTATTGAAAATGTAAGTCAGCTATGCAAACAAATTAATAACATAATTCTGGGCGAGTCACCATTCAAATTATAATTAAATTTTACTGTTTTAGTTGAAATACAAACCCATCGAAAGGTTACAAGTAAAAACTTTTAAATAGTTGAACAAGCTGATCTCCGTCATAAAATTTATAAAATTTTATCAATTTAATCTTACTGCTTTGTTCGGTTCCAGACCGTGAATTACTTTGTTGAGTAAATAACATTAGGTTATTTTATCATTTTATACTATTTTTGGTTTTCCTCAGTAAAGAACAGATTTAAAAAAAGGTTTAAACAAAATGTGTTTATCATAGTCACGCTAGTTAGTCCTTTTGGCTAGTTTTGAGACGTTAGTTCTAAAAATTAGGACTAAGAAAACAAAAAATAAATTATATCCACCACTTTTGAGGGAAAATAATAAGGATCTTTCACTGTATATCTACAGCACGCTGTAAAAAAATAAAAAATACGCCATACGAATTTGAAATTAATTCAATTACGAGTATAAGAAAGTTGTAATTATAAGATAAAAATGTAAACAATTTTTAGTTATTAATATTTTATTTTTATTTTAAAAAAATTTCCAACATTTGTCTAGTATACTTAGTCATACAAAATACAATTTGGGTGTGATTTTTGTTGTGTATAATAAAATTATAAAATATAATAAAGTATGCAAGTAGAAACAAATTTTTTAAAGATATATAACAACTTCAACGATTTTTCTCAATAAAAAACTATGAAGTATGTAAATTTTTTATTTTATTCTAAAGTTAAATAGAATATTTCTGTCAAATAACGTTGATGTTATGTTAACTCTTTTAATCTTATCTTATCATTATATTTTATTTTACAATCTACATTGACTCCCATTTTTTAATTTATAATAGAATACAAATATAATCCATTCGCATTAAATAATACATTTGTGTCACGTTAATTTCAGAGGGAATGGCTCTCATGTTGGCTCCACCTGGTAATAATTTTATGTAACTACTTCCACATAGTGGTTTTATACCTAATGACTAAATGTTTTGGTTTAATTTCAGAAATTGCTGATGATCTTACATTAGAGCGTAATCACCTTTATATATTTATTTTTCTTTAATAGCTTAACGTTCCATTAAAGACCTGCGCTGCCACAGGGTAAGCCTCCCTGGGGCTACCTGGAGCTTAAGGGTTTATTATAACTGTACTAAAATTAATATAATTTTTTACACAGAGTCTAATGTCTAATAGGGTGATCCATCTGATGTAAGACATCAGACTTATCATATTGTTGTTTTGATTTTTATCGCTAGAAACTATGTACATCAACATTTAATTAATTTTTTTTTTTTAGAAAGCGAGTTACAATCAGACGTATATGCAAAAAGAAATACAAACAATAACATGTAATTACAATATTTAATATATTTTGTATAGCAACAGTTTTTAAAATTGATTGTTAGATACTTATTTCTAAATAATAACGATAAATATTTGATTTTGCTTCAAAGTCATAAATCTAAATTGAAATAAATGTTTCAAACATAGCTTTAGATATACTTTACAATATTTAATCGGTTTTAAAGTGGCTATTTTTTTAAAATAAAAAAACTGATTTGTAATAATTCTATAGTTTGATTTAATTTGATATTTGATATTCTGGTTACAGCCATCGATCCACCTAAAGAAATCGAAGGTAAGCACGCGTTTATTTAATATACTTTAATATACCTCAAGGCTTAGATTACCCATTGAAATTAATATAAGTTATTCGATTGATATCTTGACTTCAAATACAAAACAGTCCACTTCATGACCTTGCACAAATATTGTATTTTTACCTTTATTTGGTTTTTTCTCTATTCGTGTTGTATTTTGCTTAAGAAAAATGTATGAGCTGTTGGATCCATTGGATGAAAATTTTTGTAAAGTTTAAAAATTGGGACAGGAGGAGGGGTTTACTTTTGTAACTAAAAAAAAACACTACGGTCTTATTCAGCACAGTCTAAAGCGGTACAGTGTAAATCGTCGTAGCTCAAAGCAAGTACAGTATAAATTACTACATAAGATGTAAGCAAAATTGGGTCAAAGCAATTATTAAGTTTGAATGTAATTTTACATTCATACGCTTTAATGTGAATCTACAAATAGTACAAACCCAGCATAGTACAAACTTTTTTTTTTTTTTTTAACCAAGTAATCGCTAACCTGGAAGGGAACTGTTTACACACTACTTCCTCCCAGGCAGCATCGTTTATTAGCATCCACTACAAAAAAAAGTCAGGTTAGAGCTCAGCTCAACACCCAGTTATTTGGTTGTCTTGCTAAGTTCTACCCGTTCATTCTGAAGGAAAATGTCTGGTTTCCTTCTCTTGTTTGTCATCACCATGGCCACTGTCTTTATGTGAGAAATGTTAAGTCCATGCGCCTTCATCCAATCTCCTACCTTGGCTAGCGCCATGTTATCACCATATCTAGCAGATCCGTCGTGCGACCAGTGCCAATCACGATTACATCGTCCGCAAAACCGACCAGCTGTACTCAGACAGGAAGGTCGAGTCTCAGAAGACTGTCATAGAATATGTTCCACAGTACCGGTCCAATGACAGACCCCTGAGGATCGCCACAATACGAGTACAAAAATAAGCTGGACCAAGCACAGTATACGCTTGACATGAACTTTGACTCGGACTGTATTTATACTGTGCTAGATTTTTTACTTTTAATACTTACTATCATTATGTTTTCCCCTGCGGGTGGGGGTTAGAATACACCTGCGGTAGTCCATGCCAGTCGTAAAAGGCGACCAAAATGGACCAAACAATGGGTAGCAGCGTTGTTTGTATCAAGTATAGATTTATCTATACTTGAATAGAACCTCATAGAAATAAGAGGTGCTACTGCGATGCAGAAGGCAAGGGGAAACCACTGCATTACCATTCCCAACACACAACCATGATACGCTCTTCTAGTAATATAAAAAGTACTAATCATGAACCCAGAGAAACAAATCTGGGGAATATATAGAAGCTATTAGCTCTAGCAAATTATGAAGAAATGAAAAGACTAGCAGATAAAAGAGAAGATTGGTTGAAGCGACAAGGCGAAGCCTTTAGACAATTAAAAAAAAATTATAATTATTTATTAACTTTTGCAGAAAATACAGATCTTGATTTGTCAAGAATTGAAGCTACAAGAAGATTACAAACTCAAAAAGCTATACGAACTATAATCCTTGGGACAATAAGTAAATATTTATATTTAAAAGTTGCAATGGATTTACTTTTCCAACCATTTATACATATATTAGTTAAAACATTTAATCAAAAACATTGGCCAACATAAAGATAACAAACGAGCAGCTATTTTGTATGACAAAATATTTTTTTAACCTAAAGTAACTAAAGAAGTTATTAGCCGAGAGTGACAATTCTTTTCAATGCAGGCACCTTGTATACTTAATAGTTTTTATAATATAAGAAAAGTAGTAACTAGTAGACTAAGTTTGACACATTTTTTTTTTAGGTGGAATTGTACTAGGATTAGGTGATACTGAGATATGTCGTTTAATAGGAATATACAGAAGTACAAACAATCCAAAATTATATACAGTATCTGCTGTGATTGACAGATTTCATATTTGTTTCATAACTGCAAAAGACAAAAGTGTTACCTTGTACAAAACCGTAAAGGATGATATTTGGGAAATAAACACTGAAAAAGCTAAAATGTATTCACTTTGTGATCAGCTCAAAAATGTTGACCAGAAATAATAAAAATAAATTATTTTATTGTACTAGTATTTTAATATGTTTTGCACGTCACATATAAATTATTAATTAGTTTAATGGATTTCATAATAAATTGTTTTGCTACAATTATAAACACTATTATATTGCTTACGTATTGACTTATATTGATGTTTATTTATATTTCATCATGTACGGATAGGATTCAAATAATTGCTTTTAATAATTATTTGATTACTTTCGTGAGATTTGTTGTATCCAAGTTAAAAAAATTCCTTGTTTCACATTTTTAAAAGAATGGCGTATAAAAAGGTTTTATACTGTGCTTGGTTTGGACTGTACAGGATTTATCATCATAATATAATGGTAGGATATTATGACAGCACACTACAAATATGAAAAATATAGTTATCCAAAACTTGTTCAACTGATCAGTCCAAATATATAGTACATTATTCTCAATTTAAAAAGTGGATCCAATTTATGCGTTACTATTTAAGTTTCAAAAATAGATATATAAAAAAAAAAAATAGACAGTTTGGTTGGGCAATAAGTACAATACAATTTGTGGGTTTTCACATTAAATAAAAACACTATGGAAAAAAATTCAATTCATCATAAAACCCAGTGAGACATTGAATAAAAAATCGTCCTGTATTATTATTTGTAGACAAGTGTTAATGAATAAACATCTACTTATACAAATATCTCTTAGCCATACCCCGGCGACGAAACGTTTGTTTTTTACACACAGCAGTTTTTTGTACAGCGTGCAAGTGTAAAACACAAATTCCCGTTCGCCATATAAAACTTTGCATTAAAATGTATAACATTTTAAATTTCAGTACACAGTTTTTTGCGTCAATGAAATGTCGAACAAAGTGTCCACCGGGTTTCTCTTTTTGTATTTAATATTCTGTAACGGTGAACTTACTTTTGCATCTAACGCAGACATAAAAAATCTGTCTGACATTCTCAACGCACTATTTGGCCATCAACAATGGGCGCAGATTACCGATGTGGAAGCTAAACATCGAAACTTTTCAAACGAGTTCATTTCATTTTCAGGAAAGGATTTATTCATTTACAGAGGTCTGTTCTCTCGTGCAAAAAACACTGAGAACTCTCAAGTTAGTGTCGATAACGTGTTTAAAAAACACAACATGGTTATTTGTTTGTTAGGATGCGTATACTTGAACGCGACCGATGTATTTACAACGTTGATTTTACAACTTTTTGATTTAAGAACTAATGAAAGAGATAGATTACGCAAGAGAGCAAGTTATTTTAAACATAAAAAAAACAAGAGAATAAAAAACCTTCCGGAAAACATGACTCATGGACGTTTTTTCACTTACAATTCTAACTCGCAAAGTATACAACTGACAGCTAAAGCACAACTTGAACAACAGACCGAACGGACTGAACATGAAGAAAATGACGATCCAGACGAAGAGGAAAAAAAAGAATGTTTCAGGAGCATTTTAAATTTTACGCACCAACAATTATTGGACAGTCAGCCGATGTTTGAGTACATGTATGACGCATTAGTTTATTTGTTTAACTTGATTCCGCAAGAGGAATTTCATTTATATCCTAACGTATATGATGTACAAAACGTAATAGAGTTAATGAAGTGGTACAAAGATATAGCAATATATTTAAATCACTATTTTCCTACTTATATCGATGGACAAGATGTTCAATTTGATCGTAGTTCCGTTAGATTGTTCAAGGACATTAAACGCAGAAATAGAATTCAATGGAAACCGTTTGTGGACAAATATTGCACACTTCCAATTAAAGACAACGAGCACATCAAAAATTCAATAAAACAATTTAAAGCTAAGTATCCAGATAAAGAAGAAATAGATATCATGTATCAATTTGGAACTCAAATTCAAGAGCTCGTTAATAATGTTATTAAGAATCACTATTTAGATTTAGGTTTCGTGTACACCGAACAATAGCATTATGTTGTCTTTTTCAAAATTTATAATTAAATTATGAATTATTATAATAAAAAAGTCCATGTTTATCTAAACTGTTCAAGTTTGGGCCATGTAAAACGAAATTGTATAAGCTAATTAATTTCAAGAATTTTCTGCCATCGTCGAGACAATTTTGAGGCATACATCACATATTACATACATATCCGTTCATTCTATAGAACTTACTTTAATAAATCACAACACAGTTCTTGCCAAATAGCTTATCAGTCAAAACTATATATATGAAAATAATCGTCTTCCAATACAAATATATCTAACCATTCACCGGGAACGATACGTTTCATTCGCGGGTGTTAAATGTAAGCAAACACATTGAAAAACAATCAAGATTTTATTGTAACATTATATTACATTGCTGTTGTAACTTTAAAGTCAAGTGTTCTACAGACATACCAATACCAACTAAAAACACAATACACGAAAAATAGTGTCATTTGTCTATAAAAACAATACCGAACAATGCGCTCATGAACCGCAATTGCCTATACATAACTTTTTCATTAAATACAAATATATTTTATCTTCGACGCATAACTGAGAATTATTATTTTTGTAATGATGTGTTTTTGTTAATTTATTTATTTTGTGTCTGAATCCATGGTATCCTTTATATCTAATTCAAACTACCCAAACCGATTTCTTCATGTAGCATCTCTTTAGACCAAAAATCATACCCGGACGCTTTATTCGCCAAAAAATCAAAACATTTTAACCCCCTTCTCTTCAAAATAGAGGTAAAGTAAACCATTCAAACGTAAATTTGTAGATTTAAAAAAATCCTTTGCCTTTTATTGGTTAAATGTAATTTTAGCTCAATTGCCGCTTTATTATTTTCTTATGTTCCTTTCATCTGTACTTATAATATGTCATTGGTATATGTGTTCTTCCACCTCTTCAGTATCCAGATTTCTTCGTAGATGAATTTTTGCCTTGGTGTAATTACTCTTACTACATACAAGAACTTTGAGTTTTCTATTTTTTTATGTCTACGACTTTTTGAATGTAAGCAATAAGTACGACGGATGAGATAGTGCACTCCTGTCTTATAATAACTGTTTACTTTTTATATAGAATTATAAAACAGCCTTCTTTCCATGTGCTGTTTTCAATTCCATTAACATTGTCGACTAGTTGACATTGACGATACGAAACTATAATTACTCGGTTCAATCATCAATGCAGTACTAAAACTTTCCACGAGGAGGCTCATGATACTGATTACAATTTTTATATATTTCATAATAATTTAGTAATTGGCTACAAAGTATTTAAAAAAAAAAACCAGTATCCACACTACAAGCAGAAACGTAGGCACATGTATATGTCTTATGTCAAATATGTTAAATATAATATACTGTTTGAATGAGCAGGTTTAATGAGCGACGAAAACGAATTGGCTAGAACATTAAAAATTGTTTACCAGTGTTTAATCTCTTATCTCTAATATATTATATGTATATATATACTCGATAACGTTTTATGTGTTATCTTTTAGTAGTTTTATAATATCTGGCCTTAATAGATTTCTGTCAACATTTACCAGTAGTTAACTTCGCAGTAATAGTGTTGATTGTGTGGAAGTAAATTTTGCTTGTAACTCGAGAGATACTCGCTTGTTTTTTGTAAATCTGTGTTTGT
Organism: Adelges cooleyi; assembly: GCF_023614345.1. NCBI lineage: Eukaryota > Metazoa > Arthropoda > Insecta > Hemiptera > Adelgidae > Adelges > Adelges cooleyi. The sequence goes on from NW_026095751.1 coordinate 372,786, forward strand.
TTTCTTTGTTACGATCCCCTCTATCGATGACGGTAGAGGGAACATCGTAGTGCTGACCGTTCCGGAAGGAAGACGCATAAAGTGTACCGTTGTTCCGTTGCTAAGACGAAAATATTCTAATTTGCAAATCGGATAGCAAAATCGAACAGCGGTGGTCCTGATCACGCGGCATAGACCCCAGTTGGTCTGAGTGGTGTCCCTGGCCCAGTAGCTCGCGTCAGAAATCCTGCAGGCAGTGGAAGACGCGAAAAAACACAAGGTTAGTTCCTATAGTATAACCGTGTTTCACGTCAGACTGTAACACGACTAGATGTCGTAACTTCATGCGCTTAGTCTTGACAGATAGAAGATGTTACCGCAAGTCCAACGCAAGGTTGCGCGGCCTTCTATCTGTCCTAGTGGCCGAGTTATCTTGGAAAAAACACTTTTTTTGTGAATTTTCCGTTTGAAAATTTGCGTTACCGAGTTTTGTTATTTTGCATAGCAACAGCCGTCAACAGCGGGTCAAATTATAGCTTTTGACTGGTTTCCTAGGGAGAAGTGGGATTTTGGGTGTTTTCTCATCGGCAATTGGTTTAAACTACTCCGGGACCTATAATAGGATAATGGTTGATGGCCCTTAGACACTGGAAGTAGGAGAAAAAGTTTTTCAGCCGAGTCTGCAACCACGAAAGAGCATTTGTCTCGTTGAAGTACCGAATAAATTTAGAGCAGTGGTGGAATTATAGATAATGCAATGTAGGTTATCAAGTACTTTTAAGGGTAAAAATGTATACTGTAGTAATAAAATATAAATATTTTATAAGTTTTTAGACTTCTTGCAATATAAATTCCCATAAAAGTTGAAAAAAAGTTGTAAAAAAATGCAAAAAGTGTTGAGAGGGAGCCGGATTTGAACCCGGTACCACTCACTCCTGGGAACCGATCACGCTCGACCGCACCACATATAGTTTTCATAACGCGTTACATTTTTTCTCGGTTAGGTCCCCTCGCCAACCCGCGATAAGGATCTTCGTTCCAAAAAATACCGTGTATTCCCAAGCACTCGAATAAATAAGTAGAATTAAAACGACACTTTAAAATGTTTTTCTGATAAAATAAACAATTATTAAAAGAAGTAGTACAAGCATGCGTCAGAATAATGTAAATATGCAATCTTATATCACAAAATATACCAGCTATGTAAATAATTTTACATAGACACCCAGTAAAAAAATGTAGGTTTCACTATTTCGGTCGATATATAGGGCCAACGATAAGTTGCAAGAAAATCATTACAAATCAGATAGTTTAGCAAGCTGATAGAATTCACATACACCTTACAAATGCTATCGTTTGAGTTATAAACGGTAAGTAACATTATCAAATATTGTACATTTTAGTATGCCTTTATTGATCTACCTTTCTTTGATGTTTGTCCTACTTTAGTACCATTAGGATGTTAGCTATTTCAGACCAAAATACTTGCTACACGAATATATTGGTCTAGTCGCTAATAATTTACCGTTGGTTCTGAAACAAAAAAATAAAAACATGGCTAATGACCTAGTTGTCAAAGCCTTACTACTACTATATGAATAAAATAATAAAAAAATAGAAACAGATCACTACAAAACAAAAACCTTCACAGCCCCGCATAGGTGCTTATAATTTATTGGAGTCTGTGACTAATATAATAGGCTTTTAAGTTTTTCCTTTTTTATAGTCAAAATGAAACTTTACTGCATTTCAATATCGCTAGTCTTTGTAAAGCTGTTGGCAATAGTTACAGGTGATTATTTTATTTTTACACGTACTTTTTTAATGTAGATAAAAATCTAAGAAAAATATCAATATTAAATGTTTCCTTACAGCGGACTATCGGACGTCAATTTTCGTTACAAGTCAGTATCATCTTTTCATATAAAAAAACTGTTTATGCTTTTACATTGTACCGTTTTCATAAATATGTTTGTTATATTTTATTGCAGACTTACACATTAAACTAGCTTTTGAAACAAGTGAGAAACATTTAGTGTTGATTTTCAGACGATTGAAAATAATACTACACTCCACCTTTCCTCCTGTCCTAAACTTGAAACCTCAATAACTTAAAAAATAGTAATACAAAAATGGTTATCAACCAGTCAATATTTGTAGTACATTATTCTCAACCAAAAAAAAATAATGACATGTAATCTTTACCATTTAAATTTCAAAAGCTGATAAATAAAATATTAGATTGGGAGGGGGGGTAAGAACATGGGGAACATGAAAATTTGTGGAAAAATTAGATCACATATGAAAAAAAAAATGTAATTTTTAATTAAACCCAGTGAGATATTGAGTAGCCCATAATAAAAGAATCACCCAGTGTTAACGATTAATTTATTTTAAAATTATTATACAGTTCAAACCATTTTTTTGATTGTAGATGCTGCTGGATTTCGGAATGTAGTTAAACATCTTATTAATGGATATATAACGATGGGTAGTCATAATATTGTATAATTAAACAAATCTAAGCTAAACAATAAAAATATTGATCACTAGTAGAAGACAACTATTTAAAAGTGATATAAATCATACATATTACTCTTAGATCTTAATGGAATCTGTCTGGAAAAAACACTGATGTTACCTCTTTCAAACTCAAAATAAAAATGTAATAAAACAGTACTGTGCAAATAATTTCTGAGTTAATAATAGTTATAATTTTTTCTACTTTCAACTCTGCCTTTCGTTAATATTAGAATAAAAAAAAATCCCATATCATTAAATGATCAACTTATGTTATTTTTATTTCAGAACAAATTTCTTTGATGTTAGCTATACCGGGTAACAATTTATGGACGTATTTGCATATATTTGTTTAATAATCATTAATCAGTAAATTTAGGCATAACTTATTTTCGGTTTAATTTTTAGAATGTACAAGAGCGTATGCTGAGTTTCGCGACTTACAAGGTAGTATATTTTTATATAATATTCCATATTTCTAGTACTTGTCATACCCAAAAGAAACGACACTATTTTTCGTACAAAGTGATTTAATTTTTTTACTTAAAAAAAAAAAACACTCAACTTGAGCCTTCAACGAACTCGCCATTGGAGTGAATACACTTGGCCAATCTTGTATTCTACTGTTCGAAACATTGTTTAAGTTCATCTTTTATAATGCCCGACAGCGCCTCAGTCGTTTTTGTCTTTACTCCAGCAACGTCCGTGAAACGCTTTCCTTTCATTCGGTGAAATAAAAAGAAGTCACAGGGGGCTAGATTGGGCGAATAGGGAGGATGGGGTACAGTGGTCATACCATTTTTGGTAAAAAATCGGCGCACATAGAGGGTTGTATGAGAGGAAGCGTTGCAGTGGTGGTTAAACTAGGCCTGGGTGATCTTATATTTACAATGATGTGTTTTTATTTACTTTTTTTTTTGCGTCTGTACCCAAGATATCTTTTTAACGTACTTTCTTCGTGTAGCGACGCTGTAGTAGACCAGAAATTATACCTGTTAAGTACTTTATCTGACCAAAAATGTCATCGCTCCCCTTTCAAAATCGAAAAAAAAACCAACAAAATTTAGATATTTTTTGAATTTTTTTTTTTTACTACTACTACAACTTTTACAACTGCTGCTGCTGCTGCTGCTAATACTACTTTTGCTACAGTTGATGTATATAATATAATATATATTTTTTCATACAATAGTAAATTGTTTTTTCGTTTGTCATTTACATTTTATTTGCTTTATTAGTCTATCTGTTTTTAGTAATAATTGTTTTTCGTTTTTTTACCAATACTACTACTACTACTACTACTACTACTTTTGCTACAGTTGACACTTAATTTTTTTTTAATAACTGATAATGATTTTCCATTTGTTAATTACATTTTATTTACGGCTCCATTACATTTTTTTTAAATAGAATTAATTTTTAATTTTTAAGCATATACTTGACCTTGGGTACTATGCTTTTAAATATATTTTTATTGTTGTCTGTGAAAACTGAACCTCCTTAACTTACTTACTCACTTACGTATAATACTCTTTTACTGTGCAAGATTATACTGGGTTTTGTTTAATCTGTATTGATTTGAACCTACTATTCATAGGTTCGCATCGAAGCGTTTATTTAAATATTTAAAATTGATTTTATAACAATATTATTCCTGTAGACCAGTGAATTCCTCGCCCCAACTATTCCTAGACCTCACTGTACTGACTTTCATTCATTATTTTTTGGTTTTTTCCTATGACTTACACTTTCAATTGATAGAAGTCAGTTCGGATAAGAAATGATTAACATTTCTGATCCCTAGCCCAACTTTAAGTACTTTTTCATAATTGTTTATTATGAATTGGTAATATCGAAAAATTCTACATTAAAAACTAAGTAAGTAAGGTGTTTTTAATTATAAAAGTGATTGTTAAAACCTAAGAGTGTGAACTTATTAGAAGTGTCATAATTCACCTATTTTCTAAAATGCATTTTTTTTAAATTTTAGAACCATATTTAATAGCTGAACAGGAAATATTGCAAGGAGTAATAGTGCATATTACAGGTAAAAATTAAATTTAACATAATTATACGTATATTTTACATTAATTATTATTATTTGTTCCAAGTAATATCAAGTTTAGAGTGATTGTTATTGACAAAAAAAAAAATTGTGTTTGATTTATTATTTAATTATTTTATATATTTCTTACAGGTATCCCTGTGCCTCAACTCGTAGGCAACGAAGGTAACCATACATTAATTAACATGCGTAAATAGCCCTTAAATGCTTATAGTAAAGACGGGGAGGTCACAATTATACAGAAACTATTATAACTTAAAGTAATAAAATTACTTCTAAATAAAACCTTCGATGCAAATCTGTAGACGTTAGGAATATTAAGCATTGATAAGAACACTGTAAAGGTACATAGTAAACACTGTAATAATGTTCTATAATTTTTTATATTTTCTTGAAAATACTGAAATTTACTCATTTCTGCAGATATTGAAAATCATACATTAGATTGGCTAGGACATGCTAGAAGACTTATAACAAGTGAAGTTACGACATCTTTAGCTTTCGATGCCATAGGTGTAGGTAAGCTTAGTAATTATCTTAGACTTTTACTGGGTTTGCTTTTAGTTATATTGAATTATGCCATTTTACATATTACTCGAATAATGAATTAATAAAAACAATTATTTTTCAATTCTGTGTTTTTAATAATAATCATAAATAATACCTAATAACAATCATATCACAGCAGCACACAAACTTTTTTATTATTGTTATAAAAGTAAAGAAATCGCCACCACATAGAATTAATTTGTCTTGTCCTAGCATATAATTATTACTAATATTATGAATACACCTATTTTGTGTCCTTTAAATTAGTTTAGAAAAACCAATTTTTTTTTCTTTTATAGTCGGAAGCGAACTAGTAATTCGCGAAGATTTTACCAAGTTGTGTCGTTTAATAGGTTTGTTCAGAAGTATAAAATTCCCAGATTCATTAATACAATTTGCTGAAGTTGACATTTACGGTACTTGTAGCTTAACTACAATTGATGGAAGAGAATACAAATATAGACGTTTTAGTGGCATAACCGTGGAAGTACAACTCTTTAATATTACAAAAGTAGTAGAACTCTTTATTGTACAGTTAAACAATTGGTAATATAGACGAGGAATCGTAGCCAACTTTTTAAATATTGTATAGTAGTGTTGTTATTTTGCACCAATAATATTTATATGCCGCACTTAAAATTAAAATTATCAATAATTACAATATATATTTTATAATATATAATTTTGCTCACAATTATAAACCTATTTATTGCTTTATTTATTGGTTCATAGTGATTTTTATCACTATTTACCGTACGGAATTTTATTCGGAGACTCATTATTTATTGGCTCATTATTAACGACCACTCTTTTCCACCTATCCATCTATCTGTTGCACTTCTTCGATATTATTTATTCACATCAAGCACGGGTGGGGTGATGTTCGTCTACCGGTTATCGTCTGGAGAAGCGGAAGACCACGAGATTGAAATGACACGGCCGTTGAAAAAGTCATCGGACCGTGTCAGACACGTCGATAATCTGGAAGAAAATATTAGCTGCAAAATTCTTTGGAACACAATTTATTCGAGCAATAGTTGGAGGAGAATAAATAAAACCATTGGAATCATTTGACATATTTTTAGAAATATTTGGAGTATTGAAATCACCAATGAAGATAACCATATGGTCGAATAATTATAAATTAAAGTTTTGAAAGAACTCAAAAATGTCTCATAGGACGTAGACGGTAAGTTAGGCGGAAGGTACATACACCACCAACTAAAAACTTTTTTTGAATTATAATTGAAACACACAAAAATATGTTCAACGCTATTATTAGTACTATAAATTACATAAGCAGGTATGGTGATGCGTATACCAACAAGAACCCTACCACCTCTAGAATAGCTGCTAGTGACACTACTACTATCACATCTAAAAATATTATAATTACTTAAACTTAATTCTCCATCGGCTTTTCGCCATTGAGCCATGTTTCATATTTATTTGAAGTAGATGTACACTGGATTGACAGGTCACGAAATAGATCGTTAACTATATTAGAAATTGACTGAGGAGTTTCATCGGACGCAGGAACATTAAATACCATAAGTTTAGAAGTCTTTGACAACCTTTCCTGTGTTTCATGTAAGATATCACATTCAGAGGCAAGAATCTGAAGTGATTTAACCTCAATGGCCAAAGCGGCGTTTTAATCTTTGACCAGGACCAATTCAGTAGATAACTTATCAAGTGTAGACGAAAAAGATTTTAGATTTTTTTCCAGACTCTTAATACTATTTACACTAGTTACCAGATTACTATCGTGGGCCGAAACAGTCAATTGAGTGGATAACAATAAACTCCAGACACCATCTAAGGTTACTTCCTTTTGGTTTTTTAACGCCCGTCTGGTCACACGCTGTGATTTAGGCGAGTTGTTTTTTACCGTGACATTAAAATAACAAGAACGCCCGGTAAACGAAGAATAGATTACACAGATAGCTCATCAATTAATATGACGCCGAACCAATTGTAGTTAGGCAATATAACATAGCCGAATAGCGGAAACGATAATCCAGCTCCTCCACGGGCGAACAGGTATTAATATTATAAACAGGTAAAAGTAAAACCATAAAAAGAAAAGGAGCACAACCATTACACTATAGAACAACGCTAAAAACATTGGAGTGTGGACCAATCGCAACCCACATGTTACTCGCAAAAATGCTGTTACTGTACATATTGAACAATCACCTATGTAAATAAATTTACAACGGTACACTGCCAAATATATTTCTGACTCTCTCTTTTTGTCGAAATACAAGCCATAAAAAGCATAAGAAAATCACTTGGAAACTATTCGTTTAATAAGGTGTTTGAATTATTCATTGGTTTAATACGGTTTTTAGTACACTTTTAATCAAATTTGTATGGACAAATATTAAAATATTGATTGAAAAGTATCTATACGTTATAATATATGTATTGATGATATAAAATTATATTTTCTTATTTGTATCTTATTCCTAGTAAATGGTTTGTGACAAAATATAATCAACAAGACAAAAGAAAATCACTTCAAAATATTTCGTTCAACGAGCCAGTCAAATTAACCATAGTCTTCAAAAGTTGTAAGTATGCTTTTAACAAAATATGTTTGAGCCTCTATTGAAATAATTACTGCAACGTATAAATAGTTAAATATGCATTGAAGATAAAAAATTGTATTTTTTATTTTGAATCTTAAACACAGGGTGATCCACTTATCGTGAACCACTCAAAAGTTTGGAAGGGTGTAAAAACTAAAAAAAAATTTGAAAAATTGAGATCACATGGTATAAAAAAAAAATATGAAAAAAAAAGGTTAATTTCTCATTAAACCTTATGAGATATTGAGTGGTTCACGATAAGTGGATCACCCTGTATTCTAATAAGTTTAAGTTGTACTATATTTTGCATTATTTATTGTTGTATTAACGCCAAACGGCAATTGTGTAAGTAAACATGAATATAAGACGAATATATGAAATAACAAGTATTAAAATTGAAATTAAGCGAGTAACAACAAAGTGTAATAATTCTAAACAAGTATCTTAAACTAAACATTAATCATTAAGGTAAAAACTATGAGGTAGCGTTATTAAGGAAACGTAGCATTCGATGTAGAGGATAGTTATAACCGTAAGAGGTTGAATGTGGAGGAATATAGAAACATCAGTTTTTGTGATGGTATGGACAATGTCGACGGTAGATTTCAAATAAATGGGCTTAGCTTCTGTTTGGTGGTTAGATAATACTTTATGGTTTGAGTTCAGTTTGATTTTCATATTTTCCTATCACTTATCTTTTGTCAATTTTCTCTTGTCAACATCCTAAATCAATGTCGGGAAAACAGTTTCAGAAAAAACAAAGGTTTCTCCGCTCACAGAAATACATATTACAATCATGGAAATATTTTTCCCCTTTCCTCCCTGACCTATACCCTCCTCTAATTCCATAACTCTGGTCTAAACTCTTAAAATTGATGACGAAATCCCAGTTAAACCCTTAAGACATAGTATTGTTAATACTCTGTTCTCATTATGTCTCCATTCCACAGTGCTAACCATACCAAAAAAATATCTCACTAAGTTTAGAACTAAATCGAATGTTTTACAAAAAGTTATGGTAGGCCTAAAATTAAGTTAAATAATATTATGTTACATTTTTCTTAAATTTTAAGAGAGAGGGGTGATTTTTTTATAATCATTGACACAGTAAAGTATCCTACATGTACGATTACTGGCTCGTAACATAAAAAATGAATTTATCAATCTATATAGATAGGAACTAGGATGTCTTTAGCTATTCTAGTAAAAAAATAATACTAATCAAATGTGTTAATTAAAAAAAAAATTGTCGTGAATCCAAAACCTTCTCGTCTTCCTTCTGGAGGAGACTGTGAACAATTTTAATTGCTCTTATGTTTATTATTTTTTGCAGATAAAATGAAACTTCTCTGTGTTTTAATATCATTTTTCTTTTCAAATGTTTCGGCAGAAAACAGTAATTATTTTACTTTATTTACATACTCACCTACACGATGTAGGTAAAAATGTATATAAAAAAATAGGTAATATTTAACTCTTCTTTACAGCGGACTCCCCATACGCAGGGTCGGTCGCCATTACAAGTCAGTAACATTTTGAATTTTTAGATTGTTCACATTTTTTTTTTTTACAATTTTTTCCATACTGATTTTACAAATATTTTTTAAATAATTTACTATAGACAGACACATCCAGATGGCTTCTGACCATTACTATGATCCAGAAGAAAGTAAGATAATATATACAAACGTTATATACTAATTTATAATTGTGTTCTTATGTTTGCGTAATAGCCAAATTATTTATATATATATATAATAGTTTATTATTTCTATTAATATTCCAAGTGCACGAGTTATGTAGCTAGTTTCAGTGAACCGAACACTGCATTAATGTAACTGCATTTGTAATATTATATCATTTTGAATACGTTTTTTTTTTTATATTTTCGGTTTGGGTTGCGACCGCACCATTGCACATAGACACGTGCCGCCATTGACAGTTTCTATTATTTATTAAGGGCACACTTGACTGTAGGAAGGGCCCATTTAACACAACAGGGGGAGTCGTCTAAGCCATGATGACATTTTATATTTATTATGGTTTTTTTTTTTTTTAATTTAAAGCTGAACCTTTATTCGTTTGATATAGATGGATTGGAGTATGTAATTAGTAAAATTGTTGATGAAGATTTATATAATATAGGTAATATTAATTATTTAGCAATAAAAAATAATAAACATAAATCTTGATAGTAGAAAAAATATTTGAAATTTATATACAGATAACAACAAACGATCTTGTTTAAGCAAATTTATCAGCGATTTAAATCATATCTTTTTATTTATCTTATTCTAATAGCCACAGTTTACATACAGCCATAATTTTTTCATGAAGTTGCTTGATCCAAGTATTTTCTTCCGAAATATTACTACTTAATATGTTTTTTCTATTTGGACCTTCGTATTCTAATTTATACAGATTAAAAAATATTATTGTTATCTTATTTAATGTTGTTTCCAGAGACTATGAGTTTGATGATCGTTTTACCGGGTAAATTGATATTCGTTGCAATTTTTTGGAAATATTTCTACACAATTGTTTGATATTCATTAAAATATATACAACAGTTATGTTTTAATTTCAGAACTTGCATTAACTGATAAGATAGAAGACGAACAAGGTAATAAATATTTACTATTATGTGTAACATATTTCATACATACAATGCGTAAATACACAGAATCACTTTTACAATATTAATTTCTATTATGAGAAAATATTTACATTCAAGTTTTTATTATTTTTATTTTAGAATCTTTGATTAAACAGGAATACATGCAAAGAGAAATATCTCAAAACATTTGTAAATATAAAATACAAAATTATTTTTAAATAAACAATTATCATCAAAATTAATAGTTACTTATTTATAAAGAAAATCTTTGGAAAATGATATTAATTTTCAAATTTATAAAACGATTGTTGTTTTCTAAACTTATGATTATCGCACGAAAAAAATCCTATCCACAAAAATACTTCACTTTATTTAGGTTTTTTAGGTTTTTTTTATTTAATAATAACTTTTACTTTTAAGCTTTTGATGATCGTTTAAAATACGATTCAAATCGTTCATAAAAATGTTGCTATAAGAATAATTTTATTTTTATGTAACATTTTGCATTGATTAATTGGTCTGTTTAATATAAGTTTTAGAGTGACTGTTAACGATAAAATATTAAAACCGGGTTTAATTAAATAGATAATTGTTTGATATCTTTGTTATAGATATTCCTGTGCCTGATGCACCGGATGATACAGAAAACAGTAATTACGAATTTATTCAATAGTAGTAGATAAAAGTTATGGCTTGTTTTATAAATGACATATATTATATTTATTTATATATTTTATGTTAACACATTATAAACACGAATTAATTTATAAAGTTTTATTAACTACAAGATGCTTTATTCATTTTAAAGGTTTTGAAGATTTAAATTTGTTCAGTCTTGGAAATGACAGAAGAAGTCTTACTAGAAAAGCTTTAAAAAATGTAATTCTCCATAAATTAGGTGAATATAAATAAAGTGTTTTAACGGTATTGCTTTTTAAACCATTATATATATATACATATATGAGCAAAAAAAACAAAGTACAAAGTACTTTTGTCGATAGTAGAATACGGATACCGTGTATAGTGTTGTAAATATTTTTTTAAACTTTATTTAAACACTTATTGAAGTTGTGTCTTGCACAATAAAAAAATGATTGGCTAGTAAGCTAAATTTAGCAAAACATTTTTTTTTATTTACATTTAAATGTTTTTGCTATGGGTACACTTTTTTTTTCTTCTAACCGATTTCACGTAACGAAAAATGTATGGGTGTGGCGCAATCTAGCGGTTGTTTTTTTACCAAGAGATGGTGCATGGGTGTTTTTAATTTTCACCGCTAGATGGCACCAAAACGGATTGCAAAATACTCATACCATTCAATGTTTTACTGTGAAGCGGAGAAATGAACTTTTTTTGTACAAATTAACTGATAAAACGGATTTTTTTTTAGCCGCAGCTGCATTTGAACCACGAATAAGCCAAATAGGGGAGATGTATCGTGTTTTTAAGTTGTGTAATTTGTTAGCAATGTGGATAAGTACATACACTACATTATTAACATCTACTGATGTTAATAATTCTATTGATCGCATTTGTATCTTAAACGATGAATCCAACCAAGTTACAAAATACAGATCTATTGAGGGCACATATTATCAAGTAGACGAGGTTATCGTCGATGTACCATTAATAAGTCTTGAACAACTGCTGATGGACAGTGAATAACGTGAAAAAATTATGAAGAATTTATGGAACATATTTTATGATTTACACTCATTATATAAGGTATAACTCCTATAAAATATTTTGTGTGCACTTATATACTTTATAATTTCAAAAATATCTGAATTTTTAATTGATTGTATGTAATTCATAATAAACTGTTTCGTTCACGATGATTAACACATTTGTTTCTCATGTATTTATGTTATTGCTTAAGACTTTATTTTGCTAGGAAACAGGTCTTAAAACCTAGTTTGGTCACTTTGAGGATGGTAGTGTTCTATCTCGCTTTCTACAAAACTTCTTTGCCATATGAAAGAGGCCGTCTTAGCCGAGTTAAATATCAATAAAATCACAATACAGAGAATCAACAAGTAACAATATACAAATGTATTAAAACTATTGTATTTGTTATCATATTTTTTTGGGGGATTTTCCTTAATCCGGATTACTCGCTCTCGTATTATAGTGGCTGTCTAGTTCTTACTTTATATCAAATAAATTACAATTTAAATTATTTTATGTGTACATTATAAAGACAAGTGAGTGTAAAACTAGTAGCTGTTAAAAAATAGTCCAAAATTTACGTCAGTGAATTGTAGATAATATGACGTAATCGTTAAAAAAATAAACCTAAGTAAATAAATTAACAACGGTATAGTTTTCGTCGAAATACAAGCCAGACAAGACATAAGAAAGTCACTCTAAGACGATTTGTTCAATAAGATGTTCGAATTACTCATTGTTTTAAGAAGTTGTAAGTACGCTATAATCCATAATGTATGGACAAATTATAAATTTATAAGACCAACTAAATTACACATAACTACTAAAAAATATTGTTCTGAGAGAGATTGGTCAGTCAATCTTATCACAACTTCGTGGGTAAATACTTAACAACTTCTACATTTGTAAATAAATTCTGACCAATCAGAGTGCAGATTAGCTGGTTGACCGCTCTCTTATCATATGGGCTGTCTAGTTTTTAGTCAACACAAATCGAATTTAAATTTAAAATCTTTTTTTGTAAAACTTAAATAAACGTGTAGTTGTAAAACTAATAGCCAACAAGAAAATAGTCTAGACTCCATTTTGGTGTAATGTAGATATGAAATAAAATAAAAAATATAAACCAGCTATGTAAATAATTGTACAACAGTATTTTGTAAAATATATTTGTACTTTATTACTTCGGTCAAAGTATAAGCGAAACAAGTCTCTGCAAAACAGTTCATTTAACATTAGTCATTGTTTTAATAAGCTGTAAGTAGATTTAAAAAAAAAATTACATGGGCAAATCTTAAAATACTGGTTGAATAATATAAATACGTTAGGTATGCATTAATGATACAAAATTATATTATCTATTATTGTATTAACTATATTTTTTAATCAATAGTAGAGCGTTAATCTAATTGTTAGTTTGTGTTTTATTCAAATACCAAACTTCCACTTGTACATACCCTTTAGCTGTGTACATTGTGTATGTTAATGCAACATCCAGTCAAAAAAATAAAACCAAAACCTTTTCATGTTTTTGTTTGAGGAAACTATAAAAAAATTGTTTTCGTGTTTATTATTATTTGCAGATAAAATGAAACTCTTATATTATGTTTTAATAACATTCGTCTTTTTAAATGTTTCGGCAGAAAGAAGTAATTCATTTATTTTCATTTTAACCTACACGATACGGGTAAAAATATAAAAAAAAGGTAATATTAAACTCTCATTTACAGCGGACTCTTCATATATAAGAACAGTTGCCATTACAAGTCAGTAACAATTTGAGTTTTTTTTTAATTCTTACATTGTATTTATACAATTTTATACATGCTGATTTTATAAATACATATTTTTTAAATTATTTACTACAGACGCATACATCCAGTCAGCTTCTGACTATAATGATGATATAGTAAAAAGTAAGAATTTAAACAGGGTGATCATTTTATCGCGAACCACTCAATATCTCATATGGTTTAATTAGAAAGTACATTTTTTTCTACATAGTGTTTTTATACGATGTGATTTCAATTTTTCACAAATATTTTTTTGTTTTTACCCCCTCAAACATTAATAATTTTTATACCAACATTTGTAACTTAATTGGGAACGTAAGTATTTTAATAACTTTTTAAATTTAAAACCCTAAAGAGTCACTTAAAGCATTATGTAGTTTTATTCTGATGATGATTTGTAGAACTACTATGATTTTTTTTTTGAAATTTTTTTTATAGCTCAAGCCTTTATTTGTTTTTTTTAGATGGATTGGAACATGTAATTGAACAAATTGTTTCTGACGATTGTTATTCACTTGGTAAAACTAATTATATAATAATAAGAAAAAATGAAAATAAAGATTAATAGTAAACAAAATATTTGAAGTATATAGTATAAAAAAAACCACGACAAAATTTCATATTTAAGCAAATTGATCAATGACATACATTTTAGGTTATCAAATTATTTGTCAATTTTACCATTTTATTTATATGTATACATCATAAGGTATTCACCATATTTATTATATTGGGCAAATTGAGTCACTAACTTCCGTATTACTTAACACACGTACTTTTTCTATCTTTACCTTTTTATTTAAATTGGTAATAGATTGGAAAATTCAATCCGATATTATTAATTTATGTTATATTAATTTCAGGCAACATGAGTCTTATGATTGCTGTACCGGGTAATAATTTTCTTTATTTTTTCCGTTTTATGAAAATATTTCCACACAATTGTTCGGTATTCATTAGGTGGTATACAATGATTTTCATATAATTTCAGATCATGCACTTACGGACAACCTAAAGGACCAAGAAGGTAGTCAATAATCGCCTTTATTTATTTAATATTTATAATGCATTACACAGCAATAGCAATATTTAGGTCATGATCTTTTATAAATGTATTTAATTTGTAATTTTGTATTTAGTTTTACTTTAAAATAGTATCTAATTCTTAGTCCTAGACAAACCCTGGTTGCACTACTGTTGCACAAAATCATAGGTGCAGTATTGGTTTGTATTATAATAAAATATGTACATTCAAGTTTATTTTATTTTAAATATAGAATCTATTGAACGAGATATATTTGTGCAACAAAAGATAAACATTGAATTAGGCAAGTATACGATTTATAATTTTTAAGCGAATAATTATCAACATTAATAATTACTTAGTTTTAAAGAAAATTAATAAAAATTCGTATGTTTATTCAATGTATTGCATTGATAAGTTGATCAAAACAAACTCAATTTTAGAATGGCTGTTGTAGATAAAGTATAAAAATTGGGTTGTACTAATTATATGGTTTTTTATATTTTTGTTACAGATATTTCTGTGCCTGATGATCCAAACCAAAGTAATTACGAATTTATTCTACAGTAGTAAATAGAAATAACGACTCTTTTAAAAATAAAATTTGTGTTTTATGTATTTCCTGTTCGCATATTACTAACAATAAATTTAACTTTCAGTTGTTTTAACTATGTAAAATAAATGTGTATAATAACTGAATAATATTTGGCTTTAATAGAATGCTAAATATAAAAAATAAATATTATGTACAACTATTAAATTTCTTTAGGATATGATAGAATACCGAAATTTAATGTTGCAGTGATTGGGCCCTTCCACTCTTCGTCTACAATTTTAGTTGACTACAATTTTATAATATATTAAAAGTTCTTTGCGTTAGTTGAAGCATAGAAAAAAATACTTTCTTCGAGTTTCAAAATAAATATTAGTAATGTTTTAATTCTTTGATATATAACGACAACATTATGAAAATGACGAGAAACTAGTTAATTTTTAGTTTTTTTATTTGAAAATGTTACCACAATCTATACATTTTTGCAGGTTTTGGAAATTTAAATTTGATCGATCTTGGAGATGCGAGAAGACATCTGACTGGAAAAGCATTAAACAATATAATTGCCCGTAAATTACGAAAATTTGGTAAATTACAGTTATAGTGATATTTGCTTTTTAACCATTATATATACAAGCTTAACATGCCTTGATAGCCCGACGCTGTTATCGTAGAATTATGGTTTCTAGATGAATTGGCCCTTTTATTTTTACATACACTTGTAGTATTTTGGTCATAAACAATAAAGAAAAGTTTTGGCCTAAAAACTGAATTTATCAATTTAAAAATTGTCTTTTTAATTTTATTTTTTAGCTTCGTCGTACCACAGATTAAGTGTGTACGCCTGGGAGTATCGCATACACGAAATGTGTGATTTCTTAGGATTGTGGATGAGTACAAAATCTGCTGTATTAACAACTGCTGCTGATATTCATGATTATGTTATTTGTATCTTAATAGATATAGCCGGGCATGTTACAAAATACAGATCTTTCCGGGGCATATACTGGCAAGTACATGTCGACAACATTGATAATAAAATAATAAAACTTGAAGACCAGTTAATTTAGACCACGAATCTAAGATACGAATTTTCTAAAACTATATAATACATTTTCTATAATACTTGCATTGTACACTAATATTGTAATTGTCAATTAGTTTAATGTATTACATAATAAACTGTTTCCCTTAAAATAATAAACACATTTGTTTAAGATTTTTATTTTGAAACATATTTTAAGGTAAGTTTAAACCAACAGGAGGAGGATGATGGTCTCTTTCATCCTATAGATCGTTCCACTAAAAGAGAGACCACCTTAGTCTAGTTAATTATCGATTATTTCAGTCAATTAGCCAATAGAATATTAGGTTTGTATTGGAATACAATTTTAAAAAATACTAATAACTAGGTTTTTTGGCTGATTTAACCTATTATCGGCGTGGCAGTTATAATAGTGATTATTTTTTATCATCAGCGCATAACTGTTATTATTTATTATTTCTAACTAATTATTTATAACTCAAACTTCATCTCCTAATCCATCTCTAACTCCATCTCCAACCCCATCTTTAACTCAATGGCACAATACATCTTCAACTGCATCTTCAATTTTAGCTTAACGCAAACTTCAACTCCTACTCCATCTCTAACTCCATCTACAACTCCATTTCCAACTCCAACTCCAACTCCAACTCCAACTCCAACTCCAACTCCAACTTCATTTTCAACTTCAACTTCAACTTTAACTTCAACTTCAACTTCAACTTCAACTTCAACTCCAACTCCAACTCTAACTTCATTTTCAACTCCAACTTCACTTCATTTTCAACTTCAACTTCAACTTCATTTTCAACTTCAATTTCAACTTCAACTCCAACTCCAACTCCAACTCCAACTCCAACTTCATTTTCAACTTCAACTTCAACTTCAACTTCAACTTCAACTTCAACTTCAACTCCAACTCCAACTTCATTTTCAACTTCAACTTCAACTTCAACTTCAACTTAAACTTCAACTTCAACTTCAACTTCAACTCCAACTCCAACTTCATTTTCAACTTCATTTTCAACTTCAACTTCAACTTCAACTTCAACTTCAACTTCAACTCCAACTTCATTTTCAACTTCAACTATAACTTCAACTTCAACTTCATTTTCAACTTCAACTTCAACTCCAACTCCAACTTCATTTTCAACTACAACTTCACTTCATTTTCAACTTCAACTTCAATTTCAACTTCAACTTCAACTTCAACTTCAACTCCAACTCCAACTCCAACTCCAACTCCAACTCCAACTCCAACTCCAACTCCAACTCCAACTTCAACTTCAACTTCAACTTCATCTTCAACTTCAACTTCAACTTCAACTTCAACTCCAACTCCAACTCTAACTTCATTTTCAACTACAACTTCACTTCATTTTCAACTTCAACTTCAACTTCATTTTCAACTTCAATTTCAACTTCAACTCCAACTCCAACTCCAACTCCAACTCCAACTTCATTTTCAACTTCAACTTCAACTTCAACTTCAACTTCAACTTCAACATCAACTTCAACTCCAACTCCAACTTCATTTTCAACTTCAACTTCAACTTCAACTTCAACTTTAACTTAAACTTCAACTTTAACTTCAACTTCAACTCCAACTCCAACTTCATTTTCAACTTCATTTTCATTTTCAACTTCAACTTCAACTTCAACTTCAACTTCAACTCCAACTTCATTTTCAACTTCAACTATAACTTCAACTTCAACTTCATTTTCAACTTCAACTTCAACTCCAACTCCAACTTCATTTTCAACTACAACTTCACTTCATTTTCAACTTCAACTTCAATTTCAACTTCAACTTCAACTTCAACTTCAACTTCAACTTCAACTCCAACTCCAACTTCAATTTCAACTTCAACTTCAACTTAAACTTCAACTTAATTTTCAACTTCAACTTCAACTTCAACTTCATTTTCAACTTCAACTTCAACTTCAACTTCAACTTCAACTTCAACTTCAACTTCAACTTCAACTTCAACTTCAACTTCAACTTCAACTTCAACTTCATCTCCAACTCCATCTCAAACTCCAACTCCACCTTCATCTTCAGCTTTTGATCCATTTCTATTTGAAGCTTGATTTTCAACTGGACAAAAGACTAAGTTTTAATGAACATACAAATAAAGCTACTATGGAAGCTGGAAATCAACGAATTCAATTGGAAGACTTATGCTAATTATCGGCGGACCGTCCCAATCGAAAAGATTATTGCTAACGACGTAAACTCCAAAATGTTCCACGTATCACCAACATGGGCGAAACTTGCATTCAAGACGGCCAAAAATTGGAAGGTGTGTATCAAAGTCTAACGTCGAGGAGCCCTACGTGTAACTAGAGCCTACCGGACCATGTCTGACGATGCGGCCCTGATTTTGACCTGCATGCTACCAGCGGACTTATTAACCCAAGAGAGAGAGAGGGTTAGGTTTCGAAAGGTAGAAGGTACTACCCAACCTTTTATCATTAAAACGGAGGAAAGGGCTAAAACAATTAGTGAGTGGCAGGAAAAGTGGAGCGCTTCACCTGAAGCTAGCTGGATTAGACGGATCTTGCCGAGTCTGGCCTGATGAATAGAGAGACAGAACCCTGTAGTCACGTTTCACCTAACACAAGTGTTGACAGGTCATGGGTGCTTCCAAGAGTACTTGTGGAAGAGGAAAATAGCCCAGAGTCCACAATGTGTGTACTGTCAGGATCTGATGGATAATGTAGAGCATACAGTGTTCTACTGCGAGCATTGGGCCCATTGTAGTACAGTACTTCAACAACTCTTCAGAAGACCACCAAATCCGAAAGATGTGGAAGATCTGCTGTGTGGCACAAACGTGAAAGAGCTTCCAGAGGGTAGTCATAGAGCCCGTCTAATGGAGGGTCTGACAAATCGCAGATAGCATTCGTGAGCATAGTGGGCTCGATAATGGATGCGAAAACAAATGACGGAAGAGAACGAGAGCGACTCCTTAGAGGAAGAGTGACATAATAGCGTAATAATTGTATAAAACCGAGCATGTAAATGTAAATGTGAGACCCCCCCCCCACCCGCAGGGGTATAGGGGATTTTTTTTACAAATAACAGTATTTATATATGTACATATGTGAATAAACGATGACGGCTAATGAGGGGAAGTCATGTGGAAAACAGTTCCCCCTCATTGGTTTTGTATTAAACAAAAAAAAAGCTCCAGCGCCACCTTATGCTCCATCTCCATCTCCATCTTCAGTTCCTTCAACAGCTCCAGATTGAGCTCCAACTCCATCTCCATCTTTAGTTTTTGCTCCATTTCTATCTGAAGTTTGATCTCTATTTCCATCTCCATATCCAGCTCCAACTTTAGCTCCTGCTGCGTCTCTAGCCCCATCTCTCACCTATTAATTGGTAGAAAAATTGGTTTTAACGCCAATTCCTTTACAAAATATTTTATACTTAAAAATTCACAGAATTATAACGAGACACTTCGCATCCATCAATGATCACATATTTTAATGAAACGATGTAAAATCTATAGGTATCCTTTAAAAAAAATACCAAAACCTGATTATTGTATTATAATATTTTATTTCATTATTTTTTTTAAAACTTTATTCCAACGACCATTATTTTGTCACGTGTAGAAATAATATAAACACAAATGTTTTAAATTTCAATAAATACACATAGCCACAACACAAATATACTTAAATTTTAACAATCTTAAGTGTATAAATTACACTAAGCATAATTATTATTGTCTGTATATATTATTTAATTAAATAATTTCGCGGTTCAAAAAAAATTAAACACGTGCGTGCGAAAATCCTAAAAATGTCATTGTACGATAATATTGTCAATTTAAAATTTACTTAAGTATTCAATTTTTTAACAAAGCTATATTATTGAGTTCAAAATAAAATGTTACATAGTTAAAAGATACCTCCACTGCCCCTATAAAATCATGAAACCTCTAGAAATATTGATAGTTTTACAAATAACTTACTGGAATCATAATTTTCAGACATTTTTATCCTCAGTCCCCCAATGGAGTGTATTTTTAAGTTTTTAAAAAATGTAATTGTTTTTTTCACCTTCATCTGTTATATAGAAGTGATTTTCAAAAATCTGGAAATTGATAAATATTTCATATTTTCAAAAAATGAACTATAATATAAAATTAAAAAAACGTTAAACAAACAAAGAAAAAATTTTTTGGGTGACACAATTTCTAACCACTCGTTTGTAAAACTAATTAATTATCTGCTGTCTTTACAACAAATTAAACAAAAGAAACATTTTTTTTTTTCAAATTTGCTGTTTGATTTATAACACTGTAAAAACGATTTACATTTTGCTTTTTCAATTCACTATATAATTTAGTCTAAGGCAAGAACAAATTATTAATTTTGTATCTGAGTTAGACTTTAATCTAAAGCAGATCTAATAATAAAATGCACTTCAAGTTCATTACTTTATTATTATCATATTTATTGTTTACTATCAATGTACTAGGTGCACCGCCGAATTCGCTCCCACGATTTACCGATAACGAGGTAAATGTTTTATATTTTCTCAAGTAATAGTAATATTTGTAAACTAAGTTTTACCTTATAATATGTAAGTGGTATACAATTATATTATGTTATGGATGGTGTTCTGGTAGAATGTATCTATCAGCCAGGTGCTTTGGTAAAAATTAGTACACAAAAAAAAAATTAACAACTTTCAGTAATAGCTAACAATAAATTATTACCTTTTTCCGTAAATAAAATGATTAACAAATAAAAATTGTACATTTATTCATTATGTATAAATTACAATTTTTGTACAAAAATCTGTAGATAATTAGTTAAATATTATTCTCAAATGAAAAAATTGATCATGGGATTAGAAATATG
Source organism: Adelges cooleyi (assembly GCF_023614345.1). Taxonomy (NCBI): domain Eukaryota; kingdom Metazoa; phylum Arthropoda; class Insecta; order Hemiptera; family Adelgidae; genus Adelges; species Adelges cooleyi. The sequence goes on from NW_026095751.1 coordinate 394,074, forward strand.
TTGGTATACTTTACCATACTACCTAACCTAACCGTCCTAAATTCTTAACATTAGTAACTTTAAGATAAATGATCGAATACCGGTTATAGATCAGTCTAAATTTTCAAAATAAAATGTTACATAGTTAAAAGATACCTCCACTGCCCCTATAAAATCATGAAACCTCTAGACATATTGATAGTTTTACAAATAACTTACTGAATCATAATTTTCAGACATTTTTATCCTCAGTCCCCCAATGGGGACTTCAACTTCAACTTCAACTTCAACTCCAACTTCATTTTCAACTTCAACTTCAACTTCAACTTCAACTTCATTTACAACTTCAACTTCAACTTCAACTTCAACTTCAACTTCAACTTCAACTTCAACTTCAACTTAAACTTCAACTTAATTTCAACTTCAACTTCAACTTCAACTTCATTTTCAACTTCAACTACATTTTCAACTTCAATTTCAACTTCATTTTTAACTCCAACTCCAACTTCATTTTCAACTTCAACTTCAACTTCATTTTTAACTCCAACTCCAACTTCAACTTCAACTTCAACTCCAACTCTAACTTCATTTTCAACTTCAACTTTAACTTCAACTCCAACTTCATCTTCAACTCAACTTCAACTTCATTTTTAACTCCAACTCCAACTTCAACTTCAACTTCAACTTCAACTTCAACTTCATTTTCAACTTCAATTTCAACTTCAACTTCAACTTCAACTTCATTTTCAACTTCAACTTCAACTTCAATTTCAACTCCAACTTCAACTTCAACTTCAACTTCAACTTTAATTTCAACTTCATTTTCAACTTCAATTTCAACTTCAACTTCAATTTCAACTTCATTTTCAACTCCAACTCCAACTCCAACTCCAAATCTAACTCTAATTCCAACTCCAACTTCAACTTCAACTTCAACTTCATTTCAACTCCAACTCCAACTCCAACTCCAACTCAAACTTCAACTTCAACTTCATTTTCAACTTCAATTTCAACTTCATTTTCAACTCCAACTCCAACTCCAACTCCAACTCCAACTCCAACTCCAACTTCAACTTCAACTTCAACTTCAACTTCATTTTCCAACTTCAATTTCAACTTCAACTTCAACTTCAACTTCATTTTCAACTTCAACTTCAACTTCAACTTCATTTACAACTTCAACTTCAACTTCAACTTCAACTTCAACTTCAACTTCATTTTCAACTTCAACTTCATTTTCAACTTCAACTTCAACTTCAATTTCAACTCCAACTTCAACTTCAACTTTAACTTCAACTTTAATTTCAACTTCAACTTCAACTTCATTTTCAACTTCAACTTCAACTTCAACTTCATTTTCAACTTCAACTTCATTTTTAACTCCTACTCCAAATCCAACTCCGACTCCTACTCCAAATCCAACTCCGACTCCAACTTCAACTTCAACTTCATTCTCAACTTCATTTTCAACTCCAACTTCAACTCCAACTTCAACTCCAACTTCAACTTCAACTTCATTTTCAACTTCAACTTCAACTTCAACTTCATATTCAACTTCAACTTTAACTTCATTTCAACTACAACTCCAATTTCAACTTCAACTTCAACTTCAACTTCAACTTCAATTTCAACTTCAACTTCAACTTCAACTTCAACTCAATTTCAACTCCAACTTCAACTTCAACTTCAACTTCAACTTTAATTTCAACTTCATTTTCAACTTCAATTTCAACTTCAACTTCAATTTCAACTTCATTTTCAACTCCACTCCAATCAACTCCAAATCTAACTCTAATTCCAACTTAAACTCATCCTTAATTTTCAACTTCAACTTTCATTTTCAACTTCAACTTCATTTTCAACTTCAATTTCAACTTCATTTTTAACTCCAACTCCAACTTCATTTTCAACTTCAACTTCAACTCCAACTCTAACTTCATTTTTCAACTTCAACTTTAACTTCAACTCCAACTTCATTTTCAACTTCAACTTCAACTTCATTTTTAACTCCAACTCCAACTCAACTTCAACTTCAACTTCAACTTCAACTTCACTTCAACTTCATTTTCAACTTCAACTTCAACTTCAACGGCAACTTTCAACTTCAACTTCAACTTCATTTTCAACTTCAACTTCATTTACAACTTCAACTTCAACTTCATTTTCAACTTCAATTTCAACTTCATTTTCAACTTCAACTTCATTTTCAACTTCAACTTTAACTTCATTTTCAACTCCAACTCCAACTCCAACTTCAACTTCAATTTCAAACTTCAACTTCAACTTCAATTTCATTTTCAACTTCAACTTCAACTTCAACTTCAACTACAACTTCATCACTTCAAACATCAACTTCAACTTCAAACTTCAACACCAACATTCATTTTCAAACTTCAACTTCAACTTCAACTTTAACACTTCATTTCAACTTCAACTTCAACTTCAACTCCAACTTCAACTTCAACTTCAACATCAACTTCAACTTCAACTTCAACTTCACTCCAAATTCACTCACAAATCAAACTACCCAATTCAAGCTCATAATTTCACTTCAACTTCAACTTCAACTCCAACTACAACAACAACTTTCAACTTCAACTCCCAACTTCAACTTCCAATTTCAACTTCAACTTAAACTTCAACTAATTTTCAACTTCAACTTCATTTTACAACTCAACAACAACTTCATTTCACTAACAAATCCAACTTCATCTTTAACTCCCACTCCAACTTCATTTTCAACTACAACTTCAACTCCAACTCTAACAACATTTTCAACTTCAACTATTACAACTCACAACCAACTTCATTTTCAACTTCAACTTCAACTTCATTTTTAACTCCAACTCCAACTTCAACTTCAACTTCAACTTTCAACTTCAACTTCAACTTCAACTTCATTTCAACTTCAACTTCAACTTCAAACTTCAATTTCAACTTCAACTTCAACTTCATTTTCAACTTCAACTTCATATTCAACTTCAACTCACAACTCAATTTCAACTTCAACTTCAACTTCATTTTCACTCCAACTCCAACTCCAACTCCAACTCAAACTTCAACTTCAACTTCATTTTCAACTTCAATTTCAACTTCATTTTCAACTCCAACTCCAACTCCAACTCCAACTCCAACTCCAACTTCAACTTCAACTTCAACTTCAACTTCATTTTCAACTTCAATTTCAACTTCAACTTCAACTTCAACTTCATTTTCAACTTCAACTTCAACTTCATTTACAACTTCAACTTCAACTTCATTTACACTTCAACTTCAACTTCAACTTCAACTTCAACTTCAATTCATTTTCAACTTCAACTTCAACTTCAATTTCAACTCCAACTTCACTTCAACTTAACTTCAACTTTAATTTCAACTTCAACTTCAACTTCATTTTCAACTTCAACTTCAACTTCAACTTCATTTCAACTTCAACTTCATTTTTAACTCCTACTCCAAATCCAACTCCGAATCCAACTCCAAATCCACTCCGACTCCAACTTCAACTTCAACTTCATTCTCAACTTCATTTTCAACTCCAACTTCAACTCCAACTTCAACTTCAACTTCATTTTCAACTTCAACTTCAACTTCAACTTCATATTCAACTTCAACTTTAACTTCATTTTCAACTACAACTCCAATTTCAACTTCAACTTCAACTTCAACTTCAACTTCAATTTCAACTTCAACTTCAACTCAACTTCATTTTCAACTTCAACTTCAACTTCAACTTCAATTTCAACTTCAACTCCAACTCCAACTCCAACTTCAACTTCATTTTCAACTTCAACTTCAACTTCATTTTCACTTCAACTTCAACTTCAACTTCATTTTCAACTTCAACTTCAACTTCAACTTCAACTTTAACTTCATTTTCAACTTCAACTTCAACTTCAACTTCAACTTCAACTTCAACTTCAACTTCAACTTCAACTTCAACTTCAACTTCAACTTCAACTCCAACTTCAACTTCATTTTCAACTTCAACTTAAACTTCAACTTAATTTTCAACTTCAACTTCATTTTCAACTTCAACTTCATTTCAACTTCAATTTCAACTTCAATTTTAAACTCCAACTCCAACTTCATTTTCCAACTTCAACTTCAACTTCATTTTCAACTTCAACTTCAACTCCAACTCTAACTTCATTTTCAACTTCAACTTTAACTTCAACTCCAACTTCATTTCAACTTCAACTCAACTTCATTTTAACTCAACTCCAACTCACCTTCAACTTCAACTTCAACTTCAACTTCATATTCAACTTCAACTTTAACTTCATTTTCAACTACAACCTCCAATTTCAACTTCAACTTCAACTTCAACTTCAACTTCAATTTCAACTTCAACTTCAACTTCAACTTCATTTTCAACTTCAACTTCAACTTCAACTTCAATTTCAACTTCAACTCCACCTCCAACTCCAACTTCAACTTCATTTTCAACTTCAACTTCAACTTCATTTTCAACTTCACTACTTCAACTAATTTCAACTTCAACCAACAACTCCAACTCCAACTCCACTCAACTTCATTTTCAACTTCAACTTCAACTTTATTTCAACTTCAAACTCAACTTCAACTTCAACTTCAACTTCAACTTCAACTCCAACTCCAACTCCGACTCCAACTCCAACTTCAACTTCAACTTTAACTTCAACTTCATATTCAACTTCAACTTCAACTTCAACTTCATTTTCAACTTCCACTTTAACTTCATTTTCAACTACAACTCAATTTCAACTTCAACTTCAATTTCAACTCCAACTCCAACTTCAACTTCAACTTCAACTTTAACTTCAACTTAATTTTCAACTTCAACTTCAACTTCAACTTCATTTTCAACTTTAACTTCAACTTCAATTTCAACTCAACTTCAACTTCAACTTCAACTTCACATTCAATTTCAACTTCATTTTCAACTTCAATTTCAACTTCATTTTCAACTTCAACTTCAGTTTCAACTCAACTTTAACTTCATTTTCAACTCCAACTCAACTCCAACTTCAACTTCAATTTCAACTTCAACTTCAACTTCAATTTCATTTCAACTTCAACTTCAACTTCAACTTCAACTTCAACTTCAACTTCAACTTCAACTTCAACTTCAACTTCAACTCCAACTTCATTTTCAACTTCAACTTCAACTTCAACTTTAACTTCATTTTCAACTTCAACTTCAACTTCAACTTCAACTTCAACTTCAACTTCAACTTCAACTTCAACTTCAACTTCAACTTCAACTTCAACTTCAACTTCAACTTCAACTTCAACTTCAACTTCAACTTCAACTTCAACTTCAACTCCAACTTCAACTTCATTTTCAACTTCAACTTAAACTTCAACTTAATTTTCAACTTCAACTTCATTTTCAACTTCAACTTCATTTTCAACTTCAATTCAACTTCATTTTAACTCCAACTCCAACTTCATTTTCAACTTCAACTTCAACTCCAACTCTAACTTCATTTTCAACTTCAACTTTAACTTCAACTCCAACTTCATTTTCAACTTCAACTTCAACTTCATTTTTAACTCCAACTCCAACTTCAACTTCAACTTCAACTTCAACTTCAACTTCAACTTCAACTTCATTTTCAACTTCAACTTCAACTTCAACTTCAATTTCAACTTCAACTTCAACTTCATTTTCAACTTCAACTTCATTTTCAACTTCAACTTCACTTCAATTTCAATCCAACTTCAACTTCAACTTCAACTTCAACTTTAATTTCAACTTCAACTTCAACTTCATTTTCAACTTCAACTTCAACTTCAACTTCATTTTCAACTTCAACTTCATTTTCAACTTCAATTTCAACTTCATTTTTAACTCCAACTCCAACTTCATTTTCAACTTCAACTTGAATTTCAACTTCAACTTCAACTTCATTTTCAACTTCAACTTCATTTTCAACTTCAACTTCAACTTCAATTTCAACTCCAACTTCAACTTCAACTTCAACTTCAACTTTAATTTCAACTTCATTTCAACTTCAATTTCAACTTTCAACTTCAATTTCAATCATTTCAACTTCAACTTCAACTTCAATTTCAACTCCAACTTCAACTTCAACTTCAACTTCAACTTTAATTTCAACTTCATTTTCAACTTCAATTTCAACTTCAACTTCAACTTCAACTTCAACTTCAACTTCAACTTCAACTCCAACTTCAACTTCAACTTCAACTTCATTTTCAACTCCAACTCCAACTTCAACTTCAACTTCAACTTCATTTTCAACTTCAACTTCAACTTCATTTTCAACTTCAATTTCAACTTCAACTTCAACTTCAACTTCATTTTCAACTTCAACTTCAACTTCAACTTCAACTTCAACTTCAACTTCAACTCCAACTTCAACTTCAACTTCAACTTCATTTTCAACTCCAACTCAACTCCAACTCCAACTCCAACTTCAACTTCAACTTCAACTTCAACTTCATTTTCAACTTCAATTTCAACTTCAACTTCAACTTCAACTTCATTTCAACTTCAACTTCAACTTCATTTACAACTTCAACTTCAACTTCATTTACAACTTCAACTTCAACTTCAACTTCAACTTCAACTTCAACTTCATTTTCAACTTCAACTTCAACTTCAATTTCAACTCCAACTTCAACTTCAACTTTAACTTCAACTTTAATTTCAACTTCAACTTCAACTTCATTTTCAACTTCAACTTCAACTTCAACTTCATTTTCAACTTCAACTTCATTTTTAACTCCTACTCCAAATCCAACTCCGACTCCTACTCCAAATCCAACTCCGACTCCAACTTCAACTTCAACTTCATTCTCAACTTCATTTTCAACTCCAACTTCAACTCCAACTTCAACTTCAACTTCATTTTCAACTTCAACTTCAACTTCAACTTCATATTCAACTTCAACTTTAACTTCATTTTCAACTACAACTCCAATTTCAACTTCAACTTCAACTTCAACTTCAACTTCAATTTCAACTTCAACTTCAACTTCAACTTCATTTTCAACTTCAACTTCAACTTCAACTTCAATTTCAACTTCAACTCCAACTCCAACTCCAACTTCAACTTCATTTCAACTTCAACTTCAACTTCATTTTCAACTTCAACTTCAACTTCAACTTCAATTTCAACTTCAACTCCAACTCCAACTCCAACTTCAACTTCATTTTCAACTTCAACTTCAACTTTATTTTCAACTTCAACTTCAACTTCAACTTCAACTTCAACTTCAACTTCAACTTCAACTCCAACTCCAACTCCGACTCCAACTCCAACTTCAACTTCAACTTTAACTTCAACTTCATATTCAACTTCAACTTCAACTTCAACTTCATTTTCAACTTCAACTTTAACTTCATTTTCAACTACAACTCCAATTTCAACTTCAACTTCAATTTCAACTCCAACTCCAACTTCAACTTCAACTTCAACTTTAACTTCAACTTAATTTTCAACTTCAACTTCAACTTCAACATCATTTTCAACTTTAACTTCAACTTCAATTTCAACTCCAACTTCAACTTCAACTTCAACTTCAACTTCAATTTCAACTTCATTTTCAACTTCAATTTCAACTTCATTTTCAACTTCAACTTCATTTTCAACTTCAACTTTAACTTCATTTTCAACTCCAACTCCAACTCCAACTTCAACTTCAATTTCAACTTCATTTTCAACTTCAACTTCAACTCCAACTCCAACTCCAACTCCAACTCCAAATCCAACTCCAACTCCAACTTCAACTTCAATTTCAACTTCAACTTCAACTTCAACTTCATTTTCAACTTCAACTTCAACTTCAACTTCAACTTCAACTTCAACTTCAACTTCAACTTCAACTTCAACTTCAACTTCAACTTCAACTCCAACTTCATTTTCAACTTCAACTTCAACTTCAACTTCAACTTTAACTTCATTTTCAACTTCAACTTCAACTTCAACTTCAACTTCAACTTCAACTTCAACTTCAACTTCAACTTCAACTTCAACTTCAACTTCAACTCCAACTTCAACTTCATTTTCAACTTCAACTTAAACTTCAACTTAATTTTCAACTTCAACTTCATTTTCAACTTCAACTTCATTTTCAACTTCAATTTCAACTTCATTTTTAACTCCAACTCCAACTTCATTTTCAACTTCAACTTCAACTTCATTTTCAACTTCAACTTCAACTCCAACTCTAACTTCATTTTCAACTTCAACTTTAACTTCAACTCCAACTTCATTTTCAACTTCAACTTCAACTTCATTTTTAACTCCAACTCCAACTTCAACTTCAACTTCAACTTCAACTTCAACTTCATATTCAACTTCAACTTTAACTTCATTTTCAACTACAACTCCAATTTCAACTTCAACTTCAACTTCAACTTCAACTTCAATTTCAACTTCAACTTCAACTTCAACTTCATTTTCAACTTCAACTTCAACTTCCAACTTCAATTTCAACTTCAACTCCAACTCCAACTCCAACTTCAACTTCATTTTCAACTTCAACTTCAACTTCATTTTCAACTTCAACTTCAACTTCAACTTCAATTTCAACTTCAACTCCAACTCCAACTCCAACTTCAACTTCATTTTTCAACTTCAACTTCAACTTTATTTTCAACTTCAACTTCAACTTCAACTTCAACTCCAACTCCAACTCCGACTCCAACTCCAACTTCAACTTCAACTTTAACTTCACTTCATATTCAACTTCAACTTCAACTTCAACTTCATTTTCAACTTCAACTTTAACTTCATTTTCAACTACAACTCCAATTTCAACTTCAACTTCAATTTCAACTCCAACTCCAACTTCAACTTCAACTTCAACTTTAAACTTCAACTTAATTTTCAACTTCAACTTCAACTTCAACTTCATTTTCAACTTTAACTTCAACTTCAATTTCAACTCCAACTTCAACTTCAACTTCAACTTCAACTTCAATTTCAACTTCATTTTCAACTTCAATTTCAACTTCATTTTCAACTTCAACTTCATTTTCAACTTCAACTTTAACTTCATTTTCAACTCCAACTCCAACTCCAACTTCAACTTCAATTTCAACTTCAACTTCAACTTCAATTTCATTTTCAACTTCAACTTCAACTTCAACTTCAACTTCAACTTCAACTTCAACTTCAACTTCAACTTCAACTTCAACTCCAACTTCATTTTCAACTTCAACTTCAACTTCAACTTTAACTTCATTTTCAACTTCAACTTCAACTTCAACTTCAACTTCAACTTCAACTTCAACTTCAACTTCAACTTCAACTTCAACTTCAACTTCAACTTCAACTTCAACTTCAACTTCAACTTCAACTTCAACTTCAACTTCAACTTCAACTTCAACTCCAACTTCAACTTCATTTTCAACTTCAACTTAAACTTCAACTTAATTTTCAACTTCAACTTCATTTTCAACTTCAACTTCATTTTCAACTTCAATTTCAACTTCATTTTTAACTCCAACTCCAACTTCATTTTCAACTTCAACTTCAACTCCAACTCTAACTTCATTTTCAACTTCAACTTTAACTTCAACTCCAACTTCATTTTCAACTTCAACTTCAACTTCATTTTAAACTCCAACTCCAACTTCAACTTCAACTTCAACTTCAACTTCAACTTCAACTTCAACTTCATTTTCAACTTCAACTTCAACTTCAACTTCAATTTCAACTTCAACTTCAACTTCATTTTCAACTTCAACTTCATTTTCAACTTCAACTTCAACTTCAATTTCAACTCCAACTTCAACTTCAACTTCAACTTCAACTTTAATTTCAACTTCAACTTCAACTTCATTTTCAACTTCAACTTCAACTTCAACTTCATTTTCAACTTCAACTTCATTTTCAACTTCAATTTCAACTTCATTTTTAACTCCAACTCCAACTTCATTTTCAACTTCAACTTGAATTTCAACTTCAACTTCAACTTCATTTTCAACTTCAACTTCATTTTCAACTTCAACTTCAACTTCAATTTCAACTCCAACTTCAACTTCAACTTCAACTTCAACTTTAATTTCAACTTCATTTTCAACTTCAATTTCAACTTCAACTTCAATTTCAACTTCATTTTCAACTTCAACTTCAACTTCAATTTCAACTCCAACTTCAACTTCAACTTCAACTTCAACTTTAATTTCAACTTCATTTTCAACTTCAATTTCAACTTCAACTTCAACTTCAACTTCAACTTCAACTTCAACTTCAACTCCAACTCCAACTCCGACTCCAACTCCAACTTCAACTTCAACTTCAACTTCATTTTCAACTCCAACTCCAACTTCAACTTCAACTTCAACTTCATTTTCAACTTCAACTTCAACTTCATTTTCAACTCCAACTCCAACTCCAACTTCAACTTCAACTTCAACTTCATTTTCAACTTCAACTTCAACTTCATTTTCAACTCCAACTTCAACTTCAACTCCAACTCCAACTCCAACTCCAACTCCAAATCCAACTTCATTTTCAACTTCAACTTCAATTTCAACTTCATTTTCAACTTTAACTTCAACTTCAACTTCAACTTCAACTTCATTTTCAACTTCAACTTCAATTTCATTTTAACTCCAACTCCAACTCCAACTTCAACTTCATTTTTAACTCCAACTCCAAATCCAACTCCAACTCCAACTTCAACTTCAACTTCATTTTCAACTTCAACTTCAACTTCAACTTCATTTTCAACTTCAACTTTAACTTCATTTTCAACTACAACTCCAATTTCAACTTCATTTTCAACTCCAACTTCAACTCCAACTTCAACTTCAACTTCATTTTCAACTTCAAATTCAACTTCAATTTCATTTTCAACTCCAACTCCAACTCCAACTCCAACTCCAACTCCAACTCCAACTCCAACTTCAACTTCAACTTCAACTTCATTTTCAACTCCAACTCCAACTCCAACTTCAACTTCAACTTCAACTTCATTTTCAACTTCAACTTCAATTTCATTTTCAACTCCAACTCCAACTCCACTTCAACTTCAACTCCAACTTCAACTTCAACTCCAACTCCAACTCCAACTTCAACTTCAACTTCAATTTCATTTTTAACTCCAACTCAACTCCAACTTCAACTCCAACTTCAACTTCAACTTCAACTTCATTTTCAACTTCAACTTCAACTTCATTTTCAACTTCAACTTTAACTTCAATTTCAACTCCAACTCCAACTTCAACTTCAACTTCAACTTCATTTTCAACTTTAACTTCAACTTCAATTACAACTCCAACTTCAACTCCAACTTCAACTTCAACTTCAACTTCAACTTCAACTTCAACTTCAACTTCAACTTCAACTCCAACTCCAACTCCAACTCCAAATCCAACTTCAACTCCAACTTCAACTTCAATTTCAACTTCATTTTCAACTTCAACTTCAACTTCAACTTCAACTCCAACTTCATTTTCAACTTCAACTTCAACTTCAACTTCATTTTCAACTTCAACTTTAACTTCATTTTCAACAACAACTCCAATTTCAACTTCATTTTCAACTTCAATTTCAACTCCAACTTCAACTTCAACTTCAACTTCAATTTCAACTTCATTTTCAACTTCAACTTCAACTTCAACTTCAATTTCAACTTCAACTCCAACTCCAACTTCAACTTCAACTTCAACTTCATTTTCAACTTCAATTTCAACTTCAACTTCAACTTCAACTTCATTTACAACTTCAACTTCAACTTCAATTTGAACTTCAACTTCATTTTCAACTCCAACTTCAACTTCAACTTCAACTTCAACTTCAACTCCAACTCCAACTCCAACTCCAAATCCAACTTCAACTCCAACTTCAACTTCAATTTCAACTTCATTTTCAACTTCAACTTCAACTTCAACTTCAACTCCAACTTCATTTTCAACTTCAACTTCAACTTCAACTTCATTTTCAACTTCAACTTTAACTTCATTTTCAACAACAACTCCAATTTCAACTTCATTTTCAACTTCAATTTCAACTCCAACTTCAACTTCAACTTCAACTTCAATTTCAACTTCATTTTCAACTTCAACTTCAACTTCAACTTCAATTTCAACTTCAACTCCAACTCCAACTTCAACTTCAACTTCAACTTCATTTTCAACTTCAATTTCAACTTCAACTTCAACTTCAACTTCATTTACAACTTCAACTTCAACTTCAATTTGAACTTCAACTTCAACTTCATTTTCAACTTCAACTTCATTTTCAACTTCAACTTCAACTTCAATTTCAACTCCAACTTCAACTTCAACTTCAACTTCAACTTTAATTTCAACTTCAATTTCAACTTCAACTTCAATTTCAACTTCATTTTCAACTCCAACTCCAACTCCAACTCCAACTCAAACTTCAACTTCAACTTCATTTTCAACTTCAATTTCAACTCCAACTCCAACTCCAACTCCAACTCCAACTTCAACTTCAACTTCAACTTCAACTTCATTTTCAACTTCAACTTCAACTTCAACTTCATTTTCAACTTCAACTTCATTTTTAACTCCTACTCCAAATCCAACTCCAACTCCAACTCCAAATCTAACTCTAAATCCAACTCCAACTTCAACTTCAACTTCAACTTCATTTTCAACTCCAACTCCAACTCCAAATCCAACTCAACTCCAACTTCAACTTCAACTTCAACTTCAACTTCATTTTCAACTTCAATTTCAACTTCAACTTCAACTTCAACTTCAACTTCAACTTCAACTTCAACTTCAACTTCAACTTCAACTTCAACTTCAACTTCAACTTCGACTTCGACTCCGACTCCGACTCCGTCTCCGACTCCGACTCCAACTCCAACTCCAACTCCAACTTCAACTTCAACTTCAACTTCAACTTCATTTTCAACTCCAACTTCAACTTCAACTTCAACTTCAACTTCAACTCCAACTCCAACTCCAACTCCAAATCCAACTTCAACTCCAACTTCAACTTCAACTTCAACTTCATTTTCAACTTCAACTTCAACTTCAACTTCAACTTCAACTTCAACTTCAACTTTAATTTCAACTTCAATTTCAACTTCAACTTCAATTTCAACTTCATTTTCAACTCCAACTCCAACTCCAACTCCAACTCAAACTTCAACTTCAACTTCATTTCAACTTCAATTTCAACTCCAACTCCAACTCCAACTCCAACTCCAACTTCAACTTCAACTTCAACTTCAACTTCATTTTCAACTTCAATTTCAACTTCAACTTCAATTTCAACTTCATTTTCAACTCCAACTCCAACTCCAACTCCAACTCAAACTTCAACTTCAACTTCATTTTCAACTTCAATTTCAACTCCAACTCCAACTCCAAATCCAACTCCAACTCCAACTTCAACTTCAACTTCAACTTCAACTTCATTTTCAACTTCAATTTCAACTTCAACTTCAACTTCAACTTCAATTTCAACTTCATTTTCCACTCCAACTCTAACTCCAACTCCAACTCCAACTCCAACTCCAACTTCAACTTCAACTTCATTTTCAACTTCAACTTCAACTTCAACTTCATTTTCAACTTCAACTTTAACTTCATTTTCAACTACAACTCCAATTTCAACTTCAACTTCAACTTCAACTTCAACTTCAATTTCAACTTCAACTTCAACTTCAACTTCAACTTCAATTTCAACTTCATTTTCAACTTCAACTTCAACTTCAACTTCAATTTCAACTCCAACTCCAACTCCAACTTCAACTTCAACTTCAACTTCAACTTCATTTTCAACTCCAACTTCAACTTCAACTTCAACTTCAACTTCAACTCCAACTCCAACTCCAACTCCAAATCCAACTTCAACTCCAACTTCAACTTCAATTTCAACTTCATTTTCAACTTCAACTTCATTTTCAACTTCAACTTCAACTTCATTTTCAACTACAACTCCAATTTCAACTTCAACTCCAACTCCAACTTCAACTTCAACTTCAACTCCAACTCCAACTCCGACTCCAACTCCAACTCCAACTTCAACTTCAACTTCATTTACAACTTCAACTTCAACTTCAACTTCAACTTCAACTTCAACTTCAACTTCAACTTCAACTTCAACTTCGACTCCGACTCCGACTCCGTCTCCGACTCCGACTACCAACTCCAACTCCAACTCCAACTTCAACTTCAACTTCAACTTCAACTTCATTTTCAACTCCAACTTCAACTTCAACTTCAACTTCAACTTCAACTCCAACTCCAACTCCAACTCCAAATCCAACTTCAACTCCAACTTCAACTTCAATTTCAACTTCATTTTCAACTTCAACTTCAACTTCAACTTCAACTCCAACTTCATTTTCAACTTCAACTTCAACTTCAACTTCATTTTCAACTTCAACTTTAACTTCATTTTCAACAACAACTCCAATTTCAACTTCATTTTCAACTTCAATTTCAACTCCAACTTCAACTTCAACTTCAACTTCAATTTCAACTTCATTTTCAACTTCAACTTCAACTTCAACTTCAATTTCAACTTCAACTCCAACTCCAACTTCAACTTCAACTTCAACTTCATTTTCAACTTCAATTTCAACTTCAACTTCAACTTCAACTTCATTTACAACTTCAACTTCAACTTCAATTTGAACTTCAACTTCATTTTCAACTCCAACTTCAACTTCAACTTCAACTTCAACTTCAACTCCAACTCCAACTCCAACTCCAAATCCAACTTCAACTCCAACTTCAACTTCAATTTCAACTTCATTTTCAACTTCAACTTCAACTTCAACTTCAACTCCAACTTCATTTTCAACTTCAACTTCAACTTCAACTTCATTTTCAACTTCAACTTTAACTTCATTTTCAACAACAACTCCAATTTCAACTTCATTTTCAACTTCAATTTCAACTCCAACTTCAACTTCAACTTCAACTTCAATTTCAACTTCATTTTCAACTTCAACTTCAACTTCAACTTCAATTTCAACTTCAACTCCAACTCCAACTTCAACTTCAACTTCAACTTCATTTTCAACTTCAATTTCAACTTCAACTTCAACTTCAACTTCATTTACAACTTCAACTTCAACTTCAATTTGAACTTCAACTTCAACTTCATTTTCAACTTCAACTTCATTTTCAACTTCAACTTCAACTTCAATTTCAACTCCAACTTCAACTTCAACTTCAACTTCAACTTTAATTTCAACTTCAATTTCAACTTCAACTTCAATTTCAACTTCATTTTCAACTCCAACTCCAACTCCAACTCCAACTCAAACTTCAACTTCAACTTCATTTTCAACTTCAATTTCAACTCCAACTCCAACTCCAACTCCAACTCCAACTTCAACTTCAACTTCAACTTCAACTTCATTTTCAACTTCAACTTCAACTTCAACTTCATTTTCAACTTCAACTTCATTTTTAACTCCTACTCCAAATCCAACTCCAACTCCAACTCCAAATCTAACTCTAATTCCAACTCCAACTTCAACTTCAACTTCAACTTCATTTTCAACTCCAACTCCAACTCCAACTCCAACTCAAACTTCAACTTCAACTTCATTTTCAACTTCAATTTCAACTCCAACTCCAACTCCAAATCCAACTCCAACTCCAACTTCAACTTCAACTTCAACTTCAACTTCATTTTCAACTTCAATTTCAACTTCAACTTCAACTTCAACTTCAATTTCAACTTCATTTTCCACTCCAACTCTAACTCCAACTCCAACTCCAACTCCAACTCCAACTTCAACTTCAACTTCATTTTCAACTTCAACTTCAACTTCAACTTCATTTTCAACTTCAACTTCAACTTCAACTCCAACTCCAACTCCAACTCCAAATCCAACTTCAACTCCAACTTCAACTTCAATTTCAACTTCATTTTCAACTTCAACTTCAACTTCAACTTCAACTCCAACTTCATTTTCAACTTCAACTTCAACTTCAACTTCATTTCAACTTCAACTTTAACTTCAATTTCAACAACAACTCCAATTTCAACTTCATTTTCAACTTCAATTTCAACTCCAACTTCAACTTCAACTTCAACTTCAATTTCAACTTCATTTTCAACTTCAACTTCAACTTCAACTTCAATTTCAACTTCAACTCCAACTCCAACTTCAACTTCAACTTCAACTTCATTTTCAACTTCAACTTCAACTTCAACTTCAACTTCAACTTCAACTTCAACTTCAACTTCATTAACTTCAACTTCAACTTCAACTTCAACTTCAACTTCATTTTCAACTTCAACTTCAACTTCAACTCAACTCCAACTTCAACTCCAACTTCAACTTCAACTCCAACTTCAACTTCAACTTCAACTTCAACTTCAACTTCAACTTCATTTTCAACTTCAACTTCAACTCCAACTTCAACTCCAACTCCAACTTCTACTTTCAACTCCAACTACAACTCCAACTCCAACTCCAACTCCAACTTCAACTCCAACTCCAACTTCAACTCCAACTCCAACTTCAACTTCAACTTCAACTTCAACTTCAACTTCATTTTCAACTTCAACTTCAACTTCAACTTCATTTTCAACTTCAACTTCAACTTCAACTCCAACTCCAACTCCAACTTCAACTCCAACTCCAACTCAACTTCAACTTCAACTCCAACTTCAACTTCAACTTCAACTTCAACTCCAACTCCAACTCCAACTCCAACTTCAACTTCAACTTCAACTTCAACTTCAACTTCAACTTCAACTCCAACTCCAACTCCAACTCCAACTCCAACTTCAACTTCAACTTCAACTTCAACTTCAACTTCAACTTCAACTTCAACTTCAACTTCAACTTCAACTTCAACTTCAACTCCAACTCCAACTTCAACTTCAACTTCAACTTCAACTTCAACTTCAACTTCAACTTCATTTTCAACTTCAACTTCAACTTCAACTTCAACTTCAATTTGAACTTCAACTCCAACTTCAACTTCAACTCCAACTCCAACTTCTACTTTAACTCCAACTCCAACTCCAACTTCATTTTCAACTTCAACTTCAACTTCAACTTCAACTTCAACTTCATTTTCAACTTCAACTTCAACTTCAACTTCAACTTCAACTTCAACTTCAACTTCATTTTTAACTTCAACTTCAACTTCAACTTCAACTTCAACTTCAACTTCATTTTTAACTTCAACTCCAACTCCAACTCCAACTCCAACTCCAACTCCAACTCCAACTTCATTTTCAACTTCAACTTCAATTTCAACTTCAACTTCAACTTCAACTTCAACTTCAACTTCAACTCCAACTCCAACTTCATTTTCAACTTCAACTTCAACTTCAACTCAACTTTAACTTCAATTTCAACTTCAACTCCAACTCCAACTCCAACTCCAACTCCAACTTCATTTTCAACTTCAACTTCAACTTCAACTTCAACTCCAACTCCAACTCCAACTCCAACTCCAACTTCATTTTCAACTTCAACTTCATTTTCAACTTCAACTTCATTTTCATTTTCAACTTCAACTTCAACTTCAACTTCAACTCCAACTTCATTTTCAACTTCAACTTCAACTTCAACTTCAACTTCAACTTCAACTTCATTTTTAACTTCAACTTCAACTTCAACTTCATTTTCAACTTCAACTTCAACTTCAACTTCAACTTCATTTTCAACTTCAACTTCAACTCCAACTCCAACTCCAACTCCAACTTCTACTTTAACTCCAACTACAACTCCAACTCCAACTCCAACTCCAACTTCATTTTCAACTTCAACTTCAACTTCAACTCTCAACTTCAACTTCAACTTCATTTTCAACTTCAACTTCAACTTCAACTTCAACTTCAACTTCATTTTCAACTTCAACTTCAACTTCAACTCCAACTCCAACTCCAACTTCTACTTTAACTCAACTCAACTCCAACTACAACTCCAACTCCAACTCCAACTCCAACTTCATTTTCAACTCCAACTTCATTTTCAACTTCATTTTCAACTCCAACTCCAACTCCAATTCCAACTCCAACTTCAACTTCATTTTTAACTTCAACTTCAACTTCAACTTCAACTTCAACTTCATTTTCAACTTTAACTTCAACTTCAACTTCAACTTCATTTTTAACTTCAACTTCAACTTCAACTTCAACTTCAACTTCAACTTCAACTTCATTTTCAACTTCAACTTCAACTTCAACTTCAACTTCAACTTCAATTTGAACTTCAACTCCAACTCCAACTCCAACTCCAACTCCAACTTCATTTTCAACTTCAACTTCATTTTCAACTTCAACTTCAACTTCATTTTCAACTTCAACTTCAACTTCAACTTCAACTTTAACTTCAACTCCAACTTCATTTTCAACTTCAACTTCAACTTCAACTTCAACTTCAACTTCAACTTCAACTTCATCTCCAACTCCATCTCAAACTCCAACTCCACCTTCATCTTCAGCTTTTGATCCATTTCTATTTGAAGCTTGATTTTCAACTGGACAAAAGACTAAGTTTTAATGAACATATAAATAAAGCTACTATGGAAGCTGGAAATCAACGAATTCAATTGGAAGACTCATGCTAATTATCGGCGGACCGTCCCAATCGAAAAGATTATTGCTAACGACGTAAACTCCAAAATGTTCCACGTATCACCAACATGGGCGAAACTTGCATTCAAGACGGCCAAAAATTGGAAGGTGTGTATCAAAGTCTAACGTCGAGGAGCCCTACGTGTAACTAGAGCCTACCGGACCATGTCTGACGATGCGGCCCTGATTTTGACCTGCATGCTACCAGCGGACTTATTAACCCAAGAGAGAGAGAGGGTTAGGTTTCGAAAGGTAGAAGGTACTACCCAACCTTTTATCATTAAAACGGAGGAAAGGGCTAAAACAATTAGTGAGTGGCAGGAAAAGTGGAGCGCTTCACCTAAAGCTAGCTGGATTAGACGGATCTTGCCGAGTCTGGCCTGATGAATAGAGAGACAGAACCCTGTAGTCACGTTTCACCTAACACAAGTGTTGACAGGTCATGGGTGCTTCCAAGAGTACTTGTGGAAGAGGAAAATAGCCCAGAGTCCACAATGTGTGTACTGTCAGGATCTGATGGATAATGTAGAGCATACAGTGTTCTACTGCGAGCATTGGGCCCATTGTAGTACAGTACTTCAACAACTCTTCAGAAGACCACCAAATCCGAAAGATGTGGAAGATCTGCTGTGTGGCACAAACGTGAAAGGGTCTGACAAATCGCAGATAGCATTCGTGAGCATAGTGGGCTCGATAATGGATGCGAAAACAAATGACGGAAGAGAACGAGAGCGACTCCTTAGAGGAAGAGTGACATAATAGCGTAATAATTGTATAAAACCGAGCATGTAAATGTAAATGTGAGCCCCCCCCCCCCCCACCCGCAGGGGTATAGGGGATTTTTTTACAAATAACAGTATTTATATATGTACATATGTGAAAAAACGATGACGGCTAATGAGGGGAAGTCATGTGGAAAACAGTTCCCCCTCATTGGTTTTGTAATTAACAAAAAAAAAAGCTCCAGCGCCACCTTATGCTCCATCTCCATCTCCATCTTCAGTTCCTTCAACAGCTCCAGATTGAGCTCCAACTCCATCTCCATCTTTAGTTTTTGCTCCATTTCTATCTGAAGTTTGATCTCTATTTCCATCTCCATATCCAGCTCCAACTTTAGCTCCTGCTGCGTCTCTAGCCCCATCTCTCACCTATTAATTGGTAGAAAAATTGGTTTTAACGCCAATTCCTTTACAAAATATTTTATACTTAAAAATTCACAGAATTATAACGAGACACTTCGCATCCATCAATGATCACATATTTTAATGAAACGATGTAAAATCTATAGGTAGCCTTTAAAAAAAATACCAAAACCTGATTATTGTATTATAATATTTTATTTCATTATTTTTTTTAAAACTTTATTCCAACGACCATTATTTTGTCACGTGTAGAAATAATATAAACACAAATGTTTTAAATTTCAATAAATACACATAGCCACAACACAAATATACTTAAATTTTAACAATCTTAAGTGTATAAATTACACTAAGCATAATTATTATTGTCTGTATATATTATTTAATTAAATAATTTCGCGGTTCAAAAAAAATTAAACACGTGCGTGCGAAAATCCTAAAAATGTCATTGTACGATAATATTGTCAATTTAAAATTTACTTAAGTATTCAATTTTTTAACAAAGCTATATTATTGAGTTCAAAATAAAATGTTACATAGTTAAAAGATACCTCCACTGCCCCTATAAAATCATGAAACCTCTAGAAATATTGATAGTTTTACAAATAACTTACTGGAATCATAATTTTCAGACATTTTTATCCTCAGTCCCCCAATGGAGTGTATTTTTAAGTTTTTAAAAAATGTAATTGTTTTTTCACCTTCATCTGTTATATAGAAGTGATTTTCAAAAATCTGGAAATTGATAAATATTTCATATTTTCAAAAAATGAACTATAATATAAAATTAAAAAAACGTTAAACAAACAAAGAAAAAATTTTTTGGGTGACACAATTTCTAACCACTCATTTGTAAAACTAATTAATTATCTGCTGTCTTTACAACAAATTAAACAAAAGAAACATTTTTTTTTTTCAAATTTGCTGTTTGATTTATAACACTGTAAAAACGATTTACATTTTGCTTTTTTAATTCACTGTATAATTTAGTCTAAGGCAAGAACAAATTATTAATTTTGTATCTGAGTTAGACTTTAATCTAAAGCAGATCTAATAATAAAATGCACTTCAAGTTCATTACTTTATTATTATCATATTTATTGTTTACTATCAATGTACTAGGTGCACCGCCGAATTCGCTCCCACGATTTACCGATAACGAGGTAAATGTTTTATATTTTCTCAAGTAATAGTAATATTTGTAAACTAAGTTTTACCTTATAATATGTAAGTGGTATACAATTATATTATGTTATGGATGGTGTTCTGGTAGAATGTATCTATCAGCCAGGTGCTTTGGTAAAAATTAGTACACAAAAAAAAAATTAACAACTTTCAGTAATAGCTAACAATAAATTATTACCTTTTTCCGTAAATAAAATGATTAACAAATAAAAATTGTACATTTATTCATTATGTATAAATTACAATTTTTGTACAAAAATCTGTAGATAATTAGTTAAATATTATTCTCAAATGAAAAAATTGATCATGGGATTAGAAATATGTTGGTATACTTTACCATACTACCTAACCTAACCGTCCTAAATTCTTAACATTAGTAACTTTAAGATAAATGATCGAATACCGGTTATAGATCAGTCTAAATTTTTAGCAAACTGCTCTAAAAAGTTGAATAAATATATACGTCATCGTTTAGGTTTTAATATTTAATAAAACTCTAGAAACAAAATAATCCTCTAAATATTGTCAAACATTTTAGAATAACTAAATTAAAGCGTATCCAAAAAGAAAAACTGCAATTATTTTAAAAGAATATTGTTAACAATATTGTTAAAAACAAATGACAGCTTCTAGATGCTGTGTATTTATACCTGACAGATTTTCTTGGAATACAGCCAGATAAAGAAAATAGTAATATGACACTGACTCATTTGTTGGCATTTGTGGGTCCTTCTATTACTCATATAAATTTAATTAATGGGTACTTCACACTTTATCCAACGGAAAGGCAAAAACAAGGTAACCATCAATAATTATACTCCATTTATCATTTAATTATAATCGTTTAGCTTCTTAAGACATCTAGCAAAACAATTTGTCGAATACACGTGTTATTTATTTTATTTTTTATTTTTTACAAGTAATGAGTATATATTATATTATATTATCTTAAGTACTTATTATATAGTATCTTATACAGATTGTATTTTTTTTACTTTTAATACTAATATTGCAACTAGTTCTTGGCATAATTTGCTTCGTTCGGCCTATTATTCACAAAAAATAAATCACTGCAAAGGAATTAATTTTGAAAATAAAGTTAAGTTGGAGCAAAAAAAAAAGTGTATTATTTTTGTAAATATTCGTTGCTTGTTTTAATTTTCTTTGGCTATTGTGTTTTGTGCATCTGCTGTTTATATTCTAACAATTTATTATTCTACCCATCGATTTATTATTTTTAAATGAGACACATTTGTTTTGTATTTGTAGACAATATTGATGTATTTCTATTTACGCGCCTTATAAGAGCAATTAGCTTTGGAACTGGAAAGAATCCATTACGGTTCGCTAATGAATTAGTAGTAAAATTCACAGGAAAAAAGGACATGCAAGGACTAAACAGTAGGTCACTTAAATGTATTAAAAATACTTGTAGTATTAAGATACTTAGTGTTATTAGGTAACATTCTAGGTCCCAGAAGATTACCTACTCATATCTAAATTTTAATAAAATTACAAGAATTTCAAAAACTAAAAAGTAAATATAAAACACTTATATTATTATGTTTTGTAATTATTTACCTAGTGATTCAGAAAGTTGCGTCCGTAGAGGAAATACGTCAAAGAACGAAGCAAGAAAGATTGGTAATTCTTTGTTAGTTTTTGGATATCTTTGTTTTTATAGCCAATCTAAATGTTATCTATTTTATTTTTTTGATTATTTAAATAAGATAGTAATGTAGGGTTTTCTTATTTTTTTTTGTTTTATCTAAATCTAGGTAATATGTTGTGTTATTATAGACAAACCTATGTTCTTTTTTAATTCCACGTTGGCTATCAACCAGCTCCAAATGTTGTACTAAAGTAATTTATATATATATATATATCGCCAACGGTAGCCAAATGACTTTGATATGTTTGATGTGCAAATAGGGGGACTAAAGGGATAAAATAAAAATTAAAAAAAAAATTAACAATAATTTATTATTTAATGTGGTATTCACACATGGTAATATCTTAAAACTCTTAAATTTCTTAGGAATACTTCAGTGAACATTTTTTTTCAAATTATTCGAAGACTTTTTTAGTTGAACAACTTTATAGTAGTAACATACAGGGTATTTCATCTACGATGAGCCAGAATACATTTTTATTTCAGAAGTTTTAAGGCAAAAAGCTTCAGTATATTTTATATCGTAATCATATCACAACTAACAACTATGACGTTTAAATTAATGTACTTTTGAATTTTTTATGTTAAAGCAACCTAAAGTTGTTAAATAATATGCTTCAATATTTTCAGGCTGTACAAACTTTGTACGATCTAGCTATTAAACGTTTCAACCTTCAACCTAACAGTAACCTTACTTTTAGTCAATTATTATGTGTTTTGGGTGACACTAATAAAAATACAATTTTCGAGTATTTTAAGAATAACCCGTTAGCAGCAGTAAACCAAGGTAACCAAGTATACTTAATTTATTATGTAATAGTTATTTTCAAGATATCTAAAAATTAAATGTGAAGATGTGAGTTGGTTGGTTTAAGGAGGTAACTATTCTCATTCGCTTTAAAAAAAAGTGAAACGTATATCCTTTACTTCTTTTTCCTAAAACGTCATAGATATTTATCATAAAACGGCATACCATAATAATCTATTATATCTATTAATGATGATAATGAACTATAATATAATCTATCCATATAAAATAAATAAGTACAATTTCCTATAATTGTGATCTGGAAAATGTAAAAACTAGTCGAAAATAATATAAATATATAACATGTTATAATTTTTAAATGAAATACTTAATGTTTATGTAAGGTTTTTTTTTAGACACTATATATCCAGATCTAATTGATGACATCGTGAGAACAATTTGTGAAAAAAATAATACAAGCGTACTAGATTTTTTGACGGCAGTTAATAATTCAATGCGTTATTTGTTGAGCGATTATTAACTTGTTCAGAATATAAGATTATTTATATTTAGTATAATTTATTTATTAATATAGTGCTGTACTAAAAAAATCGTCAATCATCCACTCATATATTATGTTATATTTTCAAATATGCAGTATGAAATGTAAATTACTTTGACTGTTTGTGAAATGTTAAATATTGAGTATTAACACAATGTTTTTTATCAAAAAACTTTGAAATATTCATAGTTCGAGTTACGACTGTTCCTCTTTGGTAGATACCGTCAAACTAGACATGGATACCAGTTTTCTAAATATTTCATTAGCGCAAGACAACGAGTGACAAAGAAAAATCAATGATAAGAGGAGAAATCACTGACAAGAAGGGGGGAATGATACTACCCTCACATAGGATAATATACTATAGCCAGGCCATAGCAAAGTTTTTTTTTTTTGTTTCGGTTATGTACATTACCAGAAAAATAACCACCTGTGACGGCTTCAAAGGTGCAGAAAAATATAACCATAATACATTTTGTAAAAAAAAAAAATATATATTCGCGATAGAAGGGTGTGAATGACAATGGAAGTGTTAATACATACTATACAATTATAAAAATCTAGTATATTAATTATCGTACTTGTATTAATACTATAATATATTACCTATGTCGCCACATTATTATTATACCTAATTATTATTGCTACGATCATTCGACGATCGAGTAACACACAAACGACTATATTTTATGTAGGTACGGACCCATAAAAAATGTATCACACGTTTTTTTGTTCACTTGTTGTTGTTGTTATCTACCCTGTAAAAATGCCCAAACCCGGAAGAAGCTGGGTTTGGCAGTATGCAAACGGAATAAGTACTGAAAAACCATACTGCAATTATTTATGCGAAGAAAATGTGTTTAACGTTGTCTGTAAAATAGTTACATTCAATGTTTCAGGCTAAAACACAGAAATATTTCTATAGTAACTTGCACTTTTTAAAGGTGTATGTGGTCAATGAAAATGTTACAGAAGCCACAGTACTATACAGTGTACTATATTGTACAAACAAACAAAAATTTCCCTACTCATACTTTAATAAAATACTATGTATAAGCACATTTTTCTTTCCTTGATGATTATATGATATTGTTTTTGATTGACATTATAAAATTACAAATTATTTAGCTACGTCGGTAGTTTCAAGAGCGCTTTCCACTTTTAGTCAGTAACGTATACATTTAATTAACTAATGAAATTAAGAATAACTTTTTAAGTTATTGCAGTTTAAACTTTATGATGGGAGGTTGAATGCGGTAGAGTAATGCGTGAAAAAAAATACTACTCTCCACCTTTCCTCCCGCTCAAAAATTTTGAACTTTACCAACTTTAAAATTAAAAATCCAAAAAAGGTTATTGACGAAACAAAGTGTTCAGTAAATTACCTATTATTATTTTATAAAGTTAAGTGATTTAAGTTTACTTAGTAAAGTAGACCATACCCTCGCCTCCCCCTATCCCCAATTATCGAGCGGGTCCTTTAAAGTATATTAGATAAGAACAGTTAGGAAAAACATTTTGCTAAAACTACTTTAAACAAAATATCATAAGACATTAAGATATTGTGATAATATGATTTTTTTTTCATAATAAAATTACAAATACTATCGTAACACGTATGTAACCTCATTGCCATAAGCTATGCAAACAAGCAACGAAAAAACTAAATGTATTTTAACGACTTATATCGTAATTTACAAAAAATAAATAAAACTACAGTGAGAAAATATGTTTCTACTGCCATTGCGAGGTCGCTGTTCTGAATACTATTATCGTGGGTCTTAAAATCCTATTCTATAGGTATTTGATCTGGGCTTCGGGGACCCTACAATAATGTCAAAGTTATTATCAAGATGGGCCCGTGTGCAAAAGAAAAAGGTACTTCCACAACAAACATGACAATATCCAAGTTTAATTTTTCACTACCCAGTTATCGACTTACAAAATATGTGTTTGCGTTTGGAAAAACAAAGTTAATATTTTCATTACGTATAAAAGACAATGTTGAACAATTTTGAAATTTTGAAAAATATAGTAAAATATGCACCTAGTAGTATAAGAAAAAATATATATATTTATATATTCCGAAAAACGTGTGTCTTACGTCAGACGGATCACCCTGCAAAGCAAACATAGGATCCTGTTACTCCGGGTTACAAATTTTAACAAATTTATTTTAGCATTACGGGTCCGCATAACCACCACAACTCTAAAAAATTTTCATATAAATACCTAATACTTAATAATTATTTAGTTATTAAGTAATTGGTGATAGGTCCATCCATGCCAAATCACCTAGCGTGTTTGCGAGTGGATTTATGAAATGCCTCGAACTTATATAGCCTACGCAAATAGTTCCATAAAACCAAAAAAGTGAAGACATTTTTTTTTTTTAATTCACAAAAGTCTCACAGCTCCTGGTAAAATAAAAACTCCATTTCAAAACTTATTACATGTTCTACATATTATATATAAGTAAGTGCGTATATAAGTATGTGATAAAAAGTTATAGGCTCTTAATATATCACTTTTTAGTAAAATGCTAAACTATAAGGTGACCTATACATCGAAAAAAAAAATGTTATGAATCAAACAAGTATATTATGATGTATCAGTATAAAAAAAAAGTTTTAAAATTTTGACCATATGTCAGTGAAAAAATTGAATGAAATTCATACAATTTTGATTTTGTTATTCAGTTTTTAATTACTTAAATATTTGAAAAAAAATTGTTTAAGTATATTATGAAAAAGAACACTTAAATTAAAATTGTTTTGGGGATAGTTCCATTACGATATCATAATTAGTCAATAAGTAACGTGATCGTGGACTTAAGGTGTTTTCACAACAAATTTCCGGAATATAGCATCGCCTAAGTCCAAAAAAAATTTGAAAAAATGTTGTCTTCACTTTTTTGGTTTTATGGAACTATTTGCATAGGATATATAAGTTTGAGTCGTTTCAAAAATCTACCCGCACACACATTGGTGATTTGGCATGGGATGACCCCACAATGATTTAAGCTGATAATATTATCTGAAACTGTACTCATCCCGATGAGTAAATTATGGAAGCAGGCTATCAAAACTTAATTTTTAAGCGTGTAATTATTTTACTTATTTGATTTTTAAAATTCGAGTAAGTATGGCAACCGAAATGAAAAAAATACGCAGTTAACAGGTTGCATTTTAAACAGACTTTTGAAAGCAGAAAAGTGAAAAAAAAAATTGTTTCATACGTCAATTGAACACTTGTTTATGAAATATTATTTTATTTTTTTATTTTAAGTGTACAGAAATTTTAAATTGTTTTTGCGAGCGACTTATGGTGAAATATTATTGTCGGGAACGCCTAAATTTTTTATAACTGTTTTTATGAACGTTTTTATTACAGCAAAAGTAATGAACACAAATTCCGTCAATAATGTATATGTTACACATTATGATTTGTTGAACTTTAATTTTTTACCGAAAAATAACCTACAAACGTTGTATTATTCTCACAAAAAAAAAAAATTACGGCGGGAATAGGTGTTCGCTTAATATTAATTACTGTATTGATGATTAAGATTTTGCTAACTCTCATAGCCTCTACCCTCCCTTCACCCCTATAAGGTACTTGATAGGATCAGACGTTTGAAAAGTTCACCACTTCCCCTTCAAAATCGAGAAAACCCCCCCCAAAAATGTACATACTTTTCAACTTAAAATTAATGCGCTTTATAAGTTTTTTTTTTTTAAATAGTCGAATTGATTCCAATTTTATGTGGAATATTCTTCAGATGAATTACTATTGAAAAATCAAGAAAATATCAAAAACCTCTTCCCCTAGAAAGGGGAGAAACTGTTTTCCGGCAAACTTTTAGGACTCGACCTACAAAATTAAACTTAATCTAGAATGGGGCTATAACATAAACGGGTTTTTCCAAATCTGGAGTCAACTTTTCTTTTTTTTTTCAGTAAAAACCAAAAGTATTTAAAAATTACACTTTGACCGCAGTCAAAGGTCTAGGTAATTTTATATGAGTAAATCAACAGTCAATAGGATTTGAGAAAACTTTAATTTTAATTATGATATATGGGTAATGAAGGCAATCAATTTTTCTAGACATACAGACTAACTCTAGCCTTATCCACCCCAATACTGAAAATACAGTTTTATGCGCATCATGTCGTTACAATGGTTTTATCACCATTACAGATTTGCATGGAAGTATTTATTATTAAAAGTGATTTAATGACTTTCAGTTATAGTAATTTCTGTAGATCTGTGACCTCCACCGTCCACACAGTGTACTGGCCTTTTTTTTAAATAAAATTATATTAACAGCGTCTGTAACAATTGTTTTGAACTCTCGATGAAAATTCTTTCAAACGGATTTCGTTCAAGTACATTTTTTTCTACGGTATTTTGTCAAAGACATTATAGCAAAAGTACAATAATAATATTATAAGTTCAAATCGTATTACGATCAAATATTATAATATACCTACAGTTTTAGTAAAAGATTTTTAAACATTTTACGTTGGAATAAATTCATTTCTTGTCAAACGCCTCGACGTTAGATGAACGACGAAATTTATTATTTTTTTTTTTTATGTTTCCATTATTGATAGAACTGCTGTTGGTTTGAACGTCTAAAATATAGGCCTTTGTGCGAAACGGTTTTAGCAACGCAAATATCATTAAAACAAACATTGTACATCATTTTCTTATGCCACCGTACGAAATATGAAATAATTATATACTTGATCGCATATAGGCACATCGACAAGACCGCTACAGGGCCGCACCCGAAAACTCTGATCTTGGTTTATCTTACAAGTTAACCGAACTGGTTTCCATCGCAAACGTCAAGCAGTTTAGGTAAGTTTTTTTATAAGACTTTAAAAAAAATCTATTACTCAATAATAATAATTACAACTCTAATGATTACTATTATTTTTATTAATAATACGAGGTACTGTAAGCCATATAATGTTTTCGCAAACTTATAAAATGGTATATTATATTATTTAAAATGAAACCCATCAAACACCCAATTAATATTATTATTATAATTATATAAAAAAATAGAGTTAAGACAATTTTTTTTTTATAATCGTGTTTTTCTTTTAGGCACTTTTGATATTGTTGGGAAAAAAAAACTCTTTAAAAAAAAATGCTTCAAACGTTTTGTTTTATTTGCAATGTATTATGTAAATGTCCAGTTTTGGAAATGATATTTATTTAAAACTTTTTGTATTTTTAGTTGAAAATTAAAATGTGAATTTTATCCGGACCCTAGTTGGTATTTTTAAGTTTTCAGTTGTAGACTATTAACTATAACCCGGCGATTGTACTCGACTAGTTGTAAAATACAAATTAAAATAGTCGGTTGTTTTTGGTAAAAACGTTACAAGTAATGAGCAAGTATTAAGTAAATTAATAGTATTACATAGCCAATAAGTAACAAGTAATTTTAGCGGAACAATCCGACTCTCTACGTCTGAAAATGATTAAGTTATTGCATTATTCTTGTACTATTCACTCACTATGTGTGCAGTGTGCGCACGTTTATTTAGCTCCATTGATTTTCGAGTTTTAAAATATCATACATGTGTTATATGTTATAAGACATATAAGGTCTGAGTGTTCACAAAAAAAAAAATTACATCTAAAAAAACGTTTATCGTGTCCTTTTTCACCAAGTTCCCCAGACGAGGAATCGGTTGACAAAACCTCACTGGTACATAACAGCTAATAATCAACTCCACGACCACCTACAAGTCAGGACGGTAAAAAAAGTGGCTACCCTCTTTGTAATTATTTAGATTTCACTCAAAATTAACCGTTTGGTTACTTATGTAGTTACCAATAACATTTTGACATTTTCATGTCTTTGCTCTGGCGCATAACCAAAAAAAGCGTAACGAAAAAAACGTTACCACACGGAAATGGGGGTAGTATATAGGGGTGGGAGATGGGGGTGAGAGATAGGGGTGGGAGATAGTAGGTAGGGGATAGGAGTAAGGTATAGGAGATAAGAGTTAAGAGATATGTTGTACGTTCAACGTTCAAATTAGTACTAAATGATAAATTCAAAATAGTTTAAGTGCCCAAATTCTTTATGAATTGTTTTAAGCCAAGTATTAAACACTACAATATTAGTCAGAAACTTGATATTTTAATATACTAGCTTGTTACCGCTTGTTAATATACTATATCATTATCTATAATTCCACCACTACTCTAACAAACGATGGGTTTGGTATTGGTATGAAAATAAAAACTAAAGGCCAGAAAGCTACTGCGTGGTTTAAATATTGTGCTTTCAGACCTTTTCTTTACATAAAATACAACAGATGAACAACTGTATTTAAAAGAAATTAATTTTTATTTTTCAGATAAAAATGAAACTCGTCTGTGTCTTGTTATTATTTGCATTTTTAAATGTTTCGGCATTAGAACAAGGTAACTATCGCCGTTTTTTTGAATACTTGAGATTTAAAGAGCATGTATAGTTTCACGGTCCATAAAACTTACTCGGTTAGGTACTCTTTGTGTTTTATAGGATAATTTTATTTTTTATTTTTTTCCCTCATCAATTGATACAAATCGTTTTTTTAATTAATTCGTCAAATCGTTTTATAAATTCGATACTTGCAATGGTTATTTAATTAAATTTGTATTTTTTACAGACAATATACATATTAATAGAATTAATTACATGAAGGAAATGCACATTACAAGTGAGTACCCAAATAAATTATTCATTGATTTTTTTTGTAAAAATTGTTAAATACCGTTCTTACATTGGTTTATGATTTCAATTACAGACTACCAACTCAGACTATTCGAAGAAAGTAAAATATTTTGCAAAATAAAAAAAAATTGATAAATGTGTTTTTTTTATGTTCTTTTTGATACTTGATTTAATTTTTGTTTTACAATTGTAAGTATACATATGAAGTGCACTGTTCTTTAATTTTATAAGTAGTGACGCAAGCTATAGTTAATTCCGTTTAAGCAAAAAGAACATTCATAAAATTCGGTAAAACGACATAAGCACAATTTGTGATTAAGGGTCGAAACGATTGAGCACAATTGGGCCGGGAAAATTAATCTGGAAAAAATCTTCAAACTACTTAAAAATTAGGATTTTTTAAACAACAAATAGATTTTTATAAGTCCCAATCGCTTTCGACCATTCTAACCGAACATTAATATTGAAGGAGTGGATTTTATTTTATTTTTAGTAGTATTAGGAAATGTCTTCGAGTAAAATTTGTAGATAATTTTTTTACTACCGAAGAAAACCTTATACGTTTATTACATTTTACCATCTATATGTAGGTCTTCGGTGTTAATCTACAGATAGTAAAATAAATCGTTTAATCCAAAATTATTTTATCACTTTCCGTAATAATAAAATTAACTGTAACTCACCCGACCCCATTTTGCTAGCTTTGTTATGATATTAATGAAATAAATTGTATTTCATCAATTTAATATGATACATTAGACTATTTATACATAATATATACATTTACAAAAGTGTGTTTTTCCAGGTAAATTGGACGAATTAATTGTACATTTATTGTATTCAACTTTACCAATTGGTAAGTGCATCTTGTATATTAAAAGCAACATCTTATTTATTAGTATAAACTTATTTGTACACTCAAACTCATATAAACATGTATAATTAATTTTTTAATTTAAATTTTTCAATGCTTGCCTCCTTCTAAATTTTTATTAATAGCACTCGGCCAAGAAATAATCGGTGTCTGCTACAATCTAGACTATTTGTTACATGTTTTAGTACAGCTCTACCAATATTGTTTTTGTTCAGGCTTTTAACATCATGTCGATTAATAAGTGCCATCAATTTCTGTTTCATCTTTCTCGTACTAGTTTTTCCATCGCCAGGTTAAAGACCACCGGAGAGATTACATTTTCCAAGGTTTTGATGCTATTATCTGTATCTGCTAACTAGACCTGAATCTCCGTTTTAATGGATTCAATACGATTTTACTAGATTTTTAGGAATTTATATTCCTGTCGTAGGACTGGATATATTAATTTTGAGTTGATATTACTCATGGCTTGCCTGTCCTCATCATAATAATGTCGAGTGTTATCTTGTTTACTTATACTGTATTACTATATTATATACTGTATTCATTTCAGATAAAATGGTTATATTGTTGGCTGCACCAGGTAATAATCCAATAATTATTATCATAGATATTATATTTCATGGAAGTGTTTGAACATATACACTTGACTAATACTAACTATAATATTAAAAAAAATATTATTGACATTTCAGACTACTGTAACGAAGATTATAAAAGTAATGATTTTTAAAATTAGTATTTATTATTCATAGAAAAGTAGAACTTAATTACGAATTTTGTTTTAACTAAAATTTATTAATTTACTTAAATTACATTGACCGCCTCACTGAAGGTAAATAACCTAAACACGCTTGTACAGGAGTCTTAGCACACATGCTATATAAGAATAACTGAAATAGTTTTATAGAAATTTAAACGTTAACATTAATTAAGAAAGTATAGAAAGTATGATCGCTATGGTCATACTAGGTAGAATAATCTGAATAAATTAACTATATGACATTTATTGAATATCTATTGAATTTTTTTCAGCTAGCATAGATATCGAGAGAATATTTCGCAATGTAATAAAAACCAAATACGGTAAAAATGTGAACTAAATAAATTATAAACCACCATACATTTGATTGGTAACGTACTACCTAGATCCCCTACAACTTAGATCACTGAGATATAGGCTGCAAAAAATAGAAACCCAGACAGCACAGAGGTAAAAGTGTTGATCTAGGTGTCTCTCTACCGTTAAATGTGATATTATACTAACATATAAGCATATTTTATAGTATTTGGGTGGATTTGCTGTTAAACTTTAAGAGATAGGAAAATTATTTTAAGCTCATTAAAAATAACTTGTTGAGGGGATGCAAAATATGAAATAAAAATTTAATTTAAGATTTTACAATTAAAAAAATCGTCAAACACAGAAAATAAGAATTAAAAATAAATTAATTAATTGAATATTAGAAGTGCGGTGAAACGTTTAAGAACTTTATCTGATATAGTTCATTCAATATAGAGCTTTGAAGTTGGATATCATAAATAAATAAATAACTAACATATATGTATTAAATTATAACAAATTAAATAAAACATATATATAAACATAAAGTTTATTTTTTATAAAATTCACCAAAAGTTTAACATCAAGAAAGGTTATATACCGACCCCAACTTGGCAAGCGTTTTTGGTTTGTCAATGTTTATCTATAGTACGTTATCAAAAAAATATTCCATACCAATTTGAGACTGATATGGCTAGTATTAAAAAAGTTATAGCAAGCTGTAATATTAAGTAGAAAAATATGTACATTTTATGGGCGTTTTTCTTGTATTTAAAAAGGGAAGAGGTGAACTTTTAAAGTTTTTGGCTTAATAAAGTACCTTTCATGTACGATTTCTTATTAATAGAGTTGCTAAATGAGGAAATCTGTACAACGGTTTAATATATACAAAAAGATAAAAAAAAAATTAAACATTTCATTGTAAAAACGATACAGCTACTTTAAAATAAATGCTAAAAATCATTCAACCAGAAAACTTATTCTTCTTTTTGATTTATTGTTTAGTTTTAATATTTCGTAATTTATTTGTGTTACAGATAATATTCATGAACCTTCAACCACGGACTTAAGTATTATAGAAATTATTAAATTAATTATAAAGTGTTTTCCGAAAACGCTTCGATGCGAAACTTTCCGTCACACGCAGGTCCATTAATTAACGTAGATCCAAAAGAATTTAAAAAAGAATTGTTAAAATTATAAAAAAAAAAAATAGTAGTTTCCAATTTTATTTAAAAATTCAACTTATGATTTAAATTTAAACTTTAAGTATCAGTTTTACATATTATGTTTTAACAGCTTGCGTACGAGTCCGCAACACCAAGAGATACATTTTTATGTATCTAAGGTTGCTAGTAAACACATCAAGTTTCTGGCTAACAATTTAGTGTTTTCATAACATCTAGCCTAAAACAATTCATAGAGAATTTGGCCCCTCAAATTGTTAAATTTATTATTCATTTCTATTTCGAACGTTGTGAATACAACATATATTTTTCAGTTCATGTGCCAAAGCCGACATAAAAATGTCAAAATCAAATTGAAAATTAAAATCTTCGCATCGAAGCTCAAACGAAAAATTAATCGTTGCTAGTATTGATTAACACTAGTAATTAAAAAATGTTTATAGTTACAGATATTTATAAAAAGGAGTTGAAACATTTCGGGGACGATAGAAGAGATTTAATTTACCCATCTTTAAAACGTATACTCGTTAAAGTTGAAAGTACGTATTTTTATTAACAAAACCATATCATTTGTATGTAGTTGCCAAGGGTGGATCTAAAAACAAAAAAAGGAGGAGGGGAGTTTAGAATGAAAATTCACTTCAACTACATACAAGCAATAAAGTGTTTAATAGGTACAATAAAGGTAGCATATTATAATATAGTCATCAAGTTTACATTCCTTTTTTTTTAAAAAAAGCTCTTACAAGCCATTAAGGGTTTTTGCTGCATTTATCAAATTCCTTCCTCCTTCGATTATTGCCGTTTCATATACTTGATTTAAATTTAATCCTTTAACCCGATCTAGCCAACGCTGACGTGGTCTTCCTCTGGGGTGCATTTTATTTAGTTTAGAGACGAGTATTTGTCTCATTAGACTATTCTTATAATCCGTTTTGATATTTTCCTACTATGTCATTTGCGTATGCTTCTATCTTTCGTGAGATAGCTATTGAAAGCGCCTTATACATTGTGTATAATAGCAAAATACCTCGATAATTATCGACTTTAATTGGGTCCCCTTTCTTGAAAATTGGGCAAATAACTGATGAAGTTAGTATTTATATTCCATACATCCATTGTAATTTGGTGGTTAATATATTACTTTTCCTGCAATTTTTAGTAGTTTAGAAAGTTTACATAGTAAAAAAAATATTCTAATATAATTATTTAAAAAAAAAAACTAATGTAAAATTATTCTTTTAATAAAGTTTAAGTACGTAAGGAAGCCCCCCATTGGCGTGACCAGAGGGGGAAGGGGCTGGGGAAGTTAAGATCCTTCTCAAACTCGTTGAGGCTTTCAAACAATGTCAGGCACAGTCCCCAAGTAAGTTTTTTAACAGGTCCGAACTTCCTCAGTCCCTTCCCTCACTAGGTACGTCAATGAAGCCCCTATAGCCCCACTTTATTCGCCCCTGATAGTTACCACCGCTGAGTGCCTGTGATATAGAGCAAGGCCAATTTTTAATTTCTATCGAATTTGATTTAAAATATTAAAGCATCGAGTTTTCTATTAAATCTCTGTATAAAAAATAGCTACTTTTTTTTATTTTATAAAATGTCGACGAATGGCATATAATGGCGTATTGTATTATTCTCTCAAGTATTTATTTTAATCGAAAAATGTATTATTTCATAATTGTTGACTTTCGTGATGTTTTACAAATTATTATTCCTCACTTCTAGTTTAAAACTAACTACAAACAATGTTTGATAATGCGCTGTCTAATAATTATTTTTTATTTTTAGAAGGAGAATTATTAAAGCTTGACGGTCAAAAGGTGTGTTATCTAGTAGCATTGTTGAAAAGTTCAATGGTCCCTCGTGAACGAGTAACGGTTGCTAAATTCGACAGTGAAGGTTGTTGTACAATTGTTATTGTAACAGGCAGTACATCATATTTTAAGCAGTATCACGATGGAGTCCATGTATTACACCCAATTAGTGGTAGTCAAGGTCTCAAACTTGGTGTTGAGCTAGTTTAAGCTTACCTACACAATTGCGAACGTTTTATTTTATTTTTAATACGCTAATACGTTAAATAAACTTTTTGGGTGCACTTCGTGTACTAATATTGTTATCTGTTCTATTTCACAAATTGTAATAAACAATTTTACTGCATAAAAAATACAATGTTTTCTCAATATGTTCATCGGATAGCCCTTTAGTCTGGTTCCCGCCTACTCACGTGTAACTATATTGAAAAGCCAATGAAAGCCAAATGTTATGAGACAATTGAGCAAAATACTTATTTCAGAGCAAAAAAAAAAAAATTTAAACAACGTTCTTTACGTTTTTCAAATAACTTTGTGAACTGTGTCTATTAAATTTAGCTATATTGTGTACATTTGTTACGTTTCTAGCACGTGGTCACACTGAGTAGAAAAAGAGTTTCGGTTATCCGTATATGACCAAGTGTAGCACCATCTGGTTTTAATGTAATATGTGCAATAACTGTGTTTGTAATGACTTAAATTAAAAGTGGTTAACGCCTAAATTCTAAGAAGTTCTACTATGACAACAATATTTAAAAAGAAATGATGATCTAACAAAATTTGGGGGTCCGACGAATGAAATAACTTTTGTTCTAGTAAATATTTTTAAGATTTTTTTTTAAATTTATTTATATTTATTTTTAATTTAAGCATATTATGTTTTATAAATTATTCCATTTCAATATAACTCAACACTGAACACAGAGCAATAAAAATGTTTGTATTTGTAAGCAAAACTGTTTATTATGATCAATAATTTAGTTTTAGTTTTATTATCTACTTGATTGGCATCTACTAGCCAAATATAGCCGTTAAAGGATCTGTATTTAAAAACACTGTCACAACAGTTAGGTTGCAAATATCCAAACCACTAACCTCAGAAAATTTTAAATATAAATCTGGGTGTCTTATACTATTGAATACTTCCATTAAACGACACATACGGCTATACTATTCAACGTCTAGTTCAAGTTGAACTTAAAAAAAAAAAAATAAATGTATTTTGTAATTAAACATTTCCAATTGAACTATGATATAAATCATTAAAACACATTTTGTTTTTTGTTGCTTGCTCGCAAAGATTACGGTAATGAGGTTACATACGTTGTCCAATAATATTCAAAATTTTATCTTCATAAAATATATAAAATAAGAGTCATCATAGGTTATATTTTATTTGCAATTTTAATATAAAAAAAATTGTATTATTAATATTTTATGAAATTTTCTTAGCAGGCTTCTTAGTAGTCTTAGCACAATGATTTTCTAGTTATTATCTAGTACATTTTATTGAGCCCGCTCAATAATGGTAGTAGAAAGGGGAGGGTATGTTGTACTCTATTTCTGAACATGAAATAAAACATTGACACTCATAATAGAATATTTTCTGAAACATTTTTACTCCGTCAAGGTTTTTTCTACGAATTATAAATTTATAAAAAATTTTCAATTATACAAGATGTTCAGCTTAACACGAGATCACACTATCTCCAACGACCAACATAATCTCATAATTTACTGAACACAATGTGAACCACTATAGCTATATGCCTTATATTCGAATAGTAGATATTATACTTTTAAACTTCTTTTTAATTTCTCACTTCCAGTTCCTTTCTATATTGCTTATATGGAAAGGAACTGGCAGTGGGAGCAAATGTCAGAGGAAACAAATTATAGTATTTTTTTAAAAAAAAAGCGTAATGGGAGATTGATTAAGGAGAAAATACTTACTTTTTCTTAAAATAATTTAAAATTTATAGGCTTTCTATAAATTGAAATACACTTTAGTTAATGTTTTTTACATTACTCAACGATCTCCACATCCCGTCATGCATTTTAAACTGCAATACGTTTAAAAGTGATTATCTTAAAATTGTTTTCGACCATTCTACTCTCTCAACAAATAATTCTTAATTAAAAAAGTTGAATCATCGCATACGTTGACTTTTAAATTTCTAAAGTTTATAGAGCTCCAGGAAAAAAACTAAAAAATCTTTAAGTAGATATATCAATTGACCAAGTTCTATAGAACAAGGATTTTTTTTTTTGTAAACTTTATATTGAAACATAAAATTACTTTCGATAGAAATTCTAGCTGCATGACGTGTAGTTGTTTTTTTTTTTTTCTTTGCCACAGTATAACATATTGACATTTATTAACCATAATTAAAACTTTCACGGATACCTACCTGCATTTACTGTAATTAATTGATAACTAAAATTTCGGGTACCTATGTATTCTGGTATGAATTTTAGGTATAAAGTAAACTACATGAGGTCCAGCGACATCACACAGACTAGTGTAACGGTTGCTTCTTTTACTGAAAATGGCAGAATCATATTATATACCAATAATAATTGTGTTTAGTTTGAAATTCAGACTATAAGCTTTACGTAAAGCTTTTATACTTATAATAATTGACCTTTATACCAAATTCGAAAACTTATATTTTCAATCCAAATTTTCTTGCAAAGATTTACTCGTTGCACTATTTTTACAGCTAGTTAAAATGTATACAATTTTTTTTTTGTCCAATTAGTATACGGTTTTTGTTGGGTATTAATAGAAATTACAACAAAATACAAAGATCGGTCGCCAAAGGATATTTAGAAATAATAAAAAAGTATGAAATATATTGAACTGTATATTACATATTTTTAAAACGACTCGTAAAGAGTCGATATATATTAAAAAAATCAATTAGGGACTAGTGTAATGTAATTTTACTGAAAATGGCAGAATCATATAATCTACCAATAATAATTGTTCTTAGTTTGAAATTCAGACTATAAGCTCTACGTAAAGCTTTTATATTTACGACAATCTTTATACCATAATTAAAAACTTAAATTTTCAATACAAATTTTCTTACAAAGATTTACTCGTTGTACTATTTTTACAGCTAGCTAAAATGTATACATTTTTTTTTTGTCTAATTAATATTATTAGCTTTTAAATTACAAAAACAAATACGGTTTTTGTTGGGTGTTAATAGAAATTACAACAAAATACAGAGATCGGTCGATAAGGGGTATTTAGAAATTTTAAAAAGTATGAAATAAATGAAATCGGATATAATAGATTTTTAAAACGACTCGTAAAAGGAATCGAACTATATTATACACATACAAAATTGGCGTAAGGCTGCCTCGCAGTCTAAATTGTAATACACAAGCAGAAATATATTTTGTGCGTGTATTGTTCAAATAATAACATGTTTCCATATTAAACTAGAAAACATATGAAGGTTACTTACCTATGTACGAATTTATCTGTTTAAAAAAAACAACAGATATTATGTTTCTAGTACACATTTTATAAAAGCTATACCTAATTAGCTGATTTAAATATACAAAGGCTTTTTGATACGATCCAAACAACATTCTAAGCTGAGCTTAGAATACATATGAAATTTTCAAAAGTTTTTTAAGTTGTTTTTATGCTATGATTTACTTTTGATACATAGCAGGTATAGTTGCTCTCATATTTGTTATAACAACACCGATTTTTATCATTATTTTGAAGTATAAAATAAAATATTTATCAATAGATTCATGTTTGGAACACATTTTATTGTTTTATTCTGTTGAAGGTTAACATTTGTCAATTTACAAACTTAAAAACATTTAAATAATAGTTTATTAGTGGATGAAACCAGTATTACGTCAATTTTCCATAATGTATAATGCATAAATTACACTTAACTCATAAAACGTAAACTATATAGTAGTAACAGCATTGTTACTACTATTAGCAGGACTATTCCTAATAGCATCACGAATATTGCCATCGTCATCATAACCTGTTCTTCTTCGTAGATCTTGTATCTGCATCATTGTGAAGACTAGTGCATTCGCCTGTGGGTTCAGGCTTGTTTTGTTTAATTCTGGCATCAGAATCTTAAATAGACCAATGTTTACTTTTGCTATAACAAACATTTTCTTTTAATTTTAAATCAATTTTTGATATACAACATATCAGCTATACACTTCACATCTGTCCGGACAAATTAAAAAAGCGCCGAAATTAAAAAAATAAATCTACCTTCTTTTAATTTTCACACCTAACAACATTAGTAAAATAACTCCTAAAAACTAATGCAACGCATTAAGTTATAAAAAAAAAAAAGAAAAACACAAATTCTATTCTATTTGGGTCTATAACATTTAAAGACAAAAAAATATATAGCTAATTTATTGTTATAGGGGAAATATAATATTCATTTTACAATATGATACTCAAAACTTAGCTTAATATTGAATAATTAAATTATTTATAAAAGAACTATTTACTCAAATATAGGTTAGTACATTTTTTTAAGATGTTTTTTATACGCATGTAATACACAATTACTTGTTGTTATTTTATAATAAGTATTTTTGCTATTAATCCAGCACAGATCGAGTAAAGCGAAATCTGTTTAGTTATAATTTGAGATAAAAAAAAATTGTAAATGACGTCAGCTAAAAATGCTTGTTTTATTGAATATCGAAGTAACTATAATACTTATGTATTTTTGATCCGTTCTGCTTAGATAACTTTCTACAGCAGCAGTATTTGAGTCACCCACAAATTCCAAAAACTGATGAATAGCAAGTTCATTAGACACGTCTTGTAAACCAAATATTTTAGTTTTAATGTAGTCATACATGTTATTCAACGCCTGAAATTGGTTTTAACTTATTTTATTTTACTTCGTCATATAAAAAACCTGATTATACAATAAAAAATGTGTTTGGACCCAAAAAATACTCATATGCTTATTTAAAAAACTAACGAATTAATACCTTATCAGATCCGGCGTTCATCTAAAAAAAAATTAATTCCATTATTCGGTAATTCGTTGAATTATGACGAAGTTAATTTTTTTTCATTAATAATTGATACATTATCATCCATACTTATTATAAATATTAAATATTAACACGAATAATATGATTTACAAGATACATGATTCGATACACGATACATAATTCAATTATTCTAAGTATTTTTTTCATGTTTATGTTTTTTATGTTTGAGGTTTGATTAATCATGGTATATTTATATATATACATGTATAAATATATATTATTGGTCCGGATAATTTTCTGCACATAAAAACATTTTTTTTGGTAACTAAAAAAATTGTTGGGAGTTAATGTGACTAAGGGATATAATCCCGATCATTTTTATGTCATTATATTCTTTAAAAACTTAATTCTAATGCAGATTTAAGATAGAATTAATAAACAATTTTTTTATTATAACATTATTTATATTATGAAATATATATTAAACATCAATACGATCAACATAATATACAATATACATAATTAACTATTAAAATATCTATATTTTTTATTGATTTTTTTTTTAATATTAGTTAAGCTTACAATATCACTTGCTAACTAGTTGTAAAAAAAAATACCCTTTCTTTATACATTTAAAAACGGATAATTTTTATTTATTTATTATTTTCTTTACAAGAAAATTAAATTTTTTTATTTTCAATATATTTTTTTTATACTAGAGTACTTAACCACTAGCAATACCATATATTATAAATACCTGTTAACCGATAAAAATAAGACAAAACGTATAAAAGTCATTACAGAAGTAAAACTTTGACCAACGTATTAGAATTATTCAATCAAGTTTTATAGAAAATATGTATATAATTACCGCTCTTATAGACGCTGTTACATTTTTGCCCCCACGAGTGGTTGGTCCTACTACAGGGTATACAAATAAGACAGTAGCTGCTATTAACAAAATAATGAAGTGCATTTTGTTGTATTTTAATCAACAGTGAATAACAGTTTAGCTCGGATGGAAAAGAATGATTTGTTCACTCTACAATTTCAACTAAACGCTGTAAATATTACACATGTAATTGGGTTGTCAGACCCGTTAAATTTAAATAAATAAATAAACATTGTAGGGTGACTTAAAAAAAAAGGAATCATATATTTTTCACGATAACATGTTTGCTTAAGACGTTTTTAGTCTGTGTAAATGAGAATGTGTATTGCAAAACTACATTTTAACGGTATACCGTTGTGAAACGATATAGGTTATTTATTTAGTTTTTTTTTTTTTTTTGTTTAAGTGTTTTTCAACGATAAATACGTCACTTAATAAATGGGAGATCGTTCTCTTATAATCCTGTTTTTGAAAATTACGCCGAAGGCGTTAAATCACATTTATAAAAAATCACATTCGTACTGCTGGTCCAACTTTACTTTGGTTTTTTCCAAACTGTTTTCGCACAAGATCAAACACATTGTGATCCGCTTTTCGTCGACTGTCTTTTCGCCGTCTATTTAATAATATCGGTTTTTTATTTTGGTAATAAGGAAAAACCCTTGTTGAGATAATTATTGTACAAAAAAATCGTGTTACTCTCTTTTAGTCTGAGTTCGGAAGGTTAGGAATTAATTCTTATTAGTTCGTACATTCGGTATAGGTTTTATTGTTAACGTTTTCTGTTCATTATTAAAGTGTACAACGTTGTTCATTTCAACTGGCTGTCTGCGGAGTTTGCTGTTGAAGAAGCCA
This sequence comes from Adelges cooleyi, assembly GCF_023614345.1. NCBI lineage: Eukaryota > Metazoa > Arthropoda > Insecta > Hemiptera > Adelgidae > Adelges > Adelges cooleyi. The sequence goes on from NW_026095751.1 coordinate 436,308, forward strand.
CTATAGTTGAATGCAGTTATCTTCACAATGGTGCTGATGAAAGGTCTACGAAAGAAAGGAGGTTATCAAGAACATGCGAATATTAGGCGTTCTAATGTTGAGGTAGTCTAAAAACAACTCTTTCTAATTTTAACCGTACTCTGAAACGCGTAAAACAACAATAATTCTGGTATACAATTTTCAATACTTTTAGCTTCTATGCGAAGCAGCGTTGCTACTGGTTTTACAATGATGTGGGCTTTTTTTGTGTCTGTATACGCTGTAACTTTTTTAATACTGGACCAATTCTACCGAGTAGCAACTCTAAGCAACTTCATCTAGTAGATACTTTGGGGAGGGGGGAGTGGTCAAAGCTTTAATTTGAAAGTGGTTTTATCACTTTCATTAATAATAATTCCTGTAGACCTGTGACCTCCCCGTCTCCACTATGATCCGACCCCACTGTATTTGCTTTTTTTATGCATAGTTTGTAGTAAATTTTTAATTATATTTTCAAATCATATTGTAATGATGAAAACAACATTTTAATAATGCATGTTTTTAAACAGAATTATTGTGCTTGTGCTCTATTATACTAGAGCCCCAAGCCCATAAAACTATAAGGCTGATACGACTGATAATAGAGTTGTGTATCCAATCCATTACTCATGCATTCTACCACTTAAAATTTGTAAGTAACCAGCTATTTAGTGATTTGTTTGTTTAGTTTTCCTAAAATATTACAAAAAACCTTTAATAATCACATCATTTTCATTCTCAGAATAACATTTTAGGTAATAATATGGACACTTGTGTCATAAATTTACAACAGACAAATTATTTTTTTAATTTGTAATTCAATTTTGGTTAGTAAGACATTTCATTTTTATTTAGCCAGGGATTTAACATTTTGCGAAGCTAAATTTACATTATTTCTTATTACTACAAAATGTGTTGATTAAAAAAAATAATTGTATGATAGTTTAATAGTTATGATGTTTAATAAAAACATATTTATTTGTTAGTATCCTATCAAGAAGAATTTACAAAGTCTTTTTAAATCAGCTAATTTGGTATCGCTTTTATAAAATGTGTACTTGAAACATAATATCTGTTGCTTATAGTTTTTTTCAAATTCGATAAAATTCGTACATATGTAACCTACTTTTTTTTTTTAGTTTAATACGAAAACATGTTATTATTTAAACAATACATTCACAAAATATTTTTCTACTTATGTACTACAACTTAGACTGAAAGGCACCCATACGCCCATTTTGATTTTTTTTAATATAAATCGACCCTTCACGAGTGGTTTTTAAAATATGTAATATACAGTTAAATATATTTCATACTTTTTTATTATTTCTAAGTATCCTTTAGTGACCGATATTTGTATTTTGTTGTAATTTCTATTAACACCCAACAAAAACCGTATACTAATTGGACAAAAAAAAAATTGTATACATTTTAACTAGCTGTAAAAATAGTGCAACGAGTAAATCTTTGCAAGAAAATTTGTATTGAAAATATAAGTATTTGAATTTGGTATAAAGGTCAATTATTATAAATATAAAAGCTTTACGTAGAGCTTATAGTCTGAATTTCAAACTAAACACAATTATTATTGGTATATAATATGATTCTGCCATTTTCAGTAAAAGAAGCAACCGTTACACTAGTCTGTGTGATGTCGCTGGACCTCATGTAGTTAACTTTTTACCTAAAATTCATACCAGAATACATAGGTACCCGAAATTTTAGTTGTCGGTCCATGGTCGGGGAACCCTTCGGGGTGAACCACAAAAGCCAAGGGTACGCCTGTCTTGTTATTATTATTATTTTATGCTTTATTATTATTATCATTATCACTAGTACAATTTGTATTACCTTTATGTTAACTCAACCCAGCCGATAGTCATAATATGCAAAATAAATAAATTATTTCGTATATTTTATAAAGATAAAATGTTGAATACTGTTGTACAACATATGTGACCTCATTACCATGAGTTTTGCGAGCAAGCAACAGAAAACCAAATTGTGCTTTAATGATTTATATCGTTTTTTACAGAAAAAAACACCACATTAAGCAAATATGTTTCTGTGGTTTGTGCGTCATTGTGAAGCCGTCGATTTAAATAATTATCTTAGGGCCTAAAAATCCTATACTATAGGTATTTGATCTTGGCTTCAGGGATCCCGTACAATAGTGCCAAAGTTATAATCAGTGGCTGTTTATCCCAAAGATGGCCCCATATGCAATAAAAAGAGGCTCCAATACCTTTTAATTCTAAATTATACATAGAAGAGTGTATGTATTCTAAATTAACCGAATCTTACACGAATCGCAATTATCCATTTTTATTGAATTAAAATTACATACAAAATACAATTGAATTACAAATAAATAACCATCGGACGAAAAAGTTAAAAAAAACTAATTTGGAAATCAAAGTATTATTATTATAAATGCAAGTCAATTAGATTTGTAAGATGTTTGTCATGAGAGAAGTAAAAACGAAATGCAAAAATTATTATTAGAGATTTTTAACTCTGTTTAAAATGATTATCCTAAAAGATACCTAATTCTTTATTTATCCCTTTGCTGAGTCAGTGCACAGATCGTTAGAAATTATTACTATAACCAAATGTCAAAAAAATGACTTCAAATAAAATATATGTAACCATTTTTTTTATATTATACGGGTACGGATAGGATATGTTATAAATGAGATTTAACGCCATCGGCATAATTTTCAGAATCAAAGCATAAAGTTGTCCTTCAATCACTGAAATAAATAGAATCTTTTAGAACCCATATTTAGGGGGAAATGTACTGGGCTTATACAACTAGCGTAAAACACTCATTTTCTCTGAAAATATGAATATTTGGCAATTTTTTTTTCCTAAGCTTTTAGGTACATATCTTACTATACTTAGAAATGTTTTATCTCCAACCCTTATACGGTAAAGATGTTCAAAACTCGTTTTTTCAATTGGGAATATATGTTTTTCATTCCATAAATATTTAGGTGGACAATTTTTTTTTTTTGAAAATAATAGCGACTGAATTTTGAATTTTTGAATTGCTGACAGAGTCGATAAATATATTGATGTATAAAGTTTGAATGATCATAATTTCAAATCTTTACAATGTAATAATAGTAACGAACTGATTGATGAAAATTAAAAATTCAAACGACAATAATAGCATTTCATATTTTACTACACATATATCGAATTCAAAATAGGTGTTGCCATTTGAAAAAGTGAAGTACATGATCTTTGAACGTAGAATGGATAAAGTCAAAAATGTCCACGATATTGAAAAATATAGTAAAACTTATACCAAAAAGAATAGAAAAAAAATAATTTTCCAAATATTCATATTAACCGAGAAAATGAGTGTCTTGCGCAAGTTGGATCACCCTGTATATAAAGGGTTATTGGCGAACGAGCTACGATTTATTAAGTGATGCATTTTCAACTTATAAACATTTTAACAAAATAATAAAACTAAATAAATAACCCAAATCGTTCCACAGCGATATAGCGTTGTAATATAGTTTTGCAATACACACAGAATCCAATTTACACAGAATAAAAACGTCTGAGCAAATATGTAATAAATGTCTTAGTTTTTTAGGTCACCGCAGAATGTATAAATTGCATAATGAACAAATGAGAACTAATCATTCGTTTTCTATCCGAGTTAAACTGTAATTCACTGTTGATAAAAATACAACAAAATGCACTTCATTATTTTGTTAATAGCAGCTACTGTCTTAATTGCAAACCCTGTAGTGGGACCAAAAACTCGTGTGGGCAAAGATATAACAACGTCTCTAAGTGAGGTAATTATATGCATATTTTCTATAAAACTCGATTGAATAATTCTAATACGTTGGTCAAAGTTTTACTTCTGTAATGACTTTTATACGTTTTGTCTTATTTGTATCGGTTTACAGGTATTTATATTATATGGTATTGCTAGTGGTTAAGTGCTCTAGTATAAAAAAAATATATTGAAAATAAAAAAATTTAATTTTCTTGTAAAGAAAATTATTTATAAATAAAAATTATCCGTTTTTAAAATGTATACAGCAAGAAGTATAACAAGTGATATTGTCTACTTAACTAATGTTAAAAATAAATCTAAAAAATATGTAGATTTTCTTATAGTCGATTATGTGTATTATATATTATATTGATCGTATTGATGTTTAATATTTATTACATGATATAAATAATGTTAATTAAAATTTGTATTAATTCTATCTTAAATTCGCATTCGATACTTAGACAATTTATGTTTTTAAAGTGTATGTACACATACTTTACTATTGCATAATATATATTTAAATATATATATATATATGATTACACTCAAACATGAAATTAGTTTAATTAGAATAGTTTAATAATACCTAATCATGTATATTGTATATTATATTATTCGTGTTAATATTTACAATAATCATGAATGATAAATAAATTATTAATGACTAAAATATTAACTTCGTCATAATTAAACGAATGAATGAATAATGGAATGACTTTTTTTTTAGTTGGTTGCCGGATCTAATGAGGTATTAATTCGTTATATTTTTAAACAAATATTTAAATTTTTTCAGTCGAAACGCAATTTTTATTGTATAATCAGTTTTTTTATATGACGAAGTAAAATAAAACAAGTTAAAACCAATTTCAGGCGTTGGAAAACATGTATAACCACATTAAAACTTATATATATGGTTTACACGAGTATGATGAACTTACAATTGAGCAATTTATGGAATTTGTGGGTGACTCAAATACTGATGCTGTACAAAGTTACCTAAACAGAACGGGGAGACAAAACACAAGTATTATAATTACTTCGATATTCAATAAAAAAAAACATTTTTAGCTGACATCATGTACAATTTTTTTTCTATCTCGAATTTTAACTATACAGATTTCGCTTTACTCGATTCGTGCTGGATTAATAGCAAAAATACTTATTATAAAATAACAACAAGCAATTGTATATTACACGCGTATAAGAAACATCTTAAAAAAATGTACTAACCTATATTTGAGTAAATAGTTATTTTATAAATTAACTAATTATTCAATATTAAGCTAAGTTTTGAGTATCATATTGTAAAATGAATATTATATTTCCCCTATAACAATAAATTAGCTATATATTTTTTTGTCTTTAAATGTTATAGACCCAAATAGAATAGAATTTGTGTTTTTCTTTTTTTTTTTATAACTTAATGCGTTGCATTAGTTTTTAGGAGTTATTTTACTAATGTTGTTAGGTGTGAAAATTAAAAGAAGGTAGATTTATTTTTTTAATTTCGGCGCTTTTTTAATTTGTCCGGACAGATGTGAAGTGTATAGCTGATATGTTGTATATCAAAAATTGATTTAAAATTTAAAAAAAATATTTGTTTTAGAAAAAGTAAACATTAATCTATTTAAGATTCTGATGCCAGAATTAAACAGAGTAAGCCCAACCGCACAGGAGAATGCACTAGTCTTCACAAGTGTGCAGTTACAAGATCTACGAAGAAGAAAAAATTTAACAGGAGATTTCAATTTTAGTTTTCCGTTTGGGAATATTAGTCCTGCTAATAGTAGTACCTAAAGTAGCAGTACTGTTACTACTGGTAGTATATAGTACACGTTTTTTGAGTTATGTGTAATTTATACATATTATATTATGGAAAATTGACATAATGCTGTTTTCATCCACTTATAAACTGATTTTTAAATGTTTTTAAGTTTGTAAATTTGACAAAAAATAACATTCAATAGTATACTGTAATAAATGTGCTTCAAACATAAATGTATTTAAAAATAATTGATTTCATAGTTCTTAACGAATATAAAAATAAGTGTTATTATAAAAAATATGAGTGTAACCATACCTGCTATGTATCAGAAGTAAATAATAAATCATAAAAAAAACTGCTGTGAGTTTTAAAAAGACCCTTCCGCTCCCAGATGTACAATGCTCAGTAGTCACTATCATGTGACTAATTCATTTATATATCATACAAATTATTAAATTACAATGGTTCATAGTCAAATATTCAAATATATAATATAATATGTTTTATCAAATATTAAGAGGATGCCACACTGCCAATTTTTAAGGAGTGAAGTATAGTGAACTTTTTACAAAATATTAACTGAACGGTTAAACTGCGATATGTAACTATGAGTTCAGTAGTTAGGACCCTTTTTTCAGTAGTTAAATTATTTTTCGGACTATCACAGCATCCTTGACAGCGGCTTAAAAAAAAATTTCTGTCGAGTTGAGTTTTATGTGGATTAATTTTTCTCAGGCTTCATGTATAGTGAATGAAAGAAATTCAAACATATTATTTATGACAAAATCATCTGCTTAAAAAAGTACATATATTTTAAGAAAGTCAAAAACGTCCTTTCTTAATTAATTAATTATTAATTAACTGGTTGAAATATTAAAAAAAGGGCAACGGTCGAACAAAGACAATGTAGTTTTGATTACAAGGTGGGTTTTTTTAAGAAAATAACGGGTGTGTGGCGCCCTCTTAAGATAATTTAATTTGTTTATAACCATATATAAGTGGGGACGGACCATGGTGGTGTCGGGGCATAGTGGGGACGGCGAGGTCAATGGTTTACTGAAATTTTTAAATCTGAAAGTGATAAAATATCTTCCAAATAAACGCTTCGTTGCAGATCAGTAGTTAGTGTTTTCAAGCCAGTACGGTCCAAACCAAGCACAGTGTAGATCAGCAAAGTTGGAACGTATTAAATTGAGGTCCTGTATTTACAAATAAGCTCAAGTGTTAATTTTAAAATGATTTTATCCGAGAGGACTAATTAAGTAGAGTATAGGCATAATGGAATCAAAGCGGTATGTTTGAGCTTTATTCTGACTGCCGCTCCCCACACCACCGCCTGTGCTTGCCACCACTGACCGTTTTACAAAAACTACTACTTCTACTACTACTACTACGCACCTGGAGTTGTAGCATTGTAAATACACATAATTAGTTGATTTGCATGATTGTATAATACATATTAGTTGTTAAATTATACACCTATTAGCTATGACCTTTATCAAGCTGGCCAGTGAGTAAGAACATTTGCATATAATAGTTTCCATATTTTTAATTTGCGTGTTGCATTTTATAAAAATCCTATGCGGTCCTCTTGAAACTACCGTACATTACTCGTTAGGATTAGTCCAGTGTTAACACAGTTACATTGTGTACAGACACAAAAAAAAACCCAAATCTTTGTAAAACCAATAGCATCGTTGCTTCGCATCGAAGCTTAAAGTATTAAAATTGTATACCAGAATTATTGCCGTATTACCAGTTTCAGAGTACGGTTAAATTTAGACAGAGCGGTTTTCGATAGAAAATACACTGGTGTAGAGGCGTCTTAATTATGTCAAGATAGATTTTGTTACTTTAAACGCAGTCTATGTATTAATTTGACATCTTAAAAACTCTAAGTAAACTTTAAATGATTTTTCATAAAATAAATGTTCATTATATTGACACCAGAAGAAGTAAATACTCATAGGGTAGTTTGAACAGTTTTTAAAAGTGTATAATTTTCTTATACAGTTGTACTTTTTGTATATTTTAGTCCGGCTATAGTGCCTAATTTTAGTTTCCTTTAGTTTTTTTTCGGCATTAGCAAAGAAAACGGTCTAAAAAGACCAGTTAACAGGTAATTATACTTTGTACTAAATACTTATATATTTATGCGTGATTGTATAACACGAGAATGTTTAACTTTGAAATACTTAAATTACGTTGTTTTTCTTTTAATTTTTTTTTTTTTAAGATGTTTGTTAATCGAATTTGGTTAATTAGGAGTTTTAACTATAAGTTTCGGCAAATCATCTTACTTTATATTCTATACTTGTATACGAAAAAGACAAGAAAAAAACAATGGAATGACCAAAATATGAAATGAGCTCAACAACAAAAAATTGGGCTGCTCCCGAATCGGTCTAGATAGGCAACTGAATTTGCACCCCCGACGACATACATGCAACGTGTTGGACATAGCGGCGCAGTAGGAAAGCACATGAAAAAGGAAAGCGAGCAAGTAAAATTATTTTTTGCATATATTCAATTTGGAATTTACAATTTTATCAAAGATAAAAATATAAAATGCAATTTTGTATTTTTAAATTAGGGAAAGGCCCCCACCGGAACTATGTCCAGAAATTTCGTTATTTCTTGAAATTGAACTATCAAGTTTTTTTTCGGAAAATTATTCCAACAAATCACTTAATTGATAATTATTTTTTGGTGGGAAAAAAGTTGTTCATCATTTTCAAACATCTGGTCAGGTAGTATTATTTTTAAACTTTTTACAACCCCCACCGCTTGCCCCTTAAATGGCTTTTTAAACCTTTTTGAATTGTATATTTTATTTGGGGTTTCTTATTTATTCACCTATGTTTTTTAATGTTATTTATTTATTTTGATAATGTCTATTTGGTATTGATTCTCGTCTTTTTACTGAATTTTTTAATGTTTATGCAAAAGTTGTTAATTGTATACAAAATCTATCATTTAAATACTATTTCTTTGTGTAATAATTTTTTAATAGTATGGTTTAAGGGTCCGCAGCAACCGAAAACAAAGCAACTAAGGGCCAGAATTGAGGCATACTTCTATCTGTGTAAATAGGGTAGCCAACTCTTCAAAGTTGAGGTTTAGCAGCAAACAGCTTGCACAAAATGATGTTTAAACGACTTTACTGCTGATTCCCAGAGACCACCGAAGTGTGGAGTGTAGGGCGGGGAGAATACCCATTGTACACCTTCTTCGATCAGCTCTTCCGGAATCGTACGAACACTGCTTTGGTTTTTTTAAATAGTATTCGAATTCCTTCTGCGCCCCTACAAAGGGCGATAAAGGCCGATTTCTCCAAAGGGAAAATTATATTTTTCCCTAACTCAAATTTTGTTTTGTTCATTATTTTAAAATACTTTTTTGAAGTGATAGTCAAAAAACAGTTAGTATTAAATCCAAAACTCTAAATTTCGCTACTTTCTCTACGCTTATGTATTTCAAATCAAAGTGAATAATTTTTTCTCTTTTATTATTATGGCTGGTATTTTTGTACATTTTTTCTCAATTTTTGTTATATAGTAAAATTATAAACAGATATTTTATCAACGCGTAGGTAAATCTATTCATTTGCCGGTAAAACAAAATTGTTTTTGTGATTTCTGTTATTTTAATAGTTATTATTTGTACCAATCTCTCAAGTACGAAAATATAAAAAAAAAAATTAATATTTTTGTTCGGTATTAGTCGATATACTATTATTTGCTTATATACCATTTTGTGTACTGTTGTTTTTACGGTTTCGCAGTATTTTTTGTCCCAAAAAAAAATTTTTCTATTAGAATAAATAAAAAACAGTTTTACATGCAATAGATATACACTACAATTCCAAAAACTACGGTTAAGAAACAAATAAAGACATTTTTTTCCGACATTTGTTTGTGGAATTCGAAAGGAGGTCACCTGTAAATTCATTACCAAAGATACCCGAACGCCCGGGCACCCAGAGAAATTGCCTACTTTTTTACCATCCAGAAATAGGCTATAGTTAAGGGATTTAATAAGGAGAATAAGGGAAGATAATGTGAAATTGAAAGGGTTGGACGACAAAGCCAGGAGGAAGACTGGGAGTCAGAAACAATAAAACAACGGCTGAAGTCAATAGAAAATAGGTGTTGAAGGGAACTAATAATAGCGTAACATTCAGCTCTAAAAGAGGAAGCATAAGAAATTAATTTTTCGGAATAACAGAAATTAAGTTTATTGGTAAAAAAAAAGGAAAATCTGCTGAATTGAAGGAAACAGAGCCATTGGTATAAATTTATAAGGAATTGGAGAGGTTGGAAGAACAGAGAATTGACTAATGAATTAAATAGGCCATCCGGGTCTTTAGCCATGTGACTAGTGAGTTAGGTGGGATAAAAATATCGCTAGCCTAAAAAAAGGACAGAGAGAGATGTGTTGTAAAGCTGTAGACGAAAAAAAAAGAAGAAAGCGAACACCGTAGGTTATTTGGTATGGTCGTGAGTACGTTTATTGGGGGGGAGGGGGGGGGTGTAACCACAGAGGGAGGGAAAAAACAAATGTAATAATAATTACATATAAGAATAATTCGCGATACAAAAATTAATCTACATATTTTATATTGAAAACCATGTGGATTTCAAATATTATGTACCAACACATTAATGTGTGCTGAATACCAAACTTGTAAAATTGTTTTTGTCGTTGTATATTGATTTAGAGAAGTGATTTTTAAGAGATGCTGATCAAATGTTGTTCACACCGATCCGAAAAATACTTATAAAAATAAGACACTAAAAACAATGGTAAAAAAAAATTGTGTTTTTACACGCAACAATTCAAGGTATTTTATGTACTAACGTATTAAATAGTACGAAAAATCCGGACACATAGACTATTATTAAGTATTTTGGTTGCTCATAATATGTTCTTCATATCGATACCAATGTAAGGTAAATATAACCGAAAAGTATATTTTTCTAACCGTTTACACACTATTGTTTTTTTATAATTTACTAGCGCGTTACTTACAACGAAAATTTAGTGTAAAAAATATAACCTAACACATTATCAATTGAAAACCTAAACTTGGGCGTTTTGGATAAAATGTTATGTACACGTTAGAAAATAATTTACCCGTGCAAATGTTTCCAGATACCAAAAAAAACAAAAATCCAAGTCGCTTACCCTACTTTTTATATTATATATATCTTTGTACAGTGTACACATACACAAAATTTGTTCATGGTTAGTTTTTAGAATTAGAACTTATAAGTAAAAAATTTTCCCAACGACCATTTAACCACCCCAACTTGTACAGTAACTAATTCTGATTATCCGAAGATATCATCAGAAAGAGTAAAACAAATTGAAAAATTAAAAAACAAATTAGGCAATCTTATAAATAAGAATGAGTGGGAGACAAGTGATGTATTGCCTGACAGTGATCCTGGTGGCAAATGCGAGCTGACTGTCAGAGATTGTATAATCTATTATGTGTGTGGGTGTGTATCAAGAAAAATAATTAAACACAAAAAATAAAAAACATGTATAGATTTTTAAACAACGGTGACTCTAAACATAATGCTAGTGACTTAGTTGTAGCTAAGTCTAGAGGCCAATAATTGATGCATCTCAACAAGTATCTACTTCAGTTTTTAAGTTCAGATGAACATATTGACTTTTTCATGTCTTAGCTCTGGCACATAACCGAAAAAAGCATAACGAAAAACTAATGACGAAAATTTAAAACGAAAGAAGCGTTATCACACGGTGATGGGGTTGGCGTGGGAATGGTGATTACTCCCTAATATGCTCTGAACTTTTAAAAAAAAAAAATATATATATATATATATATATATAATAGATTACATTTTTATAATTGAGCGCTGACTTATATTATATTAAATTAATTTTTAAGCAAAGCATATTTGTTTTGAAAAAAGTAGGATTAATTGATCTTTTTCCATAAAAGTGGCTGAACATTTTTCTTTATTTGTTTTTTTTCCTAACCGAGGTTTAGGAATTAAAATTAGACTTAAAGTAGATGTAACCAAAAACGAAAAAGGGTAAACCTACAATTATATATTATACTATTAGTAAAAATAATGGGGATATACAACCCGGAACAATACATTTTTTTGTATTAATGATTTTCGATTTAATGTAAAACTGATCGAACATATTGTTCTTGTACTCCCACACGAAATAATATATTTTCTAAGAAGGTTACAACAAACTATACTCACATAATATGCTAAATAAACCATTTAGTATATTTCGAAGAAGTAACATTATTTCTCAAATTTAAATTATAATAAAATAAAATAAAATAACCCAATACTGCATAGTTTTCCTTTTTTCAATACACCACATAGTATAATTGTAGGATTCGAGAAAAAAACAGTTAAACAAATTTAATACGGACAATTTAAAATTAAGTACAGAATAAAACAAGAAACCATCATGCGTTATTATGCATATTAGTGCATTTACATGCACTAATATTATGTAAAATATGTAAAATAATGCATAATAGATAATTTATGTCAACCGGTAATGTATCTTTGCTAGTCGACTTCTAATTTCCTGAATGAACCTTCGGTTGCGTTTTTAAAACTATCCAAGTTAGTATTGGAGTTTTTTGGGCGTTTACTTTTATCTGCAACAATTGACTCTTGGGCTATAAGCCATTCTCGGTGCTTCGTTAATTCAACATACCACTCATCTGCAATTAAAATATATTTATTATTAATAGATCAGACATATAAGCTGCAAACAACATTCGTATATTCTATAACCCATGTGTCAATTATTACTTTTTATTATTAATAAGATTATTAATTTTTTAATTTGGTGTCAAACAAATCTAAATGAATTACAAGTTTAAATAAAATAATCATAATATAATTGATAACAACTGAATATTAACCTTGGTTTTATTTTTTAATAATTAATTGTCAATTCATACTATCACGTTCTAAAAGTCTGGAGTTTAGTTGCTAACAAGACAGCTCATATATTAAATGTTATAAAATTAAAATAATATTGCTAGCGTATATCAACAAAGAGTCCTAAATAATGCACTGAAAAATGTACAAATATGTCTTTGTTTATTTAATTTTTACAGAACATAAAATAATTGTCATATCCAAAGTTACTTTAAACGTTTTGTTTTTCGGAGTCAGTCGATAAATGACTAAATGTACACATTATCTGTCCCTTTCTTAGAGTACCTAATAATTGTAAAAAAAAAAAATGTATAATTTTTTGAAACAATTGCTACTAACCTATCACTTCGTCGGATGTCTTTGGATAACTTCCTCCGTAGTTAAGTGGGAGAATACTAGGATCGATGTAATTTTTCAGTTCTTCAATGGAGTTGTGATTAAAAATCTATAATATAAATATTAAACTTCAGTAATTTTGAATAACTTTCAAAACATGAATGGTTTACCCTGTTGGAGATTTTTTTTTTCAAAAGCCTTATTACTATATTTAACAATGGCTGTAAAAAGCTTTTTTTGTTAACTATGTGAATTTCGTGTATCCGCGTTGGATATGCCGCCTAAATAAAATAAAAAATACATAAAACAAATAAGACATTATTAACCTTCGTTAATTCGTTGCGTAACCGAAAATACATTGTTTGTAAAATTATGTAAGTTTAGTTTTGTTTGTCTGGACCCACAATATCTTCTTAGTAGTTGAACCTAGTTCAGAAATAGATCAGAAATCGCACCAAAAAAGTATTTTAAATGAGCAAAAATTGAAAAGTTCATCCCTTCCCTGTCTGAAAAGCAGACTGGAGGTAGATCTATAATATATATAGGTATGTTTAATTTTACACGTTAGCCTGTATCATACATAATTTGGTTTTACTGGTACACATTTCTACAATGAGTTTCTAAAGTATTTTTCTGTTTTCATACGAATTTTAAATAATACTTACAAACATGCATTCAATAGTTTTCTTCACATTTAGTAAAAATACAGTCATGTGATTCATTGACAAATTGATCGTGTCTAATATGTAGATATCTTTTTTACAGGTGTCCAAATGAGCGATTCTCAGATCATAAGTTATAAAGCATGATTTAATGAAATCATCATATACAAATTTATCGACATCTTCTGCAGTCCTAGCACTATATAGGACAACTCTGTGACCCTCGTGTGTAGGGTTTGGTAATGGGACGAAAAAACTGAAAAACCATTATAAATTACAACGGTTACCGAAGCATTAATACAATTTTCAAAATATTTAGGAGCATATTTTCATGAATTTATCATCAATTTAATAATCAAATTTAACAACTGAAATGTTTTCTAAAATATTTTAATAGAATACTGCTTCGTTGAATAAGACCTGCAAAAAGGCTTTAATAAAAAGCGTTAAGAAAATAGTTATTTTTTACAGCATGATTGTCTGAAACTGTTGCATTTTATTAATTTATTTTTAAATCGCGAATAATGTACGAAAAATGTTGACCGGTCGGTAACCAGTTTTGGATAATTATTTATGTTGTTATTGAAGTTTCAAGTTCAGGGCAATAGAAAAGTTGAATTGTAGTATTTTTTTTGTCATCAACCAGTCAATTTTTTTATTGAAATATTCTTAATTTAAAAGTTAATAAAATATATCAACATTACCATTTGAGTTTCAAAAAACGATATCGAAAGAACTAATTTGCTAGGTGGATAGGATCATAGGACTTATGGGAAAATCGAGATCGCGTTGTATAAAAACACTATGAAAATAAATAAAATTATTTATCGAGCCCAGTGAGATAATGAGTGGCCCACGATAGAGAATTTCCCCCTTGTATAATAGATATAATAGACACATGTATACTGACGATAGTTTCATTGATTGAATCAACTCCGGCGAAGTCGGATCCCACTTGGAGAAGTATTCTGGCGCTGAGCGTTTTACGGTGTAATGCTGGTCCAACTTTACTTTGGTTTTCTCCATACTGTTTTTGCACAAGATCAAAAACATTTTGATCCGCTTTTCGTCGACTGTCTTTTCGCCGTCTACTCAATAATATGGGGGGTTTTTTTTTGTCGGTTATTAGGATAAACCCTTGTTATATTCTACTAAAAAATGATAATACTGTATTTTACCGTCTGGGTTCGGAAGGTGAGGCTGTTTTCGCATCCATTCCTTGAGAATTTTCACGTCGATAGCGATTTTAGCCTCGGACGTACCCAATTTGTTGTACATTTGATCGATTGCGCTCTGCTTTGGTAATATTAACGCTTTTACTTCCATCGCTATTGAAGCTGCACAAAGTCTTCGAGTGTTGTACTTGCCCTATGAGTTAGCTGTTAACAATAAAAAATTTAATTAAAAAACAATAATCACAGTCTACGCTTGACGAAGAACAGTACAACACTACGTTATATTTAACGGGAATTACATATCAGTGCATTTGTACATAATAGTGCACGTGTTGCCGATCTTGCTTTTTTGGAAATTAAACTTATACGTAGATATATTATTGTTATTGTAATTCAAGAATATTCGTTATTATACATAATATCACAATACAGGGTGATTCTTTTATCATGAGCCACTCATTATCTAACTGTAATAAAACAATTATTTAATTTTCTCATAATGTTTTTATATAATGTGATCTAATTTTTACACAAGTTGTTATTATTCTACCTCCCTACCAAAGTGATTTTTTTATAGCAACTTTTCAAACTTAAATTCTAAAGTATATATATTTTTAACCAGTCTTGAATAACTATTTTTGAAGTTATTGAAGTTTCAAGTTTAGGCCAGGAGGAAAGGTAGAGTGTGGTATTTATTTTATCTGCGCGCACTTCCCCGCCCTTCCTAACTTTTAATATTTCAGTTTAAAAAGATGCTATCAAAAAAAAATGTTGTAGGGGGATAGGAACATAATGGTTTTTGGAAAATTCAGATCACGTTTTATAAAAACCCTATGAAAAAAAAATTAAATTATTTATTAAACCCAGTGAGATTTTGAGTGGCCCATGATAAAATAATCACTCTGTATAACATATTAGTTAGTGCACACAAATTATACCTTGGGCTATCGAAATTCTATAAACGATATTGTAATATGTTAGCACATGCAGGTTTGTCGTACACGATTTAGCCTCTTTTCCATTTGCTGTATAATATTGTATTGGTGATCTTTTTTACCATTCTTGACCAATATGCTAATTTATGTTAACTGGCAATAAATCACTTTACTAGTGGGCTTCTAATTTCCTAAATGGGCCTTCGGTTGCGTTTTCAAAACTGTCCAAGTTAGTTTTGGAGTTTTTTGGGCGTTTACTTTATCTGTAACAATTGGCTCTTGGGCTATAAACCATTCTCGGTGCTTCGTCAATTCATCGTACAAGTCATTTGCAATTAACATATTTATATTACTGATAAATCAGAATTATAAGCTAAAAACCACATGTATTTATTATCATATGAATGTGGACAATTCGTTTTTAAATAAATAGGTAATACTTACATATATGTTTAAAAAATTTGTACTTATCACAAATTCTTTTTAAAATAGTTAAAATACATAGCACTGAATAAAAATTGCCCAAATCAGAACAATACATTTTAAACCTATTAGTACTACAGCTATAATATGTGTGTTATAATATTTATACACATGAAATATTTATAAGTATTCGCTCCTCCCTACTTATATCTACCAAATGATTATTTTCGCCAGTTGTCTACAACTATTATAACTTATTATTATGTATGTACAGGTATATAGGTATATATGATCACCATAAAGAACATATCAATTTGGGGTTTTCTATTTCTTTCTTAACATAATTTGTGGTTTTAATATTTTAACTTAAGCATGACTGTAAAACTTAGTTATTGCAGGTAAGCTATATAGATATCAGTAATTCACAATAAAAAAAAAATCTACCTAATGGTTGTCTTAAAAGTTGTAACTATGGTTTGTTTTATAATATTTTTTGAAATTGATACACATATTATATATTTTACTTTTTCAATCCTGTAAGTGATTTCACTTTTCAGATACATTTTTTTTTTAAAGTATCATTTTTAATTATTTAGTAGAAAAATAGTTATTTACCTATTTAAAAACAACATTATTACATGGATTAATTCAAAACATTTTATTGTTATTGAAATAATAATATATGTAATGATAAAAAATATATAATTGTTCAAAACTAAAAACAATACATTTTTAGTTTTATACAACTGGAGCAACTATAGATTTTGTAATATTTTTTGAAATTGACATTACTCTATTGAATAATGAAATATAAAATTATTTTAAAATTTGTAATTATTATCATTTAGTAGGATGAATTTTTGGTTAGCCGTCTAAAAAAAAATCAATATATGGATTTATACCTTAAATTGGTTTACTTAAAACAATATGAATGTATACCAATCTATCCATTATATAAAATATGGCTGTGGATAAGTAAGGAATACGTTTATACAACAGTCAAATATTATAGGTATTTGATGCACTGAGTATTATTACTATATAACTGTCTAGATCTAAAAACTTTAAGATATTTTATTTAACCGTTTGTCGTCCTGTGCTCTTTTCTGATTTTTACTTCATAAAAAAAAAGTTTGCCTGAAGAATTTTGAATAAGATCACGGTAGCCAAATATACCTTTAGCCAATTTTCCAGATAAAATTAAGTCACTTAAAACAGGGAAATAAAGAAAAAATGTTTACTTTTTATCCCATCTAGGGGAAAAATTTTAAGGTATTTTTTTGGGGTTGTCATTGTATATCGATAATAGTATTAACAACTATAACTGAACAAAATAAAGTACAAATTTGGAAAGTATACTATATTTAAATTAGTTATAACGCGCTGCAAGTTCAAGTTAAAAAATATGTACACTTTTTGGTTGTTTTTCTAAATTCTAAAGGAGAAAAGTTTAAATTATTAAATGTCTGGACCACTAAAATTCCTTTCATAAATGTTCTGTACGATTGCAAACATTTGTCAATTAAAAAACAGTTTTATTTATTTTATCTAACAAAAATTGTTTCGAAAACCGTATTTTTTAATATTTTTGATTTTAAATAATATTCTAAATTGAATCAGCGTAATATTTTTTTTTTGTATAACACAACATTTAGATAGTATTTTTGAATAATACAAAATTTATGGTAGAAAAATTAAAACACTAAACAGGACCACCCTAAATTGTACAGAGTTGAATACAGAAATGATTATAAAATAAAACAATTTGCCAAATCTCTCAGCTAAAACTTCTAATTACTCGGATTCGGTTGACAATCGTGCATAAATGTATTATAACTTGAGTAAATATTATTACCTGTCGGCCGGTCTTTTAGCCTGTGTTTCCTTTGAAAACGCCGAAATAAAACTGAAGATAGAACTAAACTTAGGGACTATAACCAAACGTGTAAGGTATATTATTATATTATAAGAAAATTATACACTTTTAAAAACTATTCGCACTATCTTGTAAGACGTATTTGCTTCTTATTTTGTCAAAACGAACAACATATTAATGTTGACACGGTCTGACCAGTTACCCGGACCGCCAATTGCCCATTAAGCAAAACCCCATCGCAGCTTATCAGCAAAGGCGACCTATGTAATTCAGTTGTTAATGTTATTCCGATTATCTGTAGTTCGACGACGGCCGCACGCGGTGCATCACTGATTACAAATAAACAGTATTTTTAAAACAAACTAAACGCACATAATAAATATGCTACTTAAACCGTATTATAGTATATTTCAAAGAAATAACATTGTTTCTCGATTTAAAATTACAACAGAATAAAATAAATAACCCAATACTGCATAGTTTTTTTTTTTTGCAATATCATAATATAAACCACATAGTAACAGAATAGGATTCGAGAAAAAACCGTTTAAAGTAATTTCAACCATAAAATTAAGTGGAAAATATTACATAAAACCGTCAAATTAAAATATGCACTAATATGTATAATACCTATGTAAAATAATGCGTGATAGATTCTTGACCAATTAGCTTATTTATGTCAACTGGCAATGAATCTCTACTAGTCGACTTCTAGTTTCCTAAAAGAGCCTTCGGTTGCGGTTCCAAAACTATCCAAGTTAGTATTGCAGTTTTTTGGTCGTTTACTTTTATCTGCAACAATTGACTCTTGGGCTATAAGCCATTCTCGGTGCTTCGTCAATTCATCGTACCACTCGTCTGCAATTAAAATATATATTTATTATTATTAAATCAGACGTATAAGCTACTAACAACATTCGTATATATTATAACCCATGAGTCATTTACATTTCAGTATATAAAATATTCAGTTTTTAATTATGTTTCGAACAAACAAAAAATAAATTATATATTCCAAAAAAAAATATATATAAATATATATATATATATATATATTATATACAGAACTTAAGTAATGAAAACTAAATATTAACCTTAGTTTTTTTATTTAAATTTTAATTATCTATTCATTCTACTATGTTCCAAAATGACTACTATCACTATTACCTATCACTTCGTCGGATGTCTTTGGATAACTTCCTCCGTAGTTAAGTGGGAGAATACTAGGACCGATGTAATTTTTCAGTTCTTCAATGGAGTTGTGATTAAAAATCTATAATATAAATATTAAACTTCAGTAATTTTGAATAACTTTCAAAACATGAATGATTTACCCTGTTGGAGATTTTTTTTTTCATAAGACTTATTACTATATTCATCAATGGCTGTATGAAACTTTTTACATTAACCATGTGAATTTCATGTATCCGCATTGGATATGCCTCCTAAATAAAATAAAAAATACATAAAACAAATAAAACATTATTACCTAGCTTCGTTGCGTAACCGAAAAGATAATGTTTGTAAAATGATGTATTTTAATTTTGTGTCTTGACCCACTGTATCTTCTTAGCAGCCGAAGCCTGAACCGAGTTCTTCAAGTAGTTACTCCATTAATCAAAAATTACATCTGAAAGGTGCTATATAAGGGCAAAAATTTAAAAAGTTCGCCCCTTCCCTGTCTGAAAATCTATAGTAATCTATAATTATTATAAATTTATATAAGCCTGTAATATGTATATAATTTTTTTTTAAATCTTTAAAAGGGAAAATTTGTTTTTAAATGTTGACCTTGTAACCAATTTTAAAAATTTTAATTTTATAGTTTGACAGTCTTACAATAGTATACATATTGGAAATATTATGTATTTTTACATACATAATGTAATCATCACGGTGTAATTTTCTCAGTATACTTTTATAATATTACCTACCTATGGTTTACTGGTGAAATAACAAGTACACATTTAAAAAATGAATTAATATACTCTTGTTTAAGTTTAATACGAGTTTTAAAAACTACTTACAAATGTACATTCAACGGCTTTCTTCACATTTAGTAAAAACGTAGTCACGTGATTCATTGTGAAATTGTTCAAGTCCAATATGTATATATCTGTCTTACAGGCGTCCAATTGAGCGATTCTCAGATCATAAGTCATAAAGCATAGTTTAATAAAATCATTATATACAAATTTATCGACATCTTCTGTAGTCCTAGCACTATATAGGACAACTCTGTGACCCTCGTGTGTAGGGTTTGGTAATGGGACGAAAAGACTGAAAAACCATTATAAATTACAACGGTTAACGAAGCATTAATACATTTTTCAAAATATTTAAGAGCGCATTTTCATGAATTTATGATCAATTTAATAATCAAATTTAACAACTGAAATGTTTTCTAAAATATTTTAATAGAATACTGCTTCGTTGAATAAGACCTGCAAAAAGGCTTTAATAAAAACAAATAAAAAGCGTTACGAAAATAGTTATTTTTTACAGCATGATTGTCTGAAACTGATGCATTTTATTAATTTTTTTTTAAATCGCGAGTAATGTACGAAAAATGTTGACCGGTCGGTAACCAGTTTTGGATAATTATTTATGTTGTTATTGAAGTTTCAAGTTCAGGGCAATAGAAAAGGTGAATTGTAGTATTTTTTTTGTCATCAACCAGTCAATTTGTTTAGTGAAATATTCTTAATTTAAAAGTTAATATAATATATCAACATTACCATTTGAGTTTCAAAAAACGATATCGAAAGAACTAATTTGCTAGGTGGATAGGATCATAGGACTTATGGGAAAATCGAGATCGCGTTGTATAAAAACACTATGAAAACAAATTAAACTATTTATCGAGCCCAGTGAGATAATGAGTGGCCCACGATAGAGAATTTCCCCCTTGTATAATATATATAATAGACACATGTATACTGACGATAGTTTCATTGATTGAATCAACTCCGGCAAAGTCGGATCCCACTTGGAGAAGTATTCTGGCGCTGAGGGTTTTACGGTGTAATGCTGGTCCAACTTTACTTTGGTTTTCTCCATACTGTTTTTGCACAAGATCAAAAACATTTTGATCCGCTTTTCGTCGACTGTCTTTTCGCCGTCTACTCAATAATATGGGGGTTTTTTTTTTGTCGGTAATAAGGAAAAACCCTTGTTAAAAAAAATATTCTACTAAAAAATGATAATACTGTATTTTACCGTCTGGGTTCGGAAGGTGAGGCTGTTTTCGCATCCATTCCTTGAGAATTTTCAAGTCGATAGCGATTTTAGCCTCGGACGTACCCAATTCGCTGTACATTTGATCGATTGCGCTCTGCTTTGGTAATATTAACGCTTTGACCTCCATTGCTATTGAAGTGGCACAAAATCTTCGAGTGTTATACTAGCCCTATGTATTAGCTGTTAACAATAAAGCATTTCATAAAATTATAATCGCAATCCACGCTTGGCGAAGTGCAGTACAACACTACGCTATATTTTATTCGACAACTAGAAATAAATTAACATTGTTTTTAGAATTTGTTTTTTTTTTTTTGTTAACAAGTAACATTTTTACATTTAATTGCCGTCTTTATTGTTTGTTCATTTGATTGTACTCGTCCTTGCATCTCGTGAGAAAAAAGTATTACAATGAGTATTTTAATATAATTTCTCATAAAAAACTTTATTCATATTTTTGGTTAATTTTATATTCTGTAGCGGCCACATGTAGCCGACATTGCTTAATTAGATATTAGACTTATACGTAGATATATTATTGTTATTGTAATTCAAGAATCATTTTATTATACATAATATTTTTAGTTAGTGCTATAAAAATGAAATGCATAGATAATTGCAAATGCATACATCATATGTTAACTACTTTTTATTAATTCAATTATTCAATTTTGAATTAGGTCTCTAACAAGCATAAAATATATAGTTAACTGCAAATATAACTCAGATAGTAAAAACTAAGTATTGATCTTGGTTTTTTATACAAAATACAATACATAAATATATATATATACAAAATATATTTTAGGGTAGTCCTTTGTCATAGATAAAGAGTTTTTTTCATATAAAATAAACAAAAGAAAATCAATTAATTGTCAATAGGTTTAATGAGCTTTTTGACGCTGCTCACTTGGCTGCCTTAGATATCCATATAGATATGATAAAACCAATTTAGATAAGCAGTTTTAAATAACGTAATCAAAGACAAAAAGGTCGACAATGATCATTTTAGTGTATTTATGTTTTTCTTAATTCCTCCTAACGTATAACTGAATATTGACATTCTTATAGCATTATATCCATTTATCAAGGAATTGCTTGTATTCCAACAACTCCACAAAACTCTGTTACCAGATCTATGATAACTAATTGTCTTTTTTTCTAATGTGATAACATTGCAATTTGCAATTTAATTATTTAAAACTATTTTCATTTTCAATAATGATTGAACTCTGATAAGTCGACGATGTAATTTTACAATCGGTAAGAAGCCTTTAGCCAGTTCAAAGTACAACCACTTCATCAACTACAAAAACAGGTAGGATTTCATATTAACTGCCGTTAATATGCAATCATTCTCGGCACGTGCATGCCGTGGAAACGTTTAAACAAATAAAATTAATAAAGCACGAATCTCTGACGCCGTTGGTTTCAGCCATTATTTTTCTAACACTTATAATGTTAATGTTTGTATAAGAAAAAATGGTACCGGCCTTCCAATAGAATTGAACGGAACAGTTTTGAAGTCTCGACAAAATGATTTTGAACGTGTGTATTGTTGCCATTTTCATGTATTAATGGTCTTGTAATGTAGATATGTTCCATTAGCTTGGACCATTGGCACAAGTCATGATGGTTATTTATTTAAAAGTAGATATATTTACAGAATTATGTTTTACTATAAAAAATATAAATCTTACTGTAATGTAAAAAAAAAAAAAATTGCAAACATTAAATTTTTATCTTGGAGAATAAAAAAATATTCGAATAATTAAAAAAAATTATTATTTAAATAGTTTGTAAGTGCTTTCAGTGTAATCAAAATTGTATCAATTAAAAAGTTTCATTTTGAAAATATTGACTTGCTAATGAGTTGTTAACAATTTTACTAACGCAGCTAATAACACTTTGTAATATAACACATTAATTAAACTTAATATAATATTATACCTTTAGTATAATAAGTAGTAGTAACTCATTAAGTAGGTATTAGCATTGATTATACATACTACTTGTAAATATTTAATTAGTATTAAAATAAATCAATAAGTGAGAAATAGAAGAATTAAATAATAAATAACTTTGGAGATCTCTGCATATTTTTTTTTTTTATTAGTATTTCCCTCGGCGGCAAAGGCCATTGGGTTACATTAAATTATATTTACATAAATTACAATACATTTGACTACATTAATTAAATATTGAAAATTCTCTGCATATTATTCGATATAACAAATTTAAACATTGACTTTATACTTTATTATAAATATTTTACACAAGTGAAGAGAAAAAATATCACATTTACTCACTTACAAATAACAATCAACTCTTTGATCAAGTATTAATGTTTATAATTCTACCTTCTTATAACACATAACTTTTTTTTTGACATTTTCATGTCTTAGCTCTGGCACATAACCGAAAAAAGCGTTATCAAAAAAGCATAACGAAAAATGCGTTACCAAAAAATAAATGGCGATGAAGATGAGGTAGGGGGTTGGGAATGGGATTGGGGTTGGGAGTGCGAATTAGCTGTGGTGCATAACCAAAAAAAAGCGTAACGAAAAGTTTTTTAGCCGAGTCTGCAACCACGAAAGAGCATTTTCATGTCCCGTTGAAGTACCGAATAAATATAGATTAGTTATGGAATTATAATTTTAAAAAAAAAAATTACATGGAGCTTCCAGGTACTACAATTTTAGCCAGAAACTTGATTGTACATCAATTTTTAATCTCCTTGGCCTTAAGCTGTAACTGGAAGCTCCATGTAACTTTTTTTTTTTAAATTATAATTCCACAACTAATCTAAATTTATTCGGTACTTCAACGAGACATGAAAATGTTCTATCGTGGTTGCAGACTCGGCTGAAAAATGGCTTTTTAACTTAAAAATAACATTTTTTACACAATTGATAAAGTTAATATTTAAAATTTAACCTTAAATGTTCAACAGTTTCATGGACAAATATTTTTTTTCATTAGCCAACTGTGCATTATTTGAATTCTAAAATATATTTAAATTAAGGAGTTTTAAGACATAATGTAAAATAATATTTTATTTCAGGAATCATAAAATTCTTTAGTAAAATATTTGAAAGAAAAAAAATAATACAAATATTGGAATATTGTTGTAACATAGTAGATTCAGACAAAAAGTTTTTTATTTATTAATTTAATTAAATGGTACATTTCATGTTGTATCCATGGTTACAAAAATTAGGTATTATTATTGCTGAAACTAAAGTAACATTTATGATTGATCGAATCCTATCTTAAAATATAGTTTAAAGAGTAATTAATAAATCATTTTAAAAAGTACTCACCTTGCACAATACACATTAGTTATTCGTGATTTTATTTTAAATCATATACCTATTATAAATATGCAGATAGTTATGTAATATAATAAAATATAATTTATATTGTTTAATGGCCTTAGTCAATATTTTAGAATATAACTTAATAAATTCGATATTCTAATTTAAGCATAATAATTCTGTTGTTACATTCGAATGTTACGAAGGTATTATATTTTAAAGAAGTATAACATTAGTCTATATCAGGTAATAACAATTATTAAGATTATAGTACATGTTCACTATTTTGCATAAGTTTCTCGATTTCTTTATTGTAATAGATAAGCACTTTTTCCATTGATTAATGAGTATTACATAACATATTACAAATGTATTAAGTACAACGTTATAAAATATTATTTATTCGAATAACTATATTTCATAATACCCCTAGTAATTCTAGTTGTTACCTGATTTCTACAATTTAACGGTATCAAATATTTTATAAAACGTGTATGATGCCTGTTACCTGCAATTATTATTTTATTCTGTTTGTAAATGTGTTTGTTCGTATATTTATGGACCAATCAAATAACTGCAGGTGGTTATGATATCACCCAACGAAAGCTCAAGTATGAACATACGATGGATTCCAGGCGAATAGGATCCGCAGTGCTTGTAAACATCCAATTCCACAATCTCGCATATCTAGCCTATGTAGGCTTTGGTATGTACCTGCATTACATAATATAAAAATACAATACAAATTTTATATTATAACTTTACCGATTGACAAAAATGTGAACCAATCGGAATTAAGGATACGGTTATAGACTTACAATACCAAAGTATAATGAGCAGTAGCTATTTAACTTAACGCTTCTCTATCGATAAGATAATTATAAACCGTTTATGCATATATCATATTGCTCTGTACACTGTTCTACATAACTGGTGCGCTTCTGGTTAACAATTGATAAAAACAATACTTTTTAATTTACTAATAACTTGACAATTAGGTACATATAATAAAGCGTCTGTATAATATATAAGTATATTATTTTAAATATAATATCTTACTTGCTCCAGATCTACCTCCTACAGTTAAATCGTTCTTTTCGTAAGAGCTTCTTCTTCATTCCATAATATACGTGTTATAATAACGTGATTTATAGTACCAAACGCTTTTGCTACATCTAAGAAAAATCTAATCGTTTTATTCCCTTTATATAGTTCCTCATATAAAAACTACCTTATACTCGTATAGAGCAGCTTCAATACCCAAGCAGGGTCTAAAGCTGAATTGATTTTTCTAAAACAGTTTATTTTTTCTAGATAATAATTAGTCTTGATTTTATTATTTTTTCGAATATATTTATAAAGTCGGATAACATAGAAATAGGTCAATATAATTACTCATATTTTTACGATCTAAAAATATACCATTTAATTTCAATATTTTAGTATAGCCCAAATGTTCATTTTTTTATTTTAGATGGATTGGAGCATGCAATTGAAACAATGGTTGGTGATAATAACGAGGATATGTACAAGGATTTCTGTAATATAATTATAATAATAATTTTAAAAAAACCAGTACAGTGGGGTCGGGGCATAGTGGGGACGGAGAGGTCACAGTTTTTACATGAATTTCGAAAAATTCTACAGTCTCCACCTGAGGTGGTAGTTGAACGAATCTAATAAATTCCGTATCAAAATGTGTTGCCTCTTGGATTAATTGATTAATGGAGATATCATTATCAACAGAGTTTAATACATTATTTACCGGGGTCGTATCCATTGTCTGTCGTTGGGTATTATCTCGAATGCCTGTAGGTAAGCCATCTATAATTCTTTGAACTGTTATTTGAGCACACTCTCCAGAGGCTTTAGCCAAATGTCCATTTAGAGAAATATATGTTTTTCCACAACCGGGGCATGTCACTTTTGGTTTCGCGCTCCTTGATGTTCCTGTATCTGCAACCAAACTGGCTTTGCCTCCTCATGGCCCCTGCCCGCCGTTATTAATCGACATTTATCATACCGATGGATAACATTCTCTTTTTGTGCTCGCCGTCTCAATCTATCCCACGCTACGGAGTTCAAAGTCCAAATATGCAAACAGCTGAACGTATAATGACAACAATTTACTTGCTAAATTCGATGTGAAATATCCAATTTCGACACTGGCAGACGCCGCAGCACGTACAAAGACATAAAAGGAAACTATCTGCACTAAACGCGCAAGGATATAAACAACAAAACGGTAGTACTAATTAATATAAAAATCACAAAAAAAACTTGTCACTGTTATCAACCACATTTTTTACTTAAATATTGCCTAAACAAAACTCCTTAAAAATGGTCGGTGTCCAGGGGCCTTGAATTTCTAAACTTTTTTTTTATAATGTCCAATAATTATTAGTTTTATCTACAAATAATTATTGTAAAAGCCGATTTTCTAACCAATTATTATAGAAAATCGTTTGGGAATGTATTCTAACATCATACCGGGGGATTTTGAGCGTAGCGAGAATTCTTGTGAACTCACTCTCGAAAATGTCTCTTTGTACTGACAAATTCTAAAATATCCTAGAATACCCAAAAGTAAGAAGTGAAGCTTTTTTGTCCTTTCAAGTACCTGTTGTGTACGATTTCTGACTAAAAATGCATTAAACAAATTTTGAGCTATAAGCATATTTATACATATTTTGTGTTATAATAGTAATAATAATATTTTAGTGTAGAGCAGTTGCACTATGAAAAATAGTATCCCTAACAGTTTGAAACAAATTGAGTAATTTTTAA
Organism: Adelges cooleyi; assembly: GCF_023614345.1. Lineage (NCBI taxonomy): Eukaryota > Metazoa > Arthropoda > Insecta > Hemiptera > Adelgidae > Adelges > Adelges cooleyi. Next base: position 463,597 of record NW_026095751.1, read on the forward strand.
AAAAGATATAGCGTGACGAGATTTTACATTTTAAATTTGTAGTGAAATTTTTCTTGACCGATGAGGAAAGGTTAAATTTGATTTTACTTTTGTCCATGTTACGCACCTTTTAGGTAAGATTTGTAACATATAAATTTGCAAAACAAATGGGTTATTTGATGGTGAAATTTTCGTGTTGTTTGACTTTGTAATGGACATTAAAAAAACCGTGTGCAATGTGTCGTTGACTTTTTGTTGAAACTAATCTATTTAACATTTAAACTGGTTGATTGGAAAAATTGTAATGTGGTAAAAAATTTAAATATATATTATAATAAAAGACACCAGTTAAAAAACCATGGCACTACAGGTGGTGAGTCATGAACCTCGGGTTCGAATAATTATCATTCCTTTGTATCACATTTTAATTGCTAAAAAAGTTTCAGAAATTTACGAAGAGGTAAATTAACCTTTAAAGGTGATACACTCTTGATCGACCGACAAATAAGTCCCAGGAGTTGATGCAACGGAGAGGCCATTAGTAATAGAATGGGGTGAAAGTGTAATCAAGATCAACGGGGTTATAAACACAGAATTTGGTGAAATACAAGGAACAGGATCCTGGACGTGTTAAATGTTCATGAAGCTATAAACCTACAATGAAAAATACAAATTTAATTTATCCAAATTCATAAGCTACACACTGATTTTTCTTGATTTTTAAGAAGAGGGGATGAAATTTTTTAATTTTTGGTCCAAAAAAGTACCTTACAGGTACAAATTTAGACATATTGAGTTGCTACCCGGACATATCAGTTCAGTGGCTTAGAATATACCGTGGGTACAGACATATAACAATATATAGTATCAATTTTAAATCTAAGGTTATTCTAACTAATCAGCAGTTTTATAACACCGATGGTCAGGTTTCATGATAAGTGATAACAATTATAAATGGTTGTTCCTTTTTTTTTAGTCGATAACCCCCGACAGTATATGCAATTTGTACAAGTCGCCTTTTACATGACGACTTCATGACATGTTTATTTTATGACTATAATATGTACGCAATAAAATTTTAATCATTTGCCAATTTCCCATAATTTTAATATTGTATCTGCATAAAAGCAAAATTAAAAAAGCCAGTAATGTGGTGACGTGGAAAGGTGGTGACCGAGCACAATATGAATTATTTCAAATGGAAAAATGTGTACATTTTTTAGGTGTTTTTCTCGATATTAAAAATTAAAGACAATCATTTTTTTTTGTGTACACAAGTGTTCCACAATATTTAACGTTGTGAAATGTAACGACTTAAGTTTAAATTATTTCGAACAAAAAATCTGCCGTACTTACGAATAATAAATGAACACGTATGCGCTATATACAAAATATATGAAATATAATTCCTAGATACTCCTAAACGGCATTTATTCGTGCTGTCTAAAGACGAAAAATCCATCGTACCTCAAACGTCCCACATTGGTCCAAAAACTAGGAAAGTCTATCCCTTCCTCCTCAAAATTGAGAAAAAAACACCCAATAAATGTATAATTTATTTTTCAACTCCAAATTATAGCGCTCTATAAATTTTTTTTAAAAATATTCCAATTAGCATGGACGATTTTCTCAGAAATCTGTAGTGAAACTTTTTTAAATTAACAAACGATACATGGCTATTTTATGTTATAGCAACTGGGAATTCAGCAGTATTACAACGCAAATTGTACGTGAGTTAAAAAGAAACACCAAGGTAGCAACAACTCGAAAAATATGATTAATATGATCTACAGGAGACTACAAGAGAATAAAAACTTATCAGCTCAAAACTTTTAGTCTAATATCATTATATATTTTCCATAATAATATTATAACCTTATCATAATTCATGAGATTAATATAAGACATTAGAAAAAAACGAAGTAAGTATAAAATCTTAAAATAAACAATTTTCTGTTTTTTTAAATTATTATTACTTATTTAGCAATCACTGAAACGCCAAAATGGAAATATGTTCAAAACTAAAAAAAGAAAATGTAATTTATTTTCAAGATCTTGATTTCATTTGAAAACGGTTAGAAAATATTATATTTTTTTTTTGTAATTCAAGAAAAATTAAAAAAAAAACAGTTTGAAGATTATAGGAGAGAGCACGCAACTAATTGGCTCTCAAGTAATAACTAAGTTAAATCTATTTAACTTAGTTAGAGTACTAAATGCCTAACATTTAGCTGGCAGTTTAATACTAAATCAGTGAATACTAATAATTAAGTAATAATACTTAATAATATCTTATTCATGAGTCAACTAATTAATAAGAATTAATTACTCTAGTATTAATATTATTGTGTGCATTTCAGATTTCTGATAATGTTAACAGACGGCACGAAATATCAATAGATAACCTCCGGTTAGATTAAACATTTACCTCAATTTAATACTTTCTAACTTTGCTGGTTTGTACTGCGCTTGGTTTGAACATACTAACTATTGATTCGCATCGAAGGGTTTGAAAGAGATTTTGTCACTTTCAGTTGTGCTAATTCCTGTAAACCTGTGACATCCCCGTCCACACCCCACCGTGCTAGCTATTATTTTATTAATTTAGTTTTAAGAGAACTACAGTTGATTTGAAAATAACACGTTTCCAAACTCACTCGTTACTGACGTGGTATTGACGTATAAAATATATCGTTCAAGACTAGTTATTAAAAAAAAAAAAAAAAAAAATGCAATAAATCAAGACGAAAATCGTTAAATTATTATGTATCACAATATATCGATTTATTACAAAAAATTGCTCGTGACTTTTTAATGTAATTAAATTAAACGTTTCAAGAAGACGTTTAGCATATGCTATACGTGGGCGAACAGTTTTAACGCGTCGTTCTAGTTTTCGGTACACATCACACGAGTAGCCCGTTCGCGGTAAACCTGTAAATCTTAACCATCAACAACGATGTACAGCAATTTGATAATTTCAGCTTTGATAATTCGCGGTAATTAGCGGTACACGGTATATGAAATTTATATAAGTATTTTATTTTATACATAAAAAAAAATAGTAACCGATTATGATTATTTACATAATTTTATATTTTTGCACTAAATGATGTAAAACTCACAAATAAACTTTATTGAAAAGAAAAAAATAATAAGTAAACGTATTTTTTGTTTAGTCGTTATTTCCTGTAAATTATTTACAATATGTTGAGACGTTGTCTAATGTTTGAATTGGTAATCTAGTAGAATACAATTATTTTGAACGTGTATTTAACATGCAATTCAATATGTAACGAGCAGTATAAAAAATAAAACGACTTCAATGGTGGCATCTCAACGATTCTAAATGCGATTTACAACATTTCAAATGGGATGAAGACCTAATATGTGTGGTGAAACTTAAAATTTATGTTCAAGGCTTATGCCTGTGTACAATTGTTTTAGTATATTATTTCGTATTTTAAGTAACACTTTTTTTAGTAAGAAAAATTGTCGTACAAAAATTAAACCCACTCCTTATCAATTATCATAGGTAATGAGTGTGTCTGTGTGTGTTGTATAACGTCAGTTACCGGTCGTTCTTATTTATTGCATGTACAAAAATCTTAAAGGAGAAATTCGGAAACGTTAATCTTTCGTGTGCACATTATGATATACACTAGCACTGTAATGCTCCTTATAGCGTATCTTAGAAAGAATACAATTAGTATACACATAAACAAATTTTCAAATGACATTTTAGACAATCAGTTAATTATTATAATACATTTTTTTTTTCTTAACTACCGAATATATTTTTTTCATCCGATCTAATTTCTACATTTTCGCTAAAAATAACGTAAATTTATTAGCTCGACTTAATTTGCAAAAAGTGTGCAGTTTCAAATACCGATTTTATGTTACTATAGCTATAAACATATAAATTCGGTCAGCCGTCATATTCAACAAGTGTGTAGCTCGAGCTACCGAATTTACACTGCTGTTATTGGCGAAAACGTAGAAACGTGGATGTAGTATACAAAAGTGTGCAGTTCAACCTATCAAATTTTTAAATTTTATGACGAAAAAACAGATATTATATCGACTATCAAAAATAAAACTCTTTAGTTTGAATCACCTACTTTATGTTGTTTTTAGTAAAAACGGGAAAACTCGCTCGATTGTTGTGTACAAAATTAAGGATATCAGACTATTGGTTTAGATGTAGTTTAACATTGTAGCCATTAAGATATACATATTATTTTTACGCTACGCGTTTATATATTTTTGTTTATTTCGAGAATTCTTACTTTACGTTATTTCATCAAAAAACGTTTAAACTCGATTTGCAGCAACACGTAAAAATATGTAACTCGACCTGCTGACTTTACTTTATCTTAAAGGAATAACGTCGATATTATAACATCTTCATAAACTTGCATTAATATTTAACATGTTTTTGTATATGATACAAACTAACTTTTTTTTATATCATTATGAGCACGATTAATCAAGTTACGGCTTATAAAAATATTAAATATGCCTAATTTCTTTCAAATTATGAGAGTACATGTTATAATATTATTCAGACTGTTACGAAATAAATTACAAATAAATATAAGTTTTAATTATTTTCACCGTGTATTTTTGTCTGCGTGTATTGTTACAATCGGCTATCATGATTTTTCTAATAGTTTTTACTGATATTCAAAATATAGAAATCGATTTACCTCATTATAAAACAATAAAACTTAATTTGCAAAAAATAAAGTCAGCGGCTTTACGTTATTTTTACATTAAGCAATTAAGAAATTTACTCGACCGTCGTGTGTATAAAGTGTGTGGCTCGACCCATCGAATTCGTGTTACTATAGCGATAAACGTATAAATTCGGTCAGGCATCTTATACTAAAAGTGTGTAGCTCGAGCTATCGAGTTTACGTTATTTTTAGCGAAACCGTCGAAATTAGATTGGCCATCGAATACGAAATGCTTTAGTGCAAACGACCTACTTTATGTTATTTTAGAAAAAACATAAAAACTTGCTCGATTGTTGCGTATAAAATTAAGGATCTCAAACTAAACGTTTTTTTTTTTATTTCAAGAATTCTTGTTTTACGTTATTTTACCAAAAAAACGTTTAAATTCGATTTGCAGCAATACATAGTACTCAAAGTACCAACCAGATGAAGTATATGGTATATAGAGTTGCTACTCGAAGGAATTGGTCCAGTATTAAAAAAGTTACATTGTATACAGACACAAGAAAAGCCCACATAAATCAATAGCATCGCTGCTCCGCATCCAAGCTAAAAATGAGGTAAAATATTTTGAATATCAGTAAAAACCATTAGAAAAATCATGGTTGAAGATTGCAAAAATGCGTGCTGACAAAAATACACGGTTTAATTAGAAAACTCGTATTTATTTGCAATTGTTTTCGTAACCCTCTAAATAATATTATAGTATACACTCTGATCATTTGAAAATAATTAGACATATCAATTTATTTTATCAACCGTAATGTAATTAACCGTGCTTATTATAATATAAAAAAAAATTAGTTTGTATCATATACAAGAACATGTTAAATATTAATGCAATGTTTATGAAGATGTTATAATATCGACGTTATTCCTTTAAGATAAAGTAAAGTCAGCAGGTCGAGTTACGTATTTTTACGTGTTGCTGCAAATCGAGTTTAAACGTCTTTTGATAAAATAACGTAAAATAAGAATTCTCGAAATAAACAAAAATATATAAGCGCGTAGTATAAAAATAATATGTGTATGATATGATGTTAAGCTATGTCCAAACCAATCGTCTGATATCCTTAATTTGATATACAACAATCGAGCGAGTTTTCCCGTTTTCGCTAAAATAACATAAAGTAGATCGTTCGAACTAAAGAGTTTTATACACGATAGTCGATATAATATCTGTTTTTTTGTCATAAAATTTAAAAATTTGATAGGTTGAGCTGCACACTTTTTTATACTTCATCCGATCTAGTTTATACGTTTTCGCTAGGAACAGTGTAAATTCGGTAGCTCGAGCTACACACTTGTGGAATACGACGGCTGACGTATCTTCTTTTCATTAATATTCAACATGTTGTTGTAAATATTAATAATTAACTTTCTAATCAATACCGTGTATTTGTGTCAGCGTTTATTATTACAATCGGCAATTATGATTTTTTAAACTGCCCAGTCGGACCAGTATGGTAACTCTAATTAACGTCCGGTCCGATAAGCAAACTATATAAATACAGGAGCCGCTATCGGCCCGGCGTCTTTGTTACATTGTAATCTGTATATTCTATAGAGTACTGTCGAAATATACGATAATATTATTGTAATCTTGGCTGTTACATTTGTCTGTAGTACTTACACTTTTACATCTTTATTACTAAAACTCACACTACACACCGAATGAGTTAGTGTCCACAGCCGCTGCCAAAGGTACGAAATCAACTCCCAACTCTGGACTGTAAGTAAGTAATTATTTTTCCGTTTTAAACAGTAATAATTTAGAAAGCATTTTTGAAATTTTCTTGCTAAAAGTAAAAAAAAAATTTATTATTTTTGGTGACATCCCTCGACGAGGCAATTTGTCGGAAAACCATATTTTTATTATTATTATAGTTTTCGGTAAAAGTAAAATGTTGTCTTGCTTTATGTTTAATTTATTATGTATCTTTTACGGGTTCAAAATAAAAATAAACTGCAAAATCTCCAGAGCATAGCACCTATGAAGTTAAATACATTTATCATTATTAAGTAATTAACCAAACCATTTCTCTGGGAATAGGAATAATCTTTGCTAAGGAAGGTAAATTATGTGCCTAAAGTTCTACACATAAAGTTCTTCATAACTTATAATATCGACATTGTGGGCTTAGTAATTCTCTTAAAAAAAGTAGTTAGCAATTCGTTAGGAAAAAACTAATAAATATATATATTTTTTTAATTGCTCTATTATCAATAATTGATAATATTATAAATATAAATAATATTATAATATAATATAATAAATTATTTATATTACCATTTGTTGTTTTATTGTTAAGAGCCAAAAGGCTGGTTGGCAGCAATTTTCCACTCCTGGCGCATCTCCGCCTTCATTTTAAGTTGACAACACGATCTGCAGTCCATATCTCAAACTATATGACTAATATATTCCAGTGGTGGTCGCCCTTTGCTATTATTCCACTCAATGGCACCCTATATTGTTCTGCTAAGTAGACTGTTATGGCGCAGTATGTGTCCAATTAACTTGGCTCTTCTTGTTTTTAAGGTCTTCAGAAAGCTTCTTGTTTCTCCGGCTCTTCGATAAACTTCTTCGTTTGTTATGTGTTCTTTCCAACTTGTTCTAAGCATTCTCCTGTTACACCATGTCTTAAACGCTAGGTATCATTTTTCTTCTATTTGACCTATGGCCCATGTCTCACTTCCATGCAGTGCTACGCTCCAAACATTTCTAGATATAAACATATTTTTCTTGCTCTGAAATGCATATTCAGCCTGGTTTGTTCTGCTTATTATCTTCCTGTCATTACGGCCGTCCTCGGTTATCTTATTTCCCAGATATTTGTATTCATCCATTTGCTCAAGTGTGTCGCCATCTAGTGTTATTTGAGTTTGGGTTCCTTCGTTACGGCTACAAACAAGGACTTTAGTTTTTGCTTTGTTTATTTTCATATTGTATTTATTTTTCATTGTTTAATTCATTATTTCTAAGATATTCTTAAGTCCTCTCCATTGTCTGTTATTACCACTATGTCATCTGCAAATTTTGGCATATCTATTCTTTCTCCGTTTATTCTTAATCCTACTTCAATTTCTTCTCTTCCTTTATTCTTGCACATATAAGTTAAAAAGGAATGGAGACAGTGTGCACCCGTGCTTTACTATTTTCCTAATTCTGGGCTTCTTTTGGGCTATTTCTACATTGTACTACTCCTATTTCTTGTTCGTGCTAGCTTTGATTATTCTTCTATACGTATATGTCAACTCGACTCTTTTAAAAATTACCATTTATTACCATTTATGCACCATAATACTTGTATTTTCTAATTTAATTTGGTATACATATTTTGAACCAAATGTTTTAATTTGGTTCAACTAATGTTTATGCAACGTTTATTTAATAAAAAAAAATTAATATTTAATGATTTTAAAAAATGTATTTAATATGTTTAATCGAAGTTAAACGTTTAAAAAATCAATCTGTTTACCTAATGAACGCTAATAATTATACAAATCGGAAACCCAATACTTATTTACGGTATTTACCTATATTGCTTTTTTTATTTTACAGATCTCAGTCATATTATGCTGTTCAGAAGGTCGACAACATGGTCGCATCTCATCATTTTACATGTCGCTATCTTAGTAGTTTGCACAACAGGTTTGCATCGCGGTGTTATTTGATTTAAAGGTAATTTTTTCAAACTATAATTTTTCAACTTTATATTCATTACAGGAATTCCATTCGATAACCCGAGGAATTCGACGCATGCCAAATGGAATACCCACAATATGTCCACGTGGGACTACGTGGCTTCATTAAGCGCAAACTCCAATACCCTGCCATTGCTCAATGTCAAAGTCAACAAAAAGATTATGTCGGCCGTGGAAATGGAAAAAATCGAAAACGATACGCTTAAACAACTCAGTTACTTGAAGGTGCGCACACCGGTTATTTTCATACACGACTCAAACCGTAATTTTGAGTTATGTAAACAGAGTACTCGGGTTTAGCAATTTCATTTTCAGATTTAGAAACAAAACTTAGCATTTTGAAACCCAAAGTTCAAATTTTGAAATTGGAAATTTGGATTTTTTATCCCAAATTTATGTCACATCGTTAATACTAATAAGCGTGGGGGCCATAGTGTAATATGGATAAATCGTTTCGTCAATAATTTCGGAAAGTACCTGTTCTTTACAGTGCAACCACATTACATAAATCCTAATTTTATACGGTAATTGGTAAATAATTGTGGTCACACTACTTGAAAAAATGCATTTAATGTTACTTATCACCACAATTTATTATTTATATCATTACCTTAAATCATGCTAATTACTTATAAATTATGAGAGTAGGTTGCCAATGGTCAACTGTAAAAAAGAGAGACTGGTCGAACCGAAGTGTAATGCAGGCAATCTAGAGTACTGAATAATTAACTGAGAATCAACTGAAATAGACAAGGGACGGAAATCAGCCAATCCTAAAATATGCTTATCATTCATTGTGTTTCATTCGAGAGACTATTTGCATTTTAAATCTATGTCCTAAGGTTTAGGTTTGATTTATGTGTGCAGGGAAACTACAGCAAGAACTTCAACAAGACAGACGACAAGTTAAACATGGATGATGCCAGAGCTTCTCAGCCCGAACTGCCGCCTTTCATAGGCAAAGTAGTTGAGCTCCTAAATATTAATCAAATAGTCTTCCAGGGACCGACCAAAGGCATGTTTGATGTGCCGTGTTTAGCATGCCAAAGCGGCGTCGCTCTGCTGCAGCTTTTCATACGTAAGGGTAGGACGCTTGATGACATCAAGATAATGGCAAATGACTTCTGTAAACGTTTAAATATGCAGACGCCTCGTGTCTGCGATGGCATCACCGATATGTTTGTTGTAAGTGTGGTTAAATAAAAAAATATTCCAAATCCATCGTGTGACTAAAAAAATAATTCAATCTTCCCTTGAAGGAAAGACATTGGATTATAAACGTGTCTTATGATCAGCTGATTCTACTATCATTCTTGTCTTATCAGCTATCCAAGATTACTATTTCGCCATCCCATCTGCATTTATCACTATTCTCCCCCTTTGTATCACGAACATTTTTGACGCACGACCCTGCTATAGGCTATTTTCATGTCAAAACAATTCGTAGGCAAGTGATTTCATGTCCTCTCGGTCAGTCAAACTAGCATCCAACCTAAACTTATTCTTATTCTAGACAATCCTGTTTTCCCAGCTATCGGCAATGTCTAACACACTTATATTCACATTACAGAAGTACGACACTTTTTGTCTCTTTTTTCCACCTCATATGGAATTTTCTTTCACCATAATCATTTGTTTCACTAGCCTAGACTCTTTTCATTCCTCCATTCCATTGAACATAAGTAATCCAAAATACTGATATTCATCTACTTAATTTACCGCATATAGTTTTATATTTTTGAAATTGGTTACTATTTGGGCATTCTATTCTTATTTCTTGAACCCAGGGTGAAGTTGTATATATTCTGATGAGAACAAAGATGAAGCCCAAACAAATATGCAGTTTTGTCATGGGAGACGTCTGCGGAGACGAGTACGACCCCACTCACGATTGGGATGTGGTGTTCCCACCGGTGCCCAAACCAACTCCCACCGAAATCAAAATTCCAAAAGTAACATCCAGATAATTTTTTCTTACAAACTTAGCCCACACATGTTTGTAACGAGTGTTTCGACTTCTACACAGGAACCAATACCTCAGTTCAAAGTGTTGCACCTGTCCGACAATCATTTCGACCCTCACTATGAGGAGGGAACGAACGCCGATTGCAAGGAACCGCTGTGCTGCCGACTAACCAATGGGCTGGCAGCCGACAACCAGAGCAAAGCTGGGAGATGGGGAGACTACGGGAAATGCGACACCCCCAAGCGCACTGTGGATAATATGCTGCAGCACATCGTAGCTAATCACGCCGTAAGTGTTGATTTTGACAGCTGATAACATACAAATGATAAAAGATCGGTAAAAAGAGACATACGGTAATGGCTCCTAATAAGAGATCAGATATTAAGAGGTTAGGAGAAGACTATTGGATAGATCAGGGAGTGGAAAAAGAAGGGGATTGGAAGACCGTTTGATGATCATGGCGAGAAGAAAAAACATATTCATTTTACGATTCTACGTGTCTCCGTGTAGTGGAGTCATTTTATGTGTTTAGCGATAAGAACTCAACCGCGGACATAACCTGCGATTTTTCCAACTTGACCTTTGACTCGTTTGACCCGACAGGACATCGACTACATTATATGGACTGGTGATTTGCCGGCTCACGACATCTGGAACCAAACGCAAGAGGGGAACTTGGCGATACTTAAGGAATCCGTCCAGCAGATGATGACCATGTTCCCGGGAGTGCCCATATTCCCGGCATTGGGCAATCACGAATCGGTTCCGGTCAACAGGCGAGTGACTGACAACAGAGCTACGGTGGCACCGCAATCGGTACTTGTTGTGTGATATGTAATAATAGTATGTGATTGAATTCCAGCTTTCCGTTTAGTTCCGCGGTGAACACTCCAGAATACAGTATCGACTGGCTATACAGCGAACTGGACACGCAATGGCGTCGATGGCTGCCGGACTCGACGAGCAGGACCATCAAGCGAGGGGCGTTCTACAGCGTCCTGGTCCGTCCTGGTTTCCGGATTATCTCGCTTAACATGAACTATTGCAACAACTTAAACTGGTGGCTGCTCCTAAACAGCACCGACCCTGTCAATGAGCTCCAGTGGTTCATATACGAGCTACAGAACGCAGAGTTCAACGGTGAAAAAGTACACGTACTCGGGCACATACCACCGGGAAGTTCGGAATGTTTAAAAGTCTGGAGTCGCAACTATTACGCAATCATCTCCAGGTAGCCAAAGCGTAGGCTTACGCGACCCAACAAAACCTGATCTATTCCGCCCCCCCATCACTTTCCAGTATCGCCATAAAGCTAATTCCAGATAGTCTTTAATTAACCTCTGTACCTAACCATTTAGCCCGACCAAGGGTTGTTGCCAGTTGACAACACGTGGAAGTGGGGATAAAACTTCACTAAACAATCTAAATTAGTTTAACCCTAACCAAACCTAACCAAATATAACCTACCCGAAGAACAGATCCAAGGGAGAGGATGGTCTGATGACTCAATGGAATTTCTAGGGAAGCAAAAGTTCTGACTTAAACCATTTGACGAGTCAAGGTAAAAATAACCAAATATAAATTAGTCCAAGAACAAAATATGATGAAGTACCACAAATTCCGGGACAATTTTTAATTTTAAATAAGTTGTTATGGTAGACTGTATAAACCATAAAGCTATTATACGAATTACCATAATAAATAACGACAATAAAACGAATCTGTTGATGCTTTTACGGGTTGAAATATCACGTGGATGACTTTCAGATATATCCGTGTCAATAGTTGTTACCAACGTTTCGAACTCTTTGGTCCATCTTCAGGGCTGCGATAGTTACGAATGACATGCTGTCGTGGCTGTACTGATCGTCTCGCTCGTTTCCTACCGCTAATTATGCGACTCGTGTCCTTGAGACCGTGTTATTTCGACCAATGGATGTCGTGCGCATTTTGCGCATATCATGATGAGTCATGTTGTTCTGTATTAACTATTTATGTTTTTTAGCATTCTTCACATTTGTGTTTGCCTTTTCTGCATCTGCAGTTGATATTTCTTTCTTTGCTTTCATTTTTTCTGAATAATAGGAGTGCTACAAATTTTCCAACCATCTTCACTATTGTAGTTCACATTATTCGATTTTTATTGCTACTTTAAATATTCTTTTTCCGAAGTTAGCCTCTTTGTCTAGTGTTTTAACTTTGTCAAACTGGATGGTATGCCCGCTGTTCACTGCGTTTTCGGCTACTGCAGATTTGTCTTTCCTTTTATAGTCTACATCCCTTTCATGTTTTTTTATTCGTATCTCTATTGCCCTTCCGGTTTGTCCAATGTATGACTTGCCACATGTCCGTGGAATTTATTTTGGCCTTCAGAATGCCAAAAAATAAAATCCCGGAAATGCTAACACCGGAGGTATATGAAATTATAGTATAGGAATTATCGATTTTCCCCTTTTGCCATCCCGTCCCTATCTCATTCACATTTACTACTACCCCACTACCCCACTTCCCCCAATTTGGTCGCATTATAGGACATACGTCACTAAGGGCTTAACTAGAATTTATGTTTTAGCCGAAACGATTATTCCGATAGGATAAACACTATAACATGAAATCCACTGAATAACACAACGGATGTTTTTTTTATATTTTGTGACAGATATGAAAGTACGATAACCGCTCAGTTCTTCGGTCACACGCACTACGACGAGTTCGAAATTTTCTACGACACGCAAAACTTGACCAGACCAGTGAGCGTGGCTTACGTGGGTCCGTCCGTCACGACCTATATGAACTTGAATCCCGGTTATCGGATTTACTACGTGGACGGCGACCGAAAACAATCTACCAGGGTATGTATTACACAAGTATCTTTCTCTTGGCTCTTTTTAATAAGTTAAGATCAGTTTTTGACCAATGGGAGTCAGTAAAAAAAATTGCGTCACGAATTTAGACATGTTTCACATCATACACTTGATAAGAGATTAGATTTAATCTAGATTTTGACGTTTTGATATTTTTTGGTCTGTAAACGTTTGTTGGTAGCACTATGTTCAAATAATATTCCATAAAAATTTGGAACTAATTCCTAAGTTTTTAAAAAAATTACAGAGCTTTGTAACATTATGTTAAAAAATATTTTGAAGGGTGATTTTCTCAATTTTGAGGAAGGAGAGAGGTGAACTAACAATTTTGACCAAAGAAGTACCTTTCAGGTACGATTCTTGATCTGTAGAGTTGCTACACAAAAAAAAAGGACCAGCGGCTTAGAAAATACACAAAATTAGAAATTTAAAAAATTTAAAGTAAAAACATTATTGTAAAAACAATACCTACTTAGCTTCGAATCGAAGCTAAAAAAGGACTACGAAGGGAAAGGCTTCTTATACTCGCCTAAAACTACACCATGGTGTTCTGATCGATCCAATCGGTCTTTCACTAATCCCTTATCACTGATCCATTGACAACAGCCTTTTAAGACCAATGTACTTTTAATTGTTGTTGAATGTTATTTTTGAATGAAAAAACTATATAATTCCTCATTAAAATACAACAATTTCTCAACACAAACAGATTTCCGATCCACATACGATCAGTCTCAACCATCTCGACTGATAATAATTAACATTCCAATATGGTTGAAATTTAACAGTAAAAAAAAATAGATTTTCAGTCATTATTAATCTACACATAGACCCCTCCCCCTCCAGTTGCACCGATGGTCGTCTAATACCGATGTTTCTGTTAAACAGACAGTGCTGGATCACGAGACGTGGGTGATGAATCTAAAAGAGGCGAACCTATACGATTATCCACACTGGCAGAAATTGTACTCGGCCCGGACGGCGTACAAGTTGCCAACGCTGTTGCCACGAGACTGGGACGCGTTCATCAACAAGCTAGCCGTCGACCGGGAAACGTTCGACTTGTACTACAAGTAAGCGACGACACGGGAGAAGTGGACAATGACTGACAAGGACGTGTGGCGATGTTAAACCTTATATCCGTTTCTGTTTTGCAGGCACTATTATAAAAACTCGCCGTTCCGACCCGAGTGCAACGCCGAGTGCAGAACGCGCAAGATATGCGACCTCCGTTCGGGTCGCTCTCATGACCGGGAAACCTTGTGCCAGGGAATCTAGTCCCGGATCCACCACGATACATTATGTTAGTTCAATTCATTAGATAAACGTCATTAGAGAAAGACGTTTACATAGGTAAAATGGTACATTCAGTGTACTAATCAAATGCAGCCCCCCATTTTTTCATTTTACAACCCATATTTAAATGAAGTAGTCCTCCAGAACCTGGACTATGTAGAAAATGCTGCTTGACCGTTGACTTCTTAAGTTAATTATAAAATAGTTTACTTATGTGTTTTTATAATGTTTATTTTATTTTTATTATTTATGATAATATGTAGAATTTTCAGCAGCAAGTTCAAATATTATAATCTGTATACACCTACAAACCAATTCAGGTTTTAAATGTCCCTACATGTAAATTGTATAAACGAGTATACAAATATGTTATATTATTAATAATATATTCTAATAGTTAACTATTCGATTAAATATTCAATAGACGTAGCAACTATATTGTAACGATCGTAAATAAACCGCGAATTTCTCTGATTTAAAACTAATATTAAATCAAACAATTTAGCGTCATTGCCATAAATAGGAGGTGTCATAAAGACAAATTTCTTATCGCTTGGTAGAAAACACACAAGCACTATTTAGCCGGCAGTATTATCATAAAATTACTGGTGACTGATAGTGATTGCAAATAAGGATGCGGTTTGGAGTCGTCGGTCATAACTACATTATAAAACTGCTGTAAAAAAACTCTGAATCCGCTCATTATTAAAGTTAATATATATGTGTGTTGTATAACGGCAGTCGCCGATCGTTCTTATTATTGCATGTACAAAAATCTTACAGAAAAAGTTTGGAAACGTTTATCTTTCGTGTACACGTTATGATACACACTAGCACTATAATAATTTAATATAACGTCTCCAAGAAAGAATACAATTAGTATTTACATAAACAATTTTTCAAATGACAATTCAAGCTATTAATTCAATTGTATAGTACATTTTTTTCTTTTTCTAAATACTTTTTTAAAACAAAACCAAATTATAATTTTTAATATAGCTATAAATGTTTCTTAGGAGGAACGGAAAGCGTCAAATGTTGTACAAATAAAGACTAAAACGCAAAGTCATTTTCTAAAGTGTCTACCGACCCGATTTCAATTTTTTTTTTCATATTTAAGTATTAGGAGGAAGAGTGGCCGAGTAGGTAAGGCGGCACTGTATAAGATGCATATTTACATAAAAAAACACTTGTGTGATTTTTTTAGCAAATTTTTCGATACAAATTGAAATTAGCAAAAACACAAAATGGTTCTTGGCCAATTTAGACACCAGTTTTTTTTACAAATTTATTATTTTCTATTTATTTATTTAAAGTAATTATCACCCTTCTGTAAATATGTAGTAGTAGCTACAGTGTAGGAACAATATACCAGTAGGTTTACAACCCAAAATTAAATTACAAGTAAAACAAATAATTTTTACAATGTGGTACCTTATAGTTGTTTGACTAATTACCAAACAGAATAATTTAAACTTTTGTACTTGCACGTGTTTATAAAATTGTAAAATCCAGTATAAAACATTTTTCTAGATATCAAGTTGTCAATGAATAATAATTTTACCCAACCAAAAATGTTATATTTTTTCAAAGGTTTAAACTTTTATCTAGTTTAACAGATTTATCAAGACGTTTGATAATGGTACATTTACCAAAAAAACAATAGCATTTCAGCAAATTTACAACACTAATAAATAATCGTAACACGTATTTACTATTTGCCATTTATTATTATTTGTATTTTTCCAGAGTAGCAGCTATTATTTCAGAAATGCAATAATTTTTTATGTTTTTAATTATTATTTCCCAAAATTTTAAGAAAGCGATTTTTCTTAGTGTGTTATGTGTTTACTTAAATTATTTTAATACACGTGTACATGTACAAGATTGTAAGATAAAATGCCACGTTGACAAATTTCATTTGATATCAAGTTGATAATACAGTATAATTGTTTTAAACGAAAATATTCACTTAAGACGGAATGAATACAATATTATGTTGATTAATTTACAATGTAAATCGTTACTTGGGTACTAATTATATTTTAAATATTCACGATTGTGACGTTTCTCGTACCGTCGTATGCAAAACCCAAATTGACGAACCAGCTGCCTAAGATATCATTAGCGTACCAATCGACTTCATTCTTTACATATTCCAAAAAAGGAGTTTCCTCTGGTATTCTCTGGATTATCATTTTGTACTGATAATCTCTGATTAAATTCTCTGCTGTCCATTCTTTGTGTAACGGCATGATGCAACTACGGGTGACAAACGAACTTACGTTCCTTTGAAACACATTCTGGATAAACTCGCTTATGTTCTTTAATTCGAAATCGACCAAATCTTCGTGGATACCTTGTTGATCAAATTTAGACCTTGTATCAGACCGTAAAGTTTTAGTAAACTCGGCCAACTTATCGTAAGCGGCCATTATACCTTGCTTAGGTTTCCGATGTGGACCTATGAAGTTAATGAAGTCCAGCGCGTCTGACAGGGTTCTTAACTTCGGCGATACGTTGTGGAGTTTGGTCAGCACCGAATCAAAACAATGATAATACCTTTGAAATGACTTGTCGGTCGTTTTATTATTTACCTTTATTTTTTCATTGCGGCAAACCCGTATTAAATGTTGTAAGAATATCCTGTACTTAATAATAACCTCCGCGTACTTACACCTGAGTACGGTCCAGATCTCCTTGTATCTTTCCAGGACGTTGTATTCGTCGACCGGCTTCAGGTTCGACCATATGTCTCCCAGTATTTCAGACATCGGATCCGTGATTGTTCTGTGATTATTTATAGTTTTCATGATTTTAACGTCTTCCATGAACCGCCATCCTGAATGACGAACCAACATGTTTAATTTGTTAGTGAGTTCCGATAGTTCTAAGTCTTCCGACACCACGCACGTAAAATCAAATACAGCAACCCAAAATAGTATTGAAATTAATGTTTGCGAATGCATTATCATAGCGTTTAGAAAATGTAACACAATACCATTATTTAATACAAAAAAAAGTGAACTAAAGAACATTGTGTTCAGAAATTTAAATAATATTTTAATTAAATAAATGTTTTGTTCAAACACATGCCGAAACTATTTGCCAATAATATTACCGTCGAGCTCATAGATTACACTCCTATCCCAAACATGATGCGTTACGCCGTTGACGTTATTTAGGGAAATAAGTATAATTTACCTTTGTCTTACAGCAAACATTGAACATATTTGTTCCAAGGAATAAGCAATGGTTCAAAAATCAATCTGTACAGCCTGACTTCGTGGACAAAATATAAACTGTCTCTCTCCCTTGATTTTAATGTAGTGGTAATTACAGCGTAGACTATAATTACAACACCAGTAAAAATACAACGGAAAAATCAGTGTTATTATAGTTATCGACTATAGTAGTATTTAAAAGTTTCCTCTATTAAAAGCCTAATACATTAACAAAAGCGGGAGGGATCGTCTA
This sequence comes from Adelges cooleyi, assembly GCF_023614345.1. Taxonomy (NCBI): domain Eukaryota; kingdom Metazoa; phylum Arthropoda; class Insecta; order Hemiptera; family Adelgidae; genus Adelges; species Adelges cooleyi. The sequence goes on from NW_026095751.1 coordinate 481,626, forward strand.
CAAGATGGCAAAAACAATAATGGTTAGGGACATATAAAAGGGTATATCTTGGGCATTTTAATTTTTTCTCTAATTCTTTTGGTGACATTTCCATTTCATTCCCAGAGAAATTTTAAGAAATTGAATGTGTGAATGACATAATTATGTTTTCTTATGTAACAATGGCTAGGTTGTGTCTTCACAAATCAAAAGCACTATTTTTTTTATGTACATCATTTTTATGATACAACTGGGTGTCACTCTTCTCAACAACATCTCGACTAGCTCACGATAAAAAATTCACTCTGTACAAAATTAAAACGCTATTTTCTTACTGTTTCATAACACTGTCGAAAAATTCACATCATAATGCTTGATACATCTTAAGTGGTATTTGTTTTTAACGTTTGCAATGCAATTGATAAGCATTTTCCAATATTTATACCTCAAATTGAAAATCATTCGATCACAATCGGCTTATGTAAACACAAAATATGTAGACAAGCTCTTAATATATTATTTATTCGTGGCTTAAGCTAAAACTGTTTTCCATTTGTAGTAAAGAGGCCTTACTTTTGCGTTATGTTACCTATTGGGCTTCAAAATTAATTTGCTTAACTTTGGCTGACTAAAGTTGTCAATACCTTGAATTTTAATAGTCAAGCAGTTAAGTTATAGATTATAGCTAATAAAACTGTAATAGAGGGGTGGAAATATAATGTTCGTTATGTGAAATATATATGTGTTCTGTGATTAATTTATCCTAACTTCTCCGAATTATATTATGACTCTAACGTTATTATTATATAATATTTCCACGTACCTTATTCCGGTCCAGCGATGATATAGAAGTTGTATCTAACGTCAATGATGTTGATTAAATTTAAAACCCATTACTGTAAGAATAATTCGTTGTTATACGACTCTAAACTTATCGTCTTTGTAAAGTAACGATATTTTTCACCAATATGATTTATCTGTTCTTATGAAAGTTGACCTAACTTAATTGTAATAATATCGACCAGTTTATTGAATAAGCAATTCATATTTGCCGTATCATCAAGGACTCAAGGGCCTACGAAGTCCATAGAGGTCAAGACTATACAGCTGTCTTAAGTCCATGAATCCAATGACGTATCGATTAGCCCAGCTAGGACCTAAGTCGAATAATAATAAAATACTTAATTATATTATTATTAATATAATTTTATATTGTGTATTGGTTTAAATTTTTTTGTTCTGATAGGAATTTATTATTTTACTATAGTAAATAAAATACTTAATTCTTTAATGAAGGTGCATTTTAACCTTATTTTCTTTCAGAAATTTCCTAAAAACAAATTATTATACCTAAAACAAAATAGAAACATACTTATATACATAGTTTAAAAAGTAATACTTACTACAAGTACTTAGTACAATTAATAGACAAATAAATTGTATTGCTTCTGTAATTATAATGTAGTAGTAATGGTCTTATTTGTAATGTTTTTAGAAGGGATGGTCTTACAGTACGACAAAGTCAGGAATTGTAAGGGAAACTTATATGTCTTGGGCATTTTAATTTTGAACTATACGGGCCATTCGCTAGTTTTAAAGATATTCAGCTCACAGAGAAATATAAAAAAAATGAATGCCTGAATGATATAGACATTTTTTTCTATTTTAAACTTACTTATGACCAACGATTTCTAATCTCACTTTGTAGTTCAACTAATTAATAGGTACCTAAATGAAAAAATATTTTACGTCAATGTTATCACTCCTTTCCCTACCCATGAATTGTCTCAAACCCAAATTTCTATTGACTAAAGATTAAAAAATCTGTTATTATTTTTTTTTCCAATGGTTGTAGCCGCTTTTTGAGAAAACTTTTATATTGAATAAATGACCTGTAAAAAGGAGCGGGTGCAAGCTAAAAATTCAGCTATAAACATATTTGGTAATAAGAGAATATAGCTTGGTAAACAATTATTGATAGTATATGATATTTATTAATTTTAACACATATTTTTTTTGTAAATCATCCGATACAACGCATGTAAAACCTAATACAGCAACCCCAACTAGTATTGAAACTAAGGTTTTCGAATGCATTATCGTAGCGTCTAAAAAATATCACACAATTGAACTACTCGACACTAAAAACTCAAAATTACAAAGTTTAAAAATTTTATTACAATTTAAATTAATTTCATTTTTTGTTTAAACACCTGCCGAAACTATTTGCCGATTAAATTTGGGTCAAACTTCATAAATATACTTTAACTTTGTCTTACATTTAGTTTAAGACAGCAAATATTGAACATATTTAATAGCATGCGTTTGGTGTTTCTTTCACCAGGTATTGACTGCCAAATATGCAGCGAACCGAAAATATTTTATTTTTTCAAAGATTTTAACTTTTTACTTGTTTATATATTTGATATTAAAATGTTTGACGACTGCGCATTTACCAAGAAAACAAAACCGTTTCTATCAGATTTAGACACTAAATAATCGTGATACAAATTTAAAAATTCCAATTTATTATTATTTTTATTTTTGTAGAGAAACAGATTTGTTTATCTAAGACGTGGTCTTTGTGGACCAAATATAACCAAACCCCACCAAATTATACTTAATTTTATTTTCTGTGTAGTAATAATAAAAATAAAATACTCATAAAAATATTTTCTGGGCAAGTGATAACACTGTAGACCTCAGATGATACAAAAATTAGCATTGACCATAGGAGAGGTATAGATAATGGCATAAAAAACATTCTGTACGAAGACAGCCTGTCTTCGTGGACAAATAAATTGTATTGCTTCTATAATTATAATGTAGTAGCAATAACAGTGTAGACTGTAATTATAATATACTAGTAGAGTTACAACGGCAAAATCAATGACATCAATTATAGTAACCTCTCAAAGTTCTCCTGTAAATATATATCTTCTATTACATATACTAGTACCAATAATAGCCTGATTTATAACAAAATAGGAGGGATCGTCTACAGTATGGCAAAAACAGTAATTTCGAGGGAGACTTATACGTCTTGGGCATTTTAATTAATATGGGTCATTCTCTGTGTTTACTTAAATTATTTTAATCCAAGTGTACATGTAAAAAGTTTTGCTTTATATCAAGTTGTTAATATAAAATAATTGTTTATGTAACCCCTAAAAACTCTACTTTAAAGTTATCTTCTATTATTTTTACTAGTACAATTAATAGCCTGATGTATAACAAAGTCAGAGGGATCGTCTTACAGTACGACAACATGATTAATTGTAAGGGAAACTTATACGTCTTAGGCATTTAAATTTTGAACTATTTGGGCCATTCGCTAATTTTAAAGATATATAATTCACAGACTAATATAAAAAAATTGATTGTGTGAATGGTTTACACAATATTTTTTTCTATTATTACCATACTTCTGATCAACGATTTCTAATCACTTTGAGGTTCCATAAATTAATAGATACCAAAATAAAAACATATTCAATGTTAATTTTTTTACTACTTTCCCTATCCACGAATTGCCTCGAAGTCAATTTTCTATGGACTAAAGATAATAAATATCTGTAATTATTTTGTTCTCCAAGGGTTGCAGCCACTTTTTGATTAAATTTTTTTAATGACCAACTGAACAGTAAAAAGGAGCCAGTTCGAGGTAAAAATTTAGCTATGAACGAAATTGGTAATATATGACATATTTTGAATGATATCATGTTTTAATGTATAATAATTGTTTCAAACAAAAAAAAATATTGAGTTAACTTGGAATAAATACACTGTTATAGTGATTAATTTACACTGTAAATCGTTACTTCGGTGCTAAAAATTAATTAAAATATTTCCTAAAATTCTGGAAAAGCGATTTTTCTTAGTGTTTTATTATGTGTTTACATAAATTATTTAATCTACGTGTACATGTGTAACATTGTAAAATAAAATGCCACGTTGACACATTTTGCTTGTTATCTAGTTGTTAATAAATAATTGTTTTAAACAAAAATATTCACTTAAGACGGAACGAAAACAAAGTTATGTTGATTAATTTACACTGTAAACAATTACTTCGGAGCTAATTATATTTTAAATGTTTACGATTGTGACATTTCCCGTGTCGTCGTATGCAAAGCCCAAATTGATGAACCAACTGCCCAAAATATCATTAGCGTACCAATCGACTTCGTTCTTTACATATTCCAAAAAAGGAGTGTCCTGTGGTATCCACTGCATTATCTTTTTGTACTCATAATCCCTGTTTAAATTCTCTGCTGTCCATTCTCTGTGTAACGGTATGACGCAATAACGGGCGACAAACGTATTTACACTATTGTGAAACACAGACCCGATATACTCGCTTATAGATTTTAATTCGAGATCGACCAATACCTCGTGGATACCATGTTGAGCCAACTTAGACCTTGTATCAGACCGTAAAGTTTTAGTAAACTCGGTTAATTTTTCCATGGCGATCATTACACTTTGCTTAGGTTTTAATTTTTGACCAATTGAGTAAATATAGGCCAACGCGTCTGCCATTGTTTTGAACCACGGCGATACGTTGTGGAGTTTGGTCAGCACCGAATCAAAACAATGGTAATACCTTTGAAGTGAAATGTCGGTCGTTCTAAAATTTACCTTTTCTTTTTGATTTCGGCAAACCCGTATCAAATGTTGTAAGAATATCCTGTATTTAATAATAACCTCTGCGTACTTACACCGGAGAACAGTCCAAATCTCCGTGTATCTTTCCATAACGTTCGATTCGTCGACAGGATTCCGGTTTGACCAAATGGCTCCAAGTATTTCGGACATAGGATCCGTGATTATTGAGTTATAATTTATATTTTTTTTGATTTTAACGTCTTCCATGAACCGCCATCCCGAATGACGCACCAACATGTTTAATTTATTAGCGAGCTCCGATCTTTGTAAATCATCCGATACAACGCATGTAAAACCAAATACAGCAACCCAAACTAGTGTTGAAACATACGTTTGCGAAAACATTATTATAGAATCTAAAAAACAATACACAATAGCACTATTCGATAAAAAAACTTTAACAAAAACACAAGGTTCGAAAATTTGGTCACAATTTTTAATTAATTTCATTTTTGTTTTAACACCTGCTATAACACATGAGCATGTTTTTGGTGTTGTTTTTATTAGGTGCTGACTGAATAATTTATAGGCGAACCAAAAATTGTATACTACACTTTTATACTTTTTGCTAGCTTATAATGTAATACGAGTGGTTTATTTACACATTAATTTGTTGGTTTACTATATTTATATAATAATTAGGTATTTGTGATTAGTGTGTGTTTAGTTTATCTACTATACAAGTATTGACGGTTTTTTTCAATTTTATGATCTATCTGGATTACGTTAGGTGATTTTCATAAAGACATTAATAATTATATATAATAACTATAAGATAGCTATGAAATACATAATTATTGTCAGTGCAAAACATACTTTATGTGCTACCATAATATTAGTTATGGGCTACATAACTAAGTTTTTGTCTACATAATTAATTTATGTATCCCTTAGCTATAGGATATTTAAACAATGATAATTTATCGTATGCAATACTTATGTTTTGCTTAGGTTTCGTTGGCGGATCTAACGAGTTAATCAAGTCCAACGCGTCTGCCAGAGTTCTTAAACTTGGCGATACGTTATGGAGTTTGGTCAGCACCGAATCAAAACAATAGTAATACTTTTGAAATGAAAAGTCGGTCATTTCAATGTTTACCTTTTCTTTTTGATTTCGGCAAACCCGTATTAAATGTTGTAAAAATCTTCTGTACTTAATAATAACCTCCGCGTACTTACACCTGAACACAGTCCAGATCTCCTTGTATCATGTGCTATCATAATATTGGTTATGGGCTACATAACTAAGTAATCAGCTAAATAATTAATTTATGGATCGCTTAGCTATAGGTTATTTAAAAAATTATATGTAACACACAGCGTTGGGACTGTGCATACGGGCATTAGAAACTAAAACATACTCGTGACACGAATTTGTTGCTTCTCGCTTCTTATTATTTGTACTTTTCTAATGTAGCAGCTGTTATTTCAGAAGTGCAAAAAATGTTACGTACTTAATTATTATTTCCCAAAATTCTTTAACAGCGATTTTTCATAAAGAGTTTTTTGTGTTTATTTAAATTATTTTAATCTACGTATACATGTACAATAAAATGCCACGTTGACCCATTTTGCTTGGTATCTAGTTGTTAATAAATTATAATTGCTTATAACAAAAGTATTCACTTAATCTGAACGAATACAATATTATGTTGATTCATTTACACTGTTAATCGTTAATTCGGTGTTAATTATATTTAAATTATTCCTGATCGTTACATTTCCCGTGTCGTCGTATGCAAAGCCCAAATTAATGAACCAACTGCCTATGATATCATTAGCGTACCAATCGACTTCGTTCTTTACATATTCCAAAAAAGAAGTCTCCATGGGTATCCTGTGGGTAATCTTTTTGTACTCATAATCTCTGATTAAATTCTCTGCTGTCCATTCTTTGTGTAACGGCATGATGCAATTACGGCGGACAAACATATTAACATTCTTGAGAAACACATCCTGGATAGACTCGCTTATAGTTTTCATTTCGAGATCAACTGAATCCTCGTCGATACCTTGTTGGGACAATTTCGACGCCGTATTTGGCGGGAAAGTTTTAGTAAACTCGGCTAACTTATCGTATGCAACGTTAATGTTTTGCTTAGATTTCATTAGCGGATCAAGCGAGTTAAACATGTCCAACGCGTCTGCCAAGGTTTTTAAACTTGGCGATACGTTGTGGAGTTTGGTCAGCACCGAATCAAAACAATGGTAATATCTTTGAAGTGAGAAATCGGTCGTTTTATTATTTACCTTCTCTTTTTGATTTCGGCAAACCCGTAATAAATGTTGTAAGAATATCCTGTACTTAATAATAACCTCCGCGTACTTACACTTGAGTACGGTCCAGATCTCCTTATATCTTTCCAGGACGTTTGATTCGTCGACAGGACTCCGGTTTGACCATATGGCTCCAAGTATTTCTGACATCGGATCCGTGATTGTTTTGTTTTTTATGATTTTAACGTCTTCCATAAACCGCCAACCCGAATGTTGAACCAACATGTTTAATTTATTGACGAGTTCCGATGTTTGAAAATCTTCCGATACAACGCATGTAAAACCTAATACAGCAACCCAAACTGGTATTGAAACCAACGTTTTTGAATGCATCATCGTAGCGTCTAAAAAACTACACACAATAGCACTACTCAATAAAAAAAACTAAACTAATAATCACAAGCTTTAAAAATTTTATTACAATTTTAATTAATTTCATTTTTTGTTTAAGCACGTGCCGTAACTATTTTCCAATTATTTTTGTGAAATTCATGATTTACACTCAAAGTCCTAAACATGATGTGTTACACTGTTGACGTTATTTAAGGAAAATGTATAGTTTACCTTAGTCTTACATTTAGTTTAAGACAGCAAATATTGAACATATTTATAAGCATGTTTTTGGTGGTTTTTTTTCACTAGGTATTGACTGAAATATATGCAGGTAAACCGAAAATTTTATATTTTTCAAAGATTTAAATTTTATTTTATAGTACGGCCAACGAAAAGTGAGCCGCGATCGTCACGCAACTAGCGTAAATTAATTAGAAAACATTAAACATGGTTAAGATTTTTCGTGTAATTTTTTTACTTCTTGGCTGAAGTTAAGGGTTAACTTTCAGTGTACAAAAATTTAAAGATTTTAGTTGTGTAATAAATTTATGTTAACTGCATCATAAGATTGTATGAACTTAATAGTATTCATCCATATAATTATTAAATCTATATGACTCATTGATATTGTACGCACACAATGATACATTGATATAGATATTCTATAAGACTATAAGCACACAACAATACCCGCACCACATATGACATGTATTATGCAAGTTTTATAAAATAAAACAAAACATATATGTATACTGCGGGACAGCCAATCAGAAGGACACATAGTGACGTACCAAAAATTTCCACCTACGAACGCTGGACAAAAGCGCCTAGCTCTCCCTTCTATAGCCTATTGTAACAAGACAGTCAGTCTCATCATCTAGTTCTCTCTAGCCACGCATTCTAAATAGTCGTCGGCTCAGCGTCGTCACCCTATATGGCCTATTGGTGAGTAGGAACGCGTTTGGTCCGACGACCATTTTCTAAGTCCAGTCTTTCAGTTGTTATGCTTGCAACTCATGCCTTTGGGGCATGTACCTACAACTAAAAATGTTTTATGTCTAAAACAAGGCTCCTTCCTAACCAAATTTTAAACAGCTATAGTTAAACCACTGTATAATCAGGGAATAAAAATAACATGTCTAATTGCAGACCAATATCTATGCTTTGCAATTTCTCTAAGATTCTTGAAAAAATAGTTAAGTCTAGACTAATATCTTACCAACAAAAATATAAACTTCCATCCCAATATCAGTATGGCTTTCGACCCGGCAGGGGTACCATAAATGCTTTACATTCAACAACAAATTTATTTATGAAAAATTAGATAGTTATGAAAAAGTCATAGCAATATACTACAGAGCACTAGAACATACTTCAACATCTACAAAATACTACCTATGGAAGTCATGCGTACTGTATATGAAGCTCTGTATAAGTCTATTATGCAATATGGCTTAATAATCTGGAGAGGATGTGCAGATAATGCAATAAAACCTCTAATAGTGCAACGGAACTTAGCGGTAAAAAAATGTTTAGACAAAAAAGAAAGACAAGGCTCATCATCTTTAAATTACTAAACAATCAAATTGTTGCCAGTTAGAGTTCCTAATAAGCTATTTGCAATTGTAAATGTTTCTAAGCACCTATGTATAAATGTGAAAGTAAAAGAGAATTCAGAGCATAAGATGTTAGTGCTAAGTACACAAATAAGCAATTTAGTCAGAGGTTTGTTGATTACCTAGGTCCAGTTTTGTGTAACTCTTAAGGTATTGAATGTTGTTCTCACCAGTTGTTGGCTGACAAATTAAGTTAACCGAAAATATAATATTTTTTAAAGACTTAAACTTTTTTCTAGTTTAACAGATGTATCCAGATGTTTGATGATTGTGCATTTACAAAGAGAACACAAGCGTTCCTAGCAAATTTAGACACTAAATAATAGTGACACCAATGTTTTATTTCAAATATTTTATTTTTTGTTTTTTTCCAAAGTGGCAGCTATTATTTTAGAAATGCAAAAATGTTTCATGTTTATAATTATTATTTCCCAAAATTCATTAACAGCGATTTGACATAGAATGTTTTATGTGTTTACTTAAATTATTTTAATCTACGTGTACATGTTTAAGGTTGTAATATAAAATGCCACGTTGACAAGTTTTGCTTGATATCAAGTTGTTAATATATAAATATTAACTAAATATAAAGTTAAAATATTGACTTAGGACAAAACGAATACAATATTATGTTGATTAATTTACATTGTAAATCGTTACTTAGGTGCTAATTATATTTTAATTATTCCTGATCGTGATATTTCCTGTATCGTCGTATGCAAAGCCTAAATTGATGAACCAACTGCCAAAGATGTCCCCAGCGTACCAATCGACTTCGTTCATTATATATTCCAATAAAGTCGCCTCCTGCGGTAACCTCTGGATTGTCTTTTTGTACTTATAATCTCTGATTATATTTTCTACTGTCCATTCTTTGTGTAACGGCATGACACAATTATTGGCGACAAACTTATTTATGTTGTTTTTAAATGCAACATTAAAATATTCGCTTATAGTTTTCATTTCAAGATCAACTGAATCCTCGTCGATACCTTGTTGAGACAATTTCGACACCGTATTAGGAGGGAAAGTTTTAGTAAACTTAGCTAATTTATCGTAAGCATTATTTATGGTATGCTTAGGTTTCATTAGCGGATCAAGCGAGTTAATCAAGTCCAACGCGTCTGCCAGGTTTCTGAGACTCGGCGACAAGTTTTGGAGTTTGGTCAGCACCGAATCAAAACAATGGTAATAACTCTGAAGAGAAGCGTTGGTCGTTTTATGATTTTTCTTTACTTTTTCTGATCGGCAAATTCGTATTAAATGTGATAAGAATATCCTGTACTTAATAATAACCTCCGAATACTTACACCTGAGTACAGTCCAAATCTCCTCGTACCTTTCACAGGCGTTGGATTCGTCGATCGGATTCCGGTTCGGCCATTTATCTCCTAGTATTTCGGACATCGGATCCGTGATTGTTCCATTTTTTATGATTTTAACGTCCTCCATAAACCGCCATCCCGAATGACGCACCAACATGTTTAATTTATTAGCTAGTTCCGATCTTTGTATTTCTTCCGATATAACGTATGTAAAACCGAATACAGCAACCCAAACTAGTATTGAAACCAACGTTTGCGAAACCATTATCGTAGCGTCTAAAAAACCACACACAATAGCACTATTCGATAAAAAAAACTAAACTTAAAATAATAAGGTTCAAAAATTTCATTACAATTTTAATTAATTTCAATTTTGTTTGAACACCTTCTAAAACTATTTGCCAATTATGTTTATGTCAAATTCATGATTACAATTTTTAATTAATTTCATTTTTGTTTAAACACCAACCGAAATTATTTGCTAATAATATAAGCATCGAGCTCATAGTTTACACTCCCGTAAAAATAATTAGAATTTACGTATATTACACAATTTTAGTCAGTTAAAACTTCGCAAGTTATTTTAGAAATTATATTTGTTAATAGCTAAAAGGTTTTCTCAATTTTTACCCAGACAAGGTATTTAACTATTTTGTAAACATGCAATTATTGGAATTATTATACACAATTAATACAACGGAAATACACTTAAAAAAATTCTGTGACTCATTATATTATAATAGTTTATTCAGACGTATTATTTAACGTAGTACTAATGCACTTCAGCTACGTTTAAAATTATAGCAATTTATTTTGATTGGTGATTGAGAGTTCTTTTTCATTGCTAAAACTTAATATAACTGTAGAATTTCTGTAGATAAGCGTCGTAAGGCTAGAGAAGACTTTATTAAGAACAACACTCAAATGACTAAAGAAGTTTTCATACGGGAACGGAAAAATTTCAAAAGTACCCTTCAAAGGAAAAAAAGAAAACTTTTTAGTAATTTACTTCAAACTGCAGAGAATGGCCATACACAAGGAAGAACTAGAAACTTTTTTAGAGCCATTAAACAGTTTAAGCAATTCAACCCTTAATGGAATGTAATTAGAGACCAAGGCGGACAAATGTTAATGGAGCCAGAGTCAAGAGCTCAGAGATGGAAAGGATATTTTAAAAAATTATAAAATGGTATGATGCCAGCTCAGCCAGTACTGCATACCGAATATGAAAGAGCGGAGCCACACGTAGAGGATGTTAGTCTAGAAAAAGTGAAGATTGCAATATTTGGTCTGAAAAATTGGAAAGCCCGGGTACCGATGATATCCCAGCAGAACTCATAAAATACGGAGGTGAGGAGCTGCATGTAGTAATCTACAGATTGTGTCAGCTAATATAGGTTGAAGAACGAATGTCGGATAGCTGGAATGAGGCAACTATCATACCACTGCACAAAAAGGGAGACACGACAAAATGTGACAATTATAGAGGGATATCGCTGTTGAACTCTGCATACAAAGTCTTCTCTAGAGTACTACTAAATCGCATTGTCTCTTATGCGGAGGATTGCTTAGGTGATTACCAATGCGGCTTCCGGAAAGGCCGTTCAACCACAGAACAACTATCCATAATAAGTCAAATAATTGAAAAGAGGGACGAATATAGGCAGAATATGTAGCAACTATTCATAGATTTTTAAAAGGCCTATGATAGTATCCATAGAGAAAGTCTCTACAATAGTATGTACGAGTTCGGTTTCCCAACAAAAAATAATAGAACTAACTAAAATGTGTATGGAAAACACGTAACACAGAGTGAAAACACAAAATGTAACATCAGGAACTTTTACAGTGGAAACAGGGCTGAAGCAGGGGGACGCCCTGTCCCCAGTACTTCTCAATCTTGCCCTAAAGAAGGTAGTAAGGACAACGAAAGTGGTTTATTAAATTGTCAGATTAAGATACGGCTCCTCGGTTTCGCTGACGATTTAGACATAATAGGTGATTCGCTTGCAGACACAGCTAACGCGGCCAGAGTGTTAGAAGAAACAGCGAAGAAAAAAAGCCTTGAAATAAATAATGAGAAAACAAAGATAATGGAAATCATTGAGAGTGAGGAAGACTCCAATGAGATGGAGGACTTAATCTATGAAAAGGTTAGCGATTTTAAATATTTGTGAGCAACGTTAAGCACAAACCATGACTGGGCATTGTTGACTAAGTAATTTTACCGGTTTAGATGGTTATTATTTGTTATTAACATTCTATGTTGGTGACTTTGGCGGGAAAAACACCAAACACTAAACACAACTAACTACTAAGTACAACAAGTACAAAACATAATATTAAGTTAGATTCAAAAACAATACCTAATGTTATCACGAGTGTGAAGTTAGCCATAAACAAGCCAGCATTATTTGATAACAGAAAGTGTCACGGCGTAAACAACACAAGGTACACAAATTTGATCAATATTGTTGTTATTTATTTAACATAAAAAAAATGCCACTTGGGGTTTTGCGGCCGCCAGGAGCCGCCAAACCAGTGCACGAAAATATGGCCACCGACTCCGACCGCCGCTGCGGTTATGTCAATTTTTGACAATGTTCCGGAAGAGGTCCCCTTAATTTGATTATACCAATCGAAAGCTTACTAAAATTTCCAAAAATTCGTTTCTTGACAGTATATGATATTTATTAATTTTAACACACATTTATTTGAACAGTTATTATTTCAGAAATGCAAAACTTTTTTATGTTTATAATTATTATTTTTAAAAATTCTGTAACAGCGATTTTTTTTAGTGTTTTATGTGTTCACTTAAATTATTTAAATCTACGTGTACATGTAAAAAGTTTCGCTTGATATCAAGTTGTTAATATAAAACAATTGTTTATGTAACCTCTAAAAATTCTTCTTTGAAGATATCTTCTATTACTTTAACTAGTACAATTAATGGCCTGATGTATAACAAAATCGGAGGGATCGTCTTACAGTACGACAACATGAGTAACTGTAAGGGAAACTTATACGTCTTAGGCATTTTAATTTTGAACTATACGGGCCATTCGCTAGTTTTAAAAATATTTAATTTAAACAATATTTTATATATTATAATATAAAAAAATTGAATGCCTGAATGATATAGACATTTTTTTCTATTATTAACTTACTTATAATCAACGATTCTAATCACTTTGAGGTTCAGCTAGTTAATAGGTACCTAAATAAAAAAAAAATTATTTTACGCCAATGTAATCACTCCTTTCGCAATTTTCTATAGACTAAAGATTAAAAAATCTGTAATTATTTTTTTCAACAATGGTTGTAGGCGCTTTTCAAGAAAAATTTTTTATTGAATAACTGACGTGTAAAAAGGAGCAAGTGCAAGGTAAAAATTTAGCTATGAACATACTTGGTAGTAAGATAGTATAGCTTGGTAAACGTTTATTGACAGTATATGATATTTTTTAATTTTTACACATATTTTTTTTGAACAGCTATTATATCAGAAATGCATTTTTTTTTTTTATGTTAATAATTATTATTTCTCAAAAATTCTGTAACAGCGATTATTCTTAGCGTGTTATATGTTTACTTAAATTATTTTAATCCACGTCTACATGTATAAAGTTGTAAAATAAAATGCCACGTTGATATATTTCATTTGATAGCAAGTTGTTAATATAGTATGATTGTTTTAAACAAAAATATTCACTTAGCACGAAATGACTACAAGATTATATTGATTAATTTAAACTGTAAATCGTTACCTAAGTGCTAATTATATTTTAAATATTCCTGATCGCGACATTTCCCGTATCGTCGTATGCAAAGCCCAAATTGATGAACCAACTTCCCAAAATATCATTAGCGTACCAATCGACTTCGTTCTTCACATATTCTATAAAAGGAGTGTCCTGTGGTATCCTCTGGGTTATCATTTTGTACTGATAATCTCTGATTAAATTCTCTGCTGTCCATTCTCTGTGTAACGGCATGACGCAATAACGAGTAACAAACGTACTCACGCTACTGTGAAACACATTCTGGATATACTCGCTTATTGATTTTAATTCGAGATCGACCAAATCTTCGTAGAAACCATTTTGAGCAAATTTAGACCTTGTATCAGATCGTAAAGTTTCAGTAAACTCGGCCAATTTTTCCATGCCGATCATTACGCTTTGCTTAGGTTTCCATTTTGGACCAATCGAGTAAATATAGGTCAACGTGTCTGCCAGTGTTCTGAACCACGGCGATACGTTGTGGAGTTTGGTCAGCACCGAATCAAAACAATGGTAATACCTTTGAAGTGAAATGTCGGTCGTTTTATTGTTTAACTTTATTTTTTCCTTTCGGCAAACCCGTATCAAATGTTGTAAGAATATCCTGTACTTAATAATAACCTCCGCGTACTTACACCTGAGCACAGTCCAGATCTCTTTGTATCTTTCCAGGACGTTTGATTCGTCGACAGGATTCCGGTTCGACCATATGGCTCCAAGTATTTCGGACATAGGATCCGTGGTTATCAAGTCATAATTTATATGTTTTTTTATTTTAACGTCTTCCATGAACCGCCATCCCGAATGTCGTACCAACATGTTTAATTTATTTACGAGTTCCGATTTTTGTAAATCTTCCGATACAACGCGTGTAAAACCAAATACAGCAACCCAAACTAGTATTGAAACCAACGTTTGCGAAAACATTATCATAGGGTCTCAAAAACAACACACAATAGAACTATACGATTAAAAAAACTTTATTAAAAATACAAGGTTCAGACATTTTATTACAGTTTTAATTAATTTCATTTTTTGTTTAAACACCTGCCGAAAGTATTTGCCAATAATATTAGCGTCGGGCTCATAGTTTACATTCCCGACTTAAACATGATGCGTAGGTATTGACTTGTAGGGGAACCGAAAATTTTAAATTATTACTTTTATACTTTTTGCTAGCATATAACGTATATATATGGATGTTTTATGATTGTGAGTTTAGAAAGGAAACTTATGCGTTCCTAGCAAATTTAGACACTAATGTTATACCTTTTTAATAATATTTTTGTAGAGTAACCGATCTAAAACGTGGTTTTATAAAAATTTGACCAAAGCTAACCTAAACTAATCTAATATGCCGTGTAGTAAAAATATAAGAAGGAACAAATACAATATTTTATTGGTTAATTTTAACTGTAAATCGTTACCTAAGTGCTAATTATATCTTAAGTATTTCTGATCGTGACATTTCCCGTGTCGTCATATGCAAATATCTCCGAACAAAATTACATTTTCTTACCAAATCTTCAAAAACACATGACCTAAGAATATTTTTGCAAAATTATCAACTCGATAGCCGTCGTAATATGCGAATTTTGCAAATTTAGATTTTTTTCAAATTTTAGTGGAATTGATCATACGAAAATATGAGAAAATGCATGCCGCTTATTTGCATGTAAATCGGTACTAGTTATAATTGAATTACCCCAATTTACGTTTATCATAAACTGGCATCCCAAATGATGCGCCAACATGTTTCATTTATTAGCGAGTTATGTTTTTTGTAATTCGCTTAATTCATTCGTCACAACGCGTGTAAAACAAAAAATCGCAACTCAAAATAGTTTGTAAGCCACGTTTGTCAATGCATTACGATGGCGTCTAAAAAAATAAAAACCAAGCAGTGCTATTCGATAAAAAAAAAAATTCCTAAAGAACACAATGTACAAACAATTGATGAAAATTGTTGTTAATTAAATGTTTTGATTAAACACTTGCCGAGACTGTTTGTCAGTATATTTAGCGTCGAGCTTTTATATTGCCTATTATTATATTTATTATTCCAAAGTAGCAAACATTTATTATGTTTATAATTATTATTTCCCAAAACTCTGAAACAGCGTTTTTTCTTAGTGTTTTATGTGTTGACCTAAATTATTTATTAATATTTTAATCTAAGTGTATATATATAAAGTCCTTATATAAAATGCTTCGTTGACAAATTTTGATTGATATCAAGTGGTTCATACAATATAATTGTCCTTGTTACGTCCCACGTGCCACCACTAATTATTTAGCAAATGAACCATAACGATGACTAATGCCAATGTGGATCCTAATTTTAATTTTAATTTTCAAGCCTAATCTTTGATGTTTAATATGTTAAGTTTTGTTTAGTTTATAAGTTGCTGATGAGTAGTGTATTTAATGTTTTCTTCACTAATGTACAAATATGCATATATGTATACATGTAAAAAGGACCCAGCCCGTATACAATAATAATAAATATACAAAATTATTTACAAAAGACGGATTGAATAAAATATTATATTGATTAATTTACACTGTAAATTGTTACTTTAATGATAATTATATTTTAATTATTCCTGATCGTGACATTTCCCGAGCCGTCGTATGCAAAGCCCAAATTAATAAACCAACTGCCTATGATATCATTAGCGTACCAATCGACTTCGTTCTTTACATATTCCAAAAAAGGAGTGTCCTGTGGTATCCACTGCATTATCTTTTTGAACTCATAATCTCTGACCAAATTCTCGGCTGTCCATTCTTTGTGTAACGGCATGATGCAATTACGGCTGACAAACATATTAACATTCTTGTGAAACACATCCTGGATAGACTCGCTTATAGTTTTCATTTCCAGATCAACTGAATCCTCGTCGATACCTTGTTGGGACAATTTCGACGCCGTATTTGGCGGGAAAGTTTTAGTAAACTCGGCTAACCTATCGTATGCAATACTTATGTTTTGCTTAGGTTTCGTTGGCGGATCTAATGAGTTAATCAAGTCCAGTGCGTCTGCCAAGGTTCTTAAACTCGGCGATACGTTGTGGAGTTTAGTCAGCACCGAATTAAAACAATAGTAATACTTTTGAAATGAAAATACGGTCGTTTTATTGTTTACCTTTTCTTTTTGATTTCGGCAAACCCGTATCAAATGTTGTAAGAATATCCTGTACTTAATAATAACCTCTGCGTACTTACACCGGAGAACGGTCCAAATCTGCGTGTATCTTTCCAGGACGTTTGATTCGTCGACAGGATTCCGGTTTGACGATATGGCTCCAAGTATTTCGGGCATAGGATCCCTGGTTATTAATTTATAATTTATAAGTTTTTTGATTTTAACGTCTTCCATGAACCGCCATCCCGAATGACGCACCAACATGTTTAATTTATAAGCGAGTTCCGATCTTTCCAAATCTTCCGATACAACGCATGTAAAACCAATTACAGCAACCCAAACTAGTATTGAAACCAACGTTTGCGAAAACATTATCATAGGATCTAAAAAACAACACACAATAGAACTATTCAAATAAAAAACTTTAATGAAAATTGCAAGATTCGTAAATTTGATTACAGTCTTTATTTATATAATTTTTTGTTTAAACACATGCTGAAACAATAACGTACGTGTACACCACACATTCGTTACAACGTTGTCGTAATTTAGGGGAAAAAGTATAGTTTACCTTTGTCTTAAATTTAGTCCAAGACAGCAAATATTGAACATATTTAATAGCATGTGTTTGGTGTTTCTTTCACCGGGTATGACTGAAAAATATGCAGGCGAACCGAAAATTTTTTCAAAGATTTAAACTTTTTTCTTGTTTTACAAATATACTAAGATGTTTAATGACTGTGCATTTACCAAGAAAACAAAACTATCCCTATCAGATTTAGACACTAAATAATCGTGATAAGAATTTTAAAATTCCAATTTATTATTATTTTTATTTTTGTAGAGAAACAGATTTGTTTATCTAAGACGTGGTCTTTGTGGACCAAATATAACCAAACCCCACCAAATTATACTTAATTTTATTTTCTGTGTAGTAATAATATAAATATAATACTCATAAAAATATTTTCTGGGCAAGTGATAACACTGTAGACCTCAGATGATACAAAAATTAGCATTGACCATAGGAGAGGTATAGATAATGGCATAAAATACATTGTGTACAGCCATTGAGTTACAATGGCAATATCAATATCATCAACTATAGTAACCTCTCAAAATTCTCCTGTGAATATATCTTCTAATACATATACAACAAAATAGGAGGAATCGTAAATAGTATGGCAAAAACAGTAATTTTAAGGGAGACTTACCGTCTAGGGCATTTTAATTTATATGGGTCATTCTCAAATATTGAAGATATATAATTCACATAGTAATATAAAAAAATTGAATGTGTGAATGATATAAACAATTTTTTTTTCTATTATTACCTTACTTATGATCAACGATTTCTAATCACTTCGAGGTTCTATTAATTAAAATAAGTACCTAAATGAAAACATATTCTATGTTAATTTTATCACTACTTTCCCTATCTACTAATTGCCACGAACCCAATTTCTATGGATTGAAAATAATCAAAATCTATAATTATTTTGTTCTCCTAGGGTTGTAGCCACTTTTCGATTAAACTTTTTCAATGACCAACTGAATTGTAAAAAGGAGCGAGCACAAAGTAAAAACTTAGCTATGAACAAAAATAGTGATATATGACATATATTGATTGATATCATGTTGTAAATATATAATTGTATTAAACGAAAAAAAATATTAACTAAATTTGGAATAAATACAATATTAGTATAGTAGTGGTTAATTTACGCTGTAAATCGTTACTTCGGTGCTAATAATTAATTAAAATATTTCCCAAAATTCTGTAACAGCAATTTTTCTTAGTGTTTTATGTGTTTACTTAAATTATATAATTTACGTGTACATGTATAAGATTGTAAATGCCACGCTGAGACATTTTGCTTGGTATCTAGTTGTTATAAATAATGGTTTTAAACAAAAATATTCACTTAAGATGGAACGAATACAATGTTATGTTGATTAATTTACACTGTAAAAAATTAATTCGGTGCTAATTATATTTTAGTTATTCCTGATCGTGACATTTCCCGTGTCGTCTAATGCAAAGCCCAAATTGATAAACCAACTGCCAAAGATGTCACCAGCGTACCAATCGACTTCGTTCATTATATATTCCAATAAAGTCGCCTCCTGCGGTAACCTCTGGATTATCTTTTTGTACTCATAATCTCTGATTATATTCTCTGCTGTCCATTCTTTGTGTAACGGCATGACACAAAAACGGGCGACAAACGAAGTTATATTTTTGTTAAATACATCTCTTATATATTCGCTTATAGTTTTCATTTCCAGATCAACTGAATCCTCGTCGATACCTTGTTGGGTCAATTTTGACACCGTATTTGGCGGGAAAGTTTTAGTAAACTTAGCTAATTTATCGTAAGCAACATTTATGCTTTGCCTAGGTTTCGTTGGCGGATCTAGCGAGTTAATCAGGTCCAACGCGTCTGCCAGGTTTCTGAGGCTCGGCGACACGTTTTGGAGTTTGGTCAGCACCGAATCAAAACAATGGTAATATCTTTGAAGAGAAGCGTTGGTCGTTTTATGATTTTTCTTTAGTTTTTCAGATCGGCAAATTCGTATTAAATGTGATAAGAATATCCTGTACTTAATAATAACCTCCGCATACTTACACCTGAGTACAGTCCAAATATCCTCGTATCTTTCAAAGGCGTTGGATTCGTCGATCGGATTCTGGTTCGACCATATAGCTCCGAGTATTTCGGACATCGGATCCGTGATTGTTCTGCAATTATTTTTATTTTTTATGATTTTAACGTCCTCCATAAACCGCCATCCCGAATGATGAACTAACATGTTTAATTTATTAGCTAGTTCCAATCTTTGTAAGTCTTCCGATACAACGCGTGTAAAACCTATTACAGCTACCCACGCTAGTATTGAAACCAACGTTTGCGAAACCATTATCGTAGCGTCTACAAAACAACACACGATAGCACTATTTGATAAAAAAACTAAACTTAAAATCACAAGTTTCTAATATTTGAATACAATTTTAATTAATTTCATTTTTGTTTATACACCTGCCGAAATTATTTCCCAATTATATTAGCGTCGAGCTCATATTTTACACTCCCGTCCCAAACATGATGCGTTACACCATTGATGTTATATTTATTAATTTAACATACAAATTTTTTTAACAGCTATTATTTCAGGAATGAAAAACTTTTTTAGGATTTTAATTATTATTTCCCAAAATTCTTTGACACTGTTTTTTCAAGACGTGTTTATTGTGTTTACTTAAATTATTTTAATCTACGTGTACTTGTATAAGGTTGTAAAATAAAATGCCACGTTGACACATTTCGTTTGATATCAAGTTGTAATTATAGTATAATTGTTTTGAACAAAAATATCCACTTAGGACGGAATGACTACAAGATTGTTACAAATGGCCTATGCTGTACCTGGAAGCTCCTTGTAATTTTTTTTTTTTTTAATTATAATTTCACAACTAATCTAAATTTATTCGGTACTTCAACGAGACATGAAAATGCTCTTTCGTCGTTGCACCCTCGGCTGAAAAACTTTCGTTATAATTTTTGGTAACGCTTTTTTCGGTTATGTACCGGCTAATTCCCACCCCCAACCCATGTTATGTGCCAGGGTTATGTGCCTGAGCTAAGACATGAAAATGTCAATAAGTCTTGAAATAAATAATAAGAAAACAAAGATTATGGAACTCATTGAGAGTGGGGCGGAGCACAATGAGATAGAGGACCTAATCTATGAAAAGGTTAGCGATTTTAAATATTTGGGAGCAACGATAAGCACAAAGAATGACTGGGCAAAGGAAATAAGTACTCGGGTAAATAAAGCCCAAAAAGCCTTTTACGCACTGACAAAATTCTTAACATCCAAAATGATGTCTAGGAAAACAAAAGTTAGACTGTATGTGGTTATTATAAGACTGACTCTCGCGTATGGTTGCGAAGCTTGGACGACGTCCAAACAAACAGAGAGTAATCTGAGGACTTTCGAGAACAGAGTTTGGAGGAAAATATGTGGACCTATCGATGAAACCACGGGGAACTGGCGGAGGAGACATAACAAAGAGTTGTACGATATGTTAGAACTAGCACCAGCAGTAACAAGCTTTATGGGCCAACGGATACAATGATTAGGCCATAATATGAAAAGTAGAGAGGACGAAACAGTTAAAGTGACATTGAAATGGAAACCATAAGGGAAAAGACCTACAAGAAGACCTAGGAAAAGATGGTTTAATGTGGTGGAAGAAGATCTAAAAACACTTGGAAATGAGGATTGGAGAGAGGCAGTACAAGATAAAGATAGGTGGCGAAGTGTAGTAATGGTGGCAAAAACTCTTAGAGAGTAGACATGTCAGACAAAGAGAATAACAATTTTAAATAAAAAATCCACATTTAAAACTATTGTAATAGTTAACAATGTTTAAATCATTACGTAGAATAAAATAGTCATCCCTGACTTGAAATTCATGAATAAACATAATTTTTCAGAGAAAAAAAGAAGAAAACCCAGAAGTTAAGGAGAAAAAACCCAATTTTATTTTGTGCAAATATAAAAAAAAAAAGTTTTTCAGCCGAAACTGCAACCACGAAAAAGCATTTACATGTCTCGTTGAAGTACCGAGATAAATTTAGATTAGTGGTAGAATTATAAATAATGATATAGTATATTAAGAAGCAGTAACATGCTAGTATAATAAAACATCAAGTTTCTGGCTAATATTGTAGTGTTTAGTATTTGGCTTAAAACAATTTCATAGAGATTTTGGGCCCTTAAACTGTTTTGAATTTATTATTTAGCTCTAATTTGAACGTTGAACCTACAACATATCTCTTATCTCCTATATCTATATCTATCTCCTACCCACTAGTTCCCATCCCCTATCCCCTTCCCTCTATCTCCTACCCTTCTCATCCACTTCTTATCTCCCAACCCCTATCACTCGCCCCCTATCTACCCCACCTATCTCCTACCCCTATCTTCCACCCCCTAGCTCTCACCACTTTATTCCACCCCCTATCTCCAACCACCTATCTCCCACCCCTATATCATATCTCTTACCCCTACCCCCATCCCCATTCCCACCCCTATCTCCTACCCATATACCCCAACTCTATCTCCCACCGAGATACTGAGTCATTACGTTTTTTTTCGGTTATGTACCACAGCTAATTTCCACCCCCAACCCCAACCCCAACCCCATTTCCACCCCAAACCTCATCTTCATCACCATTTGTTTTTTGATAACGATTTTTTCGGTTATGTGCCAGAGCTAAGACATGTAAATGTCAAAAATCTGTACAATGAAGAGTCAAGTAGCATCGACAATAGTTTTTCCGTAAAATTCTTCTCTTCGTTCTTGAGTTTATTAAAATCAATAAAACATCAAATTTCCATTCTTTAATTTTGACGTCCGAGTCTTCGATGATTTGAAGTAAAAAAAAGACGACAAAAATTAGATAAAGTTGCAAAAAAAAAATGAATTAACACGTATAGTATATCAATGAATGAAAACTCTTTCATATTTAATAAAGAACTATTAAAAATGCTTGGAAACGTGATAGTATTAATGAGCACTATTGCACAGGTGAGATAAGAGGCTTTTTTTTTTTTTTTTTAAACAAATAAGTTATGTACATTGCACAGCAAAAGACACATATATACATAATATAATTTTTATTGCTATGAAAAATACTCTGTCAAACATAACTAGGCGAAAAATAATTGTTTTAGAAAAATTCCATTCAAATTACTTGAGAAATATTATTATTTGTACAATATATTACATGGAATAGCATGAATACAAAAGTTTACCATTGGCATGGCATGGCGGGCCGTGGCAAGTTCAGTAAATACACGATACAGCATTATATATTTTTAAACCAAATTCCTTTAAGTTTATTTTTAAAAAAAAACATCTATTGTACCTGTGTACTAGCCGTCGATATTATTATAAACACATCACATAATTTTAGACATTTCAATCTACCAAGAGTACAACCATAAGTTGTTAAAATTTGATTAATATTCCAAGAAAATTGTGTAAATATTTTTAAGATTATCATCAATACTATATTACTATATTTAATAAATACTTAAATTGTTTTTATTTTGTAAATATGGGTGAGCAATTTATAAATTAACCATCGATTAAGATATATTAAGGAGAAGCATTTTTTCAAAGTACTGTACATTTCCCTTTTCCATATTATGTACTCACGGTCATCTTGAAGGCGTAGAACTAATTACAGTACAGCCATGCTTGTCAACTTCAATATTATGCTGAATTTAAATGAGGAAATACTTGCGAGTAACAATTCTTCGCCATATAAAATTTTTACGTAATATGTAATATTTGAAAAGACGGCTAGGGAATTTTAATCTGATAAGTTCTGTTCATCCGAGTTCAAAATTCCACAGAAAATAATTATTTTAAATGAATTGTTTTACTGTCATCAAAACATTCAAAATCTTCTATACTTTCATGTTCCAATAACAATACTTGATTACTGGAAAAAAACTAATGCAGCAAATTCATTTGTTTTTTTATTTAAACGTTTCAGACTTTTTCTTAATATTGTTGCTTTAAACATTTAACCAACGCCAAATTGTTGTTTGTAGAAGTCGTTGATTATGGTTACACAAGAGTTATGAAGACCTTGAGCAAAATGGACACAAGAACTTTATTCACAAAATATTTTTTTGCTATTAGGTTGAGTTACGGACGATTCTAACCGTTTTTCGATAGCATAAAAGTGACCGAGAAAATTGGTCATTGAATCTGTTCTGACTTGAATGAAGACTGCTCTCTCGATTATTCTTTATTGGAGTTTTCGTTGAATAAGTGATTTTACAGGTTTAGATGGTTATTATTTGTTATAAACATTCTACGTTGGTGACTTTGGCGGGAAAAACACCAAACACTAAACACAACTAACTACTAAGTACAACAAGTACAAAACATAATATTAAGTTAGATTCAAAAACAATACCTAATGTTATCACGAGTGTGAAGTTAGCCATAAACGAGCCAGCACTATTTGATAACAGAAAGTGTCATGGCGTTGGTGTATGTTGTGTTGCCAATACTCTAATTATTCGAAGGGGCAGTCCATATATCCCCATACACCGACGATTATAATTTTACGAAATCAAATTAATTAATTAAAATATATACTAATTATCGACAAACCAGTAAGATTATATTATTTAACATAAAAAAATTCCACTTGGGGTTTTGCGGCCACCAGGACCTAAGTCGAATAATAGTAAGATACTTAATTATATTATTATTAATATAATTTTATATTGATTTTAATATTTTTTGTTCTGATAGGTATATATTATTTTATTACAGTAAATAAAATACTTATTTTTTTAATGCAAATGCATTTTAAACTTATTTCCTTTTCAGAAATTTCGTATAAACCATTTTTTAATAATTAAAACTATAATTGCAATTTTAGTGTGAATTTTTTTATTTCTGTAAGATTAGGGTTAACTAAAGAACACAAGGTACACAAATTTGATCATTATTGTTGTTTATTTAATTTTTGTTTTAACACTTGCCGAGACTATTTGTCAATATAATTTGCGTCGTGCTTTTAAAACTACCAACAACGTTCCAGACACAATATGCGTTACGTTGATAACACTATTTGGAGGCAGAAGTTTAATTTACCTGTTTGATGGTGTTCTCACCAGCTGTTGGCTGACAGTTTAAGTGAACTCTAAATCTTATAATTTTCAAGGAATTGTTTTTTCTATTTTAACAGATATACCAATATGTATGATGATTGTACCTTTACCAAGAAAACAAAAGCGTTCCTAGCAAATTTAGACACTAAATGATCGTTAAACGGATTTGTTATTTCTCATTTATTCTTTTTAGTATTTTTTCAGAATAGCAGTATTATTTCAAAAATGCAAAACTTTTTTATGTTTATAACTACTATTTCCTAAAATTCTGTAACAGCGATTTTTCTTATTGTTTTATGTGTTCACTTAAATTATTTTAATCTACGTGTACATGTAAAAAGTTTCGCTTGATATCAAGATGTTAAAATAAAACAATTGTTTATGTAACCTCTAAAAATTCTTCTTTGAAGATATCTTCTATTACTTTTACTAGTAAAATTAATAGCCTGATATATAACAAAATCGGAGGGATCGTCTTACAGTACGATAAAATTAGTAATTGTAAGGGAAACTTATGCATCTTGGGCATTTTAATTTTGAACTATACGGGCCATTTGCTAATTTTAAAAATATTTAATTCACAGAGAAATACAAAAAAATTGAATGCCTGAATAATATAGACATTATTTTCTATTATTTACTTACTTATAATCAACGATTTTTAACCACTTTGAGGTTCAACTAATTAATAGGTACCTAAATGAAAAAATGTTTTACGCCAATGTTATCACTCCTTTCCCTACCCATGAATTGTCTCGAACCCAATTATCTATGGACTAAAACTTGAAAATCTGTAATCATTTATTTATCCAAGGGTTGTGCCGCTTTTCTAAAAAAAAATTTTTATTGAATAACTGACCTGTAAAAAGGAACAAGTGCATGGCAAAAATGTAGCTATGAACATAGTTGGTAGTAGGAGAGTATAGCTTGGTAAACGTTTATTGACAGTATATGATATTTATTAATTTTTACACATATTTTTTTTGAACAGCTATTATGTCAGAAATGCAATTTTTTTTTTTATGTTAATAATTATTATTTCTCAAAAATTCTGTAACAGCGATTTTGCTTAGTGTGTTATATGTTTACTTAAACTATTTTAATCCACGTGTACATGTATAAAGTAGTAAAATAAAATGCCACGTTGACACATTAAGTTGTTAATATAGTGTAATTGTTTTAAACAAAAATATTCACTTAGGACTACAAGATTATATTGATTAATTTAAACTGTTAATCGTTACTTTGGTGCTAATTATATTTTAAATATTTACGATTGTGACGTTTCCTGTGTCGTCGTATGCAAAGCCCAAATTAATGAACCAACTGCCTAAGATGTCACCAGCGTACCAATCCACTTCGTTCATTGTATATTCCAATAAAGTCGCCTCCTGTGGTATCCTCTGGGTTATCATTTTGTACTGATAATCTCTGATTAAATTCTCTGCTGTCCATTCTCTGTGTAACGGCATGACGCAATAACGGGTGACAAACGTATTTACGCTATTGTGAAACACCTTCTGGATGTACTCGCTTATAGATTTTAATTCGAGATCGACCGATTCCTCGTTGATACCATGTTGAGCCAATTTAGACCTTGTATCAGACCTTAAAGTTTTAGTAAACTCGGCCAAATTTTCCATGGCAATCATTACACTTCGCTTAGGTTTCCAGTTCGGAGCAATCGAATAAAAATAGGCCAACGCGTCTGCCAGGTTTCTGAGACTCGGCGACACGTTTTGGAGTCTGGTCAGCACCGAATCAAAACAATGGTAATAACTTTGAAGGGAAGCGTTGGTCGTTTTAAAATTTACCTTTTTTTTTTGATTTCGGCAAACCCGTATCAAATGTTGTAAGAATATCCTGTACTTAATAATAACCTCCGCGTACTTACACCGGAGCACAGTCCAAATCTGCGTGTATCTTTCTAGGACGTTGGATTCGTCGACAGGACTCCGGTTCGACCATGTGGCTCCAAGTATTTCGGACATAGGATCCGTGGTTATCAAGTCATAATTTTTATTTTTGTTGATTTTAACGTCTTCCATGAACCGCCATCCCGAATGACGCACCAACATGTTTAATTTATTAACGAGTTCCGATGGTTGTAAGTCATCCGATACAACGCGTGAAAAACCAAATACAGCAACCCAAACTAGTATCGAAACCAACGTTTGCGAATGCATTATTGTAGCGTCTAAAAAACTACACACAATAGCACTATTTCATAAAAAAAACTAAACTAAAAATCACAAGCTATAAAAATTGTGTTACAGTTTTAATTAATTTCATTTTTTTTTTTTAAACACATGCCGAAACTATTTTCCAATTATTTTTGTGTCAAATTCACGATTTACACTCAACGTCCCAAACATGAATTCGTTGTACCGTTGACGTTATTTAAGGAAAATGTATAGTTTACTTTTGTCTTACATTTAGTTTAAGATAGCAAATATTGAATATATTTAATAGCATGTGTTTGGTGTTTCTTTCACTAGGCATTGACTGAAAAATGAGCAAACGAACCGAAAATTTAATATTTTTTCAAAGGTTAAACTTTTCTATTGTACGGAAGACGAAAAGTGAGCCGCGATCGTCACGCAACTAGCGGCCGTCTTTTCTTAGGGTTTCTACGCCTATTTCCCACGTAAAATAATTTGAAAACATCTGTTTTATATTATTATTTTTTTATATTAAAATAGTTGAAAATCATGTATGGTATATATAATTGAACATACATACTATTACTAATTATACTTAATTACCTTAATAGTTAAACACAAATTATTCCTATAAACAAAAAAATATATTAAAAATGTATGAAAATAAATTTAATTAAATTGATAAAAATATAGGATTTTTCGTTTCAATACCGTTATAAAAGCGCATCACCCTCATCATCTTCATCACTAGAACTACTTTCGTCGAAATATATTGTAACGATTATGAGTTCTAAAATATCATCACGTAGCCCCACTTTTAAGAAATCGGCTTTTTTCAACTATCTTAAAACTGTTGTTTTTAGCAGCAAGCTCATCAAGTTTATACTTATTTTTCTTCGGTAAGGCCAACCTACCTTACCTACCTATTTCTCGTAATTCTATTACTTTATCTAGAGGAGAAAAAGCTATAGACTATATTTTTAACCGCACTTGTAACTCTGCCTTACTATAATTTGATTTAGAGTAGTCTTCCTTAAAAACCGAGTGATATGACGCATTGTCCATTACTATTATACAAGGTTCTTCCAAACGAACTAGTATAACGTTACACCACTTCTCGAATATTAGTGCATTCATTCGAGAATGGTAATCTTTCTTACTACCTGATTTACAACGAAATACTGATTTCTAGTCTTTAACAAAACCAAACGAAGGAGACCCGGCGTGACAAATAATAAGACGGCCACCCTTTCCTAACATGGTTAGGAATTTTCGTGTGAATTTTTTATTTCTGCCAAGTTAAGGGTTAACTTTTAGTGTACAAAAATTTAAAGAATATTGTTGTGTAATATATTTATATTAGCTACATCATAAGATTGTATGAACTCAATATTATTCATCCATATAATCATCATGATATGTTACACCGTTGACGTTAATTAGAGAAATGATTCTAGTCTAACAGTAATATAAGAATATCATTTTGTTAAGGTTTATTGATAGTATATGATATTTAATAATTTTTACATACAAATTTTCTGAACAGCTATTATTTCAGAAATAAAATTCTTTTTTATTTTTTTAATTATTATTTCCTAAAATTCTTTAACAGCGATTTTTCATAAAGTATTTTTTGTGTTTACTTAAATTATTATAATCTACGAGTACATGTATAAGGTAGTAATGAAAATACCACGTTGACAAATTTTACTTGATATCAAGTAGTTAATATCTAATTGTTTAAAACAAAAATATTTAATAAGGCGGAACGAATACAATATTATGTTGATTGATTTACACTGTAAATCGTAACTTTGGTGCTAATTATATTTTAAATATTTACGATTGTGACGTTTCCTGTGTCGTCGTATGCAAAGCCCAAATTGATGAACCAACTGCCTAAGATGTCACCAGCGTACCAATCCACTTCGTTCATTATATATTCCAATAAAGTCGCCTCCTGCGGTAACCTCTGGATTACCTTCTTGTACTCATAATCTCTGATTATATTTTCTGCTGTCCATTCTTTGTGTAACGGCATGACACAACAACGGGCGACAAACTTATTTATGTTGTTTTTAAATACATCATTAATATTTTCGCTTATAGTTTTCATTTCGAGATCTACTGAATCCTCGTCGATACCTTGTTGAGACAATTTCGACACCGTATTTGGCGGGAAAGTTTTAGTAAACTCGGCTAATTTATCGTAAGCAAGATGTATGCTTTGCTTAGGTTTCATTAGCGGATCAAGCGAGTTAATCAGGTCCAATGCGTCTGCCAAGTTTCTGAGACTCGGCGACACGTTTTGGAGTTTGGTCAGCACCGAATGAAAACAATGGTAATATCTTTGAAGAGAAGCGTTGGTCGTTTTATGATTTTTCTTTACTTTTTCTGATCGGCAATTTCGTATTAAATGTGATAAGAATATCCTGTACTTAATAATAACCTCCGCGTACTTACACCTGAGTACAGTCCAAATCTCCTCGTATCTTTCAAAGACGTTGGATTCGTCGATCGGATTCCGGTTCGACCAAATAGCTCCGAATATTTCGGCCATCGGATCCGTGAGTGTTCGGCAATTATTTATAGTTTTTATGATTTTAACGTCTTCCATAAACCGCCATCCCGAATGATGAACTAACATGTTTAATTTATTAGCTAGTTCCGATATTTGTAAGTCATCCGATACAACGCGTGTAAAACCAATTACAGCAACCCAAGCTAGTATTGAAACCAACGTTTGTGAAATCATTATCGTAGCGTTTAAAAAACAACACACAATAGCACTATTCAAAAAAAAAACTTTACTTAATGTCACAAGTTTCAAAAATTTCAATACAATTTTAATTATTTTAATTTTTGTTTAAACACCTGCCGAAATTATTGGCCAATAATATTAGCGTCGAGCGCATAGTTTACACTCCCGTCCCAAACATGAATTCGTTACACTGTTAACGTTATTAAGAGGGATATTTCTAGTCTAACAGTAATACAAGAATATAATTTTGTAAACGTTTATTAATAGTATAAGATATTTAATAATTTTTCATACAAATTTTCTGAACAGCTCTTATTTCAGAAATGAAAAATTTTTTTAGGTTTGTAATTATTGTTTCCCAAAAAACAGGGTTTTTTCAAAAAGTATTTTTTGTGTTTACTTAAATTATTTTAATCTACGTGTACTTGTATAAGGTTGTAACATAAAATGTCACGTTGACACATTTTTAGTGATATCATGTTATAATTGTTTTCTAAAAAAAAAAATATTGACATAACTCGGAATGAATATAATATCATAGTGATTATTTTACACTGTCAATCGTTAATTCGGTGCTAATAATTAATTAAAATATTTTCCAAAATTCTGTAAACGGCGATTTTTCTTAGAGTTCTATTACGTGTTTACTAGCATTACGTGTGTAGCAGCTATTATTTAAGAAATGCAAACATGTTTATAATTATTATTTCCCAAAATTCTTTAACAGCGATTTGAATGTTTTATGTGTTTACTTAAAATATTTTAATCTACGTGTACATGTACAATAAAATGCCACGTTGACACATTTTGCTTGATATCTAATTGTTAATAAATAATTGTTTTAAACAAAAATATTCATTTAAGACTGAACGAATACAATGTTATGTTGATTAATTTACACTGTTAATAGTTACTTCGGTGCTAATTATAATTTAAATGTTCACGATTGTGACACTTCCCGTGTCGTCGTATGCAAAGCCCAAATTGATGAACCAACTGCCTAAGATATCACCAGCGTACCAATCGACTTCGTTCTTTACATATTCCAAAAAAGGAGTATCCTGCGGTAACCTCTGGATTATCTTTTTGTACTCATAATCCCTGATCAGGTTCTCTGCTGTCCATTCTCGGTGTAACGGCATAATGCAATTATAGGTGACAAACGAATTTACGTTGTTGTGAAACACCTTCTGGATATACTCGCTTATAGATTTTAATTCAAGATCGACCGAATCCTCGTGGATACCTTGTTGAGCCAATTTAGACACCGTATCAGCCCGTAAAGTTTTAGTAAACCCGGCCAAGTTTTCATAAGCATCCATTATACTTTTCTTGGGTTTCCGTTGCGGATCTAGCGAGTTAATAAATTCTAACACGTCGGTAAGGGTTCTGAGACTCGACGATACGTTGTCGAGTTTGGTCAGCACCGAATCAAAACAATGGTAATACTTTTGAAATGAATACGCGGTCGTTTCATTATTTAATTTTTTTTTTTCATTTCGGCAAACCCGTATTAAATGTAGTAAGAATATCTTGTACTTTATAATAACCTCCGCGTACTTACACCGGAGCACAGTCCAGACCTCCGTGTATCTGTCCAGGACGTTGGATTCGTCGACCGGATTCCGGTTCGACCATATAGCTCCGAGTATTTCGGACATCGGATCCGTGATTGTTCTGCATTCATTTATAGTTTTAATGATTTTAACGTCTTCCATGAACCGCCATCCCGTATGACGAACCAACGTGTTTAATTTATAAGCTAGTTCCGATTTTTGTAAATCTTCCGATACAATGCCTGTAAAACCAAATACAGCAACCCAAAATAGTATTGAAATCAACGTTTGCGAATGCATTATCGTAGCGTCTAAAAACTGTGTCACAATAGCACTATTCATTTAAAAAAAATTTAACTGAAGTACTTTGTGTTCATAAATTGTATTAAAATTATTATTAAATTAATGTTTTGTTTAAACACGTGTCGATACTGTTTGCCAATGATATATTACCGTCGAGCTCATAGCTTACACTCCCGTGCCAAACATGATGCGCTACACCGTCGACGTTTTATACAGAGGAATAAGTATAATTTACATTTTTCTTACAGCTAACGTGTTTTAGCTTCGGAGCCTCAGAAGGGATTTGTTTAACAAGGACGTGTTTTTGTTAACACGTGTTTTAAACACAATGACGCAACTCTATAGATCAGAAATCATACCTGGAAGCAGTGTTGAGAAGGAATTTGTTCCAACGGATTTCTGGAGCGAGTTCTTTTTGTAGGAACAAAGCTTGGAACTGCTTCCTTTAAAAATAAAGGAACGAGTAAAATGAACGAATTCTTTTTTTTTTTTAAGGAACGTGAACGAAAATTACAATTCCTTAACATTTTTATAAACACATTTTAGTGTAGTTTTTTTTGTTTCTAAACGTTTTAAATAAGATTTTTTTTTAGTTGGTTTACGTTGACTATTGACAACGGAACGACCCCTACATAACCCAGCCTATATCGTAGGCTATCTAAATGGATCTGTTGACTATAAATACTGTTATTATGACATTAATATATAGTTTTTTTTAAATAATAAATTGTATGGTGCCAATTGGATATTATCGTCGTCTCTTGTTAACTGTTGTATCTTAAAGGTTTTGGTTTTTCCGAATTATTATTTCTAATTTCTATATAGACAATAGACATCGGTCGCGTTGACACAAGTCGTCAGCAGTTGCCTGCTGCTCTATAAATATTATTTTCCAATACTTTTACATAAGGAATACCACAAATTTGTTTTGTTTTCGACCGTTGATGAAGATTATTGTTGACCGTTATCATGATTTCATCACCACTACTGGCAATTGATATTTATAACTGATATTTATTATTATATTATAGTATGTAGTTATAAAACATATTATATAGATAATAGATTGATGCCTTTTGAATAGATGCTAGTATATTTAAATTCTAATAAAAAATATTATGTTTACTTGTTTTTTGGAAATAGTTATCTATTTTATTTTTCCATTTCCAATATTTTCGACTTATTGATATACCTATAATTATTTTGAATTAGACTAAAAATTTCAAATTATTAATTATTTAAAATATTTATCTAATATTAATGATATTAATAGAATACCTTCAATGATATTAAATAAATAATTTGACGAAAAACGTGATATCTTGAAATCACAAGATAATTTTAACCTTATAATCAAATTCATAATAATAATAATAACTTCTTAAATAACTTGGTTAGAAAAAAGGAACGAGTTCTTTTCGTAGAGGAATTGGATCTGGAACGAGTTGTTATTTTAGGAAATGAACGAATTCCGTTTAAAAAGGAACTTTCCCAACACTGCCTGGAAGGTACTTTATTGAGCCAAAAATTTAAAAAAGTCACCCCTTCGAAAAATCGAGAAAAACTTACAAATATTTCAATTTAAAGTTACGATTCTCTACAACTTTTTTAAAAATAATCGGAAAAGTTCCAAACTGTATTGTTCTTCAAACATAGTCCTATCGATGAACATTAACAATCCAAAATAATTAGGCCGTAGTCAGTTTCTAGGTTGCTATGTGTAAGTGGAACATCAGCCAACAAGTAATGAAAATATTTTCATTATATTTGTAATTACGATACATGGGTAACTATGACAGTCGATCAACCCTTATCGTATCCACCCTGCACAAGACTAAATATTAAATTTTAAGTATTGCTGGTCCCACGACATCTTTGAAACCGCTAACCTTGGTTTGTACATACTATCAACAGATTCGCATCGAAGCGTTTATTTAAAAATGATTTTATCACTTTCAGTTATAATAAAATCTGTAGACCCGACCCTTACTGTACTGGCTTTTTATTATCATGTTTTTGGCGTGGTTTTCACTAGATATTGACTGATAAATGTATACTTTTCTTGAGTTTATTAGTAATAAGTTAGTAGTAAATTGTATTAAATTGCAATTTTTTAGTATCCGTTTTTAATTGTTATTATACAATTTAAAGATTCTCCAAATTAATACAGTGACGCCATCACTTTTATTTAATGATCCTAAAGAGTTAGTAGCCATTTAGTTTAAATTCAAAATCATTTAGAAGCTAAGTTTCACCATTAATACAATAATACTAAAGTAATTATTTAATTAGCTGCCTAATAAAGCTACAATATTATTGAAATGAGCCTTAATAATGCTGGCATTAATTTGAAAAACTATCATTATTTAACAATAATTAGAATTTACATAATATATTACAACAATTTTAGTCAGTTAAAACTAGGAACATTATTTTAGAAATTATATTTGTTAATAGCTAAAAGGTTTTCTCAATTTTTACCCAGACATGGTATTTAACTATTTTGTAAACATACAGTTATTGGAATTTATACAACGG
Source organism: Adelges cooleyi (assembly GCF_023614345.1). Classification (NCBI taxonomy): domain Eukaryota; kingdom Metazoa; phylum Arthropoda; class Insecta; order Hemiptera; family Adelgidae; genus Adelges; species Adelges cooleyi. Next base: position 515,787 of record NW_026095751.1, read on the forward strand.
AAATACATTTAAAAAAATCTTTGTGACTAATAATAGTATAATAGTTAATACGGAAGTATTATTTAATGTAGTACTAATGCACTTCAGCTACGTTTAAAATTACAGCAATTTATTTTGATTGGTATTTGAGTTATTTTCCATTGCTAAAACTTAATATATTATACAAGGACAAAGAGAATAACAATTTTAAATAAAAACACAATATGTAATACTATCGTAAGAGTTAACAGTGTTTAAATCATTACGTAGAATAAAATATTAAACCGTCCCTAACATGAGATTCATTTTCAAAGAAAAAAAGAAGAAAAACCCACAAGTTTAGGAGAAAAAAACCTAATTTTATTTTGTGCAAATATATAAGAAAAAAATTCAAAAAGAGTCAAGTAGCATCGACAATAGTTTTTCCGGATAATTCTTCTCTTCGTTCTTGAGCTCATTCAGTTCAATAAAACATCAAATTGCTGTTCTTTCATTTTGACGTCCGTGTCTTCGATGATCTGAAGTAAAAAAAAAAATTAGATAAAATTGCAAAAAAATAAACATACAATTATAGTATGTCAATGAATGAAAACATTTTCATACATAATAAAGAACTATAAAAATATTTGGAAATGTGATATTATTAATGTGCACTATGTTGCACAGGTGAGATAAGAGAATTTTTTATTTTTTTTGAGCAAATGAGTTATGTACATTACACAGCAATAGACACACACATACATAATAGAATTTTTAGCATTATGAAAAATACTCTGTCAAACATAACGGATCGAAAAATTCCATTCAAATTACTTAGTAAATATTATTATTTGTACAATATATTACATGGAATAGCTTGAATACAAAAGTTTACCATTGGTATGGCATGGCGGGCCGTGGCAAGTTCAGCAAATACATGGAACGATACAGCATTATATATTTTTTAACCAAATTCCTTCAAGTTTATTTTTAAAAAAAAAAGCATCTATTGTACCTGTGTACTAGCCGTCGATATTATTATAAACACATCACATAATTTTGGACACTTCAAACTAAATAACTCACTGGAAATTCACTAACAGTTTGGTCAGGCTTTAACACACATCCCTCGATTGTACTGAGATGTTGTTAGCATTTCGAGCGAAACTTGGCTTTTGTTTAATATACATTGATCTGTAAATAAAATAATTAATTAACGACCAAAAATACGTAGTGTTTTTATATGTAATTTAAATTAAATTGATACATACTTCATGTATGTAGTAGTAAGCTAGTTGATGATGTTGAACCTTAATCCCTTGGGCATTAGAAACTAAAATAAAAAATGTAATTAAAATATAAATACTCTTATAAGTAATAACTTTTATTGTTTTATAACACATAATTCGGCGGTTAAAAGTTAATTTGGCTATTGGCATAAAGGACATTTTTCATAGTTTTCACGAGAAAAAAGAAAATTAATCCAACTTTGTTAACCAAAATAATAACTATGATACAAATAACTACACAATTAAAACGTGTGCTCTATTTCAATTTGTATTTAAACCAATCATAATTGCAATTGTCGGATGATTTAAATGTAATTTGGTGTTTACATCAGTACTATATATTATGTACAACCATAGGTTGTTTTAACAAGAATATTGTTAAAAAAAATTTTTAATTATCTATCAATACTATGTTACTATATTTAATAAATACTTAAGTATATTGTTTTTATGTTGTAAATATGGGTTAGCATTTTAACAATTAACGATTGAATAAAATATATTAGGGGGAAGCATTTTCAAGGTACTTTACAATTCCCTTTTACATATTATGTACTCACGGTCATCTTGAAGGCATAGAATTAATTTCAGTACATCCATGCTTGTCCACTTCAATATTAACATATAACTAACACCAGGTTACACGAGAGTTATGAAGACCGTGAGCAATTTGAGCATGAGAATTTGATTTACAAAACATTTCTTTGCTCTTAGGTTGAGTTGCGTGTGATTCTAACCGTTTTCCCAAAACATAAAAGTGATTGAGAAAATTGGTCATTGAATCTGTTGTGACTTGAATGAAGACTGCTCTCTCGATTATTCTTTATAAGAGTTTTCGTTGAATAAGTGATTTAACGGTATAGATGGTTATTATTTGTTATTAATATTCTCTGTTGGTGACTTTGGCGGAAAAAACACATAACACTAAACACAATTAACTACAGGGTATAACAAGTACAAAACATAATATTAAGTTAGATTAAAAAAAAAATACCTGATGTTATCACTCAATAAATGAAACAAATATATTTTGTGATAAGAGTTTATCGGCGGCGCGGCGGCATTCGGTCGTGGTTTCCCAAAATATGATAACAAGTTACCACTATGGTTGTAACCAAGTTATACCACGACAGCTTGTCATCGCACAGTGTTCTGAGAATGAAATTTAGGTGGCAAAAGAAGGCCATTAAAAATGTTCAAAAAATCAATTTTTTTTTTTACAAGTGTAAATATAAAATTTCAACTTAATATCATTTTTTGAACTGGAGTTATAGCCGCCAAGTGAACTAAACACATATTGTTTTTTCTGTTATTTTGAAAATAAAAATGCCGATAATTAATTAATTTTTTTTTGGCTATTAAAATATGTAAAATTAAAAAAATAAAATGCTTGATTATTAAGTAACATATAAGGATTATAAAATTTTATTTTAATATTTTTTTTTTTTAATTTAAGTCCCTAACCGGTTATGAATCATACAAAAAATCGAAAGTTTTTTTTTTTTTTTTTCAAAGACTAGTTAAAATTTACTCAATTTTACCCAAACCCAATATATGCATTTTATAGAAGAAGTTCTCAGCTATAAGAATATATAATTTTTTATTGCGTACCGTTGCATCTCCAACGCACAAAAATCATATTGTCATAAGAAATGGTGTTGTTTTTTAATTTTTTTAAATTTTAAATTTTGTGTAGAAAATTAAATATCTGTATACAATTAAATACAATTAAATAAATATGCAATAACAAAATATGTAAAATTGTTATATTTACAAGTACTAGACGTGATGGATTGTTTGAGGGGGTATCTTCAAAATTAATAAATATAACAGTCATAAACGTATTATAACATATTTACATTGTTTATGTATAATGGATATGTAATTATGTGTTGTAATGGTTTACTAAGTAAAGCTTGAACTTTTGACATTTGGACTTCTTATGGAAAAAATCCAGATGACAAAAGACCTCTGGATGAAAAAGCACACAATTCTATTGGGTGTGGTTTTCTTCAAAATTAGCTAAAATAGAGAGGTGTAAGAATAAAAAATATTTTTATCATTCTTTTTTCATGCAAAAATGTATGGAAATATGTACAAATGTCTTTAGCAGCACTTAGACCGATTAGATATGATTAATTTTCACACGGTTGAAAACATAAGGCTTCATACATAATTTAAACAAAAACGAGCCTGTGGTAGAATGATATTATCTAATAAAAACATTACTAACCAAGTGTATAGCTGGTATTTTTGTAATTATCATATTTAAATTATTTTTAATTGGCTTAAGATAATATGGAAACTCCCTAATTAAATTAAAAACGGTGAAACTGTTGTAACTTTTAAATTACCAATAAAGATATTGTTAATAAACAATGTCTAAATTAAATTATTAGAATTAAAAAAAAATGTAGCAATATTTTTGGGTTGTGTGTTATATTATTTGTTCCTTAATGAGGTATTGTATAAATTATTACTGATAATAGTCTGATAACTTTTGTTAAATAACTAGTGTTATAAAAAAACTAGCTCATATTAATTATTATTCTTATGCAAGTTAAGTTAATTTAGCACTACAGACCACCGCCACGGTTACCCTGTATGTTATATTGCATTTTTAATAATTCAAGGGGTTGCACACAATATTATGATTATTTATCATTTGGAAACCGACTAATATTTTTCTTAAAAATTAAGTCAAAGTGAACAATTTTTTTTTTTAATTTTGAATTTTCATCTTTAACGATTAAAAAATTGTTTAAATAAAATTGTATATGAATTTAGTTCCCTAACAAGTTAATTTTTTCATCTTTGTACTGTTCAAACTTTTTAAGTTATGATTGAAAATATAATAATAATATTATATATATTATAATATTCATTTTGCTGAATGTTTCTTCTTTGACGCAGGACATTTTATTTTAATTTCTTTTAATCTTGGTTGTGTATGCAGAGAGATCTATTTTTGTGAGGTATTATGAAAACGATTTTAAAAACTGCATTTTTTTAATACACATCCTTAAGTACACTTCAAGCCGAATAACGAAAAAAACCAAAAACAATTATAGAATTCTCTCTCAAATGTGGATCGTGTTAAACATCGGGTTAATCATTCTTAATGATTAAGAATGGATAAAAAAATAACTTGATATAAATAATCCTTATTACTGTTTTCTTACACTATATAATTAAACATTTAAGAGTTTAATAGAAATACTTACTTAAATTGTGCAGGAGATTGTAAGGAAATTGGAAATTGTAAGGATTTTTTAAACCAAAATAATTATCAGGATACTAGGACAAATCACGGTACGAATCTTAACAATTCTATGCATAGTGCTCGTAGGTCTAATAATAATATTAATTTGGGTAACTTTAATTATAATAAATACAATAGATATCCTAATGGAATAAATAATAATAAGGTTAGGAGGGCTGTATTTAATCGGAATTATATGGCAACCCCAAATCGCTGTAATGGTACCAGAAATATTAATCATACCAGTAACAATAATAATAGGTTTACTTGTAATAGTTTTAACAATCAAAAGCCCTATTTTACTAGAGTTCTGTATATATCTAATGAGAATTATAACTAAAAAAAGTAACCAATTTTCCAAATTTTTGCGAATCTTAAACAATCACTTCACTCTCGGCAGACTGTGTCCTGTGATAACGTTGAAATTTAATTATAAATATTAAGTTTTAGATATTGGCATAAGTCATATTATCCCTCAACAGAAGAACAAGAATTGTTAACATTATAACCATTAAACACAAATGAAATTATTTACAACGAGGAAGATTAAAGGTAAAGCTGTCAACTTCATTTAAAATATAAACAAATTATATATTAAGATTTTCAAACGATGTAATACCTACATAAACATTTATAGTTTAAATGGTATTGTGTTTTTTTTATTATTATTCCTTATGGCATACTGAAATTTGTTATTTGACTGAATTAGATAATTTTAAAATACAATATTGATAAGAAATATTTACCGTAAAATATGATACATTTTTAAAAAGTAGCATATTTTGGAAGCAATGACTTTTTTTTTTGGAAGAGTGCTAGTTTTAGTTTTTTCTAAATTTAATTTTGACTCACTGAAATTTCAGAGAAAAAAAATCAGGTTGACTAGTATCAAATAAAAAGTAGTGTTCCAATTTTTTTTTTTTTTTTTTAAATAAAACCAAATCTATTTTGTACACTTAAAGGGCCAAAATTGAAAAGTTAAAAGGCTGGTTTTCAAATAAATTGTTGGAAAATTACTTTGTTTTGTTAGGGAAACCCGTAAAAAATGTAAAAATTTTAAACCATAAAATAATAATCGTCCAGTGTTTAAACATTTTAGAAAACATTTTTTTTTTTTAGTAGGTAATAATTTCAATACAGTTGTGTACAAATTCAACTAGTACTTTATCGAACACGCAACCAAAGCCAAATTTGTGTTTATTAACATTTCTCGTTTTATTGGATGTATAGAAAAATGGACAACATAAAAGTCTAAGAAGGGATTATTCATGTGCAATTAATGTTATATTACACAATTTTATAACCGTTCAGTAGAAAGACACACCCGGAGACAATTTTTCTTGTTGAAAATATGAACTTAAACCTAAGCTATTTAGATGTCAGATTTTAATTATATGTTCAACCAAAAGTAGAATGCAAAAAAAATACAAGTACAGTATTTTTGAGATATCTTAACGTTCTTGACCGCCCCCCCCCCCCGCCACGTATTCAGTTTACAGTTATACAGCCTTGACGACGATTGCTGGCACCGCCTGCTACTGATATACTATTATAATGTACAAATTATTTTAATAGGATTAATCTCACAGTGCACACGACGACGTCCTTTGCACACTTATTGTCAAGTGCTTTCTACGTTGACACATGTTAAATCTTAATAATATGTAATAGGTATTCATTGCCGACACGTTAATCTATAAACTATACTTTTCGTTTCTTCCGCTACACCGATTTTGTTATTTTATTTAAAAAAAACATTGAACATCATAAAAATGCAGTGCGAAATTTTTGAAGAAATACCTAAAGAAACGGTCGAATATTTCTGTGAACAAGTTTTGAAACGACAATGGCCAGACAGCATTCACGTAAGTATTGACATACGGGTTTTATAATGTTCAAATTACTGATTGGCATAGTTTATGTCAGTTTTTTAAAATAAAATTAATTTGTTCATAACACTTGTTATTGACAATTTTTTTTTTTTTTTTGCTTCGGCGCGGAGCTGAGAAGTTATTGTTTTTCCAAAGATGAATTTTTATTTTTGTGTCCAAACCCACATTAATCTTCCAACCCGCTGAACCGTTTTCTTTGTGTAGCAACTGAATGGATCAAAAATCGCATGTGTACACTAACAGTAAAATTTCACTCCGTCCTTTTCTGAATAAATTAGACTGAAGGTAGATCTGTATCATAATATAGTGTACATAAGCCTATATTATATATATATGCGAGTCTATAAAATGCATATATTTTTCTTAAAAATATTTAAAAGAGTGTATTTTTTCAATTTTTGACCTCGCAACAAATTACAAAAAAATTTCAATTCTCTAGTTTGTTATAAATATTGGAAATATTATGTATTTTTCATACATATAATTACCTTGTAGTTTTCTCAGTATATTTGTATGAATTTACTGATAAAATAAAAAGTATAATGAGTTTAAAAACCAGAGTTAAGCTAAATACAAATTAATAAATATACTTTTACATTTACACATACAATATACATTTGTAAGTACAAATGTACGTACATTCAATGGATTTCTTCACATTTTGTAATTGGTAATGTAGTCATTGACTCGTAATTCATTGACAAATGGTTTGTGACAAATATGTATGTATTCTTTATAGAGGTGTCCGACTTAGCTGGTCTGATATCAAAAGACATAAGTTCCTTTGTTATTTTTTTTTATGTGATAGAAAAAGCCTTCTGTAACAATTTGCTATGTTAAAAAGTAAACGCAGGATTCTTATGGTTGCCGATACACAAAATATTTGCAAATATAAAGTATATAATAAAGTAACACACACTGAATATTATTATTTAGCTTGGATGCAGAGCTGTGAAGGTTACAGTTGTACAATGACTGATTTACTTGATTAGCATGTCCTTTTGTTGAAATAGTTCAAACAGTTTGCCCATAAAATTGGGAAACCCCAAACAATTTATTTTTAACTTTCAACTTTGTCTTGTTACAAAAAAATGTATTTTTGTATTTTATACAGCCCTACTACTTCATTAAAACTGGTTTGAAATGGAACAATAAAAACGCTGCTTCCGTTTACAAATTCTACTACATTTCCAACGATATAGAGAGTGGCATTTTTATTGGCACATATTTACAACCAGTGAGTATTATTATTATTTAGGTAAGAGAATATTATGGAAAATAGATATTTTATAGCTAATTACATCACAGGAAAGTGTTTATTAATGTTGAGCACGATGACATATTGTATTACTTTCAGGAAGAACATTTACCGGATATTGTTGTCACATATACCAACCCCGGAAATGAGGAAAAGTTTCAAAGAGTATTACAAAACACCAAAGTCATCAACTGGCAAAAAGAAGTTCTTTTCCAAGCCGTCTTGGCAAGGTTAAGTGATATCGTGGAATCAACAATTTTAGAAAAAAACATGAAGTGCAGACTATATGCTGAGAGTTTACTGAAATGGATGTCAGCAAGCGAAGCAACTAAAATAGAAGTGAAGTAAATGTTATAACTTTAAAAATTAATTTTTATCTTGTTACAAATAAATTACTTAATTTTAACCCCCAAGATTAATCAGAAAATCAGACCAAGACTGTATAAAATGTTTTGGGCGTATGCTGGATAAAATAACTTAGTGCGTATAAAGCAACACAAAAAGAAGTTTGTTGTTCACAGATTTAGATTTAAGCGTTGTAGTTAGCTCAAATTTTATCTCAAGTCCACTGAACATTTTGACTGGACTGCACTATTGTAACATTTATAATGTCATAAAAAGAACTACAAAAAAGTTACAGTCGACTTAAAGACTAACGGCTATAATGATAAAACATAGAACATTCTTTAGGCTGCTGCCTTCTAAATATTGATTATTTTTGATCTGTAATCTCCTTGCGATTTATGATAATAGTCTCAACTATAATGTGTTCTGGCCAAATAAACAATAATCTTGTTGCTTAGTTTTTGCGGTTGGTGGAGCAATAGATGTTCATATGAGTCAACATCTCGTGGAAGAGGGAATAAGGGAGAGGGGAATCCCTTGGCATAGGAGTGTGTAGGATAGTAAAAACATATTATATGAAATAAAATGTGTTATCTTAAGTTACCTACATGTCTTACGATCAGTTGACTTACTGTTTCTCGTCAGTAAGATCTCTTACTATGCTTGTTTTTAGAAACGAAACATGCCCTTGTCTAACTTTCAATTTTCCTTGTCACCCACTCTACTCACTTTCATCGCCCACATAAATTTTGACCCCCAGCCGAAAAACATATCCCACCCCTAGAATACAACAGGCATAAATACAAATAAAAAAAAGTCATTCCTGGGGAAATGGAATTAAAGATTTTGGGAGTTAACGCAATTGAACGGCGCTTAACGGTACCTAGCGGTGAGAAAAATATGGTAGAAAGCAGTGGTGCCAACTCAAAATCGACATTTTCGAGTAATACCTGTTGTATTCTAAGGGTGCGATGTTATGCATGTCAACGTGTTTACAAATGATCCATTATTGTCCTACTACTGTCCGTACATTATCGCCTCTCTCCCGGCTTGGACTTTTAAACAATTACTAATAGGTATAAGTGTATACCTATTGACCACTGTAACCCATTACCCATACAATTCTTCCGTGACCGTTTCAGAGTTCCAGACGGGGTTACCGTCCGTCGGCTGGACAAGGATCACGTGGATTTTATTTACTCGCAGTGGGCCCACAGTGATGTGTACTCGAAATTCGATATCGTGGACACGGTAAACTTGAATTTCGGCCTAGGTGTGTTCGGGGAGGAAAACAACGACCCGCTAGCTTGGGCTATGTGTGGAAGCTACGGCGGTCTGAGCACACTGGTGGTGCGGCCGGAATGCAGGAGACGCGGTTTCGGCAAGACCATAGCCAACGCTATTACCAAAGAAATGGGCGAGAGGGGCATATCGCCACACGCGATCATCAACAGGCGCAACGTCGTGTCTCTCAATCTGTTCGACGTCATTGGCTTCAGCGAAACCGCAATACCCGTTACGTACCTTCTAGCCCGCAAATGAAATACATACCGCAATTAAATCGCGTGAAAATTTGTTTAAAAGCGCATCGCATTACCAGTGATGCGCATGGCTGTGCAAATCGACGCATTCGTGAAAAAAAAATGAAAAATTGTTAACATGTCATACGCAATACATTGTACAAGTTACCTAACCATAGTTCGTGTTCAATAAATGCGCTTTAAGCATATTTTACACCAGGGTTCCGTATCGTAGCGAAAATCAACGGTCATAATGACAACGTTCAGTTCACAAGTTTGTTGATAACAAACCGGACACTGATAAAAATTAACATGGGGAAGATACTTTTAACATAAAAACGCGAGGGCCATAGCTTAGGGCGTCGCAGTGTGACCATTTTCGTAAAACTAAATGTAGAATATAATTTTTATACGAAAGTCAAAACAATAATTGATATAATGACTAGAAAAATTGCTCTAAGAGGTTTTAATATGTATTAGCAATTAAACAATTTAAGTTATAACTAATTTAAACAAATATATTTTATAAAATACAAACCGTATTGTCAATATTTTATATTGATAGTACTAAATAGATAGGGAAAGATAAGGGTACGGTCATCGTATGCCCTTTCAACATGGTCGTCACGGTTTTGTTTACTTTAAGAGTGACCCTACTGCTTTTATCTATTCTGTGGTGACATCTCATAATACCTACAAATATTTATTCAACGCTATTACATTCCTTGAACTTTTAAACCAATAACATTAAATGTTTTGACGTTCGAAAACCGTAACATTAAACTAAACGCAAACAAATAGAACAGGTACGTTCATTGTACTATTAAACTTATATGTAACATGTTATAATTACATGTTTTAACGTTCAAAAATCGCTACCCTGAACTGAACGTTGAACATTGATTTGTTCATTAAATTTTTGCATAAAAAAGTTTTACATTCGTTTAAGTAACATTATTTTAAACGTGACCTATTCATTCGTACAACTTTTGTATTTATTTATTCCGTACACCAGATACGAGTATTAGCTCATTTGGTGTACATATCAGCTCATGTTATCAAATGTCATGGTAATTATTTTAAGCAACAATGTATTGAATTAATGCTGAACAAATAATACAAATAATAAAATGTACGAATTTAACAACTAACACGTTTGTCCAAAAATGAAAAGTTACGTTAAATTTTTTTTTTTTTTATCTAAAACATCATCGGTCATGTTATGAGAAGAGATGAGACAGTGAGAGTTGCTAAGAAGATGAATGAGGAATGGAAATTGATGTAAGGATAGCTGAAGAAGAAGATATTTATCTATAACCCGTGGCCGAAAACGCCATGTCAGCTAATGGTCTATGAAGCCGTTGCTTGGCATTTCGATAAAAAAAAATAATCACTTACAAACATAAATTATACAGAAATAATTATTAAGTAGAAATTATACAGAAATTTATAATTAGCCAAAAAAAAGTCGTAAATGACTTGAGTTTTAATAGCCAAGCAATTAAGCTGTAAATTAAGGCTAATAAACAACACTCTATTTTTTATTCAAGAGTTTATCAAAAAACCCGCTTTGACCCAAATGTTTTCAAGTAGACCAGGAAACGTTGATTGTTCAATATAAAAGACATAGCTTGATTTCTATGTAAAAAAAATTCCCACAAACGAAATTCAATGTCTTATCAACTATTCAAAAACACATGACCTAAGGAGGTTTTTTCCAAATTTTCAACTCGATGAATTTGTGCACATTGTATCGTGCCTGAGAACTGAAAGGGTTCAGACGGATCTGTATTTAAAATCAACTTTTAAGCTTATACAGGAAATACGGTGCATTTTTATGTAGCTTTTGAACTATTAGTGGGGCTAGGTCACTTGACAAAAATTTAGCCCCCCCCCCCCCAAAAAAAAAAAACATTCCTTGTTGAAAAATTGAGAAGTAATGAATAACGAACGTTATTAAAACTAAGTATGTTTTATCAAGTAAAAAGATTTCTATGTATGTAGGGCTGTAGCCCATGGGTTATTTTCACAGTTACGGTGGTCCCAGATTTATAATCCTGGTTATGCCTATGATTATCGATATTATTATTAATAAATAATACTAGGTTTTTTTTTGGTTTCTGATTAAGCATAGGGTTCACATTAAAAGTCCTTCGTAGAAATTCTTAGTTTAGTAGAAAATTTGAATTAAAGAAATATAATGAGTAAGGGACCGGACGGCAGCGGTGAGAGACTGGACTGCAGTGCGAAGGACTAAACAAAATATTCAGATAAACGAACAAATTTTTTTTTAATAAACAACATAATACATAACAATATAATACTGTTATTGACATAATATAGTAGGTTTGAACTTTAATAAAACCAAATGTGAAATTGCAGTCAATGTTACTTTATGTTGACATTCGAGCAAAAGCTAAGCAAAAGCTTTGAATTGGTGCCACTTTAAGCAAATAGGTTGTAGGGAGTCATAGGAGTTGGCAGGGTAAAACGAGGGAATTATTAAAGTGTTTTTCCACAATCGATTCTGAAAACCAGAATACCTGCTTATGACTGAATAATGTGAGGTTTTGAGAATTTTCGAGAACGGACAGGTCTGCGGACTTGAAATTCCAAGATTTCAGCGAATTACCCAACTGATAATAATATCATTGTTGTTTTTCTGATGTGCATATCAGACCGGCGGTGGCGACCGCGGCATGTGGCAGCACTGTGGACGGCTGAATGATTATCATTTCCCCGGTGGTCCGAAACAGTCCATCGGCCACCGTCGAACGGTAATCCGCCGCCCAGTGCAGTCCGCGTTCACCGTTCGCCGTCGCCGCTCGCTCTTTCGAATCCGACCGTTTCCCCTGTCTCTCTTTCTCCTCTCTACCGCGGCCTTTGAAATTTTTTTGAAACAATTTTTTTTCCAATCACCGCAACGACACCTCCCCATCAAAAAAAAAAAAAATCTAATTTTTTAACATGTTTACTGACCGAAAATTATAATTTCACCGGTGTATAAAGTGTACGTGTGTGTGTGTGTGATAACAGCAAAATCTCTGGTCGATCCACGGTGGCGGTGTTTACCCCGGTGTACAGGAAATAATACAGTCGTTTCGATTTGCCCGTAAGTACGACAATTTTTCGATTTTTTTATCGGCTGTACAATCGAACAGCGAAAAGAAAATCCAGGGGGGTAATGGAACTTAGTACTTTTCCAGATTCGCTGAAACGAAAACACAAACGTAGGGGCACTAGTTTGATAAGTCTTAAGGTTTTTTGGAATCCCGAGCCCCCCCCCCCCACACCCGTCTGATGAAGTGTCTCAGTCGCACTTGAAAATTCGAATAAAGTGGACGATTTTAGAGAAACTTATTGAAATCGCAGCGTACACGGAAAAAAAGAGATTTTATAATATTATTGACAATATCGATTCGGTTATGTTTTGTTTTTTTTTTTTCTTAAATAAAAGTCGTCGAGAGCTGTAAAGAAAAATGTTTATCGACGACACGCTTGTCGCTTTCTCTCGGTTCTTCCGTCCATAAAAGCGACGGCCGTTGTTGTAAATAATATAATAATATATATCCGTTTTGAAAAGTTCCGGCACCGAAGGTGAAATTCTGTCTGGAATTCTCATAACGAAAGTGTGATAATCCGTAGCCGATATTAATAGTTTATTCCCGGTGCACTATATACCTAAATGGCATGTGGGCTGTTGTACAAACGACAGCGGCCTATTATCGCGGTAAAAGCTATAGCAATTGTTTGTTATTACAAATTATAATAAATAATGCAAATTTGGGGTTATTAGTTTAAAATATTAAAAAAAATTGTTGGTGTACCTACGGGTTAAGACGATTGTAGAAATCCTAATATTGATTTGTCAACAACACTTGCAACCCCGTTATGCACCAGTAGTGTATTACGTACGGTTTTCTTCTCGAGGATGATATGCAACAAAACAAAACAAAAAATCTCCAGGAGCTAGGGGGCGAGTCAATAGTCTACTTAACCCTATTTAAGCACAACAACTACCCTTGACATACTCCGTTTTTTGTCAATACCTAGCCATATTTGGTGTTATTGTTTATAAAAAAAAAAAAAATGATTTGCACTGAACATTTTCTCAGTAAATTCAGACTTACTCGAACACCACGTGTATTATAACAATACTAACCGCAGTATGCCATCATTGTAGAGTGAGCTACATAATATAGCGGTTAATTAGTCGTTTCCCAGCTATAAAATATATGCAAATTGAACTCATATTTTCTCAAAAACGTCAAGTTCAATGACCGGAGACACAACAATACTATTTGTTAACAGGACTTTTTTGACACGAAAACAATCTGTACCTATACCTACTTCTACTGGCTATCATAAGACTTGTGTTTTAAGTATTATATTTACAAAAAAAAAATATATCCGATATTTATATTATGTAGTTAACACCACAATATTCTTAAGCCAAAACTTAAAAAAAAAAAAAACAGTGTCGACTAACGGAAGTCTTGCTGTACTTAATGTCTAGATAATAATATACCGGTTTCGTGGACAAGCTAAACTCATATTGATAGTGTACATTTTTTTTTTTTCAATAATGTAGTATGACTTGAATAAGAATTTATACAAATTTCGTGCGATCAAAATGGTTAGCGGGGTTAGTCAAAAAGAGTAATTTCGAATGATCTACAATGGTATTAATGTATTTTTTTTTTCATCTGAATCCACACCTTGACCGATTGCCAGCCGTGTCGCAATCTGTAACATGCGGTAATGTTAATAATCATAGTTTTTATCAAAACCCATAGCTGTTCTCAAGATAATTGTATGCATATAAGCCGGGTAGTTGTTAATTGAAATTTTCCCACCGACTAGAAGTATGCATATTTTCACAAAGACAACAAGATCAACGACTAGAGACAACACAACGCTACTTGTTAGTTTAAATTTCTTCCACGATTTTGTACAAACGAAGAAACTAGACCGTTTTGTAGTAACTTCAACGACCGTCAACTGGGGATTAGGAGGTTTACAATATAGCATTGCGCGTTAATTGTGTTTGTCCGTTTTATTTGAAAAGGTAAAAAATGAATAAATGTATATATATATATATATATAATTTTTTTTTTTGCACGTTACCGGTCGCTTTTAAGGTCAGTGATCTTCTGCCATCGTCTGCGATCTCCCTTTGTCGTGCAATAATAATAATTTATCAGTCGTCTATTAGTCATAGATAAAATAATATTATTCGATCGCCATTATGACGCGTTAAACGTTTGCGATGACGCAGTGCTTTTAAGCAAATTTGTTTTTGGACACATCAACTAGGTATGTATTTTCAAGAAAACGCCATACAAAGTTTTTTAAAAAAAAAAAACCCAATAATTCTGAAGAGCAATTTGAAAATTTCATAAAACTTTTGTATCCAACGAATCGCCGTTTAATACTACAAGTCGTACTTTTTTACATTTTTTAGGTCTTTCAAAAACAAACATGATAATTAGTAACATACCATGTTTCTTCTAACCTAACCTTTAGCTTTACACACATTACATTTATGCGAAACCTCACCAGCTTTTGGCTCTCAACCTTAGAATTATTCTTGTACAGTGTTTCTGCAGTAATTTTGTTGAAATTCATCCTGTACACTATTTTCTACGTAATGACCGAAAACATATTTTTTAACCTATAATAGCGCGTGCAATTAGTTTGTATATTTATATTTGTTTTTTTTTTTTTTAACAAGCGGATAATTGTTGTTTGTGACTTGCAGAAATCTCATCAAGGTTAAACCTATATTCCATCGCATCCAATACTGTAATAGTGCTTTTTTTTTTTCAAACACAATCTCTTGAATCGAAACTATTAGAAAATTTACATATAATACTATTAGCAGGGGAAACTTAGTGCAGCTTTGTTGGCTGTTAACTCGTTTGTGTGAAAATCCACAAAAATAAAAAAGTGTTCGTATTAAAACCGTAGTATTGTCTTCGAAATAATACAAGCGAAAGTTGTTTTATTTTTATTTGCCATTCAAATTCGAGCCGAGAGTTTCGATTTTTATTTCTTCGACACGATTGTAAATACAAATGCGTACAAGACGACCAGATTCAGCTAGCCAATAATATAATTCGTGTTATTATACCCTATCGTCTTGGCTTCTCGCAGTGAGAGTGGCCCGTCGACCAAACGGTCATAATATAATAATAATATGTCAGTCGATTGGCGGTGTGTCACTTCGTCCCAAGTAGGTTAAAATTCAACACGCCAGTCACGTACCGTGTGAATAATATTAACAATAATATATCTGTATAGAGCGTATCGATAAATGCGTATGGTACACTCAAACTTAACACTGTCGTCCAAAGAGAAAAACTTTGAAAGCGTCGAAAACGTGTGATGTCTTGTAAATATGTGGATATATATTGTATTAATTTTAAAATGTTTGTCACACCTGTCTTAATATTATGAATTCAGGTGTAATGAAATGAGATCCAAAAAAATCCACCATAAAAAGTGTTATTTTTATTTGTCACATAATATTTATAGTCTGTTAGAATTTCTGTAGTAAATATATTAATAGAAATTGAAATAATTTTAAAAACCAGCTCAGAAAGGACGTAGCGCAACAGGTTAATATTTATCCCTCATACAGGTCCTTAACTATTTTAGAGTATTACATTTTTTACTTAGAACCTATTAATTAGCTTATTTGTACGGTTTTTTTTTATATTCTCATAACTTTATTAGTTTACTGGAACAATCAAATCCTTTTACACGAATATTTGTTTGTCGATTATAAATGATTTTAATTAGAGTCATTGTAATGAACCGTGGGACTACTGTAGCGGTAATATAATATATTGTATCGCATGTCGATATAAAAAATATATTGATATATAATTAATATTTTAGAAAAAATCCATTCAGATTTATTATTTGATGGCTTTTGGATTTAAATAAAAAAACCTCGCTATCATTTATTTGATCAATAAATAATGGATTTAATAATAATTCTTTCTAAAATCTCTTTTAATAAATATATGACATTTCTTTAAACTTAAAAGTGTTTAGAAATAAGTGAAACGTGGATTTTTTCAACTTAGAATTAGAAAATTCTCTAAAAAAATCCACAGTACATTTTTTTCCGTGTAAATAAAGTTTAACAAGTTTAAAGTAGGACTGCTGTGGCTCTAATAAATGTTAAAATAAATGATATATCCGGTTTTTCTACACTGCTGTAATTATTATAACGCAATACTAGTTTGTACTTTGTTGAATAAAAATTATTCGTCACTTTTAGTCCAACAAGGTGTGTACTTAGACATAATATAACGACGATTAGTTTATAAATATTAATTGTAAATCATGTATTGGTCATTGATATAGTTGCGTTTATAATATAAACCGTCTCTACCTTAAGATGAGAATATCATATATACTATAATAAACAAAAAAAAAACAAATGACCACAAACAATATATCCTAACGCGTTGCAGAGATGTTTTTACGTTTAGTCAGACTAAGCGTTTCACTTTAACGTTAAAGAGAGAGACCTAAAAAAAAAAATTGCCGTTCTCCATTTCTGTACACGTGTTCTCTTAAGTAGTATTGCAATTTCCGTCTATTCACGTTTTTCAAGTTTATTCTGGTTGATGTTTTCTAGGTGCCAACCCAAGCGGTTAAGCTTTTAGCGGTTTTACCATAATTTTTATTTTTTATAACGTTACATTGCTACAGACGCGACCATTTAAATAATAATAATAATAATACCTACTGATAGATGTTTTAAGTTATATATATCAAAGAGACTCGACGAGGTTCCCCTCGCACAACAGTAGGAGGTGTAAATGAATACATATACATTAACCGGTTGATTCGGTCATATAGCGGACCGCCGAGAGAGAGAGAGACTAGGTCAAGGTTGGTGACGATGGCAAACTCTAACCAATACTTAACCGTATATTATTCTAACGGAGAGCGAAATAAGTCAATTAAACGTGCACTATTAAAAGGTTATAGCAATCGATAAAATCGATAAAAAAACAATATATACATGTACATAATATTATAGATAATAAACGAAGAAGAAAAAAGTAGAACGAATTTTCCGTTATCGACAACAATATTAGGCCATAAGTTTGAGAGTTAAATTTTTTTATCTCTTTAATGTCTTTTCCTGAGATTCGACGTCGGTCTGCTTTTTAGAAAATCGGCGGTATAAAATGTAAAACAAATGCTGAAAATATAAAATAATTATTTTATATAGATAAACGGGTTTTTATTGACATTTATTTGCAGCAATTCTACTTAATTTTAAACAGTATTGTTAAGCTATCATTTTAAGCCTAGTTGATGCAAACGGTTGAAAGTTATGAATTTCAATTAAACATGTTTGATTATTACCTTTAAAAAAAAAAAAAAATTAGCTCTTCATGTTAAAATACATTTACATATTTTACATTTGTCCTACTTGTGCATCACATATTGTGGCTAAAAATACAATGAAATTTGCTTAATAAAAAGTGAAAGAGTAAAATAAATGCAAAATGCAAGCAAACCCCATAAATTTGGGGTTTCTCAAATTAATACTATCAAATTGTTGAGTTTTGCAAACGCAAGTCGTATCAAAAAGCTTTCTATATTATAATACATTATGTTTTCATTTTCGCTTTTATTATACTTCTTCTTTTTTTTGAAATTATATTTATAATTTTCGTTTACTCAAAATTGTTCGATAACAATCATTATGAACGTAGCGAGTGTTTAAGATAACAAACACTACTATGAGAATAAACGCAAAATATAAAACCTATTGGTGCAATAATTTAAATCCGTTTGACCTGTTTTCCGGCTCTTTGTGCGGTTCCCGTTAAATTGTGAATTTTGTTGTAAGCCGTATAAAAATTCTTAATATGTTACTCAATTTATAGAAGAAGCGAAAAAATTCAATTGGCACACAAACTCCCGTCGAATTCATTGCGGACGTACCACTTTAAATTGCACAAGGTAAATATTATGTATTTTAATCTGTTATTAAAAAAAAAATATGTGTGTCAGTCGGACGTCCTTGGAAGTCGCTTTAAAGTTTAAATCGGTCAAATTTTTTAAAAATTTTTATCAATTTCGATTCGTCTGCCGTCGTCAAACGTGTGAACGCCAAATTAATTCCTGTGGGAACAAATACCGCCACTGACCCAATCAACGACATTGTCTCACGCTCATAGTTTGATACTATCGCGAGCAGGGTCAATAATGACAGCAAAAAAAAATAAAAATAAAAATAAAAACCATAGCAATTCGGATTTTATACGGTTCCTTAATATTATATTAGCATTTTAAATATTCTCAGCGGGGACCTATACGACCCTTGAACGACACAAACATCTGCAATCGATGACAGCTGTTCATATCTAACTACAGTTTTCCAATAATAATTTTGTAGCGTTTATTTTTTTTTTGAGATTTTATCACACAAACCGTCAAAAGGAATTATTCGTTTTGCCATCGTCGAAATCCACTTGCAAATACCTCTGACAATAATAACTAGCAATAAAGTATTAAACAATAACGGTGTACAAAAAAAAAAAATAATAATAATAATAACTAGGTATTTTACAAAATTTAACTACCTATTGTCAAATTAACATAATAGCAATTATCATAATACTAACAACAGTAAGAGCTTATACCAATACGTGTAGTCGTTGCTAGAAATATTCAAATTTAACGCATATTTCCTTAATGACAGTAAGCCATTGCCTTGGCTAACAACACAACACTACCCTATTTGTATGCAGGACTAATCCGCTGGCAGTTATATTATAAGATTTCGGTTTTAATACCTACAGGTAAAAAAATATCTAATCTACTCGATTTATAGATTGATTGTACTTGCTGTACGACATTTGGTAAGCCCAAGTTTTTAAAAAAATCAATGTCAACTAACGGAAATCATGCTGTACTTAATATCAACACTGGTTACTGGTTTGGTGGACAAGCTTAAAAATAATATCTTGATCGAGTTCAATGATATACCACTTTTTTTTTTATTCACCGTTATAAAACATACATATTTTACCTACATAGAAATGTTATAAATATCATTGCTTGTTCGGGTTGATGAATATTTATTCAAGCTGAAAAACAGCTAGTAGTCGAATGTGTGATTGTCTAATAAATAGTAGTTGCCAATAGATGTGATGCCAATACTACTCGTTAATGTCAAGGTAAATTTCAACTTTAATTTAATAACAAACTTTAGCTCTTGAAAAACCCTATACGAATGTAATTTACACACGTTGCGCTCGATTTTGTTTGTATAATAATGTTATTTATTTATCAAGTTGTGATATTTTTTTTCAAAATGTAAGCCGTTAATAATAAAATATAATAATAAGGCCGTGAACAACACTCGGTAATCGGATAAATATTAATATGTTTTTTAGAAAGAAAAAACATGGTTGTTAGCCCGATAAGTCAAACCGAGATTAGTGTTCGGATAATAAAAATAGTCAAAATCCATTTACCAAACGAGAGATATTTTTGTTCACACATTATTGTGTTGTTATCGTTTTAATTAGGCCGCCTTTTTTAACGACCAACCAATGCAATACAACGAGTCCTTGTAATATTATAATATTATTATATTGGTGGACGCCAATTATTATTAATTTCCCAACACATACTTAATCAATAAAAAAAAAAACAAACAGTAGTCTTACGCACAGGACCCATTTGCAAAGTGGATGTTATAATTATTATCAGTGAAAATCTTAAGCGCGTCGGTATAAAAATTTTTTTTTAAATAAATATTAACGATATGCACACTAAGTTGTATATCTACGTTTTAATTATTATTCTGTATTTATATTTTAATTATGTTTACAACTAATCTAACGAGCACACACGATTAATAATTAACGATAATTTCTGGCAAAAAATAAAAAATAATAATAAAATCACCGACGGTTTTTTTTTTACTGTTGTTGTTACACTGAACATGCATTATTCATGAGCAATCCAAGAGGGGGCGGTGGACGAAGGAGTCGTTTTGGTCCGGCAACCACTTGTCAGTGTGTATAAGACTACTGTGCCGGGTGGGTTGGCCGTTTTTGCAATGGCACCGTTTGCTGTCGTCGGCTTAAGGTAAAGTACAATATGCATTTCATTACTTACATTACACAGGGTTGGATTTTTAAAAAAAAAAAAATTCCCGTATATTCTTCTATAGAATCCGTGTTTAGTTAGCCGTGTCTAATCTGTTGCGTGGAGACATTATTGTTAAGACTTAATTATCGGTCATAAACCATATTATCAACTAAACACATTTCATGTGGATGTATTCCTCTATAAAACATATTTTGTCTATGTATAAAATATATATTATATGTTACACTGTATACCGAGTGATTCTTTTGACGTCCTACACTAGTTAACTCTCTTAAAATAATTGCAAGTGTTTTTTCTTTTTGAAAACATTTTTATTTATGTTCCGTAGTAGAATATTAGACAATATTAAAATCGTTTTGTTATATTTGTAAGAGCTTTATTGACTTTTCAACCTTAAACGGTAACATATATAATATGTATAGTTAAATTAATTTTTAAATTAAAAATAATTTACCGAAACATTTTGGATAACCAGTTTTGTATAATTTTGATTAATTAATAATAAGTGTAGATGAACTTCTACCGTGCTAAATTTTAAACTATTAATTATTGCTCTAAAACTATTTATTCAAAAGTGGTTAAAGCTATAAAAAATATTACACAAATGAACATTTTTTAATATTGTAATATGACATAAACAAAAATGTTTTCACAAAGTATAAATTATTTCAAGAGAAAACTAGTGTGGAGCGTTAAAACAACCATGTTTTGATGTCGTTTGTAAAGTTTAAGACTTATATTTTAATCTAAGAGCGTTTTTTTTTTTTGCTTAAGTAATTTTTTCTATAAAATAATATATTAGCAGCGACGCTATTGGTTTTACAATGATGTGAGTTTTTTTGTGCCTGTAACAACACTGTAACTTTTTTAATACTGGACCAATTCCTTCGAGTAACAACCTGTATAAATGACAAATTTCTTCAAGTCGGCATATTGGGGGAGGGGGAGATTATTGTCAATATTTTTATGGACATCTCTTAAGAGTGATTCTAGTAAAATTTTAGTACCAAAGTACAAGTTTTTGGTTTTAACTTTTTTTTTTTTAACTTAATTTACGGTGTGCCAGATGTGAGAAACGAAAACAGCGTTATTATTTTCTATCAGCATACCCGAACGCCTTGTTGTCGCCACGTTTGCTCTTATTCTGGTTGTATTACATATTAAAAACATTGATTATATTACATACTATAGATAACTGTCGGTAGAGGGCGATAAGAGAATTGAAATTAATAAAAAAGTTCTTTATTTTATTCGATTACTGAACGCGACGGGAGTTGTGTGACAAAAATAAACCGGGTTTCTGTCAAGATTAAAAAGAGAGCAATATTTAGTCGAATAATAACAAATTATATTAATATTAAAAAAAAAAAAACAGTGGGCTCTTCATTGTATCGTTTTGCTTTTTAATAAAATCAACATTCCTTGTACGTTTTAATACAATTATTAAAAACAAATGATATACTTAAAAAAAACATGTACTAATAATGTAATATTTCAAATGTTTAATACAATTGTATTTTTTTATTATTTATGACTTAAATTTAACTACATTTTTTTGTCGTTAGTTTTATAGAGAATGGCTTTAGATACTAAGAAGTAAATCCTATGGAATTGAATTAATACATTTAAAAGTATTGTAAGACATCATTATTTATTAGGTTACTGCAAAGTTTTTTTTTTTTATGCTTTTATTTGTAGAGGAGCATTTACATTTTTTTGTAAATTTTAACTACAAAAAGACAAGTACAGTGGGGTTGGAGCCTAACCTAACCTAACCCTATTATGCTGTGGCACAGTGGGGTCAAGGCATAGGGGGGAGGTCACGTGTATACAAGAATTATTACACTTTAAGTGATAAAATCACCTTCAAATAAACGCTTCGATGCGAATCGGTAGTTAGTATTTTCAAACCGGTAAAGTCCAAAACCAAGCACAGTATAAACCAACACAGTAAGAAAGATTTAAAGTGAGGTGTAGCCAGAGGTGCAGTGCTTACAAATTAGCATCAAAGCGTTTATTTGAAAGTGATTTTATTACTTTTATTGATAATAATTCCTGTTGAAACAATTATTACCCTTTGAGATTATTCCCCCCCCCCCTCAAAATATTAAATATAATTTTTTTGATTTGTACAAAACATAATAAAGATTTTTATTAGAAACTTTTTTAGCTTATATCATTTTATTGCGTTGGGAAAAATAGATGTACCGTGTTTGGATAACTGTGTGTATAGTTTTTTTTTTAACGTGATCTTCGTGTTAAATAATAATAATAATAATAAATAAAAATCTCGCCTTGACAGTCCGGGTTCACAAAACGCATGCGTGTGAGTTTCTTATCGGACGTGTGTTAGATATTAATTAAGAGACCTAAGGCCGATACGGTCAATATTGTTTTCTATTTTAAAACGGGTCACAAAAAATTACAGTAACGCATATAAATTTTCATTGTAACTCTTATGCCCATCGTTCCGGCGGGGTTAACCTTTAATCTTCATGCTAAGGGGGTCACGATAAGCCTTGGAAAAATGTCCAAAGAACAACACATGTTTTACAGAGAGGTGCATTTTGGTAGATATAAATTAACCGACGCCTTTACGTTGATAACATGATCAATAATTATTATTGTACATACTTGTTTGGACCAAATCATACGATTTAAATGATAACCGACTATATTATCACAGATTAAGTAAATACTAGTAGGACACCCTGCTGTGCATAGGAGGGGCTGCTAGGTTTGCTAGCCACAGAACGTGATCCACCGGTCAGCAAGTGATATTTTTTTAATTGACGACTTTCTCTCAAAGAGAAATAAATAGTAGTAATAATAATACCCATCACTCGTCAGCGCCGACATTACACCCGGTTAGGTTATTAACGTCAGCGGTTACGCTGTAATCCGTGTGCGTGTGTGTTGGACGATGTGATTAAGATTAATAATTCATATTATCTGTACCCGTGTGCGTGTCAATCTCCTCGATTGACTTGTGACGTGGAATTTTATATGCACTCAAAAAGTGTTACTCGAATCGTTGTATTGTTGAATATTGTGTCTGCTGTAACTAGAAGGTGGCCCCCTTAAGTAGGAAGTGTTGTATTATATTATTATGGCTTTGTCAAAGCCGTTTGACAATATTGACCGTCACAAATCACAATGAACACCACACACCTTCGGGCTGGTTAATAGTGATGAAATCCCATTCGAGTAGACATATCCCGGATGGACGTTTTACTGGCCAGACGGGTCGGTCAAGCGAACAACAAGAAATCTAACAAATTTATTTAAAGCTGGCAAACGAAGGGCACAGGGGAAGAAGGGTAGTAGTCCATGTATGACAATTTTAGAGTACATAAAAAAATCACATTAAGTGCTTTTCTACTAAAAAATGTATTTATTTAAACAATCTATTGACATGAATAAAAAAAAAAATAAACGCCTTATATTGAAAAAAAAAATGTTCATAAATGGACTACTACCCTTCTTCCCCTGTGCCCTTCAGATAAAATGAGGTGTAAAAAATCAATTTCTTTTTTTTTGACGTGTCATAACACTAATGTGAACTAATGAACTTAATGTGTGTTTAGATTAAAATTGAGGCTAACAATAATAGTTAATGCGTCGTTGTCGGTCCAAAGAAAACAAACATTGCCTTCGGGTTGGGTGCTTAACGTCAACTGTGTACCGTTTTGGTATGTACAAAACAATATTATTATGATCACCTGCTAAACAACAACGAGGCCGGGAGACGTTTTTTGATTATTTTCAATGACTGAACAACAAAAATAACGACCCTATTACGCAATAAACGGCGGTGCCAGTATATTATTATTATTTTTTTTTTTTGATAAGATAATGCGCCCGTGCAACTGCATTGCATTATATGTATAGGACGTACCGACAAGATAGTCGGATTAAACTGTTATCCGGTGGTCACCCAAACTGTTTAGGTCAGTCAGGTCAAAACGGATAGCGCGCATTTTCAAGACAATTTTATTACTCGAGTAATAATCATGAAAAAAACCATCCCTAAACGATTATTCGATCGACCTCCTCCTGTGGGACTAGTTCGGTTTCTAAGGAAATTCAATAAAAAAATTTAAAAAAACTATTAAAAATTATAAATCATTTTTTCAAGACAATAAAATATACTCTAATAATAATAGTGTATTTGACAATATCCTGCTGAGAATGATATTTGTAATAGTCCCAAATCGACGGATAACAATGAACATTTTTACAATAGAAACTATTGTATATGCACTACACAAACTTTACTACTGAATTTTTACTAGGTATACTTAGATATAGCAGATATATCTAAAACATGTTCCATACAAATTTGGAATTAATTTAAATGGGAAAAGGTAGTTTTTTTTAAAAAAAAATGTTTGGACTTAATGAGGCAGTTTTTTTTTTGGGTATGATTTACGAAAATAAAATAAAAACTAAAATTACTTATATGTATAATTCAAGTTTTTACATGAGAAAATTATTGATTAGAATTTATAATGGTGAAGTATATTAATTCAAAATTATTTTATTTTCGAGACAACATTTATAATATTGCTGGAAATCAACTTGGATGAAAATAATTTATTTTCTGTTAAAACACTGATATATTAATTTATTGGTTTAAACACCATATATCTAACAATTATAAATTCCAATCGGTAATTTTCCCATGTAATGGGAACTTGTTTACTATAATACAAGTAATTTAAGTTTTTTTTTTTTTAGTAAATCATACCTAAAAAAAAAAACAGTACCTAATTAAAATAGACGAAAATTGTAAATTTAAAAATATACCTATATTTGAGATCGATTTTAATTGGAGTATACAAACTCAATTAACATACAAGTATACCTAATTAATATTATGTTAATTTGTAGTTTAAAAAATATAACACCAGGTTAGTGTACATCTATACCTACATAATATGTTTCCCCAGTTCATACACATTATCGTTATAATTATTCAATTAAATAATGTAGTAATTTTTCAAATAATTATCTTTTTTTTGTTATTTTTTAGAGTTTTATCGAGTGTTGATACTTAAATCATGCCATACATATTTAATTGCATTTTTTAAACTAACACTAATTTACTGAAAATTTCGACTGGTCGGTTGACCAGTATGTAATAAATAGTTTTAGAGTAATCGTTAAAAGTTTAAAATTTAGGACGGTAGGAATCGTGTAGAGTTATTTTTATGTGCACTTATTATACTTAACAGCCTTCCACCTCTCATCATACATTTTTAACTTAAATAGTTTTAATCATAATATTATTATTTAAAACTCGTTATCGATCAGTGGAAAATCCCAGTAAAACTAATCTTAATTTAAAAATGTACTTAGATATACATGTAACCGTTTAAGTTTCAAAAGTAGTTAATAAAGCTCTAGCAAACATTAAAGAAGATAAAAAAAAAAATTTGAATATTATCTAATATTCTACTAGAATATAAACAAAAATTGTTTACAACAAGAAACACCACAAAATTGCAATTGCAGTCGAAAGAATCAAATAGGTATTATTTGGGTTTATTTTTTTTAAACAATAATTTGTGTGTTTTTTTAGAAAAAGTATATAAATATATTAGCTTCGGTGCGGAGCCGAGAAGGTATTGTTTTTACAATGATGTGTTTTTTTTTAATTATATTTTTGTGTCTGGACCCACGATATCTTGTAAACCGCAAAACCGATTTCTTCGTGTAGCAGCAACTCTATAGATCAGAAATCATACCTGGAAGGTACTTTAGTGGACCAAAAATATAAAAAAAGTCACCCCTTCCCCATCAAAATCGAGAAAAACACCTAAAAAATTTACAAATTTTTCAACTTAAAATTACAATGCTCTATAAATTTTTTGAAACTAGTCGAAAAAGTTCCAAATTTATATGAATTGTTCTTCAAACATAGTTCTATCGATAAACATTAACAAACCAAAAAAATATCATAAACCCTTTCCCCTAGAAGGGATAGAATTTTTTTCTTTATTCACTTTTTCAAGCAAAGTTTTAGAATTTTACATCTGTAAATTAGACCGAAGGTAGATAAAAAAAATGGAACTATAACATATACAATTTTCTCAAAAATCTGTAGTAAATTTTTTTTTTATTAAGGAAAAACACCAAAATTAGGGTAAATTTACACTTTGACCGTAGTCAGTTTCTAGGTTGCTATGTGTGAGTGAATCAACAGTCAACAGGTAATGGAAATATTTTCATTATATTGTTAAGTAACTATGGTAACGATATATGGGTAACTATGTCAGTACATTTTTATAGACAGACGATCGACCCTTATCGTATCCACCCTGCACAAGACTAAATATTAAATTTTAACTATTTCTGGTCCCACGTATATCTTCTAAACCGCTATAACTTACGGTTTGAACATACTATCCACAGATTCGCATCGAAGCGTTTATTTAAAAGAGAACTTTTATCACTTTCAGTTATAATAAAATCTGTAGACCCGTGACCTCTCCGTCCCCACTATGCCACGACTCCAATGTAGTGGCCTTTTTTTTTTTTTTTTTGGCAAATTAAACACAATTTACCGTTTAAATATTTTCCCGTCAACCGAAACGACAACGTTATAGCTTTCCAACCGCACCGGTGTACGATATGCATATTATAATAACTATGATTATTGTGATGATACATATTTATAACCGCGTTCCGCCATTGTATTTAATATGACACGTGCGTTTGCCTATACCTACCTACCTGTCGTCGGTCGGTGACAATTATTTAAAGTAATACATGCACGTCGTCCTGAGAGCCGCCATAGGTGCACTTTGGAATAGGATACGAGCTATTTGGATACAGTTAACACGTGTACACACTACCGACCGGTAAATAATATTCTTACTTGTATATTCCTATAACCGCCGGCAATATCCTTGACCTCGTTCACGGTGCGATGCCTTCTGCCGTACCCACACCAAGCCCGTGGCTATGCTCGGCATGCGCGTGCCGCGGTACTGCACCTATTTGATTTTATTCTCTCTAATTTTTCAAGTTCATCGCATCGGCTAGTACTTACTTCAAACGAACATTTATATAAAAAAAAAAAAAAAAAGGCCACTACATTGCAGTCGTGGCATAGTGGGGACGGAGAGGTCACGGGTCTACAGATTTTATTATAACTGAAAGTGATAAAAGTTCTCTTTTAAATAAACGCTTCGATGCGAATCTGTGGATAGTATGTTCAAACCGTAAGTTATAGCGGTTTGGAAGATATACGTGGGACCAGCAATACTTAAAATTTAATATTTAGTCTTCTGCAGGGTGGATACGATAAGGGTTGATCGTCTGTCTATAAAAATATACTGTCATAGTTACCCATAGATCGTAATTAACAATATAAAAAAAATATTTTCATTACCTGTTGACTGTTGATTCACACACACATAGCAACCTAGAAACTGACTACGGTCAAAGTGTAAATTTATCCTAATTTTGGTGTTTTTCCTTAATAAAAAAAAAATTTACTACAGATTTTTGAGAAAATTGTATATGTTATAGTTCCATTTTTTTTATCTACCTTCGGTCTAATTTTCAGATCTAAATCTCTAAAACTTTGCTTGAAAAAGTGAATAAAGAAAAAAATTCTATCCCTTCTACGGGAAAGGGTTTATGATATTTTTTTGGTTTGTTAATGTTTATCGATAGAACTATATTTGAAGAACAATTCATATAAATTTGGAAATTTTTCGACTATTTAAAAAAAAGTTATAGAGCATCGTAATTTTAAATTGAAAAATTTGTAAATTTTTTAGGTGTTTTTCTCGATTTTGATGGGGAAGGGGTGACTTTTTTTAATTTTTGGTCCACTATAGTACCTTCCAGGTATGATTTCTGATCTATAGAGTTGCTACACGAAGAAATCGGTTCAGCGGTTTACGAGATATCGTGGGTCCAGACACAAAAAAATAGTTTAAAAAAAAACACATCATTGTAAAAACAATACCTTCTCAGCTCCGCGTCGAAGCTAAAAAATGTATAATTACACAGTGCACTTTATATAGTAATAAAACAATAACGATTTATGATTGGTTTAACTTGCAATACGGTAGGGCCAAATTTTCGACTTTGAACCACAGGAGACACGGTAAAATTGTCACTTGTATCGATACAAATGTCAAAGGCAGTCTCTGTCCTAAATTTTAAACTGAAAATTATTTTTCCAAGTAATCATCCAAAACCGGTGGTGGTCTGCACCGGTCGAAAAAATACATAGCAAATTATTTGGAATTTGAAAAGTCAGTAAAACACAAACGTTACCGTTTTGAGCTTTGGAAATTTCCATAAAAACTGTTTAGCAACAACAAGAGTTATCATGTTTTCAAAACGAATTAAGTGTTATTAAACGGGCACGACTTTTTAAGACATTTTCATCGACATGCAAGAAACTTGGGTACACGGGTGTCTTTCTCTTTCTTTCTATATTTTTTTTCTTCTTCCACATTCGTACGGAATCGATAACCGTCGACTATAATAATAATTACACGACACGAATCCGAGGTAAACTTGACAATTTCCACGTCATTCCCAATAGGATAGTTTCACTTTTCCCTATTTTTTTTGTATATATATTTATTCGTTTTTTTTTTTTTTACACACACTCCAGGCGTCGACCAGTAACCGGCGACGTTCGAGACATAATAATAATAATAATAATAATATTATATTATGTATATATAATATGAATAACAACATTTGTACATATAGGTGGTACCACATTCGGTTTTCTCGTTCGGTAATCATTTTGGTATGGGCTCTCGTGTACGGTAAGTAGTTCAAATGTGAAAGTTCGTTGGCACTGACCGTCCGGAGAAGAAGGATGATTTTTTTCGAATCGTGATACCTTCATAATAATAATAATAATAATAATAATATAACACTATGTGTATGCATACCTAGCAGCCCGAACGGGGTGGAAAGTAATATTATTAAAAATTGTCTTAAATAAAACACTGCTAAACTATCAAAATGTAGTTTTACCTTTTTTTTTTGGGGGGGGGGGGTGTGAGGCGAAGAAGGGATGTTTTCTTATTAGAATAAAAATTGACCACACTTTTTAAAAGAAAGGCAGAGGTGTGGGGGGAAATACAAACTGTTTGTTAAAATCTTCAACCGAATAATTGAATTAGTATGTATCAGAATTTTTGTATTTATGGAATATTATTCGAATGACACATTCGTTTCGACAATGATAATATATATACATATATGGCCCAAAAACGTTTTGTTTGTTTGCTGTACTCTACTAATTCACTTTCTTCGTTTCTATCAACACAGTGTAATCGAACGATGGCTGTCAACTAGCTATTGACATGCGCATCATCCAGACATTGTGTGTCATCCCGTTTCCTTATTCTGTCCGCCCACTGCACGATAACGTGTATAACGTGTATGACGACGGTCTGAGATAAACCAAAAAAAAAAAAAAAATATCCTTTGACGACCGACCCCAAACACAATCTGTTTAGTTGCGTTTGAAATCTAAATGACGGCGGTCATATTGTATTAATGTGTTTTTTAGTGTGTGTGTGTGTGTTGTTATTCGGTGCTTAAAAGACACTTAAAAAATCTATAACGATTAGTGGCGTTCGTCGTGTCTGGATTGGGTAATTATTTTGGTGGACAAATTCTTTAGAGTTTTAGAATTGGGCGCTCATATCAAACTAAAAAAAAATGTCAAAAACCTAAACAAGCATCAAGTACCGGCAAAAAAGTGTTTTGAATAATTCTGGTCCGGTACTTCGAGCTCGTTTAAGAATTATTGGTTAAAATTATTTGGTTTGTATTTCCAGCTAGAATAAGAGCAATTACCTAGAAAACAGATTTTTTCTATTGTTTGAAAAATTTAAAAAAAAAATTTATTTAGGTCCCAATAAAATAATATCCAACAAAATGTTTATTATAACGGGCGATTTTATTTGTTGTGTTATTCAGCTATCTTAAGTTGTTAAAGGTTAAAAAGAATACCGAGGGAATGCCAAAAAATATCATAAGCCTTTTCATCGCCAAAGGGATGGAAACTTCTTCTTTATTTAGCTTTTGTAGATGAAGTTTTAGAGTTTAAGGTCTGAAAATCAGACAAAAGGTAGATCTTGTGCGGATACACTTTGACCGTTGTGAGTTTCTAGATACGTGTGGGTGAATCAACAGGTGTCTGGAAAATAGTCGCCTTGTGTTGTTGTACATAATATATAAGGCCCATGGGTAACAACGGCAGTAAATCTATTCTTATCTAGGCCTCTGTTAATAGTCAAAATATTATTTCAAGCACATTATAGCCGGTACAGTGCTTTCATCACTTTCAGTAATAATAACTCATATAGACCCGTGACTTCGCCCGCCCCAATATGCTCTGACCACATCATGCACCGTACTGGCTCTGTTTTGGTGTTTTGCGTTTCGAATAGATTGTCTTATGGTTTTTATGCGAAAAATTATATTACTCCGGGCCACTGGTAGGAGGTACATATATCTAATGGCGTTTGTAAAGTAATTGCGCGCGTTTTTTGGACAACGATCAATTATTACAGGTCAACACACTGTGGTCAATACACTGTCTCTGAGTGTCCGTATGCCGAACGGTGAGTAACACCCGTCGCATCGGTGAGAAGTTCAACAAATTCTGCATAATCGGTTTCATTAGTAAGTCCATAAACGGCTACTTTAATTACCATTAAACGACCGACTAAACCGCGCCGGGAACACGTTTTCAATATTTTGCACTTTTTTTTTTTTTTTTTTATGTAAAAACGATTTAAATCAAACCGACTAATTAGACAACAGAATGGTCGCGTTGAAAATAACAAATCGGATAATCCGAGTAATCCGTGTTGGATCACCTCGCCGTTTGGCAGACCGGTAGAGACCACAGTGTGTTGACCTGTAGTACAATTACTGATCGTTGTCCAAAACCGTGCGCAATTACTTTACAAACGATACTAAGTGTACCTCCTACCAGTCGGCCAGAGTTAATAATAATTTTTTCGCATAAACCATAAAACAATCTATTGGAAAATCAAAACAGAGCCAGTACACATGGGTACTGGCGAGGGGCGAGGGAAGTCACGGGTCTATATTTTGAATTGATTAAGACGCTGAAGTGATAAAAGCACTGTACCGGCTATAATGTGCTTGAAATAATATGTTGACTATTAAAAGAGGCCTAGACTAGAATAGATTTACTGCCGTTGTTACCCATAGGCCTTGTATATTATGTACAACAACACAAGGCGACTGTTTTCCAGACACCTGTTGATTCACCCACACGTGTCTAGAAATTTACAAAAAAATTAATTAAGAAAATAAAGGAAGAGTTTCGAATTGAAAAACATAGGGCGCTTGTAGAATGATTGAGTGTCAATTCAGTTTGCAAGCTTTTCTTGATATAAACAAAAAAGGGTGCAGGGAAAAAACGTTTAAATAATGGTAAAAAATGTTTTAAAATGTTAAAATAATTCTTAAAAACTTTTAATTTTTCAATTTGTAACGTGTTTAAAGAACAGATTAGGTTCGCATCGAAACGAAATTTTAATTGAACAACAAAGTGACCATTTTTTTAAAACAGCTACTTGTTTTTTCTCTGTTTTTTTTCCCTTGTTTTTTTATCTATATACCTACATACATGTATAAGAATATTCTATATTTATAATATTTATTAAAATATATTCTTTTTTTTTTTGCACGGAGTGATAGCGATTTTAAAATAACTTAAGCTGTAATAAAAAAATAATCGCCTTCCAGACAATTTAATTGCCGTATGAAATATCTAATTTGATTTTTCAACGACAGCTTATGCGCAATTAGTGTGCAAATTTTATTCATACAATATCGTTATGATTTACTAGGTAAATAAAAACTGGTCAATTGAAATACCGGTTTTAATTTTTTTCAAATCGTAAATATTCAATTATTCAAAAGCAATATTATTTTTCTGAGTGCAACGCAGATATAAAAAATAAAAGCTGTTGCAATGCACAGCCTTCCTTTACCTAAAATTACTTATTTTTTTTTTTTTAAACGAGTTAGGTTAGGTTCATCATAAAACTAAATGCATAATGGTGTACATTTTTATACCTCTTCCTGCATGTATTCAGTTGGTAATTTTTGTATATAAAATATATAAAAAATAAATTGTATCATAAAAAAAACTAATAAATATTCTACTTATGGAATATATTTATAGAAAAAACCCTTCTCGGATGGATTTTTTTAAAACAAATCTGGCTAACGAATTTACACATTAACATTGTTCACATTGAATTGTGGTTCTGGGAGATTGCACACCCTTCACAGAATGACACCAATAAAATATACCTATCTGATTGTCTTGGAAGTATTTGAAAGATTGGAAAATCAAAATCACTTGTGGCTGTCCTTACCAGTTTGTCGTTGTTTGGCTATCATTTAAGAGGAATTTTGCCTATAGTTTTAGCATTTCCAAACTATAAACTTTAAACTAAACAGCCCACATTATGGTCCAATTATGGTTTAAGCGCTCAAAATTAGTATTGCTAAATATTTTTGCTGTACCTAAATCATGTCGTTTAATAGTTTATTATTTTTAATTTAATCATATTTTATTTGCTACAACTTTTAATGAAATTTTTTATGTTATCGATAACGATTCGATCGACCTTCGGTTTAATTTAAAATTGCTAATAACACACTATTATGCTTACTTTCCTATTTGATTTCCATACTTACTACATAAATTAAATCATACGGTTTTTATTAGAATCCTCACCGTCGAATGAAAATAAAATTTAGTAGCAGACAAATAAAATTTAAAAAAAAAATGTTAATTTGGACTTTGACTTTATTGCTTTTGTCGACTTAATAAATAGTGTAATCGGCACCATTAAAACGTGCGGCCATTAGAGTAAAAAATTAAAATTTTCTATGCATAAATTGTAATACTATGGCTGGCCAAAGATGATTTAAAATACATTCTGGTTTTTCAAGAAGAAAAAATAATAACATTATAAAATAATGTTAATAATAATGATCAATACGTTTTATGTTTCTCCGTAGGTACACAAATTCGCTACGTTCCACTTTTTTTTTTATACACAAGTATACAGTATATACATATATATAATACATAAATATTTAAAAAAATCACCGTTATGCTATTTTTACAGTCCAAACGCGCCACCGTCGAAAATCGGGTTACAGCTGAATATGTTAACTTACAAATTTTTAACCGAGCCCAAATTGTACAATATATATTTTAAATGAAGACATTTTTTTTTTTGCACCAACGTAACAAGTTTGAGTAATCAATTTAGTATTTTTTTTTACAGTTGAATATAATATGGAAAAAACCGAGGGTCTTATATTTAATCGCACAGCGTTCCGTTGTTTATTGCAAAAATAATATCAATATTTGATCCTTTGATCGAAGGCGTTAAATTTGATCAACTCTGCCCTCGGGGAAAATTTTTGTTATTTAGCACAAATTTAGCACTTAAATTGAAGGGAAAAAAAATTATTATTCCAACTTCGACGCGTAGCCGAAAACGTCAATGGAAGATATTTTGTTAAATACCTAATTATGTATTTTGCCAATTATTATTATGCGCTCGGCACGCGTGTTAACGCGAGACGAGCGACACGTCCAAAGATGCACATCCGTTCAATAAAAAGTATATTTATTGTTGTTTTTTTTTTTTTTTTTGCTCATTGTTTCAGTTGACAATAACGGCCGGCGGGCGTTGTGCGAATCTCGTCGAATAATATGATACTTCCTTCGCGGGTGATGATATCATACTAATATTCAACACCAGTGGCCTGGCCATCAGAATCGAAATCGCGCATTACGACAAAACCAAAAAAAAAATCCCAGGTAAGCGTTATTTTAGTTTAAAAAAAAAGTAACAATAAAAACGACTCGTTGCGGGATCAGCGTTCTGTGAAATTGAATATAGTTTTAGTGGCGCCTAACGCGTTCCACTCCACGGGGTCAATGTGTAGCGTATTAAAAAAAAAAACAACAATAATAATAAATTAAAAATATAAGACAATATGTTTCTGGGAAAATCAATCAATAGCGCTCGGAATTAAGATTTAAAAACAATGTTTTGTTTTGATACTTGGCGGTTCCCAGGAATTTTAATTAAGGCGTCGGGATGAAATTTCATAAGGAAAATTCGCTAGCGACACAAACGTCAGAGAATAATATAGATTGAGACGGTTTGGGATTGTCAAAAGTAGGGAACAAGGGGGATTCATAGATTAATGATGTCAGTATTATTTTATAATCATATGCCGCACATGCGTAGAATATTGTATCTTATTAGTTTTTAGGTCCATTTCAATAGTGTTTCTTGCCTTACTGACATAACGTTTAAAAAATTCCTCCTCCAATCGCCTATCTACCTTCTTGCACTATTGCAAGCATTTAAATGCACTTACATGTCTTAAATTGCAGTTAATATCACTGACCTATCTGAATTCGCCCCTTTTTTTTTCATGACCGTATAACTACTGCAAATAGAATGTTTTGATCTGTAATACATCACACGGAAAAGACAAAAAATAGATCATTTTTCTTGTATACTTTTATCTCTAATAAGTCAGGGTCTGATACATATCGTTTGCGCCAACCGAGTGAAGTGATAGTAAATTTATTACATCTCGTTATGTTGTCTGTTTTCGAAATAACGCTAAGGTCGAGGCCAAGCAGTTTAAGATTGTTAAATAAAACACAAACGCCACCACAGCTCACCACATATATAATTTATAAACAGCTGTCAGTTCCGTTCGCCGTGAAAATACCGGAAGCCATTCCGGGTTTTTGTAACCGCACATTAGCCGCCAAGGAGATAATGCAAATTCAGGTTAGGTTGGAATAATAATATGTGTGACTTGATCGATAGGAATAATTATCAATTGGTATTATCAATACGGACAAACAAACGTCATGCCATAATTGCTTGGAAAACGTTTAGTGAATTTTAATACTACCATTTCTACCCTTGAAACTATCGAACGACGTGTCCTCGATGGACACGAAGACCTAAACAAATATATTGCTGAATAATAAAAACGAGAATTCAAAATAATATATAAATATAATAATAACTGACACAAAAGTAAAATATCTACACATTTTTAAGGCATTTTTGGACAGTGATAAATGACTTTCTGATTACATTTTATCGGTTGCATCAACGTAATCGTGATTAAAAGTTAATCATTCGATCATTTTCCAAAAGTAATTCAATCAGTAATCACGATTACATTTTTTTTACCACCTTAAGGTTTTGTTTATTATATATTCTTTACTACAGGGTGATTCATTAAGGATAAGACACTTATTTTCTCTTTAAGTAATTTGTAGTTTTTCATTTTATGTTAACCTACAACCTTAAACAATATTCTATTTACTTTTACCTTAATAACTATCATATTAAATCGCAATTACTATTGAATTATTAATGTACAATTAGTACACTATACCTATGTGATTTGTTTTCAGAATAACGACCACAATATTAATCATAGTTAATTAAGATACGGCCGATTACAATTATTAATGAAATATAAGATCATAATTTGCCCAACATTGATTTTTAGAGAAATGACTTGCGAACGTTATGATTAATGTAATATCATGAAACAGTTTTCTAGGAACTAGTTTGTTTATTAGACCAATCGAATAGTGCAAAAACCATCATTAAATGCGTACAATCCCATCGGCTTTGTCTTAACAAATATTGAAACAATGAACCCAGAGGTATATTTTGTAGATTAATTGTATTGTCAGCTCACAATGCAATTTAAAAAAAAACAGATAAACCAAACAATGCCGAGCAGCGAGACATAACCGCCATTTTTATCATAATGATTGATTTACAATTAATTATAGACCACAGACAATAGACGATTAAACTAAATTCCTAACAAAGTGTATTTTCGTTTTTTCTCTTATCTCGAATTACTCTTTGTTAGTTGGCTTGTTTATTTAAATGCGTTTGCTATTTTTGTGACTTTTTTTTTTTTCAACGTCCTTTCTGTAGATCAAGCCAAATTTGTGAAGTGAAGTGTCATAAATATTTTTTATATGAACTTACTTATTCCTCCCGTCGGTCTAACTACATTTGGAAATATTCGGTAAAAAAATGCTAACCTAAAGAATTGAAAATGCTAGTGAAATATTTAATTAAAACTATTTCACCAGAACAAGTACTATACTATACATTATATTAAAAAAGCAATATTTCAGTGCATAATTAGGTACACGATAATTTATTATCGTCACCGTTAAGACTTAAGCACCAGAGTAAAATGTGAAATGTTTAAACCTTGATTTTATATTCGGTCACATGTATGTATATTTCCTTTGTTATAAGTTGAGTAAAACTGACCAAAATAAACGTACTTGCGGTAATATAATAATATAATATTTTTATAAACGATCATTGACGTATATGTTATTTATTGATTTTAATCAAACAAATGTTTTTAGTGTCGACGTACATTTTTTTTAGTCTACGTGTACATAACAAGGTTGTGAATCGTTGGTCGGGTGACAAATTATTGTATTTCAATTATTCCTGATCGTTATACTTCCCGTGTCGTCGTATGCGAAGCCCAAATTTGAAAACCAACTGCCCAAGATATCGCCAATGTAACAATCGATTTCGTGTACTACATAATCCAACATGTTCATTGCCTGCGGTATCAACTGGTTGTTCTTTTTGTACAGGAAATCTTCGATTATATTCTCTGTGGTCCATTCTCTGTGCGACGGAACGATGCAATAGCTGGCCGAAAACCAACTTATGTGTTCGTTGTATACATCCGCGATACATTGGCTAATGTATTTCAATTCGCGATCGATGCCGTTCTCGTCGAAACCGCGTGTGGACCATTTCGACAACATACTCGGCCGGATAGTTTCTGTAAAACGGGTCAACATCTGCGTGGCGACCACTACTCTGTGCTCGGGGTTCGTTTGCCCGCCCATCGAGTAAACGAGGTCCAGCGCTTCTTTCATGCATTTGAACACGGGCGACACGCTCTGGAGTTTGATCAGCACCATATCGAAACAATCGTAATACCGTTTGAACCAATGCGCGGACGACCTTTTTTCATTTTGGCAAATCTCTATTAAATGTCCCACCAGACGGCTGTAGTTGTAAAAAATCTTGGAGTACTTACACACGAGCACGATCCAGATCTCCATGTATTTATCCACGACGTTGGATACGTCGATCGGGTTCCGGTTCGACTTCATGGCTTCGAGCATTACGGATATGGGATCCGCGATTACTTGGCAATTATTGTTATAGACTATGATTTTAACGTCCATGAACCGCCATCCAGAATGTTGCACCAACCTGTTTAGATTGTTGGCTAGTTCGGTTTTTTGCAAATCGCTCATATCGTCTGAAACGACGCGTGTAAAACCAAAAACAGCCACCCAAACCAGTATTGAAACCAACGTTTGTGTATGCATTTTATGGTAACGTCCAAAATTTTTAAAAAAAATAGCACTATTCGACCAAAAAACTTAAACTGAACAACGCGGTGTTTCAAAAATGTAATTACAATTTTCATTTTTTTGTTTAAACACATGGTGAAATTGTTTGCCAGTACCGCCCGTCGAGTTTTTGATTTACACGCAAATCGACAAATAACAGACAAAAAATCGGTTATTATTTTCCTTGTAAAAAAACTAAAAGTTAATAACTGTATTGCATATAAAATTCTACTTAAAATTTTTCTCTTCTCTTTTTTTTTTTTATTAACTTTGGTCAGGTTTGGAATATTATCGATGTCATAAATAGGTACTGCTGTAAGTTTTTGTTTGATTAGACCATGATTTTAGAGCTGAAAATTAGACCGAAGATAAGTATTTTATATACCTATAACTTGTATATAAAATACTATAGTCCAAATTGATTTGTATTGACGTAACTCACCATTAATTTAATGTTTAAGGCTCATTAACAAACAGATACGGTTAACTGCGATAAAATGGTCAATCTAATTCTTCAGCAACTGAGGCTGATTTAAATTCACATTAACCGAATGTTCAACAAACATAATTGGTAACATTAACTAGGTAAGCCCAAGCCTTCGTCAGTATTGTTGTACATCTACACATAGAGAAATTCATTTTTTCATGAGATACGAAGCTGCTGAAATTCTATTTGAAATATTATTATGACTTCAGATGAATGATAATTTATTTTTGTTAATGTTATTGACGTTAAGTTATTATTATAATGGACTTATCGCCAATCAATAATTAACTGGTCCAAAATTAGTTTTACATTTTGAAAATAAATGATAAAAAATTGTACTGAATTTTCAAAAATGTATTCGCAATTTTTTATTTAAACACATGCTGATTTTGATTTACAAGCAACACGACAAATAACAGACAAATAAACAATTATGATTTTATCTCTAAACAAATATAATAATTAACAATTATAATGCTAATAAAATTGTATTAATTGTTTTAATAAGACTTATATTTTTTAACATCTTTTATTTATTCATCATCTAAGTGTGTTTCGTATTCACTTAATATATTTTAGTCTACGTGTACATAATGAGGTTGTAAAATAAAATGCCACGTTGACACATTTTGCTTGATATAAAGTTGTTAGTATGAAATTGTTTTAAAGAGAAATATATACTTAAGACCGAATGAATACAGTATTATGTTGATTAATTTACACTGTAAACCGCTACTGCGGTGTTAATTATATTTTAAGTATTCCTGATCGTGACATTTCCCGTGTCGTCGTATGCAAAACCCAAATTGACGAACCAACTGCCAAAGATGTCATCAGCGTACCAATCGACTTCGTTCTTTACATATTCCAACAAAGTCGCCTCCTGCGGTATCCTCTGGATTATCTTTTTGTACTGGTAATCTCTGATTAAATTCTCTGCAGTCCATTCTTTGTGTAACGGAATTATGCAATTACGGGAAATATACATATTTATGTAACTCTTGAATACATCATTGAAATATTCGCTAATATATTTTATTTCGAGATCAACTGATTTCTCGTCGATACCTTGTTGGGAATATTTCAACACTGTGTTTGGCGGAAAAGTTTTAGTAAACTCGGCTAATTTTTCGTAAGCGGCGCTTACGTTATGCTTAGGTTTCGTCGGCGGATCTAGCGAGCTAATCAAGTCCAACGCGTCTGCTAGGTTCCCGAGACTCGGCGACAAGTTGTGGAGTTTGGTCAGCACCGAATCAAAACAATGGTAATACCTTTGAAGTGAGAAATCGGTCGTTGAATTATCTACCTTTATTTTTTCATTTCGGCAAACCCGTATTAAATGTTGTAAGAATATCCTGTACTTAATAAGTACCTCCGCATACTTACACCTGAGCACAGTCCAAATCTCCTCGTATCTTTCCTGGACGTTGAATTCATCGACGGGATTCCGGTTCGACCATATGGCCTCGAGTATTTCGGACATCGGATCCTTGTTTGTTTTATTTTTTATGATTTTAACGTCTTCCATAAACCGCCATCCCGAGTGATGAACCAACATGTTTAATTTCTTAACGAGTCCCGATAATTGTAAGTCTTCCGATACAACGGTTGAGATAGCAAATACAGAACCTAAAACTAGTACTGAAATCAGCGTTTGCGAATGCATTGTCGTAACGTCTAAGAACAAAAAACAATAGCACAATTCGATGCGAAAAACTTTAACTGACGAACACAGGGTTCAAAAATTTGATTACGGTTTTAATTCATTTCATTTTTTGTTTAAACACATGCTGAAACTGTTTACCAATAATATTCACGTCGAGCTTTTGATTTACAAGCACTACGACGAATAAACAATTATTATTTTATCCGTAAAAAAAAACTTATAATTAATATTTGTATTGCAGATAAAATTGTATTTATTGTTTTTAAAAGACACATTTTTTTTAACAGTTTTCATTTGTGTCTATCGTGTTTGCTTAAATCATTTAGTCTACGTGTACATGTATGAGGTTGTAACATAAAATGCCACGTTGACGCATTTTGATTGATATCAAGTTGTTAATTTATATTTTTTTTTGAACAAAAATACAAAATATTATGTTAGATTAATCTACACTGTAAATAGGTACTTCGGTGCAAAACTTAATTTAAGCATTCCTGATTATGACATTTCCCGTGCCGTCGTATGCGAAGCCCAAATCGAAGTACCAACTGCCTAAGATATCACCGACATAATGGTCGATTTCATTATTCACATATTCCAACAAAGTCGTTTCCTGTGGTATCTTCTGGATGCTCTTTTTGTATTCATAATCTTTGTGTAAATTCTGGTTAGTCCATTCTCTGTGCAACGGCATGACGCAGTAACGGGTGACAAACCAATTAACGTTCTTGTTGAATACGTCTATGATAAATTTGCTTATGGATTTTAATTCTCCGTCGACCAAGTCCTCGTCGATACGGTGTCCGGACAATTTCGACAACGTGCTTGGCCGTATGGTCCCAGTAAAATCGGTTAGTTTTTCAAAGGCTATCATTATGCTTTGCTTGGGTTTCGACGGCTGACCCATCGAGTGAAAAAAGTCCAACGCGTTTTTCATGCATTTCAACATGGGCGACACACTGTGCAATTTGATCAGCACCCGATCAAAACAATCGTAATACCTTTGCAGCCTAGTGTCAGCCTTTCTTTTTTCACTTCGGCAAATCCGTATTAAATGTTGTAAGAAAATCCTGTACTTGATAATAACCTCGGCGTACCTACACCTCAACACGAACCAGATCTCCGTGTATCTTTCCATGGCGTTGAATTCGACGACCGCATTCTGGTTGGACGATACGGCTCCGAGAATTTCGGACATAGGATCCGTGATTATTTGCCGATGATTTATATATGTTATGATTCTAACGTTTCCCATGAACCGCCATCCTGAATGACGCACCAACATGTTTAGTTTATTAGCCAGTTCCGATCTTGATGCATCTTCCGACACAACGCTTGTGATAGCAAATGCAGCACCCAAAACTAGTATTGCAATCAACGTTTGCCAATGCATTGTCATAGCGTCTAAAAAACAACACACATTAGCACCATTCGATTGGAAAAACTTTAACTGAAGAACGTAGGGTTCAAAAATTTGATTAGTTAAAGTTTTTATTTAAACACATGCCAAACTATTTGCCAATAATATTTGTGTCGATGTTTAATCAAGATGAATCAATACATATGTTGCTACTAACATTGCCTCAAACCCGCAATGGTTGACATTTTTTATATATTTTTTAGGTGCAAATTAAAGTTTCAAGGTCTGAGAATCATCCTGAAAAAAGGTCTATTATGTATCTATATCTTACAAAAATAAAAACTTTATTCAAAGTTTTTATTACACATTCAAATATTTTTTTTTATTATGATCAACACAACTGCTGAAATTCTATTTGAAAAATTAATATAACCTCGGAAAAACCTAATTTATTTTTGTAAAAATAATTGACTTTTCATCAATTAAATATTAGCTGATCCAATATGATTTTTATAAACTTTAAGATAAATTTAAAAAGAACTGTACTTATATTGTTCTTCAAGGTTTTCGATGAAACTATTCAAAGACTAACAGAGAGAGTGCAAAGTAAAAACTTAGTTACGACAGTACTTGGAAATATAATAATATAATTTAATAAACTATTATTGACAATACATGGTATTTATTAATTTTAAAATACAAGTGTTTTTCGTTCCTTAGTGTTTTACATGTTTGCTTAAATTATTGTAAAATAAAATGCCACGTTGACACATTTTGCTTGATATCAAGTCGCTATCATATAATTTAATGTTTTAAACAAAAGTATCCACATAAGTCGGAAATACACAATATTATGTTGAGTTTATCTACACTGTCAATCGGTACCACGGTGGTTATTATATTCGATTAATTCCTGATTATGACATTTCCCATGCCGTCGTGTGCGAAGCCTAAATCGAAGTACCAACTGCCTATGATATCACCGACATAATCATCGATTTCATTATTTACAAATTCCAACTTGGTCATTTCCTGCGGTATCAGCTGGTTGCTCTTTTTGTACAGAAAACCTTCGATTAAATTCTCTGTAGTCCATTCTCTGCGTGACGGAACGATGCAATAACGGTTTAAAAACCAATTAATGTTCTTATCACATACTTCCACGATGTATTCGCTTATGGCTTTCATTTCGAGGTCAATTAATTTCTCATCGAGAACGTTTTCGGGCCAAATCGACAATATATTCCACCGTATAGTTTTAGTGAAATTGGCCAACATCTGCGTGGCGACCATTATTTTGTGCTAAGGTTTTGATTGCTGACCTATCGAGTAAACGAGGTCCAACGCTTCTGTCATGCATTTGAATATCAGTGACACGCTTTGGAGTTTGTTCAGCACCATATCAAAACAATCGTAATACCTTTTCAACCAAAAGCCGGACGTTGTTTTTTCATTTTGGCAAACCCCTATTAAAAGTTCTATGAGAACCCTATAGTTATGCACAATCTGGGCGTATCTACACATGAGCACGATCCAGATCTCCATGTATTTACCCACAACGTTGGATTTGTCGATCGGGTCCCGGTTCGACGATATGGCTTCGAGCATTACGGATATGGGATCCTTACAACTCAAATAAAACATTTACTTGAGGTGAGTTTAACATTACTTAGAACAAAAGAAATTATTTTTTTAAATTCCTATTTTTATTTTGTTAGATTTTGTTAAGAAGACGCTACCTACTCCCTCGTAATTGTTCCTCGACAATTGGTTTTGCGCGGTCAAGAATGTGAGGGTGGTATTTAGAGTAGCCGTATACAATTTTTACAACGGATAGAGAAGAACTTTATCTACGGATTAGCGTTTTTGTTTTTGAATACTTAAGCACAATCAAAATTACTCGTTCGTAAGCATTCATTATTTTTTCCTTTATTAATTTGTTTTAAAAAAAATATTTAGTATAGATATCAAAAAAATCTACCCATGGATAAAGTTCTTTACTATACAACGTGAACATTTGATAAATTTACTGTTCATACTTGTCCCGCCCAAAGCAGTTTTGATGGGAAAAAAATTGTAGTTTATCTTAGAGAAATGACGTTATAATTTGACAAAAAAAAATGGCAATCACCAAAGTATACTCATTACTGTATTAATAAGTATACATTATGGTTAAAACTCAAGTGAGAGATTTTTCGACAAATTGCCTATACTTTACGCCTTAAAAATAGTCTGGGTCAATTCAAGCAGCCTGTTAATGAGTTTGTATACGGTCTGTTTTTAAGGAGTTTTGTATAAACAACATTTAAGAAAAATTTCCGACTAGTTTAAA
This sequence comes from Adelges cooleyi, assembly GCF_023614345.1. Lineage (NCBI taxonomy): Eukaryota > Metazoa > Arthropoda > Insecta > Hemiptera > Adelgidae > Adelges > Adelges cooleyi. Next base: position 559,840 of record NW_026095751.1, read on the forward strand.
ACATTATATTATCCGATAACAACTTGATATCAAGCAAAATGTGCCGACGTGGAATTTTATTTTACAACCTTATACATGTACCTACACGCAGATTAGAATAATTTAAGTAAACACAATTAACACTTAAAGTTACACAAATAAAATAAACTGTTAAGAAAATCTGTATTTATAAATAAATAAATAACACATACTGTCAATAATCGTTTATACGATTTTATTCTCACACTTTTATAGTACGTTCATAGCTTAATTTTTAACTCGCACACGCTCTTAGAGGCCATTCGAGGATAGGGTCATGCCTAACAAATATTAAGCATAAAACTATAAATTTACCTTTGGCCAGTTTAACATAACTTAGAACAAAGGAAATAATTTTTTTAAATACCTGTTTTTATTTTAATAGATTTTGTTAAAGGGATTGCATGAGGCCTGTTTTTAAGGAGTTCTGTATAGGCAATATTTAAGACAAATGGCGGTTTAATACATTTCGACCATGCCATTTAATTAAACGAATAATTTGTACATACTTTAAAGTATTATTTTTTAATGTAAATAACCTTGTCTTTGAGACGAAGCCATTTTAGTTTATTTTCGACCAAAAGCCAGACAAATTTTCGACTACACAGATGGTCCAATTTAAATTCTGTAAAGAGATCCTAGTTCTTCGGCTACTTTACTATGTTAGGTAGGGAGCCGTATATCATTTGAAAATTTCAGCTTCTTGTAATAAAAATAAATACAATTTGCTTTTTTTCAAAATTAAAACCTAATTATTTTACATAAATAGAGCAAAATATAAAAAAAAAATCTGTTTTCTACATAACCTGGTTGAGTTACCAAAACTCAGAATTACTTTACAGAATTGAATTAGGACCTATCTAAGTAGTCGAAATTTTGTCTCGCTTTATAGTCTAAAGCGTTAAAAAAACAGACCCCACAAGCATTCCTCTTAAGAGGAATTTCTCAGGAGTAAAGTATAGGCAATTTTTCGAAAAATCTTTAACTAGAGTTTTAACTATAATTTATACTTATTATTACAGTAATGAGTATACTTTATTGATTGCTATTTTTTTTTGTCAGATTATCACAGTTATTTCTCTAGGATAAATTACAATTTTTTTCCCATCAAAACTGCTTTACGCGGGACAAGTATGTAATGCCAGTATATGAACAGTAAATTTACCAAATTTTCACATTGTATATAAAAGAACTTTATCCATGGGGTAGATTTTTAATTTTTTTGATATCTATACTTAATATTTTTTTTAAAACAAATTAATAAAGGAAAAAATAATGAATGCTTACGAACGAGAAATTTTGATTGTGCTTAAGTATTCAAAAAACTAAAAACGCTAATCCGTAGATAAAGTTCTTCTCTATCCGTTGTAAAAATTGTATACGGCTACTCTAAATACCACCCTCACATTCTTGACCCCGCAAAACCATTTTTCGTGGATAAATTACGGGTAAGTAGCGTCTTCTTAACAAAATAAAAACAGGTATTTATAAAAATAATTTCCTTGTTCTATGTACTGTTACACTGATCTCAAGTAAATGTATAATTTAAGTTTAATTTTTATTAGGCATGACCCTATCCACGAATAGTCTCGAGGAGCGTGATTGAGTTCAAAATTAATCTATGAACGTACTCGGTAATATAAGAATATAATTTTGTAATCGTTTTTTGACAATATATTTTATTTATTAATTTTACCATACATATTTTCTGAACAGCTATTATTTCAGTTTTTTATGTTTAAAATTATTATTTCCGAAAAATTCTGTTTCAGCGATTTTTCTTTAAGTGTTATTTGTGTTTACTTAAATCATTTTAATGTACGTGTACATTGATAAGGTGATAAAATAAAATGCTACGTCGTCGCATTTTTTTTTTTTATATCAAGTTTTTATTACATACATTTTTTCAACAAAAATACACATCATGTATGTACTGTGAATAGGTACTTCGGTGTTAAACATAATTTAATCATTCCTGATTATGATTTTTAACGAGTCGTCGTAACCGAATCCCAAATTGATGAACCAGCTGTCTATGATATCTTCGACGTAACCATCAATTTCGTTTGCTATATAGTCGAACATGGTCGATTCCTGCGGTATCAGCTGGCGGCTCTTTCTGTCTTGAAAATCTTCGTTTAATTTCTGCGTAGTACATTCTTTGTATGACGGAACGATGCAATGGACGGTGAAAAAACCAACTATGTCTTGGTCACATACATCCAAGATGTATTCTTTTATGTATTTCATTTCGACATCGATCCCGTTCTCGTCGATACTGCGCCCGGACCATCTTGACAACGTACTCGGCCGTATTGTTTCAGTAAAATGGGTCAATTTTTTCGTGGCCTTCATTACACTGTGCTTGGATTTCGATATCGGGTTACTTAGCGAGTAAACATAGTGCAACGCGTCTTTCATGCATTTAAACCGGGGCGACACGTTATCGAGTTTGGTCAGCACCAATTCGAAACAACCGTGATACCTTTGAAACCAAGAGTCGGACGTTCTCTTTTCGTTTCGGCACACCTCTATTAAACGTCCTATGAGAATCCTGTAGTTGTAAATAATCTCGGAGTACTTACACATGAGCACGGTCCAGATCTCCTTGTGTTTATGCCGGACGTTCTTTTCGTTGATAGGGTTCCGGTTGGACGTTGTAGCATTGAGTATCGTGGACATGGGATCCGTGATTTTTCCTCGATTCGTATTACATGGTATGAGCTTAACGTCCATGAACCGCCATCCCGAATGATGCACCAACATGTTTAGATTATTAACGAGTTCCGTTAGTTGTACATCTTCGGACACAATGCGTGTAAAACCAAATACAGCAACCCAAACTAGTATTGCAATCATAGTTTGCGAATTCATTATCGTAGCGTCTAAAAAACAACACACACAAATAGCGCTATTCGATAAAAAAAACTTTGACTATTGAACTCGGTGCTGAAAAACTCGATTCCAATTTGTATTAGTTGAATTTTCTGTTTAAACACATGCCGTTACTTTTTTCCAATAATGTTCGCGTCGCCTACACGCAATGTCTCAAACATGATGCATCAAACCGTTGGCGTTATTTAGAGACGAATAGTTTAATTGACTTTTTTCTTACATTCCGCTCGTGTCATAAAATATTAGAAATATTTAATACCATGTATTTGGTATTGCTTATTGCTTAGCAAATTTGTAGGATTGGCATATTATCAAAGATTTCTACTATTGTCTAGTTTAACAGAATAATTAATATACCTACTATTAATATTAGTATCATAACGCTTATACAATAGGATAAAACATTCTCTAGACGAGCAAATACACTGTAGACCAGTTAACTGCTGAGTGAGAGGAGGTAAAATTCTCCATCGAACTTAGCAAAGTTATCTCGATAATATTTGGTGGCCAATCAGTTTGTGCCTGTCGTGTGCTTTGTGCTTCTGTAAATTATACATATGGTATGTCAAAATATACTATTTCCATTGAATTTTGCCAAAACGAACTAATTGGTGGAAATAGTACGTTTTGGCGCGATTGATTTTACAAAATTATGTTTTGATGTATCTAAATTAAAATTTACATATTAACAATTATCATAAATAAGTTCAGATTTTTTTTATACATTTTTAGAATATCACAGTTTTTTTTCTATGACTTTCTCATAAGCTACAACAGAAAACCGATGTTTCTGGAAAAAGCGAAAAATGGCAATAGCACGTTTTGCATTGTCACCCCTCAATTATAACGTAGTAGTAATTCAGTGTGGATTGTTGATACAAACTAATTTAAGACTAATAGACCTGTAATAGAGAACGAGCACAAGGTAAAACTTGTAGCTTTGAACGTACTAAGTAGTATAAGAACATAATTTTATAAACGGTTATCGACAGTGTTATTTATTGATTTGAAAATACATATTTCCTTATTTCTGTTTACATGATGAGTTTGTAAAATAGAATACCATATTTTTGTTGATATCAAGTTGAAATCAGAAATTCACAGTATTATGTTGATTATTCTACACTTTAAATCGGTATTTTGTTAATAACATTATACTTTAACTATTCTTGATCATGATATTTCCCGAGCCATCGTATGCGAAGCCCAAATCGAATAACCAACTGACAAATATTTCATTAACGTAACAATCGATTTCGTTTTTTATATATTCCAACATGGTCGTTTCAGGCGGTATCAACAGTTTGACTATTTTGTACTGGAAATATTCGTTTAATGTCTGTGTAGTCCATTGTCTGTGTGACGGTACGACGCAATGAGTGGTGAAAAACAAATTTATGTGCTGGTCACATACATTCAAGATATGTTCGCTTATGTGTTTTATGTCCAGATCAATCCCTTCCTCGTCGATAACGCGACCGGACCATTTCGCTAACGTATCAGGCCGTATGGTTTCAGTGAAATCGGTCAATATTTCCGTGGCCTTCATTACACTTTGCCTAGGTTTTATCGATCGCTGAGCGCCTAGAGAGTAAAGAAAGTCCAGCGCCTCTGTCATGCATTTAAACCTGACCGACACGCTGTGCAGTTTGATCAACAGCACATCGAAACAATCGTAATACCTTTTAAACCAAGAGCCGGACGTTCCTTTTTCGTTTTGGCAAACTCCTATTAAATATTCCACGAGTGTCCTGTAGTTGTAAATAATCTCGGCGTACTTACACATGAGCACAGTCCAGATCTCCTTGTGTTTATGCCGAACGTTCTTTTCGTTGATAGGGTTCCGACTGGACGTTGTAGCTTCGAGTATTACGGACATGGGATCATTTATTTTTTGGCCTTGTGTTTTATTTACTAGGATTTTAATGTCCATGAACCGCCATCCCGAATGATGCACCAACGTGTTTAGTTTATTGGCTAGTTCCGATCTTTGTAGATCTTCTGACACAATGCACGTAAAACCAAATCCAGCAACCAAAATTAGTATTGAAATCAACTTTTGCGAACACATTATCATAGCATCCAAAAAAACAAAACACAATAGCACCATTCGATGAAATACCTTCTGAAGTGTAACACAGTGTATGAATACTTTGGTAAAAATTGTTGTTTTTAATTTTTGTTTAAACACGTGCCTGTACTGTTTGCCAATAACTGACGTCGAGCTCTTGATTTACATGGAACGTTCCAAGCATGTTTAATTTACCTTTTTCTTACATTCGGCTCGTGGCAGCAAAACTTAATTATATATTTACAAGCATATGTTTGGTATTTTTTGCACAAGGTTTTGGTTGACAAATTTGTAGGCGACCGATTTTACATTTTTTCAAAGATTTCTACTATTGGCTAGTTTAACAGATTTAACAAAACAAATGTGTCCTTAGATATTTTATACGAATTCGGTCGATTCTGAAAAGTGTAATATACTGTGTAATAATAATTATATAATAAACGCTGATACAACAGAATAAAACACTATCTGGACAAGCGAAATCACTGTAGACCTGTTAATTTGTGAATCAGAGTAGATAAAATGAGATTCAAGCTTAGGTGTTATTCTCACCAGATATGGACTTACAAATTAGCATGGGAGGTATCATGTTAAAGGTATATCTCTGACAGGGTATAAATTACGATACAACAACTTTTTTCTTTGTTATAAGTTAAGTAACACTGACCAATAGAAAATATATATTTCAAGTTCAATATTTATTAGACCACGAATTGCCTCGAACCCAATTCTTCAAGGGTTGTAGCTGCTTTTTGATCACACTTTTAATAACTAACAGACCTGTAATAAGGAGCGAATGCGAGATAAAAATCTAGTCATGTTCGTATTTAGTAATATAAGAGTATAATTTTGTAAACGTTTGTTGTAGGTATTATTAATTTTACAATTATATTTTCTTAACAGCTATTATTTCAGTTTTTATGTTTAAAATTATGTTACAGCGAATTATTTGCCAGCGTTGGCAAATATTGCTTAATATCAAATTGTTAATATATAATTGTTTTAAACAAAAATATTCACTTAAGATGGAATGAATAAATTATTATGTTGAATAATTTACACTGTCAATCGGTGCCACGTCGCTAATCATACTTAAATTATTCACGATTGTGACATTTCCCGTGTCGTCGTATGCAAAACCCAAATTGACGAACCAACTGCCAAAGATGTCATCACCGTACCAATCGACTTCGTTCATTACATATTCCAACAAAGTCGCCTGTTCCGGTATCCTCTGGATTATCTTTTTGTACTTGTAATCTCTGTATAAATTCACAGCTGTCCATTCTTTGTGTAACGGAATGATACAGAAACGGTTGACAAACGAAGTGATGTTCGAGTTAAACACAGTGCCAATAAATTCGCTTATGGATTTTAATTCGATATCGATCAATTTCTCGTCCTTACCTTGTTGATCCAATTTCAACTGCGTATCCGACCGTAAAGTTTTAGTAAACTCGGCCAATTTTTCGTAGGCGATCACTACGCCTTGCTTGGGTTTCCCTAGTGGATCTAGCGAGTTAACCATGTCCAACGCGTCTGCCAGGTTTTTGAGACTCGGCGATACGTTTTGGAGTTTGGTCAGAACCGAATCAAAACAATGATAATATCTTTGAAGGGTAACGTCGGTCGTTTTACCATCTTCTTTTATTTTTTCACTTCGGCAAATCCGAATGAAATGTTGTAAGAAAATCCTGTACTTAATAAGTACCTCCGCATACTTACACCTGAGTACAGTCCAAATCTCCTCGTATCTTTCAAAGACGTTGGATTCATCGACGGGATTCCGGTTTGACAAAACGGCTCCGAGTATTTCGGACATGGGATCCGTGACTATATAGTTATTGTTTATATGTTGCATCAGTTTAACGTCTTCCATGAACCGCCATCCCGAATGACGTACCAACATGTTTAGACTATTAACGAGTTCAGATAGTTGTATGTCTTCCGATACAACGCGTGTAAAACCTAATACAGCAATCCAAACAATTATTGTAACCATCGTCTGCGAATGAATTGTGGAAGCGTTTAGAAAACCACTCACATATAGTGCCGTTTAATGAAATAACGGTAACTAAAGAACGCAGTATTAAAAAATTTGATTAAAATTTGTTTTAGACGACTTTTTTTGTATTTACACGTGCCCTTGCTATCTGCTTATAATATTGACGTGGAGTTCTTGATTAACACGCAACGTCCCAACCATTTTGCGTTACACCGTTGACGTTATGTAGAGGGAAAAGTTTAATTTACCTTTGTCTTGCATTCAGCTATTATTAGTAAAAACATATTTGCCAGCATGCGTTTATCACAAACATATCTCTAACCCGGTATTGGTTGGCAAATTAAATCATTTTATCATTTTGCCATCTAATATCTCGTAGTGTTTAATGAGAAATTGAATTTTTTTTTATAATGTTTTTATATAATGTGATCTCAATTTCGGGTAATTTTTTGTCCCCCCCCCCTCTAACTTTGTTTTTTTGATATCAACTTTTGACTACTAAAATGTTAACGGATACATTTTATTAACTGTTCAAATATGAAAAAAAATGTAATTTCTTATTAAACCCTATGAGATATTGAGTGGTTCATGATAAAGTTTATTTTCAAAGATTTCTACTAATGTCTTGTTTAACAGATTTATATTACACAAAAGGTCCTTAGGCAATTTTTATACCAATTTATTATATCCAATTTATTTTTATTTTTTGTATAGAACAGATTTATTTTTTATAAAAAAAAAAAATCATTTATTTTAATATAATTTGATTTAACCTACTAAACGGTAGCCTACGAATGAAAAACGTTTAAGAAATTCCATCTTTGTGTGTATGAATAAAGTTATGTCGTTACATTGATTGACATAACAACTACGTGATTGCTCATTTAAAACAAGTTTCACTAGAAAAGAAGAAAATTGAATTGTTATCAATATTAATACGTGGGTCTTCTGTAAATTTGTTGGTCATTCAGGCCAATTTCCATTTAGTGGAAAACGACTAAACGAGAAGTCTGTGGAAAGAACGCAACCCTTCGAAGCTATCTAATTTAAACGTTATAATCTTAAATCTTATTGGTAGTACTTTGAACTCTTAATCCGTGTCGAAAAAAACCTGGCTGCTCTATTACTGCTTCATTGGGCACATACAACGTTAAGCTTTGTAGTTAGAAATTTAGATTAGGACTTACTATGTAGTAGTATCTACAGCGTGGGTACAGTATACATGTAGGGTTACACATAAAATTAAGTTAAATGTGAAATAAAACACTTTATCAAATTAATGACACCTTATAGGAGTTTGAATAATCGCCCAATAAAATAATTTAAATACTCAAGTCTAAAACGACAAAGGGAACGATTACAATTTTGTTAAACGGTAGTTGTCAAACGCCACCTGGTTTTGAGGTTTATAATTACTATTTTATGACGGCCATTTTTTTTTTACATTTTTTTTTTGGGGTTACTTAAATTATTTTGATCTACGTGTACACGTATGAGGTAGTAAAATAAAATTCCACGTCGACACATTTTGTTTGATATCAGGTTGATAATATATTATAATTGTTTTAAACGAAAATATTTACTTAAGACGAAACGAATACATTATTATGTTATTTAATTAACACTGTAAATCGTTACATCGGTGTTAATTATATTTTAATTATTCACGATCGTCACATTTCCCGTGTCGTCGTATCCAAACCCCAAATTGATGAACCAACTGTCTAAAATATCATCAACGTAAGAGTCTAGCTCGATTGCTACATATTCCAACAAAGTCGTTCCCTGCGGTATCTTCTTGATGCTCTTTTTGTACTCATAATCTTCGTATAAATTTTCCGTTGTCCATTCCCTGTGTAACGATATGATGCAATAACTGCTGACGAACCAATTTACGTTCTTGTTAAAAACATCCTCCATGAATAAGCCAATTGATCTTAATACGGAACTGACAAAGTACTCGTCGTGCTGGGACCATTTCAACAACGTGGTCGGCCGTAATGTTTCCGCAAACTCGGTCAGTTTTTCCATGGCGATCATTACACTTTGCTTGGGTCTCATATGTGGACCTATCGAGTTAATCAAGACCATCGCGTCTGACAGGGCTTTGAACTTGGGCGACGCTTGTTGGAGTTTGGTCAACACCGAATCAAAACAATCGTAATATCTTTGATAGCCGCTGTTAGTATCTTTGTTAGTCTTATATTTTTCATGCCGGCATACCCGCACGAAATGTCTCAAGAAAATCCTGTATTTAATAAGGATCTCGGCGTACCTACACCTGAGCACAGTCCAAATCTCCTCGTATCTATCAAAGACGTTGGATTCGTCCACCGGATTCCGGTTCGACCATATTGGCTTCCAGTATTTCGAGCATCGGATCCATGGTTGTTTTGCAAGTATTTATAGTTCTAACGATTCTAACGTTTTCCATGAACCGCCACCCCGAATGACGCACCAACATGTTTAATTTGTTAGCTAGTTCCGTTCTTAGTGAATCTTCCGACACAACGCGTGCACAGCCAATTACAGCCATCCAAACTAGTATTGAAATCAACGTTTGCGAATGCATTGTCGTAGCGTCCAAAAAAACCACACACAATATAGCACTGTACGATGAAAATCTTTAACTGAAATTACTGTGCTCAAAAATTTAATTTCAAATTTGCAATAATTTAATTAATATTGTGTTTAAACACACACCGAAACTATTTGTCAATAATATTCGCGTCGACCTTTAGATTTACATGCAATACGACAAATAATCATACACAATATGGTTTTACCCTTAAAAAAAAATTAATAATTATATTGTAAATCAAATTGTGCTTGAAATGTTTCTCTTCTGATCTTTTTTTCACACTTTGGATAGATAGAGTTGTAACTCATTAGTTTCGAGCACTGTCCGTATATAATTTTTTACAAATATATTATAAGGATGACGTCCTATAGCAGTCCCAAGCATGATGCATTCAGTTCAAGTTGCCCACTTATTTATTACCATGTTTTCGTAATTGTTCACACTAGGTATTGGCTGACAATGTGTAGGCAAACCACAGATCTTTTATTTTTTTAAGCTTTACAGACCTACAACAGATTAGACAACTGCTCAGAGATAATCTTTCTACATGGGCTATGTAACTATTTCGCTTCTGTGACTATGTATTAGTAGTTAGTGTAAGTACAATACACCAGTAGGGTTACAACACAAAATCAAATTAAAAGTTAAATAAATAATTTTTACAAAGTAATAACACCTTAAGTTGTTTAACTATTTGTAAAACATTACAGACCATTAGAACCATTAGGGTTTCATAATTTTATTTAAAAATAATTCTGTAGTGTTCAGGTAAAAGGTCTAAGTCCGAAATTTGCGAAAATGTTGTTGAAACTATCACAAGGGATGAATGGTTTTTTTTAAAATATTTTTCTCGTGTAAAGGTATTTTATACAACAAGTTACACATTTTATGTTTATTGTAAAAGTTATTTAAATAAGAATATATTTCTATAAACTTTTATTCAAAGTTTCAATTTAGTTTTACCAAAATTAGTTGTTTTGAACATAAGACCTTTTACTCGAGCATCGTGGATTTTGATTGAAAGGAGGCTAGGAATATAATTTTTTTTAGAATATCGAGTTCACTATGAAAAATAAAATTTACTTATTATTAATTAAAACCCCAGTAAAATATTGATTGGTTCGCGATAAAAAGATTACCTTATATAAGGTTGTAAATTAGAATACCACGTTGAAATATTTTGTTTATTATCAAGTTTTTATTGCATAATTGTTTAAACAAAAATATCTACACAAGTCTGAAATAACAATATTATGTGGAATTAGTCTCCACTTTCAATCGGTACCACGTCGATAATGACACTTGAATTATTCACAATTGTTGCATTTCCCGTGTCGTCGTATGTGAAGCCTAAATCGTTGAACCAAATGCGTGGCATGGCATCGACTAAACAATCTAGTTGGATTTCCACATATTCCAACAAAGTCGTTTCCTGCGCTATCATATGGCTGCTCTTTTTGCACTCACAATCTATGTCCAAATTCTTTGCTGTCCATTCTTTGTGTGACGGTATGATGCAATGACGGTTGACAAACGGATATATATTCCTGTTGAATACTCCGTTAATATATTCGCTTATAGATTTTATTTCGAGATCGACCAACTTCTCGTCCTTACCTTGTTGGGACAATTTCAACTGCGTATCCGACCGTAAAGTTTTAGTAAACTTGGCCAATGTTTCCATGGCGACCATTACACCTTGCTTGGGTTTTCGTTGTGGATCTAGCGAGTTGATCAAGACCAACGCGTCCGTCAGGGTCCTGAATCCCGGCGACACGTCTTGGAGTTTGGTCAGCAGCACATCGAAACAATCGTAATACTTCTGTAGAGACCTTTGGGTCGTTTTGTTATTTTCTTTTTGTTTTTCATTCCGGCAAACCCGTATGAAATGTTGTAAGAAACTCCTGTACAAATAAATGACCTCGACGTACTTACATCTGAGCACGGTCCAGATCTCCGTGTATCTTTCTATGACGTTGGATTCGTCCACCGGTTTCCGGTTGGATGTGATGGTGCCAAGTATTTCAGACATCGGATCCGTAACCGTTAAGCAATTTGCCATTTTTACGATTCGAACGTTTTCCATGAACTGCCATCCCGAATGATGCACCAACCGGTTTAATTTGTCGGCTAGTTCGGTTTTTTCTAAATCGCTCATATCGTCCGACACGACGACGCGTGTAAACCCTAACACAGCTACCCAAACTGGTATTGAAAACAACATTAGCGAATGCATAGCGTCCAAAACAAAAACAACAGCAGCGCTATTCGATAAAAAAAAATTTAACTAAAGAACACAGTGTACGAAAATTTGATGAAAAATTGTTGTTTAATTATTTTAACTTGCCGAAATTATTGGCGGTCATATTTGGGTTGAGCTTTTTAATTGCAGGCTACGTTTCAAGCATGAAGCGTTACACTTATGACAATATTCGGAGGGAGAAGTTTTTAATTTACCTGTTTGATATTGTTCACGCCAGATGTTGGCTGTCAAATTTGCCGGCGAACAGATATTATATCAAGGTGTTTTATGGTCCCGCATTTAGCAAGAAAACGTAAGCGTTTCTAGCAAATTTAGACACTGAATAATTGTGATAAGATTTTATTATTTCCCATTTTTATAGAACTCGACCCAATCTAATTCGGCCTAACCTTACTATACAAAACCTCATCATTTTATCAAGAATCACTCAATATCTCATTGGGTTTAAATAATGTTTTTAAATAATATGTATTCTCACTTTTCCACAAATTTTCATTTTCCTAACCACCTCATTAACTAATTATTTATTTAACTATATTATACGTTACCGTTTAACATTATAAGTTACTATCCAAAAACGTATTTAAAAAGGGATAGGAACATAAATCTTTGTGGAAAACTGCAATTACATTATATAAAAACACTATGCCAAAAAAAACATATCTTATCATACCCTATAAAATATTAAGTTGTTCACGCTATAATGACTACCCTGTATACTGTGGCTTAATAATTCAAGCCATATAATACACATTACAATAGTCTCTATGCAAGTGGAAACTCTGTAGACTGTTAACAGGTGTTGACAATTGATCGTACGGCAATATTTGGTAGCCAGTCAGTTTACAAGTTATAGACAATCGTTCGAACAACTTTCTACAGAGCCTGACTTCGTGGTCAAATTATTTTTCTAGCTCCAGTAATTGTAATGTAGTAGTAACTACAGTGTACATTGTAGTAACAATATTCTACTAGAGTTGCATCGTCAAAATCAATGTCAATAACTATGGTTACCTTTAAGAATTTTTTACTAAAGATTTCTTCTATTACATGTATTAGTAACATATAAATAAACAGTTATTATTTTATCAATAAAAAAAAAAAATTATTAATTGTATTGCAAATAAACTTGTATTTATTGTTTTTAAAATACAGATTTTATTTGTGTATACCTTTGTAAGAGTTTTTCGTGTTTACTTAAATTATTTTAATCTACTTGTACATGTATAAGGTTATAACATAGTATGCCACGTTCACACATTTTACCTGATATCAAGTTGCTATCATATATAATGTTTTAAACAAAACTATCTAAATAAGCCAGAAATACACAATATTATTAATTTACACTGTAAATCATTACTTCGGTAATTGTTATATTTTAATTATTCACGATTATGACATTTCCCGTGTCGTCGTATGCAAAGCCCAAATTGATAAACCAACTGCCTAAGATATCATCAGCGTACCAATCGACCTCGTTCATTACATATTCCAATAAAGTCGCCTCTTCCGGTATCCTCTGGATTATCATTTTGTACTGGTAATCTCTGATTAAATTCTCTGCTGTCCATTCTTTGTGTAACGGCATGACGCAATGACGGGTGACAAACCCATTTATGTTACTGTTAAATACATCTCTAAAATATACGATTATAGTATTCATTTCGAAATCAACTGAATCCTCGTCAATTCCTTGTTGGGACAATTTCGACACCGTATTTAGCGGGAAAGTCTTAGTAAACTCGGCCAAATTATCATAAGCGACATTTATACTTTGCCTAGGTTTGAATTGCGGATCTAGCGAGTTAATCAAGTCCATCGCGTCCGTCAGGTTTCTGAGACTCGGCGACACGTTTTCGAGTTTGGTCAGCACCGAATCAAAACAATGGTAATATCTTTGAAGTGAGAAATCGGTCGTTTTATTATCTACCTTTTTTTTTTCATTTCGACAAACCCGTATTAAATGTTGTAAGAATATCTTGTACTTGATAATAACCTCCGCGTACTTACATCTGAGCACAGTCCAGATCTTCTTATATCTTTCCATGACGTTGTATTCGTTGACTGGATTCCGGTTCGACCATATGTCTCCGAGTATTTCGGACATCGGATCCGTGATTGCTCTGCAGTTATTAGTAGTTTTTATAATTTTAACGTCTTTCATAAACCGCCATCCCGAATGATGAACCAACATGTTTAAATTATTAACGAGTTCCAATAGTTGTATGTCTTCCGGTTCTACGCATGTAAAACCTAATACAAGAACCCAGATTAGTAGTGGAACTAATTTTCGCGAATGCATTGTCGTAGTGTCTAAAAAAAACAACACACAATAGCACTATTCGATAAAAAAAAACTTTACTAAAGATACAAAATTTCAAAATTTGACTACAGTCTTTATTTTCTTCAATTTTTTTGTTTAAACAAATGCTGAAACAATAACGTTCGTGTACACCACACATTCGTTACACCGTTGACGTACTTTAACCTTCATGCGCTCGCGCCTCCTAAAGTTATACTGCCGCTCGCAAAGACGGCAATTTGGCCGTCCTTATTTTTTTATCATTTTCGTGAGTTATTCTTTATTTAAGGTGGATGTTTCGAAATATTTAGAGTCAGTTACCTCTAACACAATATTGGAACATAAAAAATGTTGACCAAAAATGTTTATTTAAAAAATAATAGAAATATCCTTCATCCGCTCGCATGGACGGCACCGAGGGAGTGGTAAAAGGTTCTTGTAATTTCTATTGACACTTGCCTTTCCTATATGCTTAATTTTTCATAATATAAATCCAGATCGTAAGTATAAAAAATAAAGGCGAAAATTCTCGTTTTCGCTCGCGTGGACGGCAAGTTGGCTCTCATACTGACACTACTGAGTTTGTGGCTATACTGAAATGATGGGGTGGACTGGTTTGACCAAATTCGATCATATTCTATCGGAGAGATGTATAACTAGAGAATACATACCCTTCTTACCGCTTCCTTGGCACTTTGGACAATAATATTTGCGAAATTTTATAAGGACGGCCAAATTGCCGTCCGCGCGAGCGCATGAAGGTTAAGAGAAAAATAGGGTTTAACTTTGTCTTAAATTTAGTCCAAGACAACAAATATTGAACATATTTATGATGGGTTTTTTTAAACAGGTATTGACTAACAAATTTGAAGTCAAACCGAAATTTTTATAGTTTTTCAAAGATGCTAGCTTAACATATTATATATTAAGATGTTTTGTGATAGTGAGTTTAGTAAGGAAACAAATGCGTTGCCAGCAAATTCAGACACTAAAAACTATGATATGAATTTTATTATTTTTATTTTTGTAGAGTAAAGGATTTTTTTATCAAAAACGTGGTCTTTGCAGGATTCTACTCACAATCAGTCTAACCTTACCTAATCTACTTATACCTAATATAATGTGCCGTGTAGTAATAATATTATATTATACAATTTTACTAACACACTTCACAGCTTGTTTTGGTGGACAAATAAATTGTCTCGCTTCTGTAATTATAATGTAATAGTAATTACAGAAAAGACTGTAACTACAATATACTAGTAGAGTTACAACAGCAAAATCAATGTCATTGACTATAGTAACCTCTAAAAATTCTCCTTTGAAGATATTTCATCCACAAAATAATATAAAAAAATTGATTATCTTCTTGATGCTATAGACATTTTTTTGTGTTATTAGTTTGACTTTGAGTTTCCATTAATTAAAAGGTACCTAAATAAGAACATAATTTATATTAATTTAATCACTCCTGTCCTCATCCACAAATTGCCTAGAACCCAATTTTATATGGAATAAATATTACAAAAATCTGTAATTACTTTTTTCTACAAGGATTGTACCTGCTTTTCGTCGAAACTTTTTAAATGACAAACGGACATGTAATTAGGATCAAGTACAAGTAACAATTTAGATACGAACGAACTTAGTAGAGGAAGGATATAATTTTATAAACGATTATTGACAGTATAATTAATTTTGATATACATATTTTCTTATAAGCTGTTATTTTAGAAAAGGAAAACGTTTTTCTATTCCCAAAAATTCTGTAACTCCAATTTTCCTTAGTGTTTTATGAGTTTATTTTAATTATTTTAATCTACGTGTACATGTATAAGGTTGTAAAATAAAAATGCCACGTTGACACGTTTTGCTTATTTTAAACAAAACTATCTAAATAAGTCAGAAATACACAAGGTTATTAATTTACACTGTAAACCGTTACATCGGTGATTATTGTATTTTAATTATTCACGATTATGACATTTCCCGTGTCGTCGTATGCAAAGCCCAAATTGATGAACCAACTGCCTAAGATATCATCAGCGTACCAATCGACCTCGTTCATTACATATTCCAATAAAGTCGCCTGTTCCGGTATCCTCTGGATTATCTTTTTGTACTGGTAATCTCTGAATAAATTCTCTGCTGTCCATTCTTTGTGCAACGGCATGACGCAAAAACGGGCGACAAACGCATTTATGTGTTTGTTAAATACATCTCTAAAATATTCGCTTATAGCTTTTAATTCGAGATCAACTGAATCTTCGTCGATATCTTGTTGGGACAATTTCGACATCGTTTTTGGCGGGAAAGTTTCAGTAAACTCGACCAATTTATCGTAAGCTACCATTAAACTTTTCCTTTGTGAGAATGGCTGAAATATGAATTTAATCAAGTCCAACGCGTCTCTCAGGTTTTTTAACCTCGGCGATAAGTTTTGGAGTTTGGTCAGAACTGAATCGAAACAATGGTAGTATTTTTGAAGAGAAGTATCGGTCGTTTTACTTTTTACCTTTGATTTTTCATTTCGGCAAATCCGTATAAAATGTTGTAAGAATATCCTGTACTTAATAAGTACCTCCGCGTACTTACACCTGAGCACAGTCCAAATTTCATCGTATCTTTCAGCGACGTTGGATTCATTGACGGGATTCCGGTTTGACAAAACGGCTTCGAGTATTTCGGACATCGGATCTGTGACTATATATTTATTATTTATATATCGCCTGATTTTAACGTCTTCCATAAACCGCCATCCCGAATGATGAACCAACATGTTTAATTTATTGACGAGTTCCGATAGTTGTATGTCTTCCGATACAACTCCAGGAGTAAAGCCAAATACATTAACCCAAACTAGTAGTGGAACTAACGTTTGCAAATGCATTATCGTAGCGTCCGAAAAATCACACACAATTTATCACTATGGGATGAAAAACCTCAACTGATGATCACTGTGCTCAAAATTTGCATTAAATTAATTAAGTTGGTGTTTAAACACACACCGAAATTATTTGCCAATAATATTCGTGTACACCACACATTCGTTACACCGTTGACGTATTTTAAGGGAAAAAGTATAGTTTACTTTCGTCGTACATTTAGTTCGAGACAGCAAATATTGAGAATATTTATGAGCAAGTGTTTAGTGTTGTATTAACCAGCTATTGCCTGAAAAATTTGCAGGCGAACTGAAAATTTTATATTTTTGCTAACTTTACATACACGGTGATTCTTTTATCATGACTCAGTCAATATCTCACTGGGTTTAATTAATAATTCAATTTTTTTTTTCCATATTGTTTTAATTCAATGTGATCTCATTTTTTCACAGTGTTTTTGTTTTTACTCCTTTCTTAACTTAGTTTTTTTGAACTTTTATAACTTAAATGGTAATGCAAGTATTTTATCAATTTTTTAAATTGAGAATAATTTACTTAAATATTTGACTGGACGATAACCGGTTTCAACCAACTATTTTTAAAGTTGTAAGATTTAAAAAATAAGAATGGGAGGGGAAGTGCGGTTAGGAAATGGGCGCAGATAATACTCACTCCATCTTCCCTCCTACCTAAAATTTAAAACTTTAATAGCTTCAAAAATAATTATCCAAAGCTGGTTATTGACAGGTCAAAATTTTAGGTACACTATTCTCAAATTATAAAGTTAATCACATGTATGCAATACCATTTAAGTTTCAAAAGTTGCTATCAAAAAAATTGGGAGGAGAGTAAAAACAAAAACAATTGTGAGAAATTGAGATCACATTGTATGAAATCATGATGTAAAAAAAAAAAAATTATCTATTAATTAAACCCAGTGAGACATTGACTGGTTCACGATAATTGAATCACCCTGTATATATCAAGATGTTTTATGATAGTGAGTTTAGTGAGGAAACAAATGCGCGTTCCCAGCAAATTCAGACAGTAAAAACTGTAATGCGAATTTAATTATTTTAATTTTTGTAGAGTGAAATATGTTTTTATCAAAAACGTGGTCTTTGCAAGATTCTACCCATTTTAACCTAACCTAACCGACTTATACCTAATTTTAATGTGCCGTGTAGCAATAATATTATATTATACAATGATAAAAACATACTTCACAGCCTATATTGGTGACAAACAATTTTAAATAATATGTCTCGCTTCTATAATTATAATATAGTAGTAATTACAGTTAAGACTGTAATTACAATATACTAGCAAAGTTACATAAGCAAAATCAATGTCATCGACTATACTAAACACTAAAAATTCTCCTTTGAAAATATGTCATTCACAAAATAATATAAAACAATTGATTGTCTTGATGCTATAGAAATTTTTTTGTATTATCAGCTTGACTTTGAGGTTCCATTAATTAATAGGTACCTTAAGAACATGGTTTATATTAATTAAATCACTTCTGTACTCATCCACGAATTGCCAAGAATCCAATTTTCTATGGACTAAATATTATAAAAATCTGTAATTACTTTTTTCTCCAAGGGTTGTACCTGCTTTTCTACGAAACTTTTTTTAATGACAAACAGACACGTAATTAGGAGAGAGTACAAGTAAAAATTTAGATACGAACGTACTTGGTAGAATAAGGATATAATTTTATAAACGATTATTAACAGTATACATAATTTTAACATACATATTTTCCTAACGGCTTTTATTTTAGAAATGCAAAACTTTTTTATGCTTATAATTATTGTTTCCCAAAATTCTGTAACGGAAATTTTTCTTTGTGTTTTTTGTGTTTACTTAAATTATTTTAATCTACGTGTACATGTATAAGTTTATAAAATAAAATGCCACGTTGACATATTTTACTTGATATCAAGTTGTTAATATATAATTGTTTTAAACAAGAATATTCACTTAAGACGGAACAAATAAACATGATTAATTTACACTGTAAATCGTTAATTCAATGCTAAATATATTTTAAATATTCCTGATCGTGACATTTCCTCCCGTGTCGTCGTCGTATGCAAAGCCCAAATTGATAAACCAACTGCCGAAGATATCATCAGCGTACCAATCAACTTCGTTGCTTATAAATTCCAATAAAGTCGCCTCTTCCGGTATCCTGTGGATTATTTTTTTGTACTCATAATCTCTGATTATATTCTCTGCTGTCCATTCTTTGTGTAACGGCATGACGCAATGACGTTTGACAAACTTATTTATGTGTTTGTTAAATACATCTTTAAAATTATCGCTTATAGATTTTATTGCGAGATCAACTGAATCCTCGTCGATACCTTGTTGGTCCAATTTAGACTTCGTATTAGACCAGAAATTACTAGTAAACTGGGCCAATTTTTCGAAAGCGGCCAATATACTTTTATT
The DNA here is from genome assembly GCF_023614345.1 of Adelges cooleyi. NCBI lineage: Eukaryota > Metazoa > Arthropoda > Insecta > Hemiptera > Adelgidae > Adelges > Adelges cooleyi. The sequence continues at coordinate 579,329 of NW_026095751.1, forward strand.
AGGTTTCCATGGCTGATATATGGATTTAATCAAGTCCATCGCGTCCTTCAGGTTTGTGATCCTCGGCGATATGTTTTTGATTTTGGTCAGCACCCAATCAAAACATTGGTAATATCTTTGAAGTGAGATGTCGGTCGTTATACTATCTACCTTTGTTTTTTCAGTTCGGCAAACCCGTATTAAATGTTGTAAGAATATCCTGTACTTAATAAGAACCTCCGCATACTTACACCTGAGCACAGTCCAGATCTCGTTGTATCTCTCCAGGACGTTGGATTCGTCGACCGGATTCCGGTTCGACCATATGGCTCCGAGTATTTCGGACATCGGATCCGTGGCTACATAGTTATTATTTATAAGTTCAATGAGTTTAACGTCTTCCATAAACCGCCATCCCGAATGACGCACCAACATGTTTAATTTATCAACGAGTTCCGATAGTGGTAATTCTTCCGACACAATGCTTGTAAAACCAAATACAGTAACCCAAACCAACGTTTGCAAATGCATCATCGTAGCGTCTAAAAAACAACACACATTAGCAGTATTCGATAAAAAAACTTAAATACAAGATTCGAAAAGCTGATTACAGTATTTTTTTATATTCATTTTTGTTTGAACACGTGCCGAAACTATTTGCCAATTATATTCGTGTCGACTTGTCGATTTTCACCTAACGTCCTAAACACGTTGTGTGGCACCGTTAACGTTATTTAAGGAAAAAAATATAGTTTACCTTCGTGTTACATTCGAACACAATTTTCTATCGACTTACGAATATAAAAACTTATATAAAACTTTTACTGAATAATACACCTGTAATAAAGAGCTAATGCGAGGTAAAAATGTAGCTATGAACGTTAATTGACGGTATATGTTATTTATTAAATTTACCATGCATTTTTTTCTCAACAGCTATTATTGTAGAAATGCAAAACTTTTTTATGTGCTAACTGAAATTCCTCTAAGCTACGTGTACATGTATACGGTTGTGTAGTACAAAATACTTACTAGGTATTATAATAACATGATGCAATTACCGGAGACAAACGCATTTATTTTCCTGTTTAATCATCATAGTCGTATAGTCTTTGACCAAATCTAACCTAATCTAACCAAATTATACCTAATATAATTTGCCGTGTAGTAATAATATTAATATTATACGCATTATTCTATTTTCTGGGCAAGCGAAAACACTGTAGACCTCACTGGAACTCATGAATTAGATAAGACAAAAATGTGCATTGAACATAGTAGAGGTATAGACAATGGTACAAACAACATTCTGCACAGCCTGTCTTCGTGTATAAACAAATTGTTCCGCTTCTGTAATTATAATGTAGTAGTAAATACAGTCAAGACTGTTATTACTACAATATACTAGTAGAGCTGCAACGGCAAAATCAATGTCATCGACTATAGTTATCTCTAAAAAATCTTCTTTGAAGATATCTTCTATTTCACATACTAGAACAATAATTAATAGCCTCCAAAATCGGAGTGACCGTCAACTGTATTGTAAAAACAGTAATTGTAAAGCAGACTTATACGTCTTGGCAATTTTAATTTTTAACTATACGGGTCATTCGCTAATTTCAAAGATATTTCATTCACAGAGAAGTATAAAAAATTTTAATAACTAAATGAAACAGACATTTTTTACTATTATTAGCTTACATATGATTAACGTTTTACTAATGACTTTAAAGGTGTAATAACTAAGAGGAACCTAAATAAAAACATAACTGTATATTAATTGTATCACTCCTATCTTCATCCGCGAATTGCTTTGAATCCAATTTACTATGGACTGAAGTTTATAAAAATAGTTGTAGTCGATTTTCGGTGAAACTTTTAATGACTAACAGACCTGTAATAAGGAGTGAATGCAAGGTAATTGGCTTTAAACGTAAATGGTAGTATAAGATTATAATTTTCGAAACATTAAAGAGTATTATTAATATTAACATGCATATTTTCTTAACAGCTGTTATTTCAGATATGTAAAACACTTATGTTTATAATTATTAATTTAATGTATTTACTTAAAATATTTCAATCTACGCGTTTATGTATAAGATTGTGCAATAAAATGCCACGTTGTCAAATTTTGCTTGATAACAAGTTGTTAATAAATAATGAACGTACTAGGTAGTATAATAACATAATTTTATAAACGGTTATCGACACTGTTATTTATTGATTTGAAAATACATATTTCCTTATTTTAGGTTACAAAAGTTATTTTAATATACGTGTACATGTTTAAGGTCATAAAACAAAATGCTACGTAGACAAATTTTGCTTGATATCAAGTTGTTAATATATAATTGTTTTAAACAGAAATATTCACTTAAGACGGAACAAATACAATATTATGTTGATTAATTTACACTGTAAATCGTTAATTCGGTGCTTAGTCTATTTTAATTATTCCTGATCGTGACCTTTCCCGTGTCGTCGTATGCAAAGCCCAAATTGATGAACCAACTGCCAAAGATGTCACCAGCGTACCAATCGACTTCGTTCATTACATATTCCAACATAGTCGCCTGCTGTGGTATCCTCTGGATTACCTTTTTGTACTTATAATCTCTGGTTAAATTCTCTGCTGTCCATTCTCTGTGCAACGGAATGATGCAGCTAGAGGCGACAAACGAATTTATGTGCCTGTTAAATACTTCATAAAAAAATTCGCTTATAGCTTTCATTTCGAGATCAACTGATTTCTCGTCGATACCTTGTTGGGATAATTTTGACACCGTATTTGGCGGAAAATCTTTAGTAAACTCGGCCAATTTATCTAAAGCAGCGCTTATACTTTGCTTAGGTTTCGGTGGCTGATCTAGCGAGTTAATCAAGTCCAACGCGTCTGCCAGGTTTCTGAGACTCGGCGACAGGTTTTGGAGTTTGGTCAGAACCGAATCAAAACAATGATAATATCTTTGAAGGGTAACGTCGGTCGTTTTACCATCTTCTTTTATTTTTTCATTTCGGCAAATCCGAATGAAATGTTGTAAGAAAATCCTGTACTTGATAATAACCTCTGCGTACTTACACCTGAGCACAGTCCAGATCTCCTTGTATCTTTTCTGAAAGTTGGACTCATCGACCGGTTTCCGGTTCAATGCAAGGTCTCCGAGTATTTCGAACATTGGATCCGTGATTATTAAGTTATAATTTATATGTTTTTTGATTTTAACGTCTTCCATAAACCGCCATCCCGAATGACGAACCAACATGTTTAATTTATCAACGAGTTCCGATAGTGGTAATTCTTCCGATACAACTCGAGTAAAACCAAATACAGCAATCCAAACTAGTATTGAAACCAACGTTTGCGAATGCATTATCGGAGCGTCCAAAAAACCACACACAATTTATCACTTTACGATCAAAAACTTTAACTGATGATCACTGTGTTCGAAATTTGCATTAATTTAATTAATTTGGTGTTTAAACACACACCAAAACTATTTGCCAATAATATTCGTGTCGAATTCATGATTTACACTCAACGTTCCAAACATTATGCATTACACTGTTGACGTTATTTAAGGGAAAAAGTATAGTTTACCTGTTCAAGACAGAAAATATTGAATATATTTATGAGCAGGTGTTTGGTGCGGTTTTCACCGACAAATTTGCAAGCGATCCGAAAATGTTATATTATTTGAAAGATTTATACATTTTGCTAGCTTAACATTTCTATAAAAAAATTGTATTATTATAAGTTTAGTAAGGAAACAAATGTCCCCAGCAAATATAGACATAACAAATTGTGATACGAATTTATTATTTCCTTTTTTGTATTATTTGTATTTATCTAGAGTAACATATTTGTTTATCTAAAAAGTAGTCTTTATAGGATTCCACCAAATCTAACCTAACCTAATTATACCTAATCTAATATGCCGTGTAGCGATAATATTAATATTATACACAGAAAACTATTTTCTGGGTAATCGAAAACACTGTAGACCTAACTGTTAACTCATGAATCAGATAAGACATAAATGTGCATTGAACATAGGAGAGGTATAGATAATGGTACAAACAACATCATTCATGAACAAATAAATTATTTTGCTTCTGTATTTTAATGTAGTAATAATTACAGTGTACACTGTAATTACAATATACTATTAGAGTTGAAACTGCAAAATCAATGTCATCGACTGTAGTAACCTCTAAAAATTTTCCTTTCAAGATATCTTGAACTCCATAATATAGTAGTACAGATAATAGCATGATATAAAACAAATTCTGAGGGATCGTCCACAGTATGGCAACAAGAATAATTGTAAGGAAGACTTATACGTCTTGGGCATTTTAACTTTTAACTGTATAAGTAATTCTCTAATTTTGAAGATATTTCATTCATAAAAAAATATAAAAAAATGTGAATATCTAAATGATATAGACATTTTTTCTATTATTACCTTCCTAATGATCAACGATTCCAAATAACTTTGAGGTTCTATTAAATAGAAATAAATCTAGTTCTAAGTAAAAAATATTAGGATTGTAGACACTTTTCGATGAAACATTTAATAACTAACAGACCTGTAATAAGGAGCTAATGCGAGGTAAAAATTTAGCTATAAAACGTTTATTGACAAAATGTGTTATTTGTTGGTTTTTAAATACATATTTTCAGATATTATTTCAGAAAAGCAAAAATCTATCATGTTTATAATTATTATTTCCCAAAATTCTGTAACAACGGTTTTCTTAAAGTGTTTTTTGTGTTTACTTAAATTATTTTAATCTACATGTACATGTATAAGAATGTACAATAAAATACCACGTTGACACGTTTTGATTAATATCAAGTTGTTATCAATTAAACAAAACTATACACTTAAGATGAATGAATACTATATTATGTTGAGTTAATCTACACTGTCAATCGGTGCCACGTCGCTAATCGTACTTGAATTATTTACGATAGTAACATTTCTCATGTCGTCGTATGCAAAGCCCAAATTGATGAACCAACTGCCTAAGATGTCACCAGCATACCAATCGACTTCGTTCATTACATATTCCAACAAAGTCGCCTGCTGCGGTAGCCTCTGGATTATCTTTTTGTACTCATAGTCCCTATTTAAATTATCGGCTGTCCATTCTTTGTGTAACGGCATGACACAATAACGAGCGACGAACGTATTTACACTATTGTGAAACACTTCTCTAATATGTTCGGTAATGGATCTTAGTTCGAGATCGACTAAATTCTCGTGGATACCTTGTCGATTCAATTTAGACACCGTATCTCGCCGTATAGTTTTAGTAAACTCGGCCAAATTATCATAAGCGACATTTATGCTTTGCCTAGGTTTGAATTGCGGATCTAGCGAGTTAATCAAGTCCATCGCGTCCGTCAGGTTTCTGAGACTCGGCGACACGTTTTCGAGTTTGGTCAGCACCGAATCAAAACAATGGTAATATCTTTGAAGGGAACTGTTGGTCGTTTGACGACTTATCTTTTTTTTTTCATTTCGACAAACCCGTATTAAATGTTGTAAGAATATCTTGTACTTGATAATAACCTCCGCGTACTTACATCTGAGCACAGTCCAGATCTCCGTGTATCTTTCCAGGACGTTGGATTCGTCGACCGGTTTCCGGTTCGCCCATACGGCTCCTAGTATTTCGGACATAGGGTCCGTTGTTATTAAGCGGTGATTTATAAGTTTTATGATTTTAACGTCTTCCATAAACCGCCATCCCGAATGATGAACCAACATGTTTAATTTATCAACGAGTTCCGATCTTTGTAAGTCATCCGACACAATGCTTGTAAAACCAAACACTGCAATCCAAAACAATGTTGAAATCAAAGTTTGCGTATGCATTATCGTAGCGTCCAAAAACTATAACACAACACCAATATTCAATAAAAAAAAAACTAGAAGTGAAGAACGTTGTGTTCAGAAATTCGATTAAAATTTTATTGTATTAAAGTTTTGTTGAAACACATGCCGAAACTATTTGTCAATAATATGACGTCGAGGCCATGATTGACGTACGTCAACCTCATGCGCTCCGCCTTAAAGTTATTGGCGAAAAGTCAATTTACGTTTGTCTTACAGCAAACATTAAACATATTTATTATCATGTGTTAGGTGTGGTTTCACTAGATATTGACTGACAAATTTATACTTTTTTTTAGCATAAAATATATTCTAAGATTTTTTATGATTGTAGGTTTAGTAGAATATAAGAGCGTTGCCAGCAAATTTAGACTGTTATAAGTGTAGTAATAATTAATTATTTCTTAGTTTTTTATTTTTGTAGTGTAAACGATTTGTTTTTTAAGATGTTAATCATATAAGCTTGGATTAAACGTTTCGCTTGAATAACTTGATACTGAAAACTTGATTTGCAATAGTTTTCTACCGGAAGACAATTTAATGATATATCATTTATCGATAAATTATTAAACTGTAGAAAAAATTGTCTAGAAATACTTAGAGAAAATTAGTTGGCACGTTCCCGTTTAAAATTGTCGTTCTACGACTACTATTTATGAACCTTTCCACTCTCAGGCAAACAACTTTAATGAGCCCCCAAGCCGTATATTAAGGAAATAGAACTGTATAGCTCTCGATTTTAATTTTGAAAGCGAATCTAAACTTCGCCTTTCGTGTCTGAGTCACGGGTAAATAACTGTTACTATAAAATTTATCGAAAAAATTAACAAATCGTCGTCATGCCATCGTTTTGGCCAAAACATGTATTTAAGACTATCCTATCGTCATAGATTGCAAAGAAATTATAGATCAGAAATAATCACTATTCACGAGCCAGAGGGCTAAAGCATGTTCCATGTTTTATAAATTTAGACGTAAGACTTTAAGAGTAGACTGTAACTTTTTTCTATTATTAGCTTACTTATGATAACGTTTCCTAATGACTTTGAGGTTCCAATAATTAATAGTTACCTAAATAAAAACAAATTTTTATATTAATTTTATCCCTCCTGTCCTCATACACGAATTGCCTGGAACCCAATATTCTATGGACTAAAGGTTATAAAAAATTTGTAATTAAATTTTACTCCAAGGTTAATGCCGCTTTTCGATGAAACATTGAATGACTAACGGACCTGTAAAAATGTGCGAATGCAAAGTAAAAAATTAAATTAATTATAAATTTAAAAATATAGATTTTAAACACTTTGTAGTATAAGATTATAATTTTGTAAACGCATATTGACAGTATAATTAATTTTAATATACAAAATGTCTTAACAGCGATTACTTCTTAAATGCAAACCTTTTTTATGTTGATAATTATTATTTCCTAAAATTCAGTAACAGCAGTTCGCCTTATTGTTTTATGTGTTTACTTAAATTATTTTAATCTACGTGTAACATGTATAAGGTTATAAAATAAAATGCCACGTTGACAAATTTTGCTTGATATCAAGTTGTAAATAAATAACTGTGTTATAATAACAGAAATATGCAATTAAGATAATGGAATGAATACAATATTATGTTGAGTTAATCTACACTGTCAATGGGTGCCACGTCGCTAATCGTACTTGAATTATTTACGATAGTAACATTTCCCGTGCCGTCGTATGCAAATCCCAAATTGATGAACCAACTGCCTATGATATCATTAGCGTACCAATCGACTTCGTTCATTACATATTCCAACAGAGTCGCCTGCTCCGGTATCCTCTGGATTATCTTTTTGTACTCATAGTCCCTAATTAAATTCTCGGCTGTCCATTCTTTGTGTAACGGCATGACGCAATAACGGGCGACGAACGTCTTTACGTAATTCTGAAACACTTCTCTAATATGTTCGGAAATAGATCTTAGTTCGAGATCGACTAAATTATCGTGGATACCTTGTCGATTCAATTTAGAAACCGTATCTCGCCGTATAGTTTTAGTAAACTCGGCCAATTTATCATAAGCGACATTTATACTTTGCCTAGGTTTGAATTGCGGATCTAGCGAGTTAATCAAGTCCATCGCGTCCGTCAGGTTTCTGAGACTCGGCGACACGTTTTCGAGTTTGGTCAGCACCGAATCAAAACAATGGTAATATCTTTGAAGGGAACTGTTGGTCGTTTGACGACTTATCTTTTTTTTTTCATTTCGACAAACCCGTATTAAATGTTGTAAGAATATCTTGTACTTGATAATAACCTCCGCGTACTTACATCTGAGCACAGTCCAGATCTCCGTATATCTTTCCAGGACGTTGGATTCGTCGACCGGTTTCCGGTTCTCCCATACGGCTCCTAGTATTTCGGACATAGGGTCCGTTGTTATTGTGCAGTGATTTATAAGTTTTATGATTTTAACGTCTTCCATAAACCGCCATCCCGAATGATGAACCAACATGTTTAATTTGTTAACGAGTTCCGATCTTTGTAAGTCATCCGACACAATGCTTGTAAAACCAAACACTGCAATCCAAAACAATGTTGAAATCAAAGTTTGCGTATGCATTATCGTAGCGTCCAAAAACTATAACACAACACCAATATTCAATAAAAAAAAAACTATGAGTGAAGAACGTTGTGTTCAGAAATTCGATTAAAATTTGTATTATATTAACACATGCCGAAACTATTTGTCAATAATATGAGCGTCGATTGTTTTTTGTACCAGAAGACAATTTAATGATATATCATTTATCGATAAATTAATAAACTGTAGAAAAAATTGTCTAGAAATACTTGAGAAAATTAGTTGGCACGTTCTTGTTTAAAATTGTCGTTCTACGACTACTATTTATGAACCTTTCCACTCTCAGGCAAACAGCTTTAATGAGCTTCCAAGCCGTATATTAAGGGAATAGAACTATATTGCTCTCGATTTTAATTTTGAAAGCGAATCTAAACTTAGCCTTTTGTGTCTGAGTCACGGGTAAATAACTGTTACTATAAAATTTTCGAAATAATAACGAATCGTCGTCATGCCATCGTTTTGGCCAAAACATGTATTTAAGACTATCCTATCGTCATAGATTGCAAAGAAATTGTAGATCAGAAATAATCACTATTCAAGAGCCAGAGGGCTAAAGCATGTTCCATGTTTTATAAATTTAGCCGTAAGACTTTAAGAGTAGACTGCAACTTTTTTTTATTATTAGATTACTTATGATATCGTTTCCTAATGACTTTGAGGTTCCAATAATTAATAGTTACCTCATCCACGAATTGCCTGGAACCCAATATTTTATGGAATAAAGATTATAAAAATCTGTAATTAAATTTTACTCCAATGGTTAAAACCGCTTTTTGGTGAAACATTTAATGACAAACGGACCTGTAAAAATGAGCGAATGTAAAGAAAAAAATAAAAATATAGATTTCAAACACTTTGTGATATAAGATTATAATTTTGTAAACGCATATTGAAAGTATAATTAATTTTAATATACAAAATGTCTTAACAGCTATTACTTCTTAAATGCAAACCTTTTTTTGTTGATAATTATTATTTCCTAAAATTCAGTAACAGTAGTTCGCTTTGTTGTTTTATGTGTTTACTTAAATTATTTTAATCTACGTGTACATGTATAAGGTTATAAAATAAAATGCCACGTTGACAAATTTTGCTTAATATCAAGTTGTTTATAAATAATTGTTTTAAACAAAAATATTCATTTAACACAGAATGAATATAATATTATGATGATTAGTTTACACTGTAAATCGTAAGTATATTTTAATTATTCCTGATCGTGATTTTTCCCGTGTCGTCGTATGCAAAGCCCAAATTGATGAACCAACTGCCTAAGATGTCACCAGCATACCAATCAACTTCGTTCATTACATATTCCAATAAAGTCGCCTGCTGCGGTAACCTCTGGATTATCTTTTTGTACTCATAATCTCTGTTTAAATTTTCTGCTGTCCATTCTCTGTGCATCGGCATAATGCAATAACGGGCGACAAACGGGTTTACGATATTGTGAAACACATTCCCGATATACTGGCTTATGGAAAATAATTCGAGATCCACCAAATCCTCGTTGACACCTTGCTGAACCAATTTAGACCACGTATCATCCCGTAAAGTTGTAGTGAATTCGGCCAATTTTTCGTAAGCTAGCATTATATATTTCTTAGGTTTGCATAGCGGATTTAGCGAGTTAATCAATACCATCGCGTCCATCAGGTTTCTGAGACTCAGCGACACGTTTTGGAGTTTGGTCAGCACCGAATCAAAACAATGGTAATACCTTTGAAGTGAGCTGTCGGTCGTTTTTTTATTTTCCTTTGTTTTTTCATTTCGGCAAACCCGAATTAAATGTTGTAAGAATATCTTGTACTTAATAATAACCTCCGCATACTTACACCTGAGCACAGTCCAAATCTCCTCGTATCTTCCAATGGCGTTGAATTCATCGATCGGATTTCGGTTTTCCCAAATGGCTCCCAGTATTTCTGACATCGGATCTGTGACTGTTTTGCAATTATTTATAGTTTTTATGATTTTAACGTCTTCCATAAACTGCCAGCCCGAATGATGAACCAACGTGTTTAATTTATTAGCGAGTTCCAATAGTTGTATGTCTTCTGATTCTACGCATGTAAAACCTAATACAGCCACCCAAACTAGTAGTGGAACAATTGTTTTCGAATGCATTATCGTAGGGTCTAAAAATAACGCACAATAGCACTATTCGATAAAAAAATCTTTACTGAAAACCACAAGGTTTAAAAATTTCATTACGGTTATAGGTAATTTCATTTTTTGTTTAAACACATGCCGAATCTATTTGCTCATAATATTCGTTCCGAATTCATGATTTACACTCGTGGTCCCAAACATGATACGATACACCGTTGACGTCATTTAAGGGAAAAAGTATAGTTTACGTTCGACGAACATTTAGTCCAAAACTGCAAAATATTGAACTGAATGTTTAGACCTTTTTTTGTATTATTAGCTTACTTATGATCAACGTTTACTTATTACTTCGAGGTTCCAATAATTAATAGTTACCTAATTAAAAACATGATGTATGTTAATTTCATCACTCCTGTTCTCATCCACGAATTGCCTCGGACCCATTTCTACGAACAAAATATTATGAAAATCTGTAATTAAATTTTACTCCAAGTTGTAACGATGGCACTTGCCCGACATATTATTAGTAATAATAATAGTATCTTGGGACGTTACTTCCAAACCAAACCTATGAGGTCTAATTGTCACATGGTCTGGGCACAAAATGCAAATATAAATATATAATTAGAGGAGAGGGAGTGACGCGACTCGCGCTAGTGGACGTATTCGCATCCACCTATATACTAATTAGTTGACATCTTACCATCTACCCGCTAATATCTTATTTTATAATTACTTAATTATCCCGTACCTTATTTATATTTTTTGTGCGTGTCACTCCACTTGTCCAAACTCCGGGTTTCCACGGACCAGGTAACAGGTGTAAAACCTATAAATATATTTATACATATTGTTTTATCGTTTTAATATTTTATCAATAACTAAATTCTTAACCGGCGTTAGGCCTTTTTAAATATATAATATTGTACGTTGCTACTTGAGAGTTTAGTTTATTTACTTCAAGGTACGACCGGCCCTTTTGTTCTTCTGGGCGGTTATATAAATTTACAAATAGTCTCTAGGAATATTTAAGGGCAGATACAGGGTAGCTTTCTGTCCCGGCTAGGGTCCCCAAATTTAGCCTTAGAAGGCGAACAGTCGTGGGTGTGATCCATTCACCGCATTGTACCGTAACAAAGTATTGTAGCCGCTTTTTGATAAAAATTTGAATGATTACCAGACCTGTATTAATGAGCGAATGCAAAGTAAAAAATGTACATTTTAAACACTTGGTAATATAAGAATATAATTTTGTAAACGTTTATTGATAATATAATTAATTTTAACATACATATTTTCTTAACAGCTATTATTTTAGAAATGAAAAACGTTTTTCTGTTTATAATTATTATTTTCCAAAATTCTGTTATCGCGATTTTTCTTTGTGTCTTATGTGTTTACTTAAATTATTTTAATCTACGTGTACATGTATAAGATTGTAAAATAAAATGCCACGTTGACAAATTTTGCTTGTTTTAAACAAAAATATCTAAATAAGTCAGAAATACACAATATTATTAATTTACACTATAAATCGTTACTTCGGTAATTATTATATTTTAATTATTCACGATTATGACATTTCTCCGTGTCGTCGCATGCAAAGCCCAAATTGATGAACCAACTGCCTAAGATATCATCAGCGTACCAATCGACTTCGTTCATTACATATTCCAATAAAGTCGCCTGCTGCGGTAACCTCTGGATTATCTTTTTGTACTCATAATCTCTGTTTAAATTTTCTGCTGTCCATTCTCTGTGCAACGGCATAATGCAATTACGGCGGACAAACGGGTTTACGATATTGTGAAACACAGTACCGATATACTGACTTATGGATTGTAATTCGAGATCGACCAAATCCTCGTGGATACCTTGTTGAGCCAATTTAGACCACGTATCATCCCGTAAAGTTTTAGTAAATTCGGCTAATTTTTTGTAAGCGACCGTTATATTTTTTATAGGTTTCCGTGGCTTATCTAGGAAATGAATCAAATCCAACGCGTCTGACAGGGTTCTGAGCCTCGGAGATACGTTTTGGAGTTTGGTCAGCACCGAATCAAAACAATGGTAATATCTTTGAAGTGAGAAGTCGGTCGTTTTATTATTTTCCTTTGTTTTTTCATTTCGGCAAACTCGAATTAAATGCTGTAGGAATATCTTGTACTTAATAATAACCTCCGCGTACTTACATCTGAGCACAGTCCTGATCTCCGTGTATCTTTCCCAGAGGTTAAATTCGTTGACCGGATTCCGGTTTTCCCTAATGGCTCCCAGTATTTCTGACATCGGATCTGTGACTGTTTTGCAATTATTTATAGTTTTTACGATTTTAACGTCTTCCATAAACCGCCATCCCGGATGATGAACCAACATGTTTAATTTATTAGCGAGTTCCGATAGTTGTATGTCTTCCGATACAACTCCAGGAGTAAAACCTAATACAACAACCCAAACTAGAATTGAAACCAACGTTTGCAAATGCATTATCGTAACATCCAAAAAACTACACACAATAGCAATATTCGATAAAAAAAACTTTAATAAAAATCACAAGGCTCAACAATTTGAATACAGTTTTAATTAATTTCGTTTTTTTGTTTAAACACATGCCGAAACTGTAGACCAATAATATTCGTGTCGAATTCACGATTTACACTCAACGTTCCAAGCATGATGCGATGACGTCATTTAAGGGGTAATTCTTCGTCTTACAGCAAACATTGGACATATTTATTATCACCGGTTTGGTGTGGTTTCCTCTAGATATTCACTGACAAATTTATACTTTTTTTTTAGATTAAACGGTATTCCAAGATGTTTTATGATTGTGGGTTTAGTAAGAAAACAAAAGCGTCCTCAGGAAATTAAGATACTAATATTATTATATAATACTATTGTTTCCTATTTTTATTTTGTAGTGTCACAGATTTGTTTATCAAAGACCGTGGCCTGTGTTCGTGTCTGCGTAGACCGTAATTACAATATACCAATAATGTTTTATTTTTTGTTTGTTTTACAGATCTCAGACATATTATGCTGTTCAGACTGTCGACAACATGGTCATATCTCATAATTCCACTTGTCGCTGTCCTAGTAGTTTGCACAACAGGTCTGCATCGCGGTGTCGTTGTTATTTGAAGGTGTTTTTTTTTTTTGTTTCAAACTTTAATTTGTCAACTTTTTTTCTATCACAGGTGTGCCGATCGAGAACCGGAGGAATTCGACGCCAGCCAAATGGAACACGCACAACATGTCCACGTGGGACGACGTGTCTTTTTTAAGCGCAGACTCCGATTACCTACCATTGCTCAAAGTCAACAAAACGGTTGTGTTGACCGTGGAAATGGAAAAAATCGAAAACGACACACTTAAACATTTGAGTGACTTGAAGGTACAGAGTGTCCTAAAACATGCTCAACGTCCAATGTCTTTCATTCGAGGCAATATTTACATTTTCAATCTGTGTCTTAACGTTCATTTTTGATTTGTGTGCGCAGGCAAACTACAGCAAATACTTCTACGACACGGATGGCAAGTTCAACATGGACGACGCCAGAGCTTCTCGGGCCACGCTGCCGCCGTTCCTGGGCAAAGCGCTTCAGTTCCTAAATTTCGATCAAGTAGTCTTCGAGGTGGAGACCAGCGTCATGTCCAAAGTGTCGTGTACAGCATGCAAAGCCGGCGCCGCTTTGCTGCAGCGGTACATACGAATGGGCAAGACCCGTGATGACATCAAGATTATGGCAAATAACTTCTGCAAGAGTTTCAAATTGCAGACGCCTCGTGTCTGCGAGGGCATCACCGAAATGTTTAGCGTAAGTGTGGTTCAAAGCCAAATCCACCCTGTGACTGAACAAATTAATTCAAACTTTCCTTTGAATGGAAGACATTGGATCATGAACGTGTCTAGATCACTTGGAACGAGATAACTGTTTCACCATCCCATCGGCACTTATTACTATCCCCTCCCTTTTGTGTCACGAACATTTCTGACACAAAAGGGACCACCCAGCTTCTCGGTCATTCAAACTAGCATCTAACCTAAACTTATTCTTACACTAGTCAGTCCCGTTTTCCCTGCTGTCGGCAATGCCTAACCTCATTTCTACTCACAACTCTGATGAACGATTCTTATTTTTTTTGTCCCCAGGGAGAAGTGGTGTACGTTCTGGAGAGGATAACGATCGGGCCCGAAGAGATATGCAGTTTTGTCATTGGAGACGTCTGCGGAGACGTGTACAACCCCACTCACGATTGGGACGTGGTGTTCCCGCCGGTGCCCAAACCGACTCCGGTCGAAATCAAAATTCCAAAAGTAACGTCCAGATTGATTTTTCTCTCAAACTTGGCCCGCGCGTCATGTGTGTAACCCGCATTTCGTTTGACTTCTACACAGGAACCGATACCGCAGTTCAAAGTGCTGCACTTGTCCGACACTCATTTCGACCCTTACTACCAGGAGGGAACGAACGCCGCTTGCAACGAACCGCTGTGCTGCAGGCTGACCAACGGGCCGGCGGCCGACCACCAGAGCAGAGCCGGAAGATGGGGAGACTACCGGAAGTGCGACACACCCAAGCGCACGGTGGATAACATGCTGCAGCACATCGTAGCCAATCACGCCGTAAGTGTTGATTTTGACAGCTGATAGCGGTTCTTGATAAGAGAATGGTGATAAGGGACAGCCGACGATGACTCCTGACGAGAGATCGGAGAGGGAAAGAAAGAAGGTGTAGCGGAGAAATGAACATGTTTAGCGATACGAACCTAACCTAACCAGACCTGACCGTAACCTGTGACTATTCTAACCTGACCTTTGGCCCGTTTGACCCGACAGGACATCGACTACATCATATGGACGGGCGATCTGCCGGCGCACGACATCTGGAACCAGACGCGGGAGGAGAACTTGGCGATACTCAAGGAAACGGTGCAGCAGTTGCTGACCATGTTCCCGGGGGTGCCCATATTCCCGGCATTAGGCAACCACGAATCGGTTCCGGTCAACAGGCGAGTGTCCCCGACAACGGGGCTGCGGTTCGTTGCTCGTTGTGTAATATTGTATATTAATAGCGTGTGATCGGTGGTTTTCCAGCTTTCCGCCAAGTTCTGTGGTGAACACTCCGGAATACGGTATCGACTGGCTGTACAGCGAGCTGGACACGCAATGGCGCCGATGGCTGCCGGGCTCGGTGAGCAGGACCATCAAGCGAGGGGCGTTCTACAGCGTGCTGGTCCGTCCCGGTTTCCGGATCGTCTCGCTCAACATGAACTATTGCAACAACAAAAACTGGTGGCTGCTCATGAACAGCACCGACCCCGTCAAGGAGCTCCAGTGGTTCATATACGAGCTGCAGAACGCAGAGTTCAGCGGCGAAAAAGTCCACGTGCTCGGGCACATACCGCCGGGACATCCGGACTGTTTGAAAGTCTGGAGTCGCAACTATTACGCCATCATCTCCAGGTGACCAAAGCGTAGGCTCGCCCGAACCGGATCTACCCCCGAACGCAGCCTTTAATTAGCCTCTCCGACTAACCGTCCAGCCCGATTAAGGGGCCGTTGCCAGTTGACATCACGCGGAAGCCCCGGGGATAGAACTTCACCAAACAATCTAACCCTAACTAAACCCAACCAAACCAAACTTACCTATTCCATCACTTTCCACTTTCTTCTCCTCTTCTTGCCCTAACCAACCCCTTAGCGAAGTCGTTATCAGCTGTCTCTTGTCACTGATCTTGACTTTTCCCTTCCCTTCCCTCTCTTCTGTTTCCTTTCTACTCCTACCCTCGCTCACTGACCAAGTCGAACCTCTAACCGTTCAGCCCGATTTAAGACGAGAAAAATGACTATATATGACTTTTAATATTTTGTGACAGATATGAAAGTACGATAACCGCTCAGTTCTTCGGTCACACGCACTACGACGAGTTCGAAATTTTCTACGACACCCAAAACCTGGGCAGACCAGTGAGCGTGGCATACTTGGGTCCGTCCGTCACGCCCTACTCGGACTTGAATCCCGGCTATCGGATTTACTACGTGGACGGCGACCGAGAACAATCTACCAGGGTATGTATTTAAACAAACCACTTTCTTGGCTCTTTTCCCTACACCTTAATGTCTGTCATTCAAGACTGGATCTGCAATGTGGATTGCATCTAATTTCTTATCCCTAGTCCTTTGTCAGCTGACGTGACATCAGTCAATGGGTGGAGAGATGGCACTTATCCTTTCCCTCCTCCTCCTCCCCCCGAGTTGCACCGACGGTCGTCTAACGCCGATATGTCTCTGTTGAACAGACAGTGCTCGATCACGAGACGTGGGTGATGAACCTGAGAGAGGCGAACCTGTACGATTATCCGATCTGGCAGAAGCTGTACTCGACCCGGACGGCGTACAAGTTGCCTTCGCTGTTGCCACAAGACTGGGACGCGTTCATCAACAAGCTGACCGACGACACGGAAGCGTTCGACTTGTACTACAAGTAAGAAACGGGGAGCTGACAAGGACTCTTGGCAATTAAACCCTATCCGTTCCTCATCCGTTTTGCAGGCACTATTGGAAAAACTCGCCGGTCCGACCCGCGTGCGACGCAGAGTGCAAGAAGCGCATGATATGCGACCTCCGTTCGGGTCGCTCCCATGACCGGAAAACCCTGTGCCAGGAAATCGAGTCCCGGATCGACCGCGGCTCCCGGATAGGCTGGGGAACGTGGCTCTACAACGGGTTCACCGCATCGTATGTTCCCGTATTGATCCGTATCGGCTTCTGCTGGACGCCTGCTATTGCATTGCTGGCCATTCGATTTCTGCCTGCTAGCTTCCGCTTTCGACCGGAACCGGATCCAGTACCTAACACTCTTTCCCACCTCCCACACACACACACACACACACCCCATCCACGAGCCTAGGTAAATAATTCGCATTTCTCCCCATTATCCAACTATTTGTTTCCTTCTCTCGTTTTTGTTCCTCTCAAGTTTACTTTCTTCTCCATCCCTCGCCCACTAACATGACCAAACCGGACTCTGCTGATTACCTACCTCCAATCTCACCGACCGCAACTGATTGAATTTGAGAAACCGTTCCAAGTCCTAATCTTTACCAGTCGACACCACGTGGATGTGGACATAGGACTTTACCAACCGACTTACTACTTACTTAACTTACCTTACCAAATCTAACCCCAAGCCAATTACCTAAAATCCTAACGGTGAAAAAGCCAACGATACAAATATCTCTATTAATGGCAGCTCTAAATGTTTCTGGTTTTGTAAATAATATATTTTTTATATAAGTGTTTGTATTATTTTTCCAAAAAATCAAACTAGTGTTCTAAAAAAAAAAATTGGAAAAAGTAATTTTTTTCTCTTTCCAAAAATCGGCTGAAAATTCATTTAACTAAAACTGTTTAGCTAATATTATTTCAAACGGCGCCTGGATAAAATTAAGAAGACATTGCCTATCTTTTGCCCCTTAACAAACTGCCCTTACCGTTTAAAATATATTTCAATAAATACACAAGTACCTAGTAAAGGTGTGTTTTGTGCGTTTGAATAATTTTCAATTTAAGTTTTATTCAAAACTGATTTTGTCAGTTTGTCTAGCGCTTCGATTATTATTTGTTTTAAAAATTATTTACACAGCCGTTTAACATGTTTTTCATTTAATATGCATTTGCCTTCAAAGTTATAAACAATTAAACTATATTAACCAATTTCAAAAAATATTTTTTTTTTTTTTTAAACTGCCAATTTATCCTTAAGTGTACATAGTCAATGGGGAAAAAATTTGTGGGGCGAGGGGACTATTGTGCTTATTTCGGGGGAAAACCCTCAGCCCATTCCCCCCTTAGGCCAAACCGTTTCTTATAATATGTAATTTTGTACTTACTTTTCAAGTGAAAGTATTGGATCCGCCCTTTGCTTCAAACGTAACAGCTACGCATAACACACAACGCTTTATCGTAATCGCTACAAATATAATATATTGTTATATAAACTACTATAACGGTAATAATGATTGTTAGAATTTTTGTAAGAGAGAAGAAAATATAAATTAACGAAGGTGAAGGTGATCTATTACCTAAATGCTATCACACAGCAATCTTCTATACCTCTTATCGGTGAGTGGGATATTTATTTTCTATAATAAATTATAATATTATTATTTACCGATCGGAGTGACGACGCCGATAGTCGTTTCTCTTCGTTTCGGTTACGCGTCACACACACGGTGGAAAAACTGTACAGAAAAATTACATGTGTTACATTACATATTAAGCTTTGCATTATAATTTTTTATAATACTATGATTTTCTAACCAGGATGTCCGTAATCATGTCCATACCTCATTACACGTACCAGATACCGAAATACCTGCTCGGATACACCAGGTGAGCGCCACCGTCGTCGACTACCGCCGAGCGTTAACGGAACGAACGAAAGTCTAAGTACAAAAAAAAATAACGCAAACAGAAAATATGTGATCCTGACCGGATCGGACGAGTGGGCGCCGCCGAACCGGTCGAACCCACGACGACAGTTTGTGTTTACGATAATCTATTACAGCCGTCGGTTGTCAAAGTTCTACGGTTTTATTTTTTTCAATTTAAATCGATCGGTTTATAAAAAAATTAAAAAATTAAACCTAAAGACGATAATCAAACGCGTATCGTATGTGACATTGTTTTAGGATATTTTAATATAATAATATTAAAAAAAAAATTAACATGCTTGTGATTGTATCATCATACACGTCGTACATTGTATCTCTCTCTCTCTCTCTCTCTTAAATTATTATATGAAAATAAAAAAAAATCAACCATAAGACAATGTTTATCATGTACAGATTTAATTATAAGAATTATTACAAAAAAAAAAAAAAAAAAGATATATTACAAAATGTAAATAAACAGAACACAAAACGTAATATCTTATCGTTTGTTTTTTTTCTAGGCAAATATCGGAGCTTACGATTTCTATACTGAATCGAGTACAGACAATATTCCAAACAAGCATGTTATAAAACACGTAGAGTTAAGGTCAGAGAATAATGTACCGTAATATATTAAATACATATTATTAGTTCCTAGTACGAAATAATAATACAAAACAATTAATATAATATTATTACAAATAAAATCTAACAGATCGTAAATGGAATATATATATACATACATATATATATTTTTTTAACAACATTTTATTCATCAAATAGGTGTAAAAAAAAAAGTTAGATAAAAAAAAACTAAACATTTAACGCGTCGGTTCGTTTGAGAGACGCCGACTTTACAAAATTAACGTAAACAAATATAAAAAAATGTATTTAAAATTAGAAATGGTATTATTTTTTTTTTATAGAATTGAGCAAATTCAAATTTTTGATTCATAAAAATTGATCGTAAAAAAAATTACACATAATCAGACTAATAATTATATAATAACATTGTCGTCAATTACATCAGTCGAATTGTTATAAATTAGAACAGTACATACATTACATATTATACAACAGTTTAGGAAGGCCTTTATTGTTGTTTTTGTTTTTTAAACAGAACAGACACAAACTTTGCTTGAAAAATTCACTGGACGAAAATTCCACTTAATTATTAAAAATATATTTTTATTTCGAATGACTGTCGCAAACGTTTAAGTAGGTTCATTTATCAGATCTCGATAACGATACAAAAACAAAAAAAAGAGGATTTCAAAAATACAATAGAGAGCCAACCCTCTAAATTTTGTATCTTTCACAAGTATTCCGAATAAAATTAATAATATTCTCGCCAAAGTATTAAAACAAACAAAAAAAAAAAAACATTGAAGGCACTGGTAACATATTTTCGTATTATCTTATTCAGTCTGGTATATTATTAAATTTGCGTTCAAAAAGTTAATCTACTTCGTTTAACCGTTTTTTGAGCAATCGTTTTTCAAAATAATTAGTGACTTCATAAATACAATAAATACAATTTTGTACAATAAATTAAATAGTTAAGTGATAAAAATGTAATAAAAAAAAAAAATTACAAACAAGTTAACTCTAGAATTTAAAAAAAAAAAAAATTAAATGCAATTGTTCGAAGAACATTTTTAAACAAAATGAGGAATGATCATCGTAATATAAATTAATTAACGGTGTTTTACAGTTTAACGGCCGACGCCGATTTTAAAGGGTGGGGAACGCAATATTCTGGATACAGAACGTTGAAACGCGTCCGTGGCCGATTAAGACGCACACCGTGAGATAAAAACACAACGCCGAAAAGGGAGGTATTCATGGTTTTCACAATAAATTAATTAACAAATAATTATCTTATTCAGAGGTTTCTCACAACAGTCTGCGTAGGTTGTGCTTACTCCTAGACATACTGGTAATGAGCGTCTGCCGGGCATGAGACGATATCGGCGTCGAACGACACTTGTGTACGGGCACGACGGTGTATTCGCACATGCAACTCGTGCAAAACGTATACCGGCAGTGTATCCTGTGGCACTGGGCTCGGGTCGATTGGGTGGGCGTCCACGACGACGGCATCGTGCACAACGGACATCGTATCAGGCGCTGATCGGGATTCAACTTTTTCGCTTCCTATAATAATAATAAATATAATGAAAAACATTTTTAATTAATCGACCGATCGACATTACATCGATACACGTCTGTGATTGATCGTTTCTCAATTACCTTTTGGAACACGTGCCACCTGTATTTACTAGGACTGACGGGCGGACTCCGCGGAGTCAAATCTCTTTTGGTGGGCGAACGCATGACATTCCCGATATTAGACAAGCATCCCTTGTTGATCATGGCCGCTCGATTTCGGCCTTCGCACCCTCTGTTCTCCTTGGACAATTTAAAATAAATCTGCCTCTTCGACTGCGCCGTCGGCGAATTTTGCACGGCGTTGTTCCAAATTTTGGACACCATCGACACGGGTACAATATCACTGTCTGATAGATACGAAAATATTTTTTCCACGACCAGTCCGAAATGGTTGCGCTCTGCCAAAAAATACATGATGTCCACGTGATCTCGGCCTTCCAGCGACGCTCGCTCGTGGCTGACGATTTTCGGCGAGTCTATGTTTTTTTTCTTCTGCAGATGGTCGTCTTGTTTTGGACATTTGTTTATCCGGAAACGCATTCGCAGGTCCGAAGAGGACTTGAATTTTTTCGAAGGGGATAATTCCGTAACGGAGGGGGGTTCCTCTTCGATGAATTTATTTTTAACTGTACAATCAGTCTTGTTGGTGATGTCTTCCAATTTCTTTATGCTTCTCTTTTGAGAAAAACTCGGCGTGCACAACGAAAACTGAGTCGTAGCAAAATCGGATGACAACGTTTGATCGAAACTCATGGACGCTTCATGACTGTAGTTGGATGAGGCGTTGGTAAGAGTGGAACTCGGCGTATCGTATCCGCTGTCATTTATGATTTTGTATGGCGTCGACGTACATAAAAAGGGCATGCACTTGTCGTAACAAGGCGATTCTTTCATTGATAAATCGGCCATTGTTCTATATTAAATACCTACAACAACAAAAAAAAGGGGGGAAACCATTATTAATAAACATTAAAAAATAATACAGAAAATTATATGGTTTTTTTTTCATATAATATAAAAAAACAATATTTCTTTATACGAATTCGGATAATCTATTTTTTTTTCTACAGACCCGAATTAACAGTTCACATAAATACGCTTCCGAGTATACCCAAATGACCTTTTGAACTATTATCGCAATATTTTATGATAAACTACCTAATTGTATAAAGTAGTACTAATTAGTCAGTATTTTAACGTTATGATTCATAATATTGAAGAAAAAAAAGGGATATACAACAGGTGGTTTTTTGGGTATTCTGACTGAAACGTTTTAGATTTGATTTTTCACCTAATGGTTTATGACCCTAGAGCTCGGACGTTAATGACCGTAAATGTATTAACATATGAATTTTAAAATACCAAATATGCAATTGTATACCTTTATTGAAATCGGCTGAAAAATTTAGCAGAGTTTTTAAATAGCCGACTTGACACGATATATAAAATATAACATTTTACAATGTTTAATTATTTAAAAAGGTATCAAATTGAAAACAACAATGACTATTATTTTAGAAATTTTGGACAATATTTTATAACCAGAATTTTTCGTTTCGATACTTTTCTCATATTGTGTAAAATTTTCTTTAGCTCATAACTCATAAACACGATTAAAGTCAATAATAAAATAATAACATTTTTAATAATTCTATACGTACAACTACTGATTAAATCTAGAAATAATCATTATAGGCAAATATATTATACAATATAAGTTTACTGATTTGAAAGATAGTCTTTGTGAATCAAATTTATATTGTATTCTGTAATACTGATTTCTTTAAAAAAAATATGCAAAATCATAAAACATCCGAGTTTGATTTATGACATAAGTTGAAAAATGAACACCGGAAAACAAAGTTTGTGAAACGAATATATTGTATTCGTCTTTTCCGTTGACTAATACTGAGTTTACAAACACGAGAACATAATAATAAAGGGTCATCCTAAAAACTATTTAATTACATGAACTCTATGAATTATCAGTTACTTATTATAGTTAGTGGTAAAAAAAAAATTAATTTCTTCACTTCTTATCCAAACAAGCATGAATGAAATATTTTTTATCATGTATATTTATCATAATGGTAATTTATACACAACTCGAACCGTTTCGATAGCGTAAAATGTTTCGGCCGAAAGTGAGCATATAAGAATAATAAGGTTTAGCCAAATTTTAATATTAATAAGCATCTAATAATTTACACTACCAGCGTAAAATTTGTTATGAATAGGTCTGGTCTTATTTCATCTTTTTTTTTTTTTTTTAGATCAAACATATAGTTATAAAATATATGTCCAAAACAATTGTTATATTTTTCATTAACAATGTGATTAACGTTAACCCCTAGGTCACGTGGATAACTACGAATTTACTAAAATAACAGTGTTGTAAAATATACTGCTAAGAGTATATTTTACAATACACATAGGATTTAATCGACGGAAACCTTAGGTACTTGAAAAGTTTACAAGACTGGAAAATAATAATAATAATTATCAACATTTGAAATAATAAAGCAAAAAAAAACTGCAAACGAAAAAAATTATTATAATCGTCAAAACGAATTGCCGATAAATATATCCTTTCTACCTAGGTGGTCGATAAAAAATTGTTTACTACCGTGTTTAATAGCAAGTGTATCGAATTTCGCTCGTTCGGCGTTATAGTACAAAAAAACCGCCGATCACAATATTACTAATTACTACTATTACTACTACTGAGTACTAATTACTACTATTACTATTACAATAATTATACTAAGACATCAACCAGTGGAGAGCCCGGGGATCGGCGTGACGAGAAATCAGCGTGTGATCGTCGGGACATTGTATGGTAGGTAACACATCATTAGCTACTCATCATTATACCCACGACCCGTTTTAATAGTTAATACCTAATAATAATAATAATAAAAATTGATTGAGAATAACGCCATTTACCTGTGAGGTGTGAGATGGATATAATAATAATATGCAATAAGACGTGCACGACGGTATTATATTAAATTGTACTGAATAATAATAATCGGTAATAGCGGTAATTATTATTTACTGTTGGTTAATGTGCCGGAAATTACAATTAGCAATAATTATTACTAATAATAAATATAAACGCGCTATAAAACCATCATCTCATAACACAACATGACACACTGCGGCGGCGGCGGCGGCGGTTAATTGCGGACCGTATTACACTAGTAAATCGCACTGGCAAAGGTTAAGTACAATATTATTATTGTTCATTATTAAATTTAATTACGTTTTTTCTCCTACATCACTCGACTGTGTAAAAAGACACGGATTATTATTTATTTTTTTTTTTATTTATTTCCGAAAAAAGTACACGACCATATTATATAAACGATTTCTAATAAAAAAAATGCCAATTGCTGCCGCGAAGGCCTGCGAAACGCGGAACGCGATTTGTTTGATATTTTCTTCTTAAATAAACAACGGACACTATATGTTATTATCAGGAATGTCGGTTAGATTCGAAACGGCAAAACATGTGTGTGTGCGCGGTCCAGCTGCCGCCGCCGCCGGTGGTGGGGATAGGCCGGACGGGGTGGCGGTGGGGGGGGGTGGTGGTTGGACGCCGGACGCTATCCCGGACCGTAACGTTATGTAGGTAACCGCCACGGACCGGTCGGCCAATGGGGAAGCTGCTTGGCTGCTGCGGCTGTTCACTGTTGTCCGTCGTCGGCGGCGGCGGCGGCGGCCGTGTACCGAACAAAACGCACAAGGGACGGACTGGCGGTTTTTTGAAAAATTTGAATACAATAAATTGTACGGGGAAGATACCAACCCCTACACCCCCCCCCCCCCAACCCCGTTTGTCCCCTATAATTTAATTATAACAATTATTGTCAATTGCCTAATAATTGGTATTGTTTTCGCCGTGCTGATAATATTATTGCGGAGAAAATCGAAAAATCAAAATATGGTCACAATGTTCGATGATTGTGTGTGCCGCGTTATCAGCGGATTCTGATTGTATGATAAAAAAAAAAAAAACTCAGTTTTTCGCAAAACCTATGACAGTTTTTTTTTACACAGCACAATACATATTATTTCGTCGTGGACCACTAACAATATAATTTTTGTTACAATGTAATGTGATCTCTCGATTTTGCACAAATTTTCATATTTCTACCACCCTCTCAAATTAGTTTTTTTTTTTATAAAGCAACTTTTGAAACTTAAACGGTAACGTATAACTAATATATTTGTATTAACTTTTTAAACTAAGACAATTTTTACTGAAAATGTTGACCGGTTTCCAAACCACTATTTTTAAAGTTTTAACAGTTTAAAAGTTAGGACGACGGGAGGGGGAGTGCGCGCAGATAAGAGAAAGTAATACTACACGTCTACCTTTACAACTGCCCTAAACTTGAAACAAAATTGGTTATCGACTAGTCAACATTTTTAGTACATTATTTTCAATTTAAAAGTTAATCAAATGTCCGCGTTACCATTAAATGTATACAAATTTTGGGAAAATTGTAAATCACAATACATGAAAGCACTATGGAAAAAAAAATGCAATTATTTATCAAACCCAGTGAGATACCGAGTGGTCCATGATAAAAAAAATCTCCTTGTATAAACAATGTCATTGGCTCAATAAAACCACTGGGCCCTTCAATTATTATGAAATATGGTAGATTTGAATTTCATTCATAAATTACTTAATTACCAAGTTCGGATATTATTCGTTTGTATAATATTATTATCATTATGATGATATTATTTTATTTTGCCCGTCGTGCCGCATAATATACAGAGTGATCAATTCAACGTACGACACTCGCTTTTTATTAATTTAATCACAAATTTTGTAGTTTTTTTTCTTATTCTAGGCACTGTAGTTTATGTAGTTTTAGTTAGTACTCGATTTCTACTGAAATTCGTGGTTGAAATAATATACAGGTTATTGGCTATTGCTCATTGTCTCGAATTGTTATCTTCAGACACAACATGGCATGGTAAGGGGATATCAATTTTACTATGCTATTAAACTGTCTACATAATATTATATATGTCTTGTTTTTGGCTGAAATGATTGGTTTTATCTTCGAATATTCGATAAAGAAAGGGTGTGTGTGCAATAACCTTGTATATTTCAATCATGCTAAAAAGTGAAACTACACATCTTGGGGTGGTGTTGCCAACCTTAACTCGTTTTCGACCACAAATTTCAATATTTTTTTCCGGGGCTCTATTAACTGTTCAAACTTAAACGGTGACGTAAAATATACTTTATTGACATTTTAAATTAAAATGTATTTTACTGAAAAATTTGACTGGTCAAAAATCAATTTTGAATAACTATTTTTTTAAGTTTAAAACTTGTGACAAAAGGTGAAGTGCAGTTGAGATAAAAGTTACTTCACACTCCATCCTTCTTCCCACCCTAAAATATATTAAACTATTTAAAACTATTTATTCAAAACTGGTATTGTGGGCCAGGCAAATTGTTCAGTAAATTGTTTTTAATTTGAAAAATCGATTAAATTTATGCACATTCGTGTGCCGTTTAAGTTTCAACAGTTAATAGATATTTGGAAAATACTAAAACAAAAAGGGGGGGGGGTACTTATTTGATAATTGTATAATATTATAGAACGATTTAAACCAAAGTATCTCCATTAAGATAAACTACAAAATTGCAATTATTTTAAAATGGTAAAAACTATAAAATAGTTTTAATTTGAAAAAGTCTACAAATTACAATATCCAACCGATACGACGTGGTCGTAATTACTAAAACGATGTATACAAATCAACGAGAATATTTTATTATCTAACGCGGGTTTGTTTTCCAGAAAATAAAACTAAATTAATAGGTACCAATAGAAAAATTCTCACAGCAGCTGCCAAATAGATCCGGTTATCATTTTGCAACTGTTGCTGTGTCGCGTGTGAAAATCAAGTAAATTTCCAATTAAAGGTATGCATTTATTGTCCATCGTATACCGACCGACCTTGTCATCATCCTATATAAAATCTGAAAACAAATTTAAATTTGCCATTTATATAAATATGTACAGAATGAATAGGTTCTTGTGGACAACAATAATTACTATCGCTGCTAAATTGGACCGAACGTCGAGAAAAAGGTTTATACAATTATTTTCATTTGATCGTAAAATTAAACAGGTCCTTTTAATATTATGCTAGAAAATTAATTATTGTAAAAATCCTGAGAGTATCCAAAATCAAAAATTCCTATTTATTTAATAATTTACAGGCATAGCCCCGGTGTACAAAATAGCAGTGCAATAATATACATAATACAACTATAAAAAGAACTTGATAAATTGTCTTTGCGTTTAATACCTACCTGATACTTGTAAACAAGAATAGTAGGTATGATTATTCATTATTTTTGATGTGAATAAATTGTGAGGGCTAATCCCCCATAGCATTTCTATAAATGGATACGGTGTGTTAAAATATTATTAGACTAATAGAATATTACAAGGCAGTGGGTATGTCCTATATAGAGAAGCACCCTGTATGTATAAGTAATTTGTACACAGTGATTTAAGCGCGTAGGAGGCTTTGCTCGTCCTTTGTCTGGTCGGTCGATTCGTCGAACGAAATGTACAACACACGACAGATAGCGGCTATTTTTTTTTCATATAAATTGCAATAGCAAAGTAAAATTGTTTTATTTCTATATTACAGAGATATCAACGTACAGCAGTGATTACAAAGAGTACCATACAATATTATACTCTTGGGTATAACAACGGCTTTTCGAAGAACAAACGGTATTATTTTGCATAAAAAAAAAAATGATTATTGTTAAGTACTCTGCGGTTAGTATGTACAAAAAAAAAAGAATAAAATAAAATGTATATTTTAATTTTTATCCAGGCTTTGCATAATATAAATAATTTATACGTGTTATGAATATATACATTTTTTTTATAATGTGCCCGGAGTACAGTAAAAATGTCAATTATCAACTAAAAGCAAAAGTCACGAGTACACAAGAAATGTAAAAATACATAACAATAATAATAAGATAATTAGTTCAAGATTTATATTTCAATCGTACAGTCACAACGGTTTTGTTGAAAAATTGTTTTCATGTAACAAAATATAAAGAACATAATATCTATACCTAATCTAAAATGTGTACACCTGATAGTACAATAAAAATCTATTTTTTATAACTTTGAAGTACGAATAAATTTAATTAGTCACTTTGATAGTAAAATAAAACTACAAATACATATTATAAATTCTGATATAAACTTGTTGAGAACATCCAACATATTAAAAATAGATTAAAATCCGTGAAAAATAACTTCTAAAAAACATAACAGTTTAAAACTACAAAAGTTTGAAAGTTAAAAGGCTATTTACCATTGATTTTAGAATATACTGTATTCTAAAATCAATGCTACTACGTTGTGCGAAAAATGACATTATTATTGTTATTATATTAGATGTGGCTAATGTCCCGTTTATGATTGGAAAATAACTATACACAATAAGAATGTCCTAGCTAAGTTTAAAAAGGTGGAACGCTGGACTTTATAGGAAGGAATATAAATGCTAACAAAGTTATTTTTTAATATGCTCTCAAGTCGTTGGGGAAGATTTGGGGTGAAGAGAGGGCTTGGGATACTAAAAACCTCAAAACTTAAAATTAGTGCTTTTCAAAATACCTGCATTAATTTTTCAGTGAGAGATTTGTTCCACCTCTCTGTACCGTAGTTAGGACACATTTTAGTAGAAAACAATTTTGGGGAGGTATACATTTAAATTATGGAAAGGTGCCCCCCAAAGATATTTTTTCCTTGTGGCTCAAAATGTCTAAATCCAGTTCTGACTTCAGTTGTAAATAGCCCAATTCCACAATTATTGTTACTTTTGCCAAACGACCTTAACACATTTTTTTATGTTCATTTTTGTTTTTTACAAAAATATGTACTTCAATTTACATTGAACAACTCCAAACATGTTAATTATAACTTAACAAGTTAATTATAACAAATTTATTTATACAAATATTTCAATACAGCTGTTGTTTTTAAGGCTATGGCTACACAGGTGTCGTTTTTTCATTTTGTGTCAAGTGATGATTGAATATAGAAATTTATTTAAATTTAACAATCGAATTAGTCTTTGATAGGAATAGAGGGTGGACAGTATTGATAAAAGAGGGTTGTTTTTTTTTCTGCAGACCCTAAGAACACCTAAGACCAGAACAACTACACGGCCCGTTAACCTTTAACCTTTAGGCCGGCACGGACCACAATAAATTTTGACCCTCGCATTAAACACACGACCTTAAAAGTATAATATTCTACCTGAAATCCGATACAATTCGGTACATAAATTAATATAATATGTAGGTATGATTTTTTTTATAATATTTACAATGATAATAATAATATGTGCCAGTCCCTCGTTCTCCATCTCTCTCTCTCTCTCGCGTTTTAAAAAATATATATTAATCGATTTCTTATCAATTCATTATTTTTTATTACTATTTCTTAATCGCTCCCGTACAAATTGAAACTGCCAAAACAAATTCACCGGAACACTATCAGTCGAAAATCGTGTTATAATTATTATATTTATTAAAAGTAGGCTGACCAGCGGAGTAGTATGATGATGCTATAAGATAATATTTTTAACGTTGGTCTTATAATGTACTTAGTTCCTAGAAGACAGAACCGTTACACCGACAGTGACATAACCAAAATACTTCTGTAATTATAACTTGTGCACACAATATTTCAATTGGAACGATTCTAGTTGATAGTAAAAAATTAAATAAACCAATCGTGATAAGTTAATAGACAAACTTCTATTCTTAAGTTAATTACACCAAGTCGGTTGTCAAAATAACTAGTTGTTGGGAACAGTTAAATTAATGATAAAACAACATCCTAGATGGATACATTTTTAACTATTCAAGTGAAATCACTTGTAATTTTGTTTAGATTCAGACAAAAATATCATAATTTAGAAAATTGTTCTTATTTCGCTTTATTACGGGTAGTCGTGATAAGACAGAGATAGTAATGGGTGAAAATAATCAAAAAAAGCTAGGGGTTTCAACCATAATGATAAATCAAGTTGGAAATAATCTTAGATCTTAACCGATGCGCGTTGGCCCAATTTTATTTTATACATTTTGGTAATTTTTTTTTTTATTGAACTGATTTTCATGTCGAATCAACTTTTTAGGATTTTAATTTTACTCAAACGAGACATTTTACAAAAATTCACAAAAAGTGTCCAACCTTAAGCCAACACTTAATCCAAATCACTCGACCGATTTTTGTATACTTAAATAACTTAAGACCTTTTTTTGTTATGTTACTCGTTAATAACAATTGAATTGTGAATTTATACTCATAACGCCAAAAATACAAAACGGTCGTATGTAAAACAATAATATAGTCGATTATGTAATGTATTTTTATTAAAAAAATTACATTGACTAAACCGTGTTAAAAAAAATGGTGAGACTGGCAAGCTACTCGACTGCCGATTTTCAAAAAAATTAAATTTCCAATAGTAAGTATTTGAATGTTAAAGTTTTTTAAAATTGTATTTGGTTAAAAATTCAAGGTCAATGCAATGCTGTCCATAGGAAATAAATAGTTATTAAAATCTAATGATTGTGAAATATTGTTTTTTGTACAAACATATTGTTACAATAAAGTTACATTCTATCAAGTATAGGTATATTTTTTTTTAATGTAAGTAGGTAATGTGATTGGTTGTTCCAACGTTTAGCTTGGTGTTTATTTTTTTTTCCAGTGTATACTTAACCAAACATTTTTTTTTTATTTATTTAAATAAACAAAATATAATGAATATTTGAAAGTACCTCGGGGGGGGGGGGGAGCATTATGGTTAAGTGAAACAACAAAAAAAATTATATTTTAATTATGAAATAAACGAGCAATTTATAACGACTTTGTTACGCGGATATTTAAATACGTGTCGTTTCCTTATCTTTACAGAACCGCGTACAATGTAATGTAAACCACCCAAAGCAAACGATAACATAATATTATAATGAAGCATCATTGTTGTGAGAGAAAAAAATGCTGAGGACTTTTTATAACGAATATTAATCTCAAGAACCGTTGAAGCAGTTGTAAATGCCTAATAAAAAAACAGCAAAACAGCTGTGAATGAGATAAGGCGACAATGTTGTTAAGATTATTTTTGTTACTTCTGTGTGCAATGTCGGTGGTTGTCGCTTAATAAGACCCGTTCACACCGTGTTAGTATAATAATATGTTAAAATTTAAATGTATAAACGTTTTTTCTGCACATTTTATACCCAATTGCAAATAATTTACCAAACAAAATCGGTGCTTAGAATAAATATTTATTATTTATCAATAATTTAGAAATGCAATTTCCAAATGTCAATTGAACAATTATTTCACTAAAATTTGTATAAAGTAAAACATTATACTAAATACTAAATAGCAAGCAGGGCTTTGCGTTATTTTCACAAAAAAGAGTATCTAGATAACAAACATTTTTTTTTGCCTTGATAACGTTTGGGGTCGTTTGATTGTGAACTATTTAATAAAATGGGGGTGGGAAGTGTTTAAGGTATATCCTACCCCCTATTTTTTTGATATTAAAACATCACTGTTCTATGTACCTAGTACCTACAGTTGATTGCCTGGACTACCACCTGTGTTTCTGGCCATTTGTTTTTACATTCAATAATATAAAATAATGTGAAATTTTTAAAAAACCGAAAGTATTTTGGGAATTTAATCTATACAAGTACTACCAAGTCGCAATAATAATATTCAAAAATGTTCATGACCATAAATCACCAAATAGGTACTATATGACCTGACATATGAATAGATAATAATAATATATAGTCGATGGAATATTTTCCAAAAAAAGGTCAGTCGTTATTGTATCGAAGAAAGTATACAGTTATAGTAAAAAAAAAAAAAAAGAAATGCCGTTCTCTTTTACACTAGCTAGGTCGTAGATCTTTTTTTTCTTTTTTGTTATTATTAAATAAATGGTACCTATAAGGTTAGGTAAAACATGAAGGCATCCAGGTACATTCGGTACCCACACAATCATATTATTGTCTATTATAACATTTTTAAAGAGGATTTTTTTTTTTTTATAATACTTTGTGGAAGGTAACAAACTCGACGGGTAGAACCAAAAAAACTATTAATATATCTAATAAATAATACTATTACTAGAATATCATCGTACACATAATATATTCACAGATTGTAAAATAGAGATTTTATGCCAACATTGGACAGAAAATGCAGTTGGTTAGGTTTAGAACGACCGATGTTCACGTATTATTATATTAAAAAGAAAAGAAAAAGTACAAAAAAAAAAAAAAAATGAATAACCCTTACATTCAGGTAAGTGAAATCTAGTTTGGTTTACCTGACTAGGTTCATCTTTCTATCCAATTCGTTTACCCACATAAATATATTGTCTGGAAAATATAAAAATATTAATCTCGGTTATTATAGTCCCCAGACACCATTGTGTTACACATATTAAAGGTAGTGTTTTTACTGTAAGGATATAGAATCTATAAAGCTGATAATAATAATAACGGTATGTCAACTTAGTATAATTAATTTTATTATTTGATTGTAGCAATTTTGTAGTTTGTTTCAAATTATATTTTAAGAATATAGAACTTTATTTATAGTCGACGGGTTGTAGCTCTAAGTATCTAAGCCTATCTACAGCTGTCTCCAGATGCTTGTTTTGGTTTATTTTAGACCAAAAACCCAGAGGAAATCTCATCTACTTAGGATTGTCCAGTTTTATTTCTGCAAAAAGATTCGAGTTTTTTGGCTACTTCACTATGGTTTGTAGGAAGCCGGTTTTCGTTTGGAAATATCAGATTATTGCAATTAAATAAATTAAATCAAAAATCTGTCACCCACATAACCTAGTAAAGTTGCCAAAGAACTTGTGTAGCTTATATTTTACAGAATCGAAATCGGGCCAAGCCAAGTAGTCGACATTTTTTCTGGGCTTTTTGGACAAAAAACAAAAACAGACACTTTTTTACTTATTTATCCTAAATTCATTATAAAAAAAAAATTGTTTAATAACAAATCAAAAAAGTTGGACAATGAAGGGTTGAAAAAAAACATTATAACAATGGCCAAAAAAAAAAAATTGGTAATTTTTATAATACCTTATATTTTTTTTTGTATGCAATACCATGTACATTACTGGCCGTTATATTGTATTTTCCACGCCGATAATTTAAAATGAAATGTGTTTTTTAATTATTATATATTATATTGATACCAAATATTATATTGTTAAACATAATTGTTGCATATAAAAAAAAAATAATAATAAAAAACCAAATAGGTCAATAATTAATATTGCTATTGTAATATGTATTGTATGTTGTGTACTGTACGTTATATTATTGTATTAAACATATTTTAAATAATTTTTAGTTGAAAATAACACAAAAACATTTATTTGTATTAGCTAAGAAAATGTAATCACCATTGTACTCACTTTTTATTAAAACTTGTAAACCCACCTCTACTCTATTGTCCTTAAGTTGTATTGTACCTATTTCTGGAGTTGGTAAATATAGTGTCCTTACAATTCATCAATTGTTTATCATTATTTTTATTTGCTGTCTTAAAATATCTTACTAGGGTTTCTATTAATATATCCGGCTTAAAACACACATCAATCAAAATAAAATGTCAGTTTTTAGTTTTCTGTGTGTTTGCCATCTTTTTTCTTTTTTCTTTTTTTGTTAAAATAATATTTGTGTAAAATAGCATTTACATTAAATCAAAACTGGTTAGTTAATGTCAGACATGAATTTGTAATTAGGGAACCAGTTGACACAGTTTTAAGCCCTAACCTATGTATAAATGTTCTTATTAAAATTGATTACCGTTATAGTAACTGTCACAAATCACAGTTAGTGTTAAATAATACTAATAATTGTAATTTTTAACAAAAACTGATTTATTTTGTTTTTTTAATTTTACACTTACGTCGATAAGTCAATTAAAGTGGAAATAAAGTGTTTGGATTGTTGAGTTTAATTTTATTTACCGTTTTTTGTTATTGATATGAATTGTATTTTCTAAAGTACATTTTTTTTTTTTAATTCATACAGTCTGATATACACTGAACAAATAAACTTTTTAATAAAACAATTATTCCAAATCTTCATAAGTTAACTTTAAACATGGGTAAGTATTAAGAGGGTTAGTTTTATTTAAACTGTTTTAGGAGTTAAAATTATTATTGATAATAATTATAACTATATTTTATTCTGAACAATTGTTTACCTAACAGGTTTTTTTAGGTTAGGTTAGATTTTAAAATTTGTTTTCAATAATAACCATAGACATATACTAATACATGTATTAGCATATATCTATGATAATAACATTAAAATAGTAATT
Source organism: Adelges cooleyi (assembly GCF_023614345.1). Lineage (NCBI taxonomy): Eukaryota > Metazoa > Arthropoda > Insecta > Hemiptera > Adelgidae > Adelges > Adelges cooleyi. The sequence goes on from NW_026095751.1 coordinate 614,019, forward strand.
ATTCAAAACCGGTTATCTACCAGTCAAAATTTGCAGCAATTTAGCCTTAATTTATCAAGCCAATAAAACCATATACGTTACCGTTTAAGTTGTAAAAGATGATAATGCTCTGGGAAATACTAAAAAAAAGGTAAATATTTATAGTAATTTTCTTAATATTGTAAAACAACATAAATAAACGTTTTTCAAAAAGAAAAAGGAAAAAATAAGAGTCTGGTCGTTAATAAATCACCTTGTACGCTATTCATCACATGAAAACATACACATGTTTTAATATACATTTTCCCGGCAACAAAAATGTAGCTCTTCTTTTCGTTAAATGTGAGGTTTAAAGCATTTATTCATTTTCTACAAGATTAGCCAAACGTTAAATCGTTTAATGTATATTTTGAAAATTAACGAAACACAAACGGATCGATTAAAATATTACAATATTTTTTTTTGCCAACGACAACGGACACGGTATATAGTGATTTTACCCGAACAGTTGGCCACACTGTGGTGGACTTTACTATCTATGTGTTTTTTCCACACCGACGTCACTGATAAATGATAACACAACGATTACACTGCAGAGTGCAACCCAGTGTTAATTGAGCATATTTCATTTTCGTTTATTGTTAAAAGCGTTGATTCGATTGTATTTGTTTTACAATAACAATTACTAGCAAATATCCTTTTTTTAATTCGAAAAATTGTCGATCTTCAAGCCGAAATGAGTACTCTCTCAGTGGGTAAGTGTGTGTTTTTATTTTATTTTCATAAAGTACGTAGGTAGGTAGGTATACCATTGTTTGCCAGGTCATACGTGCCTAATAGCTGTTATAGTGCAACGTCCGTTGTTTTTATTTTAATTTTAAATTATACGATTTCCATTTGATTTAACTACAACGTTTTGAAAATCGTTTCTACGGTTTCCACGGTGTTCAACCCAACAACAGCCCCTTGATACTTTTTTTTTTTTGGAATCGATTGATTATAATTAGCTTTTGCCATTAAATATGTTACTCGAAATTATTGATTTTACCTGTGAATAATAATAAAATAATACAATCAGTGGTGAATTGGAGAGGTATAACAACTGGTTTATATTTTTGATTGTTGCGTTTATGTTAAAAAAAAATGATGAGATACGCTTACATATTACGTACACCCTCTACCAAATTGTTTGTATAATAATTAAAAACCTTAAAAGAAAAAAATTGTGAACAATTCAAAAAATCTGCTCATACTTAAATACATTTTTTTATTTCTTATCGCCCGCGGCGGCAGCTGTAACAGACGACATGAGCGGCGATTACCTACAGTATGGTTTTAACGAGCTGTTTAACAAATAATGTTAATCTAATTGAATTATACCTGATTATTATACATTACTCAGAATTTAAAAAAAAAATTGTTTTTTAAACACTCAAATGTTAGTTTATTTTAATGATTTATTCTTATTATCAAAACCATGATGTAAGTAGATAATTAATGAAAATTATTTCTTATCACTCCTGTAGGTAGTCTGCCTACTTAATGAAAAATGAATTACATTTTACTCATCTAACTTGGCCAGGGGAAAAAATGAATATGACTGTAAAATAATCTATAAAATAAACTTTTTTGAAACAGTTAGACAACAAATAATTTTTATTAAAATATAATATATACTATTATGGATTGATCAGTTACCAGGTTGTGTTGATTATTGGTTTTAATATTAAACAGTACTTCAACCTGATGTGTCTCAAAAATTATTTTTTACTTTCCTCAAGTGATTAAAAATTAATTTTACCTATTCATTAAATTAAAAGTAAACACAAATTCTTATTATGTAAGTATACTGTATAAAATATTTATATTAAAATCGGTTACACAGGTTAGGTATAGCAACTAATTTTGAATATAAATTATTTTAGGTTTTAATTTTTAATATTTTTTTTTTCATCCCAACAAGACGAACAAATGTACATTTAACATTTATTTTAACATTATACCGATTAGTTTAGCTATGTCTTGATTCTGAAAAGTGATTTTGCTATAGCAATTTATCACATTCTTGTTACTTGTTTTGTATTTTAATATTTGATGATTTTGAATTTTATTGCACTGGTCGAGTGGTTGTAGAAAAAGTTTAAATTTAGAAAAAGCTATGCGAAGAAAAGTAATGGAAAGGGAACTAGTTCCGTTTGTTATGAATTTTAACATGATTACACTTATTCACTTATTAGTGATTCTATTTTGGTATGTATGTTTTATTATACGTAACAACTACATGAAGTCTGCTGTTAGCGCTGTATAAGTGTTTTTATTTTGAATATGTATAAGACGGATTTCTAATAATTAGTCAATCGAAAATTCTTATTACACAATTTAGATTTTATTTTTTTAAATATTTATTTTGCTCTTTTTACTAGTTACCTAATGTATTTTAAAATATTTTTGCCATTTTATTGCACATTAAGATATTTTTACAATAAATGATTTTTCTGCTTTCCCTCAGCAAGGGTGGAAACTTTTTATTGTTTCGTTTTTTTTTTTAAGGTCTGTAAATATAGTGTGGGGCTATTTTCTTAAGAATCTGAAAGGCGGAGGAGAGAAATTGCTTTCTGGCCATTGTAAATTTCTAGGTTAACAGTTATACTAAGTGTGAGTAAATCAACAGGTAACAACGGCAACAAATTATTATTGACCCCAATCGTATCACCCTAATACTAAAAATTAGGGATGGGCCGATACCCGATAAAACCGATTTTGCATATTACCTACCATTATTTATTATTTATTATTTTTAACTTATTTATAATTTAAACTCAATGACATCGACATTACTATAGTCTTATTTGCAAATGCATATTAATAAATAATAATATAGATAATGTAGGTATATGTATTGTATGTACCTAAATATTCAATAATTAAGTAAAAAAAAACTATACTAATGACTAAAATTTAATATGAAATAACCTACGTTATTATATTATTATTATTTATTATTTTATGATAATAATATTGTTAATTATCGACTTTTTATCATCGTTTTCGTGAGTTTTTGATAACGAATACAACCACTAACCTGTAACCACTAACCAGGTTTCGACAAAAACAAGCGTATTGTGGTCGAGGAGGTAACCGGTATTATGTAAAGGCGGTATTACAGCTTCGTCGTCTGTCGTGTCGGTCTGATTGGCCGTTGTAATCACGGTATCATTAGGTAATCATGACCATGAACCGGATTATTGCTAGAGTTGGGACGAGCTCAACTTTTGTATCGTGTGGTATAGCGTGGTAGTGAAAGTATGGTAACCGCGGTCAATCGATTTTTATTTATAATCGTTCTTTTAGACCTGCGATCTCTACCTCCCTCACCCAATATATGCTTTTTCAAAATACTTTATTTTCACAATTTTTATGCACGTTTTCTTCCTGAATTGTTTACATTTTTTATTAACTGAAATAGCTTGATGTTGAAACTTTAAACTGAAGTCTAAACGTCAAACAAGAATACAAATATCTTTTTCATTAGAGAAAAAAATGTGTGGAACGATTAGTGATTCATAGTTTAATAAACAATAGATTAAATTTGAATGACGTGCGTTGTTGATTAAATACCTAACGTTTATAATATTTATTATTAACGAGACCGTTTTTAAAACTATTTTTTATTAAAATCATTAAAATCAGAAGATTAGGTTAGTACTAAAATAAACATGTATAAGATAATGATAATTTGTGCAACCGTTTTATCATGTATACCCTTTGTTGTCATTATTATTATTATTACACAAAGCCTATTGTATTTTATATCTCATCTTTTGAGGTTCAATTGCTAACGAGTCAAATATTTTCTGAACAATTTTAATAATATTTCTTTAGAACAATTAGTTATTTGCATTGCTTTATAATTATTTTTTTTTAATTGGCACAAATTGTTTGTGGATGAGAAAACGGAAGTGTTTAGAGTTGAATAGGAACAACAGAAGAAGGCACTCTGGACATATAATGAGAATAAGTAGGTTTAAATGGAAATACTTGAGAGGTTAAGTTTACCAACGAACCATAGGCAGATATCAGGACACGGGTGGTTTAAAGAGGCTAAATCCTTTAAAATAATCACTTTCAAATATTTTCTAACCTGTCTTTGGAAAAAACAAAAGCCTGAACCAGACCCTGAGGTGGTACAGCTTCTATTTCATAATACTCCAAATCGTTCTTAAATAACTCAATAAATCTTAAAGGCTCTAATTTGAATTGCTTATATTATATTATCGAATTGATGTTTTAACGTAACCTTCTTGAAGCTAATCGACATTTTTACTCGGTTAATCTCTGGACTCGTAGTCGGTATAGGCCTAAAAATTAAAACCATTAATCTGAACAACAATAGCTGACTCACACGCGCTTTGGTTAAAAGACCTTTAGTTTATTATTTCTTGCGTTCAAGATAAGATATTATTATTGTGCAAACTATCAGCTGCCAGCTAATGTTTGTAATCACTTACGTGCCACGAAAGGTCGAGTATGATATTATTTTATTCAGTTTATTATAAGTATAACGAAAAATTTAATTTGTCACTTATTTGTCGGCAAACCAAGCTATTAAACAAGATTTACATTGTAGCTTGCGATTATGTTGTTTTTCCAATGTTAAATAGAATAATCGTTAGAAAAGTATTAAACTAAGTCGCTCAACTGAATACTAGTTTTTTATTGACTCTCTGTGTATGAAACGTTTTCTTTTAACATTCCCAACCCATCTTGATTGGTTCTCTGTTGTTTTTGGCACAACTCTCAAACCACCTTTTACACGTTAATTTCTAATACTATCTAACCTAGTAGTCACTTCAAATATCTATCGAAACATTCTTATATGAACTACTCCCACGTTACTCGTATTCAATGCCCAACTCTCACTTGTTACAGCATTGCTAGTCTTATTCATTTTAGCCAAAATAAATAAATAGTACCATTCCACCTTATTCAACCAATATTTATCCTCTCCAAATCCACCATTATCTTGTTTATTATAAAATCGCCTACCGCATCCTAATTCCTATAGCACCCCCCCCTTTTTTTTAAACCTGCCCTACTTCTAAATCTCTCAACACTCATTCTGAGATATGTGATAAAAATAACTTTCATCCGGTTTCTTATTTTATTATTCTCACTCATGATTGCTATTTTTGGTAATGCTCAACCCTCATTTATCCAATCCATCGCCGATGGCCTTAGTACAGTTTTATTAAATTTATTTTTTCCTTAATTTGTCCCTTCAATACCTCTGTTTTCTTTTTCCACTGCTTCTCCCTGATATTCTTTCAGATACTCTTCACATTTTGTTAAATATCAGTGTTGATTGTCAGAAATCTAGGTGAAGTCCGTCCTCATGGTTGGTTTGTTTGAAATGCATAAAGAAGCTGCAAACTACTACACTCTAAGCTCCTCCCTATCCTAAGCTTATGACTTTTTTTCCAAGTTGAATGCAGCACCGAATGGGAATAGTTTGCACAGTATTGCCCTGCCCTGGCTTAGATTAAGTTGGGTTAGGTTAAGTTTGTTTGGCTAAAGTTATATGTGAATATTTTTATTGGGCCCCCACCCCAATAGGGGTGTGTTAGTCTAAGTGATTTAATGTGTAAAGATTAAGAAACGTGTAGAAAGGGTGTGTGGAGCACTCTCCCATCAAAGATGTGTACAATAAATGGCGTCGGAGACCTGATGGAAGTAATTCCTCACCACACAAGTTCTTTATGGACGTATGTAAAACAAAAAAGGTTAGGTTTGGTCACGTTTGGTTAGGTTAGGTTTGGTTATGTTAGGTTAACCCGTTGGCTAACCCCGAGTTCTGGGGCCGTCTAATATTCCAAAGTGAAACAAAAAAAGACAGGTTAGGTTTGGTTACGTTACGTTAGGTTAGGTTAGGTTACGTTAGGTTTGGTTAGGTTAGGTGTGTGAGCTTATGGCGCCTGAATATTATGACGGTATGTGCACTTATGTTTCTCAGTGGAACGCAACCACTTGTTGTGCGTCTACCGTGATAAATCCGTCGGCGTCTCTTATCGCCAGTGACATTGTGTGTGTGTGTGATTGTTTTTAATACGCTCGTCGTGGTCCGCGTGCACCCGCCAGCACCGCGGTTAGTCGTTCCGCGAGCCACCGGCCACACGGTAGTTTGGTGCATTTCTGTTGGCAATAGTGCCATTCGTTCCAGTCGGTCGTGGTACATTGGCCGCGGACGTGTTCGCGGGGTGGGGGGGACGGAGGAAAATAGTGTGCACACGCCGCCGGTACAAACGAAATGTGAACAAACGGTGTATTAGCCGGTCTCGACGACGACGACGACCGGTTTTCCTAAGCCGACCGCCGGAACAGTGTGCTAGAAGATCCGTCAGTGACGTCCGCCGCGCTTGTCCGTGCACAAGTGGTGCAGGTGTGTTCTGTGCCGGTTTTTCGTTTTGTTTTTGCGCCACTATTATGACGAAGTTCGGCTAGCAGCCAGCCAAACCAAACCCGCGTTTTTTTCACAACAGCAATTATTGTTACCATTGTAGTTTCCAATAATAATAATAATTGTGGCCGGGAAATCCGCGCGGCCACCGGTGGACGCGATGGCCCGTGACGCCGAGGTGCACGACTTGGACATGCCGTCTCTGGAGTACGACGACGAAGAAACGGCGTACGTGGGCACGGAGACGCCGAGTTTCGACGCGGACGACGCCGCTCTGGGCAGCACGTTCGTGATCGTCGACGAGGACACGGTGTCCGACCCGGACGACGACGACGACATGGTAGCGCCCCTGGTGAATTGTCCGGTGTCCGCCGAATCGGTGGCCGTCGGGACGCCGGCGGCCGCGGCGTCTCCGTCGTCCGGCGTCCGGCCCAAATTCCTGGACAAGATCAAAGAGCACAAGAGCTACCAGAGGCTGGCGAAAATGATTAAGAAAAAAGGTCCGGAATTTCCATTTAAATCTTTCTTGTTTTCTTCAAGTCAATTTTACCCGCGTTTCCTACGTGCATTTTTTAATAACCACTACATTAATAATAATGTTTTGTTGTTATTGTTTTATTATTATTTTTGCATTAATGACAAACAAGAGTTAGTATAGGCATATAAGGTAATGTGCACCATCGTGCATTCACATTCTGGTTTTTGAAAATATGCGCTGTCGAAATAATTTCATCGTCGTTATTGCGTTGCCCTTAGGTCACATGTGATATGAGTATATTTTAAATACATGGAATGTTATGTGTGATTTTACTGTTAATTACTGGGTTTTTCCCCCCAGGAAAAAATAATAATTATTGTTATTTGCCAATAGATTTTACAAAAACATATTATTAATGTGACAAACTGACACCTCACCTCAATAAGCTTAGCTTGTGTGATAAGGGATGGAGAGTTCAATATCTGTATTATTATACTAATAATATTATATTAGTTTGTATAATAGTTGACAAATGTACGTTAATATCAAATTTAATAAAAATTAATACAAATTAGAAGGAGAAAACAAACAAAAAAACCATCAAACTTGCTATCTAATTGATTGTTTACGTTTTGCTTATATTTTAAGACGACTAGATTTTAAATTTGCATTTTTCGATAACAATGTCATCAATCGTTATTGTTGTAAACAGTTATCACAACACTAGAAACACTGATATGATAATAACAGCTGACAGTCATCTTATCTTGATAACAATACACGAGTTTTGTGTTGAAGAAACGGTTTCAGTTAGTGACTAATGCCCATTTTAAAATTTTTTTTTACATGAATTTTATATTTTAGATGTGTGCATATGTTTTCAATGGGCCTTAAGTTCAGGGGGAGGGGGTTTAGGAAATTACAAAGTTTTTCAAACATTAAAATAGCCCGTTTTAATATTATTGAACGAAAACGTTTGGACATTGTCACGCCATTGACTTGCGACTATTATAATGCGACACAGTTTGTTATTGTTGTGCACTGCTGTTTTTTTTTTTTTTTTATCATCCGGAGAATTCACAAACAAGTCTTGGCGATTACAATATTTGTATTCTGAATTATTTGCATATGTTTAAAAAGCCAGTACGTAGAAAAAAATAATAAAAGCTTTTACGCAATTCGAGTGTCGTTTTTTCGCCATCTCGTGATAATAAAATATTATACAAACCTTTTCAAGGGTGACATTTGTATTATTATTCTGTTTATAGATGGATATTTTTTTTCTGTATTGTCGTTTATCATCGTCTCATCGTTGTTTGTGACGCAAACAAACATAATAAAAAAAAAAACCTTCTAAACGGATGATCTACACTGAATGTAGTTGACCTATATGTCATTCGTAATGCGGTAAAATCGATTTCATTAAAAATAAAAACTACTCTTCGGTTTAATGCCCACCCTCGTTTAAATATGAAAGGAAAATACTATTAATTAATAGGTGGAGGGGGAAGGCGGCAAAATATCTAATGATCTAGATATCGTTTTAACATGATTGTGATAACAAGGAAATCAATCCTGGATTGCTGATAAGAGATAAGAAATGAAATGCAGCTGATAAGAGAAACAGTTGATAAGACATTATTGATAAAAAAAAAAACATAAAATCAACTGATGAACTACATAGACCCGTTTGTGATGCAACTAAAAATTTGATTTTCCATTTTGTTATTAAAAACACTGAAATATTTAAACGCATTTCGGTTCGCCTCCCATTTTGGGCCTTTAATTGATCAAATTTGGCTCTTTCCATTTAAGACCCTTTATTATAGGACTCTTTTTTTTTTTTTTTTAATAGATGCCCATTCGTACATCCAATTCCTAATTGAAAGGTCTAGTGCATTTGCAACCAGACAAATCCAACAACTATTCTCTGCAAATATATCACAAAATCCCTACCGTTGGAGTAATTGTTGTTATTATTATTATTATCATCATCGTCATGATTGTTCATTAAACCTTGTTGCAACAGCCGAGAGTTACTCAAATGCAGAAATTCAGCAAACGACGAGTACGGATTAAAAACAAAATATATATATAAGTATGAAAAAATAAAGTTGTTTTCACATTCCTTAAACGTCATTTAGTGTTCGGTAATTGGTCCATTATAGAGTTTAATGGACCATCAGGTTGGTTTGGCTTGACATTTCAATATAGTTCAGTGTTGGTAAACCATACAAAGATTTTCTAATAGCTGAATTCGTGATGAGAGCAGTTTTTTGTTTATAGTTTATGTCAAAGTGTTGGTTTAAAACTGATTTTAGTAAGAAAGTATTGACAGTAAAAAATATTACAATAACTATCATAAAATTTTTTTTTAAAATTGGATTTGATTGGCATCAAAAGGCAATCGTTTCGAATACTTACTTGTATGGTGGCACAATAAAACTTCAAAGACAATAATAAAATTGATAGTCTTTTTTTTCTGATTTTCCCAAATTATATGTTGTTATTTTTTTTAACAAGTCCCGCGTGACGGTGATCAATTTTATGTCATTTTTTTTTCTTTTGTTTTTAATGGAAACGTGAGTTTTAATGAACCCATTTTTTTTACGGTTGAGTGTTACATAATATTTATATAAATATATATGTTTGTTTAGCGTTTTAAAAAGTACAAAAATAACGTCCATTTCGTGTTCAAAATATGTCGCGTGATCCGATTTGTACAAAAAAAAAACCCAATTCGGTTTTCATGTACTAATAAAGTATGAAATGAGAGATTTTTTTATGCAGTAAAAATTCAAGGAAATATAATATCCAATCTTATTTAATTTTAAAACATTGTTTTACCAAACAAAAACCGACTGTATGTTTTTCGAATGTTTATTATTGAAAACAATTCATTTTCTCTTCGATTAATTATACAAATTTAAAAATTACATTGCAATTTAAAAAAAAAATAACTTAATCGCCATTTTTGTTGTGTATAAAAAAATGCACCACACTAATACCTACCGCGGTTACTAAAACATGGTCACTAAACCATTGGTCTTGTATTTTTTTATCATTCGAAATTTGAATTTCCTTTTTTTATTTATTAAGTTTTTAAAAAAAAAATTCGTATTCACATTATTGTTAGAACAAAATAAATACACCCTAAATACAGTGTTTGGAAAATTCCTCTTTTTCAATGTAATACACAATGGGAATTCCCAGTCGTGAGGTATAAAAAATGCAGTAATACGCTTTCCCATTCATAATAAAAAAAATAGAAAGCATTCCAAGTTTGTTACTCTTGTTCCGAATTGGTATTAAAAAATATATATATACCTTATTACTGGGTAGCTGCTGTAAGTAAACTTACCTACTTTTATGTAGAACAAGCCCGAAATTTTGGCTCACACTATGATTGCTGTAAATAATTTTTGTTTTTAGAATAATTCTATTGCATTCCCCCATTGGGGTCATCATTGCTGATGAACAAAAAAATTGTAACGCGTTCATAATAGCATTGTTTTTTTTTTTATTATACAATTAAAATAAAAACGATTTGACAATTTTATCTTTTTGGTTATGTCAGGAGGTTTGTTTTTGCCTTTGCGACAATTTTCATCATCGCGTGTGAACTGTAATTTTATTTCAAGTGTCTTTTTTGGTTGCATTGTTTATTATTATTATTACAACAACCGTTTAGCAAGCGATTGAAAAAAACTCGTATGCAATAATATGTATAATAATCCGTTTATGATGGTGTATATGTTCGATCAAGGTCGTCGGTGGTGTTATTTATTTAAAAAAAAAAAATTATATATACATATTGAATATTTTTTTTCATACCAGTGGTTCCCAAAACGTGGACCGGTCAGGTGTATGTATGTATCACAATATCAGTATACTGTGGGAAAATATTCCAAATGCAATCATTGTTGAATTCATATAGCTAGAAGTGACTTTTGTCATGTAAAGCTTACAACAATATGAATAAAACTGCAGTTGCAGCACTGCACGGCTCGATTAGTCGATTGTAATTTTCGGTTTTTTGTCGTTTTTAACCCGACAAAACTATACTACCTACCTACTTGGCTATACTATACTACTTGTTATACTGGGTGTTCCAGCATGAACGGTAAGTAATAGGTGATTGGACATCTGTGGGACCCCCAAATAAGCCCCCCGTTTTCAAGTCAAAAATTGAAGATTTCGACAGTTAAGTAAAAAAAATAACGACTTTTAAAAAAAAAATTATTCCCTGTTATTCAGTACAAAAAGCTCACCTTAAAAGAGGGGTCACATCATTTTCAGTCTTTTTCAGCCCCTAACTCTTCTCTTATCATTTTTTTCTTACCTCTAGTCTCTAACCATTTATCTCTTATCACTAATATCTTATTATTTATTTCTTATCTCTTGTTTCTAATTATTTATCTCCAAACTCTTATCATTTAGCACCTATCTCTTATCATTCATCTCTAATCTCTCATAATTTATCTCTTATCAATTATTTCTTTTCTTTTATCTCTTATCAATTACGTCTTAGCATTTATCTTTTATCGCTGATCATTTATTTCTGGTCTCTAATCATTTTTGTCTTATCATTTTTTGAGTTAGGGGCCGAAAGGGACTGAAAATTATGTGACCCCTCTTTTAAGGTTAGCTTTTTGCACTGAATAACATGGAATGATTTTTTGTTTTTTTAGGTCATTATTTTTTTACCTAACTGTCGAAACCTTCAATTTTTGACTTATCGAAAAAATAAAAACGGGGGGCTTATTCGGGGGTCCCCCAGATGTCCAATCGCCTATTACTTACCCTTTCATGCTGGAACACCCTGTATTGTGTTGTATCAACAATAATAATTTTTTTTTCTTAAACATTCTTCCAGACGAAGAGCCGCCGGTGATCATGTCCCCGGACTCGGGCATCAACGAGCTGCAAGGGCTCAGCGTCGAGGAACAGGAGAAACAGAAAGATGAATGGCAACAAGAGCTGAACAAGGTCGAGGAGGAGATCAAGACTCTGCGCGAAGTGCTCGGATCCAAAGTGAGAGCTTCGCAAGAGCTCAGGCGAAAGCTCGGCTACACCGTTTGGCAGGAGATCACCGGTGACGTGTCGCAGGGCCTGCGCAACGTCAAAGAGTCCAACGTGTGAGTTGAAAAAGGCCGGCTCGCTGTTGTTGTATATTTTATCCGTGCTGGCTTTGGGGTTTTTTTTTTTTTTTTTTTAAACGGTTTTTCTTTAAGCATATTATTACTTTATTTATTAGTTCACCTTTTTTTAATTTTGTTTATTTATTTAGTTTGTTTTTTTTTTTTGCATTTTTTTTTTTTTTTGTTCTTTTTAGCTACCAAAATGTAGAAGAAAAGTTTAGCCAATTCGGAAAAGCTGTTGTTGACGCACCAATGTAAGTCTTTTAATTTAAAAAAGACCAAAAACACTTTTCACTGATCCTCAAACGTTTATTTTATATATCAGTGTTTATTATTTTTTTTATATTAACTACCAAAAAAAAAATATATATATATAATATATTGTATATATATATATATATATGTATATATATATGTATACATTCAAACTACTTCAACACAGCCTTCCCCCATTGACGGTGCGTTTAGCAAACTATGATTAAACGTAGTTTTTTTATTCAATTTATTTGCAAGCAGTACGATGATAATATTGAAAATTACAACACTGCGTCGACGACCATATAATTGTAATTTTGATTATAATTAATTGTGTGTGCGTAACACAAAATATGCGTTTAATCATATTTATTTGAACCGCGCCACTTGAATATAACTAACATTTTAGTAGTTTAGATAAGAAGATATATTTATATCAATTAATTTGTATATGTATATATTAGGGTGTACAAAAAAAAAAATGTTTTTTTGTTTTCTCTTGACATTATGTCCCTTGGGGTAAAATAATATTTCCCTATTCTGATATATTGTTAGAATAATGTGTTATTTAAGTATATCGGAATTCTTTGCAACTAAATGAGGAATAAGTTAAAAATATTTTAGAGTACTATGTATAACAATGTTTTCGCAAATTTTACATTCTAAGGCCTAAATTAGTAGTTGGATAGTAGTAATTTTTGCAAAAAAAAAAAAAAAATACCGGTTTGTTCTTCTTTTTCTAATGATGATTTTGTATAAAAGCAACATTTTGTTTAAAATTGATATTTATACCTTATAAAAATTAAAAACTAAAAAAAAAAAAATTTTTTGTTTGTAAAACTGATGCTCGCAACGTCTAAAATTAATTTTAAAAATCTGAAGAAAAAAAAATAGGGAAATATTATTTTACCCCGAGGAACAGAATGTCAAGAGAAGAACAAAAAAAAAAAATTTTTTTTTTTGGTACACCCTAATGTATTTATATATATATATATAAGCTTTAATGTTAATGAAATAATGTCCAAGTGTGATGATGAACAATGATTGTATTTTCTTTGCTAGATTCAACTTTTCTTTACCAGACTCGAGCGACATGCGCACCCCAACCAGGAACATGGTTCTAAAACACTGGTATATAAAATAAGTGTTTTGTGTACACACAGCCCAAGCATGCTTGCTGCTGCCCGCACTGTGGTGTCGTCGAGTGTGTGCGTGCGATCCACAGAAATATTACGCTTGATACTGTATAGCAATATTTACTAGCTGCCGCCGCCACCCTTGTACCTTATCTTATATTGTTTATATTTTTCTATTTGCACCACCTACTGTATATGTAATTCGCTTCTGTTGGCCGCGTCCACTCCTTCTAATTGGCTGTTTTTTTTTATTTTCTTCTTTTCAACACTTAGCTACCAAAACGTAGAGGGCAAATTTAAGCAATTCGGAACGGCCGTAGTTGAAACACCGATGTAAGTTTTTCAAATTACCTATTGTTGTCTGTCCAGTGTGTATACGTGTGTTAACTGTTTAAAACCGTCGTAACGTCCCATTGGAGTCGTCTCCAATGGGACAACGATGCAACGGGTCAACGTGCATGCTCCAGTGCCGCCGTCGTTTATCCGGTCGGACCTGTGTTGTAATATTGTCACAGTAGATAGAAAACATTTGTATTATTTGTTGTGACATTCTTACTTAGATCCCATTAACTGTATGGCATGTTTTGTACAATCATAAATTAAACTGTTTTTTTTAAATCGGCTCGTTGTAGTTGAACGTGTGAGGCGTGCAAGGGTTAAGCGTCTATATGACTCGGTATCTCCGGTATTGTGCCGGAGCTAAGAAAACCTATTCGTTCCGGACCGGATAAAGCGTTTGATTAGTTATTAAAATATCATAAAAATTGCTCCTAAAAGACTAAATTAAAGAGATTTGAATTTATTCGTTTATATAACAAAATACAATTTTATTCATTATTCGAATAATTTTTGCACAACTCTACCGATGAAGTTTCCTATTGTTTAAATGTGTATATAAATATAATGTATACAATTGGCATTGCTAACGTAACTAACGTGTAATTTATTTGAAAATAGTTTAACGTTATATTATTATTATTGTAATTTTTTTTTTAATAGACAGTTTTAACTATTTAATTACTAATGCGTTGCTACGGTGGAAGATTTTATTCCAGCAAGTAGTTTATCTTATAATATCCTAAACAAAGTTCGTAACGATAACGCCACTTGTACTTGTCTGAGCAATATAATAATACTTTTTATCTAACGTTATTAATATTTAAAAACTGTTGCGACAACGTTATTTCAAAAGTAGCGTTACAATTTTCATTTTGATATTATAATAATTTTTTTTTTCTATTACAATATATATATAGCTATCAGAAAACCGAATCCGTCGTGAAAACCACAGCGGAAAAAGCAACGACAATATTCGGTGGCTTCGGCAGCGGCCTCAGTTCGAAATTAGGACAGATCAAGAACTCCGAGTCGTTTCGTTCGTTCGAAGAAAAAGTCGGTTCGGCGTTGGACACCGTCAAGGTATAACAAGGCAAAACTATTGGCAACCCCCAAAATTAGATTATTTTGAATTATTATTATGTTTTTTTTTTTAAATTTTCAGACTAAGGTGGCGTCGCGTTCAAACTCTATGCAAAATTTCGACGAGATATTGGAAGAAGAGACGCGTGTGGCCAACGAAGAGAAACGTTTAAAAGAAGAACGAGAGGCGGCCACCAAATGAAAAACACACTAAACACTCCATCGTCGTTTCTCCGTAAAAATCATGCACTAAAAATTATATATGTATATCGTTTATTTTACACCGATACACTATTTTCCTCAGCGTAGCGTGTGATTTAATATTATCGAGAAAACATTTTTTTTATTGTATTTATCTCCATCTAATAATATTATATATATAGGAAGTAGATATTTTAATTATTATTTATGTTAATTGTGTATTCGGTTTGTAATTATTATTAGTTATTTTATTTATTCGTTTCTTTTTTTTTGTTAAGTATATAAAAAAAAAAAATATATTTATATTACTCGTTCTTGTTTACGGCGTAACTTAGAAATAAAAAAAACAATTACAAACAACGTTGTACAAATTAAAAATGACGAGTCTATAATATCATCGACGGTGATACATTTTGACGTTTCGGTTAGTCGAGCACGGCGTCGTTGAACAGGCTGTCGTCGACATTACCCTTAAAATTATTGTGCCTATACATTATGTATACCTCATTATATAACTTACATACACTTTTAATTATTCCATTTGTAAAATTAAAAATAGATAATATATATTTTTTAGCTATGTAATTTTTAATAATAATTTAATTTTACTAGTATCGTAAAATATTATGTTATTATTGATTTTTGTTAATTTTTAGCGTATTCTATAATAAAAATCTCATACTTACTATAACAAACGTTTGTCGTTGAATGTGTACCACTATTATTCATATCGTTCTACGACAAATTATATTAGGCTTATACAACCGAAACAAAAGGACTAATGTAAATATTTGGTATCGACACTATGTATATTTATATAAAAAAAAACTTAAACAATATTACAACTAATAATTGTTCTGGACGATGTTGCACGTAGGAAGGCCGAAGGAAGTCTGGCAGAGGTCGCATTCACAAGGCACGGTGAACTGATGCGGTGAACTACCGTGTTCTGCTGTCGGCTTGTCAACGGAACGATGATGGACAGCGTTGTCGAGAGCTGCGGCGGCAATGGATCCGGAACGGATTGATGAACGCACTTTGCCACGTCGTTGCGGTGTCTGTGCCGTATGAGTGCGTTTACGATGTGCGTTCAACGACGACAAGCTGGCGTAGGTCTTTTGACAAGAATCGCAATCGAACGGCTTTGGTTTGGCCGCCGCGGAAGACTCGCTGTTTGCCGTGGACGAATGATGATTTCTCTTGTGCAAGACCAACACGTAGGACTGAGTGAACGATTGTTGACAAACGTCGCACACAAAAGGTCTTTCGCCCGTGTGCGTTCTTCGGTGCCGGACCATGTCGTTGCGTTTGACAAAAGCCTTTGGGCAAAAGTCACACTTGTGCGGCTTCTCGCCGGTGTGCGCTCTCCGTACGTGCGTCCTCATGCTGCTCAACAGGGCGAACGCTTGTCGGCAGACGTCGCAGGTGTACGGCTTTTCTCCCGTATGCGTTCGCCGGTGCGTCTGCAACGTACCCAACTGCAGGAAAGTCTTCTGACAGATATCGCACTCGAACAGCTTTTCGCCCGAATGCACCTTTTGGTGTTCCCTCAAATTGGACTTGTCGATAAACGATTTGCGGCAAATTTCGCACGCGAACGGTCTCTCCCTGGTGTGCGTTCTCTTGTGAACTCTCAGTTTGTACGAATCGTTGAACGGCCTCTGGCAAACGTCGCATTCCAACCGTTGACGTTGGCCGCGTTTGCTCTTCGAAGCCCCCCCAAGCGGCGATGTCTGCCCGGCGGTGGTTTTTTTCGCGGCTTTCGGTACAATCGGCCTGTGCGTTAGTCTGATGTGTTTCAACAAGTGTGAACTCTTGTCGAACGTTTCTTTACACTTGGCACACTTGAACTTTTGCGGTGCCACAACAACAACAACGGCGGCGGTCGATTCGGTGTTCCGGACTGCCGGTGCCGGCGGCTCGGGCAGCGCTAACGGTACGATGGGTTGCGGGTCGATCGACGTTAGATCCGGAACATTATCTATCATGCTGGATAGCCCGTTCGTTATCATTGGTATGTCCGGCACACTAGGGTACCACGTTGGCCAATTGTCCGCATAGTCATCGGCGGCCGTCGGCGGCGGCGATGCACCGGGCAAGTCGTATTGAGCCGATGTTGTCGGTTGTTGCGTCTCTGTTGGGTTGGCCGCCGCCGCCGCCGCCGGCGTTTGACGACTCCAGTGGGTGCGCTTGTGAACGATTAAACTGGACGACTGCGTGTAAGCCTTTGGGCAGACATCGCATCGATACGGTCTCTCGCCGGTGTGCGTACGCTTGTGCGACACCAGTATGGAAGAATAAGCGAACGCTTTCGGACAAAAGTCGCATCGGAACGGCTTTTCGCCCGTATGCGTTCTTTTGTGCGTGACCAACACGGACATGCAAGTGAATGTTTTCAGACAGACTTCGCATCGGTATTGGTGTCGGCCGGCGTTGTGGACGGCCGAGTGCCTGGTCAAGCTGTTCGAAGTGGAAAACGACTTGGCGCAGACGGTACACCTGAAAGGTCGGTCGACAACGGTTGCAGCAAACGGTTTCGTCCAATCCGGCACGCCGTCGTGGGTTCCTCGGTGCCGGTCCAAACTGGCTTTCTTGGCGAACGCTTTGTCACAGGTTCCGCACGCGTGCGGCTTGTGTCCGGTGTGCAAGGCTTTGTGTTTGCGCAAGCTGTTGGCCAGCGCGAAAAACTTATGGCAAACGTCGCATTCGTACGGTCGCACGCCGGTATGGGATTTCTGGTGGTCGGCCAAGTTTGACCGATGGCCAAAACTCTTATGGCACAAATCGCAACGGTACGGTCTGGCTCCGGTGTGTACTCTCATGTGTACGTTGAGTTTGGATTTTTGTGCGAAACCTTTGGCACAGCTGTGGCACTTGAACGGTCTCTCGCCGGTGTGCGTCCGCTTGTGCACGGTCAACGTGCTGGCCAGGGAAAACGATTTTTGGCAAACGGCGCACCGGTACGGCTTCTCGCCCGTGTGAGTCCGCATGTGTTCGATCAGTTTGTGCCGCGACGAATACGGGAACGTCTTGTGGCACACGTCGCAGTCCAACCACTGTCCTTCGGGCCTTTTGGTGGTCGGCTCGCCGCCGAAAGCGTCGTCGTCGGGCTCGACGACAAACGGCGGTACGTCCGGGTCGTTGGCCGTCTCCCCGTGAAACCAATTGGACCAGTTGTAATTGAAATTGCCCACACAGGCGGCCGAAGACACACAGGCGGCGTCCCACGCGGCCGTGGTGGCCGACGACAACGACGTGATTTGCCGTGCACAGTGTTTGTTGTGGCGCGGCATGTAAGGCGTTTGTCCGGCGTGTGTGCGCTTGTGCGCTATCAGACTGGCGGAGTTGGTGAACGAGCGCGGACAGACGTCGCAGCCGAACGGCCTTTCGCCGGTGTGGATCCGCTTGTGCACGACCAGGCCGGAAGACTGCGTGAAACGCTTGCCGCACGTGTCGCAACGAAAAGGCTTGACGCCGGTGTGGGTGCGCTTGTGCCGGTCCAGGTCGCCGCTTTTGGCAAACGCTTTGGCGCAACAGTCGCACCCGTACGGTTTGTCGCCGGTGTGCGTTCGCCGGTGCGACCTCAGACTGCTGGACAACGTGAACGATTTCTCGCACAGGTCGCACCGGTAAGGCTTTTCGCCGGTGTGTATGCGCAGGTGCGTCACCAACGTGCTGAGCGTCGCAAAACGCTTCGGACAGAACCGGCACGCAAACGGTTTCTCGCCCGAATGCGTACGCTTGTGGTTGGTCAGGTTGTGCGACTGGGTAAACGCTTTTTCACAAACGTCACACTTGTGCGGTTTCTCGCCCGTGTGAATTTTCCGATGGCCCATCAAACTGGAACGACTGGAGAAACTTTTTTGGCAAACGTCGCAAACCAAAGAGCTTGTGTGCACTTTGCTGTGTCGACACAGTTTGGTTTTGTCGGTGAATGATTTCTCACAATGTTCGCAACGATAGAGCACTTGACGTTTCAAACGAGACCGTTTTGTCTGAACTGCTGCACCGGCGGTCGGGTTGTCGGTGTAACGCACACAGAATTTCAAATGCCTCGTTATTTGTGCCTTTTTCATGAACACAACGCAACAGTGGCTGCAAATATACTCTTTCGGTAAACCGCAGCTGTTGTCGTCGCTATCGATTGTTTCGAAACACAGTCGTTGTTCTTCTTCGAGCGTCGGCAATTCCAAAAACGGATCTTTTTTCATTTCCGTTCTCAGCAAACTAGTCATCGAAACATATGCCATGTCCGATACGCTGTAACAACGACAACATTGATTTTAAAATATATTATACGTTATATAGATGGTAACATTAAATGAATAGGTAATTATTTAATATAAAAATTAGAAATTAAATTTTAATAAACAATAAATAAGTCAATAGATTACAAAATTAAAAAAAAAAAAACATTTATGCCTTAATAAAACCAAATAAAAAATGTTTTTGTTGATTATAATAATTGATGTATTGAACTTAAGTAATACAATTGTATCCAATTGTATCCAATTTTAACTAAATTGTTTTTTTTCTCTCTTTTATTTTTTAATTTCTTTGTGTGATGAAATTTAAATAATTTACAACTACATATAATTGATATTTAAATTTAAAAAAAATAAGAATAGACAAAAATAGATATATTTAGGTCGTAACGTAAAATTAATAAATTGAAGTTCCGATTTCCGATTCACCCAAAAAAAAAAAATTGTAACATTTAAGCTATGCCTAACACACTCGGAACAACGAAAAAATATGAAGAGCGCCATAAGGCCTATCAGCTTTGTGTATACTAAATGGTCAAACAATACTTATGATTGTTGTATACATTTGCCTAAACCAACATGTACAATTAGTAATAGATTTTTTCCACTTAGTACTACTGTCATACACAGAAGAGGCGTCAGGTATTTTGAAAAATAACTATCACATGCAGAAGCCTTGGTTAATCAGTGGTTAATTTTAACGTCAAAATCAGTACAGAAGGAGAGAGGTCTTATTAAATTTCTGAAATATACATTTTACCTCCAGATAGACAAGTGAGAACTACACAATCAGGCACAGTCAAAGATGATGCAGTATTCCAGCGGAAATTAGACAACTTACAGTCTCGTGTTTACGTATCTTATTATGGTTAACACAAACCGATAATATTAACGATATAAAATATTAATCGTTTCTCAATAAAGTTCAGCTCTATTATTAAATTGTATTTTATGTAGAACCCGAAATAAGATGTTTACACACAACTATTGTGAGTACTTTTTGCGGCTCACTCGGTTTTTTTATTATTTCAATCGGAACTTTTAGTTTATATTGTACACAATTTTTTTTAACAAAATATTTGGGTTTTTTCTTGCCTTGCGTTCATTTAAAAAGTAAGATTATAAAAGAATATTGCAATACACAAGTTTTACACAAGGTTTGCAATTATTTTACAATGGACCACCCAAAAAATCTGTTTTCCCCTGGGACACTTAGTGTTTAAATCCGTCCCTATTCATTGGTATTCAGCGACAATTTTATAATTAATTTCTAGTGAAATATCGGTTGATTACGTACGTACTTGGTTCCGTTTTACGTCTGGAGTAAAATTTGACACTGAAATGAACAACTAGAATAATAATATAGGAACAACGGACAACAGAAATATTATTCACAAAATAATTAAGATGAGATAATATTATAGCACTGTTTGACGACCTAATAGTAATCGAGTAATATTAATAAATAATAACAATATATATTATAATATATTAAAATATAATATAAATAAAGAGTAATAGGAACCTACAAAAAAAGTAAAAAACGACTAGCTAAATAGATAGGAATAACAATCAACGGTTATCAGCTACAGCTGTTATCAGCTAACATTTGTTTACTATGATTGCGGTTACCTCGTACGTGGTTAGTGGTAACTAAAATGACACGACGTTCGTTTGAACGAGGCGGCGGCGGCGACGTGTTGTAAACATAACCTCACAAAAGTGATAAAAACTTTTTACACACAGACAAATGATTATTACTATAGCTGTATATTTATGTATATATATATATAAATCATGTTATAAGATTAACGCCGGCCGTTGTAATAATAATATCACTATTAGGTATAGTAGAAATAATAATTTTGTAAGTGACCGACCGATCAATAGCGTTTTTCTGTTGAATAAATGTTTAGTCGCCCAGTAATGGTTTGAAACGGTCGTCTTGGTGGATAATTTTTGCAGTACAACTACTCACAATTATTAATAACTCTCTACACGTAGCCGAGAACAACGTCCACCGCGATGAAAACCGGTAAAATACAACAAAAATATAATATTGGCTATAGTATTGTAATTAAATGTCTACTATTTATATTAAATATCTACTTGCCATTTTTTTTTTTTTTATGTTTGTTGCAGTTTTATCGTACGTCGTCGTCGTCGTGTTGAGCGGTTGCGTCTGCCTGTCGTCGTGTCTGTCGACCAACACGTACTTGTCGTCCAGAGACAAGGAACAGTTGAAGAGCGTTCTGATCGCCGGCTTGGACGCGCCAAACGTGTCCGATATCTACTACTCGTTGTCGGGCCTACAGCAACTCGGCCAACCGATACCCGATTCGGAGGTAACTTACGCTTACGTATTTGCTTACGTCTTTGCCGAATTTTGTATTATGTTTCCAACAATTTTATACTAAACGTTGTTTCAAAACTAGTCTTGAAATTTACACAGTCAAATATTATTTAGCATTTATCTTCATTTGTAACAATTTATAAACTATCATTCAGGATTTTTGTCAGAAAAAGTATTGCATTTTTAAAAACCTTACCTAACCCGCTTTGGATTCAGCAAAAAAAAAAATAACTTAAAATAGATGTAAATTAAGTTAAAAAAAAAAAAATTTCCTTATTGTCATCTAACTTAAGTTTAACAGAAAAACTTAAATTAGAATAAAATAGAAATTATATTTATTATTTGATGTTTATTTTTTTAGCAATTGTTTATTATAATATTTTATAAGACTTGTGCCAAAAGTGATTTTATTCCTTAAATACCATTGAAAATATAACATTTAATTGTACTTTCTTGAAAATATATTTTCATTTTTAAAATTATGTACAAATAATTACGATTGTCAATTTAGTTTATCTATTTATTTATAATATTACATTTTTTTTCAGGCTTTATGTAAAAAGTTGTTAAATGCAGTGGCCAAATCTAAAACGTTCGATACCGCGTACTTTGCGTCGAGCGCCTGGAAATTAATCGGAAAATGTTCGGGCAAATTACCAGTCGACGAATCGGTTCAGGTACAACGATAATTTTCGTTATCATTTAATTTTGTTACGTTATTTAATTTAAAAAATACATCAAAATTTTATCCAGAACGTACACGCTTTGTTAGAGAAAACCAACATCAGAGACGTCCAGATGTCTGATTTATTTTACGGAATCGGTTTGTTAAACAACGTCAATGTAAAACCGAAGGATGTGTCCAAACTGATAAGTTTAATCAAAAGGAAAATGAAACCGGACGACCCTATTACCGAGTATGACTTTGCTTTGCTTTTTTTTTTTTAAACACAAGTCTGATTTCCAGTTAATTTGTTTTATAAATTTCAGTTTCGGATACTCTATCAACTTGTTGGCCAGTCTTGGACCCGAAGCACGCTTTGGATACAACCGTTTGACCGACGCCATTATGCAAGTCGACCAAGTCGATCAAAAGTATTTGCAATTCGAAGGCGGCTTGTCCGTCACCGGTAATGTCAATACGATATAATTAATACATATAGATAAAAAAATGATTTTTTTTTACTATTATTACTTATTATTGTCGTAGGGCTCGTTTTGAACGGAATCTACAAGTTCTGCGACGCCGTACAGTGCAATTCCACGTTCCCGTTGGAAAACGACCAAGTAATAATGTTCGGCAATTATTTGCTGTCTCGTAAGTCTGTACAGACGTCCAAAGGAGCGTACTATTTGCTGTCGGCACTCAACACTTTGTCTAAAAACAACGTAATAAAAAAATAGCTGACGATCGGCGGCTCAGTTTGGTCGGTTTCTTCAATTTGCACGTCGTGTTGTTTCTCTTTTTTTTTTTAGTATCATTTGCCGATCGCCGCTTCACTGGTAAAACCAATGGGCGGACTCGATGACGTCCACAAAACTCTAGCCGTCCGATTCACCACCCTTCTTGGAGAACCTTTACCGACGACGCTCAGCGTTGGCGTGGAATCGGCCATGCTCAACAACAAAGTCGTAATGTCAAAAAATAAATTGAGGACGACCGCCGACAAGTAAAATTTTTTTGATTTAAATTTTATATAGTCACATATTGTTGTATATTTTATTATTAATTTTTTCCATCAGGACTATTTACGAGCTGGACTTCAACGACCCAGACCTGTCCACGGGCATTTACAGTCTAGTGTTGAGCGCTCAGCCAGCTCATTCGATCAAAGAGACGCTGCTGGGCAATCTGGCCATTCCGCTCGAGGTGAAAGTCGCGGCGTCGACGGTGGACATTGTCGATTTCAAAGTAGCGACAACAGACAGCGATCAGCACTCCGGACCGTCGCTTCAGTATGAGTTGGCGTATGATTTTCGTTAATCGCTCAAAGCTCTCGTTTTTCTAACGTAATTGTGTACCGTGTGTAGATTGAAATATGGCCAAAAGTTGAGCACACCGCTGAAGGCCGATAGTATGCAGAGAATCAACGTACGGTTTTCCGTTAAAGACAACGTCGCCAATAAGAACGTCCAGGTTCACCAAGCGTTTGTCAGGTTCACCAACTCGAAGAGCGGAGCGCAAAGCGTGTTCGTCGCCGAATTGGATTCGCAAAACCAATACAAACTCAATATGGTATGTACGCCGCGAATCGACGACAATATCATATTAACCGATAATGTATTATTTATCGTCGTCGTGTTACAGGACTTGGGCGTGAAAGCGGCGGCGTTCAAGCATGCGTCCGGCGTGTACGCGATGGATTTAATTATCGGCGACTCGTTGTTGACGAATCCCGTCGTGTGGACGTTTGGCGACATCAAATTGAAATTTTCCGAACCCGACACGCCCGTTGCCCACTCGTTTGAAGACTTTTACAAACCCAAAAGACTTATTTCTGTGAGTGTTTTTTTTTAAATAAATCAACGTTGTTAATGTTGTTAATAAAATTGAAATAAAAAACACCGTTGTTGTTTAGCATACGTTTAGAGAGCCGGAAACTCGGCCGCCTCGGATAGTGTCTCTGCTGTTCACAGGCTTATCGTTGGCACCTTTGTTGATCCTATTCGTTTTGGTACGTACATAAAATACGAACGGTAATAACAACAACAACAACGTAATAATTAATTATTATTTTTTTATTTTCAGTGGACAAAATTGGGAGTGAACGTAAAAAACTTCCCGTTCAGTTTGAGCGCTTTGGGTTTCCACACGGGACTGGGCGGTAAGCTAGGCGGTTTTTAATATATATTTTTTTTTGTTTTTTTTTTTACTAACTACCCTGTGTTTTTATTAATACAATAATTTTTTTCCACAGGTATTTTCGCGCTGTTTGTGATGTTTTGGTTGAGATTTAACATGTTTGTCACGCTGAAGTACCTGCTGGCGTTGGGCTTGGCCACGTTCCTGTTCGGCAATCGATTGTTGTCGCAAATCGCCCGTCGACGGAGCAAATAATAACACACCGACAGAGTGAATTTCACAATTTCCCTCCCCCGCCCCCCCCCAACTCTTTCCTTCATTCCATTGTGTTTTGCTACTAATTGATTGAAAAAAAAAAGAGAGATAATGCAAAATTAATATAAGGATATATGATTTATATTTGCTGCTGCACACTACACGCAACGTTTGAAATTAATTTTATAATATATTTTGTGATACACACAATTATTGATGAAAGTACTAAAAAAAAAAACACAAGTATACATTATATTTTTATTTTTATGTATTATTATTATATTTCTGAACAACAACAATATTGTAAAATCGTACGATCAATATGTTAATTATTATTTTTTTTTTTAAATAGTTAAATTATTTATGCGAAATTAAAACGTTTGATCTGCACGTCATGTGTATATTAAACTCCTATTTAGTAAACTAAATGTTTTTTTTTTTTCATTCTAATTTCCACCGATAACACGCAATGTATACCAACATTTTAAAATCAAATGTAGGTATAGCTATTTTTTTTTTTTTTTGAGAACCGTATCCGATACTTGCTGCACGATGGGTTATCGGCGTCCGGGTGTGCTTAGAGATAAAATAAAATACTATAGGGTCATTCCACGTGAAGTCACTTAATGGGTGTGCGACTATACTTAAAAAATGTTTGAAATTTTTAGAATAAATTCTTTATAGGTCCTTAATAACAAAAAAAATTAAAAAACTATTTTAAAAATGTAAATGGAAATCGTGTATACTTCCAATAAGTGTAAATCGTCAAATTTGAACGCTTACCACTGATGTTAGAATAATTTCTCCATCACCAAACTTTTACTAGATATTCTACTCACTTATAAGTATTGCATAATTTTGGAATAATTTTCGTTCAGTCACATTTGTGTTGTGGGTCATCAAAATAGGTAGTTTTCAGCAAAATACCCATGTTTGAATTAATAGCAAAAAAAAAAAACTTAATTGGTTCAAAGATGATATGGGTCATAAGAACATAACTTAAATATTATATAAACAAAGTATTTATACTTAATTTTTAACTCTGACCCCAAAAAAAGTTTTTGAAAAATTTTAAAATAATTTCCAGGGTTAAAAACTAAAAATGTTCTTAAAAAATGGTTAAGGGGATTGCATGCGGTTGGTTTTTAAGGAGTTTTGTATAGGCAATATTTAGGAAAAAAGTGGTTATAATAAATTTTGATCGTGTCAATTAATTTACCGGTTGATTTGTATAAGCTTCGTGGTATTATTTTTAATTAAAATTATTTTGTCTATGAGTAAAAACCATTTTAGTTAATATAACATACATTTTTTGTTTAGAATTTCGAACATTTTTGAAGTATAGTCGCACACCCATTAGGCGATTTCACGTGGAATGACCCTATATCTTAACTAACAGGGTTTTGAAAAGAATTAAAAAAAAGAAATGTTTAATTTTGTGTACCTAAGTGAAATATTTTTGATGATTGAACACAAATAGAAAACTGTTTTTGGCATTTGTTGAAATCCGAAAGCGATTTATAGTCAGCTACTTTTTTTTTTTTTAATTTTCATCAAAACATTTTACTTGGGTACACAGCTTTATATTGTTATGATATTTTTAAGTGGCTCGAATAGCATTTTTTGTGTTTTTAAATCTCGATTTTAGAATTCCCATCAAGTTAGGCCACTATTTAATTTGTAAGTTAAATACACATTTGAGGTTTTTTTTTTTTTGGTCAGGAGCAGGATGTTCTCAACTCAAGTAAAATGTATGAAATGTGCGAATAATACACAATAAACACAGACTTACTATAGGTTATATTAAATTAAAAAAATCTAAAATCCTACTCTT
Organism: Adelges cooleyi; assembly: GCF_023614345.1. Lineage (NCBI taxonomy): Eukaryota > Metazoa > Arthropoda > Insecta > Hemiptera > Adelgidae > Adelges > Adelges cooleyi. The sequence continues at coordinate 640,592 of NW_026095751.1, forward strand.
GTTGTAGTAAACACACCGGAAAAATTCAAAAGTTTAAACCCAACCAATTCCACGTGGAAAAAAGTCTGCGAAGAAGTTTCCCAAAGACCTCGTAAGAAGTCGCCTAATACTATTATAAGTGTGTAGAACTTCCTTTACATATATATTTGGTTTTGCATCATATTACTCGTAGTATATACACTGGTAGTGGCCAAAGCTTTTGCATGTCTTTCTGAATAATTATAAATTTGAAGTGCGCCAAAGGGGGGAAACGAAAGGGATCAAATAAATATCTGAAAAATGTTGGGAATTTTTTTTACATTTGTCCCAACATATAAGGACCACCTCAATGTACTTGCACGTAATTGTTTTGTGGGTACGTAGATTACCTACATAATTTACAATTTTTTTTAAAATTAAAAATAAAAAAATCTACTTTTACCGGGAAAACCCCGAAAAAATAGCTAAATCTATCGGTTCTAAATATTGATATTGATAACAGTGATAACAGTTATCACTAACAAGAAGTCTCTTCTACCTTATCTTATAGGCCTTATGGTGTAGAATGTTAAGCATTTCCTTTACAAACGGCAAGCAAAAATAATACATCTAATATTATAACGGACAGATTGTAGTATTATAATTTATAGGTACATATTTTTTATATTTGATATTATTATTGTTATTATTTTTTTATTCGAGTAAACTTGTTTGCCGACCGTTGCCCTAGGGTTTTTAATTTTTATTTTTCATGACCTTCGTGAAACCCGTTTTGTCGGCCGTCCGAGACTGTGTTGTATTATATTTTATGGTATTTTTATTGTTAGTGTTTTTTTTTTTTTTTATGGAAAATAACTCAATTTATTTCCGAACACTATTAGTGTGCCTATTTTAAAATATAATCCGTAAGCACCTACCTACACCCGTTTGTAGGCCGTCTTAATTTTAAAATTTATATCATATTTTAATGTTAATATTCTTACAATATTATATTACACAGTACAATATACACGGACAAACCGGAAAGTGTAAGTATACATTGACTAAATACATATATAGAAATTATAATTTAATAGTAACATACAACTATAAACTATAAAAACTATGATTATACAAAGATAATATATTATATGTTTAATGGAACTGTTAGTTAGGTTAGGTTATTACATAGGTTAGGATTGGCAGTTATTACCTCTATCACACATTTTCTTAAATACATGCATTTTAGAGTGGACCAAAAACATTTTTTTTTGTTCTTCTCTTGACACTATGTTCCATTGGGTAAAATAATATTTCCCTATTTTTTCAGATTTTTAAAAATTTGTTTAGAGGTTGCGAGCATCAGTTTTAATATTAAGAAAAATAAAATAAAAATATATTTTCAAAACTTGTCTTTTGTTTTTTTTTTAAATTAATTTTTTTTCTGATCTATTGTTAGAACAATGTGTTATGTAAGTATATCGGAATTCTTCGCAACTAAATGATGAATAAGTTAAAAATATTTTATACCCCTAAAAAAAATATTTTAGGGTACTATTAAGGGTATATATATATATATCAATATTTTTGCAAATTTTACATTCTAAGGCCTAAATGAGTTGGAAAGTAGTTTTTTTTTGTAAAAAAAAATAATACTGGTTTATGCCTCTTTCCCTAGTGATGATTTTGTATACAAGCAACATTTGTTTAAAATTGATATTTATACATTAAAAAAATTAAAAACTAAAAAAAAAAAATTTTTTGGAAAACTGATGCTCGCAACCTCTAAAAATAATTTCAAAAATCTGAATAAAATAGGGAAATATTATTTTACCCCAAGGAACATAACGTCAAGTTTTTTTTTTTGGTCCACCCTAATGTATTTACTGGGAAAACTTATATGTAGATTATGAGCATAGTATAACTGAAATCCTTGTCAATTTTAGATATTATAATAATAAATCCGCAGTCAATAAAGAAAAAAAAAATTGTAATTCCTGCATTGAGATGATTTTTTATTGGGATTCTAAAAACCTGAAAACTTAAAATTAGCGTTTCATTTGTTCTAAAATACAAAATATGTAGATGCCTATTTTGAAAAGCACTAATTTTATACTTTAAGGTTTATAAAATATACCTCAAGCCCCTTCTCAACTTTTCCCTGTTGTTTTTATTTTCTGAATACTCCATTGCTCCTATCCTTGCCTCGAGATGGTAACTGTGAGATGGATTTTGATCAGCCAGGTTTTATTTCACTTGATTTGTCATGAAACTGGTTCTCTATCTATCTATCATGTTCAGAGATAGTCAAGACTAATACAGTGTGTTCGAAATGTATAAGAACATAATGTTATGTATTATTTGATTGAATTAGGACACCTAAAAATTATTATTATATTATATTGTAACACATATGTTTCCAATTGACCTCATATAAGGTACCTGTATTAACTCATACAGTAATCTGTATAATATTATGGTAGTGTATGAATGTGTAAAAGTATTTGAAAATAAACACCTCTATTTAAGTCTGTATTATTGCTTGTATAAATGGGTAATATATTTTAGGCGTTATTTTTTTCACAATAGAAGTATAATTTTTGATTTGGAACAACTGGAGATTAGAGGGTTCTATACCCTACTTATACTATGCGACTAGAAGGTGAACAGGAAGCATATATATTATTATATTAACCTTCGTTGTGATTATTCACTTACATTCTATCCATTGGATAATGGTTATTGGACAAGGAGGGAGGGGGAGGGGCGTTTTGCTAGGCCCCCAAACTTTTAGTAGGATAGATTTCTTTTTACCATCTGGATTTTGCCATTATAGTAGTTACTCCAAGTATAATATTATAAAAACTCAAAACTCTATAAGACAGGCCTTTTTGGAGAGTGATCTTTCTTGAAAAACATACGTCATAGGTTTGAATAATTTTTGTTTGGACACTCTTAGCTGTAAAATTGTATTAAAATTTATTAAAAATACTTGCTGATAGAATAACTGAAAATTCAAAACCTAATGAAAATAACTATGGGGATATTTTGTTTTTCTCGGTTGGCTACACTGTCAGATCGAACAAAGTCCGTTATAAAGTGTTATTATTGATAAGCTCGGGTTTAGCAAGCTTGTTAAAGGTAAGTATTATTTACACACTAAGTTAAACTTTAATACTAAAAAAAAATTGGTGTGTCATTTTAGTGTCCAAGCTGTGATTAATTAACTTGTATACTGTTATTAATTTCTAGTTGACAACAAAATAATATACTTAACCTACACCTTAACCTATGTGACTTTGGACAGACATGTTTTTTTTTTTTTTAATAAAAGGGTGAAAAAATAAAAAAATGTCTTGGAAATTTAATATTTGGGTCAAGACTAAACTTCCAAGACCTTTTCCAGTGCTCTAGTAACATTCCTATCTCTGCTCCACTATCTCTATTAATACTCATTGCTATCAAAATATATAAATAGAATATGTCGACACAACTCACAAGTGTATAGTACCTATGTAATAATAATCATATTGTCAAGCGAAACTGAAAATCTATTTGTACAATTAAACGAAACGAAGAAGAAAACTTGAAGTATTGTACGTATTGTGTGTAATTAATAGTTTCTTGCCATTTTTAGTAGGTAGTTTTATCCAAAACTAGTATCAATAACGCGTGTGACAACTTTCTTAAGACCATCTTATACATTATTTACTACCTTATATTATTTATTATATAGATTATACACTACAAGACCGCACAGATGCACATCTCTTTGCAGTAAAATGTATCCAAATAGTAGATGTATAGCTATGTAAAAATACCTTAGAAAAAAAGGTTTTGATAATTTTTTAACTTGATTTCCAAAAATTTGCGGTTTTACATAGTCCTTGGCAATAAAAAAATTTTAAGGAGAAATTTGGATAGTTTTGGCCCTTGTCTATATGCTTCTGTCTAATTTTCACATCTCAAGTCCTAAAAGTTGACAGGAAAAAAAGTTGAAATAAAGAACAATTTTTCCACCCCTACCCTAGAAAAGGGTATGTCTAAAGAATATTCCATACAACAAATTTAGACCTAATTGGACTATTTAAAAAAAAAAAAATTACATTGCATCATTATTTCAAGTTAAAAAATAAGATGTACAGTTTTTCTCGATTTTTTAGGGAAGTGGTGAATCTTTTTAAATGTTCAAGCCAATTAAGTGCCAGTTAGGATCTGCCTGTGATCCAATATAGGTAGGTTTGTGTTGGGAGTTGAGTTATCCGAATAAAAAACGTCCAACTCTAATTATAAGGCTCTAACAATAATTTGTATCTGGTAATATCTTAGGGCCGTATATTCATAGTCGGTTCTTAAATCTTATCTTAAGTTATACTTTCAAAAGTAAAGCTTAATCATAAGTGTTCATAAACAGGTTAAAGTAAAGTGCTTTTAATTTACTTATTATTATTTTTTAAGTAGGTAGGTGGTATACTAGATTAGGTTTGTATATATTATCAAAACATTTCCTATCTTTCCTCACAACAATAATTGTTGTAAATATAACTCTCTTTAATTAGGTTCGTTATCCAATTCATATTATCGTACAATTTACATTTATAATATTCTATAATAATATTTAGTACAGTTGTTTTTGAAAATCTATCAAATAAATAATATTATGTTAATTTTTAAAAATATGTAATTTAAGCGATTCAACATTAATTGGTTTTTTTTTCTGATCACAGACATAGAACACAGACGTTTTGTTAAAATGAAAATTCGTGAACCATAAAACGAGCAATACAACAGTTTTGAGACATTTAAAATTTAAATTTAAAAAATGCTCAATATTTGAATAAATGACACTATTTTGTTCGCAGCCAACTCTGAAGTTAATGTTATATTATGAAGAAAGGTACAATGTGGAAGAATATAATATACACTTACATCATCATGCCATCGTGGTAGCATGAAATAATAGAGATATTGAGCTAATATTACTATAGTATTACTGTTGCATTATAACATAAAAAATTGCATCGAAGCTAAAAATGGTATATTTTATACTAACTTTACAGGTAAATTTTGTAGATTAAAATTCGATATTTTGACATAATTTGTATATATTTTCATATTTTTTAGACCTCCATGAACAATATGCTATGATTAAAAATGTTTAATTAAAAAATTACCTTAGCGTTTTTTTTTTTTTGTTATTTCTTTCCACCCAATACACATAATAATATATTTTTTTCTTTTGAAATCATTCGGTCTCTCCCACCCCAGTGCTGTGCCCGTCTTAACCTGAATATTATACCTACCTATCTACCTACCTACCTTCCTACCTGTGTCCGACGGCAGCAGCACAGCACAGCACATACACACACACACCATACCTAATAATATTATTCATTATACATTTACTATTTAGTCGGTGGCCGCATTCCGTGTCGCGCAGTCGCATAGCTGTTGCTGTTCGGTTGTTTTCCATGTTTTTTTTCCCAGTCGTCGACGATTGTGAATTATTGAATACACAAAAAGAAATATTCGATTTGAAAAATTTTTTCTAAACTGTTTTTTTTTTTTTTTGTTAAGAACCGATCGACGAATTCGCGACATCCGAAAATGCCCATTTGCGATGTGTTCAAAATATTATTATAATAATCATACTAGGTACTACTATTAACACAGTGTAATTTTTCTTTGGGCGAAAATAAACACAAACGACACACACACACAAGACACCGTGATATTTTCCAATCGTGAGTACCGCAATTATTATTATTATTATATTATTCTACTGGTTAAATGTTAGGCAGGACACACTATTTTGGCACACTATTCAAGTCACTTATACCGCTTGTTTTTTTTAATTTAAATAAAGATTAAAAAAAAATTAAAATAATTATTCTCAACATCTCTGTGTGTGGAGAAAGACAAGTTTATTGTGTGCTAAAATTGCTTTTAAATCTCTGTCGAGGATGCTGCGATAGTGTCAACGTTGATTTGAGATTTCCAATTGCCCAACTATAATAAACAAAAACAAGTGCAACGATGGATGGGCATGATACAAGTGTACTTATTTTTTGTATTTTGCACCTCGGTTTTAGGATTGGTACAAAATACATAGATTACTTTACCAGTACTTGGGCATTGCATTGTTTTTGTTCAACACTCGATTACCGTACCTACCTAAATAATAATTATCGATTGCTCTGCGTGAAAATATAAATTCCAATCATCCGTATCATACACAATTTGGACAAAACATAATAATATAACAGTGCGCTGCTATGGCAGTTGTTCGGTATTTGGTTCAGTTACAGATGACATTGTTATACCTACACGTATAGCAATACATGTTACCTAGCGGTCTAGTGCTTTGTCAATTATCTACATTAACGGGTATTGCATACATGGTCTTCTTCGAGCAGTCGCCTGGTGTGTAGAGGTACCAAGTCTTGAACTTTAGATACACTTGGGTTCATCTTACCAAAACTTGTGTTATCACTAATCCCCCCCCCTTTTTCATCCGCCCCTGAAAATGTCCAAAATCGTCTGATCGACAAACTATACAATATAATTAAAATCCCATATTTTTTTCTACTAATATTTATAAGCTTAATGTCAATCCGTGTTTAAGTATACGATATGAATATTTTATTGGCGCTGTATTGGAGATACCAATAATTCTACAATCGGTTATTTTTACTCGGCGTGATTAATAGTAGACATTTTTGTATGTTTTATTGATAAATAAAAAATTACAAACAGCGAGTGCGACCATTTATAGATGGCCAATACTTGAACTTACAATACTACACCTTATATGGTTTAAATTACAAGGTAAAAATAGATAGGTACAATCGATAAATAAATCATAATGCAATAACAACCGAAATACAATTTATTATTAATGTGATGCTGTTCGTACCACCTATTATATGATATGAGCTCTTGGCCAATGTACCTAAAGTACACACTATAAATTTAATTTATGAATAATCTCTAATCAAGCCGTATTTGAGGTTGAACGCAAAATGTATGCGTTCAACGTGTCTGTTTGAACCAATATGGATTAATTGTTACATGTAGAATTCGACTTGGGCGAGTTCGAAGTTGGAAATTGCCAATACACGAGTCATGTTGTAGTTTAATTTAATAAGAATAAGTAATAACCAAGTCTGTAAAAGGATAAATTATTTTAAGAACAAAAAAAAAAAGAATACAAGTAATTGGGCAAGCAACTAAAATACAAATTGACTGTAAACGTTTGTTTTTGTCTATCACTCAAAAAACGCTTTTAGAATTATAATTGTACAGATGAAATAAATGAGCTGTTTTTTCTTTCTTGGTAAATTTATAATAGTTTGAAAATGGCAAAACACACGTGCCAACCTCCTACGATGGAAATGTCTGTTCATTTGTACCTAATGTATTCATTCTACTAATTTTACTCCTACGAAACGGCGCGTGCTTGTTTAACATCTAAAAACATAAATATTTATCATAATCACTAGTCCCAAACAATACGCTTACACTAATAGTAGGAGAATATCAATTATAATATCGTACGTTCCGTTTTAACGTCATAATTATTAATTTAAGACCTTTTGCCGGGCTGAACTTGATGTTATATTCATAAAGTCAATTTTTCGGCCCATAACCGGCCGCTTTCATTCAAAACAATTTCTTTACACACTTAGACTGTGATTAGCATTTAGACGGGCCCAAACGGTGTGTTAATATAAGTGAATATATATATAGTATTGTACGTGTGTGATTGTAAAACTGACAACAACAATAGGCCATTGGGAGTTGGATAGGTAAATATGTTAACGAAAACGGTAAATACCTTTGTAATAATGTCCTAAGATTTGGAATTAGAAAATCTCATTGATTGATCGACTATGTCGCACAAGTCTAAAGTTGATGTTTTTGTATTTTAATAGAAACAATCTCTCAGGGTCCGCAGAGACTTAAACGCCCTTACAAGTATATTTGTCGGTAGGCCCGTTGTGGCATCGTCGCCGATGTTGTTTTATTGTTTTATTATTGTTGTTGTTATAACCCAGTACAACCATATATATATATATATATGTAGATATTATTATGGACTGTCAAGAGGCCGAATACAACAGAGGAATTCACCTTGTAACCTGTTGCCCGGCCTTATAGTCGTCGGTATATTATATGCCAAACCGTTAAAAATCTGCCGTCACCGTTGCCCGACGGAGAGAGACCACTCCTTCCCTTCGTTAAAGAGTTGTTTTTCTCTTTCGATGCTCCTTCCTTTCCGCCGTTTATTAATACCGCCGCCTGTTCGACTCAGTGGTCTGCGGAATTTTTTAATACCCATACGATTAATAATCGAGATCCGAAACTGGTCAATGAAGAGAAGTCCAGAGAGAGAGAGAGAGATAGAGAGTGAGACGATTCACATACACACACACACGAGATTGATCGTATCCACTTGTGAGTGCCACAACGTCAACTGGGTCAAGGATTTAATGAAGAAAAAATTTTTAAAAAAACAAACACCAACTCTTACCGCAATTACAATTATTATTGTTAAAAGTGTCATTGCCGAAAAGTGAAAATTATCAAATATTTTTTTGTCCAATATAAATTCAGACAGTTTGACGATACTGTATCATGTTACACCTACCTATTTACACATTTAACCGCATTGTTCTTGTTAAAAAATTGTATAACACAGCGTGTTAGATTAGGATTAATTTCGAGAAAAAAAAAATATTATATATGATTATTTACAACAAAAAATGAAAATCCTAGACACCGTGTGCACCCGGCGTAACGCCGCAATACACAACATAATAATATTATAAGATACTGTGTTTTCTTGAACGGTTTTTTTTTTAAATTTTTTTAACCACATGAGACTGTCGCGAGAATGTTAAATTTGTCGTTTTACTGTTTCTCGTTATGATTTGAATTTGTCTGGTGATATGACAGTGCAATGAGAGGCTATTTGGAGATGGTCTTGCATCTTTGGCGTGGAGTCTTAAGGCGGGGATGGCTTGGAAATCATAAATACTATTATATCGATCACTTCTCGTTAGTGAAGAATTTTGCAAACAATTTTCTACGAATACTTTCTTATAAAAAATTACCGTCGTAATGACTCTGCTACTGACTTATCGACGGTTGTCCGTTTCTTTCAGCTGGTTAGGTCGTCGAACATCTTGTGGACAAAACCGAACATTCTGTTTGAAAACCGCAGTCACCATTATTTTGGTACCCGGTTGAATTATTGCATAGCTTCTACATAAACGGTAATTAAAAAGAGCGGACTCCTTAAAAAAAAAAATTATATACTATCAACATACTATTGTATGTTTTTGCCAACTAGAGCTGTTATAAATGATTTGTTTTATACGCTTGTAATCGATTTCTCTGGCGTCTCAAGGTCCTTAATAAAAATTAAAAAAAAAAAAAAAAGTTCTACGCTAAACACGGTTGTGTCTTGTAATACTGAATGATATTAAACCCCCTCGTGCATTCTACTGTTTCCCGGACGGTGTGAACTAATGTAGTAACGCGAGATTTTTTATTTTTATTTTGTCTTATTGATTATAGGTGGCAAAAAAAACAACGGATGACGATTCACATTTCGGATAACGGTCGACCAAAAAAAAAAAAACCTTGGTCGTCGCCTGACGTTTCGTAATATTTAAATAGTAGGTAGAGGTGCTCTCGCGGCCATTAAAATCGTGAAAACGTTGCACACACCATTCCACACACTGTTGTGTTACGTTGTACACATTATGTATAATATTACCATCAATGATTGTATAGTATCCCTTTGGATAATTTAAACGACATAACGTTTTGTGGGAACATTCTCGATGGACAAATTCGACTTGACCTCATCGACCTTGCATACAAGAGTTGGCCAATAAATAACAATATAAAACGCTACAATATTACTTCATACATCGTCTGTGCTGTGTTTAGATGATAGCTATAGATCCGCGACGACAAAGTGATATTATTGTGAGATCTTCTTACGCACCTATGTTTACAATTATAATTTTACTAAAAATTTCTCGATTAGCCGAACGCGAGCACCGTCTCATACTAGACCGTTTACATAATTATTATGTTGTTTGTCCGCGTTCTCATAACTCTTTTGGTCATACTCGCTGAGTGTATTAAAAAATAATAATTCATCCTTTTTTTCCGCCTACCTACCACCATTTTTTTGTTGTTTCACACGACGCCGTGTGCATCCATCACAGGCGAAAGTACAAACAGAGGCTTGTCTTGTGAATCCATCACACACCGTAGACCATAACGATGATGCAATATGACAATTTCTAGGTACTCGATGGCCTATGCGGTTCATACGGAAGTGTGTACACGACGGTTATCCAGGAACTATCCATTTGCTGCCCTCGTCGCCATCACTATCCCTCGTGCCACATCCCCTTCCATTTCATGAAATTATAAATCATTGTTATCAATAATTTGGTAAGCAACAAAAATGATCGTTCATAAGATCCGCCGCCCTAAGATTCTGTCGGTTGCATCGCTTAATTAAAATATTTTATTCGTTAACAATGTATGTACATCCTGGACAAATGCGTTATAGTTAAAAAAAAACTAATCAGACGTGTATTCAGTCATATATCGAACATCTGTCAACCATAATATAATTATCCGACCCTGAGATCCGTGTGTAGTATAGGCATGCCCGGAGCTTAAAAATTGTGATTATCTTTTATTACCTATTTGTTATTTATGATTGAAAAATATCAACTAAAATGGAAAAAAGAATAATTCAAGGTCATTTTCATCACAACTATTAGAACAAAGAACCATTGTAGTTGTAGAACTCCTGTTTGATTTCCAATTTTTGCTATCAGAATTTTCAGATAAAACGGTCATTGTATTCTCCCAAATGAGTTCCTACAAAAAAAAAATAAAGATTCGCAATGATCTCCTGAGTGAAATTGATAATAATTAATAACAAACCTAGGTCTTTCTAATAGTACACCTTAACGGCATTGCAAACGCACTGTTGGCTGTGGCTTACCTGTTGTTATTATTATTTCGATGGCATATTGGTAGCAGGTGCATTCCATAGTGGGTGACTAAAAAAAAAAAAACGCATTTATAACTCAGAGCACGGATTAACAAAACAATAATGATTGTATTGCTGCTAGTAATAATAATATTTATAAATATTGTGTTACATAAACAACGTATCGGTTTTCCATTTGGCCCTACTTATTGCCGGTGGAAGAGTTCAGCGTAGGTAGGCACTTATTGTTCTCTAGGTATTTCCTTCGGACGTGATCCAAGTACGAAAATAGCACTTGAGCGCAGTGTGCCTTGCCTGTACGCCCATCGAAAAGCTAGAACCGTCGAGAACTTGAGATAATTGTACATTTTAAGTGCGGCAAAGTGTCAAGGTTTATTTTCAAAACGATACCGCTGGAATTGATGAAAAATGTCCCCGTCCGGGAGACAGCCATTTTGTGTACCAAAATTTCATGGAAAGTAAAAATGCTACGTTACTCTTCCACGATACTTATTAAAATGTCAGGTTGGGCGATGACGAACAATAAATGTCATGGACAAAACAACATAACTGTTCACAAAATGGCAGCCCCCTACTGGTGACAATGCTCGTTCCATATAGGTAATGAGTTCAGTGGGCTCTGTAGCAGCCATATCGTTTGCACGTAGATAATGATGCTGCGAACATTTTTCTTTTTTTTTTTTTTCGCTTGCCGTTCGCACAAAAACGAATAATAGGACACTTGCTTTGTCGGCGGCACGGCCTATGGTAGATGAATTCATTCACAGTGTGCATACAACATAATACACCAGTAGGTTAGGTCCGCGGTTGTCTCTATGACTAACCGTAAAACCCGCGATAATCGCTAACAAATATTTAAACTTGCAAAGCAGATAACGCCGGTCTTACTTGGCACTTGACACGTAATACGGTTCATCGACTCACCGAGGTGTAGGTATTATCATGTCTAACACAAACAGTACAGCGTGATATTGAAAACTGTCATGGCCATTGGATTCCGTTCATTTTTTCTAGCCAATTCATCGGGTAAATAAAGTAAAACATTTATACAACATTATTAGAATGACGTTTACATATTTTTTGTTCTGAGAAAAAAAAATGGCCGATCTAGTGATCTGATTTTCCGACATGTTATGTGTCTTTGTTGGGTTTATTATATTTTTTGTGGTTTGTCAACGTTTATCGATAGTGCTTTATAACTGCTATTATAATTTGTATTCCATACAAATCTGGAACTAATTTCGTTTCGACTTAAATTTTTGTAGATGTTTTTCTCGGTTTTGGCCGAGGGGGGTGAACTTTTTAGGTTTATGTAGTCGAACATACAGGACGATGTCTGGATGTATAGACTTGTCCAGACACAAAAATAAATAAAAATACAAAAAATACTTTCTCAGCTTCGCGTCAAAGCTAAAATTGGAAGAAAAATCCACCAGTTGAGTTTGTAAACACCTAACCTATTTTCTCTAAGACAATTAATCGAATGTTGCATATTGCATTACAGTTGAAAAAGGTGGGGTTGAAATCGAGTAGAATAATATCAGCGTTGTCTTCATCAATATCGCGAAATATGATGTACATTTTTATTTTTTAAAGAGGAGCTTATAGAAATCATTCGGTAAATCACAACCGATGACTGTAGGACTGTGAACTACCAGTGACACTAATCCCGTTTAAAACTAGTACAAAAAATGTACAGTTTATTATTGTTGTTATTAAATAACGATAAACATATTTAGCAATTAATTTACATAACTATTTAAATGCATATAAAAATTACTAATCGCGTAGTTTTATAGTTCAGTGTATAATGTAATGTGCACATTACCATAAAAACATAGTTGACCTAGTGTTTATTTGATCGTTGAATATGATTACAGCAATGTAGGTAATAATAATAATAAATAATCGACGCATATAAAAAAAAAACACGTGTACAACCGTAATGATATTTATAGGTTTTTGTTAACTGGTCTGACGTGCAAAAACGAACATACATCACCCCAACACTGATTTTAAATAGTCCAAATTAAAATAATCAAAATATTCTAATTAAGCACCTAACGGATTTATTGGCAATAATAATAATAATTAGGAAACTATTAACTGTTAAATTTGTTCGATTTTCGTCGATAGAAATCAAACGCAAAGCAATTTCTGGTAAGAAATTCTACGCCGTCTCCGGATCGCTGTGGAAGTCTCCGTTTTACATATTATTATACACAAATAATAATAATAAAAAAAACGTCGTTAATTTACATAGACTCGTTTGACGACTGTTTCGATTCGTACTTGACCCTCACCCGTGTCGGGTGTCTCCTGGTCGTATAAAATATTTCTCGAACATTGGCAGACGTTCAACAGAGCACATATACCTATATATTATACTATATTATTGTTGTGTCACAACTCGTTTGCCGGTAACGTGCCCGATATTAAGTATACTTAATATTAGTGTGTTAGGCTCAGAACACCGCTACAGCTATGCGCGTTTCGGCTGGTCCGATAGATTACCATTGTGGTTATAATAATTAGATTTATCATAGAACATATTATAGTAGAACTGCTGTGGGAACAGCGGGGGATCGCAGTAGTCCTATATTTTAAACGATTTCGAACAGAGAATTTACCAGTGATTTGCTGCCAATTCAAATCGCGCGCAAATATTTTCAGCCTTCTTCTTCTCCTCCACTTTGCCCGATACAAATTGGGTCGGCCAACTAAATCCTGTTTCTCCACGAATCATGTCTCAATCGTCTCTATTCAATTTCCTAGAGCAAGGGTACAGGAGGAGAAGCGGTTGGGATAGTTATAAGAGGAAATCCTAAATCCCCGGATTAGCTGATAAGAGAATCAACTGATAAGGGATGATTGATAAGGAAAACCAGCTGATCATAAAGAATGTTCGAGATCCATGTCTTTCATTCCAGCAAAGGATTGAATCAAACTTGGAGTTTCCTGTTTTGGACGTAGCTCTAAATGCAACTCACAGCATATCTTTTATCCGCAAACGATTAGAAAACAAAAACGGATATGTAAAATAGCAATGAATTTATATATTATCATATGTATTAATAACCGGTCACGAGAGTACCGTTCAGCCGTACCCGACCTAAATTCGATCTTGACTTAATGGTGGTATGAATCTTGTACGACACAAGGATTTTTTTTTTTAAAAAACAAGTATTTGAAATGGGTTATGCAAAAGACCGGCCGTGATAAATGGAAGTGAGATTTGGACATTTACAAAACAGATGGAGCTGCAACTAACGAGACTGTTGAGGTGGATGTGAGGAGTGGTCTTGGTTTGATAGAATTAAGAGTATAACAAGGATAGTTTGTTGTAAGTTGCACCATTAGAGGGAAAAATTTGAGAGAATAAATTGAGTTGGTTTTGGACAGCATGCAAATTAGATATGAGGGATTATTGTGTTGCAGATGAAGGATTAAGGAGTGAGATGATTTAGCTAGCTGGCCGATCCAGCATTAATATAAATATTACACGAAATAAGATGAAAATGTACAAACGGGACAAAACTAAATGTGAGAAGAAGGTAACTGACAAGACAGATTAGGTTAGGTTAGGTTCATTACGACCTTTCCCTTGAAGGAAATCCATTGGATCCTGAACACATCTCTTATCAGTATATTCCACTGAACTCTAATATGGAACGTTTTTATGTAAATTTCATGGAAAGTAAAAATGCTACGTTACTTTTTCAAGACACCTATTACAGACAATGCGCGTTCCATACATCGAGTTCAGTGGTATGTTCTCTTATCAGCCGAATTTTTTTTCACCAGCTATCCAGGAATTATCGAGTGCCCCCTTGCTTTCCATCCCATCTGCACCACGTCCAGATAGTGTTGACTAACCCATCACCTTTGTGCCAGCAGAGAAAACGAACAACGGTACACAGCGCGGCAATAACATCAACAAAAATAATTATAATAAAATAGATGGTACTGTGCGACCAGTGAGCGCTATCGACGGGCACGTCTGTCGGTTCGGGGATTTTCTTTTCGGACATCGGATATACGTGACCGAATCCGATGAGCCCGAACAGAAGGCTGACACGGTCGTGTGGTCTTGGGGTATATTTTACACGACCGCCGGTCATCGGGCCGCCAACATACACACATAATGAATCCAAAATATGTGTGCACTGTTCACACAAACTGATTAAATCCAACCCGAACCCGGTCGTGAACGGAACGTGTGTCGTTAAGAGGATTAAGGCAGACGCTCCGCCAACGACTGGTTTGTAATCTCAATGTTTACAATGTCATGTTTTATATTTTTCTACCAAAAAAAAAATATATATATATGTATATATCTATCGTCCTGACCCGTCCAACGTATAAAGTATTATCGCTTTTTTAGGGTGTTCCGAGACGTACACAATTATATAATATATATATATATATATTCGTAATTGTGTACACAGGGTTGGTTCGCTGTAAAATTCTTGTACTTTGGTACCCACTGTCGTGCGAGCACTTAAGACTATATTCTAATGACAGACGAATAGATAAATCTGCAATCGGTTAACCAAAACACCCTTTTGGATGTTATTGGATCCAATGTGTTACCGCTGAGCTGGATGTATATAAAACGAGAATGAAAAATGTTCAGCCATTATTTTGTGTACCAATTTCATGGAAAGTAAAAAATGCTGCGTTACTCTACCATGTTACATATCTAAATGTCAGTTTAGGTGATGATAACACGATGTCAACTAAATATCACGGAGAAAACAATATCAGCTGTTCGCAAAATTGTGTTCAGTGGCCATTACAGATGGATGTGTTACAATTAAATATTATTTAATCGAATGTGTGCTGATTCGAAACAAGACGGGCAATCACCGTGACGTTGTTCTACGGTGCAATAACGTTGTGCAATTCATAAAACGTACCTACCTATTTGCATGTAGATCAAAAAAAAAAATATATATATATATATATATCTCAACGGATGATTTCGTCATTCTTCGCTTGTTGTTTTATAAATGATCTACATTTTATTGGATTTTTTTTTTTTTATTATTTGTGCCGTTGCCCTCTGTAAACTTTCCACACCAATAGTCTGAAGTGTTCGATCCTGTTTGAAAATATGTTGCGCATATCACCATTACCGAACATTATAAATTACTCGGACATTTTTTTGTGTGTAATAAATGTATCATGACAACGTTTAGAGCATACGGTCTTGTTTACTTTTGTCGAGTAGATAATCCAAGAGCTTATAAATTATAATATAGTATAGTAATTGTACAACGTTGTTTAACCGGTGAATCAAATAAAATCAAAATCATATTAAAAACACACTGAACGTCAAAAAAAAAAAAAAACAAATCAAAAGTGACGTAATATATTTTTTTACTAAACAGATAAGTCTCTCCACACATGTCACCTATTCCCGCGATAAGTAAATCAAGTGGTATTAAAATATTTCCTATGGTTGCACACGATTTCATCGAGCCAAGTAGACGAGTAGACAAAACAACTTATTAGAAAAATTAACAAAAAACAAAAGTTTTTTTTTAAAAAGACCTAAACTCCTTTATAACATCAACGATAACTGACTATATCATTACAGATTAGATAATTATTATTATGAAATTTTATACACGAATCTGCGGTCGCACTGATTTCATAATATAGTCTGTGACATAACGGTCTGATAGTTTAAGATATATATTTTTTTTTCAGTAGTAACGGCAACTTTTGGAGAATCGAATTTGCACACAGTTTTAACACTTCATTAACAGATATTAAGTAGCTTTTTTTACATTTTTATGTCTTTACTTTGGCACACAACCGGAAACCTAATGAAAATATATCATTATATATATCCTAATATTCTTATTTATATCCTTATATATATCCTAATAACCTTCTATATCCTAATATCCTTATACATCCTTATTAGCTCAAACCCATCTCCATCTCTAACTCCAACTCCATTTTTTATTTATAACTATAAATAAAAGATAAGTAGTTTATTTATTACTGATAAAATTAAGTAGCGTTTTATTATTAATTATTATTTGATGAATTTCATGTCTGGGAGTTAAATCATCCGGTTGCCAGTTTGTTGTTAACAATACAAGTGCCTGCCGCAATCGCACTGTAAAGCAAAACCTAATGTTTCTCTAGTTGTCGCGACAACTGGGTGTTAAATATTTAATGAAAATTGATTTGTTTTCGACCGTTCTGAATAATTAAAAACCTTGAAATATCGACCATAGCCTTCGTGTCGTGTTTTGGGCACTGACTTGCGGTTAATTAATGTAAAATAATTTATCGTATATTGTCTGAACTTTACATTACAGTACTGTTATTCACGGTATGTGTCACGTTCTGGGTTCGATGCGTAGCCGAGACGATATTGGTTTTGTTGATAGTTTTTTTTTTTTTAAATAGCTGGGTTTCTGCCACACAATTAAAACGGTTTCGATTCAGCGGATCATATTATGGTGGAAAAAAAAAAGATACAAGATAGTGGTTGTTCTGCGGTAAAAACACACACAAAAAAAAAAAAGATAAATAACTGAACTGAAAGTGAAAGAAACGAAACGTGTTGTGTGCAATTTCTTTACTCGAATAAATATTTATATTCAAATAAAACCAATGCGCCAACGATTTGTTCACAATTTGTTCGAATCGAGAAAATTATACGATCATACAATTCCAACTTGAATTATTAGTAAATTTGTAATTATATTTTTGTTAAGTATTACCTATATATATATTATACTTACATAATAATATAAGCAGAAGGGATAAAACCAGTATGGCCACACAAAAGAAAAATAAGTCCTCGTTGTCAAGCGATTGGTACACTGTATGGGGAAATAAGTTTTTACCTCTTATCTTAAAATGTTATTGTTTTTTTTATTTCAAGATACTGTTATCATTGATCTTATCTTATCACCAAGATACATTGAACGGTATTTTTTTCTTTTGACTAAACAGACTGTCTTTAGCCCTACTGTTGGCGTCAAAAGGCACTTTCAATTTATTCGTTTGAAGTTATTCGAATAAAAAAATTATCCGAATAATTTTCACTTGAATAATAACACGTTATCTGGATGATTGTTCAGGTAACATTTTATTCGAATATAACGCGCAACTCTGGCTGTGTGATTTTTAATTTTACAATATTTAAACAATGGTAGACAAATTATTAACAATACAATCGGGCAAGGTAGTGTATTGGCTCGAGTCGAGTCATGCCGATGAGTTGTGACGAAAAACCGTGGTCAAAAGTATACTTACGGTTTTTTTTTGTTTTTGTTTTACTCGAATTGTTATCTTTGTCGTATCGTTAACGTAATATATACTCAGTGTCTAGTTTGACTGTGGGCAAAATTAGAATGGAAACGACGATAACCGCCATCGATCAGCGCAACAGATTTGCATTATCGTTTGGAACAATAAAAAACGCGGGCAAGCGGACCCATTAAAAAAAATCATAATTAATACCGCCTATTGTGATCGCATTTGTAGGATTTCTCTGCGACCGACCACCTACGGCTGGCCTTCTTTTCTACACAGTGCCCAAACACAATACAGCGATTAATAGATTTTACCGACGACAGCGATTATTATTATTATTATTATACCAAGTTGCCAATGCTGACAAAAGAATATAATATCAATTTTGTAGACTCGAGATTTCAATCGTTCAAACGGCGTATAATTCCGGGATAACTGATAAGAGATTATTGATAACAGCTCGGAATAGATAAAAGCAGTAGGGTCGCTTTCAATGTAAACAAACAAATTGACGGCCATTTTGTAAAGTCTATTTAGTATCATATATATCTATACACAATGTATGTAGATGTGACGTTATAGTGATCTTCTTGAGGCTACCTTAAGAAGATGGCCGCCGCGTTTTCGTGCGATAAACGTCTTCCCTGTGTTAATTTTTATCAGTGTCCGGGGCCTGATAAGAGTATCAGCTGATAAGACATAATTGATAAGAGACGGAAAAATCGTCAAACACTACTTTTACAATTTCCACTCAAAGTGTACAATCGACAAATTGTAAGTGATATTATCGTGTTTTATTGTGCGTCTCATCTAAATAGGTAGAATAAAAATTCCATCGTAGCTGTTCCGCGTTGTCAATTCCATTATTTATTAATTATTCGTTTATGGTAAACAAACGTGTTTACTTGATTGACGACCCAACGAGTAATACTCCTCGCGATGATACACAATACTATTATGTACATAAGTAAGTAATATGAGCTATTAATATAAATTGCTAATCGTTTCGAAACAATAATAATATGTTTAGGCATAACGTTAACACACGTCATTATCGTTGGAATTTCAACAACACAATACCAACAGACTAAGCTGAAAACAATTATTTTCTTGTCTTTCAGTGAACAATGTACAACGCGTTTATTTATTGAAAAAATCAGTGTCTCTCAACGTGTCTTACATTTCACTGTTTTAAGTAGGATAAACGGCTGTCTTAATAAAAGCACTTTCAAAAAAAAAAAAAAAAATACTAAATAGGTAATTAGTTTATTACATTTTAATTAATCGGAAAATAATTTCATACGAATAAAATATTTTAATTAGTTAATAAGTTTTTTGATTTGTTTTTTTCGTCAATTAATTCAACTTTGGCCGACTCTTGTCACAATAATATGTCGTTTATAAATACTGCGCTGCGCAGTTAGCTGTAAATTATTAGTCATTAGTGAGAGCATGTATACTGAAGTACTTAGTATTAGCTGTTAAAACATCTAAGTATTCAGTAACACAAAAAAAAAAAAATTAAAACGGAACGCCACACTACATTAGTATGTGTGTGCATGGAAAAGACCATAAATAGGACAATTTATTTACTTATTACTGTTTTGACGTTATTCAAGAATCTTAATTAGAACATTTTAATTTATGTTTGTAAACAAACAAATACACCCACAAATTTGTTCTTAAATTGTCGACTTAGAGTTACACATGTTTCTGCAGTAGGGGTGGTTTTAGAGAGGACATATACAATGCATGTCTTTCAAGGATAATATTTTTTTTTCTTCTAAAAATCTAGAAATATAAAATAGTTGAAATGCTTGTAATAATGTGAATGCGCGCAGTAACGAAAAAGTTCTTTAAAAATGGAATAAATCGATAGCTGTTTTCTTAAAACGGTTTCTGAAAAGTCATTTAGTGACTCAGAAATTGGTCGTTAAATTTATTATTTTTTTTTTACAACCCGACACACAAACAGTATAGATTATGTTTAGCTACCGTCGTCGTCAATATTTTATAAAGCGATTGGAAAATAAAATTTTTGACTAATTGAATAATTTTATAATTTATAGTATGTATAGTTTCTAGTTTATTTTACCGTTGCAGTTAGTAGTTGTACCGGTTCGTGCGTTAATATGTACTCAAAATACAAAAACAAAACAAAAGAAAAAAATGCAAAACACGAGTGAACATAATTTCGCTTTGGTATAATAAAAATATTTACTAGATTCAAAACTGTCAAATCGTTTAAATACTTCCTGTTAGGTCTGCGCGTCATAACGGATAATATTTTTGTATAAACTTTTTTTCATTTTACTAGTAAACGATTTGATGCAATATCCACCCCTACTTCTTACACCCTTCCCCTTCTTGTCTTTGATATTTGTCTTTAAGTCAGGTCTGCACAGTTTTGCAAATCGCATTGGTCGCCTTCTATCTTTAGTGTTATGTTTACCCGTTCACATTATCGCATTCGTCGCCTTCTATCTTTATTGTTATTCTTTTATTGGCTATTATTTTTTTAATTTCAACCGCGCGTTACACGTTTGGGGCGAATGTCGTTTAATAATCAAGTGAAATCTCGTTCGACAAGTTGTTATTTTAATTGGCCGACTACCGGTTTAGCGTGAACAGTTAAAAATTGCATAAAAAAATATTGCAATTTCGAGCAGAATTTTGTTTACGAGCAACCGCGGCGACACACATTTGCAACGGTTGTGTTTTATGGAAAAAAAAAAATGGCACCGGTAAGTTTTAATTTCTACCTTAGACATAAAAACGGTTCTACGACTTACTGCAAATAATGTACGTGCCTATACAGAGTGATCGGTTTAACTTGTTTTCTTGGAATGAGGCGATATTGAAATTTGCATGGGCTTAGCTACAACCAAATCATATACTTGATTGAATTTCAAAAATATCCTCTCCTTCTCCTCTCCTCCCTATATCTACAATCTCTGCAAATTTGTTTGTATTATCACCCTATAATGATCCTAAAAATAATACTACACTTTACACCATTTCCTTCCGTCCTCAATTTTAATCATTAAAAACCTAAAAAAATAACTGTTCAAAACTGGTATTGTTAATTAAAAAAAAATAATAAATTATATTTTGTTGGCTTTATATTTATTAATAAAATACAGATAGAAATTATTGTATATTACTGTTTAATGCTGAAAACGATATTGGCTAAAATGTGTCCAAAAACAAAAAACTACAAAATTAAACAATTCTACAAAACAGAAAGAGTATAGGCCTACTTAAACGACACGGTATATGTATTATTTTACACCTTGAGGTGTGTGTGTGCTGGTATGCACTATAATAGGCTGACCGTGGCTGTATATGCAATTGGAATTATTTATTATTATACTCTTGTGTAGGCAATATGGATGTGTTTAATTTATGCAGACGGTTTTCAAACAACAATTGCGCAATAAAAACTCGAGAAAAAAAACAATGCGCGTTTAGAAAAAAATTAATGCCAGGCGCGTTCCTATCTCGGGTCGTAAATTCTATTTTGAAAACTATTCGTATTTATTTATTTTTCTTTCTTCGTACAGAGTTACTAAATATTTTAGCGCATAATATGTCGAGTTATTTATTTTTAAATAAAGAAATTCTTCAATGTTTTCCTCGAAGTGTCTATTTTGTATGATTAGTTGATTTCTGGTGTCTCTTATCAATCGTCTCTTATCGACCATCTCTTATCAATAACCTCTTATCATTCATCCAGACACAAGTCATAAATATTCATGCGAAATAAGTTTGATTTCGTTCGAAAGTATGTGTTTCCTAAAAATAACTATTTATATTTAAATTGTACAGTTTATTTCAGTAAAACGTGATAACAATTAATACTTAGGTGCATATTTTTTGTGGTTGTTTTTTTTTTTTTTGTAAGTTATGGTCCATATTTTAGAATTCAACATGTTTTTGACCAACCTTCATTAGAAATTATGTATATTATACAGCCTATGAAGTAGGCTAGTTACATGTTGCTCGCTCGCTATACATATATATTATAATAGGCGATACGTTTAATTCTTATTAAGTTGCCACGGTCTGCTGATGTATTTCGGTGTAGACTGCCGGTGTGGTAATTACTGGATCTTCGATTTTTTGCCTGCCCCTCCTCTAAATGCAAATTACCAAACGTGTGTTGTGCATGTACATTGTACACTCCGGTCTGCGGCGTATCTAGGTCTTGTTGAAATTATTGTCAATATGCACACGGAACACGATGTGAGAAAATTCGTTTTCATAGCCTACTTTTATTTTCAGTATAGTCAAGATACACGATGGTAACGATGGTCAACGGCCATAGCAGAATTCCAGCAGCGGTTTCCACCGGATCAGTCTCGGTCGTTTAAATGGTAAAAAACAACAAAAAAAAAACAAAATGAAAACTATACCAAACCGATTATAATAAATTATCTCTATCCCTCTTGCGGATTTTCTCTAACGATTATCGTCGTTCATTATATTGCCGCCGACGGGACAATAAACAATAACAGCTCTTGTCACAGTAATTGAGCATCTTCACTACTATGTTAAAACCCGGTATACATTTTTTGGGGGGGGGACGTTATAATATTGTAAACTTTCGGACGGCCAGTCCGGTCAGCCTAGTTTCGTAAGATTAATTATATTTTGTCCACCATTTTCTTATCCCGGTCGGAATAATATCTAAGTGATAAATACGGTTGCCCCAGTTTGCGAACCTACTTCGAACTGGATCGCCATTTTGGTGGTCTCTATTAATTCACATTGGTACGCGCACAACAAAACTCATTAACATGTATATTGTATAATATATATATATATATATATATATATATATTTATACATTATACACTCACATAAAAGGTGTGCACGTATCCACTGCTGCTGACTGTTCGTTAAAGTCACATACGTGCATGAAATATCGTCCACGACGTCGAGATATTCCGAATACTTTTGTATAGGTGCAAAAAGCAACGAGTGATTCGATATTAATTTAATGTTAATGATTTTCGTAATAATAACACGACGGAAAATCACCACTCGAGATGCCAAACCGATTAACTCCATAAAATGGACCATTTTCAGGACAGCCAGTCATGTGAAACAAGTACGATTGGCAATTTTTTTTAGAGCGCACTCTAGCGGTGACAAATTCCTACTATGGAGTAATTTATTCATCTTGACCACTGAAAATTGTACACTTTTTTAATCTAACCGTGCTAACTATTGTAAGACGCCTAAACGTATCGAACGCTGATAATGATATTCTATCATGTTTGTCTGCGTTGGAAATTGTATAAAACGGAATCTTTTAAAGATTTCCAATTTGTCGGCGTCCGTGTACAAAATAGTAATGATAATTATATAATTGAATCGTGACCTTGGTCGTGCGGTGGAAAATTAATCTAATGGTGTTGTAAACGATGTGCGTTTAACGAACAAGGAAATTATTGTTTTCATCAAGTTGCGTTAAAAAAGAAACCAAGAGAACGGTATGGCTAGATTCTGGTTCATCTTAAGCCGGTAAAAATATTGAAATTCAATATTTCCCTTGACAGGAAAACCAGATGTCTTGTGTCACAAAGGCCACAAGACATATTCATATCAAATAGCTTTTGTCGGAAGATTTACCTTCGGAAGGCATATTTGCGCCTGTGCCAATCCGGTAGTGAACGGTTCAAAACAGTATTGAAACTAAAAGGATCTCTGCTGGGGTTTCTCGTGATTGGGAATAGGAAATGTTAGAAATCAAACTATAACTATAACTGTTCACCACCGTGAAACTTCCTAGTCGTTGGTTTTCCGGCCTAATCGTTTTTGGGTTTTGTATCGAAAACGATCATGGAAAATGTTGCGCAACCGACAAAACAAAAATACAATTCAACTCCTCGTTTCGGTCGTGAGAATCTGTTCGTGGCGAAAATGCACTCATCATATAAAGTCGCAAAAAAAAAACCTACCTAACCGAAAGATAATTTCCTATTATGATAATTTGCGCATTGTATTCAAATAAAGATGCCGCGTTTTCGCACACCGATTTGTAATGTTTAGCTATAATAAATGTAAAATAAAAAAAAATTAATGATGAACTATCAGCTGTCGTGGCCACCATTGCCAGAAGGCAGGTCACGACAATGTATTGTTCAATACACTATCATCCGTAGGTACTATAGGTATGTTTATTGTGGGTACTTACTATATTATACAAATGGAAATTACTATCATCGCGCGCATCACATGGTATTATGACATAACGCCTGATGTCCTAACCCGGGACATAACGAGAGAGAATTAATTACTCCTAAATTATCGTGGACATGGCGATAATAATTTATATATTTATACAATTCTTTCTAGCGAAGGTCGAAGAAAGGGAAATAAAAAATATACTCATCACATTATCCCAGTGTTATCTATCGTCCACGGGATGCATCCAGCGTGTCCAAATGTATACTAATTCAGATAGAGATATACTGATGAGCAAGCGCTTGCCCTGACTCAACCGGTGTATAGTGTTGAATAGGAATATAAAATTAAGCTGTAACCCTCGGGTGCGTGGATAATAGTGTTAAATGATATATTTTGTAAAATAGTTTGAATAGTTATACAAAAAATATGAAATGTGGTGCTATAGAAGGATGCAAAAGAGAAGCAGATCACTGTGGAAAAGTATAAAAAGCGAAATGAATAGGTAGACCATATTCTCAGACACGGAAAGGGTTGCTTGGACTAATCTTGGAAGGGATGGTTGATGGAAAAACCCACAGAGGAGGACATAGATGAGCTCGAGTCTTATAGAAGATCAAGAATGGAATTCATACCAAGGAGAAGTTATGAAAATAGATTGAACGAATGAAAGTGTTAGGGTATGTTACATAATTTAGCAAAATATTATAACAGTTAAATGCGTGTTGGGCTTAAAAATTTAGTATCCACAAGTGCGGATGAAGTGGAGAGGAGTTGGTAATTATGGGAAAGTAATAATTCCTGGAAAATTGATAAGAAAATCAGTTGATACGAGATAATTGATAAGGGACAAGCCGATCAACACCCAATGTCTTTTCTTTGTGGGAAACATTTTATAGCAAAAAGGTGCATTGTTTGATTCCTATTTATTTCATATGTATCGCCCGAAGGAAAATCATTGGATCAGGATCAATTATCGATTTTCTCTTATCACCATTCCGTCATCGCTTATCACTATCCCCACATTGGTTTTTTTCAATGAGTCAATTGAGAAGGAATAGATAAAGATGAATTGTCCAACCTTATCACTTTGCTATCCCTTCCCCCAACCTCCTCCGTTCTCCTCTTATCCCACCTGTTTGTGTCACAAAAGCATAACTTTATCTTTGTTATTCGTAACTTCTTAACGATTCTACTTAATACAAAATAAGTATGATAGTGAAACCATGGGATAAATCATTGTGGTCCAATAATCAGAAAATGTTTTAACGGTTTCCCGAATCTATTGTTTCGTCCTGACTCATATTTAGTGCATTATCATAATTATTAGATAATAAAATATTACATGTTGTATGACAGATATACTCTTCAACTTGATCTATAGCACATGAAATCATTTATTTAATGAATCATACACTTAGTGTGTTTGATGAACGATGACGTGGACAAACCACTAGAACAATCATTATTTCTACAATCATTTTGGGTTTTTCCAATTAAAATTATT
Organism: Adelges cooleyi; assembly: GCF_023614345.1. Classification (NCBI taxonomy): domain Eukaryota; kingdom Metazoa; phylum Arthropoda; class Insecta; order Hemiptera; family Adelgidae; genus Adelges; species Adelges cooleyi. Next base: position 666,583 of record NW_026095751.1, read on the forward strand.
ATAATGATAAATAAATATATAACCTCTCCCAAAACAAAAGAACAACAACAAATTATTAAACTAGACCAAATTAGCGGTTGCTGTTGTAAATATAAATTTAATTTAATGTCTTGAATTAATAAATACATACCTCGTTTAACACATTGTTTCGAGCACTGTTTCAAGTATGAACTCGACACATTCATCCAATTCACACAATATGTACCTATCAGCTTAGTAAAATATATTAATAATAATGAAAATGTTATATTTCATTAAACACATTAAATAGCCATTTTTAATATGCATTTTACGTCAAATAATAGAAAATTACATCGGGAAATTCTTGTTATAAAGGCCAAAATGTTTTTTCTTCAAATCAACAAAAAAAAACAATGTAACCAAAATGTTTTGGATAAGTTTTTTTTCATTATTATTTTCGGTATATCAACTTGTTTGCACAATTCAACATTAGTCCACTCGTAGTCTAACTAGCTGTTCTTACATAATAATAGTTATTATTGTAAAAAAAAAACATTAAAACAATGTCGTCAAATATTATTTTTTATTTACCAATCTTGAGCACAAATCACTGTTATTATATGCGACAAACATTATTGAGGTCAATCAAGTTTTGAAAGAAAAAAAAATATTTATATATTTATTATATTATTTAGTTAGACCTATTTTTTTAAGGGTTCGATGGATTGTTGTATAAATTGTTTATAACAAGGTCTTTTACATGTTGTTTTTATAAAAAAAAAAAGAAGTAAAGACTACCTATTTATTCGTGGTATTCAGTTTCTATAATATTATGTACCTATTATAAAATATACAGTTAGGAAAAATAATACTGTATTGTATATTATATGCGTAATGTATTGTATACCTTATGCACAATTAATGGCTTATATAACTTATCGGCTTACGTTAAGGTCTAAACAATTCACTTAAATATTTTCTTGTATCGCCATAATAAAAGTTTATAACGAAATAAAATTTTACTCCTGTCGGAAACCTTGACAAAAAAAAAAAAAAATAGAAAAAAATAAGTAGTTAAAAAATTGAATCTTAATAATATTAATATTAATCTTTATTACATATTATGTACGTTGGAAACTGCGCATACCATAAAAAGATATAATATATATTGTTTTGTTGTGTTTTTTAATGACTTTAGTCTTAATCATTTTCAATGAATACAACGCCCATTTAATGAGAGAAACTCACTTGGCATTATAAAAGAAGAATATTTATGTGCATTTGAAATATTATTTTTAAATCACTTTTGCGATTTTCCATATTGCTATTTTGCGCATAAACCACGTCTATAAATAATATAGTCGAAAATGGAAACCTCGTCTTAACATCTAAATGAAAAATTAGTAAGAAATAAAATGATCTTATACAAGAAAGTGCTTCTGAGAAACGATTTCCATCGACATTACCGAAAAACATTACCAAAAAGTCAAACGCCTTTCATAGCAATATGATACAAGCAAAGTGTTAAGGATTTAGATCTGAAACTTAAACGGAAAGTAGATCTAGAATGGATTTATGCGATATACAATTTCCCTAAAAATCTGTAGTCAAACTTTTTTTTTAATTTCGGAAAACCCCAAAGAGAGAGGAGAAAATGTTAACGCTTTTATCGATATTTGTATTTTTATCTGTGAACAATGGACCTTTCTTACTTACTCGCTTACTACTACTACTCACTCACGTTTAATACTTTCTTACTGTGCTTGGTTTGGACTGAACTGGTTTGTACCTACTGTGTATACCTACTTGTACCTGCTTTTCTTCATTTCATCGCTTTCAGTTTTAATTACTCCTGTAGACCCGTGACCTCCCCGTCCCCACTATGCCCCCACCCAGCTGTACGGCTTTTGTTATTATTGTAATATTATAAATAATGCATTTTATTAACCGTTTGTACTAGCTAAAAGCTCGCACTGTGATGTTTACATGCTATTACACATATTCTATACGTCAAAATTGTGCAACTCCTTAACAAACAGTTGGTGTGACTGTCCAATAAACGGTTGGCGGTCGGTGACCTGTCGTCTTACGGTCTTATATGTGATATATTTTATACCTAGCAATACTTAGTATTAAGAACATAATAGATTAATACTGTGAAAACGTCTCGGGCTTTCTGGTAGTTGATCATATTACTTTCATTCTGGACATATGAATTATGTCTCTTATCAATAATCTAACATCAGCTATTACATCACAATAACCGATAAAACCATCCTCATCGACTCGTGTGACCACATGCTAGAAACGAAATTATTGTACTAAACATTGTACGTTATCAAATCACGATTTATAATAACCCAACCTCCTGACCTAGCCCATACCGGTAATGACCCTTTGACTGGTTGTAGTTAGATTGGTTGCATGTCAAGCTATGAAAAAACGGCCATAGGAGTTTTTGTATAATAATTTAAGTGAGTGACTGCTAGCGCTCCTGGTGGATAAATCGTGGAACTTATTATCGTGGATCTTTCACTGATAAACTGGCTGTTATCACAAACGCGACCGAAAATAACAAAGTTGGTCGGTAAAAGATAACAAGTTCCACGATTTGTCCACAAGGAGCGCTAGTAGTCATCGACTACTCTTGTAGCCGTGATAACAATCTATAAATTCGGTGAATTTTTTTTTCCTACCGGTGGTTACTCTGAGTTGAGGAGGGCTTTTGATTTGCTTGCGTTTTCCAGCAGTGAAACAAGGAATGCAGTGCGCACTGTCAGGTGGTTGTACAATCTGTGCCGTTATCACATGTGCGCTTTTTTGGCAGTTTGGCCAACATGTGAATTTCAAATAGTTTCATTGTCATTTTTGCGTTCCCATCTATTCTTCGACAGCTGCCGGTGGAAACACTCGACGTGGTCGTCCTCTTCGGTTAGGTTCGGTATTGATAAACGATTGGCGGTCGGTGACCTGATATTCTTTCGGGTACAATATTATAATATCAGTATTATTATTATACGCACACCTCGGGCTAAACAAAAAAAAAAAAAAACAACCTAGCCGAATTGTTATCCGAAGATACTTGCTTGGCCGCCGTCGCAGACTTTCGCTTTTCTGCTGAGCTACACACTGTCTATAATGTTGTTTTTTTTTTTTTTTACACGGTGTTCCACATATACTCTAAGCCGCGAAAACGATCACACACACACAACGATAAAAAGATTAATCTCGAGAGACGACATAGCCGAAATGATATTTTCATTATACTTGTTATATTTTTCTCTCATAATGTTTCCTCTCATAAATGACGTCCAAATCCGTTTTTACTCTCCATTGTTCGCCAAGGTGTGTTGACCGCGTGTTTCCCGGTGTATCGCCAATACGGTCCAAGATTAAACGGGCGAAATTTTCATTGTAAACAAATGAATAAGATTGGTTTTCCTTTTTGAAAAAAATCAATGTTTATGTTGATAAAGTTATGAAATCTAAAAAATTGACGATAAAATGTTAGTATTGTTTAATACTGTAAAACAACACTAGCTAGAATGTCAGCAAAAAAAAAAAAAAACTATAAAATTAAAATAATTTTCAAAGAATACTGAGAGTTTTACGTTGAAATGATTACCCTGAAAAAATCTGTTCCAACATGTTTGTAATATACATTTAAATAGTAACTTTATCACTAACAAACGAATACTATCAAGAAGTCAATTGTCCACAGATTTACATCGAACCGTTTTCTTAGCTATAATGTTAACACTAATATCTCCTAGTTTTAGCTACCTAGCACAGGGTTTAGTTAAAGCTAAGCCGTTCAAAAATTCTAATCTAATCACTTCTCACTGGCCACTTGAATGACATGGAATCGTTCATCAGTTATTTTTACAACTTCCAAATGTGTTATTCCACACAAACCAGGGCGAACTCCTCTACTCTTAATTTCCAAACGTTTAAGTCTCAGAAATGAAGTAGAAAAATTATTTGCTATTGCTCGTTTGAGCAATAATTTTAGTGTTTTTTTGTGAATTGTCAACAAAGTGTTACTTACCTCCAACCGGTCATAATATCGCTGTAATGATATTTATTTGTGTTTAATGTTTTTGAGGTGCGTGCTGAAAAATGTATACTTATCGAACAATCTTGTTTACAGGTGATAATGTGATGATCGTCGTGAAAGCCAAATGTCACTATTCGTCTTGAACCGACCAAGAAGCTAAATTAAGTTCTTCGTCCTAACTGGCGGTCTACCCCCGATGAAGGTGAGAAAACGATACGCTCTATTATTTTTTACCCGTCTCAATAGATAATAACATTTTACCGTTTGTAAATTAATTTTAACTATTAACAAAAAAAAATACTCAAAAAAGGTATATTTTTTAAAAATATATACAGGGTGATCCATTCGATGTAAGACACTCATTTTCTCAAAAAATATAAATATTTTGTGAATTATTTTCTTTTCAATACTTGAAACATTTCTATCTTTTTATCTCAAACGTAAACTAAGTATGAAATTTTTTTTTTTTTAGTGGGAACCTACGTTTTTTATTCCATAAATATGTAGAAAAAAATTGTAAAAAACATTTTTGCGTTTGAATTTTTAATTTTCATTAATCTTTTCGTTTGCTATGACTTGGTAATGATTTTTATTTTTCGTCGCTGTTTTTGAGCAGGTAAATAACAACAGCTCGTTTACTATTTACTCAAAACGTTGATCTTTGAAATTTAAATTTGTGTCTTACACCAGACGGATCACCCTGCTGATATGATTTAACGAAATAGCAACTGATTAAATTGCACTCATAGCTGTTGTAGTGATTTTTTTAGCTTCGATAAACCATAATAATTGCGGTTCGCGTTTCAAAACCGACTTTGTTGCTCGTATAAATCCTTATTATGTTGGAATAATTTTGCATTTGTAATTTGCGAAGAAAAACGACCTAATTTTAAACGGCACGGACAATCTCAATACGGATTGCGTTATTATTTGTAAAAAAACATTACCCGAAGATTGGCCGATAACTCGGGAACAATCTCGATGTACCATCTTTAACATTATTGTTCCGGTAGGTCAAGTATGACCAAGGTGATAGTTTTTTTCAAAATAAGCTTGTAAAAAAAAAAACTGTAAAAAATGTCGTCATCTCTATGAAACGAGAAACGATTTCGACATATATTTACAAATAACATTGTATATGATATTAATAAACAAGCAAAATAGTTTTAAAATATCCAAGTGATAATAAATTCATTGTTTGTCTCTCTCTTAAATTAACTGAGGCGTTCTCCGGACAAACGTCCCATCGATTGATATGTCTTTTTTTCGGAGATCATTTTAAATGAGCCGCCATAATGAAATATAAATCTATGGTAAACATGTTTGATAATTTTTTGGTTCATTTTGATGTTATTTATTATACATTTGATCTAATTTGTATGTCAGCTGCCGATAGAAACTGATTTGAAAATGCTATGAAGGAAATTTTCCTAAATTCAGCTTGAACAGAACCAACTAATTTTATGACTTTTATTTTTTAAAATATTACTTAGTATAAAAATAATATGTACTTCAATTACAAAAATATATAAAACCAGTATTATATAGGTATAGAAAACAAAACAAAAATTGAACGAGTTGTTAGCAAATTATTCGAATAGGAATTTTCACAACTAAAGTGGTAACGCGTGCAGATAAAAATAATACCACACGTCATCCTTTCCTCCATTTCTAAATGTTAAACTTTAAAAGTAATTATCCAAAACTGGTTATGGACAAGTAATAATTTTCAGCGCATTTGTCTTAGTTAAAAGATTCAATTAAATATACACGTTATCAATTAAGTCTCAAAAGTCGATCGAGCTCTGAAAAATACTAGAAAATGTAAAATATTTAGTAATTTTCAAATATTCTAGAGAATAACATCAACTAAAGTGTTTTCGGAAAGAAAAACAACTACAAAATCGCTAATATTAACACGGTGTTGTTGTTTAAAAATATATTTAAAATAGAGGTAAGAGATTTGTGATAAGAGATAAGTGATAAGAGATTTTTGATAAGTGATGCGTGATAAGAGTTTAGAGATGAGTGATAACAGATCAAAGACAAACGATAAGTGATAAGAGATAATGTATCAACGCGTTTAGGAGTAGGTGTTAATCGTCCGTGACGGCTTAATGAGATCACACGTGTATTGGCGTTGTGAGGTCGACAACAAAAGCGATCGATAAATCACTTTGGACATTTTTTTCCCATGCGCCTGTTGCAATTAAAACGGCCAACGGTAATTATTATTACTGTAATACGAACATTTTATTTTATTTTATCTCGTGGCAATATCATTCATATTGTTGTGTAAAATCGGCAACGTGGGTTGTTGTGCGCGTCCGGGGGGCTAGGCGGCACACATACTCCTCATCCGGTTGTTTTACCGTGTGGTCTTCACCTCAAGGTAAACCTGTTTGCTATTCTACTAATATTGATCTTTTTTTCGTCCCACCTCCCCTCCCCCACCCCCACTCTTCCTGCTGCTCGGGCACAACATTGCAAATCGACCAGAATCCCAAAATTTACGACACGGTGGCAGAAAGTCGAGGGGAACAGAGTTCAAGTGCGAAAATGTCCAAAATGATTTTGTTAAAAAAATTCCACAATTTGTAGGTACACAAAATCCTGTGTTCTTTTTGCTGATACGCAACAGGGATTGAAAGCGTTACCATGTATCCAAAAACGTACACTAATCGTTATTAACTACAACCAAAGTCGATTGAAATGATTGATAAATAATATGCAGAGTTGTACAAGTTCTTGTTTATACGAATAATATTGTTCTAGAAAATAGTAACATTGAGAATATGTTACATTATTATAAACTCTAAAAATGAGAATTCTGAAAAATCCATACTTTAATTTTTCGTGGACATTCTTTATGGTGGTTTATTATATGACAGCTTAATGATTTAATGCCATTAACCTGATAAAAACACAAAATATTCGTCACTTATTTTATAATATTTTTTATTTCGGTTAGCTTATAATGTGCTTTACACCATAATGTCATTATAATGGCAGTGTTTCGAATAACGTGTTAAATATGTATAAAATGCGATTAACAGGAATAAGATTTTCGAGAATACATTTATTTTAATGTGTAGGTACTCAACCGTGAAGTGTATGTATGTAGATAGGTTCGACCATCAAATATGCTGTGGCCAGATTTTCCATTGTTCCCACTGGCGGTTCAAACGTTTGTAAGAGGTAAATTGGCATTGGCTAAGGTTAGAATAATAATTATTGTAAATTATTTACTTAATTGAAATTAAACCGATGACTGTAATAGTATCAATTTTTATCAATATTGTATGTTTGTCCTCTACATAGTAAAAATGCACAAATTTACATAAAATTTCAATATACAGATAACCAGCAGTAGTTAACGGACTACTGCAGGAATCCCACATGAAATCGGTGGCCATTTTTGTTTACAGCATCGCTCATCTGCTAATATTAACTCAAAGGCAGGGTGTATTTGACAAAGTTTTGATTCTGGAAACGGTTATGGATTCTGATCACAGCTGATACAGACGCATATTATTCATTGTGGTAAAATAGCAATTAGATTAACGACTTAATCCTTTTTAATTTCATTAATAAGTATCATTGCCGACATTTTCAATTGCATATAATTCCAGAAACTGGTTTCAAAGCGTGTGTATAGTGTACCATGGCGGTTTCTAGAGGAAGACCGAGCAGCAGCTATTGAAAAGTATAACTGGTGTCGATTACTGTTGTCCTACGATGATGAATCGGCGCGTCTGTGATTCTTCTGGACGACCAGTTTCCGCTTAAAGGTTAATAGTGTGGTGTTTAATGAGAATTTCAATTGCCCTGGCGGTTTTCGGCGAAAGTGCCCGCGATTCCTATGCGATTTCCAACCGGTAACAGCTAATACCGTGCCGTCACTGCGGTCTCGATGAATCACTTAGTCTTCCATAAACGCTGACCGCAGCAGCCCACGGGATAATTTCAACCAAATCAGACCGAAAGAAAGTCACCTTAAAATCCACATCTCCCGAACGCCTTCGCCTTATGCGTTACACGGTGAGCTCACTCAAATTACAACATAATACCTGGTCTTGTTCTGAACCATTGCCAATTGCCAATTGTATCCAGTTTTATATTTTTGTCTACACTCCTGCACAGGCCTTTTTTTTTTTTTTTGATAATTAAACGAGGTAAACATTTTAGTGAATTGCACTTGTAACACCCGCGACGACGATAAATTATACTCATAGGTGTTACAATGAAAAGAACACAACGAAACCCTATAATATGTGCATTTGCCTGCACGGTTTCACCAAAGGAGGTCGTACTATCTACCCCATGCTGCGAGTTGGATTAAAACTGGTGCAGTGCATGTAATGAAAGCCATACCGTTTTAATCATGTTCGATGATAATAGTATTATAGTCTCAGGTTGAATCAATAGGGGTACGATTGTGTGACCCTGGCATACATTTCACTTGTTTACATTAAAATTAATTAACGATATCGAAATATGAAAAAAAATATCGATTTTGATTTATTAAAGTGAAAAAAAAAACAAGTATCAACTACTGTTTCGTGCGAGAAACCTGTGTAAATTCTCTAAAATATGTTTGATTGTTGTAAATTGTAGTAAACTTTATTGTTATCCACAGTTTATTCGATTCTGGGCGGATTTGTTTTTATTTATAATTTTATACAAATGCAAGCAGGCATGGAACGAGGAAAAACATGTAAAAAGAGTGTAATATTATGTAATGAGGAAAACATCAAATGTAATCTTTCTGGCCAACATTTTTATTGATCACAATTTTATTACACAGTAAAAATAAATTAAATACAATAATTATTTTAACTGGTCGATAATTAAAGCTTTAAAAGTAATTATCCAAAAATTGGTTACCGACCAGTAAAAATGTTCAGCAAATTATTCTTATTAAAAAAGTTAATAAAATGTATACCAGTACCGTTTAAGTTTCATGAGTTGATAAAGTGTACATAAATTAAAATGTTTTCTAATCTTGTAGTACAGCAGATGCCAGATGAGTATTTTTACAATGAAATCATAGTCAAATTCCTATGGAATTCCTTTGAATATTTTTTGTATATAATATTACTATCAACATACATACAGTAAAGTGCCAAAAGTTGATCAATGGTCCTTTCCCCAAAGAGGAGTGAACAATTTTTTTTTTGTTTCACTTTTCTAACGTTATTTTGGGACTTTAAGTCTGATTTTAGGTAAATCTAGAGTTGGGCTACAACATAAAAATAAAATTTTTTCGAAAAATCTCGTTTGGATACTTAGACATAGATCAAGCCTGATTGTATCTACCTTAATACTAAAATATTAAATTTAACAAAAGCACACATAAATTGTATCCAACATAATTTTTCATAGAAAAAAACTATTTAATTCATGGATAATATATTTTTGCGGTTTATTGTAATACATATCACTTATCTCTTTTCTCTTGTCTCTTATATCCAACTCTTATCTCCAATATTTTAACACCTATCTCTTGTCACTTATATCGTATCTTATATCTTTAATCACTTATCGCTAATATCTTATCTCTTATCACGCATCTCTTATCTCCAATATCTTATCACCTATCTTTTATCACTTCACTTTCCTATATCTCTTAGCGTATCACGATATGAAATTTCTCTGGGCTGGCCAATAACATATTATCCATGTTAAAGTATACAACTGTGTTATACAACCCTCGTATTGTATTGGCACACAGGTTAGAAATTAACTGTTATAGCTGAAGAACAAAAAAAGAATACTATTTATGACCAACGTGATTAAAAATACTCCGGAGCTCCCCTTGACGTCGGATATATTATTTCCCGGGGCTGGGGACAAAGTGAAACGCCGAAATGTTCATCTTCTGGACTGATTAGAAAATAATGTCTTTTGTACTTACTTGTAAGAAACCGTATAATGAAAACGGGAATTCCTAGTGTTCGAAAATTGATTTTCCTCGTTTTAGCCACCAGCCAACGCCCCCTCGAGCAGCGGATTCGTTTGGAATTCGGTTATTTCTGGCACAGCTGGATCAACTCTTGTTTGGCGTGCGTTGACCCCGCACCGATGCCGAAGATCAACAAATTCTCAATAAACAATATTAATAATAACACTAATAATAATAATAATTATTATTATATTATATTATATAGAAAACTAATGAGTAACGATAGCTTTATTGTGTTCATTAGCCGCCGTTCTGCGCGAGTACCGAGTATGCTTCCCGCGGTTATTACACAACGTTGAACCACCGACTAAAAAATATGACCAGATTTAATATTTTATAATCTCAGTTCAGCGTGAGGAAAAAATGTAAAAAAAAATAATCCTCCTGTTCTACAGTTTCAGTCAAAGAAATTGTATCGAGCATCTGTTATGTTATCATTAACCTTCGTTAATCAGCTGTACTCGTTATCAGAAATTCTTATCAGTTCACGTTATCATTGTAAATAGTGTGTACAATATTTTACTTACTAAATACTAGTAGTCATCTCTACTAGTAACTAGTGTAACCGAAATTATTGTTTAATTATTAGTCACCAATTAATTGTTCAATAGTGATATTTAATTCGTCTTAAACAAAAAACATTATCGCTCAAAAAAGCAATAGCAAAAGGTTATTGTACTTCATTTCTGAGACTAAAATGTTACAATTTAAGAGTACAGGATGTTCATTCTGGTTTGTGCGGATTAATATGTCATTAACTGTGAACAGTAAGCAGTTATTCGACTAGGATTTTCAATGGCTTAGCTATAACCAAACCCTTATGCTAGCTAGTACTAGGAGGTATTGGTATTAAAATTATTTCTAAGAAAACGGTTCGATGCGAATCTGTGGACGGTTGACTTGTCGTTTTTATAACTTGGTGGCTAAGAAACATAGTAATAACTCATAAAACCGCATGGGAAGGTTTGATAGTGATTCAGTCAATTTTTAAAGGTGTTACTGCATCCAAAACAGTGACCGCTTCGATCGTATTTGGGCTGATCTAACCTGGTCTGGTGTATTATGAAACAAAACTGATTACAGACTCAGATTCGCCGATACCCGACAGTGTTGCCAACTCATTTCCCCAATTTTTTCGGTCATGTTTTTATCGAATTTCGAATTTTCCGCTAATCATCAAAATAGGTAAATGTTTCTAGCAATTTTGAATTATTGTAAAAATTGACGTCGACGAAATCGATTTAAATAATAAGTCTTCTTGCTAAAAGTCGATCACCCTGTATTTAGCGGAATCGTGAACTCGCCTATTGGTCGTGTGTTGCAAACACCACTAAGAAGGTACACCGAGAATACTAATAATAATAATATGTCGGGCCCGGCGCATGTGTGTATGATTAGTTTCGGCGACCACGTTATTTCGGAGAACTGTGCCGGGTTTTTCCTGGAAGGTAATAACGATTCCAATTATTATTGTTACATTAGACGCACTTCCAATTCTGTTGCATCTCTGCAGTTTGCTCCGGGGACCGCACAATAGGTCGTCGAAATCGGTGCTCGTTTTTGATTGCCAAAGAAGCCTTTTCATCATACACGGTCGTACCAAATGGTTTTATCGACAAAAATCGTACATGGCAACGACGAAAGTCCCACGTCGTTTTCTTACTTGAGTCAGGTACCTGAAAAAATTGAAAGAAGTAACTTGTAGCCAGAGGAGTTATGTGCACCGTTCGAATAAAACGTTCTATAATTCTTTCATCTAGATAACATAACATTCAAGTTATTCGAATAATTCCAAACACAATTATTCGAATGATTTTTTAAATAGTTTGTAAGAGATTTGTTTAATAGATTATATTTTAAAACACTATTTTGTATTAACATATCTACAAAACATGTACATTTTTTCAGTGTATACTTAAACAGAATTGTATTTTATAAAAAAAAAAACAAGCAAGACATTTTCGTATGAAATTGAGGGGCTAAAGTAATGTTTAACTAAACCTCCCCACTCCCTCAAGTTTACAAGTTGCATCAATAATTTATGTCCTTTAAGTATTTTTAATGAAATTTACATTTAATTTTCTTTCCTAATGTTTTTGTTCGTCTAATAGTTTTGAATAAGTCCTAATTTAAAACTGCAACCAGAGTTGTGCAAACTCTTATTTAAATTTTTGTGAATTCATAAATTAATAAATTGTAAAATAATTATTTAAATATTTATTATTCTATTTATTTTAATAAAATTATATTCGAATAATTATTTTTAAATCTATTCAAACAGAAAATTATTTTAATGTTTTTTTTTACAATTCATTCGAATTAAATTTAATGTTTTCTCTGTCTACAGGTTTTATATATTTTGTAAATGCGGTATATAATTTAAGTTGGAATTATTCGACTAATTATGTTTGAATTATCCGAATATTGGTTATTCAGCTAACGTTTTATTCGATCGGTGCACAACCCTGACTGCTATAATACAAAGTTGGAATACAAGCAAATTATATAAACGTAAAATCCTCTATATAATGATTTTTAAATGTTACTTTCGGTTGTATAGAGAATAAATTGTTTTTTTGCAATTTCAAATAGTTGGCGTATTCAACTGGGTCAAGAAGGTACTGTGTGTGGGTGGGCTAGACCTGCAAAGTTACACCACATTTAATAAAGTATTACTTGTGACCAGTTTTGGATGAATCGAGTGACTTGCCCAATCCTGGCCATAACACGGTGTCCAGACGAAAGCATCTTTTGTGCGTATCACAATGTATTTTGTGGAGGATATATAAAATTTTGTAGAGATCTCGATCAAGGCCTTTCATCGTCATTCCGGCATTAGTTTCGCGCAATCAAATTGTTGCCTTCCCGCGGAGCAAAACGTTTGTAGATTTTCTACTATTAAATGCTGAATTTTTTTTTATAATATATATTCAGCGCAGACGATTTTATATGGCTTTTATGTCCAATGCTAGGCCACTGACGTTAAACCGTCGAGAAGACGTGACGGACCAAAGATTCGCTTGTCGACGACCTGTGGAGAGAAATTTCGGTCATTTTGATAGCGGGCGAAAATAATTTTATTTAATTTTTACTTAACCAGTGCACGTGGAATGGCTATGTCAAAGTTAATGACTGATTATAGAAAAATATGGAATCCACAATGCCTTAACTGATCCGCACAGCAACTGATATCATGGGTTTATTTTAACTTCGACGTTGTAAAAAATTATGAAATAATAGTCTACTTACATTCAAAACGTGTGTGAGATATTCTTCAGACATACTGCTTTCCCCAGAAGGAGTAAGTGAAAACTTTTCTGTATTTTACTATTTCAAGAGGGACTAGAGATTAGATTGAAAGTGTGAAGATCTAAAGTGAGGTATAACATTAACGTTTCCCTTAAAAATGTACTGTCAAACTTGCAACAGGACCGGACAAAAATTAATAACAGCAACAATTTATTTTATAAACAAACGATAAATATGGGTACAAGGGTTCAAATTTCACGCATAGGACCCTAGTACTTTTTCTCAACATAATGACATTCTGAACAAATTTAGTTTTTAATAGGTTAAGCCGTTCGGACGGTACGCGTCTCGTATAAAATATTATCATCCGCTACGGCTGCTGATTTTACTGAATTTTACTCGATTGATTTATTTACTTTTATGCGTGTTAAGGTCATGGAAACAGACGTGAGTCAGGACTTCGAGGACTACTGGAACGAGTACAAGATCATCCAGGAGACCAGGCAACTAGATAGCTATCTGGACGAGGAATGCCCGCCGGAACAGGAGTTCATTGGCGCTCACTTGCAGGAGGGCGCAGTGGAATCCGAATGGCTGTCGTCTGCCGGCCTAGCTTTCTTGACCGAAGCGTTTGACAATGGTTGTGAGGTGCCCGATTCGGAACTGGAACCGGCCATCACACACCTTTCCACCAGACAGGCGGACGCTGTCAGACTCAGGGTCCGTTCGCTCAACCATACGGTTCGGCAGAGGGGTAGACAACTTAAAGCCAGGCACAAAAAACCTGACATCCGAGACGTATTCCGAGATTTCGAGGTAAGTCAATGTTGATATGACAACCACTAGCGCACGAAACCCATTAGAAACTCGATAGCGACCATCAGGTTAGCTCGAAATTTCACTCAATTTTTCTAGTTACCAAAGTTGTAAAGTTATTTTTTTCCCTGTTATGGTGAGAGTTTGATAATAAAAGAAAATTGACCACGGCAGAAGTAGCTTTCTGGCGTAGCAATTGTTAGACGAGGAGGAGGTGGAGTAGTGATAAGCGTGGACGGGCTGGGAACGGTATGGTGATAAGAGGAAATCGATTATCGCTGATAATCAGCTGATATGAGATTATTGATATAAGACAGAGTGTCAGCTGATCAAATGAGACATGATCGGAACTTTTTATTGGCCTTTCTCAGACACTTAGGTTGGGCTCGTGTAATATATTATATTATTCGAACCTTTTCAAAAAAATGTATTGTTTTTTTGTTTTTTCAGAGTTTGAGTTCTAGCTCAAGGTCGAGAAGCGCTACCCCGGATTCGGATTCCAACAGTCCGCCAATGTCATGGACCCAAACAGAAATAACAACACCAATACCAAAGTGAGTTGTAACGATTGATATTTTCCTTCCTCTTCTAGCCAATACGTTCAACTCTGTGCTAATTGTTTAGCGCGTTTAGTGAAAATTGCGAAATTATATGCCAAATAACCATAACAAAATGTTTTTTTTTTTTAAATAAATAATAAACACATCATATCTGGTACACTGTTGCTAAAATAATAAAACAACCATTAGGCATAAAAAAAAAATAGCATCGAAGCTAAAAATACTTGCCAAGTGTTTACAGAAACATTTAATGTATAAACAAAGAAATAAACTATTCACACAATAATATATATTCTTACCTTCACATAAAATTAATTCTCATCCGAATTACTTATATTATGGTTATTACCCGATTAAGAAGACAGCCGTACATGCCATTTAATCCAAGCGTTCGGAGAGTGCATTGAAATCTGTTTAAAAAAAAAATGAGTAGTTAATCAATATTTTTTTATCGACGGAACTAATTTCCTATTACCTGTAGATAACACAACAAGGTTAATTCACACGAGCTCATAGAAAACGGATTTTGCCATTGAATAGGTTTTTTTGTACAGGTCGATGGACTACCCGGCCGAGCTGTTTATACAGTAGTGTTCTTGAACTTTCATAGGTCTGTACTAAAATGGATTTTCGATGCCGGTTGTCGTGCAGACGTTATACAACTATAATGAGGAAATAATTATATACATTTTAAACTCGTATAATATTATATGCTTGTTGGGGTCACGCGAAAGACTAAAGACAGTTAACCGATAATAGTTGTTTACGCATGGTCTGCCTACAATATTATTACCTATGCCGAATCATAACAACATTGTATTTCTTTGCATTATGACATTGAATAGCCAAGAACAAAATTATAGCTTGCTCGGGGTGATGGTCCAATTGAATGAGAATAATTTGCTGAGAATTTTGACTGGTCGACAACTAGTTTTGGATGATTACTTTTAAAGTTGTTTAAGTTCAAAGTGTAGGACGGGAGGTAAGGTCGAGTGTAGTATTATTTATTTATTTATTTATTTTTTATTTGAACAATTATTACCGGCCAGAAATGTGTATATTAAGATCAGGCGTTGAACATTGCTAGCTTTGTTTTAAGGAACAGCCAGACACTGTATTAATTGTACAGTGGAAACTTCACAGTGAATGCGAAAATGTGATTATTGCAGATTATTTTTTATCGCCGTTCCTAGAAGCATCGATCCACGTTAGAGGACTTTTATCCCCAACCATAGTGAATTGTTCAGCTAAAATATTTAATTATGTGGTTCGATAATTTTTCAAAAACCGTGGCTATATTTTTAATTATGATTTTGCCGACAAAATGTATATTATTATGATAAATGTTTTACTGAATATTTCATCCCAAGACATTCCGACTAGAAATACTTATCACGGATTTGTTTTTAAGACACACAACTTTATTGATAATATTATATATACATATATGAAGCGGGCTGCCTTTTTTTATGATCGTCAAAAGACACGGTTAACTATGACTATTATTTACTATGCTATTACAATACTATAATATATATATATATTTTTCTTTTTTTTGTTGACATTTTATGTCTTTACTTTGGCACACAACCGGGAAAAAACGGCAGCGTTACCAAAAAACCTAACGAAAAAATCAGATGATTTATCTGATAAGATAAGAGATAAGAGAGGTAAGAGATAAGATATTAGAGATAAAATGTCTTCCGTGGTTGCAGACTCGTACGCAAGCTGTTTAATGATAAATTAACCTTTGTGTGAGTTTATGTTTAAAATGATAATTTTCCAATTGTTTTGTTCCAAGTGTTAAATAAGACGTGTAATTCCTTTTTCGAGGTCGAATTCGAGTTTTTATATATTTAATTGCCAAACGTTTTTTGTGGGTTTTAATGTGTATTATTATTTTTAAATTATAATTCCAAACGCTACGGCGAAGAAATTGGACTAGGAAATCTCAAATGTAGTTTGTAATAACACAGCACGGTGTACAACAATGTTATGTACTAAGTACACAAAAAAAAAAAAAATCTCAGCACTTTTAGCATTACCAAAAAAAAAAAACCGTTTTCCCGCAACCGCTCGTTATCGCATTTAATTCGACAAATATAATATATTATTATTATTTAATTGTCTTTCTATTTGTTTACTCATTGTTGTTAAGCGTGAGAATTTTTCACTAAAACAGTACATAAAAAAAAACCACAGAAACAAATTATCACAACCGTTAATTTGTTTGTGTTAAGCCAAAAATGTAATTGGAGCGTTTTCTAATGGAAAGCTAAGCTGGAAACTAAAGATTATCATTATTATTAGTGTTTTTTTTTAAAGTTTTTTTGGACCACACAAACGATTATTGTATTATATTTATTATTTACCTATACCGGAGCGGTTTTGTAACTGATATTAATAAGATAACATCTCAAATGTTTTTTTCTCGTTCTTTGAAATTATCGCCAACGGTATAAAATACTATGAACCATATTATGCTGTTGACTGCTTTTTTTTCTTTTGTAATACTCCACTCCATTCACATTTGAATAGATTACACAGCTACTATAATATATAAACGATATTTACCGTGTATCAAAGACCGAGTTAACAACTGGTTAACACACACACACACACCCATCGGTGTCGACGGGCCATAATATTATTATCTTGAGACGATTTTATGACTTTGGACCTTGACTTCTTGTCGGTCGGTTTTGATTATTGTATCAATATTATTATTATTGTTGGTGTGCTCAAACGCTAAACGTATTTGGCCATAATATAATATCAACTGCTTGTACATAAAAATGTATGATTTCGTGGCGTTGGTACTCCTGGAATTGAAAATGGCGCAAATCAATGCATGTCAGCTGATTTTCTGTCTCTTATCAGTTGATTTTCTTATCAGTTACCATGTATCAATTTTTATCAGTTATCCCTTATCACACTATATTGTACCGCCTCAAGTACTTTGCAGTAGAGCTAAACTAGTTACGGTCGAAAGTATTATGTAGGAAAATAAAAAATAACATTGACTGTTTAGATCTATGCCAAACGATAAACAGATTGGTCCCATTTTATAGGAAACCTTGTGACAATCGATTATTATGATTAATGCCTAAAAACAATAGTGTTTAATAGAGCACTTGTTGGCTCTAATCCCAAGAGCCAACATGTGCGATTAAAAATTATCCACATACACACAATACTAGTCCAACAATAAAATAATAGATTACTACAATGAAATAAAGATAATGATAATAATACTATTGTAACTAATATTATAAGAAATATATATAAGGTTATAAAGGTTATCTGATAATACATTGTACAGTAGTAAAAACCAAACACAATGTTTGAATCAAAGCTATAGTAACATTTTACTAGAATAAAAAGCTTGCCCAATATGATAAAAGTAGCGCAGTAATGTAAAAGCGCTGTTTTTTCTCTCGTAATTAGTCGACCAAGCCGAGGATTACTTCCCAGCGAAATTATGAAAAATACACAATTTTCTAGAAGTAAAAATTAAGCTTAATGTATATAAATATTATTCTTTTCGCTATAGGTAGTTTTCTTTTTCTCCGGTAGGTATATTTTCCCCACAAACCAAGGTTATTGTCGACGGATAGGTGGTAAGCCACGGCGCAGAACAATAGATTAATATGAATTAATCACCGCAAATCAACAGAAAAAAAAAACCAGTCACGTTTTATTTCAATCGAATTATCCCTCTTTTAAACCAATTATTTCAATTTAAGTGGTTAAAACTACATTATTATCTTTATAATTTTACTGTATCCAACGCAAGACAGACACAGTACTAAACTGGCCTATTACGTCATCATCTAGTATTAACGATTAAAACTCGAATATTATATTTTTTTTGACAAGTGCTATTATTATGATTTGTTGTTTTTAATTATTAATATCAATCACCGCCAATTTAAATAATAGTATATAATATACATATAATACAAAACATTATAGCACATGATATCACAATGTGAAATTAATTTTTTTTTTTTATAACTTTATTAGAGTAATAATTTATACATTTTAAAACGTCTACAACTAGTAAATTTTTTTTGTGCAAAATAGCCATGTGTCATTTATTTATGTTAAAACGTTGCACTGTACATATATATATACATGTATTTTTTTTTCGATTATTTATTTTAAATTCGAGCAGAGTTTGTTAGGTCTGTGTTTTAGTGTGGTTTTAGTTTTGTCGGAGAATGTCCCACTGTGGCGAAGAGTAGTGCGAGGAATAGACGGAAGTGAAGATTGACAAAATAAAATCGGTTAGAAGTTTATTTTAAGAGCGAAAACCCATTTTGTTTTATTTTTAGATGCCTTGTACGTACACATTATCTAGTGTGTCCTTGGATTTCGTTCTAGTCTAGTAATGTGATTGATTATTGTTTTTATTTAGGTACACTGATCCGAACGTGGACTTGGGAATTTATTCGAAAAAAGATGTTCGCCGAATGCCAAGTGCGCCCGTGTTACCATCCAGAGACATATTTCGCCGAAGCAACCGCAGTAACAACGGTATCGTGGCGTCCGAAAGTGGTGAGTGATTAATTATTATTATATTGTCTTAGTGAAACACAACAATAAAAAATAATAGTAAAATAATTTTTGTTTAACGGTTTTCTTCGAACGACCGTGATTATACTAATCGCATACCACATTGTAATAGGTATTGTTTTTCATCGCAACAACTCTTTTGATTGTAACTCGCACGATAAAAAAAAAAATACATATCATTACATTCGTTCACGTACAGAGTGATCCGCAGGATTTAAATATATTTGATTTTCATTTAAAAACAAAGTCAAGAGCAAGCTACACTTCATGCAAGTACATCACTACATGGATGTTTCTCGCCATCTAGTATCTCTTATCCGCTATCTCTGAATAGTAGTAGATATTGTGAAACTTTTAAAAACAGTTTCCAGCCATACTTGGCGCTATGTTTTAGGAATGATAAGGGTTTTTGTGAAATTTTTTACCCGGGTCCAAAATTTTAATTTAAATCTTTTTTTGGCAATTTAATTCACACTGAATTGTTTACAAATTAGCTAGATGACAATCTTCCTGGCAAAATTCTCTACTACCTACCTTACCTAACCTAACCCTCCATAATACTCATCCATAATTCCTTAATACTCCTTAACTCTAACGGTATACAAGTATAAAAAAGAATAATTTTAAAAAGTCCAATATGTTGATGAATCACCTTGTAGACAACCGAAACATCTCCAAATGTAATACAAAAGCCATTACATATTTAATCTATGACAGTACATATACTGTTGTATTAAATTTCAATAATATATTTTAACAACTCATTACCGATTTAACTATCATATGAATTTTAATTAATTCGCTTTTGACTATAATTATATAATAAATAGCTTTTTTTTCATAACAACGTATTATCTATAATTGACATGAATAAGTTATCAGCAAACCCAAGACCAACCAATGTCATTTTAAAAATAGCTGCCTCAGAATGTTTTTCGGTGACTTGAGTAAAATAGCCAAGAAGCCAATACAGTAAAATTTAACGTTACAGTAATTTTATTCAAGTCAATAGTACTATTCCAAAGGAATATAATTTGAAGAGTTGACATTTAAAAGTCGAATAGCGAATTGTGGAAAAGCGACACGGTGCAAAAAACGACTAGTCAAAAACCCGTTTTGGATAAAACACTTTTTCAGTAATTTTAGCATATAAAAAACATCATGGACTTGAGGTGAGGTCGACAGTAATAGTATAATATTTATATATATATATATTCAAACGCACACCGCTGACCCACATCAAAAAATTAGATATTTTTTTAAAAAAATTTTTGAAAATGTAATTTTTTTATATCAAAATATATAATGAGGGTTTTATTAGAAACTCGTTTGGCCGTCATAATTTTTACATTGACAAATGACATGTACGCTTAGAAACGTTTTTCGCAATTGTTACAACTATTATTTGTATTTACCAATTTTGTTTGTTTTCAGACGGTATAACTATGGTTGGGTTTCAAAGACTTGGCACCGTGCGCGGATTCAAATTTGAACAACGCCCTTCGACCGTGGCCAAAGACCGCAATCGCAGTGGAAGCGACCCGCTTCACCTGTACTCGACTTCGCCCGAAGAGCATACCAACACACCTAGGTATGCCGAATTTTTTTTTCATCGTTAAATTTAGATAATAAAACATAATATAATAATGTTTGTTTGCCTCTTCAAGTATGGGCTTGGCCGTGCCCCAGTCTTCGGTCACTCGCAGCCACGGTTGTTTGTACGAATCGTCCGACAACCATCGGGACAGCTCGCAGTACGTGGGATTCGAACAGATGTGGCAAAACAACAACTACCGTCTGGAGGTAATGTTGCCAGTGTAAATTTTCAAACTTTTATTTGCCAGTTAAGGTAAAAAAAAAATGCTCAAAATATTCATATTTTCAGAGAAAACGAGTGTCTTACGTTAGTTGGATCACCCTGTATGCTGATTGTATATATTTTGTTAATATGGTACATTTTGTTCATACGAAATAAGGCTTCGAATGAAAAAATTATTGAACTCTTACCTTGAATAATGTGTTATCTAGATTCGGATAATGTTTTATTCAAAATGATGTTTAACTTTACAGAAATCCTATTCGTCCGTGGACGAGAACACCGGTAGAACTTGGCCAGAATCGCTCAGCGACGAAGACTTGGCCAAGCTTCGACCATTACTGTTTCTCGAGTTGTCGGCCATGTTCGACAGTGCCGGAATACCGTTTCACAAAGGCAAACCGCACAAGCGCAAAAGGAGAGAAGGTACGGTAAAGTTGTACAGATTGTTGTGGTTAGGTTGTGCTTAAAAAATAAATTCCTCACTTGAAAATCTGGAGCGAATCATTAATGGACCCCCTCCCCCACCTTTTTGAGCTTTTTAAAGGTGTTGTGACCGCAATAGCTTGTATTTATATGCTTTGACACCTAACCCGAACAAGAATGCATTGTTGAGGATCAAGATGAAAAGAAAACTGAATGAATTGAGAATGGAGAATCAGCTTTTAAGGCGAGAAAAAGCATCAACTGCCAAGAGAAGGTTTGCTTTGAGGCAGGATTTATCGATAAGGTCAACTGATACCCAAGGAAGGATTTATTGATAAGAAAAAATGAGATTATAAAGGAGCATGTATTGATGACAGAGAGGTCATGTGACTATCCCTAGGGAAAATCAGCTTTTCTAAGAATGATATGTTTACAAGGGACAATCGGGGCCGGGTTTGCATATCTTTTTGGCTGGATTTTTTTGGGGAAACAGAGAAACTCGCAGTAAAAAAACCCTGCCTTTTGGGTCTTACACAAGGGGCTACTCCCCCCCCCCTTGACTCCCCGCCATCTTTATAATTTCCACACTTCAGGCGGAGTATGTAGAACACATTGAATATGCTTTGGCTTATATGTCTACCTGTCTTAACATTTTTGCAGAAGGTACTATTTTTGGCGTGTCTCTGTCGAACCTCGTCGACCGCGACCAAGCGATCGCCAACCGCCGAGTCCAGGTGCCGTTGATACTCCAAAAGGTCTTGGGACAGCTGGAGAAACGCGGCCTGGGCGAACAGGGTCTGTTGCGGATGGCAGCGCCGAAAGCAAAAGTGGAGAAGCTTTGCGGGGCCGTGGAGAAATACTTTTACGCCAAGCCCGACGAGGTGGATCAGCTGCTGGAAAAGTGTTCGGTACACGATTTGGTCGCTTTGTTGAAACGTTTGCTCAGAGACCTACCCGAGCTGTTGCTCACTCACGAGCTGATCAATTTATTTTACCAGACCAGTTGTAAGTAGTGTACACCGTAGCGGTGTGACGTTAATCCGGATTTTGCAATCGGATGAAATTTCATGCCATTTTCGCGTTACACTTTCGGTTAGAGATAAAAGATAACAGTTACGTGATATGAGATAATAGATAACAGATAAGTGATAAGAGATAACATATCCAAGATTCAAAAATGTTTGTCCACATGAAAATAACTAGGTTTTTTTTTTGTTTAAATAAACCACTAGTCATGATTAACTTTTGAATTACATCGTGTGTAACGGGCACGTTCGACTTTGGCAAATCCGGATTTTTCCCATCGCTAAACTATTACGCGATAAAAGATGGTTTCGTCGATTCAATCAGTTCTCAACGTTGACCACTTTTTTTTTTCGCCCACAGCCGTGTCCGACACCGTGAGGGCTCTAAACCTATTGGTGCTATTGTTACCTACCGAGAACAGGGCTTCGTTGCGGGCCCTCGTTCGGTTTATGTCGAAATTGGTCGAATACCAGCAGAGACACGATCTGGAAAACAAGATGACCGAACACAACGTGGCGATGATCATCGCACCGTCTCTGTTTCCTCCCAGGTAAAATACAAAACAGCATGTACAAAACACACCGACAGGACGGTTGTTAATGTTTTACTCGTTGCAGATCCGTACATTTGGAAAAAAAAGACTTGCATTCGCATTTGGACCAGGCGGCTCGAAGCTGTCGCCTGACCGAGACTCTGATGAACCACATCGAAGAGTTATGTTTAGTTCCTACCGATCTCATGAACCAGCTCAGGCACAACAACGAAATTTACCAATGTCGACTCAAAGAAAACAACAATCCCGTAAGAATCCCGTGACTTTTCAACTTGATCTAATCACAGCGCGCGGCCATGTCGTTAAATCGAGTCCATGATATGTAAATTCTCCAAAAAAAAAAGAGTGGATACGGTTCATATATTTTATTCTACCCGTACTACAATAATGTCCACCCGAATTGCAGGGTTTAGGTTGAAATTTGAATTCATATACCGATAAAAAAACTTTAAAGAGGAGATTTTCTTTGATATGCTTTTTTTCTAAGCCAATGTCAAACAAACGAGTTACAGCTTTTTAACAAAACCATAAACTAACATAGGTAAATGTAACAATTTTATATTAAAAACATCAGTTTAAATTTACCACGGTTACCACACATACCAAGGTTGCCACACAAATCAAGGTTATCACACATACCACGGTTACCATATGCATCAAAATAAAATAACAAAACTAAAAATAGCTCAAGAGACTTGACTTACAAATTATGGGTTTTACCATTTAAATTGGGGTTTTACCGAATATGTTTTCCTACAAAAGCTGTTAGTTTTGATAAGAACATTTGTTTGGTAAACAAAAAGTGCACGGTCTCCATTTTAATAAAACATATTTTTCACCGTAAGTCGGCCATTTTGAATTTGTATTTTTAACGTCCCCCTTTCCCTTTGCACTCTAAAAGTCTCTAATAAACAACTTTTTGATTGGATTAGTATTTTAAAATGGGACATCCTGTGTATTTATGTAATAAGGTATTATGGTTAAGTAACGTGACCTTTTCAACATTAAAACCAATTTCACGGAAATGATAAATAATAAGATACAATAATTGTTAGAAAGATCTGATTTTCACTTGTACTGTCTACAAATAATTCACAATAAGTATAGCACCCCATGTAAAAGCGATTCCTCTATGGCCATTTGTCGTCAAAAACATAAATTCCAAGGGGCAAGGACTGTGTGCATATAATATTTAGTTAGGGCAACAGAACATCAAGTTACGCCACCGGATTTGATCCCCGAAAAATACATAGATATACAAACTAGAACTATGGATAAAAGAATTTCCGTGTTCGTGAAAATATCGAAACTGGTTTTTGATAAAAACTGGTTTTTTTTTAATTTAAAATAATCCCAGAAAAAATACTTTTAGATATTATTATTTTTTTTTTCAACGGTTCAGTATGGTTGTGAAATATTAAATGTTCAACGTTTAACAAATAGACAACGACGGTGGAAAAAAAAGTATACACTGAATATAAACTAATAGAAATTATGGAAATCACGGTGAACATATTATATTTGTTTAACACGTCCAATCGTTGAATATGTTGCAACATACGTTTGATAACAAAAAAAACAAAATCTCTATTCCTCAAACTGTTGACTTTGCGCCGCTATAGAATAATTTTGGAATTTTTTTTTCCCGCGCCTTTAGGTAAGACGATTTTTGGGCAAGAAAAAACCAGACGTCGTCACCAAGAGGATCAACAACGAGCTGGACTATCAGGAAGGTGTGATCCGCGTGGACGCCCCTCAGTTCCGGATATCCGGCATACCTTTATTCTTGACCGACTCTACCACTGTCGGCGAAGTGATACTCAAGTACGTTGCTCGGCCTCGAACGTTGTCGAAATTGATTGCTTAATCTTTTTCTTCTCCTTTGCCTCCATATCATTCTCAATCGCATCCAACCGTCTCTTTTTAACGCGGATAAGTGTTTGGGTTGGTTACAAGAAATTTTACGTCCCCATTTTCGCGTTACACTTTTACTTTCACATGATAAGAGATTAGAAATAAAGGAAAAGCGATGTGATAAGTGATAAGCGATAAGTGATAGCTGATAAGAGAAAAGCGATAAGAGCATAGATATTATATACTAATACCAGATAGCCGTCTTGGAATTATTAGTGAAGCTGACGCCATATGCAATGTGGGCACAATCGGTAAACAAACGTTATCGATATTAGGTTTTATCATCTTGTATTATAGATTACCTTATGCCTTTATAATTTTTGACATTTTCATGTCATTGCTCTGGCACATAACCGAAAAAAGCGTTACGCTGTTATCTGATAAGAGATTATAGATAAGAGATAATAAATGGTGATGGGGTTGTTTAAATTGTTTTAATTATATGTTGTAGCACGCGAAATTTATTCGGTACTTCAACGAGACATGATAGTGCTCTTTCGTAGTTGCAGACTCGGCTGAAAAATGCTTTTAATTTTACCCGTTGTTGTTATATCACTGATAGTGTGTTTGATAACGTTTGTTTACCGATTGTGCCTACATTGCATTGGGCGGCGGCTTCAACTAATTTCAGGGTGATTATGACAAAGACGGTAGTATTAGTAGTATTAGTATAAATCAATGGATAAGATGCAATCAATGTGATAAATTATAAATAATAAGTGATAAGAGAATAGAGATAAGTGATAGCAGATAAGAGATTAGAGCTAAGAGAAAGAGATGTGATAAGAGATTAGAGACCAAATTTAATAAAAATAAAAATGATAACTTGATACATTATAGTAGAAAACGGATAAGGGCTCACAGCGGAACTCTGGTGCACGCCTACTCCAACTCTGAAAATCTTCCATTTTTCACACATATCCTCTCTACTCTATCGAACTAAAATTATACACAATATTATATTGATCAATAACATTGTCGTTACTGTGTTTCAAGAATTGTGGAAGAGGCAGCCAAGCAAACGGTGACCAAGAACGGTGTCGCCGTCAAGACGGGCCGAAAAGATCTTAAATCGAGAGCGCTGACGGAATTGGCTCCAAACGGAAACCTGTCGTGCCTTCTGACCACTGCCGATCCGGACATGGCCACGAGAACTCATTTCCTGTACGAGACCGGTGGAAATATAGGTACGGCTGTCCAATGGCGGACTCGATAGTGGATTTCTCGAGTGGTGGGCAAGAGCCCTTTTGAATCTGACTTCATTCCTGTCAAAATACTCGGAGGTCGATTGGCATTAAACGTCAGTGGCTCAACCAACAAAGTGCTTATCGGTTAGGTCGGGTTAGGTTGGGTTCGCAAAGGAAAATCGAGGAGAAGACAAGAAGAAGATAAATTAAAATTAAATTATGTAAATTTATAATAATGTGTAATTTAAACGCGAGCCTGACCCGCGAAGGGGAAAACAGGATTTTTACTAGTGTGTAATTGTAATATAACAATAAATGAAGCCCACCGAGGAGGAAGCAAAGCGGAAGTGGTTCGGTTAGGTTAGGTTAGGTTAGGTTTCCTGTGTCCGTAGAACTCCGTTCTAGCTTCTCCAATTTCACAAAGCAAAACCAATGCGTTTGTGGTCTGGTAGAACAAGCTCAGCAGAGAATTTTGCACCCTTCTATGATGCTCAGGACTAACCCGTTGGAATCAGAACCATTTCCCGTTTCCGCCCGTTTGTCAATCAGTCTATCTCCTCCTCGTCCGGGGTTTGGTATCCACACCGAAAGATGATGAGTTCTAATTTCTCTTGCCTACAGTAGTTTATTAGCTTAGTCAGCTTAGCTCTTCCTGGGTCTTCCTGGGCCATTACGGCACACGTTGCATTCGAATAGGTTAGGTTAGGTTAGGTTAGGTGTGACCTTTTTATTTTTATTTATTTTGGTGTGTTTTTTTCAGGTCAACGCCGAATAGAACCAACGGCCAACATGATGGCCGTCTACCAGACCAACCCTAACGCCCAATGGTTCATTAAATGCGACCACAGAAACGGCATCGCTCACGTATGACACACACATTTCAACAGTGGATATTAATGTTTATTGTGTTTTTTTTTTTTTTGTAATATTATTATCGAACTTCTCTTGGCGAAACCAAAAAAAAAAAAAAATACTATAACATTCGTGTTGTTGATTTGTGAAATAGAGATTATTTTTTTTTTTTTTTTCATCCCGGGCAGGTTTTAAATATTATAATATGTGTATTGTTCGTTGGTATACTGTTCTATTATCATTATTATTATTATTATTATTATTTTTATTTGCTCCTGCCTTTGAATTAGTTTTTATCATAATAGTTCACACAGAACGTGACTAATGTATATTGTTTATTTATTTATTTTGTTATTTTCATGTAATTATCGATCAAACGCTTTTGCCAATAAAATAGCTGACAAACTGTAAAGAAAAAAAAAACAATTATCATTCATCGTGCTGTCGTTTATTATATTTATGTGTTTTACCTATTTTTTTGAGTACATTTTCAACAAGTTTGTACATTGAAGAAAATCGGCTTGCCAAAGTGACTTTTACACATCAAAAATTATATGAATCAAAAACAATACTTTGAAGCTTATGCAAATTAACCGGAAATTGGCACGGTCGAAATTTGTTAAAACCTATTTTTTTCTTAAACATTGCCTATACAAAACTCCTTAAAAACAGACCGCACGCCTTACCCTCGATAAGAAGTTTTTATTTGTATCGGATATTGCCTATATTGTGCCCCTTAATGATTAAAAATAAGAGCTACGTTGTTGTATAAGTCTTTGGGAATTGGTTTTTCCTTGAAACGTTTAAATTTCAACTAAAAATAATGTTTTGTTTAAATACAAAAGCTGCAAAAATTCATAAAAAAAAAACATTATTCGAGTAAAAAAAAAAAATAATGTACATTTTTATTTAAAATAACAAAAAAATAGATGTATATACAAATGTGTTTCGAATACAAAGATTGGGGGATACATTTTTGGGGGGTGCTAGTTTTTAGTCTGGGATGCTAAGTCTCTCTGGATGTTAAGACCACCCCCCTTGCCCTATGAGTATAATGTAAAATACATTTTTAAATCATATTTAATTGCATTTAACTGCAATGATAAATTGTTCAGCCATAATATATTTTATTTAATAAAGGCTAAAACAAAATTGTTTAAAAGAATTATACGAATAAGAATGTGCACAACTCAATAATAAACTCTATCTTTTTTTTATTTAAGTAAGATATATTACAATCTGTACAATAAGCACATAGAATAAGAAAGAAATTACCCGAATAAAGTTTTCAAGAAAGAAACCACTCATTAGTGACACTTTCCAACTCCACCCCCTAAACTCTTACAATTGTTTAAAAGTAACTATCAAAAGCCGGTTATCGACCGTTCAACATTTTTTAGCAAATTACTTAATCATTTAAAAACTCAATCAAATACATACTAAGAAAGGTATGTAATATATTTGGTACTATTCTAAAGGAAAACAACGACCACAGTGTCTCTTAAAAACTACAAAATTGCTTGTTGAGTTAAAAGAAGAAAAAGAGTCTTGGGTATATTAGTAGTAGTAATTGTACTCTTTGCACGGTGGATACGATAAGGGTTGATCGCCTGTCTATAAAAATGTACTGTCATAGTTACCCATGTATCGTAATAAACAATATAATGAAAATATTTTCATTACCTGTTGACTGTTGATTCACACACACATAGCAACCCAGAAATTGACTACGGCCAAAGTGTAAATTTACCCTATTTTTGGGGTTTTTCTTTAATAAAAAAAAAATTTGACTACAGATTTTTGAGAAAATCGTACATGTTATAGTTCTATTTTAGTCTAATTTTCAGACCTAAATCTCTAAAACTTTGCTTTAAAATGTGAAAAAAAAGAAAAAAATTCTATCCCTTCTAAGGGAAAAGGGTTTATAATATTTTTTTGGTTTGTTAATGTTTATCGATAGTACTATGTTTGAAGAACAATTCTTATAAATTTGGAACATTTTCGAATATTTTTAAAAAAGTTATAGAGCATCGTAATTTTAAGTTGAAAAGTGTACATTTTTTAGGAGTTTTTCTCGATTTTGATGGGGAAGAGGTGATTTTTTTTTAATTTTTGGCCTGATAAAGTATCTTCCAGGTACGATTTCTGATCCATAGAGTTGCTACACAAAGAAATCGGTCCAGCGGTTTACGAGATATCGTGGGTCCAGACACAAAAATAAAAACACTTCATTGTAAAAACAATACCTTCTCAGCTCCGCATCGAAGCTAATATTTATACTTTTCAATGATTATACATATTGTAATATTTCTTATATTTTCAACGCGTCCAAAGTTTCATCGCGCCTAACGAGTTGACGTTTTAATGAAATTATATTGCTTGAAATAATTAGTTTTTATAGCTGTTGCGATGATAGAAATAGAATCAAATAGACGGAAATCACATATGGAGATGACCTACGGGTATAGAATAGTGTACACATTGAACCAATTACGAGGAGTCGAGTTTTAAAAATATTTACTTATTTTTTTTTTGGGGGGATTTTTACATCTGGTAGAATTTGTGTGTCCTTGGCGTGTTGTCGTTAGCGGTTAGCCACACTCGGCTGCCAGCTTTGCCCACATTTTCTGCCAGCAGTGTGAACGGTGTGTGTGTGCTTATATTGTTGTGTTGCGCTTGTACAATTATAGATACTAGTGTATGACACACAACAAAAAAACATGGAAGCCATCGGCCACAAGCTGTTCCAGCTGGGAGATCCCGAGGGCAAAGGATTCATCATAAGACGGGACATGCAGGTAATTCCACTGGGCTTAACCGGAGACAAGAGTTGTGCATCGTTATTCGAATAAACTCTAATAAACAATCATCCGGATGACACATTATCCGAGTAAAAGTTATTCGAATAATTTAAAATTAAATTATTCCGATAAATTGTAAAAATATTGTTTGAATAAAAAATTGCCTTCCTATTTTCCACTGGTCTTATTAATATTTTTTAAATTTTAAAATAATATATTACATTTATACCAAGTAATGTTTTCAAATATAATTACTTGATAAAAATCACTTACTAACTATTTAAATAATATGTTTATTGAAAATTACTCAAATAAAAAATGATTCGAATAAACCGTAAACGATTATTCGAATAATATAAAAAAAAAATTTAAAAAAATGATTCGCATAAGTTTTTTTTATTGGAAAAAATTGCAAAATAACTATTCTAATTAGAGCTTGCACAAATTGGATTTTTGGTTATTTTAAATGGCAACATACGTTTTTTATTACATAAATTTGTAGACAAAAAAGAAAAAAAAAAGATGTTAGCGTTTAAATTTTCATTTATTCGTTCATATTATACTGCCATTAAAAAAGCCCAAAAATCCCTCTTTTTGGCTTATATAAATGGATTGGTGATAAAAATTTTCAAAATATTTAAAAAATCTAGTAAAACATGTGCCTAAATGTTACGGTAACGATAATTATAACAACTTGGACATTCTTTGGATGTCGGTACTGTATAGAATTTGAGAGAAAAAAAATCTTAATTATTCTGTCTTACCCGTGTGAATAATTTGAAAAAAAATCCCAAAACGTCATGACCGTGACTATTAAAAGTTTATTAAAATAACTCTTATCGGGTACATCAGAGGTTTTAAAACGTGCACGTTACAGTATATGTGAGAAAGTTTTATTGTATAATAATAATCGTTAACCGTTTTTATTTTATTATTCGAAACAATGGTAGTAAACAGGATGTTTTTTTCCTCTCAAAACCAACGATTAATAGTTGAGATATTATCCGTCGACAGAGAATGGTAACAACACATTATACGTATAAGACCTCACAAAAAAAAAAATTGATTATTCGTTTACCAGAAAAATCTGAAAATTCGATCTTGATCCAAAAATCTGTTTTGGGTAGGTCCAGTACGCATTTGGCAAATGTCTTTGGTAAAAAATAGGTATGTTTAAACTTAATATGTAAATCAATGTAAACGTCACTCTAGAAATGCCAAAAGAATTCGAAAAAAAAAATTCGACTAGGTGTTTCCTGTAACCTATTTTACTTAACCTAAACAAATAACCCACCTAACTCTGTTTAGGTATGATTATATTTTGTTGGTGAGAAAAAAAATAACGTGTGCATTGTACAATAATAATAATAATTTATTGTACTGTCCATTGTGTTCAGAAACCGCCGAGTCTTGAACGAACAAACTATATTACACTAACAGCATTGTTTTCTAGGTCGCTGCTTAGTATAAAATCCAAAAACCAATTGATAATTTCAAAAAAAAATACTAAAATTGTCCGTATTTGAGTTTGCATCGCGTTCGTATTATGTGTGCGTGTTACAGATATTTAAAAAAAAAAAAAAATTCTCTCTTGCCTCGGTACGTTGAAAATGTTTTCAATAATCGTTTGCCCATAATTGTTTGAATTGTATGGGAAAAAAAAAGCGTTTCTAAATAATTGTACACATTGTCTGCGTGGTGAATACATTGGTATTAGGTAGGCATGTGTCCACAATATAGCTGTTGCTGTTCATTATTACAAGTAGGTACTTATAGCTAGTTTTTTTTTTTCATCATTGGGATTTGGTTATGAGCGAAAACGATGCATAACAAACTGCATATTAGTGTCTCTAATCTCAAGGGCATAATGATAAATGTCCGATAAATTCTTAAGTATGTAGTACTTACTACCGAATGCAATTATATTGTATTGCTCGAATGATGATGAACTTCTGTGCACAAGAGGTACCACACACAAAACGTCATCGGTTCGCACACAAAAGCATTGACACTTGTTCAAACATTTGGTTTTTTGTAGCCGCCCAACAGGTAACCTAGAAAGAAAAAAAATGCCATCTTTACATTAGCGAGTCTCTACAAATATAGCAACGTTCTAGGCGGCTAATCGATATTGTACAATTGAAAGGAATAATTAAAATCTTATTAACATACACAAGCATAAACGATAGCAATTTATTCTAATTACCTGCACACTGAATGATGTCATTGAAGTAGTTTTGTTAATATTCCTCGTGAAATATTATCAATTGGGTAATCGGCTGATAAGGAGTGAATGATAAGGAATGATAAGAGACAATTAGCTGATAAGGGACACAGAAAATCAACTGATCGTAAGACACGTTCATAAGTGTTCAATGTCTTTCCTTTAAGGGACAAATTTGTATAAGTTGTGTTAGGGCATGGGTAGGCTTTTTGCCTTCAGTCGGTGTACACATTTTCCAACTGTAGCTTTTCTAATTTCATATCAACTGCCATGTACTCCCGCGAAGGGATTTGTCGTGCAAACAGAAATAGGCCTAATCTGACAGTGGCTTTTTTCTTCGCCTTGTGAGAGCTTGAAGGGTCTGAACCTCTCAAGCCTCTCCCACAATATTACCATAATCGTGCCAATAATCTTAGGTCCCTCCGGTGAAACTCCTGACCCTCAATTTTCAGAATAACAATCGCAGCACATTTAAGCCAATTGCCCAGACCTATAAATAAAGTCATTATACATATCAAATGCCTCTACTGTTGTTTTCGCTCGTGTAACGTGTTCAAAACAAATTAAGAAATTTATTGTAACGTGAGTGTATGTTTAGAAACTTAAAGACGAACTTTGCATGACTCCGGAACAACTTGAGATTGTATTTGACACGTTAGATGTCGAACAGAAAGGATACCTGACACTGGATCAATTTTTGGAAAGATTCAGTAAGTATTTGTTATGCGGCCTTACAATAATAATTTATTTTCTACCTATGTAATTCTATAAAAGAACATTGTGACCAGAAAAACAAAAATATAAAAAAATGCTCTTTAACCAGCTCAAAGGTCTGCCTATTTATAAGGTTCTTACTAAGGATTGTCGTTGAAAAATATCAAACAATAAAAATCCCCAATCGAGAAACACAATTGGAAAAAATTAGCCTAAGATTAAGTAATAATCGAATAAAAAACGGTATACTTTGAGTTTAAATTTGGTAATGATGTTTTTTGAAAGAATTCAGAGAACCTGTGATGCATGGATAGCGAGTAGAATCTAAAGTAGATAAATAATTAAAATACTCAACGGATCATCAGACATGCAAGAGAATGGAGGAATTAAAGAAGATATGGCGAGCAGAGTATTTAGGCCTCTAAAAATTAAATACCAGAAATGTATTACCATGCTCGAGTGGGAAATCTTCAAACAAGAAGAATACAAAATTCTTTAATACTTCCCTTAAAAGAAAGACATTGGGCATAGACTTCTTACACAAATCAGCTGATTTTCTGTCTCTTATCATTCATCTATCTATTATATTTATTTATCATTTATCTCATCACCATCACATACCCAACCTCGTCCACACTTATCACTGTCCCGTCCTCTTCTCTATCTTCATCTCGTCCAAGTTTTAGGATTTAAGCAATTAAAAATTAAACTAAAGTGAAATTGATGCCTTTTAAACCTGGTGAGATTAAAAGTGTCTTATTTACTTTGTATTTTTTTTTTCCATAAGAATAGAAGATACACCGCCCGTGACCGTTCGAAATAAACGGTGGAAAGAAAAGCCGGTTACATTTAAATTATCTTTTTCGGACGATATCCAAACACTTCTCCTAAACATTAAAGAGTTCAATATGCTTAAACTGTAAGTAATACAATATTAATAACTATTGATTAAAACGCAAACACAACGCGGGGTCTGAGTGGAATATTAAACCGCTATAAACTATTATTATTTTTCTATCTGAACTCCTGTAAAATATAATAACAATTAACGTAGGCAAGGAGGTATGATGGTAGTATGTGGGAATGAAACAAAAGGGTTTTCAGGTAAAGTTCATCGAGGGTCAGCTTCAAGTCGCCAGGTTGTGTTAGAGAGGAGTTATGTTAGATCAAAGGTGGAAGACATTATAGATATTCACTTGCTTTATAAGGCCAATGCCAGTGCACTTGAAGATCAGGTCTAGTCACGCGAATATTGTGATCTTTATATTTTAATATAAAGACAGATAACTGGAAGTGGTTTTTTTTTTGTTTGTTTTCAGGAGCATAGGGCACTTAGAAAACATATGCAAGGCCGTTCAATCGGACACGGACAGTTCTGCTGGCATAGGTCGCGTAGAAGCATTTCTCAGGTCTCTGCAAATGGACCTGACTAAAATAGCAGAACAAAATAAAGAACTGGAGGAACTGCTACAGAGTCGGGAAGTACAACATCAGAATAATGTAAAATGACTCTAAAACCCTAATTTGATTATAATATATTGTATTACTGACAACAATGTTCACTACAGATGCAGAAACTATTCGAGGAACTGGAATGCCATTTTCGCGAAGAACAGGAAAAAACCAAAATAGAGGTAGTAAAGTGCTGCGCTAATCTGTGCCACTCGGGGCTCGGTTTATTGATTGAAATTTCCATATACGGTTTTCGTTACAGGACCAGCTCAAGTTTAAAAACGAACTGTCGTCTTTGGAAAGTGAAATTTCCGAAAAAGAAGAACGACTTCGGGCGGCCATTTACACACGACAGGAGTTTGCTAGCCAACTGGTGTCAGCTCAGAAACGCGAGCTGTCGATACTCAACAGCAACGCGGAATTGACCAAAAAACAGGTAACCGTTTTATTTCAAGTGGACAAAACTTAAAAACTAAAAAAAATCTTTCCCTCCCAAAGAAAAACATCGGATCGTCAACGCGAATTAGCTGATTTCCTGTCTCTTATCAGCTGATTGTCTTATCAATAACCTCTTATCAGTTGTCCGGGAATTGCCGATTCCTCTTATCACCTTCCCCACACATATTTAGGAAATATTTTTAAACCGTAAAATTCGATTCCTGCCGAAATAGTTTTACAATATAAATAAATACTACCTATGTATGTTTTCGCTGTCTGGGTCTTTTTTAAAAATGTGTGTGTAGTACGTTTAATTTTTTTATCGCGCATTTTTTTTTATCAGCCGATTACCTTATCAATAATCTCTTATCAGTTGTCCGGGAATTACCGATTACCCCTTATTACCATCCCCTTTTATAAATAAATTGTACCACGTTTAATAAATTATAATTTATAAGTTTTAATTAGTTATAAGTTTACCGAAATTCACAGTAATTTTACTATAATTTTGAAAACATATCTACCTTCCATTTGGTTAAGTTAAGAATAGCGCTCAATATCCTATCTTATGTGAGCTGATACTAACTGTCATCTAGCCGTGTCGGTTAGGCTATTTTTTAAATTTTTATAATGACCGATATTATATTTTTTCAGGAATTGTTAGCCAACGAATTGGACAAAGAGCGAGCTAAAAGCACCAAGTTCGAAGAGCTGTTGGCGCGAGCTAAAATCGAAGCGGCCGTTTCCAAAGAAAAACATTTCAAACAAGGGTTCTACGTGGCGAAGAATTTAGTCTCCCTCAAAGAAGAAGGTCCGGGCTCACGCGTTAACGTTACACTTTAGAGATACACGGTGTGAACAAAAAATATTGCCAATAATTTGTATCACGCCTAGAAATTGACCGAGCCCAAGTGTAACTTTCCCCTTTTTTGGGGGGGCAGGGGGGTTTCCTAAATAAAAACAAAAAAAAGTTTGACTGAGAAAATTCTAGATATATACTAAGCCCCACTTTAGATCTGGGTGTACGACTATACTTCAAAAATGTCAAAGAAATTTTTATCATACATTCTTTATAGGTCCTTAAATAACAAAAACATTAAAAACATTTCATGTCATGGTAAAAAAAACATATATCATGTTCCCGAATCTGTAATTTAACCGCCGATAGTGGTATGAAACCTGCACAGTTAAAATTCTAGTTAAGTGTACTTTAACCATATTTTAAGAAAATATATTAATTTTTATTTTTTAACCTTAGAAAATTTTTTTAATTTTTCAAAAACCTTTTTTGGGATCAAAAAGTTAAAAATTAAAAACAAATATTTTGTTTATATAAAATTTTAAGTTATGTTCTTATAATCCATATCATCTTTGAACCAATTACCGTTTTTTTTCGCTATTTATTTGTATGATAAAAATTTTTGAAGTGTAGTCGCACATCCATTAGGTGATTTCACGTGTGGAATGACCCATCTACCTTCAGTCTAATTTTCAGACCTCAAGCCCTGAAACCACACCTAAACCCGCCCAGTCGTAGAGTTAAAGTCAGTGGATGTTCTGGTGCCCAAGTGTATAACTAATGTATTGTGATGCCCTCGGTGGAACAGCTTTCACATTACTTCTCTGCACATAATATTTTATACATAAGCTTACATACCAGATATATGAGTAAAATATATTATATTCAGACGCACACTTTACTTTTTGTAAAAAATATTCCCCTCTACAACACGTTTTATTGGTATTTAAACAACTCTGAGCAGTCACGTTAGCAACCCATCCAAGAATTTATTTAAAACTTAAACTGTACCGCGTTATTATTATTGTTATTCTTACAGTTCTTAATAATCTTTTTTTGGAAGTTCATTTTTGTTTTTCTTATTATCACCACAGCATCCTTTTTTTTTTTTTTTTGACAGCGGTTTTAAATATTTTCTATCTTTTGCCGTTCAAAAGTACGCACTAAAATAAAAAAATGTAGTTTTAACACAAAACAGGAAGGTCGCAACTTAATCTTTTTTAAACTATTGAAAGATTGTTTATTTATCAAAAAATTAAATCTGTATCGACAACTGTTCCATTTAAATCTTACCCAAAAGTGTGTTGTAATTACATTTTTTTTTTTCACAGGACTACTCCATCAACTACAAATTCTTCAAGATATGAAAAATGTACTGCTGAGCTAAAACACCTTTGTGCTCTACTCTTCTTGATGTTTTCTTAACGTGTTTATTTGTTAAATATTTCACAATATAAATTGTGTGTGTGTACCATTGTTGTTGTGTTTTTTGTTTCCCGAGTAACAATAATAAACCAAAGTAAAAAGAGCAGACATGATATCAGCAAGATTAACGATCGTTACTAAACCGAAATTTCATAACGGCAGTAACGACACTTTTGTCGCAATCGTTTGTTTACCAAAAAAGCACATCGGCTTTCGTTGGATACGTAAAAAAAAAAAAAACAATACATTTTTGGCCCCAAATTGGTCTTTGCAAATTAACATATAAAGCTATTTTTGAAAAAAAAAAAAATACTCAATTTATAATTCAGGTGCTGCTTTTTCTTTAATTCAAAAACTCTAAAAAAAAATGTTTGTATAAAAAAATAATAATAATAATTAGGAGTTTGTTAACGACTATTTTTTTTTTGTGTGTGTGATCAAGCGAAAAGCTGTTGTGGATGAAAATCAGGAACGATCGAGCGACTTAGTATTCTTCGCCACCTTCACCTTCGCCTTCCACGGAGTCCATGCCGACCTCTTCGTAGTCCTTTTCCAAAGCGGCCAAGTCTTCACGGGCCTCGGAGAATTCACCTTCTTCCATACCCTCTCCGACGTACCAGTGGACGAAAGCGCGTTTGGCGTACATCAGGTCGAACTTGTGGTCCAACCTGGCCCAGGCCTCGGCAATGGCCGTGGTGTTGGACAACATGCACACGGCACGTTGCACCTTGGCCAAGTCGCCGCCCGGCACGACGGTGGGAGGCTGGTAGTTGATTCCCACTTTGAAGCCAGTGGGACACCAGTCGACGAACTGGATGGTCCGCTTGGTCTTGATCGAAGCGATCGCGGCGTTCACGTCCTTGGGCACAACGTCACCGCGGTACAACATGCAACAAGCCATGTACTTGCCGTGGCGCGGGTCGCATTTCACCATTTGGTTGGCCGGTTCGAAGCAGGCGTTTGTGATTTCGGACACCGACAATTGTTCGTGGTACGCTTTTTCGGCAGAGATGACCGGAGCGTACGTGACCAAGGGGAAATGGATACGTGGGTACGGCACCAAGTTGGTCTGGAACTCGGTCAGGTCGACGTTGAGGGCGCCGTCGAAACGCAGAGAAGCCGTGATGGACGACACAATTTGACCAATGAGACGGTTCAGGTTGGTGTAGGTCGGACGTTCGATGTCGAGATTACGACGGCAGATATCGTAGATGGCTTCGTTGTCGACCATGAACGCGCAGTCGCTGTGTTCGAGAGTGGTGTGCGTGGTCAAGATCGAGTTGTAAGGCTCGACAACGGCCGTGGACACTTGAGGCGCGGGGTAGATGGCGAATTCCAATTTACTTTTCTTTCCGTAGTCGACGCTCAGTCTTTCCATCAACAACGAGGTGAATCCGGATCCGGTGCCGCCTCCGAACGAGTGGAAGATCAAGAAACCTTGAAGACCGG
Source organism: Adelges cooleyi (assembly GCF_023614345.1). Lineage (NCBI taxonomy): Eukaryota > Metazoa > Arthropoda > Insecta > Hemiptera > Adelgidae > Adelges > Adelges cooleyi. The sequence goes on from NW_026095751.1 coordinate 704,845, forward strand.
TGCACTGGTCTGCTAATTTCCTGACTCTGTCCAAAACGACATCGACGATTTCTTTTCCGATCGTGTAATGTCCACGAGCGTAGTTGTTGGCGGCATCCTCCTTGCCAGTGATCAATTGTTCGGGGTGGAACAACTGACGGTACGTTCCGGTTCTGACTTCATCTGTAATACAATTATTGTCGTGTTAAATAACGATATCGTCAAGTTTCTTCAATGGCGTGTAAATTTCAACTTACCGACTACGGTCGGCTCAAGATCTACAAACACAGCTCTGGGCACGTGTTTGCCGGATCCAGTCTCGCTGAAGAAAGTGTTGAAGCTGTCGTCTCCACCGCCGATGGTTTTGTCGGAGGGCATTTGGCCGTCCGGAGCGATTCCATGTTCCAAACAGTACAGTTCCCAGCAGGCATTACCGATCTGGACTCCGGCTTGACCAACGTGTACGGAAATACACTCACGCTAAAAAAAAAAAACGCAATAATTAGTATTTGGTAAAATTAATAGTAACTAATATCAAATGTCGATTGGAACATTTTAAAACAAAAAAAGTAACGCCTCTGCTTTTTCTAAACAAGATTCGCTTATCCTTCATCTCTTATCGGGTGATTCGCTAATCAAATAATCCCTTCCCCCCCTCCCCAATGATTTTAGGACACCACTTTTGTAAAAATAATGAGACGTCCAAACGGCTCAGAGTGCAGTAAAATACATTAATAATAACAAAATGACAATGGTAGGTATAAAAAATAGAAACGAATTACACAATTTGAAAACAACAAATCTTTTTACAAGTTTGTACCTTATTTTTGAAAAATAATATAAACAAGCCATAAAACAATCCTATTTACGTAAGTCACAAACATTAATTTTTCCCCATAATTAAACTTTAAAAAAAGTTTTAAATTTAAATGGACCATGTTGGAGTTATTGAAAATATTTACTATAATATTCAAGTTAACCTTCAACATTAAATTTTAACAAAGATACTTCATTAGTAATTTGTTATTAAAATTTTTAAATTTAATAATTAAATTTATTTATAAACAAACAATTGAACAAAATAAAAATACTTGATATATAAAATCGACTTACATATGCATAAGTATTATATTTAAAAAAAAAAAAAACTCAAAAAACAAATTAAACACAGGTTTTTTTTTCAACGATACCATCCAACACATATTAAGTAGCACAGTGCCACAGAAAAAAAAAGTAGGTTTCTCGATGGACCAGAATAATCAATTATTATTTCGACAGTTATATTTTTATGCTTATTCTACTCAGATTGAGTTCACCAAAGACAAAATATTTGAGCAACTAAAAAAAAAACTCTTAAAAAATTATACTTTACAAATATAACAATTTCTCGGCGACCGATATATTAAAGCGTATTTTCTATATTTTCATCGAGAAAATATAACAACATTTTTCTGAACAATAGCCGTTAATAATAAATGATTAACTGACGGAACTCGCTGTACAGATGTCAATTGTTACGCTATGTACTGTGAAAGTCGTCGAACGCAAGCCGGTCAAGCTTAAATTGTCAAATTTCGGTCACAGAGAAAAATCCGATTTAATAGAATTTAAACAATTTCATATAAATTGAATTATTTAAATGCGATTTTTAACGATTTAATATAATTTTTGATTTTTTTTTTTTTGCTGTCAAGTTTTTGTAATGTTCATCAAATAATAACAATGGTGGGAGATATTCAATAACAGTTCCCTTGCCTGCCGTTGACTGATATTACCAACTGGGAATCAATTAAGAAAATGAATTTTAAAAGAAAAAAAAAAACCCAGTAAAACGATAACATGACTAATAATTACTGTTGCAAGAGAAAGCGCCGTTCAAGCCGTCCAACGTTGCGCGTCATCGTTTTTAACGGTTTTTCCGCCCCTCCCAAGCCGTTCTGTATAATAATATGACTAATTACTGTATCTCGATCGTAGAAAAATTAAAAATAAATATAAAATTGCCCAAACTCGTAAACAACGTGAAACCGAGACAGAGAGAAATTGATATTAATTATTTGCAAAAACAATAATTAAAGCCATCTCGAGACAAAATTGCCGTGCGAAGATAGGTGCGACACAACGGCCGTCGGCGGTTCAAGACCAATTGATTTGTTTTAATTAAATACATAATAATATGTTCACTTACCATTTTAAATGGGTTTTTTTGTCGTTTAACGAGAGAGGAACGATAATGAAATCGAGAAAAACTTGTCGAAAAGTTTCTCCTTCGGGAATGAAACAAGAAGCGATCAAAGCGGCTTCTTTCACGTCCAAACACAAATTGACCGTCAACGGCGGACGCGGCCGGGTTGTATGCTCCGGACCGGGTCTGCAGCCCGACGGAGCGCTGTTCGGCCGAACCCGCATTGCGTGTGCGGCGGCGGTGCCTACGCGGCGCCGCGCCGCAACCGCATCCGCGGTGAGTCATCCGCGGGCCACTCACCCGTTAAGAATCACCCTTAAAAAATATACCCAAGTCCAGGGATGGTCTGAACGCGCGACATTGGCTAAGCCTTAAAACACCTTCTTGAAAAACGTGTATTTTAAATATTAGGATTATTAAATAATAAATACTCCACAATTGTTTAATACCTTTTTAATGTCTTTACTGTTTATAAAATTTAAAAAAAGAGTATTTTAAGTTTTTTTTAATAAAAAATAAATAGTATTTTAGTTTATTTTTTTTTTTTGACAGTATAAAGGTCTTGTAGTTGATGAGCTGTAGTTGTGTTAAATATGAGTAGGACTGGTTGCCGTTTAACAATACTTCGAATAACGAATCTGATAATTGTTTACACTTTATAACTTATAGTAGGTGAACTGAAAAGCTCTTATCACTATTTGTATACCATAATTTATATTTTGCGTATTATGCCCATCCCTGTGGAAAGCGATTATCGTCCAAACGTTTAACGCGTTTCTATTGCGACTAATACTAATCCGTTTTAAATAGATTTAAATTTGTATTGAAATCATATTTATGTTATTTTATGAGTGTTAATTGTTATTGATTACAACGATTAGAAGATAAAAATAATCTGAAAACAAGCTCGATTAAATAGGTAAACAACCGGTGCACCTGACACAACACAGTCGACAAATTATTTCAGATGTTTTCCCTAGCTTTTCAGCTCATTATATTTCCAGAGGCTATTTTTTTTTTTTTTTTTATATAAAAAATTGCCCATTTGTAAACCCCTTAAAAGTGATAATTGTGTTTACAATAGTGCTATTACATTGTTTGATAAATAAATTAACGATAAACAAAAGTTACCAAAAACACCACTCTAAATCTATAACCTTCATTCAGGTCAGACCTGAAAATATCTAAATACTACAAAAAAGAAATGAAGAAAAAGTATCCACCCATTAGGAAGAGAAAGGTGAAAGGCTTATAATGATATTTGCTGTCGTTCAACGTTTTATGCTGTTTTTTAAAGCACATTCCAAACATGTTTCAAAACTATTTTGACAATTTCGTGGCCTGTTACACTTAAAATTAAAAATATACGGTCATTTTAAACTGTTGTAAAGTCATTAATGGTCCAAATATATACACACTACATTATATAACCAATTGTTCTTCGTTTCTAGCTTCGACACCACTTCAATATTACTTTTGACGGTTATTGAGACGTTGTAGCCGTCTTGAACACTTGTCAAAAAACTTGATGAATAGCTAAAAAAAAAAAAAATCAAATCCTAATTTTATAATATACTTCCGCATTGGAGTTCATAGACTTTTGAGTTGTATTTATAACTGTAGCGTCTGCCAACAGATTATGGCGAGTCGCCTAAAACCAGCTTTATTCCCTGGAAACACATGCATCCCCTGGCAAGTGCTGGATAACATTTTAAAAATAGATAGGTACTCACAACATCGTACAATTGGTATTTAAAAGCAAGTATTCTCCATACAGCACCGCCATAAAAATTGAAAAAATATTAAAACAGCAATACAAAACGTGGTGTTTATACCGCGAATGAGTATAAATTAATTTAAAAAAAAAAACTATATTCACTAGAACAAGAGTTGTCTTTCATTTGTCAGGTCTTTGTGGGACACCCTGTATAATATACATATGCCTCTCCCGTTAAAAGGGTAATTAGCCACTGCACCTCCCTTGATAATTTTTTTAATACTCACATTTCCTTTGATTATTTAAAAAACTCAATATAATTTTTCCCCTCACGGCTACCCTATATTTTATACTCTGATCAAATTTAATTTCATGACAAAAAATAGTAAATTGTAAATTAAAAATGGCTAGTTAAAAGGTTATATCTTTTCACTAACCTTTGAGCATAATAAATCCACACCTTGGAAAAACTATCACAACAATATTGAACGTATATTATCAGACAAGTTATTTTGTGTTAACTCACTTAGCTTTTCCTGTTACAATGTTTTATCAAACATACATCGATTCTTTGAACACTACAAATATTACCCGAGTTAAAAAAACGCATTCTAATAAAAAAATATACACACAATGTGTTACTATTAAAAGGCCGTCTAATTTGAATACAATATTCATGTTCTCAAATATGAATAACTTATGGACAGATAAAAAGATTAAAATAAGAAATAAAACCAGTAAAAGCAAATAGTGAAGACATTTTTCACAGAAACCTGTACAGAATCAATCACTATGTACAATAGCTGTTTAAAAAGTTTAAATCAATTATAACAGTCAAAGCGTGCAATTTTTTTTTAATTTCTCTATATTCTAAGTAATTTTTCTAAACGTGTTATACTTCAAAAACTTCACACCAACAGAAATTGATTCTAATTTGTTCACTCTATTGGTTTGAAGTTTTTGATGTAAAAAACCGTTAGAAAAATTACTTAAATTACAAATAAATTGAAAAAAATTGCATGTTCAAGAAGAAAGATTTTAGATAATTCGTTTTGGAACTCAGTTTTGAAATTAATAGAAGTTTAACTCGGTGAACAACATCGCATTTTCGTTGGTTAAATTAAAACCGTTTCTAATTAATTAATATTACATTTTTGGGCACTTGTTATAACAATTTATTATAATATTATAAATACCGTTATGTTGACAAAACTGTGTAGATAATGAGTTTTGATTCGACAAACCATTTTTCTATTGTACCTATATTATAAATTCAGAGAGAGGATTTTTAGGTTTTTACTTATTCTATATTTATTGCCCTAACCTAACCTGACAACTCATTCTAATAAGAAATAAATACACAATGTGTTACTTTCGAAAGGCCGAGGCTTTTTGTTTTAATATAAATATAACTATTGGGTCCTTTGAAAAAAAGCACATTGATAATATTTAACTTAAAAATTCCATAAGGTGCTGGCTTTAATTTTGTTATTCGAAGTTTTATTTATGAGTATTTTTTAATTTTAATAATTATTACATTTTTTTAAACTAATTCTCGCAGGTTATTTTTCGAGTGCGCACATAAGTTCAAGTCAACCGCACAAGTAATTTCTTACTTACTGCACTTTGAAATAAAACCTAGTTAGACAGTCATCAAAGTCGACTAATTGGCCGTAAGTTCAACCTACTGATTTTGTATTTTTAATAAGCGATGGAAAAATATTATAATGATAATAATCACCATCTCGTTTATTACTACGTACAACAAAATAGGGCGATCTAGTCGATATAATAGTGTAACTGTTAGTTTAATCCAAAGCAGCAACATAGTACAAGTCGGACATTTTACACTAATCATCAGCAACCAAACAGTAGGTTAGGTTAGGTATATTGTATTTATTGACTTGAGTTGCAAAAAAAACTCATCCTATTAAAAAAATATAGACACAGTGTGTTACTTTCTGGATAATATACTTATTTACTTACTGGACTACTAAAAAAAAAAAATTGAATTTCTCATTAAACCCTATGATATTATATTTAGGTGGCCAAAAGAATCACCTTGTATGTATTTATATATATATATAATATATTGTGTGTACCTGTACAAGTTAAACGCGTGTACAAGGTGTTGCGGATAATGGCAACTGGCGAACGCCGTCCATAAATGGAATTGTTGGCCGGTACGTTGCCGAACAGCGTCGGTCACGCTGTAAACCAGTCATTCCATAATAATAACAATATTATTATGTGCACCTCTTTCTAAATCGCCGTCACGGCGTCCGACAAACGCCATAGACGGATCGATGTACGCCACTGCACACACACGGGGCGTTCACCGGATAAGGTCGTATTTTGGCTTCTTTTTACCACGCGGTATAGGTAGGTAATATTGGTGGGCGCAATGTGTATTATTGATATATTGTACACATAGGTGGGTACTTGTGTGGTAAGTATAACGTCCGTCCGATGGTCACCGCCAACGCCAAAAAAAAAAAAAAAACGGCACAACACAATAGTAGTTTCCTTGGAAAATAAATACTGTATTGCAAGTTTTAAACAAACTCATGTGCAAAATCGAAATCATACAACAAACACAAGTACAAAAAAAAAAAAAATACACAATACATTATACTACACATTGTTAATAGTAGTACTCGATTAGATAATATAATAAACCCAGCATCGAGTGTAAATTTGAGGACGTTTTAAACGATGGGAACGAAACGGGATTATAAGAAGTTAAAGACGATTGCATGCGGTTGGTTTTTAAGGAGTTTTGTATAGGCAATATTTAGGGAAAAAGTGGTTTTAATAAATTTTGATCGTGTCAATTCATTTACCGGTTACTTTGTATAAGCTTCGTGGTATTATTTTTAATTACAATTATTTTGTCTATGAGTGAAAACCATTTTAGTTAATATAACATACATTTTTTTGTTCCATCGCACAGCGGCTGAACCAGTGATCCGATAAGTAATCTGAAAACGGATTTGAATTTGTCATGAAGTTTACTTATGGATCGGTCAAGGTACTTTTTCGATATATTATTCCTACTGTGTGTATAAAACACGTTTGAACATTATATAAAATTTCAAATTTCAAAATCAAATTTAGAAAGGGTTAGGCCTGGATGGGACAATGAAAAAGGAGATGAGGAAAAGCACAAATGGATGGTAGACCGTGCAAAGTGCAATGTTTAAAGAGATGATAATAGAGAAATTGGGGGGGGGGCTTTATAATGAAAAGGGCTTTATAATGCAAAAAGGGCGTTTTTAACATAACATTTTTATTTAGTATAAAATGTAATTAAATTATTTACAAACAACTGATTTTTTTAAAATTAAAATCCTTTTCCAACACAACATGTAGTAAATTAGTCAAAGAACTAGAGTTTTTTTACAGAATTGAAATCGGACCATCTTAAATAGGAGTAATTTTGTCAGGCCTTTAGATCTAAAACACCAATCAAAATGATGTTTACTTGTTGAAAAAATTGTACAAGTTAAAAATAACACCTTGAAGCTTATACAAATTAATCTGTAAATAAATCGAAATGGTCGCAAATTATTAAAACCGTTTTTTTTCTTCCTATTTAAAACTCATAAAAAACCGCCCTCTTTCAATCACCTTAAAAAGTTAATAAAACTTGTTTTATGATACAGAAATTTCGTTTTAATATCTTTAAGACATAAACTAAAAAAATTCTAGTATAATAATTACATACGATTATTATTATTACTGAATATTGTATTAAGTCTCTTATAAATCTCAATCGAAAATACTTTTGGAAATATTTTAATAAAGAAACAAAATAGATTCAAATGAATAGTACCTTATCTTATAGGTACATTATAAAAATGAAGAATTTGAAAAAGGAAAATCTATTATTGATTTTTTTTTCTCCATTATTTAGCTAGCTACCGCTCATTATATAAGTAAGTAATATATAAGTATATATAAGTTGTAATTCCTTAGACTTTATATTTTGTAATATTGATATTTTACTTTTAGAAAACATTTTTTTTTTTTTTAAATAATATATTCAAGGCGTTTATAACGAAGAAAAACATGCTTTATTCTACAACTTAAAATGGGATTTACCTACACAAAAAAAAAATAAAGAACCAAACACTCACAAAATCTAAGGACGGATATTTTATAAACACTACATTGTCATGGTAAAATTATTGTTGTTCTTGTTGCAGAAAACCTTGATTCAGATACAATGGGAACTATTATTTACCATAATATACCACCCAACCGGGTTTTTATGATGAATTTCAGTAAATAGAAAAATACAAGAGAGAGAGAGGACTTTGCATTTTTAATTAGAATATATCTACATGCTTAAAGCTGTGAAATTTCAAAGTGCTTTCCATCTTATCTGTACACCTGTACAACAGATCAATAGGTGGTGTACTGAACTATCAATTCACTAGTTACTGACTAGGTACACAATAATATAATAGTGTACCTAGTAACCAGTATTGTTTTATTCTTGTAAACTATTGCAAAGAGGAAGTTTCCATAGTAAAAACGACTATCTTTAGAAAAAAAAAAATAACCTCATAAATTAGAAAGCTTCGGTGCGGTTAGCAACGTCCATAATAATTATTATAGGAAAAAACCTAATGTAGCCTTCACGCTACTGGAAATCAAGGAAATGTTAATTGGAAATTAAATCTTAGATTTCACGGTTGCTGATTAGTATAAAATGTGTAAACTTGTTTTATGATGCTGCTTTAGATTAAACTAACAGTTATAATATTATATCGACTGGATCGCCCTATTTTGTTGTACATAGTAATAAACGAGATGGTGATTATTATCATTATTTTTTTTTCTATCGCTTATTAAAAATACAAAATCAGTAGGGTGAACTTTACGGCCAATTAGTCGACTTTGATGACTTTCTAACTAGGTTTTATTTCAAAGTGCAGTAAGTAAGAAATTACTTGTGCGGTTGACTTGAACTTATGTGCGCACTCGAAAAATAACCTGCGAGAATTAGTTTAAAAAAATGTAATAATTATTAAAATTAAAAAATACTCATAAATAAAACTTCGAATAACAAAATTAAAGCCAGCACCTTATGGAATTTTTAAGTTAAATATTATCAATGTGCCTTTTTTCAAAGGACCCAATAGTTATATTTATATTAAAACAAAAAGCCTCGGCCTTTCGAAAGTAACACATTGTGTGTTTATTTCTTATTAGAATGAGTTGTCAGGTTAGGTTAGGCCAATCAAATATAGAATATGTAAAAACCTAAAAATCCTCTCTCTGAATTTATAATATAGGTACAATAGAAAAATGGTTTGTCGAATCAAAACTCATTATCTACACAGTTTTGTCAACATAACGGTATTTATAATATTATAATAAATTGTTATAACAAGTGCCCAAAAATTTATTATTAATTAATTAGAAACAATTTTAATTTAACCAACGAAAATGTGATGTTGTTCACCGAGTTAAACTTCTATTAATTTCAAAACTGAGTTCCAAAATGAATTATCTAAAATCTTTCTTCTTGAAAATGCAATTTTTTTCAATTTATTTGTAATTTAAGTAATTTTTCTAACGGTTTTTTACATCAAAAACTTCAAACCAATTGAGTGAACAAATTAGAATCAATTTCTGTTGGTGTGAAGTTTTTGAAGTATAACACGTTTAGAAAAATTACTTAGAATATAGAGAAATTTAAAAAAAGTTGCATGCTTTGACTGTTATAATTGATTTAAACTTTTTAAACAGCTATTGTACATAGTGATTGATTCTGTACAGGTTTCTGTGAAAAATGTCTTCACTGTTTGCTTTTACTGGTTTTATTTCTTATTTTAATATTTTTATCTGTCCATAAGTTATTCATATTTGAGAACATGAATATTGTATTCAAATTATACGGCCTTTTAATAGTAACACATTGTGTGTATATTTTTTATTGGAATGCGTTTTTTTAACTCGGGTAATATTTGTAGTGTTCAAAGAATCGATGTATGTTTGATAAAACATTGTAACAGAAATAGCTAAGTGAGTTAACACGAAATAACTTGTCTGATAATATACGTTCAATATTGTTGTGATAGTTATTTCAAGGTGTGGATTTATTATGCTCAAAGGTTAATGAAAAAAAAAAAAAAAAAACGCCAAAGGACAAAGTGTTTGCAGTTTATTTTTTACTTGTTGCCGAAGTGATAGTGACGTTCGTTTGGTTGAATTTCAATTAATACAAATAACTGTAAAGCAAAAAATAATGAAATGTATTTTAATAATTGTTTTGCATATTATACTGGTTTTGGTGTTTTATGTTCATCCGGCAGACAATCAAACCACGACGACATACCGGACCACGGGCGGCAACCTGACCAAGGACCAAAATATGGCCAGTAATAATAATTCTAAAGAAATGTTATTAAATACCAGGACTATGTTCATTATGAACCCTCAACCCATTGTAGAATGTCCACCAGATCACATGTATGTGCGAGGCATATGTCGAAAAACCATAAGAAACCTAAAATAAAAAGTCTGATAATGTATAATTTCATATTATTATTTTTTTTTTGAAGGGGATAATATGTTCAAATGTATAATATTAATTTCATCTCTTATCGTCAAGTTAAAATGTGTTAACAATTACTTTAATTTTCACAATTTATTAATTCCTTTAAAATGTACGAAATAGTCGAATTTTACTCTAAACGTACAACTAGTCGTATCAAACTGGTATACAATGTTAAACAACTTAATAAAATAAACAAGCAGTTTTTTTATTTCAAAAAATTGATTTCTAAAATATACCGTTTGTTTTTTTTCTTCAAAAACGCCTTCTATTAAAACTAAATGTAAGCAATCATTTACTACTTCAATTCTAGGGTTGTTAAACTACCCTTAAATTTTAAGTAAACACTCGGTATGTGGTACAAACAACCAATAGTGTCCTAACTTTAGATGTCGTGTAAACTTGACAAGTAAGTGATTTACAATAGTGATTGATTTCCTATAAAAAAAAAATCATGGAATTTTGTACACGTTTCCATGAAAAATGTCTTTACTATTTGCTTTCACTGGTATTTTATTATTTTTATCTGTCCATAAGTTATTCGTATAATATAATATTGTTATATTATAATATAAATATCCTTTTACATATTTTCCATTTCATTCTGGTATGCACGTTAAAAGCTCGATTATTATTTTAAAATTTGGAAAATCACCAACATCAAAGTTCTTTACCGATTTAAAAATAAATGTTCATAATTCTGATCATTTTTTTTAAGGATTGAATTTTTTCATTGTGTCCTACACATTCTTTAATAATTGTGAATCCAATTCTTGTCAATTCAATCCAATGGGATCTAACCGTACTGTGAGAAAAATTAAAATAGATTCTTATAAGTCTTATCTAGATAACGTCTTGTGCCACAACCATAGAAGACCATAATATTACCTATTATCTTCTATGTGGTTATGACCATGTTGTAACCTTAACCGCGGTATATTACTTTGGAAACACCAGCTTATCAACCGGCTACCATCGAAACGGTTATAGTTGATCGTTAATTGATATTATCTTGTTAATGTGAAATTTTCATCGTCTTCAGCTCTAAAAGCAATGTCTTCCAAGATGTCAAAACAAAAGTACTATGCTGTATGTTCCTATTCAGTCGATAGTAACAGTGTAAACAGTCGCGTCAGATATTTATTATTTAAATGAAGAGTAATTATTTTGAAGTTCAAAGGTGATAAATAATTTTCGTTAAGCACAATTTAATTTAAAAAAATGGACATTTCATAGTTAATTTTTTAAACGAAGTTTGATCCTTTGATGTATTCAAATTCAAGCCAGTATACACGACGAATTATTGGTAATTATAATACTGCGTTTATCTTCTTAAGACATATTAAGGGCCAGTCTCACTTTTGACAAATAGGATTTTAAGTTTTTAATTTTTCTGTTGGGCTCCAAGTTTAAAAGCTCAAACTACTTTTTGTAGTAGACTTATATTGTAGTAGGCTTATCTAGTTTATGTAAAAGGTTTAAAAATGAAATATCAAAACCAAAAGATGTATAAGTTCTATTTTCTGATACTTGGTTGCACAAGGGGTCGTAGCCCTCTCGTAGAAAAATTTACAAATAAAAGACAGCTGTTACTGTAGCCCCTCTAGTTTAGACACCTGGTATTGGTATGACACTGCTTTATATTTATTATTTATTTGTAATTAGTAAGTATTTATTTAAATAGTAATATTTAAAAATTTGCACAAATACATAATAAATATAAGTAGACAATAAAAACCTAAACATTGGCAAGAGATTTATTGCAAAAATAAATTAATACTTTAACTAAAAAAAATAATGACACAGTGTACAAATATAGGATAAAACATTTAAGCACATGATGGACAAAGAACCATCATAAATTTCTGCACGGTCCATATTAAACAATTAGTTTACTAAAAAAGAGAAAATTTTCATTTTTAACAACCAAATCGGAATAAATTAATTCTGAACAAAAGTTTATATCACATCAAAATATTATTATAATATTAATATCGAGTGATATTTTTTTATCTGAAATTAAAATAGGTTTTATTATTTTTCAGCATGCCATCAACAAAATATTAAGTGAAATAGTCATGGAAATATTTAATCGCAAATCCAATAAACGAGACCAGGTAAATTCATTGAACCGTCGATTTCATTGTGATATCTGTTCTAATTCTTATAGTCGAAAAGATACTTTAAATTTACATAAAAAGAAACAACACCAAGAAACGTTACACTATTGCGATGAATGTCAAAATTCATTCATCAGACTGACAGATTTAAACAGGCATAAATTGACAAAACATAATAAAGCAGACACGAGTGATATGAACGGTCAAGACGAAAAATTGATCGGGCAACCTTCTGTTAAATTGAACGATTTTTACTATTGCGATATAAACAGTTTAAGCTCTGCACAGTTTAGTATTTGTGACGTTTGCTGTAAATCTTGTGTTAGCATGTCTGAATGGATTGATCATATGAAAATGCATTACGAACCAGCCAAAGTAAAAAATAACAATTGTTACTACAAAGAATATCCAAAGTTGTTTGGCGACGTGCCTTTGTTTGATGATGGAGATTTTACATGTGACATGTGTGATTTCATGTTTTTATCGCTAGAGGATTTACTTGAACATCAAAAATGTCATTATGAAATTACATCAGGAAACAATAATTGTATTTGTGATTTATCTTTTTGGTACAAACAAAGCCAAAATAAAAATAACCCAAATATTAGTAGGAAGTCGACTGTTAACAACCCGCTAGAAACACATATTAAAGAAGAGACTACGTCAATTCAACCATATAGTTCCTCAGCAGATACTCAAAACGATTTTGCGGGCCATGAAGGCATACAAGTGTTAAAAAAGTTATTTGTAGGTGGACAAACGTTCGATTGTGAATTTTGTCAAACAATTTGTGATAACCCCGATCATTTAGATATGTATCGATGGACGCACGGTGATAATTATGGATCTGAGGACGTGTATGAATGTTACGTGTGTAGTGAACGTTTTTCAGACAAAGTGATTATGAAGATGCATGAAAATGAACATATCCAAAAAATGATATTTTAAATTTATTCTCAAAAAAAAAAACAGCTATTAATATTATATTATTATGTGTATATGTATATTTTTGTATTTGTATCTTTAAAAAAAATATTTTAATTAAATAAGAATAATATTTTTTCTGCGTGAAGTGTAATTATTTACTAACCATTGATGGGTTGTGACCAAAAACTACCTACTATGTAAGCTCCGACTTTGTTCTCAATTTGTTCTCGTAGGGAAATATACAGATTTGTGCAATACTAAGTGGCTGTTTATTCACATATTATCGTTGCAACTATATAACGGATATTCGTACAAATATTTATGGCATACACATTGTACACAATTTATTATTATTTTTTGTTTAACTTAGTTCAATAAGAATAGCTATCACCACAGATAAATTTATAATAAACTAGAATTATAGTGATAAGAATGGAAGTCTGTCTATCAATGTTTTTTTTTTTACTCTTTATCACAAAACAACTATTAGGTATATCAGTGTCTTGTGATAACCACAAAATGGACGCCGGTATCCTCGGGCGGCCGTGAAATTCTTACGGGAGGACGTCGGCAGCCATGTTGTAAAAATTGATAAAATGAGTTGTTGGTATACCTGTAGCTTCTTTGTTGTTTTGCCGGTAGCCGACCATCACAACAACATTACATATTATGATAACATTGATAACGGATAAGCACAAGTTTTCGCGTTCTGCCGAATCTGTTTTGGGACGCTTTGCTCGGCTGTTAAATTTAAATTTCTAGTGTCAAGTACTGAATATTGATTAAATATAAAAATGCACGGTTCCCTTATGGTACACGGAGCTGGTGGCATCCCGGATAAATCGTGGCGGCCGAAATTCGGAATCGTAGACACATCGTACGAATCCAACATTACAATACAATGGACGTTGCATAATTATTATTAAAACAATTGTATTTTATTATTATATAGGATGGGCCAAATTACTATTGAACTCTATTGGGATCACGCTCCGGAAACTTGTCGCAATTTCGCAGAACTCTTGAGACGTGGATATTACAACAACACTAAATTTCATAGAATCATTCGAAATTTTATGATACAAGGTAATGTACTATGTGTATTGTTACAACCAATTTAAAACATATTCGTATCAATTTCCTTCTTTCTATTTTTTTACAAAAAGTGTGCTTAACACATTCGCTGCATCAAAAAATACAATTTTTGCCGTGTTGCGTCAACAATTTAGAGCACATTAATTGAACAGAACTGCTATCGGCACTATTCGACAGACGCACCAATAAAACGTATTAGATATAACTCGCTCAAAATCGTTATTATTCTTATAAAATATTGTTAAGTATTGTATAACAGTCGTTTGATAATATATTCATGTCGTGTGTAGGATTTTCCAGACGTAATTGCATACAATATGTACCTTATCAAAATTTTGTTATTAACTTCATAAATAGTTTAATAATATAAAATTTTAATTTTTTATATTTTGTTGAAAGTTAATATTCTCACTCTGTGTTTAAAGACTTTAGAGACTGTTTGCGCAGGTGTATCTGAAAGTAACCCGTTTTGGCTTCTACACTGTATCACTTGTGAGATAGAGTATAGTATACTATTATCCAAACTTTGAAAAATTAAATTTTTTCTTACATTTTAACCCTCGATATGTACATTAATAATGTAACAAGTTGTAGAATAATTTAATTATTAGGTTGGTCAAAATTATTTTATTGAACGTGCAAATAACTCAATTTAGGTTGATCTACTTGAAAACATTTTACAACAAAATAATTATAATAATAACAGTCAAATATAAAATTAAAAAATTTCATTGCATTTTTACACTAATAAAAAGTCTTTGGTAATTTTTTTTTTAGGTGGCGATCCGACGGGAACAGGAAGAGGTGGCACGTCCATTTACGGTCCTCAGTTTGACGATGAAATCCACGAAGATCTTAGACATACAGGTTAAATGAATCGCTTAATTACATTTTTTTTTTTAGAAAAATGTAGCTATTTAGTATAATATTAAAAAATGATTTTTATTTTAAAGGTGTAATATTTAAAAATGTTATCGTAACTGTTTAGGTGCAGGAATTGTTTCCATGGCGAATTCAGGCCCCAATTCAAACGGCTCACAATTTTTCATTACCTTGGCTCCTACACAATGGCTTGATAAAAAACACACAATCTTTGGTATGATATCGGAAATTTAACCGTTTTTCATTACGAGGTTATAAATGTGTGTATTTTTACAGGACGTGTTCATTCGGGAATGAACGTTGTTAAAAGGATGGGCATGGTAGAAACGGATAAAAATGATCGACCCGTCGACGATGTTAAAATATTGAAAGGCGGTGTACAAGTATAAATAATGATGTCTTATTAGTACTTGTCCTATTCTCGCAAACTAACTGCTGTAATGATTTAAAGTAACTTCTATAATGTAATTTGATTCCATTATTTTTATAATTTTTGATAATAAAAATATGTACATTTTTGAACTCGTATAAGCCGATTAAGAATCGAAAACTTAAGAGCTTATATATAAATTGTGTTTACTGTTGGTATGATGATAATGTTAAGACAAAATTTCAAATAAATAAGTCATCCAGCTCGAAAAGTCAATTTATTAACCTAGTTTTGGGTGTTTCTCTACTCTTTTTGAGTAACACTCTCTTGTCGTATTATATTATGTTGCCGTAGAGTGTAAGTTTTACGCTACAATTTGTTTCTTTTTTTCAGAAAAACCGTTTTTCCCCAAATTTTAATATTTGTTTTTGAAAATTTTGTAGTATTACACCTTTTTTTTTATTTGGCTATAACAAAATCGTATTTATAATTTGATAAAGCAAAGGAAGTGTACAAATGGTGTGAACACATAGCATGGGTTTCAAATTAACGACTGACGCGCAATATTTGTTGGTAATTTTTCATTTATCTATACAATTATTAAAGTAATAATAGCATAAGCACAATCACTCATGTATGAAATAATAAGCCCATAATATATGTCAATAACAAAATGTTTAATAATCCCAAGCTATATCCTGTCGGTTCGACCGCCGCTTGGACTTTTGTCGTGTACACTAGTGTTGTAAAGAACATTTGTAACATGTAGTCATATTATTGATTATTAATCTTTTATTATAATATTCTTTTAACAATATTTAATTTTGAAAAAATTCCACTTTAATACTTACAAATATAGTGCACTCAAAATAAGTACGTGAACAAAATTACGCCCTTGTACGGTATGATCGAATGACCATCCGGTAGTACGATAATATTAACTTTTCAAATTAATTTAAAAATACCGACAGAAATTATGAAATAACATTTCAAAACGTACGTTCCCAATAAAAAAAAAACCAAATATAAGGGGTGAGGATAAAAATGTACCAAGTATATTTACAAATATAGTGAAATGTGCACTTACCCAAGTATTGTTTTGTTGGTCCAAGTCAGTACTTTATTGGACCAAAAAGTTCACACTGTCCCTTAAGAAAAAAACAGCTAATAAATTTCTATAATATGTTTTCTATTTAATGTAAATGCTTTGTTTGT
This sequence comes from Adelges cooleyi, assembly GCF_023614345.1. Lineage (NCBI taxonomy): Eukaryota > Metazoa > Arthropoda > Insecta > Hemiptera > Adelgidae > Adelges > Adelges cooleyi. Next base: position 721,903 of record NW_026095751.1, read on the forward strand.
CTCAATATAGTAAAACGTATTCATTATTGGTGAAAAATTTATTAAAATTGAATGTCTCTGAAAGTTACTGTGCAAATCACTTACTTGTCATGCCTACTTGAAACACAGAATTGCTTACATTTAGCTTGAGCGGTAGGCAATTAAAAGAACAAAACAAATGGTAAATATATTACAGATTATAAAAAAAAAAACGCATTGTTCATTAACGTTGTACATGATTTTTGTTTAGAGTAGAATTATTCGACGATTTCGTAAACAAATCAACAATTAAGATGTGTCATGCACTATTGCGTGAAAGTAAACTTTGACAAAATCGATGAAATGTAGGTGACACATATTATTCGATGTAGAAATTGTTATATTTTTTTAAAATCTTTTTTCGGTTCTGATTTGTTTGTCTGCTGTTGTACATGATGGTTTTCCGACACATGCCACGCACTTTTCTGTGGTTTGGTGGACAATCCACGGGACGATTGTTCATAACTATCATAAACCTGGTGTTCAAATGCGTTTCTTCGGAATCGTTACTGGCCAGAATATTGGTCCGGATGTCCGTGGTCCGGTCGGTGGTGGTAGTGTGTTTTTTCGACGAACAAGTACACAACAACGCCGCCAACAAAAGCAGCATTTGCAAAACGCATACGCGAAACTTCATTTTTTTTCCTTCTTCTTCTTCTTCTTCTCCAATTTATACCTATTTTGTTTTGTCAATAATTGCCAGACTCGACCGAACGCGAATGCCCGCTGTGTCACTTGCTGGCAAAACGTGAACTGCTAAATACGCTTTATCTATTGACCTTTGAGCGTATTATTTATTAGTACCTCGCCAACGTTAATAATAATTAATAACGTCACAACGTTAATTGAATAGGTTATCGAATTGCGAGATGATTATAGTAGTTTCATAGTTCAAGGTTGTGTACCTTGTAGGAAAAACCCGGTTTTGCGTTAACTGCATAGTACTTTCATGTACAGGACCAACGAGGCGAAGGTGGGGGGGGGGGACATGTCTTGACCATTAAGTATATATATACAATAGGGTGGTTAAAAAAAAAAAATTGTTTTATTATTTTTTGTTCTCCTCTCGAGAATATACTATTTGGATGAAAAGTAATTTTTTTTAGAACTTTTTTAACCCATTCCTAGATGTGGTTCGAGTCGATTTTATGTCCAAAAAAAATGTAGATATTTATGGACTTTTTTTTAATAAAACAATTTGTCCAAAAAAAAAAAATCTTTTATATGAAAATTATCAGCATAAAAAAAAAATGTTGATATTTACTTGATAAAAAAAAAAAAAATACGAATTTGCTAATGCTACGGACCAAAATAGTTGGAAATTTTTGATACCTTGATAAAAAAACCCACAAAACTATCCTGAACCATTTTTTTTTTAGAATATAAAAAAATTCTTCCATATTCTCCATTTACTTACAAACAAAATCATTACAATAACATAGTACATTTTTTTTTAACGCTCTTTCGTTAAGACTTGTGTTGCTGAAATTAAAATAAAAACATTTAAAGCGTATGAATATAAAGTAACAATATTGAAATATTTCCATAGTAAGTTTGAACGTACAAAATAAATTATGAAACAATTGAATAATATACATTTTGGGCCATTGTACACAATTTATTATAAAAATATCTTATAACTAATGAGTATCAAATACTATGTGAAAATATTTTTATATTAAATTTGAATGTACATCATTCATTATTTAAAATTAGTTATAATATTATTATGTATCTATAAATACATACTATGTATTATATTCTACATTTGATTTCTAAACCTATTAGAGTTGTGTATTTGAGTGCTCTGATTGGCCTAGTATATTTTTGTGGCGGCAATTTCAAATTTAAAAAAACTTTACTTAAACTTAATTTTAAACCTGCAATTTCCTCTTAGACTGAAGCCTGCGAACGTAAGATACTTTTTAGTTTAGCGGAGCGAATGCCAAAACACTCGGAGACCTGCCGTTCTTATCAATACTAATTCGACCCGCTGATAAGAAACTCGTCATGGACATTGGTAATTTGTGCAATTCGGTAAAAGTGGTAGCAACCTTCACAAACTCCATTTAAAGATTGTTATTAAATATAATTTAAATTAAATCGTTATAATTATCCGGAAAAAATAGTAACAATAATAATAATAATATTTTTAAACCTTTTTATTATTTATTTTGTTTTATTTAAATTTGAAATTGCCGCCATAAAAATATAGGCCAATCAGAGTTTGACACTACCCCCGGCCACCTCGCCCTACCGCGTCTAGGAAACATGGCGTCCATCCTGTGTTAGCGTCTTTTTAAGCGTCCCACTTGTTCCCTTAGATATTGAGATTTTCATGTTGATAAAAACTTTAATATAGTTCTTCTCTCAGATATTGATATTTCTTGAAAATGTTTTCCAGTTACTATATATATACAAAATGACAGTTTAGGTACGTTTAACATTAATTTAAATTCGAATTAAAAAAAAAAAAAACAAATACATATATACATAATGTATAAATCCAAGTATATGATTAAATAGGGATTTATTTCTAGAATTAAAAGAATTGATTTTGAAATTTAAACGTTCAACTCGTTCAGTACAATCAATTTGATCAATAAGTAATTTATATAAAAGTTTTAAGTTAAGCAATCGAAATATTTTATTTAATGACATTATCTTAAAAGAATTGCTTATATCGCCATATCCTGAATGAGTGCGTCTTGGAAGACCACATTTATACCATAAATGTCTTAAAAAAATTATTTTGAATAGAATTTAAACATTTTATTGTGAAATATTTTACGAGTGCCAAATCAAAGAAGCATATTTAAATTCGGATCGAACTAGAGAATAATATAAAACTTTTAAGGCTGATTCGTTATTAAAATCTGTACACATACATGCGTTTAATCAAGCCTAATTTCGTATAAGATTTATTTTTTAAACTATCAACATGATATTTAAAAGAAAGTTTAGAGACAAAAAAAACACGTAAGTCATTAATTATATTTTTTCGAGACAGGTTTAAATTATTAAGGCAGTAGTTAAAATGTAGTGTATTTTTCTTTAAAGAAAATGAAATAGTGGCACATTTATCAATATTCAATATCATATCATTATCAGCACACCACTTATACAAATTATTGAGATCTTCTTGGAGTTCTTTAGCATCATTTAAACATTTAATTTTTTTTATATAGTTAAGTATCATCTGCCAATTATAAACAGTTAGAATATTTTTTGGTTTTAGTTATATCATTAAAAAAAATCAGATAAATGGTTCTCATACACACAATTTGACACAATACTTCACTAGTTGGAAAATCGTGTTGAAGTGTGAAATAAAATCGATTTATGGTTATTTGTTAATTGCTTATAATATCTACAGTGTTGCATCAAAGCGTTTGATGGTTCTTATATTATAATGTCACTTAAACAAATTCTATGTAATTTAATTGTACAATTTAGTAACACACTTGAATTATTGTAATACTAGAACTTATGGGCTAAATATTAATTGATTAGTTAAACTGCTTTCAAGTGATTTCATTTTGACTTAACGATGGGATTTTTGATTATTTCGGCTACGTTTAAAAAATTACAGAATATTGTATTTTTAGGTTCAAAAACAACGTGTTAATGTTAAGAGGTATTTTCATAGCAGTTTTAAATTTCTGATATATCTACTTGTATTTTAATGACTTTGGCCTAGCGGTTAGAATTTACCGCTAGTCTAAACACAAAAGTACAAAAATGTAAAAATTCTAATAAAAATATATTAAAGGCGTACTAACAATGCTTGCTATTATGTCGACCGAAAAGGTAAAATCTAAACGTATTATGCAGAGTTGCAATTGTAAATTTTTTAACTTAAAGTGGGATTATTTTGTTCGTTATGTTTACTTATTTACATTACTCTGGTGTAGTTCAAACTTCTGTTATAAACATTTAGTTGCAAAAAACGGTTTTCTGCATTCTCGTAGGTGCAAAGAATGTTTTACCACAAGATATGATTGTAGAAAATATTAAAACATATTATAAAAAATTAAACACAATAAACTAAAATTCCAAAATTATTACAATTTGATTTAAACGGTTAGTTTTTGTACACGATTCGTGTTAGTCCCCCTCCTCCCATGAATACATTTGTGAAATTGATCATAACAAAATTCTCTTTAAAAGTATAGTAAAAATGTATAATTGGGTTTTATTAATATTAGATTTATAATTAGGAAAATAATAAAGTTATGTTCGCAACGAGGAAGGGAACGGAAAGCGCTATTTATTAAGGGACATAAGATAGGCAATACTATTAATGTTTTTAATAAATAAAGATGACTTCCTTAACATACAATTTTTAAAACCATTTATCCTGTATTTCATTTATGTACAAACTTTACACTATTTATCCTGTGGTATCTTTTTTTTTGTGTATTATGTCATGAATCATAAAACGACATTCATTTTTTATTTTATTTTTTATAATAGAGCGTATATGAGAATCACAGCAATTTACATTGTGGTTGTTATGCTTTGTTGTATACTTTTGATACATAGCAGCTATAGCTGGGCTCATATTTGTTGTAATAGCAGTTGTTTTTATCATCGTTAAGGTTACTTCCTTAACATAAAATTTAAAACTATTTATCCTGTATTTCATTTATTTACAAACAGTAAACTATTTATCGATTTTAACTGTATCTTCGTCTTTGTTTGCGTGAGGTTATTCAAATCGCTCTTATTTTCAAAAGGTCCGGAAGCAAACGTTATGGTTTTAAGTCAGAAAATTATTAAGTATTTAAATAAACCCTTAGCCATAAAAATAATACTTTATAGTGTATTTCAATATATTTTCTGTCTTTGGTAGTCAGCAGTCTGTCAAGCAGTCTACGTGCAGTCGTTCCTACATGGCTGTCTATCTTAGTAGTACGAAATTAAAAGTAACCATAACAAATGGTTAGTTTATTTATGTTTTATGAACAGAGTAAATATATTAACTTGGGTACAGTGAATATATTACGCAGAAAAGAATAGATCTTGAGAGAAAGATCTCACATCAGTGGTATGTAATATCTATGCACGTATTTTAATTAATTTTATTCGTATCGGATGTGCCGACGAGTTCATATTGTTTTCGTTAAATTAGGCAGAAAATAGATCATTTTTGTTTTTAAAAATGCTTTAAATCGATCCGTAAAATATGGTAAAAATATTAAGTATTTGTTTAAATCAACTCATAAGCAACATATGTCATTATAATCGTGAACTGTTTATTGTGAATTACATTAAATTGTAAATTAACAATTATAAGTGATAACATTGGTATATAAGTGTATATAAGTGCAAAATGTAAATATTATTTAAATAAAACAAAAAAAGTACATTTTCATTGTCAAAGAGTTACTCGTAGTGGTTCTAGTTTGAGTGGCATCATACCGCCGATGGTGATTTCGTACCATTTCATCCCAAATTTTCTAATTTCCTTGGTTCCTCTACTGTTAGCTATTATACACGAACTACCAGAGGTAACAACATTTCGTGAAAACCATAGAGGGTTATAGTTTTTTGCACTTAGAAAAATCGCAATGAAACGACACGTCGAACGTACACCAGGCAAATTGCTAACTAAAAAATAATAAAACAATCATCTACGTTACTTGAAAATAAAATTACAATAGAAAGTGCATGGCGTCTTTTTGAGCAGCTATTTTTATTATGTGTTAGTAGTGACTAGGTAGTATAAAAAAACAAAAAATGTTTTCTCTAGTTATCACTTATTATGTTAATTGTTCAATATTATCATTAGTTGCATCCTTGATATATTGTTATGAATTAACAACACATAATAAATAGTAGAAGTATTGACGTTAAAACGTAAAATAATTCTATTAATATTATTACAAAAAAATTACATTTTAGTAAAAGAATCTAATCAAGGTCTATAATATACAGATACGATTTGTGTTGTTTGGGTGTTCTGTAATTTGAATACAGTAAAATAACAACTAAATTTGCATGCACAAATGATATAAATACAGTGAAATATGAGATATTTATGTCTCTAAAGTATACGTTGGAATAATAATAATTATTTGTTTTAACTGGTTTTTGTGTACCTAAAATAATGCTCCAGTAATCATAGAATATCATGATTACATTACACTCTTTTTTTACTCTTATATTTACTTATTAACCGGTTCCACATTCGTTTTAAAGCTTCCAGAGTAACAGATCTTCTTTGTTCTGCTAGGTCTACCAAATGGTATGATGCAAAATCTGTGAATTTATTAAATGACCGTGTTCATATATATAGACACGGTGATCCACATATCGTGACCTACTCAATATCTCATAGGGTTTAATAAGACATTCATTTTTTTTTTCACATTGCTTTTTATACAATGTAATCTTAATTTTTCACAATTTTTTTTTATTTTTACCCCCTACCAACTTTGATAGTTTTTTTGAAAGCCACTTTTGAAAGTTATAAGAGTTTATAAGTTATGATTGGAGGGGAAGTGCGGTTTGGAAAATGCGCGCTAATAAAAAAAATAATACACTCCACTTTTCTCTTGCCCTACACTTGAAACATCAATTAATTGAAAAATAGCTATCTGAAACTGGTTATCGCTAGTCAACACTTTTACTTGTTTTACATGTAAAAAACCAGGTCATACATCTACTCACTGTAAATAATTCGCTAAATAAATCTATATACTAAAGAAACCAAAGTAACTCAGAAACTCCCTACAATACTACTTTCTCCCAATCAAATACACCAATCAACTAGACAGCAACCACATAGATCTTGATCAACACACTACTCAGTCATAATCCAGATATTGAAGAAAAACCCCAAAATACGAGCACACTAAATAATCCTTCAGTAAAAACTCTTTCACCCCAACAATCCAAAAGACCACCATCATCATCTAGCACCTCAAGTCACCAACCAAATATAAATACAACCAATATAACACTAATGGCGTCATCCCCTAAAATTCTTCACTAAACCAAAAAATTAAAAAAATTCTTCATTACAAAACTTCTGTCAAAGCATACACGACACATTAAAACTTGCATCGAAGTACTTTGAAAGAGGAAAAACCCAACCAATAAGCTACAATGAATTCAAAAATCTAATACAAGATCTCCAACAATGTACAGACCCAATTAATATCATACACAACTATTGTAATGACACAAAACAAATACTAAAAATTATAGATTATGTATATATAATATATAACAGATCGTAGCCTTAAATTTGCAAAAACGAAATATATCAAAAAAATTAAACCCAATTGAACACACAACCCGTCCATGTAGACTATACTACAGTCCTCACAAATTAAAATAATGAACAACTTAATCCAATGGTTTCATTATTATGGCTCCACGATCTAAGGTATTTCAAAAGACTCATTAATATAAAAATATTAATAACACAAACCAACCCTGTCGTAATAAGTGTCCAAGATACCAGCTTAAACCACTCCAATTCATCCGAACCAACAGGATACACCAGGTCTCACAACATCCGTTCAAACCCCCGGAGAGCTAGCGGGGGAGTATCCGCACTTATTAAGTCTGATATTTACTGTGAAAAATTACAAACTTCATCGTCAATAGAAAATATATCCACTTTAATACACCTCTAACAAAAAATGTGTAATATTTATGCACCAGATTGCTCTCCCCTAAACTTTAAGAACCTTTGAACCTTAATAAGCCCACTTCCACCTCCTTTTATCATCCTAGAAGACTTCAATAGCTGCAACATCATTTGGGGTAGAAAATCTACCTAAACATGAGGTAAAACAGTAGAAAAAATACTCGAAGACGACAATTTATTCTTTCCAACAATGAACCCACACATTATAACGCAGCAAACGGCTCCTTTTCAGTCATAGATTTGACTATAGCCGGGTTTTGCTGAGCTGGGTATTATCTCAGCCTCAATCTAAAATGGAATATGATTAACTCATAAAAGCAGTGGCCAAACAAAAACTAAATATGGAATCTGAACAACCGAAATTTAAAACTATATAGATAATTGCCTAGGAAATATCCCAGTAAGCATCAATCCAGATTATATCAATGAAACTATCAACACACTTACATTATCTTCAATGAAGCCGCTGAAATTTCAGTTAGATATGAAAAACACTTTATCAGACCAAAAACAGTACCTTGGTGGAATAATGTCTGTGCAGTAGCAATAAAAGGACTCCAAGGCAGAAAAAGCCAAAGTTCTGGACCAGATGGTATACCGTTTATTTTCTTACAAAAACGTTTACTGCTCAGCACAACACAAACCCTACTAAACATATATCACACAATCCGGTCATCAGGTAACTTTCCTTCCAGCTGGAAAACAGCTATAACTATTCCAAACCCAAACCAAATAAAGACAAGTCTGAGCCCGAACATTGTCATCCAGTATTATGCACAATGAGTAAAACACTTGGAAAATAGTTGACACTAGAATCAGATGGTTCTTAGAGTCAAACAAACTCTTAGCTAGAGAACACAGTAGTTTTAGAAAACACCGTACGATAAAAGACACCGCTAACTATTACAACGTTTCATAAAAACTCAGTCCAGCTTCCAATAATAGAGACTATTCGCATAAAAACATCAAACTATCCACACTGGAAAATAGACCTTCAATCAAGAGGCAATACAAAATATTATCAATAAACTTTAACAAAACAACCGTCATTAGTGACTATCTCAGTGTTTTGGATACAGTCAAAAACATCAAATCAAACAAATACAATCCTCTATCTTTTCTCAATTAACTCAAATTATCTTACTTTGGGTACCCTCTTATACTAACATCTCACAAAATGAAACAACAGATAAAGCAGCAAAAGAATCATCAATAAAACCACATATACCACTGATTTTTAATGTTCCATACAATGACCTAAAAACACTAATAAACGAGCTATGTGCAAACAAATGACAAAACCATTGGGATAACATAGGAATTAATAAACTGAAATCATGTAAAACATAAAAAAAATGTTACGTAACCCCTCATATTCCGAGAAGAGAATCCGTATGTCTAACAAGACTTCGAATTTGCCACTCAAACCACACTTCACATAGATTCCAACTATTTGGGATCGGTTACCTTTTTCCTAACCCTGCACTCAAAATTATACCCACAACATATACCAGTAGTCCTCATCACATTCTCAATTGCACCCAGCCAAATATGTTCATTTTCATCTCCGATACACTAATTTTTTATTGTATTTTCCATTCTTTTACGGACCGAAGCTACATGATCGACTTTTGGTATAAATACAAATTTATATTCTAAAAAAGTCTTTAAGGCTATTCAAAATTATCAAAAAGTTCGTAATTACTTGGGTCAGGAATATCAGGAAAAGTAACCTCTGTAACAAATATATCAATAGTCAATTTGTTACACAGTCAATAAAAATAATTTTTATACATTAACTATACAGTTACTCTTAAACTATGATTAATTAATACAAAATTTAGTATTCATATGAAATTATTTCTAAAAACAACGTTTCAATTTATGTTTAGATTTTATATTTACGTGTGTGATCACGTATTTGGGATCGTAGCGCGTCCTGGATTTCCTCCAAATCTGTAAATTTACATAAAATAAATTGTAATTATTTATTTCTTGTGATGCAAACCAATATAAATAAATGTATGCATATTGTATTAATATTATGATTAGCCTCTATAATATGTATAGAATAAAATTAATTTGTGTAAACTACTGTAAATATGGTATATAAATTTGTAGTTACTAGTCCAGCTTCTATTATAGATAAAGTCTGAAAATAAAACAAAAACATTGCGTACTCAACGAATATCAAACAACTGTATGGAATTAATTCTATTATATTCTTTAAAAATATTACCAGGTACAGCGAACATATTATTCATATATTCTAAAATTAACATAACATAAATTAATGTTATGTAAATACCTAAAAATGTAATGTATTATAAATACCTAAACTAAAATTAGGATTATCAACAATTTTTTCAATCACATACTCCAATACGTCTGAAATAAAAAAAAATGTTTAAACAAACCCTAAATAAATTTACAAATTATCAGAGTAAACACATGCTTACAACATATATTTTGTATTGACAATTTACCCAACCGCTACTCCCCCTATTAGATTGAGAAGTCACTGCCTAAGGCCAAGTGTACTAAATTATAAAAACCTCTATACTACTATTAAATATAATTATAAATTATTTGATATTTATATATTTAACAAGTCAGACAGTGTTTAGAAAATTGATTCTGTATACCTCGTCCACCTTTCTAAACTGGTTTTAGAAACAATAATTTTTAATTTATAAATAGCTCGACCGTAAGCCAAACATAACAAAACAAAAATGTATTAGTGAATTAGTTTTAAATATATATTACTTTCCACCAAACCAGTTTGTCCGTTATAGACAGTCATTTCATTAGCACAGTGTAAGTGGTAAGCTGTAATGCATAAATAAAAAAAATATTTATAAAAACGTTATTTTTATAAAATAAAAATTCTACTGACTTGTAATGGAGATGGATCTTTTATAATCCGCTGAAAAAAAAAGAAATATTAATTTTTTTTTTAATTATTCTACTACCGTAAGTAGGTAAGTACTGAATAAAAATAATAATGGAAAATACTGAATTTCTGTAATTTGTTATAAACAGCGTGAATACAAAATAGTTACTTAACACATCTGTTGAAACAACTACAATGACACATGATACTATAAACCAAAAGAGTTTCATTTTTATCTGTAAAAAATAATAAATTTAAGGATAGTATTAGCTATTTGAATCTATGTTTTGGTAAAAAAAAAATATAAGTAAACGTCGTTAATTGACACTTAAAAAAATATGAGAAAGTCCTTTAAGTTTTTGAGTAGGACTGAGTAATTGTTTTTACCACACTCTTAAATAAATATATGGTATAATAAACTGTAATTACCACTCATTTTTTAAACATTAATTTGTTAAATTATAACATTTATAATTTTATTTTAACTTTATACATTATTAAAAATTAAAAATTAAAAATTTCGACATAATATTTATTTAAATCGGTGAGTTAGTCGTTTTGCTGCAGAGCATCAGTCGTGTCTTATGAAGTATCTAAGTTTTTAAGAGCATCTACTTAAGTTTCAGAGTATCTTTAAAGTTATTTGTAAATTGTGTACATAACCATTTTGTTTTAAATTGTTTATTTGTGTTAATTCATAATATAGTTAGTCGCGTGACAGCAGAGCATCCGTCTTGTCTAATGAATTACAGTTGTGTTTTCAGAGTATCTAATAAGTTATTTGTAAATTGTTCACATTAAGTTTGAACTTATTATCCATAGGAACGCATCGAAGCGTTCATTTAAAAGCGATTTTAACACTGTCCTGTAACCTTTTCGGCCCCACAGTGCTCCATTCTTTATTTTAAAGCATAGAGGGGACGAGAGATGTCATAGGTCTAGTGTCTACAGAAATTATTATTAATACAAGTGATAAATTGCTTTTGTATAAACGCTTTGATGCTGATTTTTAAACACTACATCTCACTTTAATTCTTACTTTCTGTGTTGGTTTATACCGGAGTTGGTTTGGACTTAACTAGTTTGAAAATACTAACTTCTGATTCGCATTGACGCGTTTATTCGAAAATGATTTTATCACTTTCAGTTGTAATAATTGCTGTAAACCTGTAACCTCCCCGTGCCCACTATGCCCCGACCTCATTGTACTGGCTTTTTAGTTACTTAAATGAAATTAACTCAATCCGCAAAAATAGGAGTTCTGTTAAAATCAACTTTATATAATAAAAATAACGATGAAAATAATTCGTCTATATTTTAAACATGTTAATGTTTAGAAATATTATCATAGCAGTACGTAATATATTTATTTTTTAAAATTTTATTAAAATACGTATTTGTACTATAATGACTATGGTTTAACGATTCAATTTTACCCTATTCTTAACCCGAAAACTAAATCTAATAAAAATATATTAAAGGCATACTTACAATGCTTGTTATTAGGTCGAACGGTACAGCAAAACTAAACGTACTATGCAGAGTTGTCCATGAAAATGTATTAACTTCAAGCAGGATTGTTTTGTTCGGTATGTTTTCTTATTTACATTACTCTGACGTAGTTTGAACTTCTGTTGTTGTGAACATTTAGTTGCAAAAACATGTTTTTGTTAAAATGCCAAGAGTACCTAGCTACAAGAAACGATTGTAGAGCATATTAAAAACCGTTTTACAGAAAACATTACTATATTCTGATATAGACGACAAGTTTTGTTCACGATTCGTATTAGTTGCCCTCCCACCACAAATAATAAATTTTGTTACACTCCAAAAAGCTTTTATATGTTAAACTATTCAGGGGGGAAACCAAATTACTTTGTAATTAAAAAAATGTGCTAAAGAAATGACTTGTTACACATGTATATCTTGTTTTCTAGTTGACTATTAGCTATTGTGTAAACAGAATATTTAACTATAATTAAAAGATTCTAAATGTTTTTTTGAATAACTTAAGGTCCTTGAGTTTTATCATAAACTATTTTAAGTATAGTATATTAATACTACTTGTACTTTACATTTTAGCTTAAATTTCTGTGTTTTACAAAGCAAAATCTACATAAAAAATAACAAATTATATGATTTGTTCTTTATCAAAAATAAGGTTGTTTTTTGAAAGGTATTCTGTTTTGTTAACAAAATAAAAATACTAAAAAAACTATAACTATATACTGGATCTGGGGCCCACGAATTTCTGGCTAGAATTTATCATATAGATTATATTATGCCTGTTGTATACACCTATCTACCAATAAAGACAATATTCACCGACTAAGTAATATTGTATATTATTATCTAATCTATTCAAACTATTGGTTTTTACTATAACTAGTATATCATGTGTTCTTCGTAGCGCTATTGTGGTTTATTTTAATACGTAGGGTTTACCACCATTACCAAGCCTTCGTATGGTGTTTTTAAGTATACATGTTTTGCCAAACTATCTACACAATTGTCATGAACAAATAAAGAAACAAAAAAAAAAACAGGGTGAAACGCATATACTACCTACCAAAGCTACGTATGTGAGCTACAAGAAAAAAATGGTTTAAAATGTTTTAATACAATTGAGCTAATTTTAAAGAAATACCATATAATATTGTGTTGAGTTTAGCTGTAAAATTCCTTCTGATATTTATTTCATTTTAAATTTGTATAAAATCCGTTTTAAAGTAAAATGTTCAATTGTTTATTGTTTGTTAATATATTTTTTTATGATACATAGGCCATAGCTGTTTAAAAAAATGGTTTACGATTTTCGAAGATCTTGTTATTGTAATAGGATCGCAGCACATGTTCTTTTATTATTTATTTTCAGACTTAAATACTACTACTATACTACACATAAAAAAGTGACCAAATTAAAAAAAAATCTACTCTTTCTAGGAATTTTGAATTAATGAATTAATAAATAATTTACCTCTAGTAAAAACGACCATAGTAATCAAAATAGTTGAGAGTTGTTTGTAAAATTAAGATATTTTCCTTACTTTTTTACCCTTCTGTAAATGTTTAGATCTTTTAGCTTCGATGCAAAGCGAGAAGGTATTGGTTTTACTCTGATGTGTGTTTTTTTTTTATCTGTATACGCTGTAACTTTTTTAATACTGGACCAACTCCTTCGAGTAACAACTCTATAAATCGCAAATTTCATCTAGTTGGTACTTTGGGGTGGTAAAAGTTGAAAAAGTTTAATTCTTCACAGACGAAAGTTGAAAAACAAAAAAAAAACCGTACGAGTTTTTAAGTTAGAACTTTACTGGCTATAATTTCGAGAAAAAGAGTCGGATCGAGTTGAAATGTATAAGAAATAAATATTTGGTATGCCCGCACACGTCAGTTGTGTCAAACTTAAACTATACCCATTTCCCACCCCCCTAGGAGGAACACAAGTTTTTTTGTTTTTCGGGGTTTTTAGCCGTAATTTTAAAACTTTGAAAGTGATTTTATCCGAGAGGACTAGTACAGTAGAGTATTGGCTTAATGTAATCAAAGCAATGAGGAAACGGTGAGGTCACAGGTCTACAAGAATTATTATAAATAAAAGTGATAAAATTCAATAAAATCGCCTTTAAAGAAACGCTTTGATGCTCATTTGTAAATACAGAACCTTAATTTAAACTTTCTTACTTTGCTGGTTATACTGCGCTTGGTTTGCACATTAAATTAATATTTATGTATTATATACTTCCATTAAAGCAATCTCACACAAACTATTTATACTTCATAGGTTATATTATTTCAAAGCTGTATTAAACTTCTATTTTACTAGATTGACAATGTACAAAAGAAAATGCAACTAAAAAAAACCTTTTCATAGATCCTTAAAATGTAAAAGGTGGGATAGTGAAAAGGATTTTCCCATTTTAATACATTAGAAAAACGCCGTTTTGCTGCCCCATCCTGTATATTAACTTCTTGTTATTTTCTAAAGAAAAATTGATTTTCTTACATTTAAATTAAAATAAATCGTATACTGGTACTGTGATGGAGAAAATAATAAATTTTACCTACATATATTACTTATTAGTTAAATATTACTAACGTGTGTAGCCATTAGCGGTCGGCTGTTGCCTGTTATTTAACAATAACCTTTTATGGAGATTTTAAAAATTGTGTTTTTTAATAATAGTATAGGAGCAGTAACATGATGTTAAATGTTCACGAGATTTGATCTAGTCATAAAATAAAGTACTATCATTCATGACTTTTAAATACTATTAAAATATATCTTAACTTGAACACAGTTATAAAATAATTAAATATTTTATACAAAATTAGAGCTACAAAATTATAAACTTAAAAATTAAAACTAGCACGAAGCAGATTACATTTCTTATATAAATAAATTTAAACAATCAAGCGTGAATCTCTTTAAATGAATAACAGTATAACAATATGCAAAACAATAGTTTTCCTTTAAAAAAATTGTGTAATAAAAAATACATTTTGGGACGGTATACTGCATAAAAACCAACACTTAATCTGAATCCAAAAACAACAGTCCTCTCATAATTTGCAGGTAGTTGGACCTTATATACTCATAGTTGACCTTCGGTAAGGTAATATAACGCAGGCCATAAAATAACGAGATAACGACAGTGGTTTTATTGTATCAGAATCATTAAGTGTCTTAATAAGTACATGGATAGGTTTTTTCCCCAATAAATCTTGTGTATACTATAATCAGTTACAAGATTAAGTCGTCTGTGATATCATGTAATAAATACAATATTATGATAACGACCATGGGCCCTAACCTAATCTAACACGGATAGACGTTACCAAAAAAAATTGAATTTGTGTAAACTTAAAGTCAAAAGTGGTAATTGAGCACAAAACTTAATAGTATCATTCTGCATAGATATACATAAAATTGTTTTAATGATTTGATCAATTTTTTTTAAAGATTTTAGGTGTTTTTGTTAAAATATACGCAATCTGCGAAAACACAGTTTTCCGGCAATTAAAAAAAAACTGTAGTGCCGAATTTTTCACCCGTTTAATATGTTATGGATACATATGAGTTCCGACTACTGGCAAATTTTCAACCTAAAAGTTTTAAAATTACGGCTAAAAACCCCGAAAAACAAAAAAATTGTACCCCCCCTAGGAGGGTGGGAAATGGGTATAGTTTGTACAAGATTAAGTCGTCTGTGATATCATGTAATAAATACAATATTATGATAATGACCATAGGCCCTAACCTAACTTAACAAGGTTAGACGTTACCAACTGACAGTTTTTATTGTCTGTTCGTTTCTCACCTCTGGTACACCGGGTTTTAAGTTAAAAAAAAAAAAAAAAATTGAGTTTGTGTAAACTTAAAGTCAAAAGTGGTACTTGTGCACAAAACTTAATTATATCGTTCTGCATAGATATACATCAAATTGTTTTAATGATTTGATAAATTTTTTTTTAAAGATTTTAGGTGTTTTTGTTAAAAAACTAAAAAAAAAAATAAACTGGAGCCCCCTAGGGGCCGGGAAATGAGTTTAATTTAAATTTGATACAACTGACGTGTGCGGGCATACCAAATAAATATAAAGTCCAACTTAAAAACGCGTATGGTTTTTTTTAACTGTAAAAAAATAGTTTTTTTTCACGATTCGTGTTAGTCCCCCCCTTCCCATAAATATTTGTGAAATTGATCATAAACAAAATCTCTTTAAAATTATAGTAAAAATGTATAATAGGGTTTATTGATATTAGATTTAAAATTAGAAAGATAATAAAGTTGATTTTGATACTTGATTGGCATAGCAACGGCCACCGACGGCTGGCTATAAACTTAGCAACCGTGAATAGGGTTGTTATTTCGGAGGAGGAGACATCTTTTGAGCAATCCGTCACCGAGAATCGATAGAGGCGGTAGGGTTACCTACTTAGAATGGTTTTGGGAACCTAGGACTACTCTTAGACCAATTTATCTACGAAAATTGGCTATGTTCTAGTTTCCCTACCAAAAAAGTCAGCCCTTTAATGTAGTGAGGTTATGTTAAGTAGTCAAAGTAATCATATCTCCATTGTGGCCAAATATACTATTTCTTTGGATCATTACCTCACTTCACTTCTACTTTTATGAGCAACACTTCTCTTTTATTGTATTCCTTAACACTTACAATGTAATATCATTATTAAATGTTCTCACTTTGTTACCGAGTTACGTGGTAGATGGGAAAGAGGAACTCAGAACAAAATAAAAAGGTTCAGATTCCCTCTCAAAAAAATCAGCCAATTCAAGTAGTGAAATCTACGTTGCGGTCAAGTGCAATTAGCGCCTAGCGCTACTAGTCGGTCTGTGGTTGTAGGGGACCCCCTTTGGGGGGAACCACAAAAGCCAAGGTACGCCCAATGCGGTCAAGTCTGTTTTATGCCTCATTTAGAAAGGTCATTTAAAATGCGTTAGGATATTTATAATTAAAAGACGATTTTGTTGTCCTTTTTGTTTTAAATTACCGCACACTCATCCTTTTTGCTAAGAAACCCATAATTGTTTTTTAGTAGAACGTTGCAATCACACTGTAGATAAATTATCTACATCGGAGTCACTATAATAAATTTAATTGCTATGAGCACGTCTATTAATATTAAATGTTTTGAACAAATTATTGTATTTTATTAATTACTTCTCATACTGTGAACAACGTTTTTTTATGAAAAAAATAATATCTAAACAAATTACTAAGCAAAAAAACTTATTGTACCGTTTTTAGTGAACCGTGATAATAGTTTGTGCATAACAAATGGTTAGTTTATTTATGTTTTATGAACAGAGTAAATATATTAACATGGGTACAGTGAATATATTACGCAGAAAAGAATAGATCTTGAGAGAAAGATCTCACATCAGTGGTATGTAATATCTATGCACGTATTTTAATTAATTTTATTCGTATCGGATGTGCCGACGAGTTCATATTGTTGTCGTTAAATTAGGCAGAAAATAGTTCATTTTTGTTTTTAAAAATGCTTTAAATCGATCCGTAAAATATGGTAAAAATCTAGTCGGAGTTGTACCAAACCGTCGTTGGTGACTTCGTTCCATCTGTCCCTAAATTTTCAAGTAACGTAGATGATTGTTTTATTATTTTTTAGTTAGAAATTTGCATGGTGTACATTCGACGTGTCGTTTCATTGCGGTTTTCCTAAGTGCAAACAACTTTACCCCTCTATTGATATCACGAAATGTTGTTACCTCTGGTAGTTCATGTACAATAACTAATAATCTAGGAACCAAGGAATTTAGAAAAATTGGGTTGTTCCCAATCATCTACGTTACTTGAAAATAAAATTACAATAGAAAGTGCATGGCGTCTTTTTGAGGAGCTATTTTTATTATTTGTTAGTAGTGACTAGGTAGTATATAAAAAAAAAAGTTTTCTCTAGTTATCACTTATTATGTTAATCGTTCAATATTATCATGAGATGCATCCTTGATATATTGTTATGAAATAACAACACATAATAAATAGTAGAAGTATTGACGTTAAAACGTAAAATAATTCTATTAATATTATTACAAAAAAATACATTACATTTTAGTAAAAGAATCTAATTAAGGTCTATAATATACAGATACGAATTGTGTTGTTTGGGTGTTCTGTAATTTGAATACAGTAAAAAAAACAACTAAATTTGCATGTAAAAATGATATAAATACAGTGAATAATGAGATATTTATGTCTCTTAAGTATACGTTGGAATAATAATAGTTATTTGTTTTAACTAATTCCAGAAGTATTATTTTAACTTCTGGAATTTTTCCACATGTGCTTAGGGAAACTACTATAATTCCACTTTATAAACAGGGGAATAAAAATATGTGTGCTAATTATCGTCCGATATCTCTGACTTATACTTTATCCAAAGTACTGGAAAAATGCATAAAAATAAGATTGTATGAGTTTCTAGAAAAATCATGTATTTTTTCTGAAAGACAATTTGGTTTTAGAAATAATAAAGGTGCTTCTAAAGCGTTACGACATGTAATAAGTTCTATTTACAAAAAACTTGATGAGGGTGACTTAGTACTTGGAATTTTTTTAGATGTAAAAAAGGCCTTTGATTCAGTAGACCATAATTTGTTAATAAAAAAATTAGACACATATGGCATTCGGGGAGTAGCAAATAATCTTATCAAAAGTTTTCTAACAAATCGTACACAGCGAGTTAAAGTAAATAATACCCATAGCAATTTTAATACTTTAAATTACGGTGTCCCACAAGGAACTGTTCTTGGTCCTTTACTTTTCATTGTTTATATAAATGATCTACTTGAAATGAAATGTGAAGGCTCAATATTTTGTTTTGCTGATGATACCACAATATTAATAAATGATTTAAATAAAACAAACCTAGTAACTAAAGCAACCCAAATTATGTCTGACGTTAATAAATGGTTTAATTCAAATTCTCTCGAAATTAATTACATTAAAACTTGTTGTGTTCCTTTCTCGATTTCAAATATTAAAAAATTTCAAATAAATTTTGATATAAAAGTACATGACTTTAAATGTCTAAAAATGAAAACTTTAAATTGTAATTGTATTCATATCAAATCTGTTGATTCTGTAAAATACCTTGGTGTGACTATTGATCGATATTTAAAATGGGATATTCACATTGGATCTACTATTAAAAAAGTTAGAAGCATGTTCTATATTTTTAAAACTTTAAACAATATTTTATCGAACAACACCATGAGAATGATTTATTGTGCAATTGCTCAGTCAGTTTTCTCTTATGGAATTGCTGCTTGGGGAGGAGCTTATGATGCGCATTTAAAAAAATTTATAACAACGATAAATTCCTTACTCAGGATAGCTTTCAAAAAACCTTACTATACAAGTATAAATATAATATTTAATTCTTACAATGTACTTAATCTCTAACAACTACATGCAAAAGAAATTTTATGTAATTTGTATTACTCCAACCATAAAGATTTTAATTTTAATCATGCATATAGTACACGTCAAATTGTTAAAAATGTTTTTAGAATTTTTAAATGTAATAGTGAATTTGGCTAACGAAATCCGTATTATATAGGTTTGAAACTCTGTAATTCTTTGTCTATTGATATAAATAGTTTCCATAGTTTTAAGTTATATAAAAAATATGTCATCTATAAATTACGAGTGTCAGAATTTTGAAATTTGTGTGTTAAACACGCTAACTTACTTGTAATTATTACAATCAAATTATTTTGTTTTTTTATTTGTTCTTTTAATATTGGTATATTATACTGTTAATTCTCATTTGTAAATTATCTAAATATTGAAAATATAAAAATTAAAAAATTTAAGATATAAGATATGAACTCTTGTCTCCTCCACAAGCATCAGACTTTTGGAGACAAACTTTTTCCTTTATTACTCATATATTGTAAATTATGTATATTCTGTTGGAAATAATAAACAAATACTCCAGTGTTTCCATATAAAAATATTAAGTATTTGTTTAAATCAACTCATAAGCAACATATGTCATTATAATCGTGAACGGTTTAATGAGAATTACATTAAATTGTAAATTAACAATTATAAGTGATAACATTGGTATATAAGTGTATATAAGTGCAAAATGTAAATATTATTTAAATAAAACAAAAAAAGTACATTTTCATTGACAATGAGTTACAACTGGTTCTTCTAGTCGAAGTGGTATAATACCGCCGTTGGTAATTTCTTTCCATATGGTCCCATATTTTCTAAATTCCCTGGTTCCTCGACTATTAGTTATTCTACACGAACTACCAAGGGTAACAATATTTCGTGATATCAATAGAGGGGTATAGTTTTTTGTACTTAGGAAAATCGCAATGAAACGGCACGTCGAACGTAGACCAGGCAAATTGTTAACTAAAAAATAATAAAACAATCATCTACGTTACTTGAAAATAAAATTACAATAGAAAGTGCATGGCGTCTTTTTGAGCAGCTATTTTTATTATGTGTTAGTAGTGACTAGGTAGTATAAAAAAACAAAAAATGTTTTCTCTAGTTATCACTTATTATGTTAATCGTTCAATATTATCATTAGTTGCATCCTTGATATATTGTTATGAAATAACAACACATAATAAATAGTAGAAGTATTGACGTTAAAACGTAAAATAATTCTATTAATATTATTACAAAAAAATTACATTTTAGTAAAAGAATCTAATCAAGGTCTATAATATACAGATACGATTTGTGTTGTTTGGGTGTTCTGGAATTTGAATACAGTAAAAAAACAACTAAATTTGCATGCAAAAATGATATAAATACAGTGAAATATGAGATATTTATGTCTCAAAAGAATTTAAGGTAAGGGTTCTGGGCTCATTCTAACTGTTCTGTTATCATAGTATATCATGATTACAATACACTCTTTATTTATCTTCTTATTATTTTTATTTCTATTTACTCTACATTAATATTTACTTATTGACCGGTTCCAAATTCGTTTTAAAGGTTCCAGAGTAACAGATCTTCTTTGTTCGGCTAAATCTACCAAATGATATGATACAAAATCTGTAAATTTATTAAATGACTGTTTTCATATATATAGAGGGTGATTCACTTATCGTAAACCACTCAATATCTCATAGGGTTTAATAAGAAATTAAAGTTTTTCATATTGTTTTTATACAATGTGATCTCAATTTTTCACAATTTCTTTTTTTTTTACCTCCCTTCCAACTTAGTTTTTTCAATAGCAACTTTTGAAACTTAAATGATATTGTACATATTTGATTAACTTTTTAAATCGAGAATAATGTACTAACAATTTTGACTGGTCGATAACCAGTTTCGGACAACTATTTTTAAGGTTATTAGAGTTTAAAAGTTATGATTGGAGGGGAAGTGCGGTTGAGAAACTTGAAACATCAATTAATTGAAAAATAGCTATCTGAAACTGGTTATCGCTAGTCAACACTTTTACTTGTTTTACATGTAAAAAACCAGGTCATACATCTACTCACTGTAAATAATTCGCTAAATAAATCTATATACTAACGAAACCAAAGTAACTCAGAAACTCCCTAGAATACTACTTTCTCCCAATCAAATACACCAATCAACTAGACAGCAACCACATAGATCTTGATCAGCACACTACTCAGTCATAATCCAGATATTGAAAAAAAACCCCAAAATACGAGCACACTAAATAATCCTTCAGTAGAAACTCTTTCACCCCAACAATCCAAAAGACCACCATCATCATCTAGCACCTCAAGTCACCAACCAAATATAAATACAACCAATATAACACTAATGGCGTCATCCCCTAAAATTCTTCACTAAACCAAAAAATTAAAAAAAATTCTTCATTACAAAACTTCTGTCAAAGTATACACGACACATTAAAACTTGCATCGAAGTACTTTGAAAGAGGAAAAACCCAACCAATAAGCTACAATGAATTCAAAAATCTAATACAAGATCTCCAACAATGTACAGACCCAATAAATATCATACACAACTATTGTAATGACACAAAAACTAAAAATTATAGTTTATGTATATATAATATATAACAAATCGTAGCCTTAAATTTGCAAAAACGAAACCTATGAAAAAATTAAACCCAATTGAACACACAACCCGTCCATGTAGACTATACTACAGTCCTCACAAATAAAAATAATGAACAACTTAATCCAATGGTTTCATTATTATGGTTCCGCGATCTAAGGTATTTCAAAATACTCATTAATATAAAAATATTAATAACACAAACCAACCCTGTCGTAAAAATTGTCCAAGATACCAGCTTAAACCACTCCAATTCATCTGAACCAACAGGATACATCAGGTCTCACAACATCCGTTCAAACCCCCGGAGAGCTAGCGGGGGAGTATCCGCACTTATTTAGTCTGATATCTGCAGTGAAAAATTACAAACTTCATCGTCAATAGAAAATATATCCACTTTAATACACCTCTAACAAAAAATGTGTAATATTTATGCACCAGATAGCTCTCCCCTAAACTTTAAGAACCTTTGAACCTTAATAAGCCCACTTCCACCTCCTTTCATCATCCTAGAAGACTTCAATAGCTGCAACATCATTTGGGGTAGAAAATCTACCTAAACATGAGGTAAAACAGTAGAAAAAATACTCAAAGACGACAATTTATTCTTCCCAACAATGAACCCACACATTATAACGCAGCAAACGGCTCCTTTTCAGTCGAAGATCTGACTATAGCCAATACCCAGCTCAGCCTCAATATAGAATGGAATATCATTAACTCATAATAGCAGTGGCGAAACAACAACTAAAAATGGTATCTGAACCAACCCTAATTGGAACCTATAGAGTCAATTGCCTAGGAAATATCCCAATAAACATCAATCCAGATTATATCAATGAAACTATCAACAAACTTACAACGTCTTCAATGAAACCGCTGAAATTTCAACTAGATAAAAAACACTTTATCAGACCAAAAACAGTACCGTGGTGGAATAATGTCTGTGCAGTAGCAATAAAAGACTACAAGTAAGCTTTAATTTGATACCGAAAAAACATATACAATGCAAGACAACATAAAATTAAAACAAACCTAGGCATAATCCAGGCAAGTAACAAAACCAAATCATGGCATGACCTTATATCTACCTTAAATACAAATTCGACCTTAGGGGAAATATGGAAAAACATCTACTCAACAATGCAAGAACTATATAAAACACTCCAAGGCAGAAAAATCCAAAGTTCTGGACCAGATGGTATACCATTTATTATCTTACAAAAACTTTCACTGCTCAGCACACAAACCCTACTAAACATGTAAAACACAATCCGGTCATCAGGTAACTTTTCTTCCAGCGGGAAAACCGCTATAATTATTCCTATACCCAAACTAAATAAAGACAAGTCTGAGCCCGAACATCGTCATCCAGTATTGTGCACAATGAGTAAAACACTTGGAAAAATAGTTGACACTAGAATCAGATGGTTCTTAGAGTCAAACAAACTCTAAGCTATAGAACACAGTAGTTTTAGAAAACACCGTACAATAAAAGACACCGCTAACTACTACAACGTTTCATAAAAAATCAGTCCAGCTTCCAATAATAGAGACTATTCGCATAAAAACATCAAACTATCCACACTGGAAAATAGACCAATCAAGAGGCAATACAAAATTAACAGAGTTTAAAAAACCAAATACAGATCAGGAAACTTCTCTAAACAAGGTTTAGAACATCATTCAAACCTAATTTCTTGAAATCAACAGATCTATACTGATGCATCACAATCCGAAACCGGAGTAAGAATAGCCATATACAGAACACTAAAAAAATACATATACACCATTATTGTAAATATCTAAAAATCATGTAAACATATGCAAACGGCTAATGACTAATGCTGAAGCCTACTCCATAAAAAAAAATAAAAAAATATAACAGTTTATAATATCTATTTATATGTATAGAATAACTTTTTCTTCTCCTCCTTCACATAGATTCCAACTATTTGGGATCGGTTACCTTTTTCCTAAACCTGCACTCAAAATTATACCAACAAAATACACCAGTAGTCCTCATCACATTCTCAATTGCACCCAGCCAAATTTGTTCGTTTGTCCTCTTCCTCTCTTTCCTCCTACGTTCATTTTCATCTACAATACACTAATTTATTATTGTATTTTCCTATCTCTTACGGACCGAAGCTACATGATCGACTTTTGATATAAATACAAATTTATATTCTAAAAAAGTCTTTAAGGCTAATAACAATTATCAAAAAGTTCGTAATTACTTGGGTCAGGATCATCAGGAAAAGTAAACTCTGTAACAAATATATCAATAGTCAATTTGTTACACAGTCAATAAAAATAATTTTTATACATTAACTATACAGTTACTCTTAAACTATGATTAATTAATACAAAATTTAGTATTCATATAAAATTATTTCTAAACACAACGTTTCAATTTATGTTTAAATTTTATATTTACGTATGTAAATACGTAATTTGGATCGTAACGCCTCCTGGATTTCCTCGAGATCTGTAAATTTACATAAAATAAATTGTAATTATTTATATCTTGTGATGCATATTGTATTAATATTATGATTATCCTCTATAATGTGTATAGAATAAAATTAATTTGTGTAAACTACTGTAAATATGGTATATAAATTTGTAGTTACTAGTCCAGCTTCTTTTAAAGATAAAGTCTGAAAATAAAACAAAAACATTGCGTACTCAACGAATATCAAACAACTGTATGGAATTAATTCTATTATATTCTTTAAAAATATTACCAGGTACAGCGAACATATTATTCATATATTCTAAAATGAACATAACATAAATTAATGTTATGTAAATACCTAAAAATGTAATGTATTATAAATACCTAAACTAAAATTAGGATTATCAACAATTTTTTCAATCACATACTCCAATGCGTCTGAAATAAAAAAAAATGTTTAAACAAACCCTAAATAAATTTACAAATTATCAGAGTAAACACATGCTTACAACATATATTTTGTATTGACAATTTACCCAACCGCTACTCCCCCTATAAGATTGAGTAGTCACTGCCTAAGGCCAAGTGTACTAAATTATAAAAACCTCTATACTACTATTAAATATAATTATAAATTATTTGATATTTATATATTTAACAAGTCAGACAGTGTTAAAAAAATTGATTCTGTATACCTCGTCCACCTTTCTAAACTGTTTATAGAAACAATAATTTTTAATTTATAAATAGCTCGACCGTCAGCCAAACATAACAAAACAAAAATGTATTAGTGAATTAGTTTTAAATATATATTACTTTCCACCAAACCAGTTTGTCTGTTAATGACAGTCATTTCATTAGCACGCTGTAAGTGGTAAGCTGTAATGCATAAATAAAAAAAATATTTATAAAAACGTTATTTTTATAAAATTAAAATTCTACTGACTTGTAATGGAGACGGATCTTTTATAATCCGCTGAAAAAAAAAGAAATATTAATTTTTTTTTTTAATTATTCTACTACCGTAAGTAGGTAAGTACTGAATAAAAATAATAATGGAAAATACTGAATTTCTGTAATTTGTTATCTAAATTAAATACATAAGCGTGAAAACAAAATAGTTACTTAACACATCTGTTGAAACAACTACAATGACACATGATACTATAAACCAAAAGAGTTTCATTTTTATCTGTAAAAAATAATAAATTTAAGGATAGTATTAGCTATTTGAATCTATGTTTTGGTAAAAAAAAAAATATAAGTAAACGTCGTTAATTGACACTTAAAGAAATATGAGTAAGTCCTTTAAGTTTTTGAGTAGGACTGAGTAATTGTTTTTACCACACTCTTAAATAAATATATGGTACAATAAACTGTAATTACCACTCATTTTTTAAACATTAATTTGTTAAATTATAACTTTTTTAATTTTATTTTAACTTTATACATTATTAAAAATTAAAAAATTTTGACATAATATTTATTTAAATCGGTGAGTTAGTCGTTTTGCTGCAGATCATCAGTCGTGTCTTATGAAGTATCTAAGTTTTTCAGAGCATCTACTTAAGTTTCAGAGTATCATTAAAGTTATTTGTAAATTGTGTACATAACCATTTTGTTTTAAATTGTTTATTTGTGTTAACTCATAATATAGTTAGTCGTGTGACAGCAGAGCATCCGTCTTGTCTAATGAATTACCGTTGTGTTTTTCAGAGTATCTAATAAGTTTTTTGTAAATTGTTCACATTAACTATTCTTTTTTGTTTAAAATTGTTTATTTGTGTTGTTTTATAATACAAATTAGAAAATCAGTCGTAAGTTTGCGTTAAAATTACTGACTTAAACCTAAATCTCTTCCTCAAACCGTGACTCACGTTACATCTACATGTAAACTACGCATTAAAAAAACTGATATTAAACTTTGCCTAAATTATTTGCAGTGTTGCATCATTTGAAAAAAACTTTATCTCAATATTCATCACATTATTCAAGTACATTTATTCAAAGAATTTAAAAAAATATTTATTTGAAAAATGTCGAATAAAAATGTATTCTACATCTAATATATTCTAAATTTAAAAAACATATAAAACCTTTTATTATAGGAAGACAATTTTTTATTCGCATAACTTTATATTCAAGAACATTGTGTTTCTAAATATATTTTGCAGTGTAGGAACCTTTGTTAGTTTACATGGGTGGCTAACAGGTGGTTTCTTTTTTTCTGCATGGCTATATATTTTCATTGCAGTGACGAAAACATTTTTTTTTTTGTTTTGCATAAAATAATTTCTTTATACTGTACTTGGTTTACACTATACAAGTATGAACTTACTATCCATAGAAACGCATCGAAGCGTTCATTTAAAAGCGATTTTAACACTTAAACATAGGTCTAGTGTCTACAGAAATTATTATTAATACAACTGTTAAATTACTTTTGTATAAACGCTTTGATGCTGATTTTTAAACACTACATCTCACTTTAATTCTTACTTTCTGTGTTGGTTTATACCGGATTTGGTTTGGACTTAACTGGTTTGAAAATACTAACTTCTGATTCGCATTGAAGCGTTTATTCGAAAATTATTTTATTACTTTCAGTTGTAATAATTGCTGTGAACCTGTGACCTCCCCGTGCCCACTATGCCCCGACCTCATTGTACTGGCTTTTTGGTTACTTAAATGAAATTAACTCAATCCGCAAAAATAGGAGTTCTGTTAAAATCAACTTTATATAATAAAAATAACGATGAAAATAATTCGTCTATATTTTAAACATGTTAATGTTTAGAAATATTTTTATAGCAGTACGTAATATATTTATTTTTTAAAATTTTATTAAAATACCTATTTGTACTATAATGACTATGGTTTAACGATTCAATTTTACACCTATTCTTAACCCGAAAACTAAATCTAATAAAAAGATATTAAAGGCATACTTACAATGCTTGTTATTAGGTCGAACGGTACAGAAAAACTAAACGTACTATGCAGAGTTGTCCATGAAAATGTATTAACTTCAAGCAGGATTGTTTTGTTCGGTATGTTTTCTTATTTACATTACTCTGACGTAGTTTGAACTTCTGTTGTTGTGAACATTTAGTTGCAAAAACATGTTTTTGTTAAAATGCCAAGAGTACCTAGCTACAAGAAACGATTGTAGAGCATATTAAAAACCGTTTTACAGAAAACATTACTATATTCTGATATAGACGACAAGTTTTGTTCACGATTCGTATTAGTTGCCCTCCCACCACAAATAATAAATTTTGTTACACTCCAAAAAGCTTTTATATGTTAAACTATTCAGGGGGGAAACCAAATTACTTTGTAATTAAAAATATGTGCTAAAGAAATGACTTGTTACACATGTATATCTTGTTTTCTAGTTGACTATTAGCTATTGTGTAAACAGAATATTTAACTATAATTAAAAGATTCTAAATGTTTTTTTGAATAACTTAAGGTCCTTGAGTTTTATCATAAACTATTTTAAGTATAGTATATTAATACTACTTGTATTTTACATATTAGCTTAAATTTCTGTGTTTTAAAAAGCAAAATCTACATAAAAAATAACAAATTATATGATTTGTTCTTTATCAAAAATAAGGTTGTTTTTTGAAAGGTATTCTGTTTTGTTAACAAAATGAAAATACTAAAAAAACTATAACTATATACTGGATCTGGGGCCCACGAATTTCTGGCTAGAATTTATCATATAGATTATATTATGCCTGTTGTATACACCTATCTACTATGGTCAACTATGAGTATATAAGTTCCAACTACCTGCAAATTATGAAGAGGACTGTTGTTTTTGGGATTCAGATTAAGTGTTAGTTTTTATGCAGTATACCGCCCCAAAATGTATTTTTTATTACACAATTTTTTTAAAGGAAAACTATTGTTTTGCATATTGTTATACTGTTATTCATTTAAAGAGATTCACGCTTGATTGTTTAAATTATCTTATATAATATATGTAATCTGCTTCGTGCTAGTTTTAATTTTTCAGTTGATAATTTTGTAGCTCTATTTTTGTACAAAATATTTCATTATTTTATTATTGTGTTCAAGTTAAGATATATTTTAATAGTATTTAAAAGTCATGAATGATAGTACTTTATTTTATGACTAGATCAAACATCGTGAACATTTTACATCATGATACTGCTTCTATACTATTATTAAAATCTCCATAAAAGATTGTTGTTAAATAACAGGCAACAGCCGACCGCTAGTGGCTGTATACGTTAGTAATATTTAATTAATAAGTAATATATGTAGGTAAAATGTATTATTTTTTTCATCACAGTCGATGAAGTATAAATGGTTTGTGTGAGATTGCTCTAATGGAAGTATATAATACATAAATATTAATTTTATTGAGAATAAGCAATTATAATTTAAACTATGGAGTACAAACGATTGAAACATGAATCGTCGACTATTCCAACAAAATATAACAAGACATTGTATATGTGTTATTTGGTCCACTATGTTTTTGCAAAAAAAAAAAACCAGTACAGTGCAAACCAAGCGCAGTATAACCAGCAAAGTAAGAAAGTTTTAAATTAAGGTTCTGTATTTACAAATGAGCATCAAAGCGTTAATTTGAAAGTGATTTTATCCGAGAGGACTAGTACAGTAGAGTATTGGCATAATGCAATGAGGAAACGGTGAGGTCACAGGTCTACATGAATTATTATAAATAAAAGTGATAAAATTGAATAAAATCGCTTTTAAATAAACTCTTTGATGCTCATTTGTAAATACAGAACCTTAATTTAAAACTTTCTAACTTTGCTGGTTTATACTGTGCTTGGTTTGGACTGTACTGGCTTGAAAATACTAACTACATTTGCATCGAAGCGTTTTTTCGAAAGTGATTTTATCACTTTCAGATTTAAAAATTCCTGTAAACCTGTGACCTCCCCGTCCCCACTATGCCCGACCCAACTATGCTCCGTCCCCACTATGCTCCGACCCCACTGTACTGGTTTTTTTTTTTGCAAAAATGTAGTGGTCCAAATAACACATATACAATGTCTTGTTATATTTTGTTGGAATAGTCGACGATTCATGTTTCAATCGTTTGTACTCCATAGTTTAAATTATAATCGCTTATTCTCAATAAAATTAATATTTATGTATTATATACTTCTATTAGAGCAATCTCACACAAACTATTTATACTTCATAGGTTATATTATTTCAAAGCTATATTAAACTTCTATTTTACTAGATTTACAATGTACAAAAGAAAATGCAACTAAAAAAAACCTTTTCATAGATCCTTAAAATATGAAGGGTGAGATAGTGAAACGGGTTTTCCCATTTAAATACATTAGAAAAACGCCGTTTTGCTGCCCCATCCTGTATATTAATTTCTTGTTATTTTCTAAAGAAAAATTGATTTTCTTACATTTAAATTAAAATAAATCGTATACTGGTACTGTGATGGAGAAAATAATAAATTTTACCTACATATATTACTTATTAGTTAAATATTACTAACGTGTGTAGCCATTAGCGGTCGTCTGTTGCCTGTTATTTAACAATAACCTTTTATGGAGATTTTAAAAATTGTGTTTTTTAATAATAGTATAGGAGCAGTAACATGATGTAAAATGTTCACGAGATTTGATCTAGTCATAAAATAAAGTACTATCATTCATGACTTTTAAATACTATTAAAATATATCTTAACTTGAACACAGTTATAAAATAATTAAATATTTTATACAAAATTAGAGCTACAAAATTATAAACTTAAAAATTAAAACTAGCACGAAGCAGATTACATTTCTTATATAAGTAAATTTAAACAATCAAGCGTGAATCTCTTTAAATGAATAACAGTATAACAATATGCAAAACAATAGTTTTCCTTTAAAAAAATTGTGTAATAAAAAATACATTTTGGGACGGTATACTGCATAAAAACCAACACTTAATCTGAATCCAAAAACAACAGTCCTCTTCATAATTTGCAGGTAGTTGGACCTTATATACTCATAGTTGACCTTCGGTAAGGTAATATAACGCAGGCCATAAAAAAACGAGATAACGACAGTGGTTTTATCGTATCAGAATCATTAAGTGTCTTAATAAGTACATGGATAGGTTTTTTCCCCAATAAATCTTGTGTATACTATAATCAGTTACAAGATTAAGTCGTCTGTGATATCATGTAATAAATACAATATTATGATAATGACCATGGGCCCTAACCTAACTTAACAAGGTTAGACGTTACCAACTGACAGTTTTTATTGTCTGTTCGTTTCTCACCTCTGGTACACCGGGTTTTAAGTTAAAAAAAAAAAAAAAAATTGAGTTTGTGTAAACTTAAAGTCAAAAGTGGTACTTGTGCACAAAACTTAATTATATCGTTCTGCATAGATATACATCAAATTGTTTTAATGATTTGATAAATTTTTTTTTAAAGATTTTAGGTGTTTTTGTTAAAAAACTAAAAAAAAAAATAAACTGGAGCCCCCTAGGGGCCGGGAAATGAGTTTAATTTAAATTTGATACAACTGACGTGTGCGGGCATACCAAATAAATATAAAGTCCAACTTAAAAACGCGTATGGTTTTTTTTAACTGTAAAAAAATAGTTTTTTTTCACGATTCGTGTTAGTCCCGCCCTTCCCATAAATATTTGTGAAATTGATCATAAACAAAATCTCTTTAAAATTATAGTAAAAATGTATAATAGGGTTTATTGATATTAGATTTAAAATTAGAAAGATAATAAAGTTGTTTTTGATACTTGATTGGCATAGCAACGGCCACCGACGGCCGGCTATAAACTTAGCAACCGTGAATAGGGTTGTTATTTCGGAGGAGGAGACATCTTTTGAGCAATCCGTCACCGAGAATCGATAGAGGCGGTAGGGTTACCTACTTGGAATGGTTTTGGGTACCTAGGACTACTCTAAGACCAATTTATGGCTATGTCTAGACTTCCTACCAAAAAAGTCAGCCCTTTAATGTAGTGAGGTTATGTTAGGTAGTCAAAGTAATCATATCTCCATTGTGGCCAAATATACTATTTCTTTGGATCATTACTTCACTTCACTTCTACTTTTATGAGCAACACTTCTCTTATATTGTATTCCTTAACATTTACAATGTAATATCATTATTAAATGTACTCATTGTTACTGAGTTACGTGGTAGATGGGAAAGAGGAACTCAGAACATAATAAAAAGGTTCAGATTCCCTCCCAAAAAAAATTAGCCAATTCAAGTAGTGAAATCTACGTTGCGGTCAAGTGCAATTAGCGCCTAGCGCTACTAGTCGGTCTATGGTTGTAGGGGACCCCCTTTGGAGGGAACCACAAAAGCCAAGGTACGCCCATTGCGGTCAAGTCTGTGTTATGCCTCATTTAGAAAGGTCATTTAAAATGCGTTAGAATATTTATAATTAAAACACGATTTTGTTGTCCTTTTTGTTTTAAATTACCGCACACTCATCCTTTTTGCTAAGAAACCCATAATTGTTTTTTAGTAGAACGTTGCAATCACACTGTAGATAAATTATCTACATCGGGGTCACTATAATATATTTAATTGCTATGAGCACGTCTATAAATATTAAATGTTATGAACAAATTTTTGTATTTTAATAATTACTTCTCATACTGTGAACAACGTTTTTTTATGAAAAAAAAAAAATATCTAAACAAATTACTAAGCAAAAAAACTTATTGTACCGTTTTTAGTGAACCATGATAATAGTTTGTGCATAACAAATGGTTAGTTTATTTATTTTTTATGAACAGAGTAAATATATTAACATGGGTACAGTGAATATATTACGCAGAAAAGAATAGATCTTGAGAGAAAGATCTCACATCAGTGGTATGTAATATCTATGCACGTATTTTAATTAATTTTATTCGTATCGGATGTGCCGATGAGTTCATATTGTTTTCGTTAAATTAGGCAGAAAATAGATCATTTTTGTTTTTAAAAATGCTTTAAATCAATCCGTAAAATATGGTAAAAATATTAAGTATTTGTTTAAATTAACTCATAAGCAACATACGTGGTTATAATCATGAATTGTTTATTGTGAATTACATTAAATTGTAAATTAACAATTATAAGTGATAACATTAGTATATAAGTGCAAAATGTAAATATTATTTAAATAAAACAAAAAAAGTACATTTTCATTGTCAAAGAGTTACAACTGGTTGTAGTCGGAGTTGTACCAAACCGTCGTTGGTGACTTCGTTCCATCTGTCCCTAAATTTTCAAGTAACGTAGATGATTGTTTTATTATTTTTTAGTTAGAAATTTGCATGGTGTACATTCGACGTGTCGTTTCGTTGCGGTTTTCCTAAGTGCAAACAACTTTACCCCTCCATTGTTTTCACGACATGTGGTTGCCTCTGATAGTTCGTGTATAATAACTAGTAGTCTAGGAACCAAGGAATTTAGAAAAGTTGGGAACAACCCAACTTTTCTAAATTCCTTGGTTCCTAGATTATTAGTTATTGTACACGAACTACCAGAGGTAACAACATTTCGTGATATCAATAGAGGGGTATAGTATCTTGCACTTATGAAAACCGCAATGAAACGACACGTCGAATGTACACCATGCAAATGTCCAACTAAAAAATTTTAAAACAAACATATACGTTACTTGAAAATAAAAATACAATAGAAAGTGCATGGCGTCTTTTTGAGCAGGTATTTTCATTATGTGTTAGTAGTGACTAGGTAGTATATAAAAAAAAAAAAAGTTTTCTCTAGTTATCACTTATTATGTTAATTGTTCAATATTATCATTAGTTGCATCCTTGATATATTGTTATGAAATAACAACACATAATACATATTAGAAGTATTGACGTTAAAACGTAAAATTATTCCATTAATATTATTACAAAAAAATTACATTTAAGTAAAAGAATCTAATCAAGGTCTATAATATACAGATACGATTTGTGTTGTTTGGGTGTTCTGTAATTTGAATACAGTAAAAAAACAACTAAATTTGCATGTAAAAATGATATAAATACAGTGAAATATGAGATATTTATGTCTCTAAAGTATACGTTGGAATAATAATAATTTTTTGCTTTAACTGGTTATTGTGTACCTAAAATAATACTCCAGTAATCATAGTATATCATGATTACATTACACTCTTTTTTTTACTCTTATATTTACCTATTAACCGGTTCCACATTCGTTATAAGACTCCCAGAGTAACAGATCTTCTTTGTACTGCTAGGTCTACCAAATGATATGATGCAAAATCTGTGAATTTATTAAATGACCGTGTTCATATATATAGACACGGTGATCCACAAATCGTGACCTACTCAATATCTCATAGGGTTTAATAAGACTTTCATTTTTTTTTCACATTGCTTTTTATACAATGTAATCTTAATTTTTCACAATTTTTTTTTGTTTTTACCCCCCTACCAACTTTGATAGTTTTTTTGAAAGTCACTTTTGAAAGTTATAAGAGTTTATAAGGTATGATTGGAGGGGAAGTGCGGTTTGGAAAATGCGCGCAAATAAAAAAAATAATACACTCCACTTTTCTCCTGCCCTAAACTTGAAACATCAATTAATTGAAAAATAGCTATCTGAAACTGGTTATCGCTAGTCAACACTTTTACTTGTTTTACATGTAAAAAACCAGGTCATACATCTACTCACTGTAAATAATTCGCTAAATAAATCTATATACTAACGAAACCAAAGTAACTCAGAAACTCCCTAGAATACTACTTTCTCCCAATCAAATACACCAATCAACTAGACAGCAACCACATAGATCTTGATCAGCACACTACTCAGTCATAATCCAGATATTGAAAAAAAACCCCAAAATACGAGCACACTAAATAATCCTTCAGTAAAAACTCTTTCACCCCAACAATCCAAAAGACCACCATCATCATCTAGCACCTCAAGTCACCAACTAAATATAAATACAACCAATATAACACTAATGGCGTCGTCCCCTAAAATTCTTCACTAAACCAAAAAATTAAAAAAAATTCTTCATTACAAAACTTCTGTCAAAGCATACACGACACATTAAAACCTGCATCGAAGTACTTTGAAAGAGGGAAACCCTACCAATAAGCTAAAATGAATTCAAAAATCTAATACAAGATCTCCAACAATGTACAGACCCAATAAATATCATACACAACTACTGTAATGACACAAAACAAATACTAAAAATTATAGATTATGTATATATAATATATAACAGATCGTAGCCTTAAATTTGCAAAAACGAAACATATCAAAAAAATTAAACAAAATTGAACACACAACCCGTCCATGTAGACTATACTACAGTCCTCACAAATTAAAATATTGAACAACTTAATCCAATGGTTTCATTATTATGGTTCCGCGATCTAAGGTATTTCAAAAGACTCATTAATATAAAAATATTAATAACACAAACCAACCCTGTCGTAATAAGTGTCCAAGATACCAGCTTAAACCACTCCAATTCATCTGAACCAACAGGATACACCAGGTCTCACAACATCCGTTCAAACCCCCGGAGAGCTAGCGGGGGAATATCCGCACTTATTAAGTCAGGAAAATTCTCTAAACAAGGTTTATAACATCATTCAAACCTAATTTCTTGAAATCAACAGATCTATACTGATGCATCACAATCCGAAACCGGAGTAGGAATAGCCATTGTTAATAACGAAAGTATAAGTCAATATAAAATGAACAATTTCATTAACTTCTTTTCAGCGGAGGCCCTAGCTATATGTAACTGCACTAGCATTCCCAAAAAACTTTAACAAAACAATCGTCATTAGTGACTCTCTCAGTGTTTTGGATACAGTCAAAAACATCAAATCAAACAAATACAATCCTCTATCTTTTCTCAATTAACTCAAATTATCTTACTTTGGGTACCCTCTTATACTAACATCTCACAAAATGAAACAACAGCTAAAGCAGCAAAAGAATCATCAATAAAAACACATACACCACTGATTTTTAATGTTTCATACAATGACCTAAAAACACTAATAAACGAGCTATGTGCAAACAAATGACAAAACAATTGGGATAACATAGGAATTAATAAACTGAAATCATGTAAAACATAAAAAAAAAATGTAACGCAACCCCTCATATTCCGAGAAGAGAATCCGTATGTCTAACAAGACTTCGAATTTCCCACTCAAACCACACTTCACATAGATTCCAACTATTTGGGATCGGTTACCTTTTTCCTAAACCTGCACTCAAAATTATACCCACAACATATACCAGTAGTTCTCATCACATTCTCAATTGCACTCAGCCAAATTTGTTCATTTTCATTTCCAATACACTAATTTATTATTGTATTTTCCTATCTCTTACGGACCGAAGCTACATGATCGACTTTTGGTAATACAAATTTATATTCTAAAAAAGTCTTTAAGGCTAATAAAAATTATCAAAAAGTTCGTAATTACTTCGGTCAGGAATATCAGGAAAAGTAACCTCTGTAACAAATATATCAATAGTCAATTTGTTACACAGTCAATAAAAATAATTTTTATACATTAACTATACAGTTACTCTTAAACTATGATTAATTAATACAAAATTTAGTATTCATATGAAATTATTTCTAAAAACAACGTTTCAATTTATGTTTAGATTTTATATTTACGTGTGTGATCACGTATTTGGGATCGTAGCGCGTCCTGGATTTCCTTGCAATCTGTAAATTTACATAAAATTAATTGTAATTATTTTTATCTTGTGATGTATATTATATTAATATTATGATTAGCCTCTATAATATGTATAGAATAAAATTAATTTGTGTAAACTACTGTAAATATGGTATATAAATTTGTAGTTACTAGTCCAGCTTCTATTATAGATAAAGTCTGAAAATAAAACAAAAACATTGCGTACTCAACGAATATCAAACAACTGTATGGAATTAATTCTATTATATTCTTTAAAAATATTACCAGGTACAGCGAACATATTATTCATATATTCTAAAATGAACATAACATAAATTAATGTTATGTAAATACCTAAAAATGTAATGTATTATAAATACCTAAACTAAAATTAGGATTATCAACAATTTTTTCAATCACATACTCCAATGCGTCTGAAATAAAAAAAAATGTTTAAACAAACCCTAAATAAATTTACAAATTATCAGAGTAAACACATGCTTACAACATATATTTTGTATTGACAATTTACCCAACCGCTACTCCCCCTATTAGATTGAGTAGTCACTGCCTAAGGCCAAGTGTACTAAATTATAAAAACCTCTATACTACTATTAAATATAATTATAAATTATTTGATATTTATATATTTAACAAGTCAGACAGTGTTTAGAAAATTGATTCTGTATACCTCGTCCACCTTTCTAAACTGGTTTTAGAAACAATAATTTTTAATTTATAAATAGCTCGACCGTCAGCCAAACATAACAAAACAAAAATGTATTAGTGAATTAGTTTTAAATATATATTACTTTCCACCAAACCAGTTTGTCCGTTATAGACAGTCATTTCATTAGCACAGTGTAAGTGGTAAGCTGTAATGCATAAATAAAAAAAATATTTATAAAAACGTTATTTTTATAAAATAAAAATTCTACTGACTTGTAATGGAGATGGATCTTTTATAATCCACTGAAAAAAAAAGAAATATTAATTTTTTTTTAAATTATTCTACTACCGTAAGTAGGTAAGTACTGAATAAAAATAATAATGGAAAATACTGAATTTCTGTAATTTGTTATAAGCGTGAATACAAAATAGTTACTTAACACATCTGTTGAAACAACTACAATGACACATGATACTATAAACCAAAAGAGTTTCATTTTTATCTGTAAAAAATAATAAATTTAAGGATAGTATTAGCTATTTGAATCTATGTTTTGGTAAAAAAAAATATAAGTAAACGTCGTTAATTGACACTTAAAAAAATATGAGAAAGTCCTTTAAGTTTTTGAGTAGGACTGAGTAATTGTTTTTACCACACTCTTAAATAAATATATGGTACAATAAACTGTAATTATCACTCATTTTTTAAACATTAATTTGTTAAATTATAACATTTTTTAATTTTATTTTAACTTTATACATTATTAAAAATTAAAAAATTAAAAAATTTCGACATAATATTTATTTAAATCGGTGAGTTAGTCGTTTTGCTGCAGAGCATCAGTCGTGTCTTATGAAGTATCTAAGTTTTTAAGAGCATCTACTTAAGTTTCAGAGTATCTTTAAAGTTATTTGTAAATTGTGTACATAACCATTTTGTTTTAAATTGTTTATTTGTGTTAATTCATAATATAGTTAGTCGCGTGACAGCAGAGCATCTGTCTTGTCTAATGAATTACAGTTGTGATTTCAGAGTATCTAATAAGTTTTTTGTAAATTGTTCACATTAAGTTTGAACTTATTATCCATAGGAACGCATCGAAGCGTTCATTTAAAAGCGATTTTAACACTGTCCTGTAACCTTTTCGGCCCCACAGTGCTCCATTCTTTATTTTAAAGCATAGAGGGGACAGAGATGTCATAGGTCTAGTGTCTACAGAAATTATTATTAATACAAGTGATAAATTGCTTTTGTATAAACGCTTTGATGCTGATTTTTAAACACTACATCTCACTTTAATTCTTACTTTCTGTGTTGGTTTATACCGGAGCTGGTTTGGACTTAACTAGTTTGAAAATACTAACTTCTGATTCGCATTGACGCGTTTATTCGAAAATGATTTGATCACTTTCAGTTGTAATAATTGCTGTAAACCTGTAACCTCCCCGTGCCCACTATGCCCCGACCTCATTGTACTGGCTTTTTAGTTACTTAAATGAAATTAACTCAATCCGCAAAAATAGGAGTTCTGTTAAAATCAACTTTATATAATAAAAATAACGATGAAAATAATTCGTCTATATTTTAAACATGTTAATGTTTAGAAATATTATCATAGCAGTACGTAATATATTTATTCTTTAAAATTTTATTAAAATACCTATTTGTACTATAATGACTATGGTTTAACGATTAAATTGTACCGCTATTCTTAACCCAAAAACTAAATCTAATAAAAAGGTATTGAAGGCATACTTACAATGCGTGTTATTAGGTCGAACGGTACAGAAAAACTAAACGTACTATGCAGAGTTGTCCATGAAAATGTATTAACTAAATGACTTGTTACACACGTATATCTTGTTTTCTAGTTGACTATTAGCTATTGTGTAAACAGAATATTTAACTATAATTAACAGATTCTAAATGTTTTTTGAATAACTTAAGGTCCTTGAGTCTTATCATAAACTATTTTAAGTATAATATATTAATACTACTTGTATTTTATATTTTAGCTTAAATTTCTACAAAATACGATTGCAGAACATATAAAAAACGTTTTTACAGAAAATATTACTATATATCTTATATAGACGACAAGTTTTGTTCACGATTCGTGTTAGTTGACCTCCCACCACAAATACGTTCCTGAAATTGATCTTGAACAAAATTATTTTTAAAAATATTGTAAAAATGTATACTATTGTTTATCGGTATTAGATTTATAACTAGAAAGATAGTAATTAATATAATCTTATGGCCTCAACATTAATGGGAACGGAAAGCGCTACTAGTTAATGGGGCATGGGATGGTAGGCATTATTTAACGAATATTGTTCTAGTAGACATTTTAAATATGCCGACTAATTTTCTAAATTGCGACTATAAACTGTGTTATTGTAAAACCTATAAGCAAATCTTTTTTTTATTCGTCTTGAAAAAATCCATAAATTCACTTAAGCACTATAAACATGGATCATTACAGTTTAGTTTTTAAGATGGTTATTAAGACGTATTATGCAGAGTTCCCATGCAAATTGTTTAACTTCAAGCGGAATTGTTTTGTTCTTAATAGTATTTTTCTGGGGTGTCAGTTCTAAAAGAAAGATTTCAATTTTTTTTCCGTGTTAAGTTTACCATTTTCTCTATACCCCCTAAAAAGGACCGTTTTTTTTATTAACCTTTTAGAAATTTTGTTAGACTTATTGAATAAATATAAACACGAATAATAAAATGTTGAAAACGAAGATAATATTTAATCGGCCTTTTGGTCCCATAGAAAAGATGTTATACTAACTAAAAATATAATTACTGTGGGGTTGGCGGAGCATAATGAAAAGTATAGTGAGCACAAGAAAGTCGTCAATTTAACCGTTTTCAAAGTATTATTACAAAAGGAAATATGTAGTAAAATCTTTTTTGAACCAAATGCTTCGATGCAAATGTATGGGTGGTACAAAAATTGTATTTTTATTCATACATTCAAAAGTTATACTCATTTGAAATTTATGAAAATTTGAAAATTTCTCTCCGCGTTTATTGTGTCAGCCATTGAAACGTTTTTTTAAATCACAATTCTTCATCTTTACATTTTACCAAAGCTTTTTTTTACTGATTAAATGAATACCTACAATATAAAAATTATTGATATTGGACTCACCACACTCATATAGACATATTTTTCAGGGAGTTTGTAGACTTTGAACACAGAATAGATAATATTCTTTAAATTCCGACAGTTAATTTACAAATAATATTGTCTTTTGCATCATACTTAATTAAAACTGTTTCTATATAGTTTAAATAACATTTGTTAAATAATCTATTTTTTGTCCAATTAAATTTGAACGGGTTTCTTTATACAAAACTTATGTATAAATTATTTTCTAATTTTAAAGCTTTGTGTTATAATATATTTAATATTTTGATTTATTTGGTATTAATAATAAAATAATTCTATCATTTAGAATATTGGACAACTATTTTACACAACGCTAACCAAAATTGTTTTTTTTTCTAGCGAAAAATACTAACCAGCTGTAGTGTTTTAAAAAAACATGAACGTTGTGTTATATTACAAATAATATTGCCTTTTGCGTCATACTTTAATAAAACGGTTTCTATATAGTTAAAATAACATTAAATGTTGTATATTATATCCATTAAAATTTTTATTTGATACATAGTAGTTTCCAAATTATGTAATTGTAATTGTTTTTAAAAACAACGGTCCTACTTAAACTATCGGATAATATAGGGACACGATAAATATCTAATTGGAAGAACAAAATAAATAATTTACCTAACTAAATGTTTACAGAAACAAATTTGTATATAGTTTTTTCCACAACGAATTTTTTGTGACTCTTAAATAGCCCAACTTTTAGGGGGGACCAAGTTATTATTAATTCAGTCCAACTAGAAATGTTTCGTACCCTTTAACTATCAAAGTTTTAGTTGGACCAACATTGTATTTTTGAAAGAGTTACCGATTTATTTAAATTTATAGCGATCACAAGGTACATCTTGTGCCCAAAATATTTAGTTATTTGAACGGGTTTCTTCATAAGAAACTTATTCATAAATTGTTTTCTGATTTTAAAGCTCTGTGTAATTATATATTCAATATTTTGATATATTTGGTATTAATAATAAAATAATTCTATAATTTAGAATATTGGACAATTGTTTTACACAACGCTAACTAAAGTTTTTTTTTGCTAGCGAAAAATACCAACCAGCTGTAGTGTTTTAAAAAAACATGAACGTTCTGTTCTATTACAAATAATACTGCCTTTTGCGACAGACTTTAATAAAATAGTTTCTATATAGTTAAAATAACATTAATTGTTGTATATTATATCCATTTAAATTTTTATTTGATTCATAGTTGTTTCCAAATTTTGTAATTGTAATTGTTTTTAAAAACAACGGTCCTACTTAAACTATCGGATAATATAGGGACACGATAAATATCTAATTGGAAGAACAAAATAAACAATTTACCTAACTAAATGTTTACAGAAACAAATTTATATTTGGTTTTTTCCACAACGAATTTTTTGTGACTCTTAAATAGC
The DNA here is from genome assembly GCF_023614345.1 of Adelges cooleyi. Lineage (NCBI taxonomy): Eukaryota > Metazoa > Arthropoda > Insecta > Hemiptera > Adelgidae > Adelges > Adelges cooleyi. The sequence continues at coordinate 763,495 of NW_026095751.1, forward strand.
CCAACTTTTAGGGGGGACCAAGTTATTATTAATTCAGTCCAACTAGAAATGTTTCGTACCCTTTAACTATCAAAGTTTTAGTTGGACCAACATTGTATTTTTGAAAGAGTTACCGATTTATTTAAATTTATAGCGATCACAAGGTACATCTTGTGCCCAAAATATTTAGTATATTATTGCTCTGAAACGCCATATCGTTTTTTTTTCAATTTCCATTTGCGCTTCAAACGAATATCAACGAATATATTGGCTATGGTTTATTATTTGGCTCGTTGTTGCCGCTAGTGTCTTTGCTTATAGGGTTCACAATAAGAAACTCTCAGACGGTTGGTTAGGTTATCCGTGTTCGACTTTTCCTTGTGCTGTAAACGCCTATAGTTTCACAAAAGCTGCTCCGGGACCGCGAACGAGGGTATGTGTCGGAAGTGAAAACGATTCGGAGAAGGGAAATTCGTTTGCCGGTTGTTTTCGGGTAAACGATTTTTTTTTTTGTTGCGGTTCCAATACATCATGCTGTACCGCCCAAGGTAAGCTGTTTATCCGTACTACAGTGTATAATCTCGGCCATAACATGTAGAATATGCAACCCAGAAGCCGGAGGGAAATTCATTTGCTTTTGGCGTGCACAACCCACCAAGTATGTGACGGGTAAACACATGCTTACACGCTTTGTGTTGTCGTTCGAATAACGTTTGATGGTAGACAAAGTACTTGGAAAAATGTCAAATAAAAACCTGAGATGCAGAAACTTCAAAGGAGTTGGACACGATTTGGCATAGAATAATGGCTATTAAAGTAAAATCTTTAACACCACATAATGACCAAAACTAGGGGGTTGAGCGTTCTCGTTTAAGTACTACTGTAAACACGAGTTCAAAGGGTACCCGTGTTAGTTACAAAATGTAGTGCATAATTAAAGACTAGTAAACACGAGCATCGTTTTCAGTCTTAGTTAATCGTTTCATCGTTTATATCTAAATTAAAATCCCTCATAAGGATATTATGGCTGTTTTCGATTCGTTGTATTGTAAAAATTTCAACAAACAGAACATTTCCGCAAAAGAACGGCGACAATCACATTTTTTTAACATACATATATATGTTTTCACTATCAGCTGCTAATAATAAAAAGAAAATTAATTATTGAGGAGAAATAATCTAAAAACATAGGCAGTTTGAAAATGTTAGATTTACTGTAATGTACAGCGCACAGTCTGGTTTTACAAATATGTTTTTTTTTATAACAATTTATGACTCATAATAAAAAAAAAAACCGAATATCGACAAAATAACAAATGGCTAACATTTAAAATGCGCATAAAGATGTATTGAAAAATTGATGATTTTATGTCATAATATAAACTTTGATAACTACACAAAGGTTGTTTAGAATCAATAGATATGTGGTATAGCATAACACATGTTTGCATTAAATTCAAAGTCGACCATTATTTCCACCAACCATACCGTTAAGTTCAAAGAGTGATCATTTGTTGTTTAGTCAGTATAAGAACATTTTCTATAGTTTTACTATTTTTTTAAATTTTTTTTATGCAGACCAAGTTGCTTGTTTTAAATGAACGTTTCGATTTGCTTGCACAATAGTACCATATTGTTACAAATATTATAGTAAATACAAATTTTGTATGAAAACATTTTTACCAACACTTATTTGTATTTTAGTTAGCATAATAAAATAGTTCAAACATTAGAATAGGCGCCTAGACAAACGGCAAAACCAAATACCTTAAAAAAAAAATACACTTGTTTTCGACAAAAACAAGTTCAGTTAAGAAACTTGTTGAGCAGCTGTGGCCTAGATGTATATTTTTAATAAAATAATAATAACGTATAAAAAACGACTGAATATTTTACTTGTAAACTAAGCGATAAGCTTATATGAAAAAAAAAAACAAAATGTGTTTTTATGATTCACACCTAGGATATAAATAAACCGATACATAGCATACATGGTATATTGTATATAGCATACAGGTGCTTATAATCCATAGTAAACTACAACAATTTTTTACTAATTTTAAGGTACTATACTTATAAAAAAATATCATGTTGCGGACAACTTTTATACGTTTTTTATTATTGCAAAAAATATTATAAGGAGTACAATTTTGTATTTCAATAAGTTATTTTCGTTTGTACAATACTGCCAAAACAAGTTTGCAAACCGTTTCGATACTTATAAAACGTTATTGGTTTACCCACTAAAAAAAACGAAAATAGATTTCCAAAAAAAAAAAAACTTAGTAAGGGGTTATTGAAATGGTACACCTTAAGACTAGTAGAAAATAACTGCTTTCTATCTCTAATTTAAATAGGTCATGATGGTTTTGTCGATGCTGCTTTTTGTCTCAAGGGGTTGAGGGGGATTAAAAAGATTTAATAGGTTTGGACTTCCGGGAAACACTTGTAGATCTCAAGCAACGTCTAAAGATTATTAAATTGATTTAAATATTTAACGAGTAGATGTCATATTTAAACGATATGTTAATTTGCTGGTATATTACTTTTTTTAAAAAACATTTCATCAACAATATCGGGTGAAGAGTAATATTTTTGATTGCATTTTTAAACTGGACACATTTAGGTCAATAGTAGACACGAATAGTATGCAGATTGTTCCTTGAACGAACTTTTAATCGCCAAAAACGCATATTTTAATCAAAGACCGTTTTCGTTGGCGAACGTAAAAAAAGACAAACGAGACATTTTAATGAGCATTGTAGTTTTCCGTCATTTCTTGAGTTGCCTTTGGCGCAATTACAAGACCGTCTACTTTTAATTACATTCCGTTTGTTCTCAACCAGTTATTAGCATGACAAAAATGTTCTGTCGTTTTGCTGTCCTTATGACTATATATACTATACTTGGTACCTAATTAAGTGAAATGTTGCAAATTGAGCTCTCTGTTTTAGACCGAATTGAGTTTGAAACCGTTTGTAAGACAGTTTAGTACATCTTACTGTATAATTTGTAAACTTCAAAAATATATAGTTTTGGATTTCCTTTGCACGATACCGACTATAGGTCGGTTGGTTTTAAACGACATCTGTACAGAAATAACAGTAATATAATTTAATAATCTACGCAGTTTTTTTTTATGCGTTTTCAGTCATTGACAAAAGTCATTTAGTCAAACGTGCCCGAATAAATACATACATTAACATAACATTAAACCGCTGCAATGGTCGTTAGGTATTTTTTTAACGGCTGGAAAAAGCCAACTCGACCATAGCTAAGCGAAACCATTAAGGGTACAACCGTAGTATCAAGTTAACCGTGTCTATTGTATATATTACCCGAAAGTTAAAAAAAACCCCAGAATTCACATATTTGGGTGTGTAGATCATTCCAAGAGAGAGAGAGAGAAATTCTTTTCATTTGACTGGTTTGGCTGACAGCCCTTCGATGGTATGACCACATTAGGCAAACATTTAATGTATTATTTGGACCCATTGTAAATAAACCATCGTTTCATTGAAAAATCAATGTAGATGTGTGTCATGGACAGAAAATATTGTATTATATGTACAGCAAGAGTTATGAAAAAAAATATCCTAGCTGGCCAACCACATTGGTGTATTGGATTGACTTAGATAGCTCATAATTAAGTGTTTTAATGTGTATTATTATTAGTCATATCTCTTATAACGATACGAATTTAAGGTAAATAAGACGCAAAAAAAAAAAAACTACCGAGTGTTGTTTACATACTTTACCGTTTACTTTAATATACTGACGCATTTCATGTGACCTAAATTCAGAGTAAAAAATAAAACCTAATACATTAACAAATGGAAACCCAAATTTGGGCCTCTGGTTAAAGAGTACTGTACACGTTAAAAAAATATTCGTTCTACTAGTTAAAATTTTAACGGATACAAAAAAAAAATAGGACCTATGTCGTTATATACAACCTACATGTTATAAGTTGATTATAAAATATCAATTAACAAAAAAAAAAAATCTTCTCTTTAGTTATACCGCAGTAAAGTATAACTTTACCTACCTAACTGAAGATAAAATATGATATTTAGACTTAATCTGAAATATTTAACTCAAATATAATTACTTTTCATAGGTAAAAACCAAACAATATTACTTCATTTTTATTCCAAGTAAAGAGCAAAATATACATTAATATTTTTATAGATATTGATATAATACACACAAGTCGAATAAAATACATTAGTTTAGTATTGTACAGGTCATAGATTGCCGGTTAAGTATAATAATTAAAATTGTTTGTTAATTGACAATTTATATAATAATTATTACATTATTATAGCTAACTTGTATCAACGATAGGAAAACAATAATTTATCATATTTATTTCATCTTATTTACTGGGAATGACACTTTCTTCTTAACAGTTCTTCTTATAAAACATTATAATATATTAATGTCAGGTTTTAATTATTTATGTTGTATGCATTTGTTCATTGTTAAGAATGCAATAATTACACTTAACAAAGAACTTTTACACAAATAGAAAAAGTCAACTCCTTCATTCTTAAAACCGGGAAAACCCGAAAACCAAGTTGACCGGTTTTTTTAACCGACAACTTTGATTTGCTATAACTTAGCCGATTCAAGTCGAATCAAATCGACATTTTTAAAGAACAGCGTTTAGGCTTGCCTCACATGCCCTCAAACCCAAATGTCGATAACCAACAAGTGTTGCAAATGTTTTTTTTATTTTTAAATAATTGATGCACATTTTTAGAGTTTAATGCAATACAAAATATACATAATTTTAATAATTAGTAATTCAGTTCTAGGATAGGTCTAACATGATATGTCATATGCAAAAGAAAATCTGTAGTAAATTTTCCAATAACCCAAAAAGTGGCTGTAACACTAATAAATGTGAATTTTGAAGGCTACTATTGAAATTTGACCTGATTTTCTGGTGTTGTTGAGTTGTTTTTTTACTGTAAAAAAATCTGCGGTATGCCTACATTTGGAATACTTTAAAGAACACCATATCGGTTAGGTTGTAATCGGTTGTACGAATAAACAAATGCGCAAAAACATATTTTTCGACGCTAAAACCGATACAAGTTATTCTGTACATTATAATATTATAATATCAGTATATTTTAATGGCTTAAATACCATATTTTCATATATGTTCTAATTAGTTGATTTTTCTTATTTGTCTTTTATGAGGCCTAGAAGCTCAGTTCGAGACTATGAACAATTAATAGGATATAACTTAGGATTTTCTTTAATCCCGTAAATCCAAGTCGAATCAAATCGAAACTTTTAAACAAACCTCGATTAGGCTTGTCACATGTGCCCTTAAACTCAAATGTTGACCACCCACTGCCCCCTGGGTAGGGATAGAATTTTTTTTTCTTAAATAGGTGCATTTTTAGGACTTAAGAGTTGACATTTATTAATAATAATACTAGTAACTTTATTGCAACACTACAATACAATATAAACATAATTTTAATAATTATAAATTCAGTCTGAAGTTTTTATCTAACATTTATAACAGATGTAAAAACAAATTTTTCTAAAAGTCTTTTTATGATGAAATAACACAAAATTTGGCTTTAATACTAAAAATTGTAGACTTTGAAGACTATTATGGATTTTCAAAACTTGAAATTTGACCTAATTTTTATATTTTTTTATAGGAGTTTTTAAGTTGTTTTTTTACTGTATAAAAATCTGCGGTATGCCTACATTTCAGATACTTAAAACAATACCTCATCGGTTGTACGAAAAAACAAATGCGCAAAAACATATTTTTCGACGATTTTATCGATACAGGGTATCCCAACAGTATATTTTAATAGCTCAAATAACATATTGTCATATTCATTCTAATTAGCTGGTTCCTCTAATTCGTCATTTTTGGGGCATAGAAGAGTATTAATAATTGATAGATCATAATTAGGCTTTACTCTAAAACCGTAAAAGCCAGTTTTAGCTGGCTTAGAGGGTGGGTGGTCAGTGGGTCATGAAAATAGACTCGATGACTCTTTTTTACCTAACCTAATCTCGAGGTTGGTGTCTATAATATTTTTTACCCCTCCTAACAAATTTTAGTTTGGTGCCACTGATCCGAATTTTATGATTTATCGTGAAAATAAGAAAATAGATTTGATTTTTAAGAATTACTTTAAAAGTTAAATGGCAATTGGATGTTTTATTTTATTTAAAAAAACATCAAACGGCCAAAAAATCTTTCATTTTTTTTTCGAGTTGATTTCTATTTTATATGTTTAAATTTAACATATTTTCACATTTAATAAACATTCAGTTATTTCCCTATAGGCTATTATATTTCGTTATTGTCTTTTTGTGGGATAGCTTTGACTAATCAATGTTGTAAAATTAGATTAATTTTATGTTTGTGAACACTTCAAACTCGCGTTGTATACAATAATTAGTGAACTAGTATACTTATTTTGTTATAAGAAATCATTAAGTTCTAATCTAAGTTTATTTGTTCCTAGTCTTACAATGACCATCATAAATTTGTTTAATAACATATATTTTGTGCTTCATAGGCTAGAGTGTTCTCAATCTAAATTCAAGAAGGTGTTGTTAAATCCTGACAGGACACACTGCGGTGAAAAAACAAAGAGCAAATAAAGTTACAAAGAAGAGGGGTAATAGAAATAGAAAGTAAGCAAGAAATCAAGGTATATGGACCGAAGTCTTTTTATAATGAAATAACCCCAAAAGTGCCTTTAACACTAATAAATGTGTATATTGAAGAAATAAAATAAAATAAATAAACACAGAAATGTAATTAAATTATTACACAAACTAGTGTAATTTTTTAAAATAAAATAAAATATTTCTGACAAATGTCACAAATATGAAAAATTATCAAATTTGACATAAAGTCATTTTTGAAAAATCAGTGACTTATGTTGTTTTTGAAATGACTGATTCAATTTGAAATTCAATTCGAGGATATTATCTTACATATTATATTACATATCGTAATACATTTTTATAATGAAATAACCTAAAATTAGACTTTAATACGAAAAATTGTGGACTTTGAATACTATTATGGATTTTTAAAAACTTGAAATTCGACCTAACTTTCTAATCCTTATATTTTGTTATAGAAGTTTTTAAGTTGTTTTTTTACTGTATAAAAATCTACGGCATGCCCAAATTTGGAATATTTTAGACAATACCTTATCGGTTGTACGAATAAACAAATGCACAAAAATATATTTTTCGACGATTTTATCGATACAGGGTATCCCATCAGTATATTTTAATAACTCAAATATCATACTATCATATAGATTCTAATTAGTTGGTTTCTCTTATTCGTCTCTTGTAGGCCTAGACGCTCAATTTAAGACAATGAACAGTTGATAGGAAAATAAATTGGCTTTTCTTTAAAACTATAAAAGCCAGTTTTTGGATTTTGAACTTCAATGAAAATAATCCGAATCAGTGGTGCCGAACCTTCTTCTCGGGGAGGGTGGGTGGCCATTGGGTCATGAAAACAGACTCAACGATGATTAAGAACTCAACCTTGAGGTGGTTGCCCATAATATTATTTTTCCCCTCCCACTAAATATTAGTTTGGCGCCACTGATCAAGATTTTATGATATACGGCGAAAATAATAAAATCGTTTTAACTTTTAAGAATTACTTGGATGTTAAACGGCAACTGGATTTATTATTTTTTAAAAACCTCTAAACTGTTGAGTTAATTTTTTCAGTTATTTCCCTATTATACCGACTATCATATTTTGTTATTGTCTTTGTATGGAGCAGCTTTGACTAATCAATGTTGTAAAACTAGATTCATTTTATTTTTGTGAACATTTCATACTTGCGTTGCACACAATAATTAGTGAACTAGTATACTTATTTTGTTATAAGAAAACATTAAGTTCTAATCTATGTTTATTAGTTCCTAGTCTTATAACGACCATCATAAATTTGTTTAATAAAATATATTTTGTTAATCATAGGCTAGAGTGTTCTCAATCTAAATTCAAGAAGGTGTTGTTAAATCCTGACAGGACACACTGTATCGTTAGTGCGTCACGAGTTTAGAAAAACATGTTGTTGTACATTGGTTCCTTCGCACAAACCGTGAAATATTATTTGAACTAGTGCTGAAAAACAGTGTATACTGTAAGAAAAACCCACAACAAAAAACAAACAAGGAAAAATACGTTTTTGTGCGTCCATATTTTCGTACAACTATAAAAACCAAACATAGTTATTACCTAAAACACTCAATTCTGTACTGTAAAAACCTCAACTGCTGTGTGCCTACGTTGTGTGGGTTTTTTCATATTGCACGACGTGTAATATTAAATTTTATTTAATTTTACCAAGTTATAACTTGGTCATGGCGCTTACTTGGTCATTGGCGTTGCTGATTATTATTATCCCGTTGATAACAGCGGGCGATAAATGTACCCGTCAAAAATATGCCGGTGTAAAAACGGATGATCACTATGAAAAGTTGCTCGACATTGATACGGGATACTCGCATGACCAGTTGAGAAAGAGTTTTGCTGAAAGACAGAGTCCAACATGGTTAGTGGAGACAGCGATCGATGATGTGCACGGAAAACTGCTGTGTAGTTATGTGTTTAATTGCATACATTACATGAATATCATCAAACCTCTGTTGGACGTAGAAGGTAAAGACGCGTTTAAGAATCCATTTAATGGTAATATTATCGACGATTTGTTATTCGAACGCGAAATTCACGGTATGTTAAACGTCTTGTACAATTTCGGTAAGATCGGTTCTGTTCATCCGTTGTGGACGGTGTACATGTATTTGTTTATATTGTGCAATTTCAACCCACTCCCTGAGAACCGCGAATTAAACGAACAGAGACGAATCCGTTTGTTGCAAGAACACGAAAAGGTTTCCACCCGACTAGCGCAATTCACTAATTTACAATGCAATAATGACGATAAAAACGCGTATGACGACCAAAACGCTGATTCCGTATATCACAGCACTCTGGCGGAAATTCGTGCTGCACCTAGAATAACGCAAAAGTCTATCGTTACTTTTGTGGTAGAATTCCGCAAAACAATTCGCGAGAGAATGGATAAAATAACGACGAGTATGCTAATCGACGATTGCAAAATTTACATGAAAGTCGGTAATTTAAATTTACGACCTGCAATCGCCAAACCGAGTGATTTAAAAGAATTTTTGGAAAACATTGCCGGTGTTAATAAAGTGGAACGAGACAGTACATACGCTCAAATAAATCGTGCCTGCACCAGAAACAGAGAACTCGAATCTTTTGAGGCACAGACCAATGGACTTTTGGAATGTCACCGTAGGTTTTTGGACGTTATGAAGTTTGCTTTGTTGCGCAACTTGTGGATCTATGTACGTGAAATCGCTGCTCGATTACCATCTAAAAATCCAGAGGAACAACCGATATTGAAAGATGCTATCGACGAAAAATGGAAAACGGAAGTGTCTGCCATCGGCGGCATAGAGAATTACATCAGTCTAATATTTAACGATGTTAATAACATTTTACGGCTTTTGAGTTTGAAACAAGATGGACAATTGAACAATATTGCCGAAACGTTCCAATCGCCATCATATGCACTCACGTTGGCCGATTTAGAACAAAACAAAATAGTTGAAGAAGATATTTTGGCCCAACTGAAAAATTTCAATAGTTTGAATTTTCCCGAAAGTTATTTTTCTCCGGCTCAATTTGATAATGAATATTACAAAAAAAAGCTTTCAACGTTAGCACAGAAAGTGAAGAAATATGACCAATCGAAGTCTATGACACTTGTGAGTCAATCGATTTTCTTTTTATTCGGTAAGTATGTAGAAATAGATTTAAGTGATATAGACTTTGATGTTATCGCTTCATTTGATCGGTTTTCGGAAAATATGAATCTCTATTAAATTGCATATTATCACAAAATAGTGATATTTTATTTTTTCTGTTTGTTATTATTAACTGTTCTTTACTATTTTTTTCTGTTTAACTTTTGCTTCATATATTTAAACTGTAAAATCGAATGATAATTTGATATGTGTGTATGTCTACTAAATAATTTGACTAAATCTAATCAATAAAGGGTGTAAAAAATATAACATTTATTTGCTTGTGTATTGTTATGTCAACAAAATCGAGTGTAAGCAAGATTTTATATTATATTTATATATATAAATTGCATATTATCACAAAATAGTGATATTTTATTTTTTCTGTTTATTATTATTAACTGTTGTTTATTATTTTTTTCTGTTTAACTTTTGCTTCATATATTTAAACTGTAAAATTTATGAATAATTCAAAATGTGTGTATGTCTACTAAATAATGTGACTAAATCTAATCAATAAAGGGTGTAAAAAATAAAACATTTATTTGCTTGTGTATTGTTATGTCAACAAAATCAATCCTTATTTTAAACGTTAAATAATAAATATATTTAGTAAACTAAAAAGTTGATAGTGTTTTATCGTGAACCTCTTAATATTTTATCCGGTTTAATTAATAACCATTAATTATCATATTGTTTTTATATAATGAGATCTCAATTTTCCAAACAAATTATATATTTCTACCCCCCTCCTTAACTAATTATTTCTGTATCAACTTTTGAAACTTAAACGGTAACGCATACATTTCATTAACTTTTAAAGTTGAGAATAATGTACTAAAAATGTTGACTGGTCGAAAACCAGTTTTGGATAACTATTTTTGAAGATATTATAGTTTTAAGTTAAGAGCAGCAAAAAAGGCGGAATGTAGTATTATTTTTATCTGCGCGCGCTTGCCACTCATCTTACCTTTAAAACTCTTATAACATTAAAAATAGTTGTTCAAAACTGGTTATCGATCAGTCAACATTTTTAGTACATTATTAGCTAACTGAAGATTAAATTCGATATTCATACTTAATCTAAAATATTTGACTCAAATATAATTACACACAAGTCGAATTAAATACATTGGTTTAGAATTGTAAAGGTCATAATTTGACCGTTTATTATAATAATTAAAAATGTTTATAAATGGACTATTTTAAAAATAAAACGCATTAAATTGCTAGTTATTTATATCTTTTTTTTTCTAGGGATAAAACTTTCTTCTTTACAGTTCATATTACAAACATAATATTTTTATATTAGGTCTTAATTATTTGTGTTGTATACATTTGTTTATTGTTATGAATACAATAGTTACACTTTTAATAGCTGTAATTTATTCATAATATTATAATAAAAATATTGCATCAATACAACACAAATTATATATCATTTAATAAGTAAAAATTCAGCCCTATGATAGGTCTAACATATTATGACATCCGTTAAAATAAGTCTGTAGTCAAATTTTAGTTTTTTTTATAAAAAAACCCAAAAAGTGGCTTTAAAACCAATAAATGTGGACTTTGAAGACTACTATGGATTTCAAACCTTTTTACCTAATTTTCATATTTTTTTATTGGTGTTGTTGAGTTGTTTTTTACTATAAAACTCTGCAGTATGCCTACATTTGGAATACTATCAACAACACCTTATCGATTACTCAAATAACAAATGCACAAAAACATATTTTTCGACGCTTCTGTCAATACAGGGTATTCTGTATATTATAATATTACAATATCAGTATATTTTAATAGCTTAAATACCATATTCTCATATTTATTCTAATTAGTTGATTTTTCTTATTTGTCTGTTATGGGGCCTAGAAGCTCAGTTCGAGACTATGAACAATTAATAGGAAATAACTTAGGCTTTTTTTTAATCCCGTAAAACCGAGTTTTAGTTATATTTCGAACTTCAATAAAAATAATCTAGGTTAGTGCTGCCAAACCTGCTCTTCAGGGTGGGGAGGGGTGACTGCCCTTCTGTTATAGAGTGGCGGTGGGAGGGTGGGTGGCCGGTAGGTCCTGAAAATAGACTCGACGATTATTTTTTTACCTCGAAGTGGGTGTCCATAATATTTTTTCGCCCTTCCTATTATGTTTTAGTTTGGCGCCCCTGATCCAAATTTTATGATATACCATGAAAATAATAAAATTGTATATAGCATTAGTAAAATTTAAGTATTACTTCGGAAGTTAAACGGCATCTGGGTTTATTATTTTATTTTTTAAAAATAAAAGGATCAAAAAAACCCTTCATCTTTTTTTTTATTAGTATTTGAATACATACAACGTGACTTCTATTTAAAATGTCTTGATTTAACATATTTTAATAATAATTTTTACAGATTAAAAAATGAATGCACCAAATGAGTTAATTCTCAATTTAATTATCATGTTCATAACATTACCAGACTCAAAATGGTAGCCTCCTACAGGAGACATTTTTTAATACTTAAATCATACACAATGCGCGTTCCATGTGTTTAGTTCATTGGTGTACCCTTAAGATTTTAAAACTTTTTTTAATAATCGCCTACCATTGTCTTGTTAAGACATAAGCTATACGGTAACTGTTCTTTATGTTCCGTTTATTTCGATGCTATTTGAACATTTTTATTTTTTTTTATAATATCTTATATTTGTAGGTATCTAAAAGTGGTACGTTTTATCTTATTTATTTATTTTTTACTAAAATAGTACTATATTGTTGTTTTTATAATTCAATAAATGTATGCTTTATATTGTAGTTATGTTTTATGGTCGTTATTTCACGGAATTTTTTTATTGTGTTCTGTTTAGTAGTATTTTAAATATTATTTTTTTTCCTGAGATCAAAAGGAGGCGGGGGCTTGGTATTATAACGATCTTAAAAAATAAATATAGAGGTACATTTATTTTTATTTCAACAAGTCTATCACTAAAAGATAAATGTAGCTATTTTGGAAAGCACTAATTTTAAGTTTAAAGGGTTTTAGTATCACGACCCCTCCCCCACTTCCTGATATCTGCCAATGATCCCAAGGAAGTAGGTATTGAGAATCAATTTGGTTAGATTATCTTACCTTTATTAGCCGAAAAACGTACAACATTGACATTTGAAAAGTGTATTTTATAATATTTGTATTGTAATATTATTACTTATATAATGTGTGGTCACCAAAACTGCCACCTAACCTTACCGACGTTGAATGAAACGATAATTTTATCCTGAACCACTCAATATCTCATTGGGTTTAACAAATAACTGAACTATTAATTATCATAGTGTTTTTATAAAATGAGATCTCAACTTTATTGATATAATACACACAAGTCTTATTAAATATATTGGTTTAGAACTGAACCAAAAAGGTTTGGACTAAGGCAACTGCCCTGGAGGAGCCCACGAAAAGAGGAGCGGCAGGACACTAGACCTGAGGAGAGGTAAAAATAAGAAGCGGTGAAAAAATAAAGAGGAAATAAAGTTACAAAGAAGAGGGGAATAGAAATAGATAGTAAGCAAGAAATCAAGGTATATGGACCGAGATCTTTTTATAATGAAATACCCCAAAAGTGGCTTTAACATTAATAAATGTGAATATTGAAGAAATAAAATAAAATAAATAAACACAGAAATGTAATTAAATTATTACACAGACTAGTATAATTTTTTAAAATATTTGTGACAAATGTCACAAATATGAAAAGTTATCAAATTTGACATAAAGTCATTTTTGAAAAATCAGTGACTTATGTTGTTTTTGAAATGACTGATTCAGTTTGAAATTCAATTCGAGGATATTATCTAACATATTATATTACATATCGTAATACATTTTTATAACTTAGGCTTTTCTTTAATCCCGTAAATCCAAGTCGAATCAAATCGAAACTTTTAAACAAACCTCGATTAGGCTTGTCACATGTGCCCTTAAACTCAAATGTTGACCACCCACTGCCCACTGGGTAGGGATAGAACTTTTTTAGCTTCGATGCAAAGCGAGAAGGTATTGGTTTTACTCTGATGTGGGCTTTTTTTTCGCTGTATACACTGTAACTATTTTAATACTAGACCAATTCCTTTGAGTAGCAACTCTATAAATCGCAAATTTCATCTAGTTGGTACTTTGGGGTGGTAAAAGTTGAAAAAGTTTAATTCTTCACAGACGAAAGTTGAAAAAACAAAAAAAAAACCGTACGAGTTTTTAAGTTAGAACTTTTACTGGCTATAATTTCGAGGAAAAGAGTCGGATCGAGTTGAAATGTATAAGAAATATTTTTTTGGTATGCCCGCGCACGTCAGTTGTGTCAAATTTAAACTATACCCATTTCCCACCCCCCTAGGGGGAGTACAAATTTTTTTGTTTTTCGGGGTTTTTAGCCGTAATTTTAAAACTTTTAGGTTGAAAATTTGCCAGTAGTCGGAACTCATATGTATCCATAACATATTAAACGGGTGAAAAATTCGGCACTACAGTTTTTTTTTAATTGCCGGAAAACTGTGTTTTCGCAGATTGCGTGTATTTTAACAAAAACACCTAAAATCTTTAAAAAAAATTGATCAAATCATTAAAACAATTTTATGTATATCTATGCAGAATGATACTATTAAGTTTTGTGCTCAATTACCACTTTTGACTTTAAGTTTACACAAGTTCAATTTTTTTTGGAAACGTCTATCCGTGTTAGATTAGGTTAGGGCCCATGGTCGTTATCATAATATTGTATTTATTACATGATATCACAGACGACTTAATCTTGTGACTGATTATAGTATACACAAGATTTATCGGGGAAAAAACCTATCCATGTACTAATTAAGACACTCAATGATTCTGATACGATAAAACCACTGTCGTTATCTCGTTATTTTATGGCCTGCGTTATATTACCTTACCGAAGGTCAACTATGAGTATATAAGGTCCAACTACCTGCAAATTATGAAGAGGACTGTTGTTTTTGGATTCAGATTAAGTGTTGGTTTTTATGCAGTATACCGCCCCAAAATGTATTTTTTATTACACAATTTTTTTAAAGGAAAACTATTATTTTGCATATTGTTATACTGTTATTCATTTAAAGAGATTCACGCTTGATTGTTTAAATTTACTTATATAAGATATGTAATCTGGTTCGTGCTAGTTTTAATTTTTAATTTTATAATTTTTTAGCTCTATTTTTGTATAAAATATTTAATTATTTTATAACTGTTTTCAAGTTAAGATATATTTTAATAGTATTTAAAAGTCATGAATGATAGTACTTTATTTTATGACTAGATCAAACATCGTGAACATTTAACATCATGTTACTGCTCCTATACTATTATTAAAAAACACAATTTTTAAAATCTCCATAAAAGGTTATTGTTAAATAACAGGCAACAGCCGACCGCTAATGGCTATACACGTTAGTAATATTTAACTAATAAGTAATATATGTAGGTAAGATTTATTATTTTCTCCATCACAGTACCAGTATACGATTTATTTTAATTTAAATGTAAGAAAATCAATTTTTCTTTAGAAAATAACAAGAAATTAATATACAGGATGGGGCAGCAAAACGGCGATTTTCTAATGTATTTAAATGGGAAAACCCGTTTCACTATCCCACCCTTTACATTTTAAGGATCTATGAAAAGGTTTTTTTTAGTTGCATTTTCTTTTGTACATTGCCAATCTAGTAAAATAGAAGTTTAATATAGCTTTGAAATAATATAACCTGTGAAGTATAAATAGTTTGTGTGAGATTGCCCTAATGGAAGTATATAATACATAAATATTAATTTTATTGAGAATAAGCGATTATAATTTAAACTATGGAGTACAAACGATTGAAACATGAATCGTCGACTATTCCAACAAAATATAACAAGACATTGTATATGTGTTATTTGGTCCACTACGTTTTTGCAAAAAAAAAACCAGTACAGTGGGGTCGGAGCATAGTGAGGACGGAGCATAGTTGGGTCGGGCATAGTGGGGACGGGGAGGTCACAGGTTTACAGGAATTTTTAAATCTGAAAGTGATAAAATCACTTACGAAAAAACGCTCCGATGCAAATCGGTAGTTAGTATTTTCAAGCCAGTACAGTCCAAACCAAGCACAGTATAAACCAGCAAAGTTAGAAAGTTTTAAATTAAGGTTTTGTATTTACAAATGAGCATCAAAGCGTTTCTTTAAAGGCGATTTTATTCAATTTTATCACTTTTATTTATAATAACTCTTGTAGACCTGTGACCTCACCGTTTCCTCATTGCTTTGATTACATTATGCCAATACTCTACTGTACTAGTCCTCTCGGATAAAATCACTTTCAAATTAACGCTTTGATGCTTATTTGTAAATACAGAACCTTAATTTAAAATGTTTTTACTTTGCTGGTTATACTGTGCTTGGTTTGGACTGTACTGGCTTGAAAATACTAACTACCGATTTGCATCAAAGCGTTTTTTCGAAAGTGATTTTATCACTTTCAGATTTAAAAATTCCTGTTAAACCTGTGATCTCCCCGTCCCCACTATGCCCCGACCCCACTGTACTGGTTTTTTTTTTTGTTTTGCAAAAACGTAGTGGACCAAATAACACATATACAATGTCTTGTTATATTTTGTTGGAATAGTCGACGATTCATGTTTCAATCGTTTGTACTCCATAGTTTAAATTATAATCGCTTATTCTCAATAAAATTAATATTTATGTATTATATACTTCCATTAGAGCAATCTCACACAAACTATTTATACTTCATCGATTATATTATTTCGAAGCTATATTATACTTCTATTCTACTAGATTGACAATATACAAAATAAAATGCAACTAAAAAAACCTTTTCATAGATCCTTAAAATGTAAAGAGTGAGATAGTGAAACGGGTAGGTTCCCTAAACGGTTACCATTTAAATACATTAGAAAATCGCCGTTTTGCTGCCCCATCCTGTATAGTAATTTCTTGTTATTTTATAAAGAAAAATTGATTTTCTTACATTTAAATTAAATTAAATCGTATACTGGTACTGTGATGGAGAAAACAATACATTTTACATACATATATTACTTATTAATTAAATATTACTAACGTGTACAGCCACTAGCGGTCGGCTGTTGCCTGTTACTTAACAATAATCTTTTATGGAGATTTTAATAATAGTATAGAAGCAGTATCATGATGTAACCCCAAACTTTAAGTCAAAAGTGGTACTTGTGCACAAAACTTAATTGTATCATTCTGCATAGATATACATCAAACTGTTTTAATGTTTTGATAAATTGTTTTTAAAGATTTTAGGTGTTTTTGTTAAAATATACGAAATCTGCGAAAACACAGTTTCCCGGCAATTAAAAAAAAACTGTTTTGCCGAATTTTTTTCCCGGTTAATATGTTATGGATACATATGAGTTCCAATTACTGGCAAATTTTCAACCCAAAAGTTTTAAAATTACGGCTAAAAACCCTGAAAAACAAAAAAACTTGTATTCCCCCTTGGGGGGTGGGAAATGGGTATAGTTTAAGTTTGACACAACTGACGTGTGCGGGCATACCAAATAATTATTTCTTATACATTTCAACTCGATCCGACTCTTTTTCTCGAAATTATAGCCAGTAAAAGTTCTAACTTAAAAACTCGTATGGTTTTTTTTAACTGTAAAAAAAAAGTTTTTTTTTCACGATTCGTGTTAGCCCCTCTCCTCCCATGAATATTCGTGAAATTGATCATAAACAAAATCTCTTTAAATATATAGTAAAAATGTATAATAGGGTTTATTGATATTAGATTTAAAATTAGAAAGATAATAAAGTTGTTTTTGATACTTGATTGGCATAGCAACGGCCACCGACGGCCGGCTATCAACTTAGCAACCGTGAATAGGGTTGTTATTTTGGAGGAGGAGACATCTTTTGAGCAATCCGTCACCGAGAATCGATAGAGGCGGTAGGGTTACCTACTTGGAATAGTTTTGGGAACCTAGCACTACTCTAAGACCAATTTATCTACGAAAAATGGCTATGTTCTAGACTCCCTACCAAAAAAGTCAGCACTTTAATGTAGTGAGGTTATGTTAGGTAGTCAAAGTAATCATATCTCCATTGTGGCCAAATATACTATTTCTTTGGATCATTACCTCACTTCACTTCTACTTTTGTGAGCAACACTTCTCTTTTATTGTATTTCTTAACACTTACAATGTAATATCATTATTAAATGTACTCACTTTGTTACTGAGTTACGTGGTAGATGGGAAAGAGGAACTCAGAACAAAATAAAAAGGTTCAGATTCCCTCCCAAAAAAAATCAGCCAATTCAAGTAGTGAAATCTACGTTGCGGTCAAGTGCAATTAGCGCCTAGCGCTACTAGTCGGTCTGTGGTTGTAGGGGACCCCCTTTGGGGGGAACCACAAAAGCCAAGGTACGCCCAATGCGGTCAAGTCTGTTTTATGCCTCATTTAGAAAGGTCATTTAAAATGCGTTAGGATATTTATAATTAAAAGACGATTTTGTTGTCCTTTTTGTTTTAAATTACCGCACACTCATCCTTTTTGCTAAGAAACCCATAATTGTTTTTTAGTAGAACGTTGCAATCACACTGTAGATAAATTATCTACATCGGAGTCACTATAATAAATTTAATTGCTATGAGCACGTCTATTAATATTAAATGTTTTGAACAAATTATTGTATTTTATTAATTACTTCTCATACTGTGAACAACGTTTTTTTATGAAAAAAATAATATCTAAACAAATTACTAAGCAAAAAAACTTATTGTACCGTTTTTAGTGAACCGTGATAATAGTTTGTGCATAACAAATGGTTAGTTTATTTATGTTTTATGAACAGAGTAAATATATTAACATGGGTACAGTGAATATATTACGCAGAAAAGAATAGATCTTGAGAGAAAGATCTCACATCAGTGGTATGTAATATCTATGCACGTATTTTAATTAATTTTATTCGTATCGGATGTGCCGACGAGTTCATATTGTTTTCGTTAAATTAGGCAGAAAATAAATAATTTTTGTTTTTGAAAATGCTTTAAATCGATCCGTAAAATATGGTAAAAATATTAAGTATTTGTTTAAATCAACTCATAAGCAATATATGTCATTATAATCGTGAACTGTTTATTGTGAATTACATTAAATTGTAAATTAACAATTATAAGTGATAACATTAGTATATAAGTGCAAAATGTAAATATTATTTAAATAAAACAAAAAAAGTACATTTTCATTGTCAAAGAGTTACTCGTACTGGTTCTAGTTTGAGTGGAATCATACCGCCTGTGGTGATTTCGTGCCATTGGTTCCAAACTTTTCTAAATTCTCTGGTTCCTCGAGTACTTTCTATTTTACACGAACCACCAGAGACAACAACATTTCGTGAAAACCATGGAGGGGTATAGTTTTTTGCACTTAGAAAAATCGCAATGAAACGACACGTCGAACGTACACCAGGCAAATTGCTAACTAAAAAATAATAAAACAATCATCTACGTTACTTAAAAATAAAATTACAATAGAAAGTGCATGGCGTCTTTTTGAGCAGCTATTTTTATTATGTGTTAGTAGTGACTAGGTAGTATAAAAAAACAAAAAATGTTTTCTCTAGTTATCACTTATTATGTTCATTGTTCAATATTATCATTAGTTGCATCCTTGATATATTGTTATGAATTAACAACACATAATAAATAGTAGAAGTATTGACGTTAAAACGTAAAATAATTCCATTAATATTATTACAAAAAAATTACATTTTAGTAAAAGAATCTAATCAAGGTCTATAATATACAGATACGATTTGTGTTGTTTGGGTGTTCTGTAATTTGAATACAGTAAAAAAACAACTAAATTTGCATGTAAAAATGATATAAATACAGTGAAATATGAGATATTTATGTCTCTAAAGTATACGTTGGAATAATAATAATTTTTTGCTTTAACTGGTTATTGTGTACCTAAAATAATACTCCAGTAATTATAGTATATCATGATTACATTACACTCTTTTTTTACTCTTATATTTACCTATTAACCGGTTCCACATTCGTTTTAAAACTCCCAGAGTAACAGATCTTCTTTGTTCTGCTAGGTCTACCAAATGGTATGATGCAAAATCTGTGAATTTATTAAATGACCGTGTTCATATATATAGACACGGTGATCCACATATCGTGACCTACTCAATATCTCATAGGGTTTAATAAGACATTCATTTTTTTTTTCACATTGCTTTTTATACAATGTAATCTTAATTTTTCACAATTTTTTTTTGTTTTTACCCCCTACCAACTTTGATAGTTTTTTTGAAAGCCACTTTTGATAGTTATAAGAGTTTATAAGTTATGATTGGAGGGGAAGTGCGGTTTGGAAAATGCGCGCAAATAAAATAAATAATACACTCCACTTTTCTCCTGCCCTAAACTTGAAACATCAATTAATTGAAAAATAGCTATCTGAAACTGGTTATCGCTAGTCAACACTTTTACTTGTTTTACATGTAAAAAACCAGGTCATACATCTACTCACTGTAAATAATTCGCTAAATAAATCTATATACTAACGAAACCAAAGTAACTCAGAAACTCCCTAGAATACTACTTTCTCCCAATCAAATACACCAATCAACTAGACAGCAACCACATAGATCTTGATCAGCACACTACTCAGTCATAATCCAGATATTGAAAAAAAAACCCAAAATACGAGCGCACTAAATAATCCTTCAGTAGAAACTCTTTCACCCCAACAATCCAAAAGACCACCATCATCATCTAGCACCTCAAGTCACCAACCAAATAAAAATACAACCAATATAACACTAATGGCGTCATCCCCTAAAATTCTTCACTAAACCAAAAAATTAAAAAAAATTCTTCATTACAAAACTTCTGTCAAAGCATACACGACACATTAAAACTTGCATCGAAGTATTTTGAAAGAGGAAAAACCCAACCAATAAGCTACAATGAATTCAAAAATCTAATACAAGATCTCCAACAATGTACAGACCCAATTAATATTATACACAACTATTGTAATGATACAAAACAAATACTAAAAATTATAGATTATGTATATATAATATATAACAGATCGTAGCCTTAAATTTGCAAAAACGAAATATATCAAAAAAATTAAACCCAATTGAACACACAACCCGTCCATGTAGACTATACTACAGTCCTCACAAATAATGAACAACTTAATCCAATGGTTTCATTATTATGGTTCCACGATCTAAGGTATTTCAAAAGACTCATTAATATAAAAATATTAATAACACAAACCAACCCTGTCGTAATAAGTGTCCAAGATACCAGCTTAAACCACTCCAATTCATCTGAACCAACAGGATACATCAGGTCTCACAACATCCGTTCAAACCCCCGGAGAGCTAGCGGGGGAGTATCCGCACTTATTAAGTCTGATATTTACTGTGAAAAATTACAAACTTCATCGTCAATAGAAAATATATCCACTTTAATACACCTCTAACAAAAAATGTGTAATATTTATGCACCAGATAGCTCTCCCCTAAACTTTAAGAACCTTTGAACCTTAATAAGCCCACTTCCACCTCCTTTTATCATCCTAGAAGACTTCAATAGCTGCAACATCATTTGGGGTAGAAAATCTACCTAAACATGAGGTAAAACAGTAGAAAAAATACTCGAAGACGACAATTTATTCTTAACAACAATGAACCCACACTATTTAACGCAGGAAACGGCTCCTTTTCAGTCATAGATTTGACTATAGCCGGGTTTTGCTGAGCTGGGTATTATCTCAGCCTCAATCTAAAATGGAATATGATTAACTCATTAAGACAGTGGCCAAACAAAAACTAAATATGGAATCTGAACAACCGAAAGTTAAAACTATATAGATAATTGCCTAGGAAATATCCCAGTAAGCATCAATCCAGATTATATCAATGAAACTATCAACACACTTACATTATCTTCAATGAAGCCGCTGAAATTTCAGTTAGATATGAAAAACACTTTATCAGACCAAAAACAGTACCTTGGTGGAATAATGTCTGTGCAGTAGCAATAAAAGGACTCCAAGGCAGAAAAAGCCAAAGTTCTGGACCAGATGGTGTACCATTTATTTTCTTACAAAAACATTCACTGCTCAGCACATCACAAACCCTACTAAACATATATCACACAATCCGGTCATCAGGTAACTTACCTTCCAGCTGGAAAACAGCTATAACTATTCCAAACCCAAACCAAATAAAGACAAGTCTGAGCCCGAACATTGTCATCCAGTATTATGCACAATGAGTAAAACACTTGGAAAATAGTTGACACTAGAATCAGATGGTTCTTAGAGTCAAACAAACTCTTAGCTAGAGAACACAGTAGTTTTAGAAAACACCGTACGATAAAAGACACCGCTAACTATTACAACGTTTCATAAAATCTCAGTCCAGCTTCCAATAATAGAGACTATTTGCATAAAAACATCAAACTATCCACACTGGAAAATAGACCTTCAATCAAGAGGCAATACAAAATTAACAGAGTTTAAAAAACCAAATACAGATCAGGAAACTTCTCTAAACAAGGTTTATAACATCATTCAAACCTAATTTCTTGAAATCAACAGATCTATACTGATGCATCACAATCCGAAACCGGAGTAGGAATAGCCATTGTTAATAACGAAAATATAAGTCAATATAAAATGAACAATTTCATTAACTTCTTTTCAGCGGAGGCCCTAGCTATATGTAACTGCACTAGCATTCTCAATAAACTTTAACAAAACAATCGTCATTAGTGACTCTCTCAGTGTTTTGGATACAGTCAAAAACATCAAATCAAACAAATACAATCCTCTATCTTTTCTCAATTAACTCAAATTATCTTACTTTGGGTACCCTCTTATACTAACATCTCACAAAATGAAACAACAGATAAAGCAGCAAAAGAATCATCAATAAAAACACATATACCACTGATTTTTAATGTTTCATACAATGACCTAAAAACACTAATAAACGAGCTATGTGCAAACAAATGACAAAACAATTGGGATAACATAGGAATTAATAAACTGAAATCATGTGAAACATAAAAAAAAATGTAACGGAACCCCTCATATTTCGAGAAGAGAATCCGTATGTCTAACAAGACTTCGAATTTGCCACTCAAACCACACTTCACATAGATTCCAACTATTTGGGATCGGTTACCTTTTTCCTAAACCTGCACTCAAAATTATACCCACAACATATACCAGTAGTTCTCATCACATTCTCAATTGCACTCGGCCAAATTTGTTCATTTTCATTTCCAATACACTAATTTATTATTGTATTTTCCTATTTCTTACGGACCGAAGCTACATGATCGACTTTTGGTAATACAAATTTATATTCTAAAAAAGTCTTTAAGGCTAATAAAAATTATCAAAAAGTTCGTAATTACTTCGGTCAGGAATATCAGGAAAAATAACCTCTGTAACAAATATATCAATAGTCAATTTGTTACACAGTCAATAAAAATAATTTTTATACATTAACTATACAGTTACTCTTAAACTATGATTAATTAATACAAAATTTAGTATTTATATGAAATTATTTCTAAAAACAACGTTTCAATTTATGTTTAGATTTTATATTTACGTGTGTGATCACGTATTTGGGATCGTAGCGCGTCCTGGATTTCCTCGCAATCTGTAAATTTACATAAAATAAATTGTAATTATTTATTTCTTGTGATGCAAACCAATATAAATAAATGTATGCATATTATATTAATATTATGATTAGCCTCTATAATATGTATAGAATAAAATTAATTTGTGTAAACTATTGTAAATATGGTATATAAATTTGTAGTTACTAGTCCAGCTTCTATTATAGATAAAGTCTGAAAATAAAACAAAAACATTGCGTACTCAACGAATATCAAACAAATGTATGGAATTAATTCTATTATATTCTTTTAAAATATTACCAGGTACAGCGAACATATTATTCATAAAATCTAAAATTAACATAACATAAATTAATGTTATGTAAATACCTAAAAATGTAATGTATTATAAATACCTAAACTAAAATTAGGATTATCAACAATTTTTTCAATCACATACTCCAATGCGTCTGAAATAAAAAAAAATGTTTAAACAAACCCTAAATAAATTTACAAATTATCAGAGTAAACACATGCTTACAACATATATTTTGTATTGACAATTTACCCAACCGCTACTCCCCCTATTAGATTGAGTAGTCACTGCCTAAGGCCAAGTGTACTAAATTATAAAAACCTCTATACTACTATTAAATATAATTATAAATTATATGATATTTATATATTTAACAAGTCAGACAGTGTTTAGAAAATTGATTCTGTATACTTCGTCCACCTTTCTAAACTGGTTTTAGAAACAATAATTTTTAATTTATAAATAGCTCGACCGTCAGCCAAACATAACAAAACAAAAATGTATTAGTGAATTAGTTTTAAATATATATTACTTTCCACCAAACCAGTTTGTCCGTTAATGACAGTCATTCCATTAGCACAGTGTAAGTGGTAAGCTGTAATGCATAATTAAAAAAAATATTTATAAAAACGTTATTTTTATAAAATAAAAATTCTACTGACTTGTAATGGAGACGGATCTTTTATAATCCGCTGAAAAAAAAAAGAAATATTAATTTTTTTTTTAATTATTCTACTACCGTAAGTAGGTAAGTACTGAATAAAAATAATAATGGAAAATACTGAATTTCTGTAATTTGGTATCTAAATTAAATACATAAGCGTGAAAACAAAATAGTTACTTAACACATCTGTTGAAACAACTACAATGACACATGATACTATAAACCAAAAGATTTTCATTTTTATCTGTAAAAAATAATAAATTTAAGGATAGTATTAGCTATTTGAATCTATGTTTTGGTAAAAAAAAAAATATAAGTAAACGTCGTTAATTGACACTTAAAAAAATATGAGAAAGTGCTTTAAGTTTTTGAGTAGGACTGAGTAATTGTTTTTACCACACTCTTAAATAAATATATGGTATAATAAACTGTAATTACCACTCATTTTTTTAACATTAATTTGTTAAATTATAACTTTTATGATTTTATTTTAACTTTATACATTATTAAAAATTAAAAAATTAAAAAATTTCGACATAATATTTATTTAAATGGGTGAGTTAGTCGTTTTGCTGCAGAGCATCAGCAACCTTTTCGGCCCCACAGTGCTCCATTCTTTATTTTAAAGCATAGAGGGGACGGAGATGTCATAGGTCTAGTGTCTACAGAAATTATTATTAATACAAGTGATAAATTGCTTTTGTATAAACGCTTTGATGCTGATTTTTAAACACTACATCTCACTTTAATTCTTACTTTCTGTGTTGGTTTATGCCGGAGTTGGTTTGGACTTAACTAGTTTGAAAATACTAACTTCTGATTCGCATTGACGCGTTTATTCGAAAATGATTTTATCACTTTCAGTTGTAATAATTGCTGTAAACCTGTAACCTCCCCGTGCCCACTATGCCCCGACCTCATTGTACTGGCTTTTTAGTTACTTAAATGAAATTAACTCAATCCGCAAAAATAGGAGTTCTGTTAAAATCATTTTTATATAATAAAAATAACGATGAAAATAATTCGTCTATATTTTAAACATGTTAATGCTTATTATCATAGCAGTACGTAATATATTTATTCTTTAAAATTTTATTAAAATACCTATTTGTACTATAATGACTATGGTTTAACGATTAAATTGTACCGCTATTCTTAACCCAAAAACTAAATCTAATAAAAAGGTATTGAAGGCATACTTACAATGCGTGTTATTAGGTCGAACGGTACAGAAAAACTAAACGTACTATGCAGAGTTGTCCATGAAAATGTATTAACTTCAAGCAGGATTGTTTTGTTCGGTATGTTTTCTTATTTACATTACTCTGACGTAGTTTGAACTTCTGTTTTTGTGAACATTTAGTTGCAAAAACATGTGTTTGTTAAAATGCCAAGAGTACCTAGCTACAAGAAACGATTGCAGAACATATTAAAAACCGTTTTACAGAAAACATTACTATATTCTAATATAGACGACAAGTTTTGTTCACGATTCGTATTAGTTGCCCTTCCACCACAAATCATAAATATTGTTACACTCCAAAAATCTTTTATATGTTAAACTATTCAGGGGGGAAACCAAATTATTTTGTAATTAAAAATATGTGCTAAAGAAATGACTTACACACGTATATCTTGTTTTCTAGTTGACTATTAGCTATTGTGTAAACAGAATATTTAACTATAATTAAAAGATTCTAAATGTTTTTTGAATAACTTAAAGTCCTTGAGTTTTATCATAAACTATTTTAAGTATAGTATATTAATACTACTTGTATTTTACATATTAGCTTAAATTTCTACAAAATACGATTGCAGAACATACAAAAAACGTTTTTACAGAAAATATTATTTTATTCTGATATAGACGACAAGTTTTGTTCACGATTCGTGTTAGTTGACCTCCAACCACAAATACGTTCCTGAAATTGATCTTGAACAAAATTATTTTTAAAAATATTGTAAGAATGTATACTATTGTTTATCGATATTAGATTTATAACTAGAAAGATAGTAATTAATATAATCTTATGTCCTCAACATTAATGGGAACGGAAAGCGCTACTAGTTAATGGGGCAAGGGATGGTAGGCATTATTTAACGAATATTGTTCTAGTAAACATTTTAAATATGCCGACTAATTTTCTAAATTTCGCCTATAAACTGTGTTATTGTAAAACCTATAAGCAAATCTTATTTTTATAGGTCTTGAAAAAATCCATAAAGTCACTTAAGCACTATAAACATGGATCATTACAATTTTGTTTTTAAGATGGTTATTAAGACGTGTTATGCAGAGTTCCCATGCAAATTGTTTAACTTCAAGCGGAATTGTTTTGTTCGATATGTTTACTTATTCACATTACTCTG
Source organism: Adelges cooleyi (assembly GCF_023614345.1). Lineage (NCBI taxonomy): Eukaryota > Metazoa > Arthropoda > Insecta > Hemiptera > Adelgidae > Adelges > Adelges cooleyi. The sequence continues at coordinate 790,394 of NW_026095751.1, forward strand.
ACGTAGTTTAAACTTCTGTTGTTGTAAACATATATTTGCCAAAAAAATGTTTTTCTTATATTAATACAAAGAGTACCTGACCACAAGATATAATTGTAGAAAATATTAAGAACATATTGAAAGGAATAAAATTCAATAAACTTAAACCTCAACATTGCTACTATTAGATTTTAAGGACTAGTTCTTGTTTAATATTTTTTGTAGTCCTCCTCCCCACATTTGGGAAAATGATTCTTAACAAACTTCTCTCCAATTGTAGATTTATAATTAGAAAGCTAGTAAATATGATTTTACGTCCACACCATTAAGGGGAATAGAAAGACATTTTAAATTTGTCGACTAATTTTAAGAAGAAAAGTTATACATTTTTTTTATATAAAACTTTTATATTTTTTTTTCTTTGACTTATGACTCTGATTATGTTTGATAAAAATTGTTGAGTTCTTAATAGTATTTTTCTGGGGTGTCAGTTCTAAAAGAAAGATTTCAATTTTTTTTCCGTGTTAAGTTTACCATTTTTTCTATACCCCCTAAAAAGGACCGTTTTTTTTATTAACCTTTTAGAAATTTCGTTAGACTTATTGAATAAATATAAACACTAATAATAAAATGTTGGAAACGAAGATAATATTTAATCGGCCTTTTGGTCCCATAGAAAAGATGTTATACTAACTAAAAATATGATTACTGTGGGGTTGGCGGAGCATAATGAAATGTATAGTGAGCACAAGAAAGTCGTCAATTTAACCGTTTTCAAAGTATTATTACTTCTTCTTCTTCTTCTTCCTCAGCTTATCGGCCCATTAAGTGCCATCGCTGCCATCACAAAACCTCTCCATTTCTCTCTATCGTATGCGTCGTCAAAAGATGACTCTTCTTCTATGTTTTTGATATCTTGAGCTATAACATCCACCCATCGGGTCCTTGTTCTTCCTAATGGACGTTTTTTTATTTATTTTGTTAACTAAGACTTCTTTTATTACTTGTCCATCCGCTCTCTAAACATGGCCGAACCATTCTAGTCGTTTGCTTTTTATGTATGAAATAATATTTGGCCTGTTATATAACTCCTGTAGTTCTTGATTTTTCCTTCTTTCGTAAGTTTGTGTTTCTGCATTGAATTTCGGGCCGTATAAATTTCTCAGTACTTTTCTTTCGAAGGTCATTAGTCGTCTGCTGTCTCCTTTGGTCAGTGACCATGTTTCACTCGCGTATGTGATTATTGGTCGTAGATAGCTATGATACAGTAGTGTCTTTGAGTTATGTGACAGCAGTTTTGATTTAAGGAGTCTCCTTATGCTATAGTAGCATTGATTGCCGCATGCTATTCGATCATTGATTTCTTCATGCATGTCGTTGTTGCTATTTATGTTAACACCTAGGTACTTAAATACCTCCACTTTCTTGAAACTATTGTCATCTACTGTTATGTGGTCTATGTTTGGACTTCTTCTTGTTACCATTAAGTATTTCGTCATTTCCTCATTTACACACAGCCCTATGGTTTTACTTGCTTTCAAGAGTTTGGACGCAGTATTTATGACTTCATCTCTAGTTTCTCCCATTACTACAATGTCATCTGCGTATGCCAATATTACTCGTTCCCCACATATTTCCATTTTTCGACCGTCCCATACTTCTCTAATTGCTTTTTCTAATGCTAGATTAAACAAGGTGGGTGATAGAGCATCACCTTGTCTGAGGCCTGATTTTACCTCAAAGGTTTTAGACATTTCTTGCAGGAAACGAACTCTGCACACAGTTCCATTGTTACATCCTTTTATAAGACTTACGTACTTTTTAGGAATGCCTAGTACTTTCAGTGCTTCCCATAGTTTGTCCCTATCAATGCTATCATAAGCTTGCTTATAGTCTATAAATATAAAGTGCAGTTCTTTATCAAATTCATAAAACTTAGCCATTATCTGTCTCAGTGTAAAAATATGGTCCAATGTCGATTTACCTTTTCTAAAGCCGCTTTGATATTCCCCGACTATTTAGTTTACATATGGGTTAATCCTTTCTAATATTAATGACGTATACACTTTGTAACACGTGTCTAAGAGAGATATACCTCTGTAGTTCTTTGTTTTGGTCGGATCCCCCTTTTTTAATATAGGACATATTACTGCAGTATTCCAGTAGTTCTGGAAGGGTTTCTGTATCCCATATAATTGAAATCATCTCCATAATTTCTCTTCTTATTTTAGCACCCCCTTTTTTCAGTAACTCGGCCACTATATTGTTTTCTCCGGGTGCTTTATTGTTCTTAAGCTTATTGATTATATTGTCGATTTCTTCTTGTTTAGGTTTTTCTATCTTCGGTTCTGCTGTATAGTAATAGACAGTTTCGTTGTCTTCCTCTACAACTGGTTGATTTAAGAGCTGATTAAAGTATTCTTTGAAATGGCTCACTATATTCTTCTCTTCTGTGATTAGGTTTCCAAAATCATCTGAAAGTATTCTTGTCTGTGGTTTGAAACCAGCTTTGATACTTCCGCTTTCATTGAAAAACTTTCTAGCATTGAATCTACTCCTTTCAATCTCCTCTATCTTTTTCTTTTCATGTAACCGTTTCTCTCTCCTCAAAATTCTGTTTGTCTGCCTACTTTGTTCTTTGAAAATATCAATATTTTCCTGTGAGGAATTTTGTAACATTATTTTTCTCAGTTCATTTCTCTTGGTTACGGCATCACTACATAAATCATTGAACCAGTCTTTTTTTCGCTGCTTTTTCTCCATTCCTAAGACTTGATTTGCACTGTTAGTCATTACGTGTTTTATTTGTGTCTATCTACTGTTTACACAAACGTTCATGTCATTCGTCTTTTCTATGTGACTATTAGTCATTTCTAGGTTTTGTTGTAGATGTTCGGCGTACTTTCTACTTATTTCGATATTTTCTAACATTTGTACGTTAAATCTTTCTCTGGCTTTTTTCGATGCCATTTTCCATTTCACTGACAGTCTTAGAATGAACTTTGCATACAGTAGGTAGTGGTCGGTATCTGCATTGGCTCCTCTATACGATCTCACCTTCTGAATGCAGCTACCGTGTCTTTTGTTTATTAGTATGTGGTCTATTTGATTTTGCGTCCTACCATCAGGTGACTTCCATGTATGCTTGTGTATGCCTTTTCGGGGAAAATATGTGCTACTAATTATAAGGTCTTTCGAAGAAGCAAAATTGACCAGTCTGGTTCCGTTGTTATTACTGATGTTATGTAAGCTGTCTGGTCCTATTGTTGGTCTAAACCTATTTTCTTTTCCAACTTTCGCATTGAAATCCCCTACTACCATCTTTACACAATGTAACGGTAAACTATCATATACTCGTTCCAGGTCTTCATAGAAATTGTCTTTAATGTCTTCATTTTTATCTTCCGTTGGTGCGTAGCAGTTTATAATGACTAGGTCAAATAGCCTACCTGCTATTCGGATGTAGCAAATCCGATCTGAGACTGCTGAAAAATGTTTTATGCATGGTAGTACTTTGTCCTGTACCATAAAACCCACTCCATTTTCATGTTTTCCATTTTCAGATCCGCTATAGAAAAGAGTTATATTTTCTTTTTTGATATTCCCGTTACCAGTCCACCTGATCTCTTGTATAGCTAATACGTCCAGTTTATACTTGTTTTGCTCTTCGAGTACATATTTTAGAGCTCCAGGTTTATTTAAAGTTCTTATGTTCCAAGTTCCCAAATTTAGTCCGTTTTCCGATTCCAGTTGTTTTCCATGATTGATCCAGTTCCGAGGCTTATTACAAAGTATTATTACAAAAGGAAATATGTAGTAAAATCTTTTTTGAACAAAATGCTTCGATGCAAATGTATGGGTGGTACAAAAATTGTATTTTTATTCATACATTAAAAAGTTATACTCATTTGAAATTTATGAAAATTTGAAAATTTCTCTCCGCGTTTATTGTGTCAGCCATTGAAACGTTTTTTTAAATCACAATTCTTCATCTTTACATTTTACCAAAGCTTTTTTTTACTGATTAAATGAATACATACAATATAAAAATTATTGATATTGGACTAACCACACTCATATAGACATATTTTGTAGGGAGTTTGTAGACTTTGAACACAGAATAGATAATATTCTTTATTGAGGGATAATTTCAACAAACAGAACATTTCCGCAAAAGAACGGCGACAATCACATTTTAGCTTCGATGCAAAGCGATAAGGTATTGGTTTTACTCTGATGTATGTTTTTTTTTTATCTGTATACACTGTAACTTCTTTAATACTGGACCAATTCCTTCGAATAGCAACTCTATAAATCGCAATTTTCATCTAGTTGGTACTTTGGGGGGGTAAAAGTTGAAAAAGTTTAACTCTTCACAGGCGAAAGTTGAAAAAACAAAAAAAAAACCGTACGAGTTTTTAAGTTAGAACTTTTACTGGCTATAGCTTCGAGAAAAACAGTCGGATCGAGTTGAAATTTATAAGAAATATTTATTTAGTATGCCCGCGCACGTCAGTTATATCAAATTTGAATTTAACCCAATGCCCACCCCCCTAGGGGGGGTACAGGTTTTTTTGTTTTTCGCGGTTTTTAGCCGTAATTTTAAGACCTTTGGGTTGAAAATTTGCCAGTAGTTGGAACTCATATGTATCCATAACATATTAAACGGAAAAATAATTCGGCACTACAGTTTTTTTTTAATAGCCGGAAAACTGTGTTTTCGCAGATTGCGTATATTTTAACAAAAAACACTTAAAATCTTAAAAAAACCAGTACAGTGGGGTCGGGGCATAGTGGGGACGGAGCATAGTGGGGACGGGGAGGTCACAGGTTTATAGGAATTTTTAAATCTGAAAGTGATAAAATCACTTTCGAAAAAACGCTTCGATGCAAATCGGTAGTTAGTATTTTCAAGGCAGTACAATCTAAACCAAGCACAGTGTAAGCTAGGAAAGTTAGAAAGTAATAAATTGAATCGGCCATTTCAAAAACGACTTAGGTCACCGATTTTTCAAAACTGTCTTTTTATTCAATTTTATCACTTTTATATATAATAATTCTTGTAGACCTGTGACCTCTCCGTTTCCTCATTGCTTTGATTACATTATGCCAATACTCTACTATACTAGTCCTCTCGGATAAAATCGCTTTCAAATAAACGCTTTGATGCTTCTATTTTGTAATTTTATCAGTCATTTAAAAAACGACACAAGTCACAAATTTGAAATATTACACTAGCCACAAGAAACTTCATAAATATATTTTGCAGTGATTTAAATTTCTTGTACTCAACATTTGTATTAAATATGAGTCTGACAAATTGAGTTTTCACACAGAATACGTAGCTAAGTATATAATTATTACATTTGATAAAAAGACAGTTTTGAAAAATCGGTGACCTAAGTCGTTTTTGAAATGGCCGATTCAATTTATTACTTTCTAACTTTCCTAGCTTACACTGTGCTTGGTTTAGATTGTACTGCCTTGAAAATACTAACTACCGATTTGCATCGAAGCGTTTTTTCGAAAGTGATTTTATCACTTTCAGATTTAAAAATTCCTATAAACCTGTGACCTCCCCGTCCCCACTATGCTCCGTCCCCACTATGCCCCGACCCCACTGTACTGGTTTTTTTTAACATACATATATATGTTTTCACTATCAGCTGCTAATAATAAAAAGAAAATTAATTATTGAGGAGAAATAATCTAAAAACATAGGCAGTTTGAAAATGTTAGATTTACTGTAATGTACAGCGCACAGTCTGGTTTTACAAATATGTTTTTTTTTATAACAATTTATGACTCATAATAAAAAAAAAAACCGAATATCGACAAAATAACAAATGGCTAACATTTAAAATGCGCATAAAGATGTATTGAAAAATTGATGATTTTATGTCATAATATAAACTTTGATAACTACACAAAGGTTGTTTAGAATCAATAGATATGTGGTATAGCATAACACATGTTTGCATTAAATTCAAAGTCGACCATTATTTCCACCAACCATACCGTTAAGTTCAAAGAGTGATCATTTGTTGTTTAGTCAGTATAAGAACATTTTCTATAGTTTTACTATTTTTTTAAATTTTTTTTATGCAGACCAAGTTGCTTGTTTTAAATGAACGTTTCGATTTGCTTGCACAATAGTACCATATTGTTACAAATATTATAGTAAATACAAATTTTGTATGAAAACATTTTTACCAACACTTATTTGTATTTTAGTTAGCATAATAAAATAGTTCAAACATTAGAATAGGCGCCTAGACAAACGGCAAAACCAAATACCTTAAAAAAAAAATACACTTGTTTTCGACAAAAACAAGTTCAGTTAAGAAACTTGTTGAGCAGCTGTGGCCTAGATGTATATTTTTAATAAAATAATAATAACGTATAAAAAACGACTGAATATTTTACTTGTAAACTAAGCGATAAGCTTATATGAAAAAAAAAAACAAAATGTGTTTTTATGATTCACACCTAGGATATAAATAAACCGATACATAGCATACATGGTATATTGTATATAGCATACAGGTGCTTATAATCCATAGTAAACTACAACAATTTTTTACTAATTTTAAGGTACTATACTTATAAAAAAATATCATGTTGCGGACAACTTTTATACGTTTTTTATTATTGCAAAAAATATTATAAGGAGTACAATTTTGTATTTCAATAAGTTATTTTCGTTTGTACAATACTGCCAAAACAAGTTTGCAAACCGTTTCGATACTTATAAAACGTTATTGGTTTACCCACTAAAAAAAACGAAAATAGATTTCCAAAAAAAAAAAAACTTAGTAAGGGGTTATTGAAATGGTACACCTTAAGACTAGTAGAAAATAACTGCTTTCTATCTCTAATTTAAATAGGTCATGATGGTTTTGTCGATGCTGCTTTTTGTCTCAAGGGGTTGAGGGGGATTAAAAAGATTTAATAGGTTTGGACTTCCGGGAAACACTTGTAGATCTCAAGCAACGTCTAAAGATTATTAAATTGATTTAAATATTTAACGAGTAGATGTCATATTTAAACGATATGTTAATTTGCTGGTATATTACTTTTTTTAAAAAACATTTCATCAACAATATCGGGTGAAGAGTAATATTTTTGATTGCATTTTTAAACTGGACACATTTAGGTCAATAGTAGACACGAATAGTATGCAGATTGTTCCTTGAACGAACTTTTAATCGCCAAAAACGCATATTTTAATCAAAGACCGTTTTCGTTGGCGAACGTAAAAAAAGACAAACGAGACATTTTAATGAGCATTGTAGTTTTCCGTCATTTCTTGAGTTGCCTTTGGCGCAATTACAAGACCGTCTACTTTTAATTACATTCCGTTTGTTCTCAACCAGTTATTAGCATGACAAAAATGTTCTGTCGTTTTGCTGTCCTTATGACTATATATACTATACTTGGTACCTAATTAAGTGAAATGTTGCAAATTGAGCTCTCTGTTTTAGACCGAATTGAGTTTGAAACCGTTTGTAAGACAGTTTAGTACATCTTACTGTATAATTTGTAAACTTCAAAAATATATAGTTTTGGATTTCCTTTGCACGATACCGACTATAGGTCGGTTGGTTTTAAACGACATCTGTACAGAAATAACAGTAATATAATTTAATAATCTACGCAGTTTTTTTTTATGCGTTTTCAGTCATTGACAAAAGTCATTTAGTCAAACGTGCCCGAATAAATACATACATTAACATAACATTAAACCGCTGCAATGGTCGTTAGGTATTTTTTTAACGGCTGGAAAAAGCCAACTCGACCATAGCTAAGCGAAACCATTAAGGGTACAACCGTAGTATCAAGTTAACCGTGTCTATTGTATATATTACCCGAAAGTTAAAAAAAACCCCAGAATTCACATATTTGGGTGTGTAGATCATTCCAAGAGAGAGAGAGAGAAATTCTTTTCATTTGACTGGTTTGGCTGACAGCCCTTCGATGGTATGACCACATTAGGCAAACATTTAATGTATTATTTGGACCCATTGTAAATAAACCATCGTTTCATTAAAAAATCATTGTAGATGTGTATCATGGACAGAAAATATTGTATTATATGTATAGCAAGAGTTATGAAAAAAAATATCCTAGCTGGCCAACCACATTGGTGTATTGGATTGACTTAGATAGCTCATAATTAAGTGTTTTAATGTGTATTATTATTAGTCATATCTCTTATAACGATACGAATTTAAGGTAAATAAGACGCAAAAAAAAAAAAACTACCTAGTGTTGTTTACATACTTTACCGTTTATTTTAATATACTGACGCATTTCATGTGACCTAAATTCAGAGTAAAAAATAAAACCTAATACATTAACAAATGGAAACCCAAATTTGGGCCTCTAGTTAAAGAGTTCTGTACACGTTAAAAAAATATTCGTTCTACTAGTTAAAATTTTAACGGATACGAAAAAAAAATAGGACCTATGTCGTTATATACAACCTACATGTTATAAGTTGATTATAAAATATCAAATAACAAAAAAAAAAAATCTTCTCTTTAGTTATACCGCAGTAAAGTATAACTTTACCTACCTAACTGAAGATAAAATATGATATTTAGACTTAATCTGAAATATTTAACTCAAATATAATTACTTTTCATAGGTAAAAACCAAACAATATTACTTCATTTTTATTCCAAGTAAAGAGCAAAATATACATTAATATTTTTATAGATATTGATATAATACACACAAGTCGAATAAAATACATTAGTTTAGTATTGTACAGGTCATAGATTGCCGGTTAAGTATAATAATTAAAATTGTTTATTAATTGACAATTTATATAATAATTATTACATTATTATAGCTAACTTGTATCAACGATAGGAAAACAATAATTTATCATATTTATTTCATCTTATTTATTTCTGGGAATGACACTTTCTTCTTAACAGTTCTTCTTATAAAACATTATAATATATTAATGTCAGGTTTTAATTATTTATGTTGTATGCATTTGTTCATTGTTAAGAATGCAATAATTACAATTAACAAAGAACTTTTACACAAATAGAAAAAGTCAACTCCTTCATTCTTAAAACCGGGAAAACCCGAAAACCAAGTTGACCGGTTTTTTAACCGACAACTTTGATTTGCTATAACTTAGCCGATTCAAGTCGAATCAAATCGACATTTTTAAAGAACAGCGTTTAGGCTTGCCTCACATGCCCTCAAACCCAAATGTCGATAACCAACAAGTGTTGCAAATGTTTTTTTTATTTTTAAATAATTGATGCACATTTTTAGAGTTTACTGCAATACAAAATATACATAATTTTAATAATTAGTAATTCAGTTCTAGGATAGGTCTAACATGATATGTCATATGCAAAAGAAAATCTGTAGTAAATTTTCCAATAACCCAAAAAGTGGCTGTAACACTAATAAATGTGAATTTTGAAGGCTACTATTGAAATTTGACCTGATTTTCTGGTGTTGTTGAGTTGTTTTTTTACTGTAAAAAAATCTGCGGTATGCCTACATTTGGAATACTTTAAAGAACACCATATCGGTTAGGTTGTAATCGGTTGTACGAATAAACAAATGCGCAAAAACATATTTTTCGACGCTAAAACCGATACAAGTTATTCTGTACATTATAATATTATAATATCAGTATATTTTAATGGCTTTAATACCATATTTTCATATATGTTCTAATTAGTTGATTTTTCTTATTTGTCTTTTATGAGGCCTAGAAGCTCAGTTCGAGACTATGAACAATTAATAGGATATAACTTAGGATTTTCTTTAATCCCGTAAATCCAAGTCGAATCAAATCGAAACTTTTAAACAAACCTCCATTAGGCTTGTCACATGTGCCCTTAAACTCAAATGTTGACCACCCACTGCCCCCTGGGTAGGGATAGAATTTTTTTTTTCTTAAATAGGTGCATTTTTAGGACTTAAGAGTAGAAATTTATTAATAATAATACTAGTAACTTTATTGCAACACTACAATACAATATAAACATAATTTTAATAATTATAAATTCAGTCTGAAGTTTTTATCTAACATTTATAACAGATGTAAAAACAAATTTTTCTAAAAGTCTTTTTATGATGAAATAACACAAAATTTGGCTTTAATACTAAAAATTGTAGACTTTGAAGACTATTATGGATTTTCAAAACTTGAAATTTGACCTAATTTTTATATTTTTTTATAGGAGTTTTTAAGTTGTTTTTTTACTGTATAAAAATCTGTGGTATGCCTACATTTCAGATACTTAAAACAATACCTCATCGGTTGTACGAAAAAACAAATGCGCAAAAACATATTTTTCGACGATTTTATCGATACAGGGTATCCCAACAGTATATTTTAATAGCTCAAATAACATATTGTCATATTCATTCTAATTAGCTGGTTCCTCTAATTCGTCATTTTTGGGGCATAGAAGAGTATTAATAATTGATAGATCATAATTAGGCTTTACTCTAAAACCGTAAAAGCCAGTTTTAGCTGGCTTAGAGGGTGGGTGGTCAGTGGGTCATGAAAATAGACTCGATGACTCTTTTTTACCTAACCTAATCTCGAGGTTGGTGTCTATAATATTTTTTACCCCTCCTAACAAATTTTAGTTTGGTGCCACTGATCCGAATTTTATGATTTATCGTGAAAATAAGAAAATAGATTTGATTTTTAAGAATTACTTTAAAAGTTAAATGGCAATTGGATGTTTTATTTTATTTAAAAAAACATCAAACGGCCAAAAAATCATTCATTTTTTTTTCGAGTTGATTTCTATTTTATATGTTTAAATTTAACATATTTTCACATTTTATAAACATTCAGTTTTTTTGCAAAAACGTAGTGGACCAAATTACACATGTACAATGTCTTGTTATATTTTGTTGGAATAGTCGACGATTCATGTTTCAATCGTTTGTACTCCATAGTTTAAATTATAATCGCTTATTCTCAATTAAATTAATATTTATGTATTATATACTTCCATTAGAGCAATCTCACACAAACTATTTATACTTCATAGGTTATATTATTTTAAAGCTGTATTAAACTTCTATTTTACTAGATTGACAATGTACAAAAGAAAATGCAACTAAAAAAAACCTTTTCATAGATCCTTAAAATGTAAAGGGTGGGATAGTGAAACGGGTTTTCCCATTTAAATACATTAGAAAATCGCCGTTTTGCTGCCCCATCCTGTATATTAATTTCTTGTTATTTTATAAAGAAAAATTGATTTTCTTACATTTAAATTAAAATAAATCGTATACTGGTACTGTGATGGAGAAAACAATACATTTTACATACATATATTACTTATTAATTAAATATTACTAACGTGTACAGCCACTAGCGGTCGGCTGACGCCTGTTACTTAACAATAATCTTTTATGGAGATTTTAATAATAGTATAGAAGCAGTATCATGATGTAACCCCAAACTTTAAGTCAAAAATTGAACTTTGTGTCAACTTAAAGTCAAAAGTGGTACTTGTGCACAAAACTTAATTGTATCATTCTGCATAGATATACATCAAATTGTTTTAATGATTTGATAAATTTTTTTTAAAGATTTTAGGTGTTTTTGTTAAAATATACGAAATCTGCGAAAACACAGTTTCCCGGCAATTAAAAAAAAACTGTTTTGCCGAATTTTTTTCCCGGTTAATATGTTATGGATACATATGAGTTCCAATTACTGGCAAATTTTCAACCCAAAAGTTTTAAAATTACGGCTAAAAACCCCGAAAAACAAAAAATATGTATTCCCCCTTGGGGGGTGGGAAATGGGTATAGTTTAAGTTTGACACAACTGACGTGTGCGGGCATACCAAATAATTATTTCTTATACATTTCAACTCGATCCGACTCTTTTTCTCGAAATTATAGCCAGTAAAAGTTCTAACTTAAAAACTCGTATGGTTTTTTTTAACTGTAAAAAAATAGTTTTTTTTTCACGATTCGTGTTAGTCCCCCTCCTTCCATGAATATTCGTGAAATTGATCATAAACAAAATCTCTTTAAAATTATAGTAAAAATGTATAATAGGGTTTATTGATATTAGATTTAAAATTAGAAAGATAATAAAGTTGTTTTTGATACTTGATTGGCATAGCAACGGCCACCGACGGCCGGCTATCAACTTAGCAACCGTGAATAGGGTTGTTATTTTGGAGGAGGAGACATCTTTTGAGCAATCCGTCACCGAGAATCGATAGAGGCGGTAGGGTTACCTACTTGGAATAGTTTTGGGAACCTAGCACTACTCTAAGACCAATTTATCTACGAAAAATGGCTATGTTCTAGACTCCCTACCAAAAAAGTCAGCACTTTAATGTAGTGAGGTTATGTTAGGTAGTCAAAGTAATCATATCTCCATTGTGGCCAAATATACTATTTCTTTGGATCATTACCTCACTTCACTTCTACTTTTGTGAGCAACACTTCTCTTTTATTGTATTTCTTAACACTTACAATGTAATATCATTATTAAATGTACTCACTTTGTTACTGAGTTACGTGGTAGATGGGAAAGAGGAACTCAGAACAAAATAAAAAGGTTCAGATTCCCTCCCAAAAAAAATCAGCCAATTCAAGTAGTGAAATCTACGTTGCGGTCAAGTGCAATTAGCGCCTAGCGCTACTAGTCGGTCTGTGGTTGTAGGGGACCCCCTTTGGGGGGAACCACAAAAGCCAAGGTACGCCCAATGCGGTCAAGTCTGTTTTATGCCTCATTTAGAAAGGTCATTTAAAATGCGTTAGGATATTTATAATTAAAAGACGATTTTGTTGTCCTTTTTGTTTTAAATTACCGCACACTCATCCTTTTTGCTAAGAAACCCATAATTGTTTTTTAGTAGAACGTTGCAATCACACTGTAGATAAATTATCTACATCGGAGTCACTATAATAAATTTAATTGCTATGAGCACGTCTATTAATATTAAATGTTTTGAACAAATTATTGTATTTTATTAATTACTTCTCATACTGTGAACAACGTTTTTTTATGAAAAAAATAATATCTAAACAAATTACTAAGCAAAAAAACTTATTGTACCGTTTTTAGTGAACCGTGATAATAGTTTGTGCATAACAAATGGTTAGTTTATTTATGTTTTATGAACAGAGTAAATATATTAACATGGGTACAGTGAATATATTACGCAGAAAAGAATAGATCTTGAGAGAAAGATCTCACATCAGTGGTATGTAATATCTATGCACGTATTTTAATTAATTTTATTCGTATCGGATGTGCCGACGAGTTCATATTGTTTTCGTTAAATTAGGCAGAAAATAAATAATTTTTGTTTTTGAAAATGCTTTAAATCGATCCGTAAAATATGGTAAAAATATTAAGTATTTGTTTAAATCAACTCATAAGCAATATATGTCATTATAATCGTGAACTGTTTATTGTGAATTACATTAAATTGTAAATTAACAATTATAAGTGATAACATTAGTATATAAGTGCAAAATGTAAATATTATTTAAATAAAACAAAAAAAGTACATTTTCATTGTCAAAGAGTTACTCGTACTGGTTCTAGTTTGAGTGGAATCATACCGCCTGTGGTGATTTCGTGCCATTGGTTCCAAACTTTTCTAAATTCTCTGGTTCCTCGAGTACTTTCTATTTTACACGAACCACCAGAGACAACAACATTTCGTGAAAACCATGGAGGGGTATAGTTTTTTGCACTTAGAAAAATCGCAATGAAACGACACGTCGAACGTACACCAGGCAAATTGCTAACTAAAAAATAATAAAACAATCATCTACGTTACTTAAAAATAAAATTACAATAGAAAGTGCATGGCGTCTTTTTGAGCAGCTATTTTTATTATGTGTTAGTAGTGACTAGGTAGTATAAAAAAACAAAAAATGTTTTCTCTAGTTATCACTTATTATGTTCATTGTTCAATATTATCATTAGTTGCATCCTTGATATATTGTTATGAATTAACAACACATAATAAATAGTAGAAGTATTGACGTTAAAACGTAAAATAATTCCATTAATATTATTACAAAAAAATTACATTTTAGTAAAAGAATCTAATCAAGGTCTATAATATACAGATACTATTTGTGTTGTTTGGGTGTTCTGTAATTTGAATACAGTAAAAAAACAACTAAATTTGCATGTAAAAATGATATAAATACAGTGAAATATGAGATATTTATGTCTCTAAAGTATACGTTGGAATAATAATAATTTTTTGCTTTAACTGGTTATTGTGTACCTAAAATAATACTCCAGTAATTATAGTATATCATGATTACATTACACTCTTTTTTTACTCTTATATTTACCTATTAACCGGTTCCACATTCGTTTTAAAACTCCCAGAGTAACAGATCTTCTTTGTTCTGCTAGGTCTACCAAATGGTATGATGCAAAATCTGTGAATTTATTAAATGACCGTGTTCATATATATAGACACGGTGATCCACATATCGTGACCTACTCAATATCTCATAGGGTTTAATAAGACATTCATTTTTTTTTTCACATTGCTTTTTATACAATGTAATCTTAATTTTTCACAATTTTTTTTTGTTTTTACCCCCTACCAACTTTGATAGTTTTTTTGAAAGCCACTTTTGATAGTTATAAGAGTTTATAAGTTATGATTGGAGGGGAAGTGCGGTTTGGAAAATGCGCGCAAATAAAATAAATAATACACTCCACTTTTCTCCTGCCCTAAACTTGAAACATCAATTAATTGAAAAATAGCTATCTGAAACTGGTTATCGCTAGTCAACACTTTTACTTGTTTTACATGTAAAAAACCAGGTCATACATCTACTCACTGTAAATAATTCGCTAAATAAATCTATATACTAACGAAACCAAAGTAACTCAGAAACTCCCTAGAATACTACTTTCTCCCAATCAAATACACCAATCAACTAGACAGCAACCACATAGATCTTGATCAACACACTACTCAGTCATAATCCAGATATTGAAGAAAAACCCCAAAATACGAGCACACTAAATAATCCTTCAGTAAAAACTCTTTCACCCCAACAGTCCAAAAGACCACCATCATCATCTAGCACCTCAAGTCACCAACCAAATAAAAATACAACCAATATAACACTAATGGCGTCATCCCCTAAAATTCTTCACTAAACCAAAAAATTAAAAAAAATTCTTCATTACAAAACTTCTGTCAAAGCATACACGACACATTAAAACTTGCATCGAAGTATTTTGAAAGAGGAAAAACCCAACCAATAAGCTACAATAAATTCAAAAATCTAATACAAGATCTCCAACAATGTACAGACCCAATTAATATTATACACAACTATTGTAATGATACAAAACAAATACTAAAAATTATAGATTATGTATATATAATATATAACAGATCGTAGCCTTAAATTTGCAAAAACGAAATATATCAAAAAAATTAAACCCAATTGAACACACAACCCGTCCATGTAGACTATACTACAGTCCTCACAAATTAAAATAATGAACAACTTAATCCAATGGTTTCATTATTATGGTTCCACGATCTAAGGTATTTCAAAAGACTCATTAATATAAAAATATTAATAACACAAACCAACCCTGTCGTAATAAGTGTCCAAGATACCAGCTTAAATCACTCCAATTCATCTGAACCAACAGGATACATCAGGTCTCACAACATCCGTTCAAACCCCCGGAGAGCTAGCGGGGGAGTATCCGCACTTATTAAGTCTGATATTTACTGTGAAAAATTACAAACTTCATCGTCAATAGAAAATATATCCACTTTAATACACCTCTAACAAAAAATGTGTAATATTTATGCACCAGATAGCTCTCCCCTAAACTTTAAGAACCTTTGAACCTTAATAAGCCCACTTCCACCTCCTTTTATCATCCTAGAAGACTTCAATAGCTGCAACATCATTTGGGGTAGAAAATCTACCTAAACATGAGGTAAAACAGTAGAAAAAATACTCGAAGACGACAATTTATTCTTAACAACAATGAACCCACACTATTTAACGCAGGAAACGGCTCCTTTTCAGTCATAGATTTGACTATAGCCGGGTTTTGCTGAGCTGGGTATTATCTCAGCCTCAATCTAAAATGGAATATGATTAACTCATAAAGACAGTGGCCAAACAAAAACTAAATATGGAATCTGAACAACCGAAATTTAAAACTATATAGATAATTGCCTAGGAAATATCCCAGTAAGCATCAATCCAGATTATATCAATGAAACTATCAACACACATACATTATCTTCAATGAAGCCGCTGAAATTTCAGTTAGATATGAAAAACACTTTATCAGACCAAAAACAGTACCTTGGTGGAATAATGTCTGTGCAGTAGCAATAAAAGGACTCCAAGGCAGAAAAAGCCAAAGTTCTGGACCAGATGGTGTACCATTTATTTTCTTACAAAAACATTCACTGCTCAGCACATCACAAACCCTACTAAACATATATCACACAATCCGGTCATCAGGTAACTTACCTTCCAGCTGGAAAACAGCTATAACTATTCCAAACCCAAACCAAATAAAGACAAGTCTGAGCCCGAACATTGTCATCCAGTATTATGCACAATGAGTAAAACACTTGGAAAATAGTTGACACTAGAATCAGATGGTTCTTAGAGTCAAACAAACTCTTAGCTAGAGAACACAGTAGTTTTAGAAAACACCGTACGATTAAAGACACCTATAACTATTACAACGTTTCATAAAAACTCAGTCCAGCTTCCAATAATAGAGACTATTTGCATAAAAACATCAAACTATCCACACTGGAAAATAGACCTTCAATCAAGAGGCAATACAAAATTAACAGAGTTTAAAAAACCAAATACAGATCAGGAAACTTCTCTAAACAAGGTTTATAACATCATTCAAACCTAATTTCTTGAAATCAACAGATCTATACTGATGCATCACAATCCGAAACCGGAGTAGGAATAGCCATTGTTAATAACGAAAATATAAGTCAATATAAAATGAACAATTTCATTAACTTCTTTTCAGCGGAGGCCCTAGCTATATGTAACTGCACTAGCATTCTCAATAAACTTTAACAAAACAACCGTCATTAGTGACTATCTCAGTGTTTTGGATACAGTCAAAAACATCAAATCAAACAAATACAATCCTCTATCTTTTCTCAATTAACTCAAATTATCTTACTTTGGGTACCCTCTTATACTAACATCTCACAAAATGAAACAACAGATAAAGCAGCAAAAGAATCATCAATAAAAACACATATACCACTGATTTTTAATGTTTCATACAATGACCTAAAAACACTAATAAACGAGCTATGTGCAAACAAATGACAAAACAATTGGGATAACATAGGAATTAATAAACTGAAATCATGTGAAACATAAAAAAAAATGTAACGGAACCCCTCATATTTCGAGAAGAGAATCCGTATGTCTAACAAGACTTCGAATTTGCCACTCAAACCACACTTCACATAGATTCCAACTATTTGGGATCGGTTACCTTTTTCCTAAACCTGCACTCAAAATTATACCCACAACATATACCAGTAGTTCTCATCACATTCTCAATTGCACTCGGCCAAATTTGTTCATTTTCATTTCCAATACACTAATTTATTATTGTATTTTCCTATTTCTTACGGACCGAAGCTACATGATCGACTTTTGGTAATACAAATTTATATTCTAAAAAAGTCTTTAAGGCTAATAAAAATTATCAAAAAGTTCGTAATTACTTCGGTCAGGAATATCAGGAAAAATAACCTCTGTAACAAATATATCAATAGTCAATTTGTTACACAGTCAATAAAAATAATTTTTATACATTAACTATACAGTTACTCTTAAACTATGATTAATTAATACAAAATTTAGTATTTATATGAAATTATTTCTAAAAACAACGTTTCAATTTATGTTTAGATTTTATATTTACGTGTGTGATCACGTATTTGGGATCGTAGCGCGTCCTGGATTTCCTCGCAATCTGTAAATTTACATAAAATAAATTGTAATTATTTATTTCTTGTGATGCAAACCAATATAAATAAATGTATGCATATTATATTAATATTATGATTAGCCTCTATAATATGTATAGAATAAAATTAATTTGTGTAAACTACTGTAAATATGGTATATAAATTTGTAGTTACTAGTCCAGCTTCTATTAAAAATAAAGTCTGAAAATAAAACAAAAACATTGCGTACTCAACGAATATCAAACAAATGTATGGAATTAATTCTATTATATTCTTTAAAAATATTACCAGGTACAGCGAACATATTATTCATAAAATCTAAAATTAACATAACATAAATTAATGTTATGTAAATACCTAAAAATGTAATGTATTATAAATACCTAAACTAAAATTAGGATTATCAACAATTTTTTCAATCACATACTCCAATGCGTCTGAAATAAAAAAAAATGTTTAAACAAACCCTAAATAAATTTACAAATTATCAGAGTAAACACATGCTTACAACATATATTTTGTAGTGACAATTTACCCAACCGCTACTCCCTCTATTAGATTGAGTAGTCACTGCCTAAGGCCAAGTGTACTAAATTATAAAAACCTCTATACTACTATTAAATATAATTATAAATTATTTGATATTTATATATTTAACAAGTCAGACAGTGTTTAGAAAATTGATTCTGTATACCTCGTCCACCTTTCTAAACTGGTTTTAGAAACAATAATTTTTAATTTATAAATAGCTCGACCGTCAGCCAAACATAACAAAACAAAAATGTATTAGTGAATTAGTTTTAAATATATATTACTTTCCACCGAACCAGTTTGTCCGTTAATGACAGTCATTCCATTAGCACAGTGTAAGTGGTAAGCTGTAATGCATAATTAAAAAAAAATATTTATAAAAACGTTATTTTTATAAAATAAAAATTCTACTGACTTGTAATGGAGATGGATCTTTTATAATCCGCTGAAAAAAAAAGAAATATTAATTTTTTTTTAAATTATTCTACTACCGTAAGTAGGTAAGTACTGAATTAAAAAAAATAATGGAAAATACTGAATTTCTGTAATTTGTTATAAGCGTGAATACAAAATAGTTACTTAGTTCATCTGTTGAAACAACTACAATGACACATGATACTATAAACCAAAAGAGTTTCATTTTTATCTGTAAAAAATAATAAATTTAAGGATAGTATTAGCTATTTGAATTTATGTTTTGGTAAAAAAAAAATTTAAGTAAGCGTCGTTAATTGACACTTAAAAAATATGAGAAAGTCCTTTAAGTTTTTGAGTAGGACTGAGTAATTGTTTTTACCACACTCTTAAGTAAATATATGGTATAATAAACTGTAATTACCACTCATTTTTTAAACATTTTATTGTTAAATTATAACTTTTATAATTTTATTTTAACTTTATACATTATTAAAAATTAAAAAATGTCGACATATTATTTATTTAAATCGCAAAAAAAAAATGCAATTCTATGTAAAAAATCCCTAAATTTTATAATATGTTTTTAATATGTGTGTAAATAATTATATAAGTTAAGAGCATCGGTTAATTGGTGTTGACCACGACAGAGTCGAATGGAGTTCGCTGACTTAGGGATTTAGCCCTAGTCAGACACACCTCGGCCGTGTCCCACCACCTACGGTGAGTTAGTCGTTTTGCTGCAGAGCATCAGTCGTGTCTTATGAAGTATCTAAGTTTTTCAGAGCATCTACGTAAGTTTCAGTGTATCTTTAAAGTTATTTGTAAATTGTGTACATAACCATTTTGTTTTAAATTGTTTATTTGTGTTAATTCATAATATAGTTAGTCGTGTGACAGCAGAGCATCCGTCTTGTCTAATGAATTACCGTTGTGTTTTGAGAGTATCTAATAAGTTTTTTGTAAATTGTTTACATTAAGTTTGAATTTATTATCCATAGGAACGCATCGAAGCGTTCATTTAAAAGCGATTTTAACACTGTCCTGTAGCCTTTTCGGCCCCACAGTGCTCCATTCTTTATTTTAAAGCATAGAGGGGACGGAGATGTCATAGGTCTAGTGTCTACAGAAATTATTATTAATATAAGTGATAAATTGCTTTTGTATAAACGCTTTGATGCTGACTTTTAAACACTACATCTCACTTTAATTCTTACTTTCTGTGTTGGTTTATACCGGAGTTGGTTTGGACTTAACTAGTTTGAAAATACTAACTTCTGATTCGCATTGACGCGTTTATTCGAAAATGATTTTATCACTTTCAGTTGTAATAATTGCTGTAAACCTGTAACCTCCCCGTGCCCACTATGCCCCGACCTCATTGTACTGGCTTTTTAGTTACTTAAATGAAATTAACTCAATTCGCAAAAATAGGAGTTCTGTTAAAATCAACTTTATATAATAAAAGTAACGATGAAAATAATTCGTCTATATTTTAAACATGTTAATGTTTAGAAATATTATCATAGCAGTACGCAATATATTTATTCTTTAAAATTTTATTAAAATATCCATTTGTACTATAATGACTATGGTTTAACGATTAAATTTTACCGCTATTCTTAACCCAAAAACTAAATCTAATAAAAAGGTATTGAAGGCATACTTACAATGCGTGTTATTAGGTCGAACGGTACAGAAAAACTAAACGTACTATGCAGAGTTGTCCATGAAAATGTATTAACTTCAAGCAGGATTGTTTTGTTCGTTATGTTTTCTTATTTACATTACTCTGACGTTGTTTGAACTTCTGTTGTTGTGATTATTTAGTTGCAAAAACATATTTTTGTTAAAATGCCAAGAGTACCTAGCTACAAGAAACGATTGCAGAACATATTAAAAACCGTTTTACAGAAAACATTACTATATTCTGATATAGACGACAAGTTTTGTTCACGATTCGTATTAGTTGTCCTCCCATCACAAATCATAAATATATGTTAAACTATTCAGGGGGGAAACCAAATTACTTTGCAATTAAAAAATTGTGTTAAAGAAATTACTTGTTACACACGTATATCTTGTTTTCTAGTTGACTATTAGCTATTGTGTAAACAGAATATTTAACTATAATTAAAAGATTCTAAATGTTTTTTTTAAATAACTTAAGGTCCTTGAGTTTTATCATAAACTATTTTAAGTATAATATAATAATACTACTTGTATTTTACATTTTAGCTTAAATTTCTACAAAATACGATTGCAGAACATATAAAAAACGTTTTTACAGAAAATATTACTATATTCTGATATAGACGACAAGTTTTGTTCACGATTCGTGTTAGTTGACCTCCAACCACAAAGACGTTCCTGAAATTGATCTTGAACAAAATTATTTTTAAAAATATTGTAAAAATGTATACTATTGTTTATCGATATTAGATTTATAACTAGAAAGATAGTAATTAATATAATCTTATGGCCTCAACATTAATGGGAACGGAAAGCGCTACTAGTTAATGGGGCATGGGATGGTAGGCATTATTTAACGAATATTGTTCAGTAGACATTTTAAATATGCCGACTAATTTTCTAAATTGCGCCTATAAACTGTGTTATTGTAAAACCTATAAGCAAATCTTTTTTTTATAGGTCTTGAATTAATCCATAAAGTGACTGAAGCACTATAAACATGGATCATTATAGTTTAGTTTTTAAGATGTTTATTAAGACGTATTATACAGAGTTCCCATGCAAATTGTTTAACTTCAAGCGGAATTGTTTTGTTCGATATGTTTACTTATTCACATTACTCTGACGTAGTTTAAACTTCTGTTGTTGTAAACATATAGTTGCCAAAAACATGTTTTTCTTATATTAATACAAAGAGTACCTAACCACAAGATATAATTGTAGAAAATATTAAGAACATATTGAAAGGAATAAAATTCAATAAACTGAAACCTCAACGTTGCTACTATTAGATTTTAAGGACTAGTTCTTGTTTAATATTTTTTGTAGTCCCCCTGCCCACATTTGGGAAAATGATTCTTAACAAACTTCTCTCCAATTGTAGATTTATAATTAGAAAGCTAGTAAATATGATTTTACGTCCACATCATTAAGGGGAATAGAAAGACATTTTAAATTTGTCGACTAATTTTAAGAAGAGAAGTTATACATTTTTTTTAAATAAAACTTTTATATATTTTTTTCTTTGACTTATGACTTTGATTATGTTTGATAAAAATTGTTGAGTTCTTAATAGTATTTTTCTAGGGTATCAGTTCTAAAAGAAAGATTTCAATTTTTTTCCGTGTTAAGTTTACCATTTTCTCTATACCCCCTAAAAAGGCCCGTTTTTTTATTAACCTTTTAGAAATTTTGTTAGACTTATTGAATAAATATAAACACTAATAATAAAATGTTGAAAACGAAGATAATATTTAATCGGCCTTTTGGTCCCATAGAAAAGATGTTATACTAACTAAAAATATGATTACTGTGGGGTTGGCGGAGCATAATGAAAAGTATAGTGAGCACAAGAAAGTCGTCAATTTAACCGTTTTCAAAGTATTATTACAAAAGGAA
Organism: Adelges cooleyi; assembly: GCF_023614345.1. Taxonomy (NCBI): domain Eukaryota; kingdom Metazoa; phylum Arthropoda; class Insecta; order Hemiptera; family Adelgidae; genus Adelges; species Adelges cooleyi. The sequence goes on from NW_026095751.1 coordinate 812,923, forward strand.
ATATGTAGTAAAATCTTTTTTGAACAAAATGCTTCGATGCAAATGTATGGGTGGTACAAAAATTGTATTTTTATTCATACATTAAAAAGTTATACTCATTTGAAATTTATGAAAATTTGAAAATTTCTCTCCGCGATTATTGTGTCAGCCATTGAAACGTTTTAGCTTCGATGCAAAGCGAGAAGGTATTGGTTTTACTCTGATGTGGGCTTTTTTTTTCGCTGTATACACTGTAACTTTTTTAATACTAAACCAATTCCTTTGAATAGCAACTCTATAAATCACAAATTTTGTCTAGTTTGTACTTTGGGGGGGTAAAAGTTGAAAAAGTTTAAGTCTATTGTTCTATACAATTTAACAACGTTTATAGTTTTATTTTTATACGTGTTATAGATATATAACAGACATATCATCAATCTAATTTTTAGCTATTAAGTCTTAGAATAGCGGTTAGGTATAAAATCAGGGTTATTAAAATTTCGATCTGTTCGATCTTGCCATTTACGGATAATGACATGCTTAATGATTGAAAAATGTTATCGTGTTGATAAATACAAAACCAACACACCATTACAAAATACTTTTCAGCTCTACGTAGAACCAAAAATTTACTAATTGTTCGTAAGGAATAGTTACAATTTTTTAACAATAATTAATAAATTGTTACAAATTTACCTACTACAGCTTCTGCTTGTAATTTCACTTCTTTCTGGTACCATAACTTTTCTAAGATTTGAAACAAAACAATATATATAGACATCATTTATTACGATTGAAATCTATATGTATGTATATAATTGTTCTCATTATAAATTATTAATTAACTGATAAAAATTTACCATGACTTAGAGATACGTCTTTTTTTGTTTCTGAAATTAAAGTTAAAACATTTAAAGCCTAATAAATCTCATAAAACTTTTCAACTATGTTGAAAAGTTTTTCAGCCGAGTATGCAACCACAAAATAGCAATTTCATGTCTCGTTGATGTACCGAATAAATTTAGAGTAGTGGTGGAATTATAGATAATGATATAGTACATAAGAAGCAGTAACATGCTAGTATATTAAAACATCAAGTTTCTGGCAAATATTATAGTTTTTAATATCTGGAGAATTTGCGCCCTTAAACTATTTTGAATTTATCATTTAGTTCTAATTTGTACATGGAACGTACAACATATCTCTTATCTCTCTTACCTCTATCTCCTACCTCTATTTCCTACCCCTATCTTCCACACTATCCCCCACCCCTATCTCCTAAACCTTATCTCCTACCCCTATCTTCCACCCCCTACCCATCTTATCCCCTTCCCATCCCCATTCTCACCCAAACCCCATCTCCGTGTGGTAACGCTATTGTAAAGAACGATTTTGTAACGAATGCTTTTTTCGGTTATGTGCCAGGGCTACGACATGAAAATGTCAAAACTATAAAGATGCAACTAATTAAAAAAATATGTCTGTCTGATCCTTAATGAATCGTCCTGTATAACAGTTATCCTATAATTGGGAGATTTTGGACAAATTAATCAAAGTAAAATAATGTAAAAACTTCTAGTATACTCGTACACATTTGAAATAATGATTTAAACTATGCTTGGAACGATCAACGAAATCTTAAACTAAAAATATATAGACTTTGAAATTCAATAAAATATTTATCAATTTTTTAAAGAGATTTATAACAATAAAATGTAATAACTGCTCGTATTAAAAGGGTTAAATTTTATATTTACCTTCCTTGGTCTCCATTTTACATAATTTTTCTAAAATTCCAAACAAAATAAATGTCAACAAACAACATTCATTATAATACACATATCAATGTTTAAGTCTATGATTATTCTTATTTCGTATGAAAATTGACTACAAAAAGTTTACCACGAACTATGGCTATGTCTTCTTCCGTTTCTGAAATTACAATTGAACCATTTTATACTTAATAAATGTCAAATCTTTGTGGAAATATATCCATAATATGATAAGAAAACTAATTACCCGGTACTACCATCATTATTGCCATTTCCACTGAGATTAACAAAAAATGAATGTATTATTTATCGACATTACATTTTATTTATTATTTTAATAGAAAACGTTAGACGAAAATTAGGTAATTTTAGGATTTAAAATTCAAAATACCATTTATTTTTTTAAAATTATTTTCTTATACTATCTTACGTTATCATTACTTTTATTTAAAATAATAATAAATTACTATAAAATTATGATTACCCATCGTATAGTCTCCAAGAACAATGTTTTTAATTACTGTCAATAAAGCACCTAGAGTTAACAAAAATAGGTTAATCTCTAATAAAGGCTGGGAAACATTTAAGCAACATTTGTGTTTTAGACAGTTAAGACATAAAATAACAAAATAGTATTAAAAACTACCGGGATTAATTTCTATATCACAAATGTTTTTATTTTTTAACATTTCTATTTCTTCTTTCAATTACAAATATTCTGTAATACTTGTATAATCTTGTATAATGTGTATAATTTTTTCTATAGCAATAAAAAAAAAGGTTTCATATAAAATCGCTAGGTTATAGAAACTACAACATTTAATTGAAATATCATTTGATAATAAGATAACCAAATCAAAAAATTGTTGTATTATTTAAACATTAAATACATTTTACCTGTTCGGTACATCGTTGTATTTCGGAAAAATGTACACTTTAGGGTACTGGCTAGAATAAATTACAAAAATGCATATTGCGAGACTGGATATATTATTTTTTTAAAAAAAGTTTACTTACTTGCTATGTAAGTCTGCCTTTTATATTTTTCATTTTCTGTAAAAAAGAAGTTAAATTTTGAATTTTTTTAAACTTTCTATTAACTTATGTAATAGTATAAAATGAAATAATCACCTAAGTCAGCTACTATGACATTCATAAGATAGTTACTGAAATTTAGTTCAGTACCGTCAGCGTTATACTCCCAAATTCCTTCAGGCTTTATTTTGTATTTAGTCTTACTGTTATCTAGAGCTGTTAGAATACAAGTTCCATCATGAACTTCAGCAGATTTTATAAATGGTAAAATATGATCTACGTTTACTAGACTCATGCGCAATCCTAATATACGGCATGTCAATTTAAAATGTTCTCCTTCTTAAAATAATAAAACATTTTAATAATTAATATTATTTAAAAAAACTAAATTGTGTAATTTTATTTATTTTTATTTTTATTAGTATTATAATTAATACTTATATAAGTCAATCAAATTAGTATAATCCATGTACAAAAATAGATACACCTTTAAAATAGTTAAAAATTCCACATGAATATTTCCTTATTACAGCTTCACGGGTTAATTCTGTTACAGCTTGACCAACATAATATCTTCTATCTCTTCCAAAATCTTTCAAACTCTTTAATCTTATTTGGTCTTAATAAAAAATAAGAAAACAAGCAATTAGTTGCTTGTCATTAAATTGTTTAATATCTTTATATTAAAGACCTAAACTTTTTAAAATTTTTGTATGATCTTGAAATAGTACCTACCTTTTACTCAAATTTCAAATTTGGAGAGAACATTGTGTATTAGACTATTAGGAAAAGCAGACCTACCGCAAAGTTAAGTAGTTACCATGATAGCGTTGAGCTTGTACATTAGCAATTTATCAAGCAACACCTACAAAATTTGATTAATGATTTTGGTTACCTTCTTGTTCTCTTGGTATTATTCGGCCATCTATAACCAAAATACAAAATATTATATCAAACATTATACCTACGGTTAAAGTATCTTTTTTATTCTTGGTCTATATACATATCAAATTAAAGTAAATACATTTTACATCTAATGATTATTAAATAACTATATGGATTTTTCTTCATAATACATTTTAATGTACTTAAGTTCTTGCCCTATTTTTGTTAAACTAGTATTTAAGCAATATGTATTACCTTCGTTTATATGAGGTGTGCACTTTTTACCTATAACCAAAATATAATACATAAAGTAATTACTGTTAAAAAAAACACTTAATATTTCAATCTACAGGATAATTTATTAAGCATATGACAATCAATATCAAAGTTAAGTTCTTTAACCCAAAATAGCATTCTAAAACCAAATATTGTTTTTTTTTTTTAACAAAAATATGTCAAGCTATACGTAGGAGCTCAGGGTTATTGAAATTTCGATCTGAGGCTATTTACGGATAATGGCATGCTTGAAGAATATTCGAAAAAATTATTGACTCAATCCGATCTATTCTGGCTGAGTTATAAGTTGAAAAAGGTAAAGCTAGCAATATTTTTCAGGAAGAAACAATGTTATTGCATTTACAAACACAAAACCATTATATCATTACAATATACTTTTCAGTTCCACGTCAAACCAAAAATTTAATAATTGTTCGTAAAGAATAGTTACAATTTGTCACCATATTTTTAAATTGTGTTTACCTACTACAGCTTCCGTTTCTATTTTCACTCTTTCCTGGCACCATAACTTTCCTAAGATTTGAAACAAAACAATTTTAATGTAAACTATTTATTATGATAGAAACCAATATGTAAGTAAATGATTGCTCTCATTGTATATGAGTAATTAACTAAAACAAATTTACCATGTCTTATGGACAAGCCTTTTTTCGATTCTGAAATACAAATATTTAAAGCCAAATAAATATCAATGAACTATGTGGAAATATGTTCATAATAGATTTTTTTGTACGTCATTCATAATGATAGAAAGTAATAAGGTATTTTGTGATTATTCTCAATTCGTATGAATAAATAACTACTAAAAATGTACCATGCTTCTTGGCTACGTCATTTTGTGTTTCTGTAATTAAAAAAACACATTTTATGTTTAATGATAATCAATTACTATATTGCAGTTTTTTTAAAATCAATTTAAATATGAATAATTAACAAATACAAATGTACCATGCTTCTTTGCTACGTCATCTTGTGTTTTTGAAATTAAAATAAAAACATTTAAAGCCTAATAAAAATCAAAGAATTACGTGGAAACATTTTCACAAAAAATTTTATTGGACATCTTTTATAATGATAGAAGTTTATATGTAAATCTATGATTATTCTCAACATACAGGATGTTGTAACTTCTATTATACAATAATAATAGTTTTTTTTTTTTTTTAGTCAGAAGTCAGAAGCTAGATTTAGGAGGGCCGTAACTTTTATAAGTGTAATGATAATGCATACGATTAATTTTTTTTTAAATTAAGGGAAAATTGCCAAATTGACCTATTACAGCTTCTGTTGATAATTTCACTTCTTTCTGGTACCATAACTTTCCTAAGATTCGAAACAAAACAATTTGAATAGGCATCATTTTTTATGATAGAAACCCATATGTAAGTATATGATTGATCTCATTATATATGAGTAATAAACTAATAAAAATTTACGATGTCTTAGGGATACGTCTTTTTTTGTTTCTGAAATTAAAGTTAAAACATTTAAAGCCTAATAAATCTCATACAATTATGTGGAAATATTTCCACGATACATATTAATCTTTTATAATGATAGAAGCTAAAATTTGATTTTTTATTTATTATGAACATTTGTAACTTTTATGATACAATAATAAAAAACAAATAGTTTTTATATTTTTTTAAAGTTAAATGACAAAATGTATGCGGTTAATTTATTTTAAAATTAAGGAATAATTGCCCAAGTACATGCATGGTTGACAACCAATTTTAAAGTTAATAGAGTTTAAAATATAGGCTTAGAGATTAGGTGTGGTTAAATAATTCGCACAAATAAAAATAAAATTACACCCAACTCTAGATTTTAAAGACTTTTTACTCAGTCTATTTTTAAGTAAGAAAACATTATTTGGTTAAAATTTGTTTAAAATTGAGTTCATCCATATACAGTGTCATAAAAAGAAGTTTCTATTTAAGTAAATGTTATTTTACTATGCAAGCGCAAAATAAAGTAGATTAAAAGGTTATTCTTTGTAATTATTTAAATTTGTATATCCATTAAAAATACTTATCTTAAGGTATCTGTTTGACTTTATTTTTTAACACGCTTTTAATGAATAATTAACTATTAAAAATTTACCTTGCTTTTTGGCTAAGTACTCTTGTGTTTCTGAAATAAAAATATCTTATGCTTAAATATCAAGTAACTATATTAAAATATTTATATAATCAGTTCGAATATATAGATGTGCAATTTTACTACTTATACTTCCAAAAACTGTATGTATGATTAAAATTACCTATTTTTATTGCAGGTGCTTTTCTATCTATAACAAAAATATATAATTACACTGTTAAAAAAATCATTTTTATTATAATTCAAAGTGTTTCCTAAAAAAAACTATAAAGATGAAACTAATTTAAAAAAATACGACTGTCTGATCCTTAACGAATCGCCCTGTGTAACAGTTATCCTTAATTCGGAATTTTTGGACAAATTAATCAATGTAAAAACTTCTAGTATACATATTTGAATTAATGATTTAAACTATGCTTTGAACGATCAACGAAATCTTAATCTAAAAATATATAGACTTTGATATTCAGTCAAATGTTTATCATTTTTTTTCAATCGATTTATAACAATAAAATTTAATAACCGTTTGAATAAAAGAGTTAAATTTTATATTCACCTATTTTGCTATTCGTTTTTGATAACAAATCTTTTGGGAACGATGGTTTTTCTAAAGTTCCAAACAAAATCAATTTAACCAAACAACATTGCTTATGATAGATATTATTATATAGGTCTATGATTATTCTCAATTAAGATGAATAATTAACTAATAAAAGTTTACCATGTTTCTTGGCTACGTCCTCTGGTGTTTCTGTAATTAACATCTTATGTTTAATGAATATTAAGTGACCATTTTGAAATATTCCCATAATAATTGTTTACATCCATATTAATGATAGAAATCAATAGTAGGTCTATTTATGTTCTAATAATATATTATATGGATAACTAAGTACTATAAATTTACCATGAACTATGGCTATGTCTTCTTCTGTTTCTGAAATTAAAATTTAATCATTTTATACTTAATGAATGTCAACTCTTTGTGGAAATATTTCCATAATATGATAAGAAAAATATTACCCGGTACTACCAACATTATTGCCATTTCCACTGAAATTAACATAAAATAAATGTATTATTTATCGACATTACATTTTATTTATTATTTTAATAGAAATCATTAGACGAAAATTAAGTAAATTTTTAGATTTAAGATTCAAAACGCCATACTTTTTGTTTGAAAATTCTTCTAGCATACATTATCATTATTATTATTTAAAATAATAATAATTTACTATATAATTATGATTACCCATCGTATAGTCTCCATGAACAATGTTTTTTATTACTTTCATTAAATCACCTAGAATAAACAAAAATAGGTTTATTTCTAAAAAAGTCTAGAAAATACTTAAGCAACACTTGTGTTTTAGATAATAATTAGAAATAAAATAACAAAATACTTTTAAAAACTACCGGGATTAAGTTCTATGTCACAAATGTTTTTTTTTTAACACTTCTATTTCTTCTCTCACATACAAATATCCTGTAATACTTGTAAAATCTGATGTGTATAATTTTTTTTTCATTTAAATGTAATGATCATATTGTATGCACTAAAAATCATTTGCGCATAATCAAATTATATGCACTAAATCCAATATTTGCACACAATTAAACAATGTCATTTTACATAATATAAATTATATATTTTAAGATCAATTGTACACACAAATAACAATATTGCACACAATTATCAATTATTTATATATTACTTTTAGTAATTTATTTATATAAAAAGTATAAACGGATATCTTAAATAAACATGACACATACGCTGATTCAGACTACGCATGGATGATTTCATACGAGGGGACATTTTTATATTCTCCCTTCATTGATGACGCACATCCATCCTATAAAAAGACAATGCAACAGGTTTGCCTTCGAGCCTGTTGTCCCAGTCGTCAACGTGATTTCAGTGGCGCAAGTTGTCTGGCCACGCTCGTCTGGTAATTGTTGTATTATATAAACATTAAATACATTTTACCTGTTCGGTACATCGTTCTATTTTGGGAAAATGTACACTTTAGGGTACTGGCTAGAATAAATTACAAAAATGCATATTGCGAGGCTTGATATATATTTTTTTTAAAAAAAGTTTACTTACTTGCTATGTAAGCCTGCCTTTTATATTTTTCATGTTCTGTAAAAAAGAAGTTAAATGTTGAGTTTTTTTTTTAAGCTTTATATTACCTCTTGTAGTGTCAAAAAGTGATAATCACCTAAGTTAGCTACCAAAACATTTACCAAAGCAAACGATACTAAAATATGTAAAAGTTGCATTTTTTTCTGCAAAAATATTAATAAATATTAAATCATTTTTTGTTAGACACAGTCACCATTTAGTTGTCAGCTTGAATCCGTAGATGACTTATACAATATTGTCTAAACTCTAAACCACTGCATTATAAAACCTTCAAGGAGAGAAAAATCTCTTTTCAGTTTCTTTCCTTTTTTTTCTGCTTAAAACTGATTTTTACAGGAAATTACAATATTTTTAAACATAGCTGAATAAACTCCAAATTTGAGGGATGTTTTTTGGTTTTTAACGGTATTTCTCAAACCAATAATGGATTTTGTTCTAAAAATAAGACAATGGAATATTTAGAGTTGTCTCTATAATACAAATGTCTTAGCTCTGGCACATACCGAAAAAAATGTTATTTACTTAGTGTTACCAAAAAGCGTTAACAAAAAAGCGTTATCACACGGAGATGGTGTTTGGGGTGGGAATGGGGATGTGATGGGGATGAAGATAGGGTTGTGGTTGGGGGTAGGAGATAGGGGTGGGAGATCGGGATGGGAGATAGGGGATGGGATGGGGATAGAGATGGGGGGTGGAAGATAGGGAGTAGGATATAGGGGTGGGAGATAGGGGGTAGGAGATAGGAGTAAGAGATAGGGGGTGTCAGATTGGGTGAGAGATATGTTGTATTTACAACGATCAAATTATAACTGATAAATAAACTTAATGTAATTTAACAGATCATATTTCCTATGAATTGCTTACGGCCAGATATTATGAAATCACTAAAATATAAGCCAGACACTTGATATGTTTACTAGCCATCTTAGATACTAGCTTGTTATTATACTATTTCATTATCTATAATTCCACCACTACTCTAAATTTATTCAGTACTTCACGAGACATGAAAATGATTTTTCGTGGTTGCAGACTCGGCTGAAAAACATTTTTATAGTTTCACACATGTTTTATGATTGGACGGGGATTTTAGAAATCATTAGTTTTAAAATGTTTTAATATACTTTAAATCTTTTTTACACAAGAAAACCTATTATAAATTTTCAATCTTATACATTTTTCCTATGAAATTAATAATTTCTCAAATGACAAGGCTCAATGATTAATATAGTTTTATTCATTAAGAAAATAATAATGAAATGTATAGTTACGTTACTGTAATCTTTTAAAAACTAAAATCATTTGTAGTCATACAATTTCTAAGCATAGATTTGCTGGGTTTTTATATATCTTATTTTTTTTATAATTGTAAAATCTCCATTTACGGTAATATTTTAACAATCGTCAGTAAAAATGTGCAGCATATTGTTTGTACTTGTTTTAGACCTCCGTCACATTACAAATACATGGGCTTTTAAAACACGATTTATGTTTACTTGTTATTTTAGCTTCGATGCGATATTTAAGAATTATTTACAACGATGTGTTTCTATTTTTATATTTATATTTATTTTATTGTTGCAGTACCCACGATATCGTTTAGACCACTGAACCGATTTCTTTGCGTAGCAACTCTTAAGATCAGAAATCGTACCGGTTTATATCTTTTTTATAAATAGACCAATTAGTTCCAAATTTGTATGGAATATTTTTCTTTCTTTCACTTTTTCATGCAAAAATTAAGGTGTTTATACATGAAAATTAGACCAAAGGTAGATCTATAATGGGGCTATAACATTTTATTCAGAAACCCCCCCAAAAAATATGGAAAAATTACACTTTGACCGTAGTCAGTATTTAGGTTGCTATGTGTGATTCATACATACTACCCACTAATTCGCATTGAAGCGTCTATTTAAAAGTGATTGTATCACTTTCAGTTATAAAAATTCATGTAGACCTGTGACCTCTCCATTACCACTTTGCCCCGACCCCACTGTACTAGCTTTTGTTAATAATATTTACGTTGTTGCACCAAAGTGTTTGATGGTTTTTATATATTTTATATGTCCCTACAAAAATGAATGTACCTTCAGTGTAATTTGATTAGACAACTTTTTGATTAAATCGTATGTGTTTGCTGTAGAACTCTTGATATTGAAAAATACAAAAACCAATAAATTCTAATAAAAGTGTATTAAAGGCGTACTTACTTTGCTTGATAATATGTCGACCGAAACTGAAAAACTAAACGTATTATGTAGAGTTGCCTGTACAACTTTTTAAGTTCAAGCGGAATTGATTTGTTCGATTTATTTACTTATTTACATTACTCTGGCGTAGATTTTAAACTTCTGTTGTTGTAAAAATGTAGTGCAAAAACATGTTGTCGTTATTTTGGTGCAAATAATGACTTACCACAAAATATGATTATAGAAAATATTAAAACACATTATATTAATGATATATAATTTTTCATAGAAAAATATTGTTGCATAAATATTTCATAGATGTTTTGCTATAAAACCATGAATCAATGTAAGCTATGGACCATGTTTCTGCTAGGAGGGGAAGGGAAGTGGAACATTTATATATTTTAGGGGTTTTACATATCGAAAATTTTGCCTAAAAGAGGTCACATATTGTGTTGTTGTTTTTGATGACTTCCTAAACATTACATTTATACTGTATTTCATTGCGATTTACAAACTTTAAACTATTTATCCTGTGGTATCTTTTTTTTGTGTATTATGTTATGAATCACAAAAAGACAATTTTTTAAAAATTGTTTAGCTTAACGCGTATATGAGATTCACAGCAATTTACATTGTTTTTTTTTATGCTTTGTTGTTTACTTTTGATACACAGCAGCTGTGAATAGCATAGCGTAGCATGGTTGTGCTCATAATCGTTATAATAGCAGTTGTTTTTGCCGTCAGAAATATGAAAAACTAAATATTTTTTTTTATACGAAAATATAGTTTTTAACTCTGTTTTTGGGTCAAAGCTTTAACCTAATCTAATTGGAGCACTACATACGTATTTAATTTGACCTACTAAACGTATTGTAACTAATGACTGAGTCAATATTATTTTGTTCAATGTAAAGACGGGGAAAACCACCTAAAAATGGGTATTAACTACATTACGCATGTATAAATGGAATATTAAGCAACCTGTTTGCTAATTTTAGACTCGAGGCCTCGTACCGAATATTTAGAAAACGCCAAGCAAATTATCTCTGTGCTGTACTACCAAAAATGTATAGTAGAGTGTTAATAAAAACAGAAATAAACTAGTGAAGGGAGTGGTGTCAGGTAGAAGACCTCTTTTGGATAAGACGAGAAAGAAAAATTAAGAAATACAACAATGTCTGTCTTGGCACAAGGTTATTCGTTGTTGCATTTATTTTAAATCAATTAAAATTGAAAATAGCTTATAATCAATTTGAGAGTGGTCAAAATTTTCAAAGGTTAACTCTCAATCTCTAATTTAATTAATACAAAAATCATATTTACTAACCCAAAACTACTAATACCAATTGGTATTTTACAAAAATAACAACTTAACGACATATTTAAAACTATTCTCTCCTAAATAATACTTATAAACAATTAGGTACTTAGATATTTTTAATTTTTAAATTACAATATTTTGAAACATATTAAAAATTGCAAAGTCTACACTTTATAACTTTTAACTTTCAAATTCTATCTATTTTTAACAATGATTATTAATATTTATTAAACCTATTTATATTAGTAATACGAAATTGAAAGTATAGTAAAGTGGTTTAATAACAATTTAAATGCAATACATAAACAAAAAATATTTTCATAATCTTGATTAAATCTATTAATTTTTAAGACATATTGATTGACAATTTTCACATTAAAAGGCATGCAAATGTGATTTATATATAATAACAACAACAATAATAATACTACTACATTAGAATAGGTTGTCATTTATTCAGAATATAGTTACTGAAATTTAGTTGAGTAGCGTCACCGTTATACTCCCAAATTCCGTCAGGCATTATTTCGTATTTGGTTTTACTTTTGTCTAGAGCTGTTAGAATACAAGTTTTATAATGAACTTCAGCAGATTTTATAAATGGCAATTTATGATCTACGTTTACAACACTTCTTCGCAATCCTAATAAACGACATGTTTGTGAAAAATCTAAGAAAGCCAATTTTAAATTCCGATCTTCTTCACCTTAAAATAATAAAACATAAACAATTAACTGTATTAGAAACTTTTATATGGAAGTTATTTCACTAAAAATATTAATAATTTGTAATTAAGGTATTACAATATATCACTATAGTCGATTGTGAACCTTGAGTTATTGATGACTAACTAGTAAAAATGTAAAACTTCTTCACTGATTGTAACATATTAGGTAATTGATAAGACACAAAATGTATTGACATTAAATTAAAAAGATTCCAACAATTAAAGAACATGAACTAAATTAAAAAGACAAAGTCTAATCGTGATGTTATTACTAAATGTATGATAGGAAAAGGTTCGTGTCAACCATTTATGCTGTGAGTGTTTTATACTAAAATTATTAAAAAAACCTAATTTTTTTGTATTTCTGATATCATTTTTTAAAATTTGTATTAGTATTATATTGTAATACTTTAATAAGTCAAAGAAATTAGTATAATCCATGTACAAAAATAGATACACTTGTGAGATAGTAAGAGTTTCTTTATGAATATTTACTTATTGCAGTTTCACTGTATAATTCTGTTAAAGCTGGATCAAGTAAAGGATTTTCTTTTACAAAATATTGCAGTTTCGTTCGTCTTAAATCGTCTTAACAATAAATAGAAATACCATTGTTTAACATTTTTATAATAAAGAATTTTTTTAATTTTTGTATAATCTAGAAATAGTACCGATTTTCCTCAAATTTCAAATTTGTAGAGAACATTGTGTATTTTAATTTTTTTTTCAATGTATTTTTACTATTGCATGACCAATAACCTAACCAATATGATGGCTAACCTAAAACATATATCAAACCCTTTCCCCGGAAACCTTTTCTGTATTTCCTTTTTGTAAGTGTAGTTGTTGAGACTCCTAATTCTTAAACAAAATTCTGGCAACAGAGGGGCTAACCTGACTCTTTAAAATAACTAGAACAATCGCTATTAATCAAAAACGACCCTCTAGTAACTGTTGCCATCTCAAACTCAGTATATGTCGCGAATACCTTGAAAGTCCTGAACACAGACGCATAATATCCATCAATAACGCTCGAACTCCCATTAAAAGACCATGTTGACATGTATATGTCTATTGGCTGGGGTCAATATGAAAATCTGTGCGTGCATCGTGCTGAACTTAACCGAGAAAAACTTGTGCGAGTGGCGTGATCTAGCAGTTGTAATTGATTATATATTAGAGATAAGAGACAAGGTACAAATTAGGTACACCTAAATAAGTACCCCATAAATGCAAGCTTATATTTTATTAGGATATAAGGATATTAGGTTAGTCAAATTAATTTGTTAGGTAGGCAATTCCTTACTGGCGTACCACGGAAATTGATTTATGAGAAAGTATAGATACTCTTAAATTTTTTTTCAGACTAATGTGTACTTGCTCTAATCAAGTTTTGTCCCTGAATACGTTTGTAGAAGGATGCTATGAAAAAAGGAATATATAGCCACATTTTTTTTAGCGGCTCATGACATGGTTAAGAGGGTTTAGTTGCCCTAATAGTGTTGAGCCTTGTACAATAGCAATTTATCAAGCAACAGCTACAAAAAATTCATAAATGATTATGATTACCTTTTTGTGAACCCGCTATTTGGCCATCTATAACCAAAATAAAAAAATATATCAAATAATCATATCTTTTTTTTTATTTTGATTAGTTTTATAATGTAATACTTTTAAAAGCCAATCAAATTAGTATAATCCATGTACAAAAATAGATAAATTATAACCTAGTAAAAATTATTTATTTACTTATTACAGCTTCACGGATTAATTCTGTTACAGCTTGACCAATATAATGTCTTCTTTCACTTCCAAAATCTTTTAAACTCTTCAATCTTACTTCGTCTTAATAATAAATAAGAAAACAAGTAATTAGTTGCTTGTCATTAAATCGTTTAACATGTTATATTAAAAACCTATAATTTTTATAATTTTTGTATGATCTTGAAATAGTACCTACTTTTTACTCAAATTTAATTTTCTAGAGAACATTGTGTATTTTAAGAATTTTGTATCTATTTTAACTATTTATGACCAAAATATAATAGCTAACTTAAAAAAAATATAATAAAACCTTTCCCCCTAAACCTTTTTTTTATTTCCCTTTTTGTGAGTGTAGTTGTTGTGATTTCTTATTATTAAACAAAATTCTGGCTACAGAGGGGCTAGCTTGCCTTTTTATATTAACCAAAACAATCACTATTAATCAGAAATGTTGAGGAGTTTTTTTTGTATAATACCTTTTTCAACCTATTAAACAGAATGCTCAGTTTCGCAAATCGTAATATGTCTTGGAATGAAGACTATCAGGAAAGGCCATGTAATATAAGTATAAGTATTGCCATGATAATGTTGAGCTTGTAAATTTGCAATTTATCAAGCAACACCTACAAAAATTGATTAATGATTGTGGTTACCTTCGTGTTCTCTTGGTACCATTCGGCCATCTATAACCAAAATATAAAATATTATATCAAACATTATACCTATGGATAAAGTATCATTTTTTATTGTTTATTTATATAGATATGAAATTTAAGTAAAAACATTTTACACCTAATGATTATTAAATAACTATGTGGAATTTTTTTCATAATACATTTTAATGTACTTAGATTCTTTCCCTACTTTTGTTTAACTGGTACATAAGCAATATGTATTTTTACCTTTGTTTACATAAGGTGTGCACCATGTACCTATAACCAAAATATATTGTATAAAGTAATTAATGTTAAAAAAACAGTTATTATTTTAATCAGCAGGATAATTTTAAATGATAAGACAATTTTACCCGAAAAAGCATTCTAAAAACAAATATTGCCTTTTTTTGTAGTTTTTCTTAATACGATTTAACAACGTTTATAGTTTTATTTTTATACGTGTTATAGATATATAACAGACCTATCATCAATCTAATTTTTAGCTATTAAGTCTTACAATAGCGGTTAGGTATAAAATCAGGGTTATTAAAATTTCGATCTGTTCGATCTTGCCATTTACGGATAATGACATGCTTAATGATTGAAAAATGTTATCGTGTTGATAAATACAAAACCAACACACCATTACAAAATACTTTTCAGCTCTACGTAGAACCAAAAATTTACTAATTGTTCGTAAGGAATAGTTACAATTTTTTAACAATAATTAATAAATTGTTACAAATTTACCTACTACAGCTTCTGCTTGTAATTTCACTTCTTTCTGGTACCATAACTTTTCTAAGATTTGAAACAAAACAATATATATAGACATCATTTATTACGATTGAAATCTATATGTATGTATATAATTGTTCTCATTATAAATTATTAATTAACTGATAAAAATTTACCATGACTTAGAGATACGTCTTTTTTTGTTTCTGAAATTAAAGTTAAAACATTTAAAGCCTAATAAATCTCATAAAACTTTTCAACTATGTTGAAAAGTTTTTCAGCCGAGTATGCAACCACAAAATAGCAATTTCATGTCTCGTTGATGTACCGAATAAATTTAGAGTAGTGGTGGAATTATAGATAATGATATAGTACATAAGAAGCAGTAACATGCTAGTATATTAAAACATCAAGTTTCTGGCAAATATTATAGTGTTTAATATCTGGAGAATTTGCGCCCTTAAACTATTTTGAATTTATCATTTAGTTCTAATTTGTACGTGGAACGTACAACATATCTCTTATCTCTCTTACCCCTATCTCCTACCTCTATTTCCTACCCCTATCTCCCACACTATCCCCCACCCCTATCTCCTAAACCTTATCTCATACCCCTATCTTCCACCCCAACCCATCTTGTCCCCTTCCCATCCCCATTCCCACCCAAACCCCATCTCCGTGTGGTAACGCTATTGTAAAGAACGATTTTGTAACGAATGCTTTTTTTGGTTATGTGCCAGGGCTACGACATGAAAATGTCAAAACTATAAAGATGCAACTAATTAAAAAAATATGTCTGTCTGATCCTTAATGAATCGTCCTGTATAACAGTTATCCTATAATTGGGAGATTTTGGACAAATTAATCAAAGTAAAATAATGTAAAAACTTCTAGTATACTCGTACACATTTGAAATAATGATTTAAACTATGCTTGGAACGATCAACGAAATCTTAAACTAAAAATATATAGACTTTGAAATTCAATAAAATATTTATCAATTTTTTAAAGAGATTTATAACAATAAAATGTAATAACTGCTCGTATTAAAAGGGTTAAATTTTATATTTACCTTCCTTGGTCTCCATTTTACATAATTTTTCTAAAATTCCAAACAAAATAAATGTTAACAAACAACATTCATTATAATACACATATCAATGTTTAAGTCTATGATTATTCTTATTTCGTATGAAAATTGACTACAAAAAGTTTACCACGAACTATGGCTATGTCTTCTTCCGTTTCTGAAATTACAATTGAACCATTTTATACTTAATAAATGTCAAATCTTTGTGGAAATATATCCATAATATGATAAGAAAACTGATTACCCGGTACTACCATCATTATTGCCATTTCCACTGAGATTAACAAAAAATGAATGTATTATTTATCGACATTACATTTTATTAATTATTTTAATAGAAAACGTTAGACGAAAATTAGGTAAATTTAGGATTTAAAATTCAAAATACCATTTATTTTTTTAAAATTATTTTCTTCTACTATCTTACGTTATCATTACTTTTATTTAAAATAATAATAAATTACTATAAAATTATGATTACCCATCGTATAGTCTGCAAGGACAATGTTTTTAATTACTGTCAATAAAGCACCTAGAGTTAACAAAAATAGGTTAATCTCTAATAAAGGCTGGGAAACATTTAAGCAACATTTGTGTTTTAGACAGTTAAGACATAAAATAACAAAATAGTATTAAAAACTACCGGGATTAATTTCTATATCACAAATGTTTTTATTTTTTAACATTTCTATTTCTTCTTTCAATTACAAATATTCTGTAATACTTGTATAATCTTGTATAATGTGTATAATTTTTTTCATAGCAATAAAAAAAAAGGTTTCATATAAAATCGCTAGGTTATAGAAACTATAACATTTAATTGAAATATCATTTGATAATAAGATAACCAAATCAAAAAATTGTTGTATTATTTAAACATTAAATACATTTTACCTGTTCGGTACATCGTTGTATTTCGGAAAAATGTACACTTTAGGGTACTGGCTAGAATAAATTACAAAAATGCATATTGCGAGACTGGATATATTATTTTTTTAAAAAAAGTTTACTTACTTGCTATGTAAGTCTGCCTTTTATATTTTTCATTTTCTGTAAAAAAGAAGTTAAATTTTGAATTTTTTTTAAACTTTCTATTAACTTATGTAATAGTATAAAATGAAATAATCACCTAAGTCAGCTACTATGACATTCATAAGATAGTTACTGAAATTTAGTTCAGTACCGTCAGCGTTATACTCCCAAATTCCTTCAGGCTTTATTTTGTATTTAGTCTTACTGTTATCTAGAGCTGTTAGAATACAAGTTCCATCATGAACTTCAGCAGATTTTATAAATGGTAAAATATGATCTACGTTTACTAGACTCATGCGCAATCCTAATATACGGCATGTCAATTTAAAATGTTCTCCTTCTTAAAATAATAAAACATTTTAATAATTAATATTATTTAAAAAAACTAAATTGTGTAATTTTATTTATTTTTATTTTTATTAGTATTATAATTAATACTTATATAAGTCAATCAAATTAGTATAATCCATGTACAAAAATAGATACACCTTTAAAATAGTTAAAAATTCCACATGAATATTTCCTTATTACAGCTTCACGGGTTAATTCTGTTACAGCTTGACCAACATAATATCTTCTATCTCTTCCAAAATCTTTCAAACTCTTTAATCTTATTTGGTCTTAATAAAAAATAAGAAAACAAGCAATTAGTTGCTTGTCATTAAATTGTTTAATATCTTTATATTAAAGACCTAAACTTTTTAAAATTTTTGTATGATCTTGAAATAGTACCTACCTTTTACTCAAATTTCAAATTTGGAGAGAACATTGTGTATTAGACTATTAGGAAAAGCAGACCTACCGCAAAGTTAAGTAGTTACCATGATAGCGTTGAGCTTGTACATTAGCAATTTATCAAGCAACACCTACAAAATTTGATTAATGATTTTGGTTACCTTCTTGTTCTCTTGGTATTATTCGGCCATCTATAACCAAAATACAAAATATTATATCAAACATTATACCTACGGTTAAAGTATCTTTTTTATTCTTGGTCTATATACATATCAAATTAAAGTAAATACATTTTACATCTAATGATTATTAAATAACTATATGGATTTTTCTTCATAATACATTTTAATGTACTTAAGTTCTTGCCCTATTTTTGTTAAACTAGTATTTAAGCAATATGTATTACCTTCGTTTATATGAGGTGTGCACTTTTTACCTATAACCAAAATATAATACATAAAGTAATTACTGTTAAAAAAAACACTTAATATTTCAATCTACAGGATAATTTATTAAGCATATGACAATCAATATCAAAGTTAAGTTCTTTAACCCAAAATAGCATTCTAAAACCAAATATTGTTTTTTTTTTTTAACAAAAATATGTCAAGCTATACGTAGGAGCTCAGGGTTATTGAAATTTCGATCTGAGGCTATTTACGGATAATGGCATGCTTGAAGAATATTCGAAAAAATTATTGACTCAATCCGATCTATTCTGGCTGAGTTATAAGTTGAAAAAGGTAAAGCTAGCAATATTTTTCAGGAAGAAACAATGTTATTGCATTTACAAACACAAAACCATTATATCATTACAATATACTTTTCAGTTCCACGTCAAACCAAAAATTTAATAATTGTTCGTAAAGAATAGTTACAATTTGTCACCATATTTTTAAATTGTGTTTACCTACTACAGCTTCCGTTTCTATTTTCACTCTTTCCTGGCACCATAACTTTCCTAAGATTTGAAACAAAACAATTTTAATGTAAACTATTTATTATGATAGAAACCAATATGTAAGTAAATGATTGCTCTCATTGTATATGAGTAATTAACTAAAACAAATTTACCATGTCTTATGGACAAGCCTTTTTTCGATTCTGAAATACAAATATTTAAAGCCAAATAAATATCAATGAACTATGTGGAAATATGTTCATAATAGATTTTTTTGTACGTCATTCATAATGATAGAAAGTAATAAGGTATTTTGTGATTATTCTCAATTCGTATGAATAAATAACTACTAAAAATGTACCATGCTTCTTGGCTACGTCATTTTGTGTTTCTGTAATTAAAAAAACACATTTTATGTTTAATGATAATCAATTACTATATTGCAGTTTTTTTAAAATCAATTTTAATATGAATAATTAACAAATACAAATGTACCATGCTTCTTTGCTACGTCATCTTGTGTTTTTGAAATTAAAATAAAAACATTTAAAGCCTAATAAAAATCAAAGAATTACGTGGAAACATTTTCACAAAAAATTTTATTGGACATCTTTTATAATGATAGAAGTTTATATGTAAATCTATGATTATTCTCAACATACAGGATGTTGTAACTTCTATTATACAATAATAATAGTTTTTTTTTTTTTTTAGTCAGAAGTCAGAAGCTAGATTTAGGAGGGCCGTAACTTTTATAAGTGTAATGATAATGCATACGATTAATTTTTTTTTAAATTAAGGGAAAATTGCCAAATTGACCTATTACAGCTTCTGTTGATAATTTCACTTCTTTCTGGTACCATAACTTTCCTAAGATTCGAAACAAAACAATTTGAATAGGCATCATTTTTTATGATAGAAACCCATATGTAAGTATATGATTGATCTCATTATATATGAGTAATAAACTAATAAAAATTTACGATGTCTTAGGGATACGTCTTTTTTTGTTTCTGAAATTAAAGTTAAAACATTTAAAGCCTAATAAATCTCATACAATTATGTGGAAATATTTCCACGATACATATTAATCTTTTATAATGATAGAAGCTAAAATTTGATTTTTTATTTATTATGAACATTTGTAACTTTTATGATACAATAATAAAAAACAAATAGTTTTTATATTTTTTTAAAGTTAAATGACAAAATGTATGCGGTTAATTTATTTTAAAATTAAGGAATAATTGCCCAAGTACATGCATGGTTGACAACCAATTTTAAAGTTAATAGAGTTTAAAATATAGGCTTAGAGATTAGGTGTGGTTAAATAATTCGCACAAATAAAAATAAAATTACACCCAACTCTAGATTTTAAAGACTTTTTACTCAGTCTATTTTTAAGTAAGAAAACATTATTTGGTTAAAATTTGTTTAAAATTGAGTTCATCCATATACAGTGTCATAAAAAGAAGTTTCTATTTAAGTAAATGTTATTTTACTATGCAAGCGCAAAATAAAGTAGATTAAAAGGTTATTCTTTGTAATTATTTAAATTTGTATATCCATTAAAAATACTTATCTTAAGGTATCTGTTTGACTTTATTTTTTAACACGCTTTTAATGAATAATTAACTATTAAAAATTTACCTTGCTTTTTGGCTAAGTACTCTTGTGTTTCTGAAATAAAAATATCTTATGCTTAAATATCAAGTAACTATATTAAAATATTTATATAATCAGTTCGAATATATAGATGTGCAATTTTACTACTTATACTTCCAAAAACTGTATGTATGATTAAAATTACCTATTTTTATTGCAGGTGCTTTTCTATCTATAACAAAAATATATAATTACACTGTTAAAAAAATCATTTTTATTATAATTCAAAGTGTCTCCTAAAAAAAACTATAAAGATGAAACTAATTTAAAAAAATACGACTGTCTGATCCTTAACGAATCGCCCTGTGTAACAGTTATCCTTAATTCGGAATTTTTGGACAAATTAATCAATGTAAAAACTTCTAGTATACATATTTGAATTAATGATTTAAACTATGCTTTGAACGATCAACGAAATCTTAATCTAAAAATATATAGACTTTGATATTCAGTCAAATGTTTATCATTTTTTTTCAATCGATTTATAACAATAAAATTTAATAACCGTTTGAATAAAAAAGTTAAATTTTATATTCACCTATTTTGCTATTCGTTTTTGATAACAAATCTTTTGGGAACGATGGTTTTTCTAAAGTTCCAAACAAAATCAATTTAACCAAACAACATTGCTTATGATAGATATTATTATATAGGTCTATGATTATTCTCAATTAAGATGAATAATTAACTAATAAAAGTTTACCATGTTTCTTGGCTACGTCCTCTGGTGTTTCTGTAATTAACATCTTATGTTTAATGAATATTAAGTGACCATTTTGAAATATTCCCATAATAATTGTTTACATCCATATTAATGATAGAAATCAATAGTAGGTCTATTTATGTTCTAATAATATATTATATGGATAACTAAGTACTATAAATTTACCATGAACTATGGCTATGTCTTCTTCTGTTTCTGAAATTAAAATTTAATCATTTTATACTTAATGAATGTCAACTCTTTGTGGAAATATTTCCATAATATGATAAGAAAAATATTACCCGGTACTACCAACATTATTGCCATTTCCACTGAAATTAACATAAAATAAATGTATTATTTATCGACATTACATTTTATTTATTATTTTAATAGAAATCATTAGACGAAAATTAAGTAAATTTTTAGATTTAAGATTCAAAACGCCATACTTTTTGTTTGAAAATTCTTCTAGCATACATTATCATTATTATTATTTAAAATAATAATAATTTACTATATAATTATGATTACCCATCGTATAGTCTCCATGAACAATGTTTTTTATTACTTTCATTAAATCACCTAGAATAAACAAAAATAGGTTTATTTCTAAAAAAGTCTAGAAAATACTTAAGCAACACTTGTGTTTTAGATAATAATTAGAAATAAAATAACAAAATACTTTTAAAAACTACCGGGATTAAGTTCTATGTCACAAATGTTTTTTTTTTAACACTTCTATTTCTTCTCTCACATACAAATATCCTGTAATACTTGTAAAATCTGATGTGTATAATTTTTTTTTCATTTAAATGTAATGATCATATTGTATGCACTAAAAATCATTTGCGCATAATCAAATTATATGCACTAAATCCAATATTTGCACACAATTAAACAATGTCATTTTACATAATATAAATTATATATTTTAAGATCAATTGTACACACAAATAACAATATTGCACACAATTATCAATTATTTATATATTACTTTTAGTAATTTATTTATATAAAAAGTATAAACGGATATCTTAAATAAACATGACACATACGCTGATTCAGACTACGCATGGATGATTTCATACGAGGGGACATTTTTATATTCTCCCTTCATTGATGACGCACATCCATCCTATAAAAAGACAATGCAACAGGTTTGCCTTCGAGCCCGTTGTCCCAGTCGTCAACGTGATTTCAGTGGCGCAAGTTGTCTGGCCACGCTCGTCTGGTACTTACCAATTATTTAATTCATAAGGCATGGCTAGTGTGGTCAGATGATTTCCACGCAATCGTTTATGGTTTGATTCAGCGTATGTTTATAGTCTTATGCACAGACAACACATTGTGTTCATTTATTATTATTTTTTTTTATAGTTCATATATTTTATTATAATTTAACTATCTTAACATAGTCCGAGAGACTGGCCTGGTTCATTTAATTCTCTTGAGAAGCGTAAGCAGCTTAGCAGATCCAACTTCAGTGAATTAACATATTCATTTGAAACTCGGATGTTCTCGTAAGCATTGGAAAATTTAAGTAGTTAAATAGTAAATTAATTAGTGTTTAGCTAAGGGAAGTCTATCTGAGTAGTGACATATCGACCTTCGGGTTGGTTGCTTTTTAATAGCACAACCAGATAAGACAGAACTATAGTTATGGTATTATAATGGTCTTTAGAATCAGTTGTACCATGCTTAATAAGACAACCATATCAAAGCATTATGTTTTATTATTTAAATATTAAATACATTTTACCTGCTCGGTACGACGACGTTTTCTTGCTTTGAAATGTACACGCGATGCATTCGTCTGGAATAAATTTCAAAAATTCATATCGCAAGGCTTAATATATTATTTAAAAAAAAAAAAAATTAACTTACTTGCTATGTAAGCCTGCCTTTTAAATTTTTCATGTTCTGTAAAAAAGAAGTTAAATGTTGAGTTTTTTTTTAAGCTTAATATTACCTCTTGTAGTGTCAAAAAGTAATAATCACCTAAGTTAGCTACCATAACATTTACCAAAGCAAACGATACTAAAATATGTAAAAGTTGCATTTTTTTCTGCAAAAATATTAATAAATATTAAATCATTTTTTGTTAGACACAGTCACCATTTAGTTGTTAGCTTAAATCTGTAGATGACATCCACAATATTGTCTAATCCACTGAATTATAAAACCTTCACACGAGAAAAATCTTTTTTTCGTTTCTTTCCTATTTTTTTTCTGTTTAAAATAGATTTTTATAGGAAATTACCATATTTTTAGACATAAATTCTAAATATGTATTATGTTTTTGGGTTTTTAACGGTATTTCTCAAACCTGTATCGGATTTCGTTCTAAAAATAAGACAATGGAATATTTAGAGTTGGCTCTATAATACAAATATATATATTTTTTTTTAAATCAGCTTTTTATCATTTTTTTTTAGTTTCACACTAGTTTTATGATTGGACGGGGATTTTAGAAATCATTAGATTTTAAATGTTTTAATATACTTTAAATCTTTTTTACACAAGAGAACCTATTATAAATTATCAATCTTACATATTTTTTTCTATGCAATTAAAAATTTCTCAAATTACATGGCATAATGATTAATATAGTTGTATTCATTAAGAAAATAATAATGAAATATATAGTTACGTTACTGTAATCTTTTAAAAACTAAAATCATTTGGTTTTTATATATTTTTTTATAATTGTAAAATCTCCATTTACGGTAATATTTTAACAATCATCAGTAAAATGTGCAGTATATTGTTTGTACTTGTTTTAGACCTCTGTCACATTACAAATACATGGGCTTTTAAAACACGATTTATGTTTACTTGTTATTTTAGCTTCGATGCGATATTTAAGAATTATTTACAACGATGTGTTTCTATTTTTATATTTATATTTATTTTATTGTTGCGGCACCCACGATATCGTTTAAGCCTCTGAGCCGATTTCTTTGCGTAGCAACTCTTTTTTTTTTTTTGTTTTTTTTTTTTTATTTATAAAAATATATTTACAATCTGTAATATTAGTTACAATAAGTAAATTTGAAAAAAAAATATGATACAATGACAGGACAACGTGAAAGAAGAGGGTGTCCAGTAACACTACTTCAACTAGATTTAATTACATAATTATAACTGTTTTGAATTCCTTAAAAAATTTGTTGATTATTTTTTTTTTTAGTTATTGAGAAGGTCGCGAGACCAATTTCGTTTTAATCGACGAGGAGGATTGTTTGGAAGAGTAAGAGAAGAAATATTGGATATCAGTGGATTCGGGTGATTTATAGTGGTAGAGTGGAATTTTTTATAATGAGTGGATGCAAGAACAGGAATCGTAGGAATACTGAGGTCGTGATGGAGTGTACGATTACTTACATACCAAGGCGAGTTAGTTAGGAGACGGAGGTTAATTGATTGAAATGATTGAAATAAATTTAGATTTGAGGTTTTTGTCGATCCCCAAATTTGGATGCCGTAGGTCATTGCAGGACGAATAAGTTGTTTGTATAGGAGGATTTTATTATTAAGAGAAATGTTTGAACGGAGAAGATGTCTTAAGCTATGGAGTTTTAATTTAAGAGATAGTTTTTTAGTTTTGATGTGAGTAGCCCAAGTTAATCGCTTGTCAAGATGAATGCCTAAGTATTTAACAGAGTTTTCTATTGGGATTATATTATTGTTAAGAGTTAATGGAGGACTAACTTTGAGTCCTAAAGTGAATGTAATATGTGATGATTTATTTTCATTTACTTTAATTTTCCACTGATTAAACCAGGTTTCTAGCTCGTTAAGATGCATTTGCAGTTTATTAATGGCTGAATTAATATCTGGGTCGGAAGAAGTTATGCAGGTGTCATCTGCAAAAGTGGCTAAGTTAGTGATGTTTGAATGAGGTATGTCGGCAGTAAATAGATTATAAAGGGTAGGCGCGAGAATGCTACCTTGTGGAACACCAGCTTTTATAGGAAAAGTATTTGAAAGCTCATCATCGCATCGCACTTGGAAAGTACGGTGTGAGAGGAAAGATTTTAAGGTAAGATATAGAGGAGTGGGAAGGAAACGAATTTTGTAGAGCAGGCCTTTGTGCCATACGCGATCAAACGCCTGTGCTACGTCAAGGAATACGGCTGAACAAAAATGTTTTTTTTCTAGAGAAGAGGCAATGTTGTCTACAATTCTGTGTACTTGGTGAAGGGCTGAATGATTATTTCTAAAACCAAATTGGGTATCTGGAATAATTTTTTTTTCGGTTATAATTGGATAGATTCTTTTGATTATGATTTTTTCTAGGATTTTAGAGAAGGAGGGGAGTAGGCTAATTGGTCTATACGACGAAGGGAGATGCGAGGGTTTCCCAGGCTTATGAATTAGAATAATGACCGAGTGTTTCCAAGAAGAGGGGATGTATGATAAACGGAGGATAGAGTTAAAGATGTGTGAGAGGTGAATAATAGCTTTTTTTGGTAATTTTTTAATGATTTGATTTGTTATTAGATCATGGCCGGGGGCTTTGTTGTTGGGAAGATTCTTAATGATATAATGGACTTCGGATGGAGAGGTATGTTTAGTTGGTAATGACATAGGGAGAATTTGGGAAAGAGTGGATTCTACGTGACTAACGTGATCATTGTCAGGCATGTCAGGATGAGGAGTGAATCTCATTTCTAGATCGGTTGCAAATAAGTTTGCCTTATCTAGATTAGATGTGGCTAAGGAGTGGTCAGGATGGCGTAGAGGAGGGATTTTATTTTTTTGTTTAAGGATATTTTTAGTAGCTTTCCATAATGAATTATTGGATAAGTTGAGTGAGTTTATATAATGTTGATATTTTTCTGAATTGTGTTTGCGCAGAATATTTTTTAAGGAAGATGTAAGCATATTGTAATTTCTTTTATCACTGGGCAAGTGTGACCTCTGCCATCTAGAGCGGGCTCGTCTTTTTTCAATTATTAGTTGAGAAATATGAGGGGGTAGGTGATAACTAGAGTTTTGAGTAGAATTAATAGGAATGGAAGAGTCGAGTACTGCTTTTTGAATAATGGAAGTAAGAGATAGGACTGCAGAGTCAATGTGTGAAGGAGTTTTTAAAGGAATGTTAAGGAGAATTTGTTTTTCAATAATACTGTGGAATTTTGGCCATATGGTTTTACCAGGCGTAATTGTAGGGTAGGATTTAGTTGTGTAAGAGAGATCATTTAAAGTTAATAAGACAGGTGTGTGATCGGAAGAGAGGTCTGAAGAATTAGTTATATTGTAAGAAATGTGATTTGGGAGAGTAGTTATAAAAAATTCAAGAATGTCAGGTTGTCTGTTTATGTGCGTGGGCCAGTAGGTGGGATTGGGAGGGGCAATTATTTTTAGATTTTTTGTTGTTGTAAAATTAATTAATGAGCGCCCTCTGGTGTTGACGATTCTAGAGCCCCAAGCGTGGTGTTTAGAATTAAAGTCACCACCAGCAATATAATTGTTACCTAGAGAAAGAAAGTACTGTTCAAAATCAGATGTTTTTATGTTAGGACGGTTTCTCTTTGGGGGTGGACAGTAAACTGAGGAAATGGTAGTAGGAATGTTATTTAGAATTAAGGTAATATTCGTGGCTTGGATGATATTGCTTTGGTAGGGAGGAAGAGTTGAATGTTTAATATTTGATTTAATTAGTAGCGCAGAGCCCGCGTGAGCTGTGCCATCAGGATGGTCGCAATGGTAAGTTATATAACCGGGAATTTTAAAGAAGGAATTTGATGTCAAGTGGGCTTCGCTTACTAATAGGACATCTATAGGAGTATTTATAAGAAAAGCTTGTAATTCGGTTTTTTGGTTTATAAGACCATTAGAGTTCCAAAGAAGGATTTTTATTGGGTGATGATTATTAGTGTTACTATTTATCATTGTTGGAAATAAGAAGTTTATTGATGACGGTTGTTAGGAGGGAAATTAAGGGATTAATTAGGGATTTAAAATCGTCAAGAAAGGAGGAGAGTTTTAATGTCAATGGGTCTGAGTCAACGGCGAAAGGAATATTAGTTTGATTAAATTGGCTGTTGGAATTTTTATCAACGGCATGAGAATATGATTTAGAGAGGGGGATAATTTGATTTGAAGTAGTGCTTACAGTGTTGGGCTTTACATTATTATTTGGGTGGACATTGTTAATACGACCTTGGTAGTTTTTTTTGAGGTGTTGATTGGATTGGTGTTCTTTATGGATTGGACAACCTCTGTAGTTTGCAGGATGATCACCTCCACAAAGGGCACATTTGGCAGGGAGGCTTGAAGATTTTTGGCAGGTCGATGAAAGATGGCTGTCTCCGCAACGAACACATTTAGGAGGGTGATTACAATAGGATTTGGTATGACCAAAACCTTGACAGCGAAGACATTGAATTGTTTGATGGTTTAAGCGTGGCTCTTCGATTTTAATTTTTGTGTAGTGTAAAAACTCAATTTTAAAGATATCTTTATTATTGAGGGCAGGCTCCAAATCGACAAAGAAAAGTGGAAGTGGAAGCTTTGTAGACCGTTGAATAACATTTGTTATGTTTCTTGGAGTATGACCAAGGGATAATAATTCTTTTTTAATTTCTTCGGGTGATGTTGTGTGATGGAGGTTTCTGATTACCACTCTGAACGGTCTATCTTTTTTTAGCTGGTAAGTATGGAAATCTGCTTTATTTGATAGAAGAAATTTAATAACCGAACGGTAGGAATCAGCTGAGCTGGTAGAGAGTTTCAAACCATTGGTTGTGCTTTTACAAGAGAACTGTTCACCTTTGGTGACTTCTTTAATTTCTGAGCAAAATGAATTGAAGTCATTGACAACACGGATAAAAATTGGAGGAGGAGGTTTGGTTTCAATGGTGGGAGACTCAGTGTGCTCTGTAACAATATCCATATTGTCGGCTTGAAGTACAGGTTCCTCGGTATCGTTTGCGGCAAAAAGTGAGAAACGATTTTGTGAAACGTATGTTGTATGTTTTTTGTGTTGTGTATTATTTGGTGAGTGGGCTGGAGAAGGGAGTCGTTTAGAACTTTTTGGTGTGGTAAAGCCGTCATTGGGGGAAAAATTAGCTGGAGAGATTAATGGTTGATTTGGCACGCTCTGTATGCGTGACTTTTGTATTATTAGTGGTGAGACAGTTTTTGATTTATCGGTATTCGATGTGAACGACATGACGGTGTGAGCTTATCGCGAGCGATATCGGCAATTTGCGGGCCGTCCGAAGCGGGCCGCCGTAGATAATAGAATTTAGATAATTAAAATTATTACCAAAATGCAGATGGAGTAGCTCTGGATCCTCAGAGAGATATGGTGAATAGCTCAATGGATAACTGGTACTTTTTGATACCAGGACGTTTTTGAAATAAAAAAAATAGTATAGAACTTAATTTTATACTTGAGAAAACGGAATGTAATCGTATATTACGATGTTTCATTGTCGACACTACATGCGCGACTTTAGCAACTCTTAAGATCAGAAATCGTACCGGTTTATATCTTTTTTATAAATAGTCCAATTAGTTCCAAATTTGTATGGAATATTTTTCTTTCTTTCACTTTTTCATGCAAAAATTAAGGTGTTTGTACATGAAAATTAGACCAAAGGTAGATCTATAATGGGACTATAACATTTTATTAAGAAACCCCCCAAAAATATGGAAAAATTACACTTTGACCGTAGTCAGTATTTAGGTTGGTATGTGTGATTCATACATACTACCCACTAATTCGCATCGAAGTGTCTATGTACATTTTTGACTTAAAGTTACGGGGCTTCATATCTTTTTTCATTATAGTCCAATTAGTTTCAAATTTGTATAGAATATCCTTAAGACATAGTACTACCGCAAACGTTGACAACCTACATAATTATCGTACATCCTTTCTCCTAGAAGGGGTAGATATTTTTTCTTTCTTTCGCTTTTTTAAACAAAGTTTTAGGGGCTTAAGTATGAAAATAATGGGGCTGTAACATATACAATTTCCTCAAAATCTGTAGTCAAACATTTTAACATGTAAATGTTTTATCGCTGGGGTATGACCTAAACATTTTTTCGAATCGTAACGCTGGATGTCACACTTGGCGGCGGCGGCGGGGGAACGAAGGGGGAGATTAAAAATAACAATAGAGATAAGATATTAGAGAAACTAGATTAGAGAAAAGAGATTAGAGATAATATATTAAAAATAAAATTAGAGATAATGGATTAGAGATAATAAATTAGAGATGCTAATAATGATAATGTTTTAGAGATGCTAGATTAGAGCAAATAGATAAGAGATAAAATAGATACTGTATTAGAGATACTAGATTAGACATTATTGGTTCGAGATAAAATATAAAAGAAATGAGGTAAGAGATTAGAGATTATAGATAAAGAAAGTGCCAAAAAGTTCCAGGCTCTTATACTAAAGACATATCCATGTGCCTATGTATCCAGTTGTAGTGTGGATACTCGTTTTTTATTATACAGAAAAACCCAAATTTGTACCAGCTTTTAACTCAACTATTATACTAGCTTTTGACAATAATATCTACGTTGTTGCACCAAAGCGTTTGATGGTTTTATACTTATATGTCACTACAAAAATAAATTTACTTTCAGTGTAATTTAATTAGACAACTTTTAAATAAAATCGTATGTGTTTGCTGTTGAATTCTTGATTTTGAAAAATACAAAAACTAATAAATTCTAATAAAAATATATTAAAGGCGTACTTACAATGCTTGATTTTATATCGACCGAAACAGAAAAACTAAACGTATTATGTTGAGTTGCCTGTGTACATTTTTTAACTTCAAGCAGAATTGTTTTGTTCTATATGTTTACTTATTTACATTACTCTGACGTAGTTTAAATTTCTGTTGTTGTAAACATTTAGTTGCAGATATATATTTTTGCTATAATGCCAAGAGTACCGAACTACAAGATACGATTGCAGAATGTATTAAACAACTTATTAGATAAAACATTACTACATTCTGATATGGACGACTAGTTTTTGTTCACGATTCGTTTTAGTTGCCCTCCCACCACAAATATGTTCCTGAAATTGATCTTGTACAAAATTCTTTTTAAAAATATAGTAAAAATGTGGATTTGAAACTTCTGTTGTTGAAACCATTTAGTGCAAAAACATGTTGTCCTTATTTTTGTGCAAAGAGATCCTAGACTTTATGTGCTTACAATTTAACGCTTTTTATTCCCCTTAAATAAAAAAATAATTTTTTTTTAAATTATAATATTTTATTTTTCGTACAACCATAGAACTAGTACCATAGAACCATAGAACCATAGAACCATTAACTACACTAAAAATATATGTAAACTGAATATAATGTTTATTATGTTATGGTGTAATGGTAGTTGTATACTTTGTTATTTACATTTGAAACATTGCACCTATGACTGCGCTCATATTTGTTATAATAGCACCTGTTTTTATCGGTTAAGAAATGTGGTTTTATATACGATTTAGTTCAAATCTTTAACCAGATCTAATCGGAGTTATACATAATTTTTTAATTTTATCTTCTAAATGTATTGAAACCACAGAACAAACAGGAAGGATTTTTACACGGGCTCTATGGGACGAGATAAAATCATGTCCGACATCTTGAATATAATCCAGAAATGGGCAGTGCTGATAGGTGTAGTGAAATTCTCATTTTTCGTTCATTCTGGCTAAACTGTTCACTGGACAAATGCGGGAAATGGCGAAGACATTGTTATTGGCGTACGACATTTAATAAGTGAACAGTGTTGCCATAAGTTGCAGAAAAATTAAAAACAAGAAAATATCTGCGCTCTGGCGTCACTGTCCATTTCTCAATATGTCTGGCCGTTTTTTTTTTAATGGCTCTAAGATTCCCTTCTGTTTATTTTGTGTTGTAACTAAGGACTCAGTCAATAGGTGTTCAATGTACAGACGGAAAAACAACATAAAACAGGGCATTAATAACTCTACGCATGTGTAAATTGAATACTAAAATATAACAACTACTGATGTAAATGGATAGGCCGGGAAAAAAGAAGGTGTTTTTGAAAAAGAAAGAATAACCAATATGTTTTATGAACTAAAATAAACTGTAGATTTTTATTATTAAACTTATACTATTGAATATGGATCACAATTTTAACATAAAACTTAACTATAAGAGGTTCTGCTATAATGTACTACCGAATTCCAAATGCCTAACTAGGCGATTTGCTCGTGTCAACCGACGGGCCCAGGACACCCGACACCAATGGTTTCGACATAACCACGATGACACTTGCAATCGTATATTAACAATAATACCAATATAATGCTACAAAGAGCATTCCAAACTATTATGAAATATGCTACACTGCATCCCTCCCCACATAAGATTGAACAGTCCCTGTCAAAATAAATAATTACAATTTTCTTAAATTACGGGGGCACGGATTACAATACCGCCATTCCGTGCTTATTATCTTATATCTAATTATATTACTTACTATAATTAAACCTAAGGGGTACATAATATTAAATACATTTTTGGGTATCTTAATTTCTAACTAAATTGACGATTCCGCGACTACGTCTCGGGGTTGGTACACAACAGGTTTACGCTTTTTGTACTTGGCAAAACAGTGTAAAGTAATACATAGAGTGAGTAATATAGTAGAAAGAGTTACATTTGTTAACGTGAGAATAGAATGGTTTATTTGTATCGATTTAAAATTCTGTAAATGATTGGCTTCACTTTCGATTTCTTTCAACGATTTAGAATGTTTTTCGATTTCTATGAGATATTTATCATTCAGAGGATCGGGAAATTTGTAAGTCTTTAAAATATCTTGTTCGTCCAAGGATTGAGTGTTATTTTTAATATAACTAACTCCTATCGGTAGGTACAGATCTTGACTTGCATTTTTAGTTATGGTTTGAGAAGGTATGAGAATGATTCGATTTGCATACAAATTACATGTTTGATTAAGTGTTACCTGTCCTGTGCCATCTAATCTTATAATACGGGGTTCATCATTATTACATTTTATGGTTACGCTTTCATTTTTGGCCAAATACAACCAAGTGTTAGTTTTGGACAAACGATTGAACATAGCGGATTTTATGGTTATATAGTGGATATTACAAAGAATTGGTATAATTAGTCGTCCTATTAAGGATTGAAGACTGCAAAGGGTATTAGTAGCTGTATACAATAACTGATTATCAGGGCAACAAAATGAAGAGTCTAGGACTTTACAATTTTCGAGTTGGGTTCCCGTTAACTGTATAAAATATTCATGATTTTTGCTAAGAGCTATTACCGAGACAGAGGGAGTTATTAAAGAGTATATACCATCTTGTTCGTGCATAGGAAGTGGAATAACTTTTAAAGTTGAAAAATCATTATAGTCGATTAAAGGGATACATTGGATGAAAATAAACGTGTCGTCTACCATGACTACTGAGATGGTAGAAATATGAATTAATTTGCTTATAGAGAACTCCTCTAGTCGGAACGGTAAATTTGAACCAATAGGTAGTCGGATTTGAATTTCTCGGAATTGTGTTAAATATTTTCTATGCGATAAAAGAGTTGGATGAATGTGTCCATTTATGGCGGGGTTTAATAGTTGCAACAATCTCTGAACTTAGAATACGATTCGCGTAAACTGTAGATTGATGACGGCAACTTGTTCTACCAGCATTTCACGTGCATCGATTTCTGATAGTCTTGCTGAGTCTTTCTCGGGAGTCTTTTACAATTGGATTCCGTACCACGGCGCTCCTTGTTTAAGGAAGATAGAGTAACATCCAAGTCACCAAACGAAGCACGTACAATTCGAGTTTGAGTCTCGAGGAGATGTAATGTTTCGCTAGTAGAACGACTGAGTTCCGCAGACTTAGTGTACAAGAATTCTGCATCTTCATCTGAGCAAGTCCCAAACAATACTTTAGAGACACGACCTACGTCATTTATGAGTCCACGTATTTGCCTTGCCAAAATTCTCTTTGAACCGACAGCATTGAATATCTCTTTTATAACTTGATCGATTTGTTTCTGAATGGTTATGACGTTTAGTCCTCATCTAGTCTCAGCTTGCGTGTAAAGTTCACGTTGGGTTTTGACGAAGATACATCTACTAGTGCAGTAGAGTATAGGCATAATGGAATAAAAGCAAAGAGAGGACGAAGAGGTCACAGGTCTACAGGAATTATTATAAATAAAAGTGATAAAATTGAATAAAATAGCTTTACAACAGCTTTTGTAGGTAGTATATGCGTTTAACTGTGTTCTTTTGTTTCTTTATCTGATCTTGGCAATTCTGTAGATGATAATAGTTTAACTAAACATACATACTTAAAAACATCGTACGAAGGCTTGTAAATGGTGACATACTTTATACAGGGTGATTCATTTTGGGTAAGACACTCATTTTCTCGGAGCATATTGTAGTGTAGCATATTTCATAATAGTTTGGAATGCTCTATGTAGCATTGTATTGGTATTAGTATTAATATGCGATTGCAAGTGTCATCGTGGTTATATCGAAACCTATGGTGTCGGGTGTCCTGGGCCCGTCGGTTGACACGAGCAAATCGCCTAGTTAGTCAGTCGAAATTCAGTGGTACATCATAACAAAACCTCATATAGTAACAGAAACTCTTTAAAGTTAAGTTATATTTTAAAAATGTAATCCGTAGTTAATAATATAAGTTTAATAATAAAAATCTACAGTTTAAATTAGTTCATAAAACATAATGGTTATTCTTTTTTTTGCAAAACACCTTCTTTTTATCCGGCCTATCCATTTACATCAATATTAATATTTTGAACAATATTTTTTTTCAAGAATTTTTGGTAAACATTGTATTACATTTTTCAATATTTTAAACATTGTTATCACCAATCCTTGTAAAAAGTCATAGCTAATGAACGGATATATGAAAATAAAAATTTAAACACTGACGTATTTTTAAATTTTTTGTCTACAAATGTATATAGTAAAAAATATATGTTATTATTTTAAAAACCAAAAATCTCCCACTTTGGACTATATGAATTAGTGATAAAAATGTTCAAATTATTAAAGAGTATAGTACAATCTGTACCTCAAAATATTGTTCAAAATATTAATATATTCCGAGAAAATGATTGTCTTACCAAAAAATGAATGACCCTGTATGTTACTATCAACTATAATAGCGTTACGAAGAAAACATAATTTAACTTTTTGTAAACTATCATTGTGTAATGATAATTACTTAATTGAGTAATGATAATATCATATATTCAATGATAATATTTTTAGTATATTATTATCTAAAATTATACTAATTAGTAAAACCAAATAGCTAGAATAGATTAGATAATTAAATACAAATTTATTTATTTAGTGAATATTATTTTTATTGGTAGACAGCTGGTATATAACATACATTATATAATTTATATGATAGGTTGTTACCTATATGTTATTTGTATTTATGTTATTTGGAATACATAGATAATAGAAAAATCTGAAGGATGAAACAATTATGATAAACAAAGATGAACATTTTACAATGTACCCATATTAGTAAGCATATGTATGTTCAGAATGTGACACTGATCTTGGATACTTCATCTTTATTGGTAAATTTAACTGCCGTTAGTCTCAATCTAAAAAGATTAAAATATTGTGTAAAAAAATCGTTTATTTATAATTAGCTTACACATGAATTTACAAGATGTTTCCATTTTAAATAAAATCTTAGGATTTACTAGTATCCATTGTTTTAATTTCGAAATAATTGACATTTTAAATATCTACAACTATAATGTATAAAATAATCGTTTATAAAAAAATTCAAATATAATAATTAAACATTTTCAGCTTTATTAAAAATCATTTAAAAACGGTTTGTATCTTTGTAAAGCACAATAACTTATATTATCATCCAGTCATTTGAAAAACGAATGATAAAATTGCATATTGAATTATTGTTTTATAACCTATGTGAGTTTTATTTAAGTCTCGAAAACTTACTATTCGGATCTCTTGGTGGTATTTCAATTGGTGGAGGTGGTGGTGGTCGTGGTGGTTGTGGTGGTCCTGAAACACAAAAAAAAAACTTAAATACTGGGTTTTCCGATTAAATTTTTAATTTTCAATAACTTTACCAGTAAAAACAATTTTAGTTGTTTAGCTAAAGCGTTTAAATTTGCTAGCTACAAATTATAATTTTTAAACAATTTTTTAACTAGACTTAAAATTTTATAAATAATATGCTTATGAACATGATAAACTTATTTTTACTATCAACAATGTAAGGCATTAGTAGCATTTTATACACATTTTCAGCTTAATTGAAAATAATTTAAAAACATCTTTGCAAAGCACAAAAAAGGATAAGCAAATTGGATTATACTATCATCAACCCACTTACAGTCATTTGAAAAACGAAAAATAAAAATGTATATTTAATTTCACTTTTGAAATTTATATAAATTATAGCAGTCTCGAAAACTTACGTGGGGGGGAAGCATCAGGATGAGCTGAAATATCGAAAAAAATTACTTAAATATTGTATTTATTCCAATGCAACATATAGCTTATTGTTTTTTGTTGACATTTTTTTAAAAACCAATGCTTGGTCAAATACTTAGGTATTAGAAATAAAGAATGTTCTCTAATTTTTTTGTATTATTGTGGTCTTGGTTATTAAAGTATTTTTAGTTTTTTTCTGACACTTTTTTTAAAATATTTTTTTATAGTATCTTCCGCCATCAAGTAAAAGTTTATACAAATCAGATTTTTATGTAAAATAATGTCAGCTCGCTGAAAAAAATATTCATTTTTTTTTCGCCTTACCGAAAGTCATTACAATTGTGTTTATTATATAAAAAGTTATAATTTTTGTATTGCCCGAAAATTGAAAATTATTATAATATTTTCGTCGGAAAGCTTAGAAAATTTTACATAATGTGTACATAGTTTCAAACCGGGATCTCCATAAAAACGCTTAGAAAACAAAATGAAATAAGGTATAAAAAAACCGTAAAATTCGTAAAAAAGTCGAAAAACGGTTAAAAACGACTACAGTATTCGAAATATTTGACATAATTTTGTTGGCCGAAGATACTGTAACCAGCCTACTCGCCTAGTTAGCTAAACTAGACTGAACGGTCGCCGATAGGATTAAATAAGCGCGTCTCGGCTCGAGAATGGGAAGCTAACCCGTGTCTACGCTTGAATAAAACCCAAAGTCCCCTTTAGGAATTTATATGTACCACGCGAGGGGCTAAACTGGCGGCCGTACCTTTAAACGACGTAACTCTTAAGTAAGCAACTATAACTATTTATTTATATACAGGGTGATCCAACTAACGTAAGACACTCATTTTATCGGAAAATATAAATATTTTGAGAATTTTTTTTTTTCTAAACTTTTAGGTACATATTTTACTACATTTTTCAATATTTAGAATATTTTTATCTTCAACCCTTATTTGTAAAACAAGTATCACATTTGGTTTTTTAAATGGGAACGTATGTTTTTAATTTCATAAATCTGTAGACAACATTTTTAAAAAAGTTTTAGCGTTTGAATTTCTAATTTTCATCAATCGGTTTTGTAGTTATTACGTTGTAAAGATTTGAAATTTTGATCCATATTTCTTTGGGATTTCAAAACAGGTAGCATATTAAATACTATTAAATAATATTATCGACCTCGCCCCGTCGTCCGTCGATAAAACCGATAATCAGATAATAGTAATACTCCTTACTTTTTTTTTTTATAATATATGGAGATGCGGTTCTTTACCTACTGTCAGAAACCGCGATACCATATACATGTCTGGTCAATTGTTCACATATCTTATCAGTAGACAACACTTACGACGAAATTTTTTCCAACCTTACCTACCCATATTATCACGGTATGATTATGATATATTATCAAGCCCAAAAAAAGTGCGTGCAACCGGCTGCCGGCAACGTGACTTGCATTGTGTATTCAGAACCCGGAAACGTCCTATACTCCTATGCCGTTTTTTTTGTTAATACATTTAACTATTTAAGTAGAGTCAATTGTGTTTATATATTCTCTAATTGTGACTACATTTTATGTTGCTCTACAATGTACGATGAAAACTAATAAACATAATGATTTCATAAGCAAAAACTTATTTCTACTAGTAATAGTAAACATTTTGTAAATATATTTTTGATATTTGACATATTATGGGAAGTAGGTTTATCAGTATCGAACACCGATTACACTATAGCGTAATAATAATAATAATAAAATATATTTCGTTTGTCAGATCTTTGTAGGACACCCTGTATATAATAAAGTATTCTATTTAAAATTGTAATTATTACTAAAAGTATATTCTACAAAAAAATGAATATTGATAAAAAAAATATTTACATTAGTTTAATAATAATTAAAAGAGCACAAGTGAACAACAGTTGAATTTTCAAATCAATACAACTACTTTATTTTATTTTATGTACATTTACTGACTTGATTAAATCATCAAATGAAAAAGTTTGATTTATTGTTAACATGTTATAACCTATACGCATTTACTTGTCAATCATTAATATTTTGAAGAAAATATTTGGTATAAAATGTATGGATGATAGTCAAACACCAAGTTTAATTAATTTTATACTCCATAATCAAATATCCGTTATGCATTAGAAATGCAAAATATGGGTTAGATTACAAAATTTTAAATTAAATAAAATCTGACATTAGATCTACCATAAATACAAATATTAACCAAATATGAATACATTTGCTTCATTGATAAAAAAAAATATTGCTACATTTTTTTTAAAGATGATTTCATTCATGTAAGAAACTAGAAAACAAAAGCTACTACATAACATAAAATCTAACTTTTTTCATTTGTTAAGCCACATTAAAAAAATGAATAGTCAACTATAATTATAGAGTGACTTGACTAAAAGAAACTAATATTTTTAACATTAAATGGTACTAATAAAAATGCTTATACAAGTTATTATTTGAGACAAATAATTATGATGTTAAAATTTAACATCCTTATTGCAATCTTGAACGTTACACATCTTGAAAATATAATTGTTTTCTTATATTTTATATTAATATTTTTTTTTTTTTATAGCTTTTAAATATTTATAATGAGTTCTTTTTGGGCCACATAAAAATAATCGGCGGGCTGTATGCAGCCCAGGGGCCGCTGGTTGAGTATGGTTGTGTTAAATGCTAATATTTTATTCTTCTAAGATTCCAAGTAGAAAGCAATATTTTCTTCATCTGAAAAAAATAATTTAATAATTATTAACTTATATCTCCTAATTTCTATAAAATGCCTAATCTAAAACAATATTATTTTTATTTTGTACATTTTTGGGTTATATCTACAAAAGACGACTTCAAAATGAAGACGTTGACACAACTGAAAATATACAAAGTAACAATTTACTAATAGTAATAGTGTAATATCTATTATTCACAATA
The DNA here is from genome assembly GCF_023614345.1 of Adelges cooleyi. NCBI lineage: Eukaryota > Metazoa > Arthropoda > Insecta > Hemiptera > Adelgidae > Adelges > Adelges cooleyi. The sequence continues at coordinate 852,154 of NW_026095751.1, forward strand.
TACAGTTTTTCAATACTAAAATATTGCACATCTAGACTCTAGTGCATATTGATATTCGAAACATACCTAACTAGTAACTGAATAATCATAAATGACATATTGATATGTAGCTTGATAAACCAATACTGACTATTGTAATCAGTGACAAATTGTACATTAAGGTTTCAACACATCATTATCTTTCCAGTAATCTTCTTAAAAAATGTCCTGCTAAAAAATACAAATTAAAATTTTATAAATTAAAATTTTAGTATTTAATATATTGTACTTACAGCTTTCCTGCGGTTAGTCATCAACATTTATTCCAGTTAAACTATAATTAACAACTGTTAATTGGCCATATAATAATAATATATTACGTATAGTATTAAATAAATCAGTAGGTATATTGTATAACTTGGTTGTTATGTTGAGTTTTTCAAGTCTTAAATACAAATTTCACTATTACTAATGAGAACTAATTATATTTATGAAATCATTACATTCATTATAGTTTCAAAATAAATTGTAAAATGTATGTCACTAACCACAATTAGACATTTTAAAACACAATACTAGTTTCTTCTTTATATATAAAAAAAACTGTTCACAAATCACGAGTACACGTTGTTTGTCGTTTGACAATTTAAGTTTTACTCATACCATAGTATAATGATACTGTGATAATAATATTAACGCTATATTATAATCATACCGTAAAAGTGGTTTAAGGCAAAATCGTCCACATCGCAGTCTACTGATAATACATGTGAACGGATGACGGTTATGTAAGGTATATTTGTTTCCAAACAGGTAGATTAAGAATCGATTGTCCATATAATAATAAAAAAAAATTAGAGCCAGAGTTATTTATGTCTCATTATCGGTGACAGTATTATCGATGGGGTCCAATATTATCATTATTTACTGGCAAATAAAAGTGCTACTGCTGAAAAACCGAACAAATATTGATTTTAATTTCAAATCTTTACTAAGTCACAGAAAACGAACAGATAGTTGAAAATTGAAAATTCAAACGCTAACAATTTTTAAAAAAAATTGTCTACATACTTATGGAATTAAAAACATATGTTTCCATTTGAAAAAACGAGTTTCGTAGTTTTATAACGTATAAGGGTTGAAAATAAAAAAATTCTAAATATTAAAAAATGTAGTAAAATATGTACCTAAAAGTTTAGAAAAAAAAAAATTCTCAAAATATTCATATTTTCCGAGAAAATGAGTGTCTTACGTTAGTTGGATCACCCTGTATATATATATATATTTTATACCTTCTGGAGCTGATACGCTCGACATCATTATGAATAATACGGTGGCTACAATACAAATTATACTTTTAAAATGCATTTTATTGAAGTAGCTACTATCATTAAACACCAAGAATGTAGAATACTAAACTAGTGCAACAGTACGTTTACTGCTTACTGGTTATGAAGAGTTATGTTTGTCTTATTTTATAGGCGAAGGTAGTGTACATATTTAAATGGTTTTTGTGTTGTTATTGTGTATGCTCATTGTTTGTTGAATACGTTTAGCAGAATGATGTTTTTTTATTGTTTTAGCATCTTATTGATTTAAGTTTTGCATCGAATAACATGAGTAATAATACATTTTCCTTACCCTCTTCTCCCCATCACAGGTGATGACATTTTTTTGTAAGTTTAAGACCTTATAGTTGAAAATATTGTGCGCGTGTATTGTTCAAATAATAACATGTTTTAATATTTAACTAATAAAATTGTAGGATACTCATGTACAATTACATAGGTTTGAATAAAAGTATAAAATATGTAAAATGCGATTACAATTATTAGGGTCGTTTTGTATGTATAGATAAAATTACTTTCAAAGAAACACACTTGAGCTAATAAGCGATTAGGGTTGATCGTCTGTCTATAATTTTTTACAATATTGTCTTGAACGGTCCCCACATTGTGATTGTGATTTGTATCAATAATCATAAATCAATCAACAAATAGGAAATATATAAAAATCCTTTATTTTTTTATAATGTGGTAATTTTTGTAAATATTATGTACTTTATTTTGTTTTGTATTTTTATTATTATGGTATTTTTTTTAAACTAGGTCAATTGAAATAAAACATTTTAAAACATATTTTTTCTTGTAGTTCGCATGCAGAGCTTTTGTAGGTAGTATTTGCGTTTAACGGTGTTTTTTGGATTCGTTATTTGTTTTAGTAAATTTTAATTTTTGTTCATCAAAATAAACACAATAATTATTATTGTGTTTGAAACTATAGTGTTTTTTCCAATAACAATATGATATTCCGAATAAAGCATTTTGTTACTTTATCATATAAATTACATTATGTGTACCTATCTACCAATAAAATAATGTTCACCGAATAAGAAAACGTCTTGTATTTTATTATCTAGTTTATTCCAACTATTTGTTTTTACTGCTGCTTTGAATTTTTACAATAACATTTTTAATGTAGAAATATACCTACCTAAAAATCCATTAAAAAATAATTCAATGTATTAAAACAACTGTGCACTTAGCCCTTGAACAATACGCCTCTTTAGTGAAATCGGTAAACTTATGAAGTATTATTTTATGTTAGTCTGTAAGCATATGAAAAAATCTAAAAAATACAATTCGATAAATCCGTACAATGTTTTGCCATTTTATCGACTTGCCTACAATTACAAAATAAATGGGACAAAAAAAAACAACTTTTCAAGATTTTAGGTGTTTTTGTTAAAATATACGCAATTTGCGAAATTACAGCTTTCCGGCAATTATAAAATAAACTGTAGTGCCGAATTTGTTTTCCGTTTAATATGTTATGAACACATATGAGTTCTACCAAATACCACGGGCATACCAAATAAATATTCTTAATAAATTTCAACTCGATCCGGCTTTTTTTCTCGAAATTATAGCCAGTAAAAGTTCTAACTTAAAAACTCATACGGTTTTATTTTTGTTTTTTCAAATTTCGACTGTGAAGAAGTAAACTTTTTCAACTTTTATCCTCCTCCCCCCCCCTCAAAGTACCAACAAGATGAAATTTGTGATTTATAGAGTTGCTACTCGAAAGAATTGATCCAGTATTAAAAAAGTTACAGTGTATACAAATAAAAAAAAAAACACATTTGAGTAAAACCAATACCTTCGCTGCTCTGCATTGAAGCTAAAAGGTATCTAACTCTTCTAGGGGAAATTAGTTAGTTAGTTATAATGATATACCTGTGTCTTATTATTATGCTAAGAACAACCAACAAGTTTGAAACGATAAAGTCGTTTTTTCAAAAATCATAATTGTAAGTTGGATAAATACCAATTTTGAATTCATATTTTAGATCATATTTATCTAATTCTCGATTTATTTTTGAACAATTTATGACATATCTTTGTGGCTGAAGAATTACCATCGCTTTGGCTTTTATCATTTGTTGGTCTCACTCATCATATTATATCACCATTTTTTCCTTTATTTATGTATACAGTAAAAAAAATTCTGATTCTGTTTAACTGGATTACTCGTGTAACAACATTTTCATACACCGTATAGCAACATAAACATGTACGAGTACATACAGTCATGGTTTATTTACATTGGTAAATAAAATATTTTAGCTAGATATTTAAAAAAAAAAAATATGATTAAAAAACATTTGTGCAGGTGCGTACCAGAGTGATATAAGCCTGCAGTGTATCAACGCAGGGTCGCTGGTTCGAATCTCGGCCACTTGCGGTTTGTTCATCTAGGTGGGCAACTGTCTGGGGGAAGAAATGGCCACCTGAACCTCCCTTTAATGGCGAACTTGTTTGGTAACGTTAGGTCGGTAGGCAGTTATAAGCCCAAAAATGCCAAATCAAAACGGTCTAAGACCTGATCGGTGGGAATAACGGACGTTAAACGTAAAAGAGGGATTTAAAACATTTATATTGAATATTATGATGTATCTCAATCATTAGACCGTATACCAACATAAATATGTATTGCAAACCTTCTTTCCCACATTTTTGCCCTTTACATTGGTAAACAAAAAAAATTAGCCACAGATTTTTAAGAAAATTAAATATGATTAAAAATTGAATATAATCAATATTATGATGTTTTCTATATCAAGTTATATCTATATTCCTATACCTAATTATTATCATGCATAACTCACAAGTTCAAAATAAGTAGTTTATATTTAGTATACAATTTACATATGTCTGGAAATAATCATCTAGATATCATCCTTTTATATATATCAAATTCTCGAGTCACGATGCTTGTTAGCGATGAACTCCGAAACTACTTACTGATCTTGATGACATTTATACACTGTGTGTAGTTTGGTCCAATTTGAGATATTGGATAGATTAGATAGGAATCTTTTAAATCAATAGACACTATTGTTGTAGTAAACGAAACCGTACATTTTCCAACTAAATTTTTAAATTCTCTGGATATACCAGGAATGCCACCATCACACACTCTTCGGTTAAAAATTAGTTCACCGATTATTCTTCTGCGTGATTTAAATCCACCTAGATTATGCACGGTATACGTATGGTCATTAAAAATATCACCGGAAATGTTCTTGAAGCAAAGGAGAAATTGGCCTGTTGCCATGAATTCGAATGATATCGTCGGAATCTCCAATACCACTCAAAAGACTTTAATTTCCTATTGGTTTGGCTTTCGCGATGACCATAAATAAGTTTCAGGGAAAAACAATGTCCATTTGCGGCTTGGACTTTAAAAAACTATATGTTGCATGCTCTCGTATGGGGAAACCATCGAATCTGTTTCAAAAGACAGATTAACTAAAAATGTTGTGCACTGATTAGCGCTAAATTAAGTGGGAATAACGGACGTTAAACGTAAAAGAGGGATTTAAAACATTTATATTGAATATTATGATGTATCTCAATCATTAGACCGTATACCAACATAAATATGTATTGCAAACCTTTTTTCCCACATTTTTGCCCTTTACATTGGTAAACAAAAAAAATTAGCCACAGATTTTTAAGAAAATTAAATATGATTATAAATTGAATATAATCAATATTATGATGTTTTCTATATCAAGTTATATCTATATTCCTATACCTAATTATTATCATGCATAACTCACAAGTTCAAAATAAGTAGTTTATATTTAGTATACAATTTACATATGTCTGGAAATAATCATCTAGATATCATCCTTTTATATATATCAAATTCTCGAGTCACGATGCTTGTTAGCGATGAACTCCGAAACTACTTACTGATCTTGATGACATTTTTACACTGTGTGTAGTTTGGTCCAACTTGAGATATTGGATAGATTAGATAGGAATCTTTTAAATCAATAGACACTATTGTTGTAGTAAACGAAACCGTACATTTTCCAACTAAATTTTTAAATTCTCTGGATATACCAGGAATGCCACCATCACACACTCTTCGGTTAAAAATTAGTTCACCGATTATTCTTCTGCGTGATTTAAATCCACCTAGATTATGCACGGTATACGTATGGTCATTAAAAATATCACCGGAAATGTTCTTGAAGCAAAGGAGAAATTGGCCTGTTGCCATGAATTCGAATGATATCGTCGGAATCTCCAATACCACTCAAAAGACTTTAATTTCCTATTGGTTTGGCTTTCGCGATGACCATAAATAAGTTTCAGGGAAAAACAATGTCCATTTGCGGCTTGGACTTTAAAAAACTATATGTTGCATGCTCTCGTATGGGGAAACCATCGAATCTGTTTCAAAAGACAGATTAACTAAAAATGTTGTGCACTGATTAGCGCTAAATTAAGTGGGAATAACGGACGTTAAACGTAAAAGAGGGATTTAAAACATTTATATTGAATATTATGATGTATCTCAATCATTAGACCGTATACCAACATAAATATGTATTGCAAACCTTTTTTCCCACATTTTTGCCCTTTACATTGGTAAACAAAAAAAATTAGCCACAGATTTTTAAGAAAATTAAATATGATTATAAATTGAATATAATCAATATTATGATGTTTTCTATATCAAGTTATATCTATATTCCTATACCTAATTATTATCATGCATAACTCACAAGTTCAAAATAAGTAGTTTATATTTAGTATACAATTTACATATGTCTGGAAATAATCATCTAGATATCATCCTTTTATATATATCAAATTCTCGAGTCACGATGCTTGTTAGCGATGAACTCCGAAACTACTTACTGATCTTGATGACATTTTTACACTGTGTGTAGTTTGGTCCAACTTGAGATATTGGATAGATTAGATAGGAATCTTTTAAATCAATAGACACTATTGTTGTAGTAAACGAAACCGTACATTTTCCAACTAAATTTTTAAATTCTCTGGATATACCAGGAATGCCACCATCACACACTCTTCGGTTAAAAATTAGTTCACCGATTATTCTTCTGCGTGATTTAAATCCACCTAGATTATGCACGGTATACGTATGGTCATTAAAAAGATCACCGGAAATGTTCTTGAAGCAAAGGAGAAATTGGCCTGTTGCCATGAATTCCAATGATATCGCCGGAATCTCCAATACCACTCAAAAGACTTTAATTTCCTATTGGTTTGGCTTTCGCGATGACCATAAATAAGTTTCAGGGAAAAACATTGTCCATTTGCGGCTTGGACTTTAAAAATCCATAAAAATCTATGCAACTATATGTTGCATGCTCTCGTATGGGGAAACCATCGAATCTGTTTCAAAAGACAGATTAACCAAAAATGTTGTGCACTGATTAGCGCTAAATTAAATCTTACTAATATAAACTAATAATTTGTATAATTTGTGAGAACTATGTTTCAATTGTATTTCTTAACCCATGCCTAGCCGGGTACATATTTATATATACACTAGCTGCCCGTGTAAGCAAATAGTAACATTAATATATTATATTAATGTTACTATTTGCTTATTATCCCCGGTAGCATAGATTGGAAATATTTTTTTAAAAAACATTTAAAAATTACGATTTTATTTCTTGTTAAAGTTTTGAATAGGAATATTTTTTAAACTATTTTGGCGTTTTTCTCAAAATTTGCCAAAATGAGATCACATATCATATTGTTGTTTTTAAACATAATAACAAAATAATCTGTTCAACTGGGTTACTCGTGTAAGAACTTGATTATACACCGTATAGCAACACAAATATGTACTACAAACGCATTTTTCCATAAATTAAAAGTACATTGGTTAGTAAAAAACTTCAGTTACAGGTTTTTAGGAAAACTGAATATGATTAAAAAATATTTATATTCAATATTATGGTGTTTTCGATGTCAAGTTATATCATTAGTTTCAACTAAAAAATTGTAGCTTTTATGTAAGCGGAACGAAAAATGGTTAATTGTATACCCATAAAGACTAAAACGCTAAGTCAATTTCTGGAATTTACTTTTTTTAATAAATCTAACTAGTTTTCAAATAGATTAATCAAAAACTTTGATTCTTGCATTTTAATTTTAAAAATATTTCTGGCTCTAGACGGCTTTTAGACTCTTTTTTTATTGGAGGGTGTTGCATAACCACCAGTAGAGCCTACACATCAGCCTACAATTTCTTAGCTACATATCTTTATGTCTTTATGTACCATATTATTTTGTCCAAGATTGATTTTAATATTTAATTACTTTTATAGTAATACTATAATAACGGTGAAATTGTCGATTTTATTGTGCCCCTTCCCTATTAATTGCCAACTCCACTATACTGATATTTTGAATTATTTTGGCTAGTCTAGCGTGTAATACTAGTATAATTATCATATTATGTATTATTTTATTATACATTGGTATACAATGCTACTGTGTAATTCTAAGCTGGTAATTATTGTGCATATAGCTACAAAACAAATAATTAAAATAATCTACATCATTGTTAAACCAATACCTATCTTTTACGCTCCGCATCAAAGCTGAAAACCGACTTATATGCTTTTATAATTAAGACAATCATATTTACAAAAATTACCACATTTTTACCACTTCTTTAAGTTTGTTTTTATACTAAACAAATTTTTAGCTTCGATGCAGAGCAGAGATGCTATTAGTTTTATCATGATGTGGGCTATTTTTTTTGTCTGTATACACTGTAACCTTTTTAATACTGGACCAATTCCTTCTAGTGTAAAAAGTATTGTATTTAGTGCAAAAAAAACGAATTATGAAAACAACTGGTTTTTGCTACAGAACAATACAAATTTGAAATCTTAGTTACCAACAGACATTAATCATTTGCTTACATTACAACAGCCGTTGTAAAATGGTAGAATACATAATATTTCGATTAAGGTCTAATAAGCTCTAAGTAGTAGCTTTATGTAGCTAAATTTATTCAGGGGAAACAATATTAATATTATGTAGGTAATAATTTTAAGCTATATAAAAATAATTGTAAAAATATAAACTCTAAAAATTAAACAATGTTCGTTGTGGTAAATTTTAAAGATTTTTCATTTTTTTTACATTGCTACTGTAATTTTAGAAAAATGGTTTAATTACCTAAATACACAAACGACAAAACTAAACAAGTTGAATCTTTATGAAATCAACAGATATATGTTTACATTGCAGCAGTTGTTGTGAAATAGTCAAATATCTAATATATATTATTTACTTTAGAATAGGTATAATTTTCGATTTTAATAAAATATAAATATTATAAACAAAATTTTAAATCATGTGTTCTTCGTAGCGCTATTGTGGTTTATTTTAATACGTAGGGTTTACCACCATTACTAAGCCTTCGTATGGTGTTTTTAAGTATACATGTTTTGCCAAACTGTCTACTTCATTGTCAAGAACAAATAAAGAAACAAAAAAAAAACCACGGTTAAACGCATATACTACCTACCAAAGCTACGTATGTGAGCTACTAGAAAAAAATATGTTTTAAAATGTTTTATTACAATTGACCTAATTTTAAAGAAATACCATATAATATCGTGATGATTTTATCTGTAAAATTCCTTCTCATATTTATTTCATTTTAAATTTGTATAAAACCCTAATTCGAAATTCCAAGTTAGTAGTTATCTTGGACACAGATACAAAACAAATAAATAAAATAAAGTACACGTTGGGAAAATATTACTTTTGTAAAACCGTTATAACATAATTTCCAAGCATAACCCAAATAATACAACAAAACCGAATACGTTTTAAAAAACAACTTGTTTTTAATAAATAATATTCGAACACCGTATAAATATGGTTTTTAATTTGTAGATTTTGACCGTACGCACTTTATAGCAACATATAATCAAATCTTATTGTTTGGTTTAGAGTAAAATGTTCAATTGTTTATTTTTTGTTAATATATTTTGTTATGATACATAGGCCATAGCTATTTAAAAAAATGGTTTACGATTTTCGAAAATCTTGTTATTGTAATATAGGATTGCAGCACATGTTCTTTTATTATTTATTTTCAGACTTAAATACTACTAATATACTACACATAAAAAAGTGACCAAATTAAAAAATAATCTACTCTTTCTAGGAATGGTGAAATAATAAATAATTTACCTCTAGTAAAAACGACCATAGTAATCAAAATAGTTGAGAGTTGTTTGTAAAATTAAAATATTTTCCTTACTTTTTTACTCTTTTGTAAATGTTTAGATCTTTTTTTGTTTTTCCAAACGTTTATATGGATAAGATCCAATCCTAAGATCCTATACACTACCAGATCACCAAGAAAACACAATTGGTGGGCATGTTTTTGTATAAAACGTTATTACAAATTATTAAAATTGGTGAAAGAAAAAGATGAAAAAATATTTGATTACTAATTTCTAATTTTTTTTTTTATTCAATACTATTTTAACAACTTATTATATCAACTTAACCTAAACAAACCTATAATATACTTCAAATTATTTAGACAATTAAAAAACGTAACACATAATATTAATTGTAAGATGTACATAGTATTAAAATTACAAAGAAAAACAAAATATGACAACGATTAAAACGATTTTACACATTTACCTAATATTATCGGTTGGGTAGAATTAATTTGCCATTTTCCAATAACCACTTGTCAGCCAATGAACTTTTATTACTGACTAAAAAATAAAACATATAAAGGTGGTAAATTTTTAAATTTATATCATTTTTGGATTCTGCGTTCCCAAAATTATATAAATCGATAGGAAACACAATAAGTTGTACAAAACTAAAAAACAACATCCTAATGGCTCGTTTAACCATTCCTAACATGAAAATTAGGGGTGAATAGAAAAACTGGTTACATTTTTTAAATCAACGACCCTAAATCATTACAGCCAATATGCAAATAATTTTTTTTTTTAAATTTAAAATATCTCCCCCCCTTAAAACCCCTAAATAAGGACTGAATTCAAAAGCTGATATAAATTTTGACCCTAAAAACATTATGTACCATCTTATTATACCGTCTTTCTGACGACATAGTTGATTCTATTTAGCGTTCATCTGTCGAAAGTCGATAGACCTTAGGATAATCCCGAAAAAGTTAAGTATTTAGTAATTTCATAATGTTGTAAAACTACATAAACAACATTTTTTAAAAAAACTACAAAATTGCAATTCGCTTTAGAAATATTGAGTGTTCTACGGTAATTTGATCACCTTGTACATCTTAATATGGCGTTACGCCGTTTAGTTGCTACGAAAAATGATTGATTCCACCTGTAAGCGTAAAGCGGTTTTTTTGTGACCCAAAAAAATATGTCATTTTGTTTTTCTGTTGCTTACTCGCATAGCTATTGAGGTTACATACGTTGTACGATAATATTAAAAATTTTAATTAAACAATTTTTTTACTGAAGTTTCCATATTTTCCAATATCTTAATAAAATTAATTTAATTTGTCTTCGTTCTTTAATTTATCGCGGTTAAGAAAATACTACTGTTATATATTTTACGTACAATCAAATTAAATGTAGCATTAAGTAATAATTAAAAATGTTTAAATAAGGGCAAATAAATAGAATAATATTGTATCTTAATGTACAAAATAGTTTTTCATACTATGTATTGGAACGATAGGGTATGACGGTCAAGCATGAAAATAGTTAAAAATATTTGTATAGGTGCCTGAACGGCAAAACAAAATACGTTAGAAAAATACACTTGTTTTCGATAATAACATGTTTTTAAGAAATCTTAAACAATTTTTTGTATTGAACAGTTGTAGCCTAGATGTATAGTTAAACAAATAACAACGTTGAGAAACAACTGAATATTTTACTTTGAAACGTATAAACCTTTTAAATTAAATATTAAGCCAACATGAAAAAACCAAAATATGTTTTAATGTTACTCGCCTTAAATATAAAAAAAAACAGAAGAGTTGTTCGGGACACGGGGGGGGGGCGGAGTGTGGAAAAAATTAGTATTTTTTAACAGTGTAAATTCTAAAAAAATATTTGAGAGTTAACGTATACATCACTATCACTAACTTTTTTAATTGAGAATAATGCACTATACATTTTGACTGGTCGAAGACCAGTTTTGGATAACTTCTTTTAAAGTTTAGGAATTAAATTTTAATTTTAGGAAATTTTAGGATGGGAGGGAAAATGTTTACAGATAAAAAAAATACTACACTCCACTTTACCTCTTGCCCTAAAATGGAATCTTCAATAACTTCGACCAGTCGAAATGTGTTAGTACAAAATTCTCAATTTAAAAAGTTAATGAAATGTATGCGTTGCAATTTAAGCTTTAAAAGTTGCTATCAAAATAAAAATAAGTCAGGAGACCCCATCCCAACTTTTTTTTGTTGACATTTTTATGTCTTAGCTCTGACACATACCCGAAAAAAGTGTTACCAAAAAAGCGTAACGAAAAAAGCGTTAAGACACTAAGATTGGGTTAGGGGTGGGGTGGGAATAGAAATAGGGGTGGAGTGGGAATAGGGATGGGGATTGGAATTAATTCTGACAAAAAAAACTATTATTGTTTAACATACATTTTTTTAAGCATCTTGAATAAACAAAAAATAAAAACAAAATCTATTTATCAGACACTACATTATTGTTATCTGATATAAAATGAAATAGGAATACAAATGTATACTGAAAGTGATAAAAACACTATCAAATAAACGCGTTCAATGGGAATCAGTAGGTGGTAAAAATATTAAACATCGATAAAAGCACATTGTCGAGGCGATGACGTAGTTAAACAACTTAGACTATTACTTTTAGTATTAGAGGGAATATAGTTAGGGTTGATTGTCTGTCTAAAGCGTTTATTTGAAAACAGCGTTAACACAAAGTATATAATAAACTGCTATAATTAGTTTATTATACTATGTATTGTGTAAATAATACAACATGAATGTATATTTTATAACACAATTTTTTTGTAATAGCTGATAACACTGTTAAGTTTAATAATTCTATTATTTTATCGCTTGTCACGTTTATGTTAAATAATACTTTTGTACATTAATTTATGTAACCCTATTTGAAATTGATTTTATCATTTTAAAAATAAGTTTGCTTGATGGTCTGTTTACACCTGGCACCCCAAACCAATATGCTACCACCTTAATGTGCTAACTTTTTATTGGTTAAATTATTAAATACTCTATTCTGTATTGTAGCCCCTGTGCAATACTCAAAATTCTAAAATAACTTAAATATATAAGGCTAAATTATCATACCCTCCAGTTATATTATACAAAAGATAATGATTTTTTATTTTTTACATTAATTTTAATAATATATTAAATATATTATTATTGGATGTCTTATATTCTAGTTGATACATTTTATCGTCATTATTTTATATCACATAATGTGCGTTCAAAAGCATATGTTTTCTTAAAAAGCAAGATTGCTCATTTTATGGTTCAAAAGCACTTCTATTACGTATTTTAATTGTGTAAAATAAAAGCGTATTTACTTGAATACAAATTTTTTAATAAAATATATTCGGATATGTATTGTATTGTAAACGTTAACTTCAATTATGTGGCTATTGCTTAAAATGTATATTTAAAGTGGTTTTTTTTCAGCCTTCAAGATACCCTTGATCTATTATGATATTGTGTTATTGGTAAAATGTTAAAAAAATATGCTTAATTATAAAATTTAATTAATTCGTATGCAAGTAATAATTCAATATATTCATATTTGTGTAAATTTTTTTTCTCCAGAAAAGTCTTTTATTCCTTTAAATCCAAACAAATCCAAAATAAAGTTCACATCAGCTGCTCAACTTTCAACAGTTTTAATTTTTAAATTATCATTAATAGCCGTAGCATCAAAGGCTGTTGGATGAATTTTAGCTCACAAATTATTATATTCATAAAACTTATTCGACTTATTTTATGAAATGAAAAGGGAATGATTTTTGAAGGAAAATCCAATTACCATGTTAGTTTTTAAAAATATTGTTTAGGGATTATTTCATTATGGCGTTATACTCTAGTATTGTATCAATAATCAATAATCATAAATCAGTAATTATTATCATCAGTATCATAAAACAAATAGGAAACATAAAAAAAATCTTTATTTTTTTATATTTTTCCTTAATGGTGAATTTATAAAATATTATATTAATAAAGTTAGTGAGTATTATTTTTACAGACAAATTCAACACGATATGTTATTCCTTTTAAATTAGGTTAATTGTAATACCTATATATTATTAAAACATATTTTTTGTTAAAGATGGGGATTGGAATTAATTCTGACAAAAAAACTATTATTGTTTAACATACATTTTTTTAAGTATCTTGAATAAACAAAAAATAAAAACAAAATCTATTTATCAGACACTACATTATTGTTATCTGATATAAAATGAAATAGGAATACAAATGTATACTGAAAGTGATAAAAACACTATCAAATAAACGCGTTCAATGCGAATCAGTAGGTGGTAAAAATATTAAACATCGATAAAAGCACATTGTCAAGGCGATGACGTAGTTAAACAACTTAGACTATTACTTTTAGTATTAGGGGGAATATAGTTTGGGTTGATTATCTGTCTAAAGCGTTTATTTGAAAACAGCGTTAATACAAAGTATATAATAAACTGCTATAATTAGTTTATTATACTATGTATTGTGTAAATAATACAACATGAATGTATATTTTATAACACAATTTTTTTGTAATAGCTGATAACACTGTTAAGTTTAATAATTCTATTATTTTATCGCTTGTCACGTTTATGTTAAATAAAACTTTTGTACATTAATTTATGTAACCCTATTTGAAATTGATTTTATCATTTTAAAAATAAGTTTGCTTGATGGTCTGTTTACACCTGGCACCCCAAACCAATATGCTACCACCTTAATGTGCTAACTTTTTATTGGTTAAATTATTAAATACTCTATTCTGTATTGTAGCCCCTGTGCAATACTCAAAATTCTAAAATAACTTAAATATATAAGGCTAAATTATCATACCCTCCAGTTATATTATACAAAAGATAATGATTTTTATTTTGTACATTAATTTTAATAATATATTAAATATATTATTATTGGATGTCTTATATTCTAGTTGATACATTTTATCGTCATTATCTTTTATCACATAATGTGCGTTCAAAAGCATATGTTTTCTTAAAAAGCAAGATTGCTCATTTTATGTTAAAACTTGAGCTGTATAATACCAACATGTATTGTCATTGTTTACATTGCAACAGTCATTGTGAAAATGATAGTACTTAAACAACACGAATATCAATTTACTAAAAATTTAAAATTAAATTAAATTATAATATGTTAATTAATAGAAAAATGGGCCCTGTATGCAGGGTGGATACAGGGGAAGTCTATGGGTCCAAAAGCACTTCTTTTACGTATTTTAATTGTGTAAAATAAAAGCGTATTTACTTGAATACAAATTTTTTAATTAAATATATTCGGATATGTATTGTTTTTTCAACGTAAACTTCAACTATGTGGCTATTGCTTAAAATGTATATTTAAAGTGATTTTTTTTCTAGCCTTGATCTATTATGATATTGTGTTATTGGTAAAATATAAAAAAAATATACTTAATTATAAAATTTAATTAATTCGTATGCAAGTATTAATTCAATATATATTTATATTTGTGTTAATTTTTTTCTCCAGAAAAGTCTTATATTCCATTAAATCCAAACAAATTCAAAAGAAGGTTCAAATCAGCTGCGCAACTTGCAACAGCTTTTATTTCAAAATTATTATTAATAGTCGTAGCATCAAAGGCTGTTGGATGAATTTTGGCTCACAAATTATTATATTCATAAAACTTATTAATTTTCTTGACTTTTTTATGAAAAGAACAGAGTATGATTTTTGGATGAAAATCTAAATATCATATTAGGTTTTCAAAATATTGCATAGAAACTATGCTATTACGGTCATATGAAAGTCATATTTTTTCAACATAAAATATCAATTCAAGAAATATTTGTTTAGTTTATAATCAAACTTGAAAAAGTTTTTTATGAGATAATTTTTGTAAATATTATGGGATTATGAGTATGATTTTTACAGACAAATTCAACACGATATGTTATTCCTTTTAAATTAGGTTAATTGTAATACCTATATATTATTAAAACATATTTTTTCTTGTAGCTAACATACAAAGCAATTGTAGGTTGTATATGCGTTTTATTATGTTTTTTTTGTTTCGTTATTTGTTCTTGAACTGAGCAGAAGTATTAATACTTTAAAAAAAACATACATATAAAAAAATATCTTAATATACATAGGCATAATGTAAATAATGTCAACTTCCATGTTAGTATAAACCACAAAAATGTTGGAGGAAAATCGAAATATCGTATTACGTTTTAAAAGTATTGCATAGAAACTATGTTATTGCGGTATTCATAAAATTGAGTAGTCATTTTTGTAAGAATTATGGTATGAATCATAAAAACACATTATTCGGTTTTATATAAAAGGTATATGATTAGCTTTACGATGATGTACTTCATATTATTTATTTGTTTTGTATCTCTAACAACTAGCAATTTAGAATTTCTAACTAGGATTTTATACCAATTTAAAATTAAATAAATATAAGAAGGAATTTCACAGCCAGACTTAACACGATATTATGGTATTTCTGTAAAATGAAGTCAATTCTAATAAAACATTTTAAAACATATTTTTTTCTTGTTAGTTCGCATGCAGACTTTTTATGGGTAGTATTTGCATTCAACTGTGTTTTTTTGTTTCATTATTTGTTCTTGGCATTTCTGTAGATGTTAATAGCTTGGCAAAACATACGTATTTAAAAACACCAAACAAAGACTTGTAAATGGTGTCAAATTTTGTATGTTACTATAAACCACAATAGCGTTAAAAGAAAACCTGACTAAACTTTTTGTGGATAATATCTATATTATATTACTGTTGAAAATTATAGGCTTAAAATGTTTGGACAATAGAGGAATTTAGAAAATTCACTCGCTCGCATTTTAAGTGATTAGGCATGATATGACACAATAAAAATATTTTCTTTAAAGTATAGATAGATAGTAAATAATAAAAAGATATATGTTTATATTTGAAAATGTGTTATAACAAATTAGTGTAAACAATTAACTAGAATTACACATCTTCATAGTTATTTTATAATATAGATATAAAAAGAAGGGGAGGAATCAGTATAAAAAGCAAATAGTCGAAATAGATAAGATAAGAAAAAATAAATTGTACCTAGGTACACCGTAAATATTATTTTTATTGAAAGAATGGTATATGTAATGGAATTCATATACTTGATAGGTAACAAAATTGGTTGTTTGGAATATATTGTTATTAGAAAAATCTAAAGGTTCAAACACAGTTATTATGATAAACAAATAAAGTTGAAAATTGTACATTGCGTCAAAATAAAATAAAAGCATATGTTTTATAAGGATTTCTATAACTATATACTGGATCTGAGACCTACAAATTTTTGGCTATCATCTCTCCCTCCCCCCCCCCCAAGTATTGGCTAGATAAAATTTGACATTCATAGAGTTCCTGTTCGAAAGATTTGGTCGAGTATTAAAAAGTAAAAACTGGTTAACCCAGTGAGATATTGCGTGGATCGTGTTGCGAAAAAGGTAAAACGTTCGCAATCGCCAATCGTGTACCACAGATTAAAAACGTTGACTCTAAAAACCACACACTTATGATAAAACACAAGGCAAAACCGCACACTTTTGGTAGGTTAAAACCGCTGTATCCCAAAACCACACATTTTATAATGGTGTATAAATTATAAATTATTATTTATATTATATTTATCCAAAAAATATTTTTTAGGTACAGTTTAAATATTGAAAAATTTTAAATATAAAATAAAATTAACTTATTTAACTGGCTGAAATTGATTGTCGACGTTTTTCCAAAAAAAATAAAAAATTAGTTAAAAAAAAAAAATGTTTTTATATTTATTGGTTGAAATCGGTTCCTGAGGTTTTTTAGAAATTTCAATCGATCTTAAAGTCCTTTAAAAAAATCTTCCCAACATTTAAACAAGCGTTCCTAAAAATAAACCCAATTTAATTAAAAATGATAAAAATACAAACCAATATGTATATTATATATTCGTGTGTATTTTTACTCCTCTAGAAAAGTCTTATACAAGGTGATCCTTTATCATAAACCACTTTATATCTCATAGGGTTTAATAAAAAATACAATTTTTTTTTTTTATATTGTGATTATACAACTTAGTATTTTTGATAGCCATTTTTGAAACTTAAACGGTAACGTATTTATCTTATTAACTTTTTAAATTGAGAATAATGTACTAAAAGTGTTGACTGGTCGGTAACCAGCTTCGGTTAAATGTTTGGATATTAAGATGGATTATACAAACATTGTGATATCACATAAAAAAAAAACCTAATTTTTTTTATATGCAGGGTGATTCTTTTATCATGAACCAGTCAATATCTCACTTGGTTTTTTTTACCCCCCTCTCAACTAAGTTTTTTGATAGCAACTTTTGAAACTTAAACGGTAAAGTATATATTTTATTAACTTTTTAAACTTATAAAGTTAAAAGAGTTTAAAAGTTAGGATGGGAGGTGAAGTGCGGTTGGGAAATGCGCGCAGATAAAAATAAAAATACAATCCACCTTTCTTTCTGCCCTAAACTCGAAACTTTTATAACTTCAAAAATTATTATTCGAAACTCGTTATCGACCTATCCCAATTTTTAGTACATTATTCACAATTTAAAAAGTTAATAAAATATATACGTTAATCTTCTATCCCTATCTCCTACCCCTATCTTCCACCCCAATCCCATCTCCGTGTGGTAACGCTTTTCGTGACGCTTTTTTCGGTTGTGCCAGAGCTAAGACATGAAAATGTCAAAACGAAAAAAATTTTGAAAAATTGCGATCACATTGTAAAAAAAAAAAATTTTAATTTTTATTGTATTCTATGAGATATTGAGTGGTTCATGATAAAAAAATCACCCTGTATTCCATCAAACCAAAAAAAATTCCGAAATACGGTTCACTCACGCTGAGCGTCTCGCAACAGCTTTTATTTTAAAATTATTATTAATAGCCGCTGCATCAAGGGCTGTTGGATGAATTTTGGCTCATAAATTATTATATTCATAAAACTTATTAATTTTCTTGACTTTTTTATGAAAAGAACAGAGTATGATTTTTGGATGAAAATCTAAATATCATATTAGGTTTTCAAAATATTGCATAGAAACTATGCTATTACGGTCTTATGAAAGTCATATTTTTTCAACATAAAATATCAATTCAAGAAATATGTGTTTAGTTTATAATCAAACTTGAAAAAGTTTTTTATGAGATAATTTTTGTAAATATTATGGGATGAATCACAAAAACATATGATTCGGTTTTCAGCTTTGATTCGGAGCCATATAGAATAAAAAAATTCGGAGCGTAAAATGTAGGTATTAGTTTTATAATGATTTACTTTATTTTATTTATATGTACTTTTTTGTACTAACTTGAAATTACAAAGTTTGACTAATCACGTAAAGTGTGAGCTAGTATCATAATATATTGCCCTACCATAATATATCAAAGTCATCTTGATAAACTTGACGTTAAAATAATTATAGCAAACACCTTTATATGTCTAATTATTAAAATCTCATGTATTCATCAACATGTATTTGTCATTTGTGTACATTGCAGCAGTCATTGTAGAAAATATTGTATTTAGTACGAAAAAACAAAATATGAAAACAACTTGTTTTTGCCAAAGACCAATACAAATTTGAAATTTTAGATACCAGCAGACACTTATCATTTGTTTACTTTGCAAGAGTTGTTGTGAAATAGTGGAATACATAATATTTTGATTTAAGTCTAATAAGCTCTATGTAATAGCTTTATGAAGCTAAACTTATTCTAGGGAAAACAATATTAATATGTAATATTATTAAGCTTTTTTACAAACCTATGTATTCGTACATGAGTGTTCTACATATTTTTTTAGTTTAATATGACAACATGTTATAATTGAACATTAAACGCGCACAATATTTTCAACTATAAGGTCTTAAAATTATGTCCAAAAACAAAAAAATGTCTATCACCCGAGAGGGGGGGGGGAATGCTGAGGATAAAGTATAATTAAAAATTGAGACTACTAATGTGGGAGCACGGCATGATGATGTGTGACTTTTTTGAGCGTATTTAGAAACTTAAGAATTCAAAAATCGATCTATAAGGCAGTCACTATATGATATATATAATATATCATATATATTTATTATTGCTTATTAGAAAAAAACAAGTTGTTTTATGTTCAGTTTTGTCGTTTGTGTATTTAAGTATTTAAACCATTTTTCTAAAATCACTGTGGCAATGTAAAAAAAATGAAAAATCTTTAAAATTTACCACATTGAACATAGTTTAATTTTTAGAGTTTATATTTTTACAATTATTTTAAAATAGCTAAATATTATTACATAATATTAATATTGTTTCCCCTGAATAAATTTAGCTACATAAAGCTACTACATGGAGCTTATTAGACTTAAATCGAAATATTATGTAGGTATTCTACTATTTTACAACGGCTGTTGTAATGTAAACAAATGATAAACGTCTGTTGGTATCTAAGATTTCAAATTTGTATTGTTCTGTAGCAAAAACCAGTTGTTTTCATATTTCGTTTTTTTTGCACTAAATACAATACTTTTTACAATGACTGCTACAATGTAAACAAATGACAAATATTTTATACCATTCTGAATAGATGTACATAAACATGTTGTAATGATTTCATAAATATTTTTAAGATTTTAGGTGTACCTATATGTTAAAATATACGAAATTAGGTACCTACACCTAAAATCTTAAAAAAATGTTTGAAATCATTATAACATGTTTATGTACATCTATTCAGAATGGTATAACATATTTATCATTTGTTTACTTTACAACAGTTGTTGTGAAATAGTCGAATACATACAATTTTGTTACACTCCAAAAAGCTTTTATAGCTTAAACTATTCAGGGAGGAAACCAAATTACTTTGTAATTAAAAAAATGTGTAAAGAATAATCTTGTTACACACGTATATCTTGTTTTCTAGTTGACTAAACAGAACATTTAACTATAATTAAAAGAATCTAAATGTTTTTTTGAATACCTTCAGTTTAATTATTTATATTTTAAGTATAGTATATTAATACAACTTGTGTTTTACAAAGCTAACATTACTGTACACTCAATACATTATTGTACAATACTACAAAATAACAGTTAGAATCGTCCTATTTTACCTTTACAAGTAGTCATATTTGTATAATAAAAAAAGTACATAGTTTTACATTGCAATTTGTAGAATAAATTGCCTACGCGCAAAATCTACATAAAAAATCACAAATTATATGATTTGTTTTTTACCAAAAACAAGTTGTTTTTGTAAAGGTAAAGTACTAAGTACATTTTCCCTTGTTTTTTGAGTTATTAAATGAAGTTAACATTTAAAACCATTAAATCCTGGTACAAGGGAAAGGGTGATAATCACTTTGAGTCAAAATAAAAATTATAACTTATCTTTTTGAAGGATTTCTATAACTATAAACTGGATCTGAGGCCCACAAATTTCTGGCTAGAATTTATCATATATATTATAATATGTCTGTTATATAAACCTATCTACGAATAAAGAAAATATTCACCGAATAAGTAAATTTGTATTTAATTATCTAATCTATTCCAACTATTTGTTTTTACTATAATTGGTATAATTTTCGATATTAATAAAATACGAGTATAAATATTATCAACAAAAACATGTGTTCTTCGTAGCGCTATTGTGGTTTATTTTAACAAGTAGGGTTTACCACCATTACCAAGCCTTCGTATGGGTTTTTTAAGTATATATGTTTAACCAATCTATCTACACAATTGTTAAGAACAAATAAAGAACCAAATAAAATAGTTGTAGAATTAACATGAACTGTAGTCACGTACTCTAGTATAGCGTGGCACTTCCTTGGCGTTTCACTTCGACTTTAAATCCGAAAATTTATATTTCGTTTGGTGTTTTAATTTCTTTAAGATTTTTTTAAATATGAAGTTTAATAGCATAGTTTTGCTTCTAACAGCCGCACTGTTCATTATCCTGGCAGTGTCTACAGGTACATAAAAAAAACAATTAGTATAAAAATGTTATAGTAATAATAAAAAAATTAAACTAAGCGTCAAGTTTCGATGTCTTAGTTTTTTTTAGTAACCTGATGATTTTTTTAAGAAAAAAAAATTTAATTTAAAACTTTTTATTTATTTATTAATTAATTTTCATATTATAAAAATCTATTTTCTATTTTTTAGGTGTTGAAGGAAGTAAGTTCACGCATTAAATTATATGCATTATATAATTATATTATTTAAAAATATTGCATTAAGATAAAAAAAAAAAAATATATTAAAGTTTTTTTTTCAAAATTTCAGAGGATACGCCAAAACCTGGCGTATCCTCAAAGTCTTCGAGACTTTGATATAGCTTATATAATTGATTAAAGCGAAATTTAATATTAATTTTTAATTTTTTTGTTATTCAAATGACTGTAAGTTCTTTTCTTCAAAATTTTAGATATCCCGACCCCACCAGATGGTGCTGGTAAGTGATTGAGTTATTTGTAATAACTTATATAAGCTATAAAAGTGAAATCTAGCATATATTTGTATTAAACGGGTTTCAAATGACTGTAAGTCAAGCTGATTGTACAATTGTTTTCGATAAAGCTTAAAATGAGTATGAAATGTTACAAAAGGGTTATAAAAGGAATTTTTTCGATATTTCGAATGACCAGCAAACAGGGAGTGAGTCTTTTTAATTTGTTTTTATTAAAGCTTATTAAGTGTTTAAAATGCTATAAATGCATTAACTAATTTCCCACAAAAGATGTATTTATTTTATGGTGCGCGTACGCACCATTGGCCAAAAATGTGTTTAACTATTGAATATAAGAATAACTCTACCATGTTTATTGGCAATATAACACAATTAGTTAATGCATAGCTAACAAAGTTAAATGATTTAAATGTACGGTTCAAAATGATAAAATAGAAAAAACAAGTATTTGATTTATTTTTTGATGTTTCAGATTCACCATTAGATTTACCACCAGAACCAATTGAACTACAACAAGCTGGTATGTTTTTGAGACTTAAATTAAATTTATATAGGTTATAAAATAGGAAAAACAAGTATTTGATTTTTTTTATGTTTCAGTTACACAGCCACCAGCACAACCACGACCACACGCACCTCCACCAATACGAATACCAGCAGAACCACAATTAATTCCTTCGGATGGTAAGTTTTTGAGACTTAAATAAAATATATATAGGTTATAAAATAGGAAAAACGAGTATTTGATTTATTTATTGATGTTTTAGATCAGCTACCTCCACCAATACAAAGACCAGCAGAACCACCCTACGCAGCCTGGTAGGTTTTTACTACCACAGGCTGGTTGGCTTTTGAGACTTAAATAAAATGAATATAGGTTATAAAATAGGAAAAACAAGTATTTGATTTATTTTTTGATGTTTCAGATCCAGATCCAGGACTACAAACTCCACCTGGCAGGTATAAAAATGAACTTATTTAAAGTGAACCATTTTCATTTTTTTCATAATAATTAAAACAATTGATACCGGTAGAAGTAAATCCTAAGATTACTAGTGAGACTACTATTAGAATACTTAATAATTTATACTGGTAGCCTAACACTTAGTTTTAATTAAAATGTATGTATAAGCAAATTATAAAAAAAACGACTTTTTTTCACAATTATTTAATTTTTTTTTTTCAGCCCTCGTAACAACGATTAAACTTTACAACAAAGCTACAATATCTAAGATCCGTGTCGCATTCTGAAAAAAATATGCTTACTAAGTTGTGTATATTTTAAAATTTTCATTTTTGATCATCATAATAAACACAATAATTATTATTGTGTTTGAAACTATAGTGTTTTTTCCAATAACAATATAATATTCCAAATAAAGCATTTTGTTACTTTATCATATAAATTACATTATGTGTACCTATCTACCAATAAAATAATGTTCACCGAATAAGAAAACGTCTTGTATTTTATTATCTAGTCTATTCCAACCATTTGTTTTTACAGCTGCTTTGAATTTTTACAATAACATTTTTAATGTAGAAATATACCTACCTAAAAATCCATTAAAAAATAATTCAATGTATTAAAACAACTGTGCACTTAGCCCTTGAACAATACGCCTCTTTAGTGAAATCGGTAAACTTATGAAGTATTATTTTATGTTAGTCTGTAAGCATATGAAAAAATCTAAAAAATACAATTCGATAAATCCGTACAATGTTTTGCCATTTTATCGACTTGCCTACAATTACAAAATAAATGGGACAAAAAAAAACAACTTTTCAAGATTTTAGGTGTTTTTGTTAAAATATACGCAATTTGCGAAATTACAGCTTTCCGGCAATTATAAAATAAACTGTAGTGCCGAATTTGTTTTCCGTTTAATATGTTATGAACACATATGAGTTCTACCAAATACCACGGGCATACCAAATAAATATTCTTAATAAATTTCAACTCGATCCGGCTTTTTTTCTCGAAATTATAGCCAGTAAAAGTTCTAACTTAAAAACTCATACGGTTTTATTTTTGTTTTTTCAAATTTCGACTGTGAAGAAGTAAACTTTTTCAACTTTTATCCTCCTCCCCCCCCCTCAAAGTACCAACAAGATGAAATTTGTGATTTATAGAGTTGCTACTCGAAAGAATTGATCCAGTATTAAAAAAGTTACAGTGTATACAAATAAAAAAAAAAACACATTTGAGTAAAACCAATACCTTCGCTGCTCTGCATTGAAGCTAAAAGGTATCTAACTCTTCTAGGGGAAATTAGTTAGTTAGTTATAATGATATACCTGTGTCTTATTATTATGCTAAGAACAACCAACAAGTTTGAAACGATAAAGTCGTTTTTTTCAAAAATCATAATTGTAAGTTGGATAAATACCAATTTTGAATTCATATTTTAGATCATATTTATCTAATTCTCGATTTATTTTTGAACAATTTATGACATATCTTTGTGGCTGAAGAATTACCATCGCTTTGGCTTTTATCATTTGTTGGTCTCACTCATCATATTATATCACCATTTTTTCCTTTATTTATGTATACAGTAAAAAAAATTCTGATTCTGTTTAACTGGATTACTCGTGTAACAACATTTTCATACACCGTATAGCAACATAAACATGTACGAGTACATACAGTCATGGTTTATTTACATTGGTAAATAAAATATTTTAGCTAGATATTTAAAAAAAAAAAATATGATTAAAAAACATTTGTGCAGGTGCGTACCAGAGTGATATAAGCCTGCAGTGTATCAACGCAGGGTCGCTGGTTCGAATCTCGGCCACTTGCGGTTTGTTCATCTAGGTGGGCAACTGTCTGGGGGAAGAAATGGCCACCTGAACCTCCCTTTAATGGCGAACTTGTTTGGTAACGTTAGGTCGGTAGGCAGTTATAAGCCCAAAAATGCCAAATCAAAACGGTCTAAGACCTGATCGGTGGGAATAACGGACGTTAAACGTAAAAGAGGGATTTAAAACATTTATATTGAATATTATGATGTATCTCAATCATTAGACCGTATACCAACATAAATATGTATTGCAAACCTTCTTTCCCACATTTTTGCCCTTTACATTGGTAAACAAAAAAAATTAGCCACAGATTTTTAAGAAAATTAAATATGATTAAAAATTGAATATAATCAATATTATGATGTTTTCTATATCAAGTTATATCTATATTCCTATACCTAATTATTATCATGCATAACTCACAAGTTCAAAATAAGTAGTTTATATTTAGTATACAATTTACATATGTCTGGAAATAATCATCTAGATATCATCCTTTTATATATATCAAATTCTCGAGTCACGATGCTTGTTAGCGATGAACTCCGAAACTACTTACTGATCTTGATGACATTTATACACTGTGTGTAGTTTGGTCCAATTTGAGATATTGGATAGATTAGATAGGAATCTTTTAAATCAATAGACACTATTGTTGTAGTAAACGAAACCGTACATTTTCCAACTAAATTTTTAAATTCTCTGGATATACCAGGAATGCCACCATCACACACTCTTCGGTTAAAAATTAGTTCACCGATTATTCTTCTGCGTGATTTAAATCCACCTAGATTATGCACGGTATACGTATGGTCATTAAAAATATCACCGGAAATGTTCTTGAAGCAAAGGAGAAATTGGCCTGTTGCCATGAATTCGAATGATATCGTCGGAATCTCCAATACCACTCAAAAGACTTTAATTTCCTATTGGTTTGGCTTTCGCGATGACCATAAATAAGTTTCAGGGAAAAACAATGTCCATTTGCGGCTTGGACTTTAAAAAACTATATGTTGCATGCTCTCGTATGGGGAAACCATCGAATCTGTTTCAAAAGACAGATTAACTAAAAATGTTGTGCACTGATTAGCGCTAAATTAAGTGGGAATAACGGACGTTAAACGTAAAAGAGGGATTTAAAACATTTATATTGAATATTATGATGTATCTCAATCATTAGACCGTATACCAACATAAATATGTATTGCAAACCTTTTTTCCCACATTTTTGCCCTTTACATTGGTAAACAAAAAAAATTAGCCACAGATTTTTAAGAAAATTAAATATGATTAAAAATTGAATATAATCAATATTATGATGTTTTCTATATCAAGTTATATCTATATTCCTATACCTAATTATTATCATGCATAACTCACAAGTTCAAAATAAGTAGTTTATATTTAGTATACAATTTACATATGTCTGGAAATAATCATCTAGATATCATCCTTTTATATATATCAAATTCTCGAGTCACGATGCTTGTTAGCGATGAACTCCGAAACTACTTACTGATCTTGATGACATTTATACACTGTGTGTAGTTTGGTCCAACTTGAGATATTGGATAGATTAGATAGGAATCTTTTAAATCAATAGACACTATTGTTGTAGTAAACGAAACCGTACATTTTCCAACTAAATTTTTAAATTCTCTGGATATACCAGGAATGCCACCATCACACACTCTTCGGTTAAAAATTAGTTCACCGATTATTCTTCTGCGTGATTTAAATCCACCTAGATTATGCACGGTATACGTATGGTCATTAAAAATATCACCGGAAATGTTCTTGAAGCAAAGGAGAAATTGGCCTGTTGCCATGAATTCGAATGATATCGTCGGAATCTCCAATACCACTCAAAAGACTTTAATTTCCTATTGGTTTGGCTTTCGCGATGACCATAAATAAGTTTCAGGGAAAAACAATGTCCATTTGCGGCTTGGACTTTAAAAAACTATATGTTGCATGCTCTCGTATGGGGAAACCATCGAATCTGTTTCAAAAGACAGATTAACTAAAAATGTTGTGCACTGATTAGCGCTAAATTAAGTGGGAATAACGGACGTTAAACGTAAAAGAGGGATTTAAAACATTTATATTGAATATTATGATGTATCTCAATCATTAGACCGTATACCAACATAAATATGTATTGCAAACCTTTTTTCCCACATTTTTGCCCTTTACATTGGTAAACAAAAAAAATTAGCCACAGATTTTTAAGAAAATTAAATATGATTATAAATTGAATATAATCAATATTATGATGTTTTCTATATCAAGTTATATCTATATTCCTATACCTAATTATTATCATGCATAACTCACAAGTTCAAAATAAGTAGTTTATATTTAGTATACAATTTACATATGTCTGGAAATAATCATCTAGATATCATCCTTTTATATATATCAAATTCTCGAGTCACGATGCTTGTTAGCGATGAACTCCGAAACTACTTACTGATCTTGATGACATTTTTACACTGTGTGTAGTTTGGTCCAACTTGAGATATTGGATAGATTAGATAGGAATCTTTTAAATCAATAGACACTATTGTTGTAGTAAACGAAACCGTACATTTTCCAACTAAATTTTTAAATTCTCTGGATATACCAGGAATGCCACCATCACACACTCTTCGGTTAAAAATTAGTTCACCGATTATTCTTCTGCGTGATTTAAATCCACCTAGATTATGCACGGTATACGTATGGTCATTAAAAATATCACCGGAAATGTTCTTGAAGCAAAGGAGAAATTGGCCTGTTGCCATGAATTCGAATGATATCGTCGGAATCTCCAATACCACTCAAAAGACTTTAATTTCCTATTGGTTTGGCTTTCGCGATGACCATAAATAAGTTTCAGGGAAAAACAATGTCCATTTGCGGCTTGGACTTTAAAAAACTATATGTTGCATGCTCTCGTATGGGGAAACCATCGAATCTGTTTCAAAAGACAGATTAACTAAAAATGTTGTGCACTGATTAGCGCTAAATTAAGTGGGAATAACGGACGTTAAACGTAAAAGAGGGATTTAAAACATTTATATTGAATATTATGATGTATCTCAATCATTAGACCGTATACCAACATAAATATGTATTGCAAACCTTTTTTCCCACATTTTTGCCCTTTACATTGGTAAACAAAAAAAATTAGCCACAGATTTTTAAGAAAATTAAATATGATTATAAATTGAATATAATCAATATTATGATGTTTTCTATATCAAGTTATATCTATATTCCTATACCTAATTATTATCATGCATAACTCACAAGTTCAAAATAAGTAGTTTATATTTAGTATACAATTTACATATGTCTGGAAATAATCATCTAGATATCATCCTTTTATATATATCAAATTCTCGAGTCACGATGCTTGTTAGCGATGAACTCCGAAACTACTTACTGATCTTGATGACATTTTTACACTGTGTGTAGTTTGGTCCAACTTGAGATATTGGATAGATTAGATAGGAATCTTTTAAATCAATAGACACTATTGTTGTAGTAAACGAAACCGTACATTTTCCAACTAAATTTTTAAATTCTCTGGATATACCAGGAATGCCACCATCACACACTCTTCGGTTAAAAATTAGTTCACCGATTATTCTTCTGCGTGATTTAAATCCACCTAGATTATGCACGGTATACGTATGGTCATTAAAAAGATCACCGGAAATGTTCTTGAAGCAAAGGAGAAATTGGCCTGTTGCCATGAATTCCAATGATATCGCCGGAATCTCCAATACCACTCAAAAGACTTTAATTTCCTATTGGTTTGGCTTTCGCGATGACCATAAATAAGTTTCAGGGAAAAACATTGTCCATTTGCGGCTTGGACTTTAAAAATCCATAAAAATCTATGCAACTATATGTTGCATGCTCTCGTATGGGGAAACCATCGAATCTGTTTCAAAAGACAGATTAACCAAAAATGTTGTGCACTGATTAGCGCTAAATTAAATCTTACTAATATAAACTAATAATTTGTATAATTTGTGAGAACTATGTTTCAATTGTATTTCTTAACCCATGCCTAGCCGGGTACATATTTATATATACACTAGCTGCCCGTGTAAGCAAATAGTAACATTAATATATTATATTAATGTTACTATTTGCTTATTATCCCCGGTAGCATAGATTGGAAATATTTTTTTAAAAAACATTTAAAAATTACGATTTTATTTCTTGTTAAAGTTTTGAATAGGAATATTTTTTAAACTATTTTGGCGTTTTTCTCAAAATTTGCCAAAATGAGATCACATATCATATTGTTGTTTTTAAACATAATAACAAAATAATCTGTTCAACTGGGTTACTCGTGTAAGAACTTGATTATACACCGTATAGCAACACAAATATGTACTACAAACGCATTTTTCCATAAATTAAAAGTACATTGGTTAGTAAAAAACTTCAGTTACAGGTTTTTAGGAAAACTGAATATGATTAAAAAATATTTATATTCAATATTATGGTGTTTTCGATGTCAAGTTATATCATTAGTTTCAACTAAAAAATTGTAGCTTTTATGTAAGCGGAACGAAAAATGGTTAATTGTATACCCATAAAGACTAAAACGCTAAGTCAATTTCTGGAATTTACTTTTTTTAATAAATCTAACTAGTTTTCAAATAGATTAATCAAAAACTTTGATTCTTGCATTTTAATTTTAAAAATATTTCTGGCTCTAGACGGCTTTTAGACTCTTTTTTTATTGGAGGGTGTTGCATAACCACCAGTAGAGCCTACACATCAGCC
The DNA here is from genome assembly GCF_023614345.1 of Adelges cooleyi. Lineage (NCBI taxonomy): Eukaryota > Metazoa > Arthropoda > Insecta > Hemiptera > Adelgidae > Adelges > Adelges cooleyi. Next base: position 881,866 of record NW_026095751.1, read on the forward strand.
TACAATTTCTTAGCTACATATCTTTATGTCTTTATGTACCATATTATTTTGTCCAAGATTGATTTTAATATTTAATTACTTTTATAGTAATACTATAATAACGGTGAAATTGTCGATTTTATTGTGCCCCTTCCCTATTAATTGCCAACTCCACTATACTGATATTTTGAATTATTTTGGCTAGTCTAGCGTGTAATACTAGTATAATTATCATATTATGTATTATTTTATTATACATTGGTATACAATGCTACTGTGTAATTCTAAGCTGGTAATTATTGTGCATATAGCTACAAAACAAATAATTAAAATAATCTACATCATTGTTAAACCAATACCTATCTTTTACGCTCCGCATCAAAGCTGAAAACCGACTTATATGCTTTTATAATTAAGACAATCATATTTACAAAAATTACTACATTTTTACCACTTCTTTAAGTTTGTTTTTATACTAAACAAATTTTTAGCTTCGATGCAGAGCAGAGATGCTATTAGTTTTACCATGATGTGGGCTATTTTTTAGTCTGTATACACTGTAACCTTTTTAATACTGGACCAATTCCTTCTAGTGTAAAAAGTATTGTATTTAGTGCAAAAAAAACGAAATATGAAAACAACTGGTTTTTGCTACAGAACAATACAAATTTAAAATTTTAGATACCAACAGACATTTATCATTTGCTTACATTACAACAGCCGTTGTAAAATAGTAAAATACGTACATAATATTTCGATTTAAGTCTAAGAAGCTCTATGTAGTAGCTTTATGTAGCTAAATTTATTCAGGGGAAACAATATTATTATTATGTAGGTAATAATTTTAAGCTATATAAAAATAACTGTAAAAATATAAACTCTAAAAATTAAACAATGTTCATTGTGGTAAATTTTAAAGATTTTTAATTTTTTTTACATTGCTACTGTAATTTTAGAAAAATGGTTTAAATACCTAAATACACAAATGACAAAACTAAACAAGTTGAATCTTCATGAAATCAACAGACATATGTTTACATTGCAGCAGTTGTTGTGAAATAGTCAAATATATTCAATTTTGTTACACTCTAAAAAGCTTTTATAGCTTTAGGGTGATAACCACTTTGAATAAAAATAAAAATTATATCCTATCTTTTTGAAGGATTTCTATAACTGTATACTGGATCTGGGGCCCACAAATTTCTGGCTAGAATTTATCATATATATTATAATATGTCTATTATATAAACTTATCTACCAATAAAGAAAATATTCACCGAATAAGTAAATTTGTATTTAATTATCTAATCTATTCCAACTATTTGTTTTTACTATAATTAGTATAATTTTCGATATTAATAAAATATAAATATTATTAACAAAATTTTTAATCATGTGTACTTCGTAGCGCTATTGTAGTTTATTTTAATACGTAGGGTTTACCACCATTACCAAGACTTCGTATGGTGTTTTTAAGTATACATGTTTTGCCAAACTGTCTACACAATTGTCAAGAACAAATAAAGAAACAAAAAAAAACCACGGTTAAACGCATATACTACCTACCAAAGCTACGTATGTGAGGTACAAGAAAAAAATATGTTTTTAAATGTTTTATTACAATTGACCTAATTTTAAAGAAATACCATATAATATCGTGATGAGTTTAGCTGTAAAATTCCTTCTCATATTTATTTCATTTTAAATTTGTATAAAATCCTAATTCGAAATTCCAAGTTGGTAGTTGTCTTGGACACAGATACAAAACAAATAAATAAAATAAAGTACATGTTGGGAAAATATTACTTTTGTAAAACCGTAATAACATAATTTCCAAGCATAACCCAAATAATACAACAAAACCGAATACGTTTTAAAAAACAACTTGTTTTTAATAAATAATATTCGAACACCGTATAAATATGGTTTTTTATTTGTAGATTTTGACCGTACGCACTTTATAGCAACATATAATCAAACCTTATTGTTTGGTTTAAAAGGTAGATACGTTTTAAAGTAAAATGTTCAATTGTTTATTGTTTGTTAATATATTTTTTTATGATACATAGGCCATAGCTGTTTAAAAAAATGGTTTACGATCTTCGAAGATCTTGTTATTGTAATATAGGATCGCAGCACATGTTCTTTTATTATTTATTTTCAGACTTAAATACTACTAATATACTACACATAAAAAAGTGACCAAATTAAAAAATAATCTACTCTTTCTAGGAATGGTGAAATAATAAATAATTTACCTCTAGTAAAAACGACCATAGTAATCTAAATAGTTGAGAGTTGTTTGGAAAATTAAGATATTTTCCTTACTTTTTTACTCTTTTGTAAATGTTTAGATCTTTTTTTGTTTTTCCAAACGTTTATATGGATAAGATCCAATCCTAAGATCCTATATACTACCAGATCACCAAGAAAACACAATTGGTGGGCATGTTTTTGTATAAAACGTTATTACAAATTATTAAAATTGGTGAAAGAAAAAGATGAAAAAATATTTGATTACTAATTTCTAATTTTTTTTTTTATTCAATACTATTTTAACAACTTATTATATCAACTTAACCTAAACAAACCTATCATATACTTCAAATTATTTAGACAATTAAAAAACGTAACACATAATATTAATTGTAAGATGTACATAGTATTAAAATTACAAAGAGAAACAAAATATGACAACGATTAAAACGATTTTACACATTTACCTAATATTATCGGTTGGGTAGAATTAATTAGCCATTTTCCAATAATCACTTGTCAGCCAATGAACTTTTATTACTGACTAAAAAATAAAACATATAAAGGTGGTGAATTTTTAAATTTATATCATTTTTGGATTCTGCGTTCCCAAAATTATATAAATCGATATGAAACACAATAAGTTGTACAAAACTAAAAAACAACATCCTAATGGCTCGTTTAACCATTCCTAACATGGAAATTAGGAGTGAATAGAAAAACTGGTTACATTTTTTAAATCAACGACCCTAAATCATTACAGCCAATATGCAAATAATTTTTTTTTTTAAATTAAAAAAATCTCCCCCCCCCTTAAAACCCCTAAATAAGGACTGAATTCAAAAGCTGATATAAATTTTGACCCTAAAAACATTATGTACCATCTTATTATACCGTCTTTCTGACGACATAGTTGATTCTATTTAGCGTTCATCTGTCGAAAGTCGATAGACCTTAGGATAATCCCGAAAAAGTTAAGTATTTAGTAATTTCATAATGTTGTAAAACTACATAAACAACATTTTTTAAAAAAACTACAAAATTGCAATTAGCTTTAGAAATATTGAGTGTTCTACGGTAATTTGATCACCTTGTACATCTTACGCCGTTTAGTTGCTACGAAAAATGATTGATTCCACCTGTAAGCGTAAAGCGGTTTTTTTGTGACCCAAAAAAATATGTCATTTTGTTTTTCTGTTGCTTACTCGCATAGCTTATGGTATTGAGGTTACATACGTTGTACGATAATATTAAAAATTTTAATTAAACTATTTTTTATTGAATTTTCCATATTTTCCAATGTTTTAATAAATAAATTTAATTTGTCTTCATTCTTTAATTTATCGCGGTTAAGAAAATAGTACTGTTATATATTTTACGAACAATCAAATTAAATGTAGCATTAAGTAATAATTAAAAATGTTTACATAAGGGCAAATAAATAGAATAATATTGTATCTTAATGTACAAAATAGTTTTTCATACTATGTATTGGAACGATAGGGTATGACGGTCAAGCATGAAAATAGTTAAAAATATTTGTATAGGTGCCTGAATGGCAAAACAAAATACGTTAGAAAAATACACTTGTTTTCGATAATAACATGTTTTTAAGAAATCTTAAACAATTTTTTGTATTGAACAGTTGTAGCCTAGATGTATAGTTAAACAAATAACAACGTTGAGAAACAACTGAATATTTTACTTTGAAACGTATAAACCTTTTAAATTAAATATTAAGCCAACATAAAAAAACCAAAATATGTTTTAATGTTACTCGCCTTAAATATAAAAAAAAACAGAAGAGTTGTTCGGGACACGGGGGGGGGGCGGCGGAGTGTGGAAAAAATTAGTATTTTTTAACAGTGTAAATTCTAAAAAAAAATTTGAGAGTTAACGTATACATCACTATCACTAACTTTTTTAATTGAGAATAATGCACTATACATTTTGACTGGTCGAAGACCAGTTTTGGATAACTTCTTTTAAAGTTTAGGAATTAAATTTTAATTTTAGGAAATTTTAGGATGGGAGGGGAAATGTTTACAGATAAAAAAAATACTACACTCCACTTTACCTCTTGCCCTAAAATGGAATCTTCAATAACTTCGACCAGTCGAAATGTGTTAGTACAAAATTCTCAATTTAAAAAGTTAATAAAATGTATGCGTTGCAATTTAAGCTTCAAAAGTTGCTATCAAAATAAAAATAAGTCAGGAGACCCCATCCCAACTAATTTTTTTTGACATATTTATGTCTTAGCTCTGGCACATACCCGAAAAAAGAGTTACCAAAAAAGCGTAACGAAAAAAGCGTTAAGACACTAAGATTGGGTTAGGGGTGGGGTGGGAATAGAAATAGGGGTGGAGTGGGAATAGGGATGGGGATTGGAATTAATTCTGACAAAAAAAACTATTATTGTTTAACATACATTTTTTTAAGTATCTTGAATAAACAAAAAATAAAAACAAAATCTATTTATCAGACACTACATTATTGTTATCTGATATAAAATGAAATAGGAATACAAATGTATACTGAAAGTGATAAAAACACTATCAAATAAACGCGTTCAATGCGAATCAGTAGGTGGTAAAAATATTAAACATCGATAAAAGCACATTGTCAAGGCGATGACGTAGTTAAACAACTTAGACTATTACTTTTAGTATTAGGGGGAATATAGTTTGGGTTGATTATCTGTCTAAAGCGTTTATTTGAAAACAGCGTTAATACAAAGTATATAATAAACTGCTATAATTAGTTTATTATACTATGTATTGTGTAAATAATACAACATGAATGTATATTTTATAACACAATTTTTTTGTAATAGCTGATAACACTGTTAAGTTTAATAATTCTATTATTTTATCGCTTGTCACGTTTATGTTAAATAAAACTTTTGTACATTAATTTATGTAACCCTATTTGAAATTGATTTTATCATTTTAAAAATAAGTTTGCTTGATGGTCTGTTTACACCTGGCACCCCAAACCAATATGCTACCACCTTAATGTGCTAACTTTTTATTGGTTAAATTATTAAATACTCTATTCTGTATTGTAGCCCCTGTGCAATACTCAAAATTCTAAAATAACTTAAATATATAAGGCTAAATTATCATACCCTCCAGTTATATTATACAAAAGATAATGATTTTTATTTTGTACATTAATTTTAATAATATATTAAATATATTATTATTGGATGTCTTATATTCTAGTTGATACATTTTATCGTCATTATCTTTTATCACATAATGTGCGTTCAAAAGCATATGTTTTCTTAAAAAGCAAGATTGCTCATTTTATGTTAAAACTTGAGCTGTATAATACCAACATGTATTGTCATTGTTTACATTGCAACAGTCATTGTGAAAATGATAGTACTTAAACAACACGAATATCAATTTACTAAAAATTTAAAATTAAATTAAATTATAATATGTTAATTAATAGAAAAATGGGCCCTGTATGCAGGGTGGATACAGGGGAAGTCTATGGGTCCAAAAGCACTTCTTTTACGTATTTTAATTGTGTAAAATAAAAGCGTATTTACTTGAATACAAATTTTTTAATTAAATATATTCGGATATGTATTGTTTTTTCAACGTAAACTTCAACTATGTGGCTATTGCTTAAAATGTATATTTAAAGTGATTTTTTTTCTAGCCTTGATCTATTATGATATTGTGTTATTGGTAAAATATAAAAAAAATATACTTAATTATAAAATTTAATTAATTCGTATGCAAGTATTAATTCAATATATATTTATATTTGTGTTAATTTTTTTCTCCAGAAAAGTCTTATATTCCATTAAATCCAAACAAATTCAAAAGAAGGTTCAAATCAGCTGCGCAACTTGCAACAGCTTTTATTTCAAAATTATTATTAATAGTCGTAGCATCAAAGGCTGTTGGATGAATTTTGGCTCACAAATTATTATATTCATAAAACTTATTAATTTTCTTGACTTTTTTATGAAAAGAACAGAGTATGATTTTTGGATGAAAATCTAAATATCATATTAGGTTTTCAAAATATTGCATAGAAACTATGCTATTACGGTCATATGAAAGTCATATTTTTTCAACATAAAATATCAATTCAAGAAATATTTGTTTAGTTTATAATCAAACTTGAAAAAGTTTTTTATGAGATAATTTTTGTAAATATTATGGGATTTTGAGTATGATTTTTACAGACAAATTCAACACGATATGTTATTCCTTTTAAATTAGGTTAATTGTAATACCTATATATTATTAAAACATATTTTTTCTTGTAGCTAACATACAAAGCAATTGTAGGTTGTATATGCGTTTTATTATGTTTTTTTTGTTTCGTTATTTGTTCTTGAACTGAGCAGAAGTATTAATACTTTAAAAAAAACATACATATAAAAAAAAACCTTAATATACATAGGCATAATGTAAATAATGTCAACTTCCATGTTAGTATAAACCACAAAAAAGTTGGAGGAAAATCGAAATATCGTATTACGTTTTAAAAGTATTGCATAGAAACTATGTTATTACGGTATTAATAAAATTGAGTGGTCATTTTTGTAAGAATTATGGTATGAATCATAAAAACACATTATTCGGTTTTATATAAAAGGTATACGATTGGCTTTACGATGATGTACTTCATATTATTTATTTGTTTTGTATCCCTAACAACTACCAATTTAGAATTTCTAACTAGGATTTTATACCAATTTAAAATTACATAAATATGAGAAGGAATTTCACAGCCAGACATAACACGATATTATGGTATTTCTGTAAAATGAAGTCAATTCTAATAAAACATTTTAAAACATATTTTTTTCTTGTTAGTTCGCATGCAGACTTTTTATGGGTAGTATTTGCATTCAACCGTGTTTTTTTGTTTCATTATTTGTTCTTGGCAATTCTGTAGATGTTAATAGCTTGGCAAAACATACATATTTAAAAACACCAAACGAAGACTTGTAAATTGTGTCAAATTTTGTATGTTACTATAAACCACAATAGCGTTAAAAGAACACCTGACTAAACTTTTTGTGGATAATATCTATATTATATTACTGTTGAAAATTATAGGCTTAAAATGTTTGGATAATAGAGGAATTTAGAAAATTCACTCGCTCGCATTTTAAGTGATTAGGCATGATATGACACAATAAAAATATTTTCTATAAAGTATAGATAGATAGTAAATAATAAAAAGATATATGTTTATATTTGAAAATATGTTATTACAAATTAGTGTAAACAATTAACTAGAATTACACATCTTCATAGACATTTTATAATATAGATATAAAAAGAAGGGGAGGAATCAGTATAAAAAGCAAATAGTCGAAATAGATAAGATAAGAAAAAATAAATTGTACCTAGGTACACAGTAAAAATTATTTTTATTGAAAGAATGGTATATGTAATGGAATTCATATATTTGATAGGTAACAAAATTGGTTATTTGGAATATATTGTTATTAGAAAAATCTAAAGGTTCAAACACAGTTATTATGATAAACAAATAAAGTTGAAAATTGTACATTGCGTCAAAATAAAATAAAAGCATATCTTTTATAAGGATTTCTATAACTATATACTGGATCTGAGACCTACAAATTTCTGGCTATCATCTCCCCCTCCCCCCCCCAAGTATTGGCTAGATGAAATTTGACATTCATAGAGTTCCTGTTCGAAAGATTTGGTCGAGTATTAAAAAGTAAAAACTGGTTAACCCAGTGAGATATTGCGTGGATCGTGTTGCGAAAAAGGTAAAACGTTCGCAATCGTGTGCCACCGATTAAAAACGTTGACTCCAAAAACCACACACTTATGATAAAATACAAGGCAAAACCGCACACTTTTGGTAGGTTAAAACCGCTGTATCCCAAAACCGCACATTTTATAATGGTGTATAAATTATAAATTATTATTTATATTATATTTATCCAAAAAACATTTTTTAGGTACAGTTTAAATACTGAAAAATTTTAAATATAAAATAAAATTAACTTATTTAACTGGCTGAAATTGATTGTCGACGTTTTTCCAAAAAAAATAAAAAATTAGTTAAAAAAAAAAAATGTTTTTATATTTATTGGTTGAAATCGGTTCCTGAGGTTTTTTAGAAATTTCAATCGATCTTAAAGTTCTTTAAAAAAATTTTCCCAACATTTAAACAAGCGTTCCTATAAATAAACCCAATTTAATTAAAAACTATAAAAATACAAACCAATATGTATATTATATATTTGTGTGTATTTTTACTCCTCCAGAAAAGTCTTATGCAGGGTGATTCTTTTATCATAAACCACTCTATATCTCATAGGGTTTAATAAGAAATACAATTTTTTTTTTCATATTGTGATTACACAACTTAGTATTTCTGATAGCCATTTTTGAAACTTAAACGGTAACGTATATATTTTATTAACTTTTTAAATTGAGAATAATGTACTAAAAGTGTTGAATGGTCGGTAACCAGCTTCGGTTAAATGTTTGGATATTAAGATGGATTATACAAACATTGTGATATCACATAAAAAAAAACCTAATTTTTTTTATATGCAGGGTGATTCTTTTATCATGAACCAGTCAATATCTCACTTGGTTTTTTTTACCCCCCTCTCAACTAAGTTTTTTTGATAGCAACTTTTGAAACTTAAACGGTAAAGTATATATTTTATTAACTTTTTAAACTTATAAAGTTAAAAGAGTTTAAAAGTTAGGATGGGAGGGGAAGTGCGGTTGGGAAATGCGCGCAGATAAAAATAAAAATACAATCCACCTTTCTTTCTGCCCTAAACTTGAAACTTTTATAACTTCAAAAATAGTTATTCGAAACTCGTTATCGACCTATCCCAATTTTTAGTACATTGTTCACAATTTAAAAAGTTAATAAAATATATACGTTAATCTTCTATCCTTATCTCCTACCCCTATCTTCCACCCCAATCCCATCTCCGTGTGGTAACGCTTTTCGTGACGCTTTTTTCGGTTGTGCCAGTGCTAAGACATGAATATGTCGAAACAAAAAAAATTGTGAAAAATTGAGATCACATTGTAAAAAAAAAAATTTAATTTCTTGTTGTATTCTATGAGATATTGAGTGGTTCATGATAAAAAAATCACCCTGTATTCCATCAAACCAAAAAAAATTCCGAAATACGGTTCACTCACGCTGAGCGTCTCGCAACACAAGCACTTCTTTTACGTATTTTAATTGTGTAAAATAAAAGCGTATTTACTTGAATACAAATTTTTTAATTAAATATATTCGGATATGTATTGTTTTTTCAACGTAAACTTCAACTATGTGGCTATTGCTTAAAATGTATATTTAAAGTGATTTTTTTTCTAGCCTTGATCTATTATGATATTGTGTTATTGGTAAAATATAAAAAAATATATACTTAATTATAAAATTTAATTAATTCGTATGCAAGTATTAATTCAATATATATTTATATTTGTGTTAATTTTTTTCTCCAGAAAAGTCTTATATTCCATTAAATCCAAACAAATTCAAAAGAAGGTTCAAATCAGCTGCGCAACTTGCAACAGCTTTTATTTCAAAATTATTATTAATAGTCGTAGCATCAAAGGCTGTTGGATGAATTTTGGCTCACAAATTATTATATTCATAAAACTTATTAATTTTCTTGACTTTTTTATGAAAAGAACAGAGTATGATTTTTGGATGAAAATCTAAATATCATATTAGGTTTTCAAAATATTGCATAGAAACTATGCTATTACGGTCATATGAAAGTCATATTTTTTCAACATAAAATATCAATTCAAGAAATATGTGTTTAGTTTATAATCAAACTTGAAAAAGTTTTTTATGAGATAATTTTTGTAAATATTATGGGATGAATCACAAAAACATATGATTCGGTTTTCAGCTTTGATTCGGAGCCATATAGAATAAAAAAATTCGGAGCGTAAAATGTAGGTATTAGTTTTATAATGATTTACTTTATTTTATTTATATGTACTTATTTGTACTAACTTGAAATTACAAAGTTTGACTAATCACGTAAAGTGTGAGCTAGTATCATAATATATTGCCCTACCATAATATATCAAAGTCATCTTGATAAACTTGACGTTAAAATAATTATAGCAAACACCTTTATATGTCTAATTATTAAAATCTCATGTATTCATCAACATGTATTTGTCATTTGTGTACATTGCAGCAGTCATTGTAGAAAATATTGTATTTAGTACGAAAAAACAAAATATGAAAACAACTTGTTTTTGCCAAAGACCAATACAAATTTGAAATTTTAGATACCAGCAGACACTTATCATTTGTTTACTTTGCAAGAGTTGTTGTGAAATAGTGGAATACATAATATTTTGATTTAAGTCTAATAAGCTCTATGTAATAGCTTTATGAAGCTAAACTTATTCTAGGGAAAACAATATTAATATGTAATATTATTAAGCTTTTTTACAAACCTATGTATTCGTACATGAGTGTTCTACATATTTTTTTAGTTTAATATGACAACATGTTATAATTGAACATTAAACGCGCACAATATTTTCAACTATAAGGTCTTAAATTTATGTCCAAAAACAAAAAAATGTCTATCACCCGAGAGGGTGGGGGGGGAATGCTGAGGATAAAGTATAATTAAAAATTGAGACTACTAATGTGGGAGCACGGCTTGATGATGTGTGACTTTTTTGAGCGTATTTAGAAACTTAAGAATTCAAAAATCGATCTATAAGGCAGTCACTATATGATATATATAATATATCATATATATTTATTATTGCTTATTAGAAAAAAACAAGTTGTTTTATGTTCAGTTTTGTCGTTTGTGTATTTAAGTATTTAAACCATTTTTCTAAAATCACTGTGGCAATGTAAAAAAATGAAAAATCTTTAAAATTTACCACATTGAACATAGTTTAATTTTTAGAGTTTATATTTTTACAATTATTTTAAAATAGCTAAATATTATTACATAATATTAATATTGTTTCCCCTGAATAAATTTAGCTACATAAAGCTACTACATGGAGCTTATTAGACTTAAATCGAAATATTATGTAGGTATTCTACTATTTTACAACGGCTGTTGTAATGTAAACAAATGATAAACGTCTGTTGGTATCTAAGATTTCAAATTTGTATTGTTCTGTAGCAAAAACCAGTTGTTTTCATATTTCGTTTTTTTTGCACTAAATACAATACTTTTTACAATGACTGCTACAATGTAAACAAATGACAAATATTTTATACCATTCTGAATAGATGTACATAAACATGTTGTAATGATTTCATAAATATTTTTAAGATTTTAGGTGTACCTATATGTTAAAATATACGAAATTAGGTACCTACACCTAAAATCTTAAAAAAAATGTTTGAAATCATTATAACATGTTTATGTACATCTATTCAGAATGGTATAACATATTTATCATTTGTTTACTTTACAACAGTTGTTGTGAAATAGTCGAATACATACAATTTTGTTACACTCCAAAAAGCTTTTATAGCTTAAACTATTCAGGGAGGAAACCAAATTACTTTGTAATTAAAAAAATGTGTAAAGAATAATCTTGTTACACACGTATATCTTGTTTTCTAGTTGACTAAACAGAACATTTAACTATAATTAAAAGAATCTAAATGTTTTTTTGAATACCTTCAGTTTAATTATTTATATTTTAAGTATAGTATATTAATACAACTTGTGTTTTACAAAGCTAACATTACTGTACACTCAATACATTATTGTACAATACTACAAAATAACAGTTAGAATGGTCCTATTTTACCTTTACAAGTAGTCATATTTGTATAATAAAAAAAGTACATAGTTTTACATTGCAATTTGTAGAATAAATTGCCTACGCGCAAAATCTACATAAAAAATCACAAATTATATGATTTGTTTTTTTACCAAAAATAAGTTGTTTTTGTAAAGGTAAAGTACTAAGTACATTTTCCCTTGTTTTTTGCGTTATTAAATGAAGTTAACATTTAAAACCATTAAATCCTGGTACAAGGGAAAGGGTGATAATCACTTTGAGTCAAAATAAAAATTATAACCTATCTTTTTGAAGGATTTCTATAACTATAAACTGGATCTGAGGCCCACAAATTTCTGGCTAGAATTTATCATATATATTATAATATGTCTGTTATATAAACCTATCTACGAATAAAGAAAATATTCACCGAATAAGTAAATTTGTATTTAATTATCTAATCTATTCCAACTATTTGTTTTTACTATAATTGGTATAATTTTCGATATTAATAAAATACGAGTATAAATATTATCAACAAAAACATGTGTTCTTCGTAGCGCTATTGTGGTTTATTTTAACAAGTAGGGTTTACCACCATTACCAAGCCTTCGTATGGGTTTTTTTAAGTATATATGTTTAACCAATCTATCAACACAATTGTTAAGAACAAATAAAGAACCAAATAAAATAGTTGTAGAATTAACATGAACTGTAGTCACGTACTCTAGTATAGCGTTGCACTTCCTTGGCGTTTCACTTCGACTTTAAATCCGAAAATTTATATTTCGTTTGGTGTTTTAATACTATTCAAGATTTTTTTAAATATGAAGTTTAATAGCATAGTTTTGCTTCTAACAGCCGCACTGTTCATTATCCTGGCAGTGTCTACAGGTACATAAAAAAAAAAACAATTAGTATAAAAATGTTATAGTAATAATAAAAAAATTAAACTAAGCGTCAAGTTTCGATGTCTTAGTTTTTTTAGTAACCTGATGATTTTTTTAAGAAAAAAAAATTTAATTTAAAACTTTTTATTTATTTATTAATTAATTTTTATATTATAAAAATCTATTTTCTATATTTCAGGTGTTGAAGGAAGTAAGTTCACGCATTAAATTATATGCATTACATAATTATATTATTTAAAAATATTGCATTAAGATAAAAAAAAAAAAATATATTAAAGTAAATATTAAAGTTTTTTTTTTCAAAATTTCAGAGGTTACGCCAAAACCTGGTAAGTCTTCGAGACTTTGATATAGCTTATATAATTGATTAAAGCGAAATTTAATATTAATTTTTAATTTTTTTGTTATTCAAATGACTGTAAGTTCTTTTCTTCAAAATTTTAGATATCCCGACCACACCAGATGGTGCTAGTAAGTGATTGAGTTATTTTTAATAACTTTATAAGCTATAAAAGTGAAATCTAGCATATATTTGTATTAAACGGGTTTCAAATGACTGTAAGTCAAGCTGATTGTACAATTGTTTTCAATAAAGCTTAAAATGAGTATGAAATGTTACAAAAGGGTTATAAAAGGAATTTTTTCGATATTTCAGATGATCAGCAAACAGAGAGTGAGTCTTTTTAATTTGTTTTTATTAAAGCTTATTATGTGTTTAAAATGCTATAAATGCATTAACCAATTTCCGACGAAAGATGTATTTATTTTATGGTGCGCGTACGCACCATTGGCCAAAAATGTGTTAAACTATTGAATATAAGAATAACTCTACCATGTTTAATGGCAATATAACACAATTAGTTAATGCGTAGCTAACCAAGGTAAGTAGTTTAGATCTACGGTTCAAAATAATAAAATAGGAAAAACGAGTATTTGATTTATTTTTTGATGTTTTAGATCAACAGCTACCTCCACCAATAGAAAGACCAGCACAACCACAATTAGGTCCTCCGGCTGGTAGGTTTTTGAGACTTAAATAAAATGTATGTAGGTTATAAAATAGGAAAAACAAGTATTTGATTTATTTTTGATGTTTCAGTTCCAGATACACGACTACCAACTCCACCTGGCAGGTATAAAAATGAACTTATTTAAAGTGAACCATTTTCATTTTTTTCATAATAATTAAAACAATTGATACCGGTAGAAGTAAATCCTAAGATTACTTATCGAGACTACTATTAGAATACTTAATAATTTATAATGTTAGCCTAACACTTAATTTTAATTAAAATGTATGTATAAGCAAATTATAAAAAAAACGACTTTTTTTCACAATTATTTAATTTTTTTTTTTTCAGCCCTCGTAACAACGATTAAACTTTACAACAAGCTACAATATCTTAGATCCGTGTCGCATTCTGAAAAAAATATGCTTACTAAGTTGTGTATATTTTAAAATTTTCATTTTTGATCATCATAATAAACACAATAATTATTATTGTGTTTGAAACTATAGTGTTTTTTCCAATAACAATATGATATTCCAAGTAAAGCATTTTGTTACTTTATCATATAAATTACATTATGTGTACCTATCTACCAATAAAATAATGTTCACCGAATAAGAAAACATCTTGTATTTTATTATCTAGTCTATTCCAACCATTTGTTTTTACAGCTGCTTTGAATTTTTACAATAACATTTTTAATGTAGAAATATACCTACCTAAAAATCCATTAAAAAATAATTCAATGTATTAAAACAACTGTGCACTTAGCCCTTGAACAATACGCCTCTTTAGTGAAATCGGTAAACTTATGAAGTATTATTTTATGTTAGTCTGTAAGCATATAAAAAAATCTAAAAAATACAATTCGATAAATCCGTACAATGTTTTGCCATTTTATCGACTTGCCTACAATTACAAAATAAATGGGACAAAAAAAAAAACAACTATTCAAGATTTTAGGTGTTTTTGTTAAAATATACGCAATTTGCGAAAACACAGCTTTCCGGCAATTATAAAAAAACTGTATTGCCGAATTTGTTTTCCGTTTAATATGTTATGAACACATATGAGTTCTACCAAATACCACGGGCATACCAAATAAATATTCTTAATAAATTTCAACTCGATCCGGCTTTTTTTCTCGAAATTATAGCCAGTAAAAGTTCTAACTTAAAACTCATACGGTTTTATTTTTGTTTTTTCAAATTTCGACTGTGAAGAAGTAAACTTTTTCAACTTTTATCCTCCTCCCCCCCCCCTCAAAGTACCAACAAGATGAAATTTGTGATTTATAGAGTTGCTACTCGAAAGAATTGATCCAGTATTAAAAAAGTTTTAGTGTATACAAATAAAAAAAAAAAACACATTTGAGTAAAACCAATGATATACCTGTGTCTAATTATTATGCTAAGAACAACCAAAAAGTTTGAAACGATAAAGTCGTTTTTTCAAAAATCATAATTGTAAGTTGGATAAATACCAATTTTGAATTCATATTTTAGATCATATTTATCTAATTCTCGATTTATTTTTGAACATTTTATGACATATCTTTGTGGCTGAAGAATTACCATGGCTTTGGCTTTTATCATTCGATGGGCTCACTCATCATATTGTATCACCATTTTTTTCCTTTATTTATGTATACAGTAAAAATAAATGTTGTTACTCGTGTAACAACATTTTCATACACCGTATAGCAACATTAACATGTACGAGTACATACAGTCATGGTTTATTTACATTGGTAAATAAAATATTTTAGCCAGATATTTAAAAAAAAATATGATTAAAAAACATTTGTGCAGGTGCGTGCCAGAGTGATATAAGCCTGCAGTGTATCTGGGCATCTGTATCATTGGCGATAACCGGCATAGAATTGCGCTCCATTACCTGTTATAGCCTCAACAGGATAGATTAGATAGGAATCTTTTAAATCAATAGACACTATTGTTGTAGTAAATGAAACCGTACATTTTCCAACTAATTTTTTTCATTCTCTGGATATACCAGGAATGCCACCATCACACACTCTTCGGTTAAAAATTAGTTTACCGATTATTCTTCTGCGTAATTTAAATCCACCTAGATTATGCACGGTATACGTATGGTCATTAAAAAGATCACCGGAAATGTTCTTGAAGCAAAGGAGAAATTGACCTGTTGCCATGAATTCCAATGATATCGTCGGAATCTCCAATACCACTCAAAAGACTTTAATTTCCTATTGGTTTGGCTTTCGCGATGACCATAAATAAGTTTCAGGGAAAAACATTGTCCATTTGCGGCTTGGACTTTAAAAAACTATATGTTGCATGCTCTCGTATGGGGAAACCATCGAATCTGTTTCAAAAGACAGATTAACTAAAAATGTTGTGCACTGATTAGCGCTAAATTAAATCTTACTAATATAAACTAATAATTTGTATAATTTGTGAGAACTATGTTTCAATTGTATTTCTTAACCCATGCCTAGCCGGGTACATATTTATATATACACTAGCTGCCCGTGTAAGCAAATAGTAACATTAATATATTTTATTAATGTTACTATTTGCTTATTATCCCCGGTAGCATAGATTGGAAATATTTTTTTATAAAAACATTAAAAAACTACGATTTTATTTCATGTTAATGTTTTGAATAGGAATATTTTTAAACTATTTTGGCGTTTTTCTCAAAATTTGCCAAAATGAGATCACATATCGTATTGTTGTTCTTAAACATAATAACAAAATAATCTGTTCAACTGGGTTACTCGTGTAAGAACTTGATTATACACCGTATAGCAACACAAATATGTACTACAAACGCATTTTTCCATAAATTAAAAGTACATTGGTTAGTAAAAACTTTAGTTACAGGTTTTTAGGAAAACTGAATATGATTAAAAAATATTTATATTCAATATTATGGTGTTTTCGATGTCAAGTTATATCATTAGTTTCAACTAAAAAATTGTAGGTTTTATTTAAGCGGAACGAAAAGTGGTTAATTGTATACCCATGAAGACTAAAACGCAAAGTCAATTTCTGGAATTTACTTTTTTTAATAAATCTAACTAGTTTTCAAATAGATTAATCAAAAACTTTGATTCTTGCAGTTTAATTTTAAAAATATTTCTGGCTCTAGACGGCTTTTAGACTCTGTTTTTATTGGAGGGCGTTGCACACCCACCAGTAGAGCCTACACATCAGCCTACAATTTCTTAGCTACATATCTTTATGTCTTTATGTACCATATTATTTTGTCCAAGAGTGATTTTAATATTTAATTACTTTCATAGTAATACTATAATAACGGTGAAATTGTCGATTTTATTGTGCCCCTTCCCTATTAATTGCCAACTCCACTATACTGATATTTTGAAATATTTTGGCTAGTCTAGCGTGTAATACTATTATAATTATCATATTATGTATTATTATATTATACATTGGTATACAATGCTACTGTGTAACTCTAAGCTGATAATTATTGTGCATATAGCTACAAAACAAATAATTAAAATAATCTACATCATTGTAAAACCAATACCTATCTTTTACGCTCCGCATCAAAGCTGAAAACCGACTTATATGCTTTTATAATTAAGACAATCATATTTACAAAAATTACCACATTTTTACCACTTCTTTAAGTTTGTTTTTATACTAAACAAATTTTTAGCTTCGATGCAATTAGTTTTACCATGATGTGGGCTAGTTTTTTGTCTGTATACACTGTAACCTTTTTAATACTGGAACAATTCCTTCTAGTGTAAAAAGTATTGTATTTAGTGCAAAAAAAACGAAATATGAAAACAACTGGTTTTTGCTACAGAACAATACAAATTTGAAATTTTATATACCAACAGACATTTATCATTTGCTTACATTACAACAGCCGTTGTAAAATGGTAGAATACATAATATTTCGATTTAAGTCTAATAAGCTCTATGTAGTAGCTTTATGTAGCTAAATTTATTCAGGGGAAACAATATTAATATTATGTAGGTAATAATTTTAAGCTATATAAAAATAATTGTAAAAATATAAACTCTAAAAATTAAACAATGTTCGTTGTGGTAAATTTTAAAGATATATCATTTTTTTTACATTGCTACTGTAATTTTAGAAAAATGGTTTAAATACCTAAATACACAAACGACAAAACTAAACAAGTTGAATCTTTATGAAATCAACAGACATATGTTTACATTGCAGCAGTTGTTGTGAAATAGTCAAATATATAATATATATTATTTACTTTAAAATAAGTATAATTTTCGATATTAATAAAATATAAATATTATGAACAAAATTTTAAATCATGTGTTCTTCGTAGCGCTATTGTGGTTTATTTTAATACGTAGGGTTTACCACCATTACTAAGCCTTCGTATGGTGTTTTTAAGTATACATGTTTTGCCAAACTGTCTACACAATTGTCAAGAACAAATAAAGAAACAAAAAAAAAACCACGGTTAAACGCATATACTACCTACCAAAGCTACGTATGTGAGCTACAAGAAAAAAATATGTTTTAAAATGTTTTATTACAATTGACCTAATTTTAAAGAAATACCATATAATATCGTGATGAGTTTAGCTGTAAAAATCCTTCTCATATTTATTTCATTTTAAATTTGTATAAAATCCTAATTCGAAATTCCAAGTTGGTAGTTGTCTTGGACACAGATACAAAACAAATAAATAAAATAAAGTACATGTTGGGAAAATATTACTTTTGTAAAACCGTAATAACATAATTTCCAAGCATAACCCAAATAATACAACAAAACCGAATACGTTTTAAAAAACAACTTGTTTTTAATAAATAATATTCGAACACCGTATAAATATGGTTTTTTATTTGTAGATTTTGACCGTACGCACTTTTTAGCAACATATAATCAAACCTTATTGTTTGGTTTAGAAGGTAGATACGTTTTAAAGTAAAATGTTCAATTGTTTATTGTTTGTTAATATATTTTTTTATGATACATAGGCCATAGCTATTTAAAAAAATGGTTTACGATTTTCGAAAATCTTGTTATTGTAATATAGGATCGCAGCACATGTTCTTTTATTATTTATTTTCAGACTTAAATACTACTAATATACTACACATAAAAAAGTGACCAAATTAAAAAATAATCTACTCTTTCTAGGAATTGTGAAATAATAAATAATTTACCTCTAGTAAAAACGACCATAGTAATCTAAATAGTTGAGAGTTGTTTGGAAAATTAAGATATTTTCCTTACTTTTTTACTCTTTTGTAAATGTTTAGATCTTTTTTTGTTTTTCCAAACGTTTATATGGATAAGATCGAATCCTAAGATCCTATACACTACCAGATCACCAAGAAAACACAATTGGTGGGCATGTTTTTGTATAAAACGTTATTACAAATTATTAAAATTGGTGAAAGAAAAAGATGAAAAAATATTTGATTACTAATTTCTAATTTTTATTTTTATTCAATACTATTTTAACAACTTATTATATCAACTTAACCTAAACAAACCTATCATATACTTCAAATTATTTAGACAATTAAAAAACGTAACACATAATATTAATTGTAAGATGTACATAGTATTAAAATTACAAAGAGAAACAAAATATGACAACGATTAAAACGATTTTACACATTTACACATCTACATAAACAACATTTTTTAAAAAAACTACAAAATTGCAATTCGCTTTAGAAATATTGAGTGTTCTACGGTAATTTGATCACCTTGTACATCTTAATATGGCGTTACGCCGTTTAGTTGCTACGAAAAATGATTGATTCCACCTGTAAGCGTAAAGCGGTTTTTTTGTGACCCAAAAAAATATGTCATTTTGTTTTTCTGTTGCTTACTCGCATAGCTTATGGTATTGAGGCTACATACGTTGTACGATAATATTAAAAATGTTACCTTCATAAAATGAATGCAATAATAATCATCATATTATATTATATTTTATTTGTAATTTTAATTTAGAACTATTTTTATTTATTTATTTTTTTTTTTAGTAATCAACCCTTAAGGTTGGTTATACAGCATTCTTACATACTCCCTCCACTCTTCTCTGTTACTGGCCGTTCATACTCTTGCCTCTCTTGCCTTCTATTTGCCCTTCCATTATTCTGTGTTGTAGTTCCTCCTCGTGTCTTAAAGCATGTTTAATTAGTCTCCATCTTCTTTCTTTGATTGATCCTAATAATCCTCTAGGTTCACCTGTTTCATTAAGTACACTGTCATTGGCACGGAACTCAGTCCAGCCAACTCCTAGCATCCTCCGCCAGCATCACATTTCGAAGCTTTAATAAATATCTTTGTTCTGCATTGTTTATCACATTTTTTATTATTCTTATATTGATGTTTTTTGATATTTTCTTTAATGTATTTTTAACAAAATGTTTTTCTAGTAATTATTTTATTATCTAGTATATTTAATTGGGTCCGCTCAATGATGGTGGTAGGAGAGGAGGGTGTACTCTATTTCTGAACATAAAATAATACATTGATAAATAAACGGGCACTACCATTAGAATATTTTTAACAATAATAACGATAATAATAAGATAATCTGCTTAACATAAGATCACATTATCTCCGATAATAATTTCACATGTTTTTTTTATATTACTGTCCAAAGTAATAAAATTACCAGAGATTTGCATTTTTTAATATTTCAGCGCGCTTGTTGCATTTAAAACCTAAATGGGGACGTAAAATTTAAGAAACTTTTTTAAAATATAATAATATACTGAACACAATGTAAACCACTATAATTGTATGAGCTTAAATAAAATTAACAAAGCTACTATAATTTTGAACATTTTTTTTTCTCTGGCTACATCTTTGCATTTAAAATTTTTTTGATACGAGTATCATTTGCATTTGTATGTAAAAAACTATTATTTCAGTAGTAATTTCAGTCAGGTGTAAGTTACATGTAAATTTGAGTTGAATATTTTTTGTTATTTCACTAACGACTTTTTCAAAGACATCTGCACAATATTTAACAAAAATATGTTCATCTGAACTTAAAAACTGAAATAGATAGTTGTTGGGATGTACTAATTGGCTTCTAGACTTAGCTACAACTAAGTCACCAGCATTATGAGTCACCGTTGTTTAAAAAATCTATACATGTTTTGCATTTTTTGTGTTTAATTATTTTTCTTGATACATATCCACACCCATATTAGATTGTGCAATCCCTGACAGTGGGTTTGCATTTGCCATCAGTATCACTGTCAGTTAATACATCACTTGTCTCCCACTCATTCTTATTTATAAGATTGTCTAATTTGTTTTTTAAGTTTTCAATTTGTTCTACTCTTTCTGATATAGTATTTTGGTTATTAAAAATTGCTCGCATATCGCCTAATGATATCTTCGGTAAATCAGAATCAGTTACTGTACAATTGCCTTGTTTTGGTGACTTCAAGACTGAATAAACCGACAATATTTCATAGACGTGCATACAAGTTGGGGTGGTTGAATGGTCGTTAGGACCAGCTGCTTGCCTCATAATTCCAAAAAATGTCTAATCAATTACAATTTTTACTTATAAGTTCTTATACCGGGTGATTATTTTAACGCTCTACACTGGTGTAACAGTTCCTTTTGGTAACATTTGTATTTAAGTTGAAAACATGGCATGAAAAGATGTATATTATTATTATTTTAACAATCCCAGAGCACACTTACTGACAAAAATGATTGCAGGGGACGAAATAAGGTATATTAGTAGTGACTAGTGAGGTATAACAACTAACCACGAACCAATTGTGTGTATGTGCACACTGTACAAATATATATATATGTATATATAGAAAGTAAGGTAAGCGACTTAGGATATAAATTTTTTTTTTGTATTTGGGAACATTTTAACGAGTTAAAAGATTATTTTCTAACGTGTACATAACATTTTATCCAAAAGGCCGAAGTTTAGGTTTCCAATTGATAATGTGTTAGGGTATATTTTGTACACTGAATTTTCGTTGTAAGAAATGCGCTAGTATTTTTTGGTTATATTCACCTAACATTCGTATCGATGTGAAAAACATATTATGATCAATAAAAATACTTAATGATGATCTGATGTTTCTTAGCTTTAGTGGTTCACCCCGAAGAGATCCCCTACGACTTCGGACCGACTAGTAGCACTGGGTGCTGATTGCGGGCCGGAGAAGGTGTGTCACAAGAAGAAGTGACCAGTCAGGTGGCCACTTGTCGGAGGGCTCTACGTCACTTTAGTCGCCTTTTGCGACAGGTGTGAAGCCCTTGGTAGAATTCTTTCTCCCCTAACCACGGGGAAACTTAATAATGGTCTATGTCATCGGATTTTTCCTACTATTAAATACGTTAGTACATAAAAGACCTTGAAGTGTTGCGTGTAAAAACACAATTTTTTTTTTACCATTGTTTTTAGTGTTTTGTTTTTATAAGTATTTTTCGGATCGGCGTGAACGACATTTGATCGACAGCCCTCAAAAAACACTTCTCTAAATCAATACACCACCACAACAAACAATTTTACAAGTTTGGTATTCAGCACACAATGATGTGTTGGAAAATAATTTGAAATCCACATGGTATTCAATTTATTTTATGTAGATTAATTTTTGTACCCCGAATTATTATTATATGTGATTAATATTACATTTGTTTTTTCCCTCCCTCTGTGGTTACATCCCCACAATAAACGTACTCACGTCCGTACAAAAAATAACTTACGGTGTTCGCTTTCTTCTTTTTTTTCGTCTACAGCTTTACAACACACCTTTCTCTGGCACATAACCGAAAAAAGTGTTAATAACGAAAAAAGCGTTACGGACACAGAGATGGGGTTGGGAGTGGGAATATGGGGTTGGGGATGGGTGTGGGGATGGGATTGGGGGCATATATGTTGTATTCACAACGTTCAAACTAGAACTGAACTAAAATGAATTCAATAATTTAAGAGGTTATATTTTTATGAATTCTACAAAACACTAAAATATTAGCCAGAAACGTGATATGTTTACTGGCTACCATAGATACTAACTTGTTACTGCTTCTTAATATACTGTGTCATTATCTATAATTCCACCACTATCCTAAATTTATTCGGTACTTCAACGAGAGATGAAAATGCTCTTTCGTGGTTGCAGACTCGGCTGAAAGACTTTTTTTGTTACCCCCCTCTCAACATAGTTTTTTTGATAGCAACTTTTGCAACTTAAATATTAACGTATATATTTTATTAACTTTTTAAATTGAGAATAATGTACTAAAAATTTGGATAGGTCGATAACGAGTTTCGGATAAATATTTTTGAAGTTATTGAAGTTTCATGTTTAGGGCAGGAGGAAAGGTGGATGTATTTTAATTTTTATCTGCACGCATTTCCCAAACGCACTTCCCCTTCCATCATAATTTTTAAACTCTTATAACTTTATAAATTTAAAAAGTTAATAAAATATATACGTTACCGTTTAAGTTTCAAAAGTTGCTAACAAAAAAACTAAGTTGAGAGGGGGTAAAAAAACCCAGTGAGATATTGACTGGTTCATGATAAAAGAATCACCCTGCATATAAAAAAAAATAATGTTTTTTTTTATGTGATATCACAATGTTTGTATAATCCATCTTAATATCCAAACATTTATATTTATTTATAAATATTCCACGAGAGATGGAATATTTTCTGAAAATCTTAAAATATTTTTTTTTCTATACATTTATAAAACTTAATTCGGAATACTGACAATTGTCCTACAATTATAATTACTCAAGTACAACATAAATGGACCCAAAATACAATAATAATCAAAATCGTTTTAACGTTGGAGACTTCAAATAAAATAACTTGGTCGATTTTAAAGATTGTGTTTTTTTTTTTAATAATTGGTTATTTAGTACATTGGTGTATGACTGTAACTGTTTGCACAAGCATACAAAACAACACATTTCAATAAATAACACCACTTAAAGCGTGTTTTCAATACGTTGCCGTTTATGAAAGTAAATATACAATTATTTAGAAAAGTATTGATAAAGCCATTTAAGTTTTTTTAAAGGTTTTTTAATGTGAATATAAAAATAATATAGTAATATTATTCATGACCGGATGTAGACATTTTCAGGTGCCATAAGACCAATTATAGGAATACGGATAAAAATAAAACACAATACAGAAAAAATAATCAATGTTTTCATAATAATTTATAGTTTTTTTATTATTACATAAATAATAGTTTTGTGTATTATATACGTATTGAAAATTTCCTCATTTCTGTAATTCTGCCTAAAGGTATACAACACATTTGTGTCTATATCGAATGTGTTTTTTATAATAAAACTTTAAGGTCATTTATATACTAACGCATTTAATAGTTCGAAAAATATTTTCACATCTACAACCATGGAGCTTTTTACTGTGTATTATTCTTTGAGTACATCGGTGTTTTCATACCGATACGAATTTAAGGTAAATAAGACAAAAAAAAAATATTACTGACTGTGTGTTATTTATCGTTTTTATAATACACTTCGCATTTCATACGACGAAAATTCAGAGCATAAATTATCACTTTACATATTATTGAAACGTTTGGAAACCCAAATTTGGGTCTCTGGTTAAAGAAATCTGTACAAGTTAGAAAATAATCGTTCCACTCGTTAAAATTCTACACTTTTGTCATGGTTCAGATCCTCCAAATATCGAGAAATTAATTATACCTAATGACAATTATTTGCTTAAAAATTAATTTTTAGTTTAAGGGTTGATCATCTGTCTATATAAATGTATTGCTATAGTAACCCATATATCGTTATTAAAAATTTAATAAAATATTTCCATTGCCTGTGTACTCACTCACACAATATAGCAAATGTGTGAGTTGTCATGGAAATTGACTACGGCCAAAGTGTATTTTCTCCCTTATTTTGGGATTTTCCTTAATAACGAAAAAGTCTAATCACAGATTTTTATTAAAAAATGTTATATGTTATTGTTCCGTTCTAGATAATAATATACCTTCGGTCTAATTATCCCGACCTAAATGTCTAAAAATTTGCTTCGAAAAGTGAAATAAAGAAAAAAAAATCTACATTTTTTACTGGAAACGGTTTAAATTCCTCACAACTTTGGAATTCATTCGACTATATTTTAAGAAGAACGCCAAAATGACTAAATTGCATAAAAAAAAATTATTTAGTAACCATTAAAATATGAAAAATAATACAATAATATTATTGTCTTAATTGGACACTGCCGTTCGATGGAATGAAAATAAAATAATAGGTACTTAATAACTGTCCTATATATCCCTTGTAGTGATTGTATAGTTTTAACATTTTAATGGAATTAAAAAAAATATACTTTGTACGACGTACATCATCGGTTTTGTTTTATGTTTTAGCAAAATAGGTTTATATTTAAGTAAATAAATCGGAAAAAGTGAAATTTGAACAGTTAACAAAAACGAAACAATTAGAGATATTAACAAAACCGACGTTTAACCAAAACCTTTTAAACGAGAATATTTACAAATAAAAAATAATAATCCAATTTATCTAATTAGACAATAATAAAAAAGTCGTTAGAATGCTTTACAATATTATTGTAGAAATTGCATTTAAAAAAAAAAGTTCAAAGGCTACGGCTTTTTTAATTGATATTAATAAATTTCAAAGTTCAATCAAATTCTATTTTACTAAAAAAAACATGTATATCTAAATGTATATGTATATTATATGCATATCATTATACCGGTTGCTATAAGAGATTTCACAAGCACCCCTTCCTAAATGATCTTACCGAAGGGGAAAAATTACAATGACCTTGAAATAAAATTATATAATAAAAAACTGGTACTTGAGTATCAAAACATAATAGTATCACTCTGAGTAGATGTCCATATACATTTTTTAATGATTTGATAATTTTTTTTTTTAAGATAAAAGGTGTTTATGTTAAAATATACAACATCAGCGAAAAACACAGTGCTCCGGCAATTAAAGAAAAACTGTAGTTTAACTACGCATCGTGGCGCCTAATAGATCAGGCACTAGTGAGAAAGCGTGTCCCCGCATATCTCATAAGAATTATTCGACACTACCTTTCGGACAGGAGCATGGAATATGTAGAGCAACACCAGGAGAGGAGTATCTCAAGTGGGGTTCGGTAGGGTTCGGTCCTTAGACCAATACTGTGGAATCTCATGTACGATAGTCTCCTAGAGGAGGACTACTGTAGGATCTGGATCCAGGGAAAATCACCGGTATTTTAGAGATAGTGATCAATCCAGCTCTAGAAAGAATAGGCCAGTTGATGCAGCGGAATGGTCTGACATTGTCTGTAGCCAAGACTAAAGCGATAATGCTAACTAGAGAGAGGGCGTACGTACCTCCAAGGCTGATGCTCCAGGGCACAGTCTTGGAGTTGTGTAAAGAGGTGAGTTACTTGGGTGTACAACTCGGTACCTCCCTTACCTTTAAGGAGCATTTCAAATTGTAATTTTTTTATTTTTCCAGAAAATCGTCAATAAGTCGGGTTGGCCATGTATTTTTTTAAGACCTTGAATTTGTTATTGTCTTTTAAACTTGTAAAAAACGATTCCTATATTTTCATTTATATAAACAGTGGAAATGGAAACGCACACCAAATCACCCAAGTGTTTTTCTGAAGTAAAAAAATTGTGTTTTCGAGTTAACGCTTAGGCGAGAATTCGATAAATATCACTTCCATAGAAAATCATATTTTTAAATCTTTATTTACTTTTGAAACATACGTGCCAATGTGCAAAAATTATACAAAACCCTGACTCTCTAACAATTAAAATAATTTGTACACCAATGTCATTGTCTTATAATTAATGACTTATTAGTTCTTATCCGCCATCTATTATGATTACCGTTATTTTAAATATTTAGAAATTGAGTGGAATACAAAGCAATTGGGGCATTTTTAAAATTGATAAAACTTTTTTTATTTGACACTAAAACCAATATATTCATCATAGTTTAATGATGGAATGAGTACAGTTAAATTTTCAAAAAAACAAATAAATATCTATGTAGTTATTATTAAAAATGGTTACATGCAGTAAAAAAAAAATAAAGAAAAACATACTTTGGCTATGTAAAATTTAATTTTTCTTTTGATTTAGGAGTAAAATTACTCATCTCGTTTTCGAACTATTATGACAATGTAGTTTTATTTTTATTGTCCATAAAAAAAATATATTACCAATTTAAAAATGTTTATCGAAAATTTTTTTAAGATAGCAACAACTTTAAAATTGGTGGGAAAATTAAAAAAAATTAGGGACCTCATTTTAGGCCAAGACGAACCAATAAGTCCAATGGTATTAGAATCCCACGGGGTGAGGCATATTTATATATATGTATATATATGTATATACAGGATGATTCATTTAAAATAGGTTGCTTGTTTTTTCCTTAAAATAATCGCAAATTTCTAAATTTCTTTTTTGAAAATATTTTTGATAATCATATTTTACAATATTGTAAAACTACTAAACATTACCCTTTTTTTTATTATTTTCCATATAACCCTATTAACTTTTAGAAACTTAAAAAGTAACGTATTTATTTAATTTACTATTTAAGCTGAGAATAGTTTTCTATGCACAAAAAGTAGTCAAAGGAAATGAAAATGGGCAAATAACGACTGAAAAGGCATAGTACTTTTCCTAAGGGTCTAAAAAATTCCTTGAAGGTAGATTTTTATATCTTAAATGGTAAAATATAAACTTGATTAACTTTTTAAACAAAAAATATTTTGCCGATATTTTAAAGCGATACCTAACAGTTGATATTTTAATTATATTTCGATACTAATTACTTAAAGTAACAATAATTATTTTGGAAAACAGTGAAATTTTTATAAACAATCGAACAATCGGTGGAAGAAAAACATTCGTTTTTTCGGTTATAAATCTGTAATACTGCTACTGTTTTATACTTAAGCATAATAAATCAAGACTGTCTCATTTCGATTTGATATAATAATTCTTAACCGGATGACACCAGTGAAATAATTACAAACTGCCACATTTTGTGTTGTAGCAATAAATAAATTAAAAAAAAAAACGAAATTGCCACATTTATCATTGCAGCTTGAAATGGTAAACTGCCACAAAAATCAAATTTGGCAGTTAGGTCTGTTAAATCCCATTGCTAAATAGCCATAACCTCAAATTGTGGTGTCTGGCTGAGATTTAACTAAGTAGCTTGAAATTAAAATAAGCATATGGTAATAAAAATAATTGCAAAGTATTAAAATTAAAGCTTTAAAAGTTAAAATTAATCATTTGGGAGCAGGTTCAATCTTTAAATTATATTTCCTGTAAAACTTTATTTTTCGAGTTGTGGCAGTTTTGTTTCAAGGGTGCGACATTATTCGTGTTGATTGTATGCATTAATTAAAGGCTAATTTTAAGTGCATTGTTGTCTTTGAGTGTTTTTATCAATACATATTTATATTTTTACTATATAAAATATACTATCGGTGACAATGTCATATTAACAATTTTATGCGTTTTTAATGAAAATGATTTTATCAATTTTGAGAAAAATTGTCGACTCGAGTTGAAATTTATAAAGAAAATTTACCTACGCCATTAGCCTCAAATTTAAATAATACCCATTTGCCAGCCCCCACGGATTGTGCAAGATTTTTGTGTTTTTAGCCGTAATTTTAGGACCTTCTCTTTGAAAAAATTTGTTAAGAACCAGAACTCATAGTATGTGTTTATAACATTAATATGTTAATGACCAAGTAAAAATTCGGGAATATAGTTTTTTTCAAATGTCACAAAATTGTGTTGTTGTTAAATCTTAAAAAAAAAAGTCCCAGTAATTTTTGAGCGCTCAACTACCAGTTTTACGTTTTAATTACATTTTTCAAAAGTGATTTTATCACGTTCAGTCATCTCGGTCAACTCAAGTCCCAACCCCAATTCTAATGGCTTTTTCCTTTGTGAATATCCGTCGATAGCCATACTTAGGATTAGGTTACTATTTGTATTACGGACTATTAAAGGCAGTAGTTTAAAAAATATTTATGCGCAAAAATTGTATGTAAATAGTATATCCGATTTGATAACATTTTCAAGTTTTGACAATTCGCTATGCCCTTCGAATTTTCAACGTAAAAAGTAACACTAAGATGTGCACAAAAATGTGAAATTCGAACATTGACAATTTTATATATTGTTTTTGTCGTTAGATCGACGCATTTTTCTGCTTGAATTTATGAATATTTATCGATGGAAAAAAATGTACTTAAACATTTACATGTGTGCACTAGTGCCGAAATCGTATGGTTTTCGAAAATATTTTCGATTTACTATAACCTTAGAATTTTCTGTACAAAAAATGTTATCGACAAAATTACACGTGGAAAAAATCCGAAATTTCGACAACCCACCGGGAGAAAGGCTGAAAGTTTTTAAAATTTTGTTTGGCGCAATTTTAAGATTTTAGAACTGAGAATTAGCCTAAAGATAGGTCTAACAAACATTATATAACATGTGTGGAAAAAAAATATCCATACCTAAGCTTTATCAGTGTAACCTAAAAGTAGGACAACGAATGATACGAATTTTGATTGTATATATTATTAAATAATAGTAATTATTCATAGTAATTTGATAAATTACGGATAATTAGGACCACGTGTATAGGCATATATTTCAATCATAATAACGCAAAGATTTCTAGTAATTGCAACCTAACAAATACACTTAGTTAACTCAGTGTAAATGGTCGCTAAGTAAAAAAAAAAAAAAGAAGAAATGTTTCAACATAAGCCTTAAAATACGCGATATAATACTAAATAAATATTATAATGTTAATGGTCGATGTACATTTATTATACATCGTTGTCAACAATAAAATCAGTCGACATATAAAAACATTCATTAAAAAATCTGTATTTAATTTACTTGGCCGGAAGTCGTAAGTCTGTTTTCAAACTAGTAAATATAGCACTTGTTATCATAGGGACATAGTAGGAACACTATTCAACTTTCACACTTCCAACATGCCAGTGTATCTTTACACGAACCATTCACTCAAAGTTTCCTCTTAAGTTAAGATTTTGAAATTTTAAACGTAGATTAAGCAGGAGTAGTTTAGTATACAGGGTGATTCTTTTAGCGCCTTACACTACTTTTCTCAAAAACTACTTAGATTTTTACAAAAAAAAAATTGTAATATTTTTTTTGTGTGTAAAATACTAACTTGTTCTATAATAATTATTTTTTGTACCTCCCTCCCTTCTACAAAAACGCAATACCAACTTTTGATTTTCAAATGGCAGCCCCTGTTTTTTTTTTTTATAAATAGATTTAAAATTGAAATAATAAAAATGTTTTTTGATTTATTTTCGAACATATTAATTTGTTTTTGAGTTATTAGTATTTTTATAAACACAGCTAACAAGAGAGGCTTTTTGTACTCCTGGATATCTTGCACACTTGATGGAGTCCAATTATATTTATTTGTTATTATTATCGTTGACACAACACAATAACATTCAACGTAATATATCGATAAGAAACAAATATACAGTTACCTATTTACACATGCCTCTACCTACAGCTGCCGTGTTATAATATTAATGATAATTGTGATATTTTGAGGTCGTTATTCTCGCATCCCATCCTCTTATCACTAGATCATAATTTACAGGTTAAAAAAGATTATTCAATGACCCGTATATTAATATTGTAATATTTTAAAATGTCCCGTTGGTAGCACGGTTTCCATCAGTAGAGATAATTGTGGTTGAAATTTGCTTTAGGAGCACTTTGCTAAATAATAGGCGAAGGTCTATCATATTGGTAAATAGCTTATTAGATAATGAACACGGACTATGATAAAAGTTATCATGTTCACGGCAGTGGAAAATCATAATGGAACAAAGTGTTTGTAAAATTGTATTGCTATTGCCAGTTATTAAACTCATTACTCAACGTTGAACAATTCAATTTTTACACATTTAAGACTTTAATATTCAGATATATTTTATTAAAGTAATTTTATAATATGTAACATTTTCATTTATCAAGAAAAGAAACAAATTTCTACTTATTGATTTTCAAGATAAGTAATATTTTGTATATTTTGTTATTACATGTTAGGTTTAAACTAACTTAATATAATATTAGCAATTTACTATAATTTATCTCACTTTATAACCAATTAAATTCTCAATATTATTATGTCGTTACTTATTTTAAGTGGCAAGAACTTTGAATAAGTAATAAACTATCAATGAAAACATTTTCTTTAAAATGTTGTTCAAATCACTGCTACTATTCCAAGAGCTTAACTCTCATGTATCTAAAATTTAATTTTTCTTATATAGTGTGATTAAATTGTACGTATGTTGTTAGTTTCAGATTTACCACAAAATTTACCAATTCAAGACTAAATAGATCAAAAGGAAGAACAAATATTGTGTACAAATTCAAACTCTGTCAAGCCTAAATTTGAAATGAGCTTAGGAAAATAGTATAGAATACTACATAAGAATTTTAAAAACAACAATTTTGGTTGGCCAATTTAATTATACAATTTTTTTTTTAACAAAATATATTCGAACTGTTTACCCTCTGCAGCTAAACATACTTCTAATCGTTTTAGAACTTGATCAATAGAGCATTTCCTTAGGATATGAGCTGGTATAGCAGAGCAAGCGTCCTTAATTGAGTTTTTTAAACCTTCCATGTCACTTGGTTTATTTTGGTAGACCACATTTTTTGTGTATCCCCAAAAATAGAAACCAATGGGATTAAGATCGGGACTCCTAGCTGGCCATACAATTTTTAGACTATTTGTATCTATCCAGTTCTCTTCATATAAACATTAATTTAATTTAATTAATAATAAATTACCCTAGTAAATCCCTAAGTGAATTATAAATCTTACTTCCAAAAAGTTTATTTAAGTAGTTTCGAAACTTCTTCCAATAATATGGGAAGCTCTTTTTTCAAAAAATTAAGATATCTCTCCCCGTTAAGATTTTCTTGAAAAAAAATATGGACCTATTAATTGGTCATCGATAATACCACACCAAACATTAATTGACCACCGTGTCTGGACATGTGTTTCCACTATCCAATTGGGGTTAATATCACACCAATAGTGTCGGTTGTGATGATTAACATGACCATTGTTGTAAAATTTTGCTTCGTCTGTCCATAAAATACTCGATAAAAATGTCGGGTTATAAGTTCATTTTATTAGCATAAATGCAATAAAATTAAGTCTACGCTCAAAATCTTTCGGTATTAAAAATTGTACTCGAAATTTTTTGTACGCGTGAAACTTAAACATTTTTGCAGTCCTTTGTACCGTTGAATATGATACATCAAAATATTCTAAACAACAAATAGTATAGGTAATTTAATATTGTTGAAACATGAAAAAGACACATTTCAACGCTCATCGTCGGTGTATAAAATTCAAGGTTAACATAAGTGTTGAAGTATTTGAATAAGAAAAATAGTTGTAGAATTGACATGAGCTGTACATCACCGTTCGCCATCAGTGCTGTCAATGTAAGAAAGACAGGGACTCCAGTATAGCGTTCCACTTCCTTGGCGTTTCACTTCGACTTTAAAACCGAAAACTTATATTTCGTTTGGTGTTTTAATACTATTCAAGATTTGTTTTTTTTTTCAAATATGAAGTTTAATAGCATAGTTTTTCTTCTAACAGCCGTACTGTTCATTATCCTGGCAGTGTCTACAGGTACATAAAAAACAATTAGTATAAAAATGTTATAATAATAATGAAAAAATTAAACTAAGCGTCAAGTTTCGATGTCTTAGTTTTTTTTAATAACCTAATGATTTTTTTTAGAAAAATTAATTTAATTTAAAACTTTTTATTTATTTATTAATTAATTTTTATATGATACTTATCTATTTTCCATGTTTCAGGTGTTGAAGGAAGTAAGTTCACGCATTAAATTGTTCTATTTTTATTCGCTGATTTGATTTAAATGACGCTTTTCGATAAAGGTAAGTTGGATGATAATAACAGCTTTTTATTACAACCAAAATGTTTATGCGAAATTCGGTACTGATACAATCCCCATTACCTACCGATTAACATAAAAAAATGATACAACTGCATACAAATACATTATTAGATTATTTTCAAGCAGAAACCATTGAATACGGATCTGTAAGTTCAGTATTAGAAGTAGATGATGCAGTCAATTATCCAGTAGACTATCTTAATTCGCTCAATCCTCTATAATTCCTATATATTATATATAATTTATAAATTTTGCCAGTGCTTGACTTGGGGGGGGGGGACGCGGGGGGGACTGAGTACCTCAACTAATTTTTTGAATATTTTAGCGTACCCCAATTTTTTTTTTAAAGGGGAACGCATGGGACGGGTTGTTATTATTTTGTCTTACCTATATTTGTAAAGTTGGTCAAATTAAATTTTTGTGTTATATTATATAAATCTTACAAAATGTTTTGATATCTCATATCTTTTACTATCAATATTTCATTATCGTTTCCCGTTTGTAACCGTCAATCGTCGTGTTGTTGGTCTCGTTGCGAAACGTTACCGCGATTTGATGGAACGAATCGCTCCGTTTGACCGTTTAAACTTTAAATACGCTGTCTAGAGGTGTATCATCATTGATTAAATACAGGGTGACAACAAACGAATAAGTTGGTTTCAAATATCTGTATTTTTTAAACGGTACAGAGCTGCATGACCTCTTAAAATGACTGCTATAACCTCAAGTTTTTTTTTAAAAATTAAAAAAATTATTAATGTTCAATGTGTCCTCCTTGAGTAACCCAAACAATGTCAAGTCGGTATGCAAATTCCTCCCACACTCTGGGGAGCATGTCAGTAGTTACTGTCTGCACAGCCAAAATTATGCATGGCTTCAAATCTTCAATGTTCGCAGGCAATGGCGGCACAAACTTTTCCATTGACCCAATCTCACAACATTTAAAGGTACGAGTTTCCTGCAACAGTGGCTTCATTAAAAACAAATGGTCCATACCGCAAAAAACGTTAACTTTTGGCGAGTCTCTTAAGTGTTCCAGGGTCGTGTGTGGATTTTGTTCATCCCTAATTATCCTAGCGGTAACCTAACCTAACTTGAGGTCACAGCTGTCGTTTTAAGAGGTCGAGCAGCTCTGTAGCTGTACCATTTAGAAAATACAAATTTTTGAAACCGACTTATTCTTTTGTAATAACCCGGTACAATTGTATTTATATTTGCAATTAATCAATGGTACCCATGGAATCTTTTAAATGAAGATTGAAGATTTTTAAAAATGAAAAATGATTAATTTATATCAAATTAAGCTTGTAATTGTTTTAAAAAAGACAAGTTATACCTAAACAAGTATAATATTATTCTGTTTTGTTTAACGGTTTTATATTAATGCTGCTTAGGGGACCGTTAAAGGGGGTGTGGGGGGCGAAGCCCCCGCGTTAATGTGAGGAATATTTAAATGCTAGGGACGCTACTTTTTCAAAGGTATCTAGAGTACCTCTACTACTTTTTTCTCAAGTCAAGCACTGAATATTGCATTGGGATAAAAAAAAATATATTTAAGTAATTTTGTTTTCGATATTTCAGAGGTACCGACAAAATCTGGTAAGTCTTCGAGACTTTGATATAGCTTACATAATTAATTAAAGTGAAATTTAATATTAATTTTTTTGTTTTTCAAATGACTGTAAGTTCTTTTCTTCAAAATTTTAGATATCCCGACCAATTCAGGCGATGTTGGTAAGTGGTTGAGTTATTTGTAATAACTTATATAAGCTATAAAAGTAACATTGAGTATATATTTGTATTATATGGGTTTCAAATGACTGTAAGTTAACGACTGTCTGTACTATTATTTTCGATAAAGCCTAATATGTGTAAAATGCTACAAATGGGTTATGTAAGTAATTTTTTTCGATATTTCAGATGATCAGCAAACAGAGAGTGTCTTTTTAATTTGTTTTCATTTGAGCCTAAAATGTGTATAAAATGTTATAAATGCATTAACCCATTTCCGGCCAAGGATGTATTTATTTTATGGTGCGCGTACGCACCATTGGCCAAAAATGTGTTTAACTATTGAATATAAGAATAACTCTACCATGTTTGATTGGCAATATAATACAATTTGTTAATGCGTAGCTAACAAAGTTAAATGATTTAAATGTACGGTTCAAAATGATAAAATAGAAAAAACAAGTATTTGATTTATTTTTTGATGTTTCAGATTCACCATTCGATTTACCACCAGAACCAATTGAACTACAACAGGCTGGTATGTTTTGGAGACTTAAATCAAATTTATATAGGTTATAAAATAGGAAAAACAAGTATTTGATTTTTTTTTTTATGTTTCAGTTCCACAGCCACCAGCACAACCACGACCACACGCACCTCCACCAATACGAATACCAGCAGAACCACAATTAATTCCTTCGGATGGTAAGTTTTTGAGACTTAAATAAAATATACATAGGTTATAAAATAGGAAAAACAAGTATTTGATTTATTTTTTGATGTTTCAGTTCCACAAACACCACTACCATATCCACCTGGCAATTAAAATATGAACCTATTTAAAGTAAACCATTTTTATTTTTTTCATAATTATTTGTAATTTTAAAATCACAATTACTTTGAGACTAAAATAATTGATACCGGTAGAAGTTAATCCTAAGATAACTTAGAGAGACTACTATGAGAATACTTAATAATTTATTTTGGTAGCCTAACACTTAATTTTAATTAAAATGTATGTATAAGCTAATTATAAAAAAAAAATGATTTTTTTTCACAATCATTTAATTTTTTTTTTCAGCCCTACGCGTAACAACGATTAAACTTTACAACAAAGCTACAATATCCAAAATCCGTGTCGCATTCTGAAAAAAATATGCTTACTAAGTTGTGTATATTTTTTAATTTTTATATTTGTTCATCATAATAAACACAATAATTATTATTGTGTTTGAAACTTTAGTGTTTTTTCTAATAGCAATATAATATTCCAAATAAAGCATTTTGTTACCTTATCATATCAATTATATCATGTATATTACGCGTACCTATCTAGCAATAAAAATAATGTTCACCGAATAAGTAAACGTCTTGTATTTTATTATCTAGTCTATTCCAACTATTTGTTTTTACTGCTGCTTTGAATTTTTACAATAACAAGGTATATATTATGTGCAAAAAGAAGAAAAACAAAATGGGAACGCTATTAAGATAATCTTTTGTAAAACACATACCTAAGTAACGAAAATTCATATTGTGTAAATCCCTGCATTCTTTTGACGTTGTACAAAACTTGTGTACAAATACCTGAAAGTGTAATACTTGTTCGGTAGCCGAAAAAAATATACTAGGTTCTATTTACTTAAGCTTAAAATCATACGTTTGTTTTCAATGTAGAAAAATGCTTATCTAAAAATCCATTTAAAAAGAATTCAATGTATTAAAACAACTGTGCACTTAGCCCTTGAACAATACGCCTGTTTAGTGAAATCGGTAAACTTATGAAGTATTATTTTATGTTAGTCTGTAAGCATATAAAAGAATCTAAAAAATACAATTCGATAAATTCGTACAATGTTTTGACATTTTATCGACTTGCCTACCAATACAAAATAATGGAGAAAAAAAAAACAACTTTTTAAGATTTGAGTTGTTTTTGTTAAAATATACGCAATCTGCAAAAACACAGTTTTCCGGCAATTAAAAAAAAAAATTTTAGTACCGAATTTGTATTCCGTTTAATGTGTTATGAATACATATGTATTCTAACTACTGACAAATTATTATTTCTGGTTAAAGTTTTGTATAGGAATATTTTCCTAAACTATTTTGGCGTTTTTTTCGAAATTTGCCAAAATGAGATCACATATCGTATTGTTGTTTTTAAACATAATAACAAAATAATCTGTTCAATGGGTTACTCGTGTAAAAACTTGATTATACACCGTATAGCAACATAAATATGTACTACAAACGCATTTGTCCATAAATTAAAAGTACATTGGTTAGTAAGAAACTTTAGTTACAGGTTTTTAAGAAAATTAAATACGATTAAAAAATATTTATATTCAATATCATGGTGTTTTCGATGTCAAGTTATATCATTAGTTTTCAACTAAAAAAATTTTAGTTTTTATTTAAGCGGTAAATTGTATACCCATAATGACTAAAACGCAAAGACAATTTCTGGAATTTACTTTTTTTAATAAATCTAACTAGTTTTCAAATAGATTAATCAAAAACTTTGATTCTTGCAGTTTAATTTTAAAAATATTTCTGGCTCTAGACGGCTTTTAGACTCTGTTTTTATTGGAGGGTGTTGCATAACCACCAGTAGAACCTACACATCAGCCTACAATTTCTTAGCTACATATCTTTATGTGTTTATGTATCATATTATTTTGTCCAAGAGTGATTTTAATATTTAATTACTTTTATAGTAATACTATAATAACGGTGAAATTGTCGATTTTATTGTGCCCCTTCCCTATTAATTGCCAACTCCACTATACTGATATTTTGAAATATTTTGGCTAGTCTAGCGTGTAATACTATTATAATTATCATATTTTATATTATTATATTATACATTGGTATACAATGCTACTGTGTAATTCTAAGCTGGTAATTATTGTGCATATAGCTACAAAACAAATAATTAAAATAATCTACATCATTGTAAAACCAATACCTATCTTTTACGCTCCGCATCAAAGCTGAAAACCGACTTATATGCTTTTATAATTAAGACAATCATATTTACAAAAATTACAAAAATTTATCCAACAGATATTATATTTTGTAATTACTTGTTTACAATGCAACAGGGATTGAGGAAAATCCCATTAATTTACTTCAGAAAATATGACTTTATCATAATAATATTTTTTTTCCATGAGTATTATTATTTTCCAAAAAACAAAGTGTTATGGTACTTAACATTCCAATACTTATAGTGTATTTTTAAAATGCATGACGATCTCTCGTACAATTTGCTCAGCGATATCGATAACATCTAAGATATTATCATTTGTTAATATTTACTTATTGTAATTATTATTGTTTTCGAAATATAATATTTGTATCGAGTATAAAATTATCCGGACAAAAAGACAAAATTGAAAGTGCAATAAAGTGGTTTTATTATATTATCCGTGTACACAGGAAAATATTTAATAACAATGTAAATACAATACATAAGAAAAAATTATTTTCATAATCGTGATTAAAACTATTAATTTTTAATGACATTATATTTTTTGAAAATTTAGATATTAGAAGACATACAAATGTATTAATGGTTTGTAATTCGAGCTAAAAAATCTGATTTCTTATTATTATAATTCTTTTCTTTGAGAAGATCCCAACTGAGATTATTAAATGAATAACCGTCAGCGTCACTGTGCGACGCGTATGCCCGACAGATAAACTCTTTTGCCGGGAGAAAACCCGTCTAGGCCGGATAGGAGTAAATGGTTTAGAGAAAAAAAACAAAAAGGGGAGTAAGGCAAAAATAAATTAACTAATTAAGTGGACTGTATAAAACTCAAATACTATTGCCAAAAGTTCAATATAAAACATCAATATACTTAAAAACTAGGGTTAGTATTTTAATATCAACAAGGTATAATAATAATGATGATAATAATTATTTACAATAAAATAATCGACAAAAATTAGTACGCTGACCTGGACACCTTTGACTGGCTGCTCACACTGGCGGTGGTGACACGGTAACGACGGCGGCGACACGATAGCGGCGGCGGCTAAAACGCTACGACCGCAAGGCCACTTAAGCGTCGACAAAACGGCAAACCCCGATACTCACAACCACGGCAATGACCAATGGCGACAAAAGTATTGACGGCGGCAGCACGTTTACTGGCACATTTACGGCGACGACGACAAAACGCTACGACCGCAAAGCACTTAAGCGTCGACAAAACGACAAAACCCCAATACTCACAACCACGGCAATGACCAATGGCGACAAAAGTATTGACGGCGGCAGCACGTTTACTGGCACATTTACGGCGACGACGATAAAACGCTACGACCGCAAAACACTTAAGCGTCGACAAAACGACAAAACCCCAATACTCACAACCACGGCAATGACCAATGGCGACAAAAAGTATTGACGGCGACGACCGGATTTGAATGGCGCACAGCGGCAACGGCGACAGCAACAAACAACACGTTTTTTTATCTGAGACCGACCGAGCCGTGTCAACAACAACAACGGGCACCAGACCGGACACTTCGGTAAAACAAAAACAAAGAAAAAACCGGTTGGGACACCGCACATATATCACGGTCGGCACCATGTGGCGGCAGATAACACGGCTATTTTGTGGCTCCCTTATCGATGTCGAACATACTCCCGCCGTTGGAAGTCCACTTCCAACCATAGACATCTTCTCGGTCAGCTTATACTTCCTTTTTTTATGTATGAATACAATAAGAACGAGACAAAGATAAATATAAAATAAGATAAATAAAATGATAGTACTACTTTTGGCAATAGCGTTAAAAATAAAAAATAAAAAAAGAATCAAACTTGAACAGGAAGTTGATAATTTAGGAATGGCGAACATTAGTTGAGGAAAGAGCATTCAGTCATGCACTGGTAACTTGACCAGTTTAACGACGGGTCTCTTTAACGTGCTGTCCTGAGTTCGAACGGTGACCACTCGCACTGTCTGATCTTCTCCGGGATGAACAGCAATTATACGTCCCATTTGCCATTCGGTAGGAGGGCGATTGGGAGCGTCTACAATCACTAGATCGCCGATTTGCATGTTAGGAGTTTGCTTGAACCATTTGAGCCGTCCTTGTAGAGTTGATAGGTATTCCGTTGTCCAACGCTTCCAGAACGATTGGTAACCTTGCCGTATGAGCTGCCAACGATCTAGGCGGTTCATGGGTACACTTTTCAAATTCAACTCCGGTAAAGAGACAATCGGCTGCCCAATCAGGAAGTGACCCGGAGTAAGTGGGCACAGGTCGTTCGGGTCGGCGGACATCGGCGTGAGTGGTCGGGAGTTGAGAATCCCTTCAATGCGTGTAACCAGAGTGGTAAATTCTTCGAGGGTAAACACCTGATTACCAATAACACGTCGCATATGGTACTTCGAACTCTTGATGGCCGCCTCCCATAGCCCACCGAAGTGTGGCGCTGCAGGCGGGTTAAAATGCCAAACGGATGCCACGCGAGTAGACGCCCGCGCCTGCGTCTCTGGATCCTCGAACAACGATTTTAATTGCCGGGCCGCTCCAATGTAATTCGTACCACAATCAGAGTAGATATCGGAGGGGACACCCGGCGTGCGACAAATCTGTCCAATGCGGCAAGAAAGGCATCCGTAGTTAAGTCGGAGACTACCTCTAAATGAACTGCCTTTACCGACATACAAATAAACAAAGCAAGGTAAACCTTGGTCGTCTTGGTATTGCGTCTTCGACTTTCTTTAACCACGAACGGCCCACCGTAATCCATGCCGACGTGCAGAAAGGGGCGATGTAGCTCGACGCGAGGTGATGGCAAATCACCCATAACTGGAGCAGGACGCGAGGCCTTTACCCGCGTACACCTTACACACGTATAAATAAAGCGACGAACGGCATCTCGTCCCGACAAAATCCAAAACTTACGGGAGAGCATGGCAAGTACTAGTTTTGGACCTCCATGAAGAAAGCTGAGATGGTAATGGCGAATGAGTAACGTGGTTAAATAAGCCGCCTTTGGTAATAATATTGGATGCTTTTGGTCATAGCTCAAAGATGAGTAACGTAGTCGCCCACCTACACGAATAATTCCATACGCATCCAGAAAAGGCGCAAGCTGAGCTAAAGTTGGAGGTGTGACTGAGCCGGACGGGTGGTCCAATTGCTTCAGTAATGCAAAAAAATGACCCCTTTGCGTCATTCGTACTGCAGTTATAAGTGCACTGTCGAGTTCAGAGCGCGTAAGTGAGCCAACCATGGTAGAACGCTTTAATGCCGAATTACAAAAACGAAAGATGAAGGCGATTGACCTTTGCATCCTAACCAGTGACGAAAACCGCACAAGTAACTGGTCACTCTCTAAATCATTACTGACGTGTAAGGAAACCTCCGCCCTAACTCTTGCCTCTGGCAGTTCTTGAGGTGGGATGACTTGCCATGTGGATTGCGGCCATTGGGTTTCTGGCAATCTTGCGAATGACGGACCATTCCAGTGGAGAGAACATTGTAACATAGCACTTGGTAAAAGGCCACGGGATGCTGGATCTGCCGGATTCTCGGAAGTAGACACGTACTCCCATGAACAATCAGGCAGTAGACCGTGAATTTTCGCTATGCGGTTGGTTACGAAGATCTTAAAACTCTTAGGCTCTGTCTTGAGCCATGACAGCACTGTTGTTGAGTCAGTCCACGCACGGACCTTCGAAATCGTGATATCGACTGCTAAATACTTATGCAAGTGACTAAGTGATTTTGCCAAGAGTAAAGCCGCACAAAGTTCTAGCCGAGGAATTGACAACGACGCGTCTAGTTTACCCGCCTTAAGCGGCGCAACTTTCGTCTTACATGTCAGGAAAAACACGTCAATCTTGCCAGATTCATAAACGACCCGTAAATAAGCTATAGCGGCGTAGGCCTTCTGCGAGGCATCTGAAAATCCTAGTAATTGAATGTCGACTGCATCACGAATGTCGATATGACGTGGCAGTGAGACGTTACGCAATAAAGGTAATTCATACACGAACCGATCCCAGCTCTCGTGGATGTGACTAGGCAATGTTTCGTCCCAGCCAAGTTTTTCCTGCCATACCTGCTGCATGATACACTTTGCCCACAAAATTGTCGGTCCTAACGCACCAATCGGGTCAAATAACCGTGCAATCGTTGACAAAATACCACGTTTGGTTTTAGGAGAGACGCTGAGATTGGTGTGATAAGCAAAGGCGTCCTTTTGAGTGTCCCAATGTAATCCAAGAACTTTAACCGACTGGTCCTCTTTAGGATCGAAGGACAACTGTTGAGCGCAATCTTCGACGGGTAGATCTCGCAAAACGCACGGACTGTTACTAGACCATTTTTTCAGTTCACACGCACCTGAACGAAGTAGACCGATGACGTCTTGCTGGACCAACAGTAACTCATCTTCCGTGTCCGCGCCCGTTATAATGTCGTCAACGTAGGTAGTGTGGGTAAGGACTCCCTTTGCACGTGGATACTTGAAGCTGTCTTTTGTGTCCAACTCATGCAAACATCGAATGGCGAGATAGGGAGCCGAACTTACACCATAAGTGACTGTGAGGAGCTCATAGTCTTGGACTTCCTCCGAGGGAAAACGACGCCATAAAATGTGCTGATAAGTGCAGTCTTCCGCGCGAATACGTATCTGTCTATACATCTTGACAATATCAGCCGTAAAAACAAACTTCTTAAGACGTGACTTCAGAAGAATTTCGTCAATATTTGTCTGTAGTTTGGGGCCTACGCATAAAACATCGTTCAACGAAAGCTTTGACGTCGTTGAAGCGGAAGCATCAAACACCACACGAATTTTAAGCTCATCACCATCATGCTTAACCACCGCATGATGTGGAATGTAATATTTTCCAGATTGTGCGGCTAACTTCATGTGACCTAGCGCCAAGTATTGATCCATGAAGTCACGGTAAGCCTCGTACAATTTAGCGTCCTTGCTCAATTTCAGTTCCAAGTTAAACAGTCGTTTCAACGCCGCAGAATAAGAATCTCCGAGACCATGCGACAGACCATTGTAAACTACCGATTCAACCGGGAGTGAGGAAACTTTTCCGAATACTTCTTGTCGGAAAGGAAGAGCCACACAAAATTTACCCGATGGCTCACGCGACACTGTACTGGTAAACCACTTCTCGCACAGTTCGTCTTCGGTTGTATGACTGATCGGACCACCAGGTTCTTCGATCGCCCAAAACCGGCTGATCAACGTATCAAGCGCTGGGGCTGAAGTGACCGAGAGAGTTGTCCAGGGCGCCTCACAGGGCGTGTTGACAGAGCCCACTATAACCCAGCCAAACAGTGTTTCAAAGGCGGACGGACATCCTGGATGGTGTAGGACTTCAGCACGAGACTGCATTATATGTGGGAACCTATCACCACCAATGAGCAAATCTACCTTCGACGGTGAATCGAATTTCGGATCAGCCAATAACAAATGTTTGTAGCGCTCACGAACGGACAATGGTAATTTATTGGCTGGCATGGGGCCTGATATTTCCGGTAGTATAATGACGTCATCAGCCGATAATACTGGTTGGCTCACGTGATGTGGCATAAAGGTAATTCTCGTTTTTCCTTTCACTTTCGACACCGGGTTTTTAGACAAACCAACGATCTGCGTAGTGCTCTTCTCACGTCGCAAATCGAGGCGCGACGCACATTCTAAAGTTATCACCGAAACTTGTGATCCGCTATCGATAAGAGCTCTAACCGGATGCGCGACGCCACACCGGTCAAGGACTCGAACAACCGCTGTCCCTAAAACAACCGTCGAGGTTGACCGTGACAGACCCGAAAACTTTGGTGGAGTTTCCGAATTATCAGGGGACTTATTCTCAGGAATGGGTGAACTCGATGTCGGTTTTTGAGTATTTAAATTGTCCAGCTGTAGGTGAAGTAACGTATTGTGTTGTTTACCGCACTTGGCACAGGTTGCCTTCGATGGACATGCGGATACCATATGATTAGTTCTCAGACAAGAAAAACACAGCCGTTTTGATGTAACGAATTCTTTACGTTTGTCGGCAGTCAATTTTTTAAATGCAAAACAACGGGAAATCTGATGAGAATCGGCATTACAGTAAAGACATAACTTGGCAGAGAAATCAGTTGTAGTTGCCGCTAAGGTAACCTTCGAGGAACGATTAGAAACTCCACTCTTAACCGAATTCTTGTTAACTGGAGGGTTGCCCTTGGCAATCTCTAACACTTTACAACGTCTTTGGACAAAAGTGATCAAAGAATCAAGATCCGGTATTTGGTTAGGCGGGGCATTGTCTTCAAATAACTGCCGAGTATTTGAATCTAAAACACGAGATCCGATGTAGAACAGTAAGAATCCAGCAAGATCCGTCACCCCAAGTGTCTTTAATGCCGCAATATTCTCTCGAAAGGTATTTACGAACGAAGTTAATGGTGCTAGAGACTCGTGAACAATAGGCTTAAAAGCGAACAACTGATCAATATGCGCAGTAGCCAATAGGCGTTGGTTATCGAAACGGTCAATCAGTGCAGTCCAAGCAACACGATAATTTGCGGCGGACAGAGGCACGGACTTAACGATTGAAGCCGCTGGACCAGACACACAAGAAGTCAAATAATGAAAACGTTCTATATCGGAATATAAATGATTTTCATGCACCAACGATTGAAACATGTCACGAAAAGAACACCAAGATATGATATTACCATCGAACTTTGGTATCTCGATTCTGGGTAAAATCATCGATTGGATCGAAGCATGACTCATGTCATTAGAATAACGGATATTATTTGAAACCGGTTTTATTAACTGCACGACCACTTTTATATTACCGCACTTTTCCTCGACTTCATCCGCTATTACGGCGTCGACTGAATCGAATTCATTTACTAAGTCTAAATCGGTAAGAGCATTCAAGACCGCTTCCTGATGCTCTTCGAACTGACCAATATACTTTTCGAGT
This sequence comes from Adelges cooleyi, assembly GCF_023614345.1. Taxonomy (NCBI): domain Eukaryota; kingdom Metazoa; phylum Arthropoda; class Insecta; order Hemiptera; family Adelgidae; genus Adelges; species Adelges cooleyi. The sequence goes on from NW_026095751.1 coordinate 926,579, forward strand.
GACTCCGCGCGCGCAATAAACAGTTGTTGTTTCTCGACGTCCGTGCGCGCCTCCACCGATAACGCGTATAAATTGCGAACCGACCGTAATACGCTGTCGCGCGCGGCCCGTGCACGCACTAACGCACGCGGTACCTCCGGTAATACGTTTGTCTTCTTCCCTCGAACCATCGTGCACCACTAGACAAAACAACCGACCGACAATAACAAATAAAGAAAATAATATCCGGCCCGAAGGACCAAAATGTGCGACGCGTATGCCCGACAGATAAACTCTTTTGCCGGGAGAAAACCCGTCTAGGCCGGATAGGAGTAAATGGTTTAGAGAAAAAAAACAAAAAGGGGAGTAAGGCAAAAATAAATTAACTAATTAAGTGGACTGTATAAAACTCAAATACTATTGCCAAAAGTTCAATATAAAACATCAATATACTTAAAAACTAGGGTTAGTATTTTAATATCAACAAGGTATAATAATAATGATGATAATAATTATTTACAATAAAATAATCGACAAAAATTAGTACGCTGACCTGGACACCTTTGACTGGCTGCTCACACTGGCCGGTGGTGACACGGTAACGACGGCGGCGACACGATAGCGGCGGCGGCTAAAACGCTACGACCGCAAGGCCACTTAAGCGTCGACAAAACGGCAAACCCCGATACTCACAACCACGGCAATGACCAATGGCGACAAAAGTATTGACGGCGGCAGCACGTTTACTGGCACATTTACGGCGACGACGACAAAACGCTACGACCGCAAAGCACTTAAGCGTCGACAAAACGACAAAACCCCAATACTCACAACCACGGCAATGACCAATGGCGACAAAAGTATTGACGGCGGCAGCACGTTTACTGGCACATTTACGGCGACGACGATAAAACGCTACGACCGCAAAACACTTAAGCGTCGACAAAACGACAAAACCCCAATACTCACAACCACGGCAATGACCAATGGCGACAAAAAGTATTGACGGCGACGACCGGATTTGAATGGCGCACAGCGGCAACGGCGACAGCAACAAACAACACGTTTTTTTATCTGAGACCGACCGAGCCCGTGTCAACAACAACAACGGGCACCAGACCGGACACTTCGGTAAAACAAAAACAAAGAAAAAACCGGTTGGGACACCGCACATATATCACGGTCGGCACCATGTGGCGGCAGATAACACGGCTATTTTGTGGCTCCCTTATCGATGTCGAACAGTCACATTCCATAAGACTGCGATTGTCAATTGCGTATTTGGTTTCTGCTTTGTCTAGAGCTATTAGAATACACAATTCGTTTCGAATAATAGCAGATTTGATAAACGGTTTTTTATTTAATACGTTTAATAAACTCATCCGCACTCCTAATGAACGACACTTCTTTACATCTACGAATTTCAAATCCAAGTCAAAAATATCTCCTAAAAAAAAAAAAGTTTATTTTTCAAATTAGAGAAAACTACCAAACATCCCGCAAAAACTAAAATCCTCAATTTGTTTTATAATTAATTATTTTAGAAACTTTTATACTAAATAAGGTACTAATTGGTGAAAACTTTTACTATTTCGTTAATAGATATTAAGTAATTTATAAGAAAAAGAAATGGTTAAAATTAATTGACATGAAAATCAAAAGAGTTCTAGATTTAAAAAAACACGAACCAATTTGAAAATTAAAAGTCTAATCATAATGTTACTACTAAATGTATGTTGGGAAAAAGAGTTTTTTCAACCACTCATATTGTGAGGGATCTGTAAAAATATTATTAAAAAAAAAATGTATTGTATTTATTTCTGATATAAATGGATGTCAGTAATTATATCATTTTATTTTTTTATTAGTATTTGATATTTAAATATTTGAAAAAGTCAATAAAATTAGTAAAATCCTTGTACAAAAATGGATACATTTATAAAATGGTAAAAAAAGTCTAAATGAATATTTACTTATTACTGCATCCAATAATTCTGTTATAGCTATATTAATCATAGATCTTCTTTGATCACCCAATTCTGTCAGATTAGAAGACGTTAATTCGTCTAAATAATCAGTAAAAAAACAAGTAAATAGATGCTCATGATAAAACTGCATTAAATAATAAAGACCTATAATTTGCAAACTTTTGTATAACCTAGAATCAGTACCTATTTTCTGCTAAATTTCCAAATTTGTAAGGAATTTTGAGTATTTTAATATTTACTATATACTAACCTAAATAAATGCCATAAGCTCTTTTAGTGGAAACATTTTCTTTCTTTTCTTTTTTTAAGTGTAGTTACTGTGAATCATAATTCTTAAACAAATTTCTGAATACATAGGGTCTATTCTATTTCTTTAAAATAAACAGAACAATCACTAATAATCTCAAGGGACCCTTAAGCAACTATTGACCCATTGCCGTTCTAATGGCTGTAATTTCCTTGGAATTGCCGTGGACAACCCCCTGATGCTTTTTATTAATGCTTGAAACCTCATTGAGCATCTAGGTTTACAGTTTGAAATGTGACTTGGTAATAAGACTAGCAGGAAAGGTAGACTAACCAATTTTCTACCGCAAAGTTCAACGTTTTCCCTTATTGTGTTGAACTTGTACATTAGCAGTTTACTAAGATAAACCTACGAAAATTAGATGTATGTTTTTGATTACCTTCGTCTATGGCAGGTGAACATTTTTTACCTATAACCAAAATATAATGTATAAATAAATTAAACTGTTAAAAAAATAGTTTTTATTTTATTTGCAGTGTGATTCATTAAGGGTATGACAATCAATCTTTCTTTTTTTATTGGCTTTTACGGGCCATTTAGGTCCATTGCCGTTACAACCAGTTGCCTCCACCTATCTCTATTTTTAGCCAGTTCCTCTCCGTTTTTCACTCCTAACCTCAATGTATCTTTTGTGATTCTGTCTTTTCACCGCTGTATAAGCGGTCCTCTTGGCTTTTTTTTGTCCGGTTTCCAACTTGTGGCCAACCCAATGGGGCCTTCAGACCACCACACATGTCCAGCTCATTCCAGCCTACTGCTCTTAAAGATTCCAATTATGTTTGTTTCACCATACATTTCTTCTACTTCTCTGTTTGTTCTTAATATGAACTCCTCTTGAGCGCCTCCCTGTCTCAACCTCAAATCTCCTGACTCTTCTCCTCCGTACTTTACTTTGCATTTCGACTCATTTACACATGCTCGAATCATTCTTTTAACCTTTCTAGGTCCCCCTATTTAATCCACTACTTTCCATAGTCTTTCTCTATTCACTGAATCGTATGCATTCTCCAATCAGTAAATGGACATCTTTGTCAAACTCATAATTTTTTTCTGTTATCTGTTTGACGTCATGAATTTAGTCCAGTGTTGATATACCAGCTATGAAACCTGCTTGGTAATCTCCAACAATTCCCTTTATGTATTTCTGCATTAGCTTTATTACATTGTTCATTAAACCTTGGGTCATGGCCTAATACTACTTCTGCTGATCATTTTTTTGCAGTTTCCATTTTTTCCCAACAGTAATTATTTATATCCGTATTAAGATCTAAACTATCAAAGTACTCATTGATTTTTTATTTGTTATCTTTGGTCTGATTAATTTTCAATCTTTCTTTGTTAATTTTCTTTGTACACTTTATTCTTTTTGATCTTTCTACCGATATTTTAAATTTGAGCTTGGTTCTTACTAGGAAGTGATCGGAGATCATACTGCTCCCCCTCATGCTTCTTACGTCATTTATGCTTAATCTGATTCGGTAGTCCACCATTTCATTGATTAAGAAAATCAATATCAATATTACTTTCCTAACCCCAAAATTCGATAAATATATTGACTCAATCTAACCAATCCGGTCAATACATTTTTAACAATCATCGAGGCACAAATCATAATAAAACCCAGCTTAGTCCAAACCAAGCTCAGTCTAAACCAATATAGTGGAAACCATGTATACTATAAATCAGTAGAAAAGATGTTAGCAATGTTGGGTCAAAACAACTTTTATAATTGAATATGGTTTCATAATAATCAAACCATTCGATAAGAATCTAAAAAAAGATGAAGGAGAGGAGCAGAGTTCATCATTACAGAATACCTGTTGAACTCCACATCGAAGCTAAAATTTAATTTTTGTTCTTTTAAAATAATTAAAATTTGTATTTACCTATTACAGCTTCTATATCTGATTTCACTTGTGTCTGGTACCATAACTTATCTAAAATTCGAAACAAAAAAAATTTGGACGTACGTCGTTCATTGTGATAGAAACCATAATATGTAAGTACATGACTATTCTCATAATTTATGAAAAATTACCATTTTTTAAGACTACGACATAGTGTGTTTCTGAAATAAAAATTAAAACATTTTATATCTACTAAATATAAATAGTTATGTAGAAATATTACAATAATCAATTTATATGTTCATTATGTACTATGATTGAAATTAATATGTAAGTATATGATATTGTTTTGATATAAATGAATAATTAACGATTAAAAATGTACCATGCTGTATGATTTGGTCTTCTTCTGTTTCTGAAAAAAAAAATTATGTACCTTATGTATATCAAATAATTATATGGAATTATTTTTATAATAAGTTTGAACACAATGTACATCATTTACTATGATTGAAACGAATATATTGTAATTCTTTGATTGTTCTCAATATGTAGGAATAAATAACTACTAACAATTTACCTTCATCTACCTCTACGTCGTAACGTTGCGTTTCTGAAATTAAAATAGAAATTTAATATACAGTGTGTTTAGTATACAAGAAATACACTCTACCCTTACACCCGCTCTTAATTTTAAATTCTTTACACTTATTCTATCTAGAAGTTTTATTTATCGTTTATCGATTATTTAGGACCCAAAATGTAAGTTTATATTTATTTTCATTATAATATTTGAATACTTAACTACTACAAACTTACCATGCTTTACAGTTATGACTTTAAGTGTTTCTAAAATTAAAATAAAACATTTTTAATAAATGTTTAGTTTTCGTTATGCATGTTGATAGGTATCAGTACGTAAGTCTATAATTATTCTCAATAAACAGGGTGTTCAGTATTTCATGTAACACTTGAATTTTTCTTAATCAAAGCTAAATTTTAGAGTGGCGTAACTTTTAAAAATGTAATGGCTATGTAAACGGTTAATTTGTTTTTAAATTAAGAAAAAATTGCCAAAATATATGACTGGTGGCCAACCAATTTTAAGTTATTGGTGTTAAAAAATAAAAGCTTGAAGATAAGGTGTTGAATAATTAAGTTGTTTCCATGCAAAACGTGTTATCTTCAAAAACTATTTTTTTCAGGAATAGAGATTTTCTATATTAAAAAAACTGAATAAGTTATATAATAGCATATGTTGAATATTTTTATGATTCAGGTTGATGATTAGAAAACAAAATGTTTGCGAAAAAAAAAAATATATTTTTTCACCACTTTTTAAGTGATTTTAAAATATGATTTGGTGCAAACGTATTATTTCCAGACATAGTACTTTTTGAAAAACAAATTGTAATAATACGTTTAGGCAAAAAACAACGATTATAATCGATTTGTCGCTATTTTTACTGTAAGAACTGATGTCTAATTCAATTTTGTCAAAAATGGAGATTGCACGTTTTGAATAGAAACACCTCAATTCGAAAATTAAAATAACCCTTACACGCTATTCTTACGCCTGTTCTAAATGTTAAACTCTATAATCTCGGTCTATACCGAAGTTTGAAAAAATCGTTTGGTAAAAATTTGTTTGAAATTATTAGGCCTTACCTTGTACTTTTTATAAAGAATTAAAAACTAAAAATTTACCATGCTTAATGGCTACGTCTTCATGTGTTTCTGAAATTAAAATAATAACAGTTTATATCTAATAAATATAAAATAAATAAGTGGTAACATTTCTATAACAAACTTTAACGTACATCATTTATAATGATAAAAATTAATAATAAAGATAAGCAATTTTACTAGCCATATTTTCAAAAAGTTTATATATGATTGCGATTACCTATATTTTTTTCAGGTGCTTTTCTACCTATAACACAAATATAAAGTATAATATAATATACAGATTTTTGAATTTTTATCTGCAGGTTGATTCATTAAGGAGCGGCATCGAATTCTTTTAATATTTTGTTAATTTGTAGTGTTTTATTTTTAAAAAACATATTTGCTTATGTTGTTTTACACTATTATAAAATTACTAGACATATACCTTTTTTGGTGTTTTCTAGAGCTTTATAGCTTTTGTAACTTAAATAGTAACGTATTATATGTTAATTAACTATTTAAATTAATTATAATTTGTTGAAAGTAATGACTGATCGAATACTAGTTTGGATAACTTCTTTTAAAGTAATTTAAGTTTTACATTTAAAAGAAAGTGAGGGTAATTAGTAATTTTTATTTTAACGCATTAGACTACCACGTTTCACCTCACATAAGTAATTATCAAAATTTGGTCAGCGATTTGTCAAATTGTTCAGCAAATTATCCTCAACTTAAATTGTTAACTAAATACATTATACATTACCATTTAATTTTCAAATTTTTTTAAACTGGAGAAAAATAATCATCGAAGCAATTGAAGCAAAATACATCTAGACTTTTTTATTTTAGTAATCGATTATTTCTAATATGTGTAAAGAAATATTGTATAATGTTAATATATAACAATATAGTTTAATAATAATTGACCGTTTAAAAAGTTTATTTCGTATTCACATATATTACCCAGAAATTTTTTCAGCCAACCTGGCGAGGACCCTTCATCTAAAATTCCAAACAAATCATAATCATTCCTTTATAATTCATTAAGATGGAAATCAATATTTAAGTCTATTACTATTTTCAACTCATATGAATAATTAACCACGGAAATTTTCCCATGCTCTTTGGCTACATACTCTTGTGTTTATTAAATAAGAAAAACTAAATATACATGTTGTTCAGTATACATGAAATACACTCTCCCCTTACGTCCGTTCTTAGTTTTACACTCAGTGGATTTTCGTGTAAGAAAACATTTTTTTGGTTTACATTTGTTTGAAATTATTAGGCCCAGCCATATCCAGTATCAAAAAGTAAGTTGATATTTAGGAAAATGTTAATTTACGGCGCATGCGCCAAATAAAGAGAGTAATTATATTGAAATTTTTCCATAGAAAAATCGAATATTCTTACTATGATAGAAAAAAATGTGTAAGTCTATGGTTGTTTTCAATAAATATAAATAAAATACTACTAAAACATTACCATGAGTTTCATTTAAGACCTCAGGTGCATAATGATGTATGTTTTCTGTAACTTTTGTTTCTGAAATAAAATAAATACCATTTTTTACTTAATAAATATAAAACCTTATTAGAAATATTTCCATAATAAGAAAATTTTTACCTGGTACTACCAACATTAATGCTATTTCCACTGAAAGTAACATAAAATCAATGCATAATGTATTGTCATTGCATTTTTTTTATTTTTATAGAAATTATAAGACGAAAATCAATCATACATAATATGCTTTATGAATTTGGAGATAAATGTTAAGGTTGAGGTAAAAACAAGCAATATTAGCATTGTGTCATACTACGATTTTAAATACATTTTAAGATTTATTAGAATCATATGTCCATTTTAAAATATTTTCTTCTAATAGCATACTCCATCATTATTATTATTTTATTTACTATATGATTTTCATTACCCATATTATATTCTCGAGAAACAATGTTATTAATTACTGTCGTTAAATCACCTAGAATAAAGAAAAATGGATTGAGCTTTAAAAAAAATGGAAAATATTTACGCTAAAATACTTGTGTATTACGCTAATACTAACGTTAAAAAATAGTAGAAAAAAAAATATTTAAAAAAAAAAGCCTTTACAGTGGGGTCTTGGCATAGTCTGGACGGGGAGGTCACAGGTTTACGGGAAATATTACAACTGAAAGTAATTCTATTACTTTCAAATAAACGTTTCACTACGAATCGGTGGTTATTATGTCCATACCAGTACAGTCCAAACCAAACACAGTGCAAACAGCACAGTAAGAAAGGTTTAAAGTGAGATGCAGTTTTACATTTAGTATCAAAGCGCTTCTTTAAAAGTGATTTTATCCAAGTAATCCTAGTCACTGTCTATATTGAATTATGTATGAATTCTAGTTATATTATAGAAACGATTTTTTTCAGTATCAATATTCGTGCTTTGATTTACATAAATTTAGTATCTAGATTAATAGCCATTTGCCAATCAGACAAACTTACTAAAATCATTACCTTTGTTTTAGTATTTAAATATACATTACCGGTTGGTTGCGGTGACTCTTGAATGCCGTCAATTATACTCAGGATGCATTTGTCTAGGAACAATTACATACATGCATATTTCAAGGCTTAAAATATTATTTTATTAAAAATAAAATGTTAACTTACTTGTTGCGTAAACCTCTCTTTTATAGTTTTTATCTTCTGTAAAAAAAATAGTTAAATGTTGAATTTTTTTTTTATAGCTTACTACTACGCCATGTAGTGTAAAATTAAAATAATCACCTAATTCTTCAGCTACCAAAACATTTACTAAAGTAAATGATATCAAAATACGTAAAAGTTGCATTTTTATCTGCAAAAATATTAATAAATATTAAAACCTTTTTTTTGTTAGACACAGTAGCCATTCAATTGCCAGCTTAAATGCATAGGTGAGATCCACAGCTGAGAAAATAGCTAGGATTTATGTCTCTTGCAATAATATTATAATGCCCGTGCAAGAGTGCGTTGTACGTCGTAAAACGAGAACTGGTTCAATCGGATTATTTTTACTTCGAGTGGAATAATTTTTACATTTCGGACATTTCATTTATTTCCAAATTTTCCAAAATTAATTTAATGAACTATTCAGCAATTATTAAATACCTTCAATAGGGCTGAAAAGTAAATAAAGTAGATTAAAAAATTAATCTAAAAATAACGTTTTTATGCGCCTTCAAAAGTATAAAATAACCCTCCGAGGGTCTTGATAACCAAATAGGACAGGTGAACTAGAAAAACGTGGGGCGCATCTTTTCTCTACTAAATAAAATAATATTTAATGACACGTCATGTAAAACTGAGCACCACATTACTTTAAATGTTAAGCAAGTAGGAAGTTAACAAAACAATTGAAGCAACCTACATAAAACAAACTTTGGAGAGAATAGCAATTAAGTCTTTTCAATTTGCAATGAAATTTAAGGCAAGTGGCACGGAAATCCATTAAATTTCATTTCCGATAAAAAGTCATACTATCACTTTCTGATCCGTTCGGTTAGAGAGACAGCATTATGAGTGACAATTTAATGCATTAGCATGAAAGCTTAGGTTTTAATATCTAAGTAGAAAGATGCGCCCCACGTTTTTCTAGTTCACCTGTCCTATTTGGTTATCAACCAAACCCCAGAGGGTTATTTTATACTTTTGAAGGCGCATAAAAACGTTATTTTTAGATTAATTTTTTAATCTACTTAGTTATTTTGTTCTTTTTTGTTTTCGTATATACGTATCCATATATTTAAATGTACAATGTTATATAATGAATATACATATTATTATACATATATTTATATACAGATATTTTACATATACATAATATTATTACAATATTATATAATAAAATCCGTCCATTTCGTCTGTAAGCGGTGATTACATTAGTAAAGGCTGCATGGTCACTAATAAATTTATCAAATAATGTTTTATAATGTAAGTTCTTTTGCAATTGAACTTTAGTTTAATATTTGTGTGTGACACATACATTTCATAATACTTAACTCAATGAATTTGGACTTTGTTGAATAGGGCCCACGCTTTTCTTTTTAGTCAAAAATTAAAGATGTTTAACATTATTTAAATTTGTAGTTAATTTTCCGTTTTTTTCAAAGTAATTGACATTTTAAATAAAATATGCTACAATTGATTGGTAAATTGTTCTTGTTATAAAATTATTTTTTACTTTTTAATTCACTTTTTACTATTTTTTTTGTTTTTTAGAAAAGCATGTTTTTAAAGAAGATTTTTTAAATTAATTTATTTTCCTTTTGGTTTCGACACGGGTTTGAAAATAATTGAACTTTATTTTAAAAATGTATAGCATATGGTATTTTTAGGTTGAAAAATTGCGATTAAATGTTACTGCTAGTCTGAAGCCAAAATTACAAAAATAAAAATTTCTGATTAAAATATAATTAAGGCGTACTTACAATATTTGATGTTTCTAAAATTAATAATTAATAAAATGACTAAAATTATTGTAAAACGATTTATAGCAACTTCAAGTCAAAAATCAAATCGAGTGGTTTTTTTAACACTTCTATTATGTCGGCCGATACGGTAAGATCTATAAACGTATTTCGCAGAGTTGCTTATATACATGTTTTTGACTTGGAATTTTTTTCGCATCGTGTTTACTTATTTACATTACGCTGACATAGTTTATCTTCTATTGTTGTTTAAACATTTAGTTGCAAATTTATGTTTTTCTTTTATTGATTCAAAGGGTAACTGCGTCGACTAAATAGGATTACAGAAATATGAAAATCATATTTTATGAAATTAAATTAAAAATATTTAAATCCCAACATTACTACAATTTGATTTTGAGAACTAGTTCTTGAAAACAAAATTCTCTCTCATAGAAGATTTATAATTAGAAAGATAATTTTTTAAACATTAGCTATACTTTGAGTTTTGACATAATTTGATAATTGATTTTAATAATATAAAATCCGTATTCCGTTTTTATGTAATTGATAACACAATCATTGATTAGACTAGACTGGGATGACACCACTTTACCAAAAACCATGTTATTCCATGGTACACTTTTCTTAATCTACATTGTTTTCCAGAGACCATTTTTTCTGTTAACCACTTGTTCCATATGAAATATTGGGTCGTTAGTTTTTACACTTACAACAATATTTTCCAACTTTTAAATTTCCTATAGAAAATATATTTGTTGGAAAAAGTAGATGTAAGGCTTATGTGTCTTTTGGATATTTTCATACTTTGAACAATTAGATAATTAGTAATATAAATTTTATAACAATTTATCTATTGTCGTTTTTTCCCCATTTAAATAGTTTACTGCTTATTAGATTACTTATCTCATGTTGGATTACATTTTGAAATCATTTTTTGCGAATTCATAGTCATAAACATGGGCAGATGTACGCTTCTCAGCGTGGGCTTTAAAGCTTCGGCGCTCACTAAATCCTAAATTTAACTGCTAATTATTATACAGCCATAGCCGTCCAAAATTTACATTTATTCATTCATTAGTTCATTTAATCATATTTCATATTGCATATAACAGAAAACCGTTAGACTTAATTTTTTTAATATTTAATATTAGGTGATTATTAGCGTCTTGAATGATGTATTCATACATTATCAGAGCATTTTTCTTAACCCCATCTACCTTTATACGTTGTACATTAAATGAAAACCGTAAATCGCCGGACCTACTGTAGGTTCATCATTATGGGACCTACTCTTATTATCATTTAATAAGTAAAATGTGCAAAAATTTTAGTAACAAGAAAAAAAGTAATTACTTTTTAGTTTAGATTTTTAGATTTAGTTTAAACTAAATCCATGGATTATACGTCGTGGCTTAATTCAATCAGAAATAAGAGGACAATTTTTAATAAAACAAAAATGCAACAATTCATTATATATGTAATAAAGTAGTTTATAAAGTATAGGGATTTTTTGAATAAGCTAATGTATATAGCAAAAAACATGTGTTATGGTACTAAAATTATTAATCCACGAAATAGCTTTAAAATAGTTTGGAGTCTAATCAATATTATATTATATTATAGAGAAATAGAAATTAGAAAAAAGTTTTTCAACCGAGTCTGCAACCACGATATAGCAATTTCACGTCTCGTTGAAGTACCGAATAAATTTAGAGTAGTGGTGGAATTATAGATAATGAAATAGTATAATAACAAGCTAGTATCTAAGGTGGCTAGTAAACATATCAAGTTTCTGGCTTATATTTTAGTGATTTTATCATATCTGGCCTAAAACAATTCATAAGAAATATGACCTGTTAAATTACATTGAATTTATTTTTCAGTTAAAATTTGATCGTTGTGATTATATAGTATAGTATAGTATAGTATATTAATAATTTCAACCATTGCATCAGCCCCTAACCTAATCTAGCCGGCTGTTTTTTTAAATTGTTCTCAATTGGCAATGTAAAATATAAACAGATATTTTATCGAGCGTTTCAATTGAAAATCTATTCATTTGCTGTTAAAACGAAATAGTTTTTGTGTTTTTTGCAGTTGTTGTTGTTGTTGTAATTGTTCTTATTTGTACAATTTTTTCGTATACGAAAATATTTCACTGAAAAACAACTTGTTTTTTTTGTTCCATGTAGGTCAGTACTATTAGTTTTTATAACTTTATGCGAATTGTTATTTTCAATATTCCACAGTATTTTTTGTCCCTGCATAATATTTTTCTGTTTGAATACATATAAAAGCAATTTTCATAGATCAAATAGATTTACACAATACAGTATACCTTGGTAACCTATACTTTAAGTATAATTTTAATTTATAAAACTAAAAACAAAGAAAAAAGATTAATTAATCCCACTATTTTTCAAAACAAAATATATGCTTTGCTTAAAAGTTAATTTAATATAATATGAGTCAGCGCTTAATTATCAAAATGTAATCTATAATACGTGATAATTATTACGAAGCGATTTAAAATTATATATATATTTTTTTATTAATTGAATACAGGATGATCATATCGTGAACTATTGTATATTATTTTTAAATAATGTGATTTAAATTTTTCACCATTTTGTTTTTTTTTTGTTTTACCCCCCTCCAAAACTAATTATTTTTCTATAAACTTATGTAACTTAAATGGTAAAATTATATATCACTAAATTTTTAAAGGAAGGATATTATACTAAAAGAGCATTTTTCAGCCGATTTTGCAACCACAAAATATAAAATTACACACGGAAAACCCCGAAATTTCAACAACCCTCCCTCCTCCTGGGAAAAAGGCTGAATGTTTTTAAAACTTGTTTGGCGCAATTTTAAGATTTAACAATTAACAAATGAAATTAATTCCAAATTTGTGTGGAATTTAAACAGTTTCCAATAGAAAAGCTAGAATTTTTTTCTTTATTTCAATTATTTTGTTTTTTTAGCCGTAATTTTAGGACCTTTAAGTTGAAAATTTGCCAGTAGTTAGATCTCATATGTATCCACAACATATTAAACGGAAAACAAATTTGGCACTACAGTTTTTCTTTAATTTCCGGAAAATTGTGTTTATCGCAGATTGCAAATCGTCAATAAGTCGGGTTGGCCATGAATTTACCTACCTAATAGGTGATTACCTACATGGTTATGCGAAATCGCCGCGCACACGTCAGCTGTTATTATACTAATCACTTATCAGTTATAATTTTCATTACACACAGCAGGTAAAAAAAAAAACCGGCGGCCCTCCGTCAGTTTAGAAACATTCATACCTATTTGATAAGTAATAACCATTATTTGAAATAGTATTGTGATAGCGGACAATGGGGCCGGCCCTGCGCTCGGTCGCCAGTCATTATTACTTATTACCTGTACGAACTCCTATAGGAAAAAGTTCCGAACCGACTGTCTTTCGTTGTGTAATTAAAGCATTGAAACGCACAATTAGCGTCTCCAAAAAATAGTGTTCTTTTAAACAAATTTCCAAATGACAATTAAAGCTTTGAATTCAATTTAGTTGTGGCTTTTTTTTTTTAATTCATAGTTCAGATATTAAATTACACATTTAATAAAAATCACATCAAATTATCTGACTTGTACATACTTAAAAATATTTTTGAATAGAGCACTAACATGAACTTCAAATAGCAATAACTTTTGAACCGTATGATATTAAAAAGTGTTTTTAACATTTGTAACAACCCTGTAGCCCTGTACGTATGTATTGCAGGCTGTTTGAGTCTTGTCACAATCGTGGTGATAGGTTTTTAGATATTTAATAGAATAACTTCAGAGTAAATCACAAACATTTAATTTAATATACTTATAAAACATGTACAACGTCAAACAGTTAATAGCATAAGTTCAGTATGCTTCATAAATATGATGATTAAGACAATTATAAGCCGCTTAAGACTTCAAAAGAAGATGATAGGTAGAAGAAACTTCAAGTGTAGTGTGTCGTGGTCCAGCACATCTGCCCTGCTATGACTCAAGTTCTCCCTTATATGCTGGTCCGCTCGTTGAATGGCCGTGGGAATCCTCGCAATTATCGAAAGTCCGCGCGTGGATGACCTCGCTCGTCCATGACATCCGCTTATGTCAACGGTGGAGGAAGGGTAGAGGCATGAGAGTGCAGCCTTCGCATGGTCGAAATTGGCTAGCTTCGACGTGAGATTTGCACGGTAGTTGCCAAAAACGTTAAGTTCCTTTTAGTGGTTGGCCTCGTTGTTGAGGTCAACTGTGAACAGAATTACAAGTTGTCTGCTTTCGCAAGATGCTGTAATGACCTTTTGGGTCTGATGTGAAATCGGCACGTGTGGTACATTCATATTTAGCAATATTTAACAATGAGAAGTTATATAATATAATATATAGATATATGTATATGTTAGTCCTGATAAGTTGTACAATGTAATAAATATATATATGTATCTATTAGCCCTGATAAGGGTGGGTCCGTTACACAATTACTAACGATAGTCGTCCAGCCTATTTCTCAAAATGCTGATAACACCATACATATTTATACAAAACTTGTTTTTTCACTGGATATCTGTGATATACCTAATAAATATTTAAAGAATATACCTATGATATTTTTTTTTTATTCTATCTAGAACGATTTTTTCCAACGTGTGCAGAACTCTTCAACCAGAGGCCCAAATTTAGGTTTCCAGTTGAAGTATTGGGTGTAAAAACAGAATTATTTATCATTGTTTTTGGCGTTTTTATTTTCTCGGGTTCGTATCGAAGTGAACAACACATGAGTAAGAGCCCACACAAAAACACTTTTCTAAATCAATACACAACCGCAAAAACAATTTTACAAACCTGGAATTTAGCACACGATAACGTGTTGAAAAGTTAAAATATATAGGATTAATTTTCGTACTCTGAACTGTTCTTACATAAATCTTATTTAAGCCAACCCAATACCAATGTGATTGTGGCCAGCCAGAATATGTTTTTCCACAACTCTCGCTCTGACGCTACATATACGATATCATATATTATCTATCTGGACTCACTAGAAACCCGGCTAAAAAATTGTAAAATAAAATTAAACGGAATAAAATCAGTTCGCGCCAAACTGTGTCCTTAAATTAAACTACCATTTCCCAATGCACTCAAATCAAATATTTAGACTTAATATTTAACGAGCTCCTAACCTGGTGTCCACATGTAAAAGAAAAACGCGAAGCACTCAGCTATCGACTAGATGTGCTTCGACGTCTTCTACACTCAAAAATACCAATAAAAAAAGAGCTGCTTCTTTACACTCCCCTTTTGAACCCAATAGGAACTTATGGTATTATTATCTGGTGATCGGCAAAACCATTCGGGCTTTTCAATCCGTATGCCTCTGAATAATCCCAAAGGGCCTTTTGGTATGTTCAAAATGTTTCACTCCATTCCGGTCTCTAAGACGACTTGAAACAAACTGGCCCAGAACTGGCTCAAGAACTACTAAAATTAATTTTTAATTTTTATCTTATTTTGTGTCTCAACTTTGAGATTACTTATTCATGTTATTCACTGACAGTTTTGCAATCTTTTGTTTCTTTAAATAGCTACCTAATTTACTTATTGTAAATATTTTATTAAAATAAAAAATGTATTGATTTAAAAAAAATCTATTTAGTTTTAGTTTTTTAGTTAATTCAATTTAGTTAAGTTTTTAATGGGCCGTTGGAAATGGGGAAGTTTCTATCGCTTGCTTACAAGCATTACAAATTGAATTTGGCTGATAAAAATAATATTTTTTAGTTATATCAGAAACCAGTACAGCATATTAAGTGGTTGATTAAAGAAGTATTATTTTAGTATTCTAAAATAGTAACTGATAGGCCTAAAGGGTTTGATGGAGATCAAAACAAACTTTATAAAATATAACAGGCGTAGCTAGTATTTAATTCAGAGAAGCTATTTACAGCAGTTTTTTGGAGAAGTTCATTAAATATAAAAAAATTAACATAATGTAAAAAACATTTAGATGTGAATGAATACTTAGAGAGAGTTAAATCACTCTAAATACATTGTCAATAAATTTATTATTTTATAAATCGCATTTTTAAGTAGTAGGTACATGTACAGTTACATAAATATAAAATACATTCAGCTACTTAAATTTTATTTTTTGCCCATTTCAACTCCATTTCAAAAAAAAAAAATAATTCGGAAATCAGAACCTTTTCTTATTACATGCCAAGACTATAATACAAACATACCCTGAAAATTTCAAGTCGATAGCTATAATAGTTTAGGCTTTGCGTTGATTATGAATCAGGCAGGACTTCTTAGTTTATATGTATATATATATATATTTATATATAGATAACTCAGACATAGCCAATATAATATTAATTATAACTATTAAGGAAAAACTTAACAATATTAACATCAAAGTGTTCAAAAAGCTTATAACTTTAAAAAGATATTAGCTTCTTCTTGGGTTTTTCTAAAATTTTCTGCGAGAATGATGTGATGGAAATTATTTAATATCATCGTAATTAATAATTGTTTTGGTTATAGATTGTTACGGACCCACCCTTATCAGGGCTAACAAATACATATATATATATATAGAGAAATAGGCTGGACGACTATCGTTAGTAATTGTGTAACGGACCCACCCTTATCAGGGCTAATAGATACATATATATATTCATTACATTGTACAACTTATCAGGACTAACATATACATATATCTATATATTATATTATATAACTTCTCATTGTTAAATATTGCTAAATATGAATGTACCACACGTGCCGATTTCACATCAGACCCAAAAGGTCATTACAGCATCTTGCGAAAGCAGACAACTTGTAATTCTGTTCACAATTGACCTCAACAACGAGGCCAACCACTAAAAGGAACTTAACGTTTTTGGCAACTACCGTGCGAATCTCACGTCGAAGCTAGCCAATTTCGACCATGCGAAGGCTGCACTCTCATGCCTCTACCCTTCCTCCACCGTTGACATAAGCGGATGTCATGGACGAGCGAGGTCATCCACGCGCGGACTTTCGATAATTGCGAGGATTCCCACGGCCATTCAACGAGCGGACCAGCATATAAGGGAGAACTTGAGTCATAGCAGGGCAGATGTGCTGGGACCACGACACACTACACTTGAAGTTTCTACCTATCATCTTCTTTTGAAGTATTAAGCGCCTTTTAATTGTCTTAATCATCATATTTTTGAAGCATACTGAACTTATGCTATTAACTGTTTGTCGTTGTACATGTTTTATAAGTATATTAAATTAAATGTTTGTGATTTACTCTGAAGTTATTCTATTAAATATCTAAAAACCTATCACCACGATTGTGACAAGACACAAACAGCCTGCAATACATACGTACAGTGCTACAGAGTTGTTACACGTGTTAACTGCACAACAGCTGATACTGTACTTAATATACTTAATATTATACCCATAAGACAAACAGTACAGATAATAGAATAACATATAATATAATAAGTTAATATATTTATATTTTGAGTGAAATAGTAAATAGTAAAAATAACTTAGTAATGAAATAATTACAAAAGTAAAATAACAAACAGAAGTAAGTATTACAACATGC
Source organism: Adelges cooleyi (assembly GCF_023614345.1). Lineage (NCBI taxonomy): Eukaryota > Metazoa > Arthropoda > Insecta > Hemiptera > Adelgidae > Adelges > Adelges cooleyi. Next base: position 944,476 of record NW_026095751.1, read on the forward strand.
AGTCTATTTTAAAAGTAATTTATTTTATCTTGATTTCAATATCATGTGAAATTAATTCTATCACAAAAAATATATGTTCAACAGAGAAACAATGACAATAGACAACAACTTAAAAAAAATGTTACATTCTGAATAAATATTTTTAAATAATACTTATAAAGAATTACTTAGATATTTTTCATTTTAAAATAACAACACTTAAAAAAATATTTTAGTATGGCCATATTAGCTCTAAATTTTAATAGGATATCTTTTATCAGCAAACCCGTTAGGTTTAAATTGCCAAATTTCATCATGAATGTATCTGTATTTGGTTTCACTTTGGTCTAGAGCTTTTAGAATACAAGTTTCATCACTAACATCAGCAGACACTATAAATGGTAAATTTGTAAGTAAGTTCCTAAAACTTGTGTCCAATCCTAATAAACGACAGATTTTGGGAAAATCTGAGAAAGCCATCTTGAATTCATTGACTTCACCTTAATAAATTGAAAAATTCCAAATTAGACTTATTAAATGCCACTTTTCTTAATTTTTGTGACTTACTCGTAATTTAAACTAAAAACTATATTAATGTGTAATTGATGTTATACAACACAACAATATAATTGAATGTAAATATTGTGTATTATAAGAAAAACCACAGTTGGTGGTGACTAAATACTATATATATGTACAAACTTCTACTTTTATCATTACATATTAAAGGTTATTGATATGAATAAAATTGGTTAAAATTAATTGACATGGAAACGAAGAGTCCAACAACAAATGTATGTTAGGAAAAGAGTCTTGTCAAATACTTTTGTTGTGAGATATCTACTACTATTATTAAAAAATAAACGAATTGTTTACATTTGCGGTAAGAATGAATGCCTGTGAATATTTTTTTATGTATTATGTTTCTTATTAAAATTTTACAATTGAATAAGTCAATAAAATTAGTAAAATTCTTATGAAAAAATGGATACAAATATGAAAAGGTAATTATAAAAATATTTACTCATTAGAGTTGCATTGATTAATTCTTCTACAGCTGCACCAGTTAAAAGTCTTCTCGCACTTCCCAAAGTAGTCAGAGTACATTGTCTTGAAAGGTCTTCATAATATAACAAATATGATAATAAGTAATTCGTTGTACGTGATAAAATTTCATTATATAATAAAGACCTACTTTTGCAAATGATTGTATAACCCAGTTTTAGTACCTATTTTTCACTAATGTTTCAAATTTTTAAAGAATTTAGAGTATTTTAATATTATTATTGCATAGCCAATATATGATTGCTATCCTAAATTAATGTTATAAACTCTTTCCCTGGAAACTTTTCCTATATTTCCTTTTTTTTAATGTAGTTAGTGAGACTCGTAATTCTTAAACAAAATTATGAATACAGAGGAGCTAATCTGTATCTTCAAAATAACTAGAACAATCACTACTAATCGGAAACGACCTTCTAGCAACTGTATACCCATTGCCGTTCTCAGCATATGCTGCAAACTCCTTGGAAGTCCCGTGCACAATCACAATATGCCTATCATTATTGTTCGAATCTCCATTGAGTGACAAGGTTTCAGACAAATACGTTACTTCTCTGACTAAGTTTTGTTCCTGAACACGTTTTTAAAAGAATTCTATGAATAGAGAAAATAACGCAACAACATTCATAGTGTTTCATGACATGGTATAGGGAGCCGACCAGCAAGTCAAGTTTTTATAAGGGTTTTCGTGCAAAACTCATTCCAATCTTTTAAACAGTATTCTCAGTTTTACAATTTGTAATGGGCCTTGACAAGAAGACTAACAGGAAAAGTAGACAACCCAACGGCCTACCGCACAGTTCAGTTCTTTCCCCCATAGTGTTGAATTTGTACATTGCATCTACCATGGCATACCTACGAAAAATGTATATATGATTGTGATTACCTTCGTTTACTTTAGGAACTCTATCTATAACCAAAATATAAAATGTTAAATAATTATACAGTTAAATAAAGTCATCTATAACAGTAATTCAACAATTGAGAATATTTTGACAAATTAATTAACGTAAAATAATGTCAAAACTTCTAGTAGCCACGTTTAAATAAATGATTTTAACTAAGTTTCAAACGATCATCGAGGCCTCAAGCCAAAAACGTATACGATTAAGACTTTGAATTTCAATTGAACATTCATTGTTTTTATTTTTATATATATAAAATGATATAACCCAGCATAGTCCAAACCGTAAATTAAAACCCAGCTCAGTATAAACCAGTTCAGTCAAAACCAAGTACAGTATAAATCAGTAGAAAAGATGTCAGCGTAGTTGGATCAAAGCAACTATTAACTCTGAATGCTATTTCATTACAATCAAACCATACGATGCGAATCTGAAAAAAGTTGGGTAGTGTGCAGGGTTCATCATTGCATAATACCTGTTCAGCTCCGCATCATAACTAAATTAAAATAATTATTCGTATAAAATAGTTTAAATTTGTATTTACCTATTACAGCTTCTATTTTTAGTTGCACTTGTAACTGGCACCATAACTTTCCTAAAATGCGAAACAAAATAAGTTGAAATGTATAAAATTTTTTACAATAAAAACAAATATGTAATTATATGTTGGTTCGTATTATAATATATAAGTATAATTATCTACTAAACATTTACCATTTTCTAAGACTACGACTTCTTTTGCTTCTGAAATTTAAAAAAAAAAACAAAATTTGAATTTAATATACCCGTTTTATTTACTCCGTGTTAATTTTATTTTTTAATACACTGTAAACGAATAATTATTAACTACTAAAAATTTACCATGCTCTATGGCTACGTTGTCTTGTGTTGCTGAAATTAAATTAAAATATTTTGTACCTAATAAATATCAAATTTTTATGCGAAAAGATTTCCATAATACATTTTAATGAGCATCATGCTTTATAAAAAAAATCAACAATATAGTTGAGCTATTTTACTAGCTTTACGTCCAAAAAATGTATGTATGATTGCTATTACCTATTTTTGTTGCAGGTGTTCTTCTCGCTATAATCAAAATACAGAATATCAAAAAATGATATTGTTAAAAAATATAGTTTTTATTTGTCTGCAGGGTGATTAAGGATAAGGCAATCGAAATATCTTAATATAATTGCAATTATGTAAGGTAGCTTTTTTAAAAAAAATTGTTTTTGTTATCTTACAATATTATGAAATCACTAAAAATTTAACTTTTTTGGAATTTCCTAGAGCTCTGTACAATTTCGTAACTTAAATGGTAACATGTTTTATTTAATTGACTAATTTAGTTAAGAATGAATTGCTGAAAATTTTGACTTATGGATGACCAGTTTCATAAAATTTCTTTTAATGTAATTCAAGTTTAATATTTAAGACGGAAGGAAAGGTGGAGTGTAGATTAATTTTTATAACAAGTATTACTCTACCAAACTTCACCTCCCGTCCGAAATTTTATCCTTTGAAAACTTTAAAAGAATTAACTTTATCTGGTTATCGATAAGTCAAAATATTCGGGAAATTATTCTTAATTTAAATAGTCAAATAAATATGTACGTTATGATTTTCATTTTAAAAGTTGTAGAGCTCCAGAGAAAAATAAGAATAGTTACAAATTTGGATATTGTCCAATGATGTAAAACAACATAATCTAAAGTACCTATCACCAAAGATAAAACCTTAAAATTTGCAACTATTTTAAGAGAAAATTATTTTCTTATGCTTCATGAATTACTCTGTAAAGCAGTAATACTATAATTGAAAAATTTAACAATTTAACCAACTTTTTGAACAATTAACGAAATCTCAAGCAAACCATATATAGACTTTGAATTTCATTCAAATATTTATCATTTTTATTAAGAAATATAGACCAATACAATTTAATATTTGTTAGTATAAAAAAGTTAAACTCAATATTTACCGATATTAGTCTTAATTTTTGAAAAAAAATCTTTCGGGGACTGTCTCTTTTCTAAAATTCAAAACAAAATAAATTTTACCCTTATGATAGAAATCAACATTAAAGTCTATAATTATTCTCAACTCTTATAAATCCCTAATAACTAAAAATTTACTATGATTTTTGACTACGTCCATTTCTGTTTCTGAAATTAAAATTTAATCATTTTAAACTTAATGAATAACAAATATTTGTGAAGGTGTTTCCATAATATGTTAAAGAAATTATTACCCGGTACTACCAACATTAATGCTATTTCCACTAAAATTAACGAAAAAAAATGTATTATTTAATGACGTTGCATTTCATCAGAGAAAAATATTGTTGGATTTACTAAAGTAAACGGAGAGGAGACGATTGATGGTAATGAAATGGTCGAATTGAAGCAGATGCTTCGAGTAGTAAAAAATATAATGAATAGGTGAGGATAATATAAGAAACATTAGCGTTGTTGGATAAAAAGATTTTATATAGATTTTAATACATATTTTAAGATTTAAGATTTTACAAAATCGTATAAAAAAATTTGTCTTCGAGCATACTTAATCATTATTTTTATTTTATTTACTATATAATTATGATTACCCATCGTATATTTTCCAAGAACAATGTTTTTAATAACTGTTGTTAAGTCACCTAAAATAAACAAAAATAGGCTATAAAAAAGCTGGAAAGTACTTTTACAATGCTTGTGTTTATAGATGGTTAGGTTAAAAAATTGATTAAAATAATATTTAATTAAAAAAAAAATTTTAATATTTTAAAAAGTTATTAGGAGTAAGTTCTAGTCTAACACATGTTATTATTTTTCAAAATTTCTATTTCTTCTCTCATTTACAAATCTTCTAAATACACGTATAATCTAATGCATTTTATTGCTTTCAATAGAAATAAAAAAAAAGATTTAAAATAAAATCGCAATTAATATAATGGGTTTTTGGTATAAGAGTTACCGTGCTTCAAGCGGTTACCACCTCACATAACTATAATCATCTCGGGGAAATTGTCATTGTCTATAGTAAATTATAAATTCATTTTTGGAGTATCAATATGAATGGTTTGACTCACACAAATTTATTGTTTACACAAAATGTTCACACCTCATTCATTTTTAATTTGAACATGTTATATAATCAGTAATATTTAATTTAAGTCGTATGATAATGAGAAAAACAAATCAAAAAAATTATGTTTTATTATTTAAATATATTTTACCTGATATAGCGGCACACAGGATGTATTCGTCTGGAATTAATTGTATACATACATACTACAAGACTTAATAATTATTTTATTTAAAACTCCACGGAAAAACATTGAATCATTGATATGTTTTAGCATTACGGGTCCGTATAACCGTAATGATTTTATTTGTATGAAGTAAAATTAATACACATTGCAAATTGACGGCCACCTCTGTCGCACTTTCAAAGTACCGGGGTCCTATGTTAAGTTTGCTATGCATTGCTCAGCAGCTGTAGCGTACGCTAATTTATATAAGACGCATACCGTCAGAACAGCTTAACTTAATAAAAACTAAATTTGCCTAAAATGTTAAGAACGGACTATATTTGTTTAAAATTTAAAAAAAATAGTACTAGGGTCCTGTGCGTGAAGTGTGTGTATATATATATATATATATATATATATACCCATATTTATTGTTCAATAAATAATTTCGAACTTTATGTCTATAAAATCATTTGTCCGATACATCTTAATGTCCATTACACGAAATCGTAACACGAATTTCAGAACGACCCACAGCCCAAAAACATATCCATATTAAAAAAATGTTTACTTACTTGTTACGTAAACCTCATTTTTATATATTTTATTTTCATCTGTAAAAAAAAAAAAAAGTTAAATGTTGATTTTTTTCAAAAGCCTATAACTACCTCGTGTAGTGTAAAAATGTAATAATCACCTAAATCTTTGGCTACCAAAACATTTACCAAAGTAAACGATATTAACATACGTAAAAGGCTCATTTTTGTCTGCAAACATATTCATAAACATTAAATCATTTTTTGTTAGACTCAGATACCATTTAGTTATCAGCTTGATTGCGTAGATAAGATACACCATAGTTTTTAAACCACTGAAGTACAAAACTTTAAAAGATGTATTTCTCTAAATGTTGAGCATTTTTTTAAAAAAGCAAATCACATTATTTTTAAAAATAGCCGATAATTTCAAAATTTAGATGTGGGTTTTGTTTTTTTTTTTGTATATTTTTAACTTATATTGGACTTTGTTCTAAAAACCATACAAAAAGAATAACAAGAGTTAATTCTACAAGAAAAAAATGTTTTTTTCTAAAACCGGCCTTTGAACTTTTTTTTATAGTCTTATACATTGTATTAGCTTTAATAGGGAATAAATTATAAGTTTTAAAATTATGTTTTTTATATTTACTTAAAAAAAAATTTTATTTTATTTTTTTAAGTACATCAAAAGATGTATTGTAATTTATCAATCGGCAATTTCCTTATTTAAATGGAGGTTTCTCCGAAAATGATAAAAAACGATAGTGTGCTATGAAAATACCTTTACATTTCTCGTTGGCCGGGACGTGGAGTATAATATTTATAGATTATATATAGGAATTCGATATTAAAAGGATACGATTGATGTATTTACATTAACATTTAACAGTTTTTGACATTTAAACATTTTTAGTTTCAACGTTATTTATAGACGGATCATAAAAAATACATAAAGATGTATGAATATGTCATATATTTTTTTAATAATTTCTGGTATATTATCTACTTGTACTTTAATGACTTTGGCCTAGCTTTTAATTGTTACCGCTTGTCTAAAACCCAAAACACTCTAATAACAACAAATTAAAGGCGTACTTACAATGCTTGATATTATGTCAACCGAAACAGTAAAATTTAAACGTATTATGCAGAGTTGCCTGAATACATTTTTCTAACTTTAAGCTGGATTGTTTTGTTCTATATGTTTACTTATTTACATTAATCTAGCGTAGGGATAAACTTCTGTTGTTGTTTAAACATTTAGATGCAAAAACATGTTTTTCTTATAATGCAAAGAGTACATAACTGCAGGCTACGATTGCAGAATATATTAAAAAACTTATTGTACAAAATATTACTACGTTATGATATAAACGACTTGTTTTTGTTCACAATTCGTGTTAGTCTCCCGCTACCCACGAATTTGTTTCTGAAATTGATCTTCAACAAAATTATTTTTAAAAATATAGTAAAAATGTATAATATTGTTTATTGGTGTTAGATTTATAATTATAAAGATAATAACAAATATAACGTTATGTCCGCAACATTAAGGGGAACGGATCTATTAGACATTTTTAATATGCCAACTAATTTTCTAACATGTACCTATAACCTGTGTAATTATAATATCTATAAGGTAAACTTTTTTTTATAGGTAATGAAAAAATCCAAAAAGTGACTAAGCACTATAAAGTTGGATGATTACAGTTTAGCTTTTAAGATGTTTCTGTAGAGGGTCTGTAGATCCTGCTTTTATTGTAGGGTATTGCATACACACCAGTAGTGCCCACATCGCAGGTTTAGCCTAGGAGTCTACTAGACCCCATATACGGCTCTGCATTTAGTACAAGGAGCTTACGAGGAAAAACGAAATCACTTTAAAGCAGTTAGTTTAACAAGCTGATCGAATCGTTATTTTCTTATAAGTTCTATCATTTCAACTTTTTAAAAAAGTAGTACAATTCAACGTCCAAGATTGTAGGTACACTTTTTATATATTTATATTATGTCTTTCTATTTCAAAAAAACTGATAATGCATATATTTACATCTTTCTATTGAATATTCGAGAAAAATGACCCAAAAATGTACACATTTTCCATTATAAAATTACAGTACGGATCTTTTTTTAGATATAATACAATTGGTATACACTAAAAACTCATGAAAATATCGTCAACTCTCGTTTTGTAAATTTTTTGCTGTATATCTGGAAGTTCTGTATCTATTCATCTAATACCTGTTGTTCTGAATTTAATGTACAAATAGTGATGTAAGGCCATCACTTTTTGTATATGCTCAATGTTAAAAAAGGAGAATATATAAGTAGTTGATAGTTCTCCAAGTTATTACACTTAGCTCTCTGTCAACTATAAAAAATAAAATAAGTCTTTTTTATATGGTTCTGTGTGTTATTCATGTGTATTAAGCGTTTTGGTGATATTAACAGTTTGCTATGTTGATTATTGTTAATTAACGATTAAAAATTTACATTAATAAGTACACAGTTTAATTTAATACAAATCCATGAGATATTGATTGTAAAACCTGAACAAATGTTATAAAAGTAAGTATTACCTGATACTTTCACTATAAAGTACATATTATTATTTTAAACAGACATATTTTGATTTTTTAAATTTCATGAGTTTATCATTTATTACTATTGTCATGTAACAGAACACTTTGTAATAGCATAGACAAATGGCATAACAATGGCACCCGTATGAGCAGAAAGTAGAAGTGCACAAAATCCATTGATTAATTCCAGATTTGCAATACAACAATAAAACATGTGTATTTGTCTTAAACATACACATAATAATAAGTTTTTAGTTATCCTATTTAATTTAAATGAATCTAAATAATAGTTTTACATATCTGTTTCAGGTGAACCTCTTTGGTTATATTAGAAAATACTTGCTATAAGGAAAAATGTTAACAAAATGTTTTAAAATTAAACCACTGATATAAAGGACGTTTTTCCGCAGGACATTTTTCCGCATAGACAAGATCCCGCAAATTTGTCCAGCAAAAAAAAACATGAATTTCTATTCTGGTATCATTTATAAATTATTTTGTATTTTTGTATAACGTATATTACAGTTATAAGCAGATATTATGAGCCAAGTTTCTCAAATATTAGACTTGTGTGCCATCTTCAGCATGTTCCTCGTATGAACCATTTTAATTTATGTTTGCGATCATCATATGTTTTTACAACACAAATTATTGGACTTATCTTTAAACCTGTGACCTCCCCCTAGACTGTAGCTTACAAACCTAGGATATTTTTAGTTAGCGGAGCGAAGCGACGGCGCCGATCGAGCGTAGCGAGCGAGTGCCAAAACACTCTGTGACCTGCCGTAGGATAGTAGACTGAAGCTTTAAACTACTTAATTTTAAACCTGTTACCTCCTCATAGACTGTAGCCTGAATGAAAGGTTTGGACTGTTTATTAATTTACGTTGACACGGTAACGACAGAAAAGTTTTTTCGTTTAAATTTTTGCACAATTTCAGAATAATGATCATTTGGAAATTATGTTTGCGGAAAAATTTCCAGCGGAAAAATGGATACGAAAAAATGTACTCCAATCAACCAGTGATTAACTAAGTAGCTAAAACCATGTAAAATATGATGTTTTTAGTAAAACATATTCGTAATAATACTTCTTTTAAAAGTAAAAAGTGTCTTTTAAAAATACAAATGTCTGTACTATTTTTTTTGTTAATTAAAAAAAAGTATTTTTTAATCATTCATTTTTAAAACTCTTTACGGCAACTTAACTAGCCGTCTTACTCGCAAAAGTTTTAGAAGATCTACCAATACTACTTTTGTTCTATAACAATTTATATTTGATATAATTTATATAGCTGATATAATTTCTATACCAACATTTCATTTTCTGTACAAATGTATTGTGTACACATTTTAAATTTAATTTCTATTTTACCTATTGTGCTAATCATATTAAATTTTTAAAATAACATCCTTTGAAAACCCCCTCCCAAAAAAGTCAGCTCTTCAAAATAGTGATATCAAAGTATTTATTTCTCCATTGTATCAAAATCTGCTATTTCTTTGATTTTTAGATCACCACACTTCACTCCTACTTTCATGAGCAACACTTTTCTTTAATTTGTATTCTTTAACACTTTTCCAGTTTCGCAATGAAGCATACAATATGATTATAAAATGTACTCACTTAGGAGTTATGTGGTTGATGGGAAAGAGAAACTCAGAAAAAAAGGAAAAGGTTCAAATCCCCTCCCAAAAAAGTCAGCTAATCAAACTAGTGGTGTCTACATTACGGTCAAGTCTGTTTTACGTCCAATTCAGAAAGGTCATAATTTGTTGTCCTTTTTGTTTTGAGTTACCGCCCACTCATCCTATATGCTAAGATACATGTAAAGTTACAATCACACTGTAGATAATTTTCCTACATCGGGGTTACTATAATATATTTAATTGCTATGAGCACGTCTATTATATTAAATGTTTTAAAAAAAATCATTGTATTTTGTTAATTACTTCTCATAACTTCTCATACTTTGAAACCTTAACATAACGTTTTTTTTATGAAAAAAGTAATATCCATACAAATTACTAAGCAAAACAACTTATTTGTTACGTTTTAAGTGAACCCCGATATTAGTTTCTGAATAACAAATGGTTAGTTTATTTATGTTTTATGAACACAGTACAGATATTAACTTGGATACAGTGAATATATTAGGCAGCAAAGAATAGATCTTGAGAGAAAGATCTCAGATCAGTGGTATGTAATATCTATGCACGTATTGTAAATCATTTTATTCGTATTGGATGTGCCGACGAGTTCATATTGTTTTCGTTAAATTAACCAGAAAATAGATAATTTTTGTTTTTAAAAATACTTTAAATCGATCTGTAAAATATGTTAAAAATATTAAGCAATTGTTTAAATCAACACATAAGCAACATATTTCATTATAATCGTGAACTGTTTATTGTGAATTACATTAAATTGTAAATTAACAAGTATAAGTGATATAAGTGGTATAAGGTATATAAGTGCAAAATGTAAATATTATTTAAATAAAACAAAAATTTATACATTTTCATTGTAAATGAGTTACAACTGGTTCTGGTTGGAGTGGTCGAAAATCATCCATGTCATCGCCGATGACTTCTTTCCATCCGGTCCACTTAAATTTTCTAAATGTTTTAGTTATTTGCCAACTATTTGGTACTACATGCGATATGGTACACTGATCACCAACGTCCTCAACATTTTTTGACAAGTGTGTAGGGTACTTTGTACTGATGAAGACCGCAATGAAACGACACCCCACATGAACACTATATATATAATTTCTAACTAAAAAATAAACATCTACGTTACTTGAAAATAATATTACAATAGAAAGTGCATGGCGTGTTTTTGAGCAGCTATTTTCATTATGTGTTATCGCTTGTAAGAATGATATAAATACAGTAATATATAAGATAATAATGTCTCTAAAGTATATGTTAGAATAATAATTAATATTTATTTTAACCGGTCATCGTGTACCTAAAATGATACTCCAGTGTTTCCTGAAATACATCATAGGTAGTCTAGAAAAAAGGGTGCAGTAACAAAGCTGTCTTTGTATAGTGACACACGTGCGGTCCTGGTATAGGATATAAAAAGAATATGAGGTAAGGGTTCTGGGCTCATTCTAACTGTTCTGTAATCATAGTGTATCATGATTACATTACACTCTTTATTTATCTTCATATTATTTTTATTTCTATTTACTCTATATTAATATTTACCTATTGACCGGTTCCACATTCGTTTTAAAGCTTCCAGAGTAACAGTTCTTCTTTGTGCGGCTAGTACTATCAAAGTATATGATTCAAAATCTGTAAATTTATTGAATGACGGTGTTTAAATATATATATATATACAGTGATCCACTTATTGTGAAACCCTCAATATCTCATAGGGTTTAATGAGAAATTAAAATTATATTTTTTATATTGTTTTTATACAATGTGATCTCAATTTAAAAGTTATGATTGGAGAGGAAGTGCGGTTGAAAAATGCGCCCAAATAAAAAAAATACTACACTCCACCTTTCTTCTGCCCTAAACTTGTAATATCAATTACTTCAAAAGTAGTTATCCGAAACTGGTTATCGCCCTTACTTGTTTTACATGTAAAAAACCGGGTCATACATCTACTCACTGAAAAGAATTCGCTAAACAAATCTATACACTAACGAAACCGAAGTAACTCAGAAACTCCCTACAATACGACTTTCTCCCAATTAAATACACCAATCAACCAGGCAGCAACCACGCAGATCTTGATCAACACACTACTCAGTCAGAATCCAGATATTGAAGAAAACCCCTAAAAAAAAAAAAAATTATTCATTAGAAAACTTCAACACACAACCCATCCATACAGACTATACTATAGTCATCACAAATTAAAATGGTGAACCACTTAATCCAATGGTTCCATTATTATAGTTCCACGATCTAAGTTATTTCAAAAGATTCATTAATATAAAAATATTAATAACACAAACCAATTCTATCGCAATAGGTTTTCAAGAAACCAGCTTCAATCACTATCACAACATCCGTTCAATCCACCGGAAAGCTAGCGGGGGAGTATCCGCACTTATTAAGTCTGATATCTACAGTGAAAAATTACAAACTTCATCGCCAAAAGAAATAAAACCACTTTAATACACCTCTAACAAAAAATGTGTAATATTTTTGCACCAGATAGCTCTCCTCTAAACTTTAACAACCTTAGAATCTTAATAAGCCCACTTCCACACCCTTTCATCATCCTAGAAGACTTCAATAAATGCAACATCCTTTGGGGTTGCAAATCTACCGGAACATGAGGTAAAATAGAAGAAAAAATACTAGAAGACGATAATTTATTCTTAACAACAATGAACCCATACATTATAACGCAGCAAACGACTCCTTTTCAGTCATAGATCTGACTATAGCCCAATACCCAGCTCAGCCTCAATATAGAATGGAATATCATTAATTCATAATAGCGGTGGCCAAACAACAACTAAAAATGGAATTTGAACAACCCAAATTGGAAACTATATAGACAATTGCCTAGGAAATATCCCAATAAGCATCAATCCAGATTATATCAATGAAATTATCAACAAATTTACAACATGATCAATAAAGCCGCTGAAATTTCAATTCGATATGAAAAACACTTAATTAGGCAGTACCCTGGCGGAATAATGACTGTGCAGTAGCAATAAAAGACTACAAGTAAGCTTTAATTTGATACCGAAAAATGTATACAGTGCAAGACAACATACAATTAAAACAAACCTAGGCAAAATGCAGACAAGTAACAAAACAAAATTAAATACACCGCTAACTCTATTACAACGCTTCATAAAACCAGTAAAGTAGTCCAGCTTCTAATGATAGATACAATTCGCATAAAAACCTCAAACTATCTATATTGGAAAATAGACCTTCAATCAAGAGGCAATACAAAATTAACGGAGTTTAAAAAACCCAACACAGATCAGAAAACTTCTCTAAACAAGGTTAATAACATCATTCAATCCTTGCTTCTCGGTTATCAACAGATCTATACTGATGCATCACAATCCGAAACCGGAGTAGGAATAGCCATTGTAAATAATGAAAATATAAGTCAATATAAAATGAACAGTTTCATTAACATCTTTTTAGCGGAGGCCATAGCTATATGTAACTGAACTAGCTTTCTCACTAAACTTTAACAAAAAAATAATCAAAAATAACCAAACAATGACAATCCTCTATGTTTTCTCAATTAACTTAAATGATCCTACTTTGGGTACCCTCTCGTACTAACATCCCACAAAATGAAACAGCAGATAAAGCAGCAAAAGAGCATCAACAAAACCACATATACCAAAAAACATATACAATGCAAGACAACATACAATTAAAACAAACCTAGGCAAAACCCAGACAAGTAACAAAACCAAATCATGCCATGACTTTACATCTACCTTAAATATAAATTCAACCGCAGGGAAATATGGGAAAAAATAAAAAATAATAAAACAGCAGACCTACTCACCATTCCCTAGGTAACTGAAAAGACCCAGCACATCTACTCAACAATGCAACACTACAAGAACTATATAAAACACTCCAAGGCAGAAAAAGCCAAAGTTCTGGACCAGATGGTATACCATTTATTATCGTTCGGCTCGACGTTGCAATAGTCGCTTTTCACGACAGGCTTTTTACACCAGTAGTCCTCATCACATTCTCAGTTGCATCCTCTTCTTCCTTCTACGTTAATTTTCTTTAAGCATTCTCATCTCCAATGCACACATTTTCTATTGTATTTTCCCATCCCTAACGAACCAAAGCTACATGATTGCGAGGGTTTGGTTAATCATTATTTTCTCGTTTGACATCAGTTGAAGACCGTCGATACCGTGCACTCATTTTCATTTATATAATTATTCAACTAGATGATTAGTTAAAAACATTTGTATTCGAATAATGTGCAGCTCTTCTTTCTAAATAGTACATTTTGATATTTTAATTGTATGTACATTTTGTAAAAATAATTTATCAGACATTTGGAACTCTACATTTTTGTAATATTTAACCTATTTAAAAAAATGTATCCAAAGGACGGATTGCGTTCATAGATTATTTGCAATTAGATATACGACCTTAATGCAAAAAATATTTATACATTTTATTTGTATATAAATAATACATTTTTTTCTTTTGATTGAGGTTTAAAGGTAACCGAATGGTAGTTTCATGAAGACCCACTATCTCTCTATCTCTCTAACTAAAAGTTTATATTATCAAAATAATTGTTTGACTTTTTATACAAACACAAATGTGTATTCTAAACAAGCCTTAACGGCTAATATCAATTATAAAAAAGTTATTAATTACTTGGGTCTGGATCATTAGGAAAAATAACACCTGTAACAAATATATCAATAGTCAATTTATTACACAGTCAATAAAAAACATTTTTTTACATTAACTGTACAGTTACTCTTAAACTATGATTAATTATTACAAAATTTAGTATTCATATTAAATTATTTCTAAAAGCAACGTTTCGATTTATGTTGAAATTATATTTCGAATGGTTTATAGAGGCTTATTCAATAAACATGAAGCGATATATTATCAGTTGTAAATTTTTTATTTACCTAGGTGATGATGTATTTCCCTTCGTAACATTGTCTGGATACCTTCGCAAACTGTAAGTTTACATAAAATAAATTGTAATTATTTATTTCTTGTGATTCAAACCATATATATATACATTTATAAATATTGTATTAATATTATGATTATCCTCTATAATATGTATAGAATAAAATTAATTTGTATAAACTACTGTAAGCGAACGGTACAGGGAAAAAACCAGCAAAGTCACTTTTTAAAAATGGCAATTTTTCGTTATAAAATTCGTTTTGATATAAAACGAATCTGTTCTTTACTTTAAAGCACGATTATAAACAAAAATACACGATATTTTCAAAAGTTTTAAGTATTTCTTTAACATTTTAAAACATATTTTAGCATTATTTAAACGTGTTTTTCTTAGATTAGAAAAAAGTGACTTTGCTGGTTTTTTTCCCAGTACCCTTCAAATATGGTATATACATTTGTAGTTACCAGGAAAGCTTCTACTATAGAAGAAGTCTGAAAATAATACATAAATGCGTGCGTACTCTACGAATATCAAACAACTGTATGGAATTAATTCTATTTTATTCTTTGAAAATATTACCCGGTACAGCGAACATATTATTCATAATTTCTAAAATTAACATTACATACATAAATTAATGTTCACAGATTTCATTTTCTATTCTACTATAAACTACAAGATGAATTAGGTAGGAAAAACATTTGTATTATCTTTATTTATTATATTCATTTATAATTATTACTACCTAAATTAAAATTATCATTCTTAACAATTTTTTCAATAACATGCTCCAATGCATCTGAAATAAAAAAAAACATTTTTAAACAAACTCTAAATAAGTATCAGAGTAAACACTTGCTTACACCATATATTTTGTATTGACAATATACCCTACCGCTACTCCCCCTATTCGATTGAGTAGTCACTGCCTAAAGCCAAGTGAACTAAATTATAAAACCTCTATACTACTACTAAATATAAATATAAATGATTTGACATTTATATATTTAACAAATCAGACAGTGTTTAGAAAATTGATTCTATATACCTCGTGCACCTTTCTGAAATATTTTTAGAAATTATAATTTTTAATTTATAAATAGCTCGACTGTCAGCCAAACATAACAAAACATAAATGTATTAGTGAATTAGTTTTAAATATATGTTACTTTCCACCAAACCAGTTCGTGCGACAGTGACAGTCATTTCATTAGCAAGGTATAAGTGGTTGTCTGTAATACATAATTTAAAAAAATATTTATGAAAACGTTTTTTTTATAAAATACACACTTAACTGACTTGTAACTGAGACGGATCTTTTATAATCCGCTGGAAAAAAAAGAAATATTAATTTTTTTTTTAATTATTCTACTACCGTAAGTAGGTAAGTACTCGAATAAAAATAATAATGGAAAATACTGAATTTCTGTCATTTGTTATCTAAATTAAATACATAAGCATGAAAACAAAAAAGTTACTTAGTTCATCTGTTAAAACATTTACAAAGACACATGATACTAAAAACCAAAAGAGTTTCATTTTTATCTGCAAAAAAAACAAATTTAAAGATAGTATTAGTTATTTATATCTATGTTTTGGTAAAAAAAATTATAATTGAACGTCGTTAATTGACACTTAAACAAATATGAGAAAGTCATTTAAGCTTTTGAGTAGGACTGAGTAATTTTTTTACAACACTCCTAAATAAATATACGGTGTAATAAACTGAAATTACCATTTATTTTTCAAACATGTATTTTATTGTAAATACACTTCTATGATTTTATTTTTACTTTATACATTATTAAAGATATGAAGAATAAAAAAATTTGGACAGTAATATTTATTTAAATCGCAAAAAATAAAATATAACTCTATATCTAAGCTACGCATTTAAAAAAAAACTGATTTTTAACTTTGCCTTAATTATTTGCAATGTTGCATCATTTGAAACAAACTTAACTCAATATTCATCATATTATTGAAGTACTTTTATTCAAGAAATTAAAAAAAATAATTATTTAAAAAATTTCGAATAAAAATGTATTCGAATAAATTAATAATTTGAATTTGTTTAAAAAATATTATTTCGTATACATCTAGTATATTCTAATTTAAAAAAATATATAAAACCATTTAATATAGGAAGACAATTTTTTATTCAAATAACTTTTTATTTAAGAAAATTGTGTAATAAAGATATCAAAAACATTTTATTCCAATACAATTTTATTCAAATAACAATTTGCAAAACTCTTTAAGTTAATAGTGTTACTTACATAAATTATTAAGATTATCAAACTTTTAAATGATCAGCTTTATTAACTGTATTGATGTGATTTTCTTGACTTTTGTCCATGGACTCAAATCGACCGAAACATTAAAATCTAAATATATTTTGCAGTGTACCTTTGTTAGTTTACATAGGTGGCTAACAGGTGGTTTCTTTTTTTCTGCATGGCTACATATTTTCATCACAGTGACGAGAATATTTTTTTAATGTTTTGCATAAAATAATTTGTATTAAATTTTAGTCTATGCCGATCTATTGGTATAAAATTCGTATTATTGTTTATATTTTAATTTGAAAAAATCAACTAAATATTACGTTAAAGAATTGTATTTTAACGTTAAAAAAATAGTCTTTATCTATTATTATAACTGGAAATAATTTAAAAAGTATAGTGGGGACGGGTAGGTCACAGTTCTACAGGAATTAAAATAACTGAAAGTGATAAAATCACCATCAAATAAACGCTTTTCTGTGACTTGTGGACTCTGCACTTTAATACTTTCTTACTGTGCTGGTTTATACTGTAAATGGTTTGCATTATACAAGTTTGAACTTACTATCCATAGAAACGCATCGAAGCGTACATTTAAAAGTGATTTTATCACTGTCCTGTAATTTTTTCGGCCCCACTGTGCTCCATCCTTATTAAGCTGTCTTTACCTTACTGTACTGTTTTATTTTTGGTGATGGAGTATACCTTGTTGGATATACTATACAAATATAAAAAACGAAACATATCGCATGAGGCCTGACGATTATATACAAATAGTAAGATTCAATAAACTAAGAATCTTTTTAAAAACAATATTTCATGTACTATTGGTATAATGGAGTACCCACAAACTTGGTTACCAAACTGTACATTTTTAATTTTTGTTGTAAAAATCGAAAAATATGGGGTTTATTTCGGAATTAAAAGATTGATATTGCGCATGCGCCAACTAAATAAGGGTTTACTTTAAAATAGTTAGAATGAGCGTGATGTTACACCTAATAACACACTAACGTCAAAATTAAAAACAAAAAATAAAAATCTGTTCTAAAAAGCAATGGTTTTTATTATCTTTTTTTACCTTCTAAAGTGTAATTTTTCAAAAGTGGTGTACTCTATATCACTCATTAGTACCTAATAGAGGTTAGACAATTTAACCAAATTGATTCTCAATACCTACTTCCTTGGGATCATTGGCAGATATAAGGAAATAGGGGAGAGGTTGTGATACTAAAACCCTTTAAACTTAAAATTAGTGCTTTTCAAAATACCTACATTTATCTTTTAGTAATAGACTTGTTAAAATAAAAATAAATGTACAACTAATTTTATTTTTTAAGATCGTTAGCATACTAAGCCCCCCCTCCTTCTGATCTCCGGAAAACCCATTAGTAATTCGTATCGAATCAAGCTGTCGATATTTAATACCAAAAGAGTACAATGTAAAAGCAATATGAACGAAAATGCGAGTAATTCGTTCGAGGCTGTGTTTAATGAAAAAATAAACAAGTCAAACCAAAATTTAAAATACTAATAAACAGAACACAAGCAAAAAATTCTTGACCGTGAAAAAACGACCATAGAACATAACTGCAGTATCAAGCATACATTTATTGAATAATATAAACAACAATATGATATTATTTTACTTAAAAAAAAAAAAATAAGTTAATACGTACCAGTTTCAGATGCCTACAAATATAACATATTATAAAAAAAATAAAATTTTACTTGCTAATGTTCAAATAGCATCGAAATAAACGGAACATAAATTGAAGAACAGTTACAAGTAAATGGTAGGCGATTATTAGAAAATCATAAAATCTTAAGGATGCACCAATGAACTAAATACATGAAACGCGCATTGTGTATGAGTTAAGTATTAAAAAATGTCTCCTGTAGGTGGCTACCATTTTGAGTCTGGTAATGTTATAATCATGATAATTACAATTGACAATTAACTCATGTGGTGCATTCATTTTTTAATCGGTAAAATTATTATGTATACGTATAAAAGAAGTAGTATTCTACTTGAATAAACTTAGGCCTTAAAAATATTTCTATTCACAACAGGGTAAACAGGAGGGAAAAAAATTAATAAAAATTACGAATTTTTACATGTCTTTATAATCTTATTAAGATAAACGGTTAGATACAAAAAATAAAAATCAGCCACAATATGTTATTGCGACATAACATAATCAAACACACCTTGTATTTTTCAGGTTTCTTAAAATAATTGAAAAAATTGGCAAGGGCATTTAATGAAAGCTCTATACAATAAACATAAGTCTAGTCGATCCAATATGACTCACTCCAATTTTGCTATTTGGATATCCTTTGGGAAAAATCATACCGAACTTAAAAGCTATAAATATCAATCAGTTCAAATAGTAAACAACAATATGTTATATTTTTAACACCCTTTATTGATTTGATGTAGTAACATTATTTAGTGACCATACACACATTTTAAATTAACATTACATTTTACAGTTTAAATATATGAAGCAAAAGTTAAACAGAAAAAATGATAAACAACAGTTTGTAATAATAAACAGAAAAAATAATATACCACTATTTTATGATAATAAACAAATTAATAGAGATTCTCATTTTCCGGAAAACCGATCAAATGAAGCGATAACATCAAAGTCGTATTGACTAAAATCACTTTCTACATACTTACTGAATAACATGAAACTTAATTGACTCACAAGTGTCACAGACTGTGAATAGCCATAACTCGGTAACTTCCCTGCTAACACCGCATACCTCTTTTCATAATATTTGTTGTCAAATTTAGTCGGAGAAAAGTAACATTCAGGAAAATTAAAACTAAAATTCAAATTGTTGACATTTTTCAGTTGGCCCAAAATATTTTCTTCGACTTCTTTGATTTTTTCTAAATCGGTTAACGTCTGTGCAGACGATGACGATTGGAACATTTCAGCAATAACATTCAATTCTCCATCTCCCTTCAAATTTAAAATCCGTACAATTTTATTAAAATCGTTAAATATTAGTCTGTTGTAGTCCTCTATCATAAGGATAGCAGAGTTTTCCGTCGTCCATTTTTCGCCGAATAACCGGTTCGTGATGTCATTATCAACCGGTTGTTTATCTGAGTATTTAGATGGTAAGCGAGCGGCGATTTCACGCACGTAAACCCACAAGTTGTACAACAAAGCATATTTCATAACGTTCATAAACCTACGGTGACATTCGAAAAGTTCATTGATCTGTGCCTCGAAAGATTCGACTTCACGATTTATGGAGCACGTACGATTTATCAGATCGTATGTACGGTCTTGTTCCACTTTATCGACTCCTGCAATGTGTGTCAATAAACCTTTGAAAAAAATCGGTTCATTGGTTGCAGGTCGTAACGATAAACGAACAATCATCATATAAGATCTACAATCGTCGATCACCATACTCGCAGTTATTTTGTCGATTCTCTCACGAATCGTGTTCTTGAATTTTATAAAGTTTTCTATAAACTTTGGCGTCATTCCAGGTTCAGCACGAATTTCTGCCAGAGCATTAAAATATACAGAATCAACGTTTTGGTCGTCATAAACGTTTTTATCTTCATGATTGCATTGTAGTTCAGTGAATTGTGCTAGTCGGGTAGAAACTGTTTCGTGGTCTCGCAACAAACGGATTCGTCTCCGTTCGTTTAATTCACGGTTTTCAGGTAGCCGGTTAAAATTGCACAATGTATACAAATACATGTACACGAGCCACAAGGGTTCAACAGAACCGATCTTACCGAAATTGTATAAAACGTTTAACATATCATGAACGTCGAGATCAAATAAAAAGCCGTTGTCAATCTTACCAGTATTTGGACTCGTAAACGCGTCCTTACCTGCTGTGACCAACAGAGGTTTGATGATATTCATGTAATGAATGCAATTAAACACATAACTACACAGCAATTTTCCGTGAATATCATCGATCGCTGTCTCCACTCTCCATGCCGGGCTCTGTCGTTCAGCAAAACTCTGTCTCAATTGATCGTGAGAGTATCCCGTGTCTATGTTAAGTAATTTTCCATAGTGATCATCCGTTTTTACTCCGGCATATTTTTGACGGGTACATGTATCGTTCGCCGATATCAACGGGTTAATAATAATCAGCAACGCCAATGGCCAAATAAACGCCATGTCCTAGTTTTAACTTCAACAAAATGTTATATTACACATACAACGTGACAACACTCACACAGCGAAAGTCACACAGCAGTTGTGGGTTTTACGGTACTGAATTGAGTGTTTTAGGTAAAAAATGTGTTTTGTTTTCATGGTTGTACGAAAATATGGTCGCACAAAAACATATTTTTCCATGTTTGTTTTTTTGTTGTTGGGTTATTTTACAGTATACAATGTTTTTTAGCACTAGTTCAAATAATATTTTACGGTTTTTGCGAATAAACCAATGTACACCAACATGTTCTTCTAAGCTTGTGTCGCTCCTATCGATACAGGGTGTCCCTCAGAATTTAACAACACCTTCTTGAATTTAGATTAGAAGAAATCTTTATCCTATGATTAACAAAATATATTTTATAAAAAAAAATATATGATGATCATTGTAACAAATGAACTTAGATTATACTTTAATGTATTCCGATAACAAAATAAATATACAAGTTAATACTATGTACAACGCGAGTATGAAGTGTTCACGAAAACAAAACGGATCTAATTCTACAACATTGAATAGTCAAAGCTCCTCCATATAAAGACAAAAAACCAATATAATAGTATATAGGGAAATAAATGGATGTTTGCAAAATGTTAAAATATGTTAAATCAATGCGTAATTAATAGAAATCGCGTTGTACGTTTTCTATCATATCATAAAATACTAATAACTCAACAAAAAAGATGAAAGGTTTTTTGATACTTTATTTAAAAAAAAAAATAATAAATCCAGTTGCCGTTTAACACCCAATTAATTATTAAAAGTTAATACTATTTTATTCTTTTCACGGTATATCATAAAATCCGGATCAGTGGCGCCCAACTAAAATGTAATTTTACCTCAAGGTTGAGTTATTAATCATCGTCGAGTCTATTTTCATGATCCACTAGCCACCCACCCTCCCCGAGGAACAAGTTCGGCACCACTGATTTAGATTATTTTCATTAAAGTTCGAAATCTAGCTAAAACTGGCTTTTACGGTTTTAAAGTAAAGCCTAATTATGACCTATCAATTATTAATAGTCTTGAACTGAGCTTCTATGCCCCATAAAATACGAATTAGAGAAACCAGCTAGTTAGAATAAATATCACAATATGATATTTCAGCTATTAAATTATACTGTTGGGATACCCTGTATCGATAAAATCGTCGAAAAATATGTTTTTGCGCATTTGCTTATTCGTACAACCGATAAGGTATTGTTTAAAGTATTTCAAATGTAGGCAAACCGCAGATTTTTATACAGTAAAAAAACGACTCAGCAACACAAGAAAATCGGGTCAAATTTCAATAGTAGTCTTTTAAAATTCACATTTATTAGTGTTACAACCACTTTTTGAGTAATTGGAAAATTTACTACAGATTTTCTTTTACATATGACATATTATGTTAGACCTATCCTAGAACTGAATTACTAATTATTAAAATTATGTATATTTTGTATTGTATTAAACCCTAAATATGTGCCTAAATAATTAAAAAAAAAAACATTTCCAACACTTGTTGGTTATTGACATTTGGGTTTGAGGGCATGTGTGGCAACTGGCAAGCCTAATCGATGTTCTTTAAAAATTTCGAATTGATTTGACTTGAATTGGCTAAGTTATAGCAAATCAAAGTTGTCGGTTAAAAGTCGGTCAACTTTTTTTCCCGCCGTTTTAAGAATGTAGGAGTTGACTTTTTCTATTTGTGTAAAAGTTCTCTGTTAAGTGTAATTATTGCATTTTTAACAATAAACAAATGCATACAACACAAATAATTAAAACCTAATGTTAATACATTATAATGATTCATAATAAGAACTGTTAAGAAGAAAGTGTCATTCCTAGAAATAAATAAGATGAAATAAATATAATAAATTATTGTTTTCCAATCGTTGATACAAGTTAGCTACAATAATAATATTTATTATGTAAATAGTCAATAAATAAACAATTTTAATTATTATACTTAACCGGCAATCTATGACCTTTACAATTCTAAACCAATGTATTTTAATCGACTTGTGTGCCAATATTATATCAATATCTATAAAAAAAATCATGTATATTTTGCTCTTTACTTGGAATAAAAATGGAGTAATACTGTTTGGTTTTTACCTATGAAAAGTAATTATATTTGAGTTAAATATTTCAGATTAAGTGTAAATATCATATTTTATCTTCAGTTAGGTAGGTAAAGTTAACTTTACTGCGGTATAGACTATGCGTTTATAAGCGTTAAACGATTGTTAAAACTAAAGAAAAGATTTTTTTTTTGTAAATAGATATTTTAATCAACTTATAATATGTAAGTAGTATATAATGATATAGGTCCTTTTTTTGCATCTGGTAAAATTTTAACGAATAGAACGAGTATGTTTTTAACGTGTACAGACCTCTTTAACCAGAGGTCCAAATTTGGGTTTCCATTTGGTAATGCATTAGGTTTTATGTACTCTGAATTTAAGATACATGAAATGCGTCAGCATATTAAAATAAACGGTAAAGTATGTAAACAACACTCGGTAGTTTTTTTTTTGCGTCTTATTTACCTTAAATTCGTATCGATATAAGATATGACCAATAATAATACACATTAAAACACTTAATTATGAGCTATCTAAGTCAATCCAATACCAATGTGGCTGGCCAGCCAAGATATTTTTTTTCATAACTCTTGCTATACATATAATACAATATTTACTGCACATGTCCACGATACACATCTACATTTATTTTTTAATGATAATAGCCATAATGAAACGATCGAACATGGTTTATTTACAATGGGTCCAAATAATAAATTTCATTTCGTCGGCAACTATAAACTACCTAATGTGTTCATACCTAGTGACATCGAAGGCATACTTCTTAACAGTGTGCACTCTAGGCAACTGATGTTTTTTTCGAATCGTTTAAATTTAATGGACTTAGACAGGTTAATCGCTCTCTTAATAACCACGGATCCTTACTTGATATGATATTTAGTAATATAATTAAATACTACGGTTTCTACTCTAAACATATGGAAAAAAAACAAATAATCTCAAATAAAATTAGGTCACTGGCGATTAGTCCACAAGCCCGCATGTCGATAACGACAATGGTGGGCTGTCGGCCGAACCAGTCTAATGGAAAAAATCTCGCTCTCTCTCTTGGAATGATCTATACGACCAAATATGTTTTTTGTGAAATTTTGTTAGTGTACGGCGATTTTTGAGGATTTTTAAACTTTCGGGTAATATGTACCATTTACACGGCTGTACACTTAATGGTTTCGCTTCGCTATGGTCGAGTTGGCTTTTTCCAGCCGTTACAAAATACCTAATGACCATTGTAGCGGTTTAATGTTATGTTAATGTATGCATTTATTCGGGCACGTTTGACTAAATGATTTTTGTCAACGAACTGAAAACGCATAAAAATAAAACTGCGTAGAATATAAATTGTAATTAAAAGTAGACGGGCTTGTAATTGCGCCAAAGACAACATAAGAGATGAGGGAAAACTATAGTGCTCATTAAAATGTTTCGTCTGTCTTTTTTATATTCTGCAACGAAAACGGTCTTTGATTAAAACATGCGTTTTTTGGTAATTAAAAGTTTTCTCGGAACGTTCTACACACTATTCGTGTCTACTATTGACATAAATGTTTCCAGTTGAAAAATGCAATCAAAAATATTACTCCTCACCTGGTATTGTTGATAAAATAATAAAAAAAAAATTAATATACCAGCAAATTAACATGTCATTTAAAAATGACATCTACTTGTTAAATATTTAAATCAATTAAATTGAATAATCTTTAGACTCTTTAGACGTTGCTTGAGATCTACAAGGGTTTCCCGGAAGTCTCTTGCAATGACCTATTAAATCTTTTTAATCCCCCTCAACCCCTTGAGACAAAAAGCAGCATCAACAAAACCATCATGACCTATTTTAATTAGAGATAGGAAGCAGTTATTTTCGTCTAGTCTTAAGGTAATCATGTACCATTTCAATTCCGTAAAATGATACGATAAAATTAGAACAGCCCCTTACTAAGTTTTTTTTTTTTTGGAAATCTATTTTTGTTTTTTTAGGGGGTAAACTAATAACGTTTTATGAGTATTGAAACGATTTGCAAACTTGTTATAGCAATATTGTACAAATTAAAATAAGTTATTGAAGTACAAAATTGTACTACTTATAATATTTTTTGTAATAATAAAAAACGTATAAAAGTTTTCCGCAACATAATTTTTTTATAAGTAGTACTTTAAAATTAGTAAAAACATTTTGTAGTTTACTATGGATTATAAGCACCTGTATTCTAAGTACAATATACCATGTATGCTATGTACTGGTTTATTTATATCCCAGGTGTGAATCATAAAAACACATTTTGGTTTTTTTCATATAAGCTTATCGCTTTAAAATGTATGTACATTTCAAAGTAAAATATTCAGTTGTTTTTTGTACGTTATTATTATTATTTTATTAAAAATATATATCTAGGCCACAGCTATTCAAAAAGCGTAAAATCTTTTAATCACCTGCAAATAGCAAGAATTTGCTATTTGAGAATAGTATTATTAAATAGCTATTTGATTAATAGAAGAATAAAAACGAGAATAGGTATAACCCGCTATTAGAGAACGGTGCTTATTGTATAATAATGCTGATATATTGATACTCTTACTACTTGTCTATCTAATTTAATATCTTTACTGCATTACGATAACCCGCGGGAAACTATTGATATTGAAGGTAATCAAATTATACTTATCGAAGCCCACAGTGCTCATTTATATCATTACAATTCACCTACATAACTTGTCGGACGTAGCCCATTGGGTCCCGTCTTACAAAAAGGTAATTCCCAACGGCTTCGGTCTTTTACAACACGAATTCCTTCTCGTCAGCGAATTTTTTATGGAAAGAAAACGAAAAATTTTCTATCATTTTTTCAAAAATTTAATAGATTTAATAGGGGTTGCTACCACTTTTACCGAATTCGGAATTCGTATTGATAACTGATAAGGACGGCAGGTTTCCGATTGTTTTGGCACTCGCTCGCTCGATGCCGTCGCTTCGTTCCGCTAACTAAAAATATCCTAGGTTTGAAGGCTACAGTCTAGGAGGAGGTTACAGGTTCAAATTTAAGTTTAAGTTTTTTTTGAAAAGTTAAAGAGACGACTTGATAATATACGCGTAGTACCGAATACCGGAGCCGTTTGGGAATTTACCTACTCGTGAAACATTTTTCGCGGCGCAGCCAAAACTGCTCCCATCCATAGTTTGTTTATTCCCAAACGGCTTCCGTCGAAAAACGTTTACGAGTAGGTAGATTCCCAATCGGCTCCAGTATTCGGTACTACGTGTATATTTCTAAAGAACCAACTATATCTGATATATGGAATTTACTAAACACAATGCAAACAAGCTTCTTTTCACATGACACCCATTTTAAAACCATACATGATAAACTCAATACCTTAGAAAAAAAATTTCAGTGCCATACAAACCACTCTAAATGATTTTCATATCGAATTATCTCAGATAAAACAAGATAAATTAACTCTTGAACATGAATTAAATTCAGTACGCAAAAAATTGGCCAAGCTCGAAACTACTTCTATGACACGATCTCAAACCAATAATCTTGATTTTTATACTGAGATTAAAGACAGGATTTCAAGAGAAAAAAATATTCTTTTATTCAATGTTCCAGACTCTGAGAACGAGGACCTAACCCTTCCTTCAGCTACAGGGTCAGACTTACTAAAAGATTTATACCTGCCAAGTGTTAATATTATTCTTGCTAAACGTTTAGACAAATTTGGGTTAAAACCTCACCCCATTCTATTAGAATTGGATTCACAATCAAATGTCTTAAAAATCCTCAAATCTAAAATTAAACTACGATCTATCGGCCGTTGGAGTCATGTATCAATTACGGAAGATAGGACAACACAACAACAGACTTTAATGAAACAATTACGATCTGAACTAGGCAAAAGAAGAGATTCTGGTGAAAATAGCTGGTACATCAAATATAACAGAGGAACTTCGTATCTCACTCAAAAAAACTAAATTCCTACCAAAGGGACAATGTTGTAAATATTAATCATAAGAGTAAAAATGTTTAAGAAAAAAAAAATGTTAATGTATTTAATGGATATTACCAAAATGTAAGGGGCTTAAGAACATTTCACATTTGCCGGTTTCTCTCAACATTTTGGCATATCCTAAAAAGGTAGAATGATTTTTGTTTTATAAAGAAAAGACGGATAGGTCACACAACCTTTTCAATATAATTAAGTAAAAACGGATATTTCTTTCAAATGCTTAACGCGTTTTAAAATCTCAAGAGTAGTTTAATAACTGCATGTTTGAAAAGGACGTTCTCAAAATGTTTCCATTTTTTTTTCGATGATTTTGACCATGGTCGTAAAAAGTATTTTAAGTTTGTTTTCTTGGCACTTCTTTTTTATAATTTGTTATAGTATTTTCGGCCATTATAAAAAAATTATTAGAAATTAGTTTCTTATGTAAAATAAACTCAGATTTCTAATAAAAAATGTGATATATTTTTTCGAATAACAGAAAGCCATTTAAATTGAGTTTATAATCTAAAAAGTTGGGTTTTTCATCTTGCCCAAAATATGAGAATTTATCTTATATTTTTTTTAGAAAGATGAGGTAGTTTTACATAAAATGTGTAAATTTAAAACTATCTAACTATTTAATTTTTAAATAAAAAGGTAATAAAAAAAAAATTAAAAAAAGTAAAATAGTTAAGTGCAATAAAATACATAGTGCTTATAGCGCAAATGAGTATAAATTGTTTGAAAAAAAAAAATGTTTAATATTTACTAGATCAAAAGTTATTTTATTTGTCAAATCTTCCTGGGTCACCCTGTATACCCTCAGAGATCGAATATTATATTTCTAGAACATACACGAGCACTGTATACTATTCTAAACGTGTATTAGACGTGAAAACTACACTAGGAACGTTTGAAAATTTTCTTAAATTTTTTCGAAAACTCTGTAAAAAAAACTATGACATTCTCGAAGAGAGGGCGTGTCTATATAAAAGAGTAAAGGGTAAATATTACTACAAGAATATTCTAGATATTTTCGAGAAAATTCCAGAATTCTGTAGAAAAAACTGGAACATCTCGAAGAGTGAATATAGAATGAGTAGTGAATAAGTCGTAAGTAACAAATAGGACACTTATCTTACATATTTTTTCTACTGGATGGGTTAGGTGATCTAGCTGGGTGATAGTTAGTTGTTGAGATAAACGTGAATACCCATAAAAATGCCTTGACAGACGGTCATCCATAATCGTATCCGATAATATTAACTTAAAATATTTTGGTAGCAAATATTGAAACAACATTTTTATATTTGAATACATTTCAGATAATTTTCCTTTTCCAACTCAAATTTCGCGCAGTCGTATTTTTAACACTTGTATGAAGTAAAAATATATTGAACAACAAATAATTATATAATTAACAATGGATAAAATACATCGTGTGTACTAAATTTTTTTAAAAAAAGGTAGTCAATACTAATTTTTACGGAAAATATATAGGTAAACTAAATAAATAATAATATAAAAACTATAATTTTCGTTTTTATATGAATATAACTTATTTGTGTCTATAATATAAGTGTCTAAAATTAAAAAAAAACATTAATAATTTATTATATTTTTATTATTAATGTTCGTTTTATAGGTTTCCTCCAGCTTATTTCTCAAAATAATAACTCTAAAGAATTTGTTGAAAAATTAATATTGTTCAGCCCTTTTTTCTTTACGGGATATACATAACATAATGATGTTGCTGATACAGTATATATTTATATGTGTATGTATAACATATTTTCGTGAAATCTATAAAAAAGAAAACCAGTAAATTGTTACATAATTAAAATTACACTGTTGTAATAAAAAAATATTGTCATTTTAAATTTAAATTTCGTCTTTTTCATTATAAATCTGTAGTAGATTATGAATTATAAAAAAAAGTATATATTAATGACGACATAATATTATATGTTATGTACAAATTTTTACTCTAGTTATATGATATAAATTTGTTTATTTATAAATATATAAAAAAAAAAAATAATTGTACTTCTTAAGTTAGCCATATATAAAATGTATGTATCTTTAAAAATATAATTCCAAGGGTTTAAAACAAAATTGTTGGTATACAGGCTAAAATCAAGAACTAAATTGAAAAGATAAAATCTAATTTTAATGTGACTACTAAATTTTAAAGGCCTAGTCAATAACCTTATTTGGTAAGCTCTGTACTTCTATTATTAATCGAATATTATTTTGTGTGGTACTGTGATAAGAATGAATGTCTGTAAATTATTTAAATAATATAATAATTCAATAATTTAATGAGTTATTTTTTTATGAGTTGACCTTATTTGTTAATGTAAATATAATTATGTACTCTCAATAACACATTGTACAAATGTATAATTTAATTTTAATTTAGTTATCAAACTTATCAAAAAAATCTTTCAAATGATATAAAAAAAGTTTTAGGTTATATCTTAAATAAAACGGTCTTATTTTTATTTGATTTAAGTATTATTTTAATTGTGTGTATATTATGAGATAGTCAGTTTTTTTTATTTGTACTAAAATATGATAAGTGTTTTCATCTATGAATCAGACTTTTTTTTTTAAAAATACTTTGGGATGAAAATGATAAACTATAATTACAAGGCCCCTGTTTCTTTTACCTATAAATGTACTATAACTATTATACATGTCTATCGTTATGATGCCCCCCTCCCTTTTTGAAAACGGTATAACTTTGGAACGAAGGGAGCACTAACGATGGGGTTTTCGGCACAAACCAGCTCTACCGCAGCACAATCCGATGATGTTTAAAGAAATCCAAATTTTCAATGTGGGGGGGGGGCCAACTTAATGGAGCCTAGTTGAAGATCTCTCTGTCCGGTTTGGTATCGCAGATAATGCACAAATAGTTCTATAGCCATTGCACACATATTATCATGTATATTAGATCCTCGTTATAAAAACTTTAATTTCGAATGTGATTTTAAACGGAAAATAATTAAAAATAAAGTTCGGTCTCTAATAAACGTCCATTACTCTGAAGTAAATACACAAAATCAAAACGATAATAATTCAAATACCTACACGGCTTTAGATACGTTACTGGGGTCATCATGTGTAGAAGAAACAATAGATGAATTTAATCGGTATTTGTCTGAACCCCAAATTCACCTATCTAAAAGTGAAAGATTAGTTGTTCTATATTAAAACCCCTATAAGCTACGGGTTTTTGAAAATTGTTGGTAGGGTGGGGTGGGGTAATGACTCTAATACTTCCTATCTAACGGTGCAATAATAGTTGCTCTAGATTGAAAAAAGACCGTAACTAAAAAATCTATAAATAAAAATAAAAAATGCCATACTTACTTGAATTGAATTGACTGCGAAATCAGAACACGATATAAGCACACGATACGATACAACACGATATCTTTAAAGCAGCTACTGATAAACAGTCGTGCAGAACTTTCCCTTGTATACTTTCGGGCCTCAACAATTCAAATTTCTAGAACACGGTATTTATTAATACCGATTTCTGAACATTCTATTCTTCAACATTGTGAAGTTTCTAGAATATTCTAAAAACTAATTTTCACTCTTACTTCCACCCTCGAACTGCCACCCCAACCGAACTCTCTTATTATAAATGGGAGACCAAGGGCCATCTTCCACTATAGACCCGAATGGGTGGGGGTGAGTGGTTGTGGAGAAAAGTGAGTGTACAAATTAATTGTGTGGTATACAATCGTTCAATACTCGCCAACGATTGTTTATTTGAATTGTTGCTGGCTCAAATAATTTCAACTCTTTTAACAAATAAACGACCGAAACAAACTATCTATTTATTTAAGATATAACTTATATATTTTGTAAAGTAATAGCCGGCGCGTTCAAGGCAGTTATCCGTCCGAGGAGTCAGACAGTACGGCCGTAACGCTCAAAGGCAACACAAACGATAACTGTTCGGCTGAACTGCGCAATTCGTCGTTACTAATTAGGAATCAGACAGCCAAATTCAACGACCTAAGACTCGTAGGTCACAGTTTGACAGGGTAAGTGTATTTTAACTATATTATTTCACTCCTATATTTTCACCGTTATTTATAATCAGTGTTGGGAAAAGATAACTATAAAGTTGTCTAGATAAGATAACGGATAATTGAGTAATATATCATCTAGATAAGATATTAAATTATTCATTTAACATTTATTTAGCTAAAAGATAAAGATAAATACAATTTTATCTAGATGAAAAATAGATAAATTAAATTTTAACCTTCATAAAATGTTATACGAAAATGTATGAGTGAAACAAAGTATTTTCACAGATTACAGAATAATTTAATAACCAATAAGACGTAGGTACTAAGAAATGGACAGTTACGTCAAAGAGCAAATTTTCCTTATATTAGATTTCGTGATTTATGGCTACTCTGTTCATTTGTCATTTATTATTTTCATGTACTCTGTTTATGTCATCTTTTATGTAGGCAACAGTAATAGTATAAATAGGTATAAAAAGTAAATACGAGTTTATCAAACTCGATAATCGATGACGGGACATTTCATTATCGGTTGAAACTATTTATAAACATATTGTTCTTTTTTGAGGCTTAACTATCGTTTTGGCCACATACGGTCTACGGACTACGGAGAGCCCACATTATGTTTAAAATGTTTATTACAAGGTTTTGTTATTTTATTTTGATTGAAAATACAAATAACTTTTTGGAAACGGCTCATTGTTTATTGGACTTGTATTACTATTTACTATTTTACTTGTATAGTCTTTACTCTTTACCCTATATGTAGTTACTGTTACAGGACTCGCCTGACATGTATATATATTTGTAAAATATAATTTATAACCATTCTGCTCAAATAAACACCTGCACTTTCGACCATTTTTTTTGTTGGGATTTTGGTCAATGTTAATCTTGAAATTATTATCGTAAAAATTCTTATAAACACGTTTTATATAGCACTAGTAATTATTTCGAGAGTACTGGGAAAAAAATTATCAACATTAAATAAAAACTGAGCACTGTAGTCGAGAACTACGAATATAAATAATAATAAATTATACGATAATACATATATAACTCTTATCTACTTCTACCTATTAAAAATAGGTAAAAGACGTTTTGTATAATCGACTAAAATACATTGGATTACAATGGAATATTGGACTTGTCTAACAAGCCAACCCCAATGTATTAATAATATATTCTTATATCACTAATCACTATTCATTAGGACCTAGGTATATTAATATTTTTAGGCTAGGACTACATTATACGTTTCGTCGGATCCCAAAACCTGTTTTTGTAAAACCCACGAATAAATAACTTAAAAAATAGTTACAATTTCTATCTAGATTAATTACCTCAGATAACCGATTTGTTTATCTAAATAAGATAATAAGATGATTTACTTTTTTTTATCTAGATAAGATGTTAATTACAATTTTTTATCTAGATAATTCCCAACACTGTTTATAATTTAGGTTAATTATAAAATCATTAAGTATATTTGGGGTTGTTTACGCCAACAAACCTTAAGGTTAGTTTAAAAATACTTTGTCTTTTATCTGTAGGTTAAACACTACTTAAAATGGAATTATAGTTAGTGCAAACGGTTATGTGCAATCTAGTTATAGATTTTGAGTACTCGATATTGAAAATATTGTTTTTTACGCTCTTCTTCAAAAAATTATTAGTGTTATAACAACATACAGGATAGGGGTTTTTAAAATGTTTAGAAAAACGATTCACTATTAGTCATAAGAAACGTTAAATAGAAATTCATCCGATTTATGTGCAATTTGAAAACACATTAAAAAAATTAATTTATTTCTTAAGTTCCTTCTTTAAAAAAAATATAATACATTAGATGTTTTCTTAATTATCATTTTTATTTAATATACATGGGCATTTTCAAAAATGAGTAAACACAAATCGGAGAAGTTACTCGCTGCAAAAATATGTTTCATAATTTTGTATGTAAATGATGAAATTTTTAGATCTCAAACCTCAACCACAGTCACTCCTGAGCTGAGTTAGTAATTTTAAAACCCATAATATGTAAAACCTGAATAAAAATAAAAATTTATCTGACCGCACGGCAGTGCACCAGGCCAAATTCCAGCTATGCCAGTGTATCTTTACACGAACCAATTCACCCAGTTTTTCTAACCCACATATCTCTGGTTCCTTTAAAGATAAGCTTTTTAAATTTGAAACATAGATCAAGCTCGAGTAGCTTATATTACTGAGAGACAGCTTATGATACTGTAAAAAATTGAGTCCTTAAAAAAAAGATTTTTTAAAATTGGAGAATTTGAAAATTTTCATTTTTGTTTCTCATTCACTCATCATAAAAATTATAAAACACTTTCTGTACAAGTAGAAACGTGAAATTTAGCACATAGTCTATAGTGTAACTAACGGGAACAATCTTTAAGTCACAATTTTCTCAAAATTATTCCCACTTTAGATAGCGTAGTTCTAAATGCATAAAGAGACGCGCATGAATATTGCTTGATTAGACTACCACGGGTTTTTATTAATTAATCACAGATTTCTGCACCGTCGGAATAAACATTATCTTTTAAACAGTGTTACAATATGGCAATAAGCAATATTTGTTTGTAATTTAATGTAAATACTTATTGAACATAATCTTTTCGTAATTCTATTGTATTATTATGGATGTGTAATGGCTGGGTCAACCGGAAAATTTGAAAGTACGAAATTAGAAAGAAAAGTATTTTGTGTGTGAATGAGTACAAGTCGTTTTTCTGTACAAATAACACATTGTAACCCTGGACGCTAGTATCAGCAGAAAGGGCGAGACCCAGAGATTACAACGCGGGTTGCAAGTCTCTTTCTAAATGCACTTCCCTCCTAATTGGAGCCCTTAAAAGGCAAATTTGGGAACATTTTCCAGCAAAAGTCGATTGTTGATACTTGATTAGCATAGCAACGGCCACCGACGGCCGGTTGCTAAGTTGACAACCGGCCGTCGAATAGCGTTGTAATTTCAGAGAAGGAGACACATTTTAGGAAATTCGAAACCAGGAATCGATAGAAGTGGTAGGGTTTCCTATTTGGGAAGGTTTTGGGAACCTAGGACTACTCTAAGACTACTTTATCCACGAAAAGTGCTATGTTTCAGACCACCTACAATAAAAGTCAGCCCTTTAATGTAATGAAGTTAGGTAGTCAAAGTATTCATGTCTCCGTTGTGGTGAAATCTGCTATTTCTTTAGTCCATAAGCTCACTTCATTTCTAATTTCATGAGCAACACTTCTTTTTTATTGTATTCCTTAACACTTATAATGCAATATCATTATCAAATGTACTCATTGTGTTACTGAACTACGTGGTAGATGGAATATATGAACTCAGAAAAAAAGAAAAAGGTCCAGATTCCCTCCCAAAAGAGTCAGCCAATCAAAGTAATGGTATCTACATTGCGGCCAAGTCTGTTTTATGCATAATTTATAAAGGTCATTAAAAATGCGTAAGGATGTTTATAATTAAAAAGAGAATTTGTCGTCCTTTTTGTTTTGAATAACCGCACACTCATCCTTTTTGCTAAGAAACCATTAATTGCTTTTTAGTAGAACGTTGCAATCACACTGTAGATAAATAATCTACATCGGGGTCACTATAATATATTTATTTGCTTTGAGCACGTCAATTAATATTAAATGTTTTGAAAAAATTATTGTATTTTATTAATTACTTTTCATAACTTCTCATACTTTGAACATACGTTTTTTTATGAAAAAAATAATATCCAAAAAAAATACTAAACAAAAAAACTTGAAATCAACACATAAGCAACATATGTCATTATAATCGTGAACTGTTTATTGTGAATTACATTAAATTGTAAATTATCAACTAAAAATGATATAAGTGGTATAAGGTATATAAGTGCAACATGTAAATATTATTTAAATAAAACAAAAAAAGTACAATTTCATTGTACAAGAGGTAGAACTGGTTCTAATTCGAGTTTTCTCATAGAGCCATTGACTTCTTCTTGCCAACCTTGCACCCTATGTTTTCTAAATACCTTGTATCCTAGCCTACTAGTTATGTAACATGAATTACCAGAGGCCTGAACATCTCGTGACAAATTATAAGGGTCATTGTATTTTACACTGATGAAAACCGCAATTAAACGACACCTCCAATTCACACCAGGCAAATTTCCAACTAAAAAATAAAAAAACAAACATATACGTTACTTGAAAATAAAATTACAATAGAAAGTGCATGGCGTGGTGTTGTTTGCGTGTTCTGTAATTTGAATACAGTTAAAAAAAACTAAATTTGCATGTAAGAATGATATAAATACAGTAATATATAAGATAATAATGTCTCTAAAGTATACGTTGGAATAATAGTAAATACTTGTTTTAACCGGTCATCGTGTACCTAAAATGATACTCCAGTGTTTCCATATGATATGAAATACATCATAGGTAGTGTAGAAAAAAGGGTGCAGTAACAAAGCTGTCTTTGTATAGTGACATACGTGCGGTCTTGGTATAGAATATAAAAAGAATTTGAGGTAAGGGTTCTGGGCTCATTCTAACTGTTCTGTAATCATATTATATCATGATTACTATTGAATATAATAAATATTGTTTATTTAGGCCATGGAATATAAGTATGTTATAAGTAATAAATAAAATATAACTTTATATGGTATTATATGTGAACACCAGGAATTATTGAGTAATATTTAAAAGTTGTTTTGTACAAGGACCAATTACATTTGTAACCTAGATTATATCATATATAAGACATAGTATTAGGGTGTTGGATTTACCACTCTATTACGGACACTTTTATAACTGTAACGTACGTTGTATATATTATTCTCTATATTTATACTGTGTGTTTTTATGTTAAATAGTATTGTGTTCAAACATATTATTGTTGTGTTTTATTTTCTACTTAAATACTAACTTCCACCAAGATAAACCGGCGTATTTTGCAATAATTACATTACACTCCTTATTTATCTTCTAATTATTTTTATTTTTATTTACTCTATATTAATATTTACTTATTATCCGGTTCCACATTCGTTTTAAAGCTTCCAGAGTAACAGTTCTTCTTTGTGCGGCTAGTACTAACAAAGTATATGATTCAAAATCTGTAAATTTATTAAATGACCGTGTTCATATATATACAGGGTGATACACTTATCGTGAACCACTCAATGTCTCATAGGGTTTAATAAGAAATTAAAATTATATTTTTCATGTTGTTTTTATACAATAAGATCTCAATTTTTTACAGT
The DNA here is from genome assembly GCF_023614345.1 of Adelges cooleyi. Classification (NCBI taxonomy): domain Eukaryota; kingdom Metazoa; phylum Arthropoda; class Insecta; order Hemiptera; family Adelgidae; genus Adelges; species Adelges cooleyi. The sequence continues at coordinate 981,341 of NW_026095751.1, forward strand.
GTCTTTTGTTTTTACCTCCCTTTCAACTTAGTTTTCTTGATAGCAACTTTTGAAACTTAAATGGTAACGTATACTTTTAATTAAATTTTAAAACTGAAAGTAACGTACAAAAAGTTTGACTGGTCGATAACCAGTTTCGGACAACTATTTTTAGTTATGAGAGTTTAAAAGCTCTGATTAGAGGGAAAGTGCGGTTGGGAAATGCGTGCAAATAAAAAAAATACTGCACTCCACTTTTCTTTTACCCTAAACTTGAAACATCATTTACTTCAAAAATAGCTATCCGAAACTGGTTATCACTAGTCAACACCTTTAATTGTTTTACATGTAAAAAACCGGGTCATACATCTACTCACTGAAAAGAATTCGCTAAACAAATCTATACACTAACGAAACCGAAGTAACCTAGAAACTCCCTACAATACGACTTTCTCCCAATTAAATACACCAATCAATTAGACTGCAACCACACAGATCTTGATCAACACACTACTCAGTAAGAATCGAGATATTGAAGAAAAACCCCAAAATACGAGCACACTATATAATCCTTCAGTAGAAACTCTTTCACCCCAACAATCCAAGAGACCACCATCATCATCTAGCACCTGAAGTCACCAACCAAATATAAATACAACCAATATACAATAACAATATACAATGACGACGTCATCCCCTAAAATTCTTCACCAAACCAAAAAATTTAAAAAAATTCTTCATTAGAAAACTTCTGTCAAAGCATACACGACATATTAAAACCTGCATCGAAGTACTTTGAAAGAGGAAAAACCCTACCAATAAGCTACAATGAATTCAAAAATCTAATACAAGATCTCAAACCATGTACAGACCCAATTAATATCATACACAACTATTGTAATGACACAAAACCAATACTAAAAATTATAGATGACGTATATAAAAATATTACAGATCGTAGCCTTAAAATTTGCATAAACAAAACATATAAAAAATTTGAAACCCAATTCAACACACAACCCATCCATACAGACTATATTATAGTCCTCGCCAATTAAAATGACGAACAACTTAATCCAATAATTCCACGATCTAAAGGTATTTCAAAAGACTCACTAATATAAAAATATTAATAATACAAACCAACCCTGTCGTAATAAATTTCCAAGAAATCAGCTTTAACCACTCCAATTCATCTGAACTAACAGGATACACCAGCTATCACAACATCCATTCAAACCCCCGGATAGCTAGTGGGGGAGTATCCGCAATTATTAAGTCTGATATCTACAGTGAGAAATTACAAACTTTATCGCCAATAGAAAATAAAACCACTTTAATATACCTCAAACAAAAAATGTGTAATATTTATGCACCAGATAGCTCTCCTCTAAACTTTTACAACCTTAGAATAATTTAGTGACTCTATATCTTCACTTAACCAAGAAGCAATTAACTCACTCATGTTTAAAAAAAAAAAAAAATAAACAGCAATACAAAAAATAATACAAACACCGTTACTCGCGCGTAGGAATTTGCTCACACAACACGACTTGTTGTTTTCAGAATGCAATATCTTTCCTAATCAGAACGACAAATTGCTTGTTTATCGATAAATTTATTTTTAGATAGTTATAAGGAACTATAAACTTGGGAAAAATATAACCACGAGTAAGCCAGTGGTTCTCAAATTAAAAAGCACGTGAGGGAAACTCTCACATGCGAGCAATGCCGGGTTAATAAGCCCACTTCCACCCCCTTTCATTATCCTAGAAGATTTCAATAGCTGCAAAATTCTTTGGGGTTGTAAATCTACCAGAAAATGATGTAAAACAGTAAAAAAAATACTCGAAGACGACAGATTATTCTTACCAACAATGAACCCACACATTATAACGCAGCAAACGGCTCCTTTGCAGTCATAGATCTGACTATAGCCAATACCCAGCTCAATCTCAATCTAGAATGGAACATCATTAACTCATAATAGCGGAGGCCAAACAACAAATAAAAATGGAATCTGAGCAACCCGAATTGGAAACTATATAGACAATTGCCTTGAAATATCCCAAAAAGCATCAATCCAGATAATATCAATGAAATTATCAACAAATTTACAACATGATCAATGAAGCCGCTAAAGTTTAAATTAGATATGAAAAACACTTTATCAGACCAAAAACTGTACCTTGGTGGAATAATGACTGTGCAGTAGCAATAAAAGACTACAAGTAAGCTTTAATTTGATACCGAAAAATATATATAATGCAAGACAACATAAAATTAAAATAAACCTAGGCAAAATGCAGACAAGTAACAAAACAAAATCAAATACACCGCTAACTCTACTACAACATTTAAACCTAGTTCCTCGGTTATCAACAGAATATCTATACTTATACATTACAATCCGAAACCGGAGTAGGAATAGCCATTGTTAATAACGAAAATATAAGTCAATATAAAATGAACAATTTCATTAACATCTTTTTAGCGGAGGCCATAGCTATATGTAACTGAACTAGCTTTCTCACTAAACTTTAACAAAATAACCGTCATTAGAGACTCTCTCAGTGTTTTGGAGACAATCAAAAACATCAAATCAAACAAATAATCAAACAATGACAATCCACTATGTTTTCTCAATTAACTCAAATTATCCTACTTTGGGTACCCTCTCATACTAACATTCCACAAAATGATACAGCAGATAAAGCAGCAAAAGAAGCATCAACAAAACCACATATATCACTAATTTTTAATGTTCCATACAATGACTCAAAAACACTAATAAACGAGCTATGTGCAAACAAATGACAAAACAATTAGGATAACATAGGAATTAATGAACTGATATCATATAAATCATCTATAAAAAAATTGAACGCAACCCCTCATATCACGAGAAGAGAATCGGTATGCCTAACAAGACTTCGAATTGGCCACTTAAACCTTACACGCTTGCACCTAATAACCAAAGAGAAAAAAACCAACTGTAAAACTTGCCTACCCCCCCTCACAATCTAACACATAATCGAAGAATGTAAAGAATACGAAGAAAAGCGCACCCAAAATGAAATTCTAAACAAGATCGAAGAAACACTAGTTGACAACATTCAGAACATAAATAAAATAATACAATTTAAACAGAGCACTAATTGAATTATTACTAACTGAATTAAACACTGTAAAATACATATACAGCATTATTGTAAATATCTAAAAAACATGTAAACATATTTAAACGGCTAATGACTAATGTTGAAGCCAAATTATTATTAAAAAATAATCAATATAACAGTTTATAATATCTATTTATATGTACACAATAACTTTTTCTTCTCCTCTTTCACATAGATTCCAACTATTTGGGATTGGTTACCTTTTGCCTAAACCTGCACTCAAAATGATTCCAACAACATTTTCACATACACCAGTAGTCTTCATTACATTCTCAAATGACCCAGACAAATTTTTTTGTTTGTCCTCTTCCTCTCCTTCCTCCTACGTTCATTTTCTTTAAGCATTCTCATCTCCAATACACAAATTTTCTATTGTATTTTCCTATCCCTTACGGGCCGAAGCTACACGATCGCCAGGGTCTGGTTAATCATTCTTTTCTCGTTTGACATCAGTTGATTTTCATTTAAATAATTATTCAACTAGATGATTAGTAAAAATATTTGTATTCGAATAATGTGCAGCTCTACTTTCTAAAAAGTACATTTTGATATTTTAATTAAATGTTTAATTGTATGTACATTTTGTAAAAATAATTTATCAGACATTTGGAACTCTACATTTTTGTAATATTTTACCTATTTAAAAAAATGTATCCAAAGGACGGATTGCGTTCATAGATTATTTGCAATTAGATATACGACCTTAATGCAAAAAATATTTATACATTTTATTTGTATATAAAAATTTATATTTTTTTTCTTTTGATTGAGGTTTAAAGGTAACAGAATCGTAGTTTCATAAAGACCCACTATCTCTCTATCTCTCTAACTAAAAGTTTATATTATCAAAATAATTGTTTGACTTTTTATACAAATACAAATGTGTATTCTAAACAAGCCTTAACGGCTAATATCAATTATAAAAAAGTTATTAATTACTTGGGTCTGGATCATCAGGCAAATTAGCCACTGTAACAAATATATTAATAGTCAATTTATTCCACAGTCTATAAAAATAGTTTTTTTACATTAACTTTACAGTTACTCTTGAACTATGATTAATTAATACAAAATTTAGCATTCATATTAAATTATTTCTAAAAGCAACGTTTCAATATATGTTTAAATTATATTTCGAATGGATTATAGAGGCTATTCAATAAAAATAAAGCGATAAATGAACAGTTGTAAATTTTATATTTACCTATGTGACGACTTAATTGCAATCGTAACGCTGCCTGGTTAGACTCGCAATCTGTAAATTTACATAAAATAAATTGTAATTATTTATTTATTTTGATTCAAACCAATATATATATATAAATGTATATATATTGTAATTATATTATGATTATTCTCTAAAATATGTATAGAATAAAATTAATTTGTGTAAAATATTGTTATTATGGTATATAAAGTTGTAGTTACCAGGAAAGTTGTCATTGTAAAAGAAATCTGAAAATAAAACAAAAAAGTTGCGTACTCAACGAATATCAAACAAATGTATGGAATTAATTCTATTATATTCTTTAAAAATATTACCCGGTATAGCGAACATACAATTCATAATTTCTAAAATTAACATTACATAAATTAATGTTCATGGATTTCATTTTCTATTGTACTATAAACTAGAATATGAATTTCAAGGTAGGAAAAGCATTTTAGTAGTAACATGGAAGAAATATCCTTGGCTCGATTAATTTAATAGAAAATATAATGACCAAATTGAAGATGTGGCGATTAGAATAAAATATTGAAAGTGGATGAAATCGACAGCTACCATTATTTTCTTCATAAAATATAAATTTTGAATGTAGAGAAAAATGTTTAATTTTTATTACATACACATTTTTTTAAAGATGAACTTAAGTTGAATGTAATTAGATATTAAATGGTATTTTTTTTTTACTTTTACCTTTATTTATTATATTATTGTATAATTATAAATACCTAATTCAATATCATAATTTTCAATAATTTTTTCAATTACATACTCCAATGCATCTGGAATAAAAAAAAAATGTTTAAACAACTCTAAATAAATTTACAAATTATCAGAGTAAACACTTGCTTACAGCCACTAAAGCCAAGTGTACTAAATTATAAAAACCTCTATACTACTACTAAATATAAATATAAATATTTTGATATTTATATATTTAACAAGTCAGACAGTGTTTAGAAAATTGATTCTATATGCCTAGTGCACCTTTCTGAAATATTTTTAGAAATTATAATTTTTAATTTATAAATAGCTCGACTGTCAGCCAAACATAACAAAACAAAAATGTATTAGTGAATTAGTTTTAAATATATGTTACTTTCCACCAAACCAGTTCGTGCGACAGTGACAGTCATTCCATTAGCAAGGTATAATTGGTTATCTGTAATGAATAATTTAAAAAAATATTTATAAAAACGTTATTTTTATAAAATAAAAATTTAACTGACTTGTAACTGAGACGGATCTTTTATAATCCACTGAAAAAAAAAAGAGTAATATTAATTTTTTTTAAATATTCTACTACCGTAATTCGTTATCTAAATCAAATACATAAGCATGAAAACAAAATAGTTACCTAGTTCATCTGTTGAAACAATTACAATGACCAATGATACTATCAAACAAAAGAGTTTCATTTTTATCTGTAAGAAATAATAAATTAAAGGATAGTATTAGCTATATTAATCTATGTTTTGGTAAAAAAAAAGTATAAGTAAATGTCGTAAATTGACACTTAAAAAAATATAAAAAAGTCCTTTAAGTTTTTGAGTAGGACTGAGTAATTGTTTTTACCACACTCTTTAATAAATATATGGTATATTAAACTGTAATTACCACTCATTTTTTAAACATGTATTTTATTTCAAATACACTTTTATAATTTTATTTTTATTTTATAAATTATCAAAATTAAAAAAAATTGGACATAATATTTATTTAAATCGCAAAAAAAAAAATACAATTCTATATTTAAACTACGCTTAAAAAAAAAACGATTTAAAACTTTCCCTAAATTATTTGCAGTGTTGCGTCATTTGAAAAAAACTTTATCTCAATATACATCACATTATTCAAGTACATTTATTCAAAGAATTTAAAAAACAATTATTTTTAAAATTTTGAATTAATTTATTCGAATACATAAATAATTTGAATTTGTCTTAAAAATATTATTTCGTGTACATCTATTATATTCTAAATTTAAAAAAACCAGTATAGTGGGGATGGGGCATAAAGGGGACGGAGAATAGTTGGATCGGGGCATAGTGGGGACGGGTAGGTCACAGGTTTATACAAATTTTTAAATCTGAAAGTGATAAAATCACTTTCGAAAAAACGCTTCGATGCAAATCGGTATTTAGTATTCTCAAGCCAGTACAGTCCAAACCAAGCACAGTATAAACCAGCAAAGTTAGAAAGTTTTAAATTAAGGTTCTGTATTTACAAATGAGCATCAAAACAATTATTTGAAAGTGATTTTATCCGAGAGGACTAGTACAGTAGAGTATAGGCATAATGTAGTCAAAGCAATGAGGAAACGGAGAGGTCATAGGTCTACAGGAATTATTATAAATAAAAGTGATAAAATTGAATAAAATCACTTTCAAATTCTCGCTTTGCATCAAAGCTAAAATATATAAAACCAGTTAAAATAGGAAGACAATTTTTTATTCAAATAACTTTATATTCAAAAACATTGTGTTTCTAAATATTTTTTGCAGTGCACCTTTGTTAGTTTACATGGGTGGCTAACAGGTGGTTTCTTTTTTCTGCATGGCTACATATTTTCATTAGAGTGACGAGAATATTTTTTAATGTTTTGCATAAAATAATTTTTATTAAATTTTGGTCTATTATGGTAAAAAAATCATATTTTTGTATGTACTTTAAGTTGAAAAAAATCAACTAAATATTACATCAGAGAATTTTATTTTAACGTTAAAAAAATAGTCTATATCTAATATTATAACTTAAAATAATTTTAAAAGTATAGTGGGGACGGGTAGGTCACAGTTCTACAGGAATTAAAATAACTGAAAGTGATAAAATCACCACCAAATAAACGCTTTTCTGCGACTGTGCTGGTTTATACTGTAATGGTTTTACACTATACAAATTTGAACTTACTATCCATAGAAACGCATCGAAGCGATCATTTAAAAGTGATTTTATCACTGTCCTGTAACCTTTTCGGCCCTACAGTGCTCCATCCTGCTATCATTAAGCTATCTTAATCTTACTATACTGTTTTATTTTTTGTGAAGGAGTAAACCTTTTCAACTTTAACTCTCCAAAGTACCAAATAGTAATATTTGTGTTTTATTTATAAAACAAGTTACGGCGGACATAGACTAAAAAATACATATCATTGTAATCAGATTCACATAGAAACTAAAATTGAACTTTAATTGAAAATTTTGTAAAATACTGACGAAGTAATTAAATAGTTATAATATAATATAATCCCATATGCACATATCTGAGCATTTTATGTACTATAGGTATAATGGAGTACCCAAATTGAGTGTATAGTAGTTTCAAGGTAGCTGTAAGGAAACTTGTAACTAAATTTCGATGTGGCCTAATGTGAATATTGTTACTAGGCCACCACCCGGAGTGGGTGTGTTAGTTTTTAAGTTTATGTTTGTACTTATTGTTTACTATACCCAATAAATGGCATCGGAGACTGGGGGGAAGTAATGCCTCACAGGGCGCGTCACTCCTCCGGTATTCTATGGGTGCATGTGGAGAAAAAAAAAAAAAAAGTTATGATGGAGTACCCACAAACTTGGTTACCAAACTGTGTATTTTTAATTTTTGTTGTAAAAATTGAAAAACATGGGGTTTACTTAGGATTTAAAAAAATGATATTGCGCATGCGCCAACTAAACAAGGGTTAACTTTAAAATAGTTCGAATGACCGTGATGTTACACTTAATAACACTCTAACGTCAAAATTAAAAACAAAAAATAAAAATCGGTTCTAAAAAGCAATGGTTTTTATTACCTTCTGAATTGTAATTTTTTAAATTTGGTGCACTCTATATTACTCATTAGTACCGAGTGATTTTATCCTAGACGACTAATACAGTACGGTCGAGGCATAATGGAATAAAAGCATAGAGGGGACGGAGATGTCATAGGTCTACAGAAATTATTATCAATACAAGTGATAAAATCACTTTCATAAAAACGCTTTGATGCTGATTTGTAAGCACTACATCTCACATTAATTCTTTCTTTCTGTGTTGGTTTATACTGGGTTTGGTTTGGACTTAACTGGTTTGAAAATATTAACTTCTGATTCGCATCGAATCGTTTATTCGAAAACAATTTTATCACTTTCAGTTGTAATAATTCCTGTAAACCTGTGACCTCCCCGTGCCCACTATGCCCCGTACTCACTGTACTGGCATTTTAGATACTTAAAATTTAATTAATTTAATCCGCAAAAATAGGAGTTCTGTTCAAATCAACTTTGTATAATAAAAATAAAGATGAAAATAATTCGACTACATTTTAAACGTTATTTTATCATGTTAATGTTTAGAAATATTTTCATAGCTGTACGTAATATATTTATTCTTTAAACTTTTATTGAATTATCTATTTGTACTTTAATGACTATGGTTTAACTATTAAATGTTACCGTTATTTTAAACCCAAAAACTAAGTTTAGTAAAAAGATATTGAAGGCATACTTACAATGCTTGATATTAGGTCGAACGAAACAGAAAAACTAAACGTACTATGCAGAGTTGTCCATGAAAATGTATTAACTTCAAGCAGCATTGTTTTGTTCGATATGTTTCCTTTTTTACATTACTCTGACGTAGTTTAAACTTCTGTTGTTGTGAACATTTAGTTGCAAAAACATGTTTTTGTAATAATGCCAAGAGTACCTAACTACAAGATACGATTGCAGAATGTATTAAACAACTTATTACATAAAACCTTACTACATTCTGATATAGACAAGTGTTATCTATTGCACTGATGATACTAATCATTATCATGCAAAAGGTGGTGTTTGGGGCAGTTCTTCCAAAAGATAACACAATTTTTATTTTATCAGCGTGACCAACCCCGAAACACCAAAATATAAAATCACATTCTATCAGTTTGCCAATTCTATTAGAATAAAATTAACTAAAATATAACTAACGTTTATCAGAGTTAACTGTTATCTCTAGAACCAAACGGCAACATATTTAACGTGTTAAAATATATTATATTTTCTTAAATATTACAAATTTTTACGATACATTTATAATGACAAAAAACCAACTAGTTCATATGGCGACAACGATAATTATTGGTAAATAAAATTTACTTTTGTTTCTTATAACTATTAGATGAATATTTTTATTAGAATTCTTTTTTAATTCATAATTCAAAACTCTTATTTTCACATAATATAAACTTACAATATTTAATATGAATAACATAATATATTTATCAATTATATTAGCGACAAAGTTCATACATACACTATGTTGTACTAATTTGTGTGGCAATATTATTACATCCTATTTGAATAAAACTATTAATACAAGTAAACTTTGTTTTACAGTATAATGGTAGTCGTCTGAAGTCATAAAAAGCTTATCGGTATGCTTATTCATTAGAGCGGTTTGATTCCTGAAACTATCTCTAGTCTGATTTAATGTGGTAACAGGTATGGTGTTATTTTTTGTAAAATTGTTTTGATTGATTAAATCTCTATTATTTTAATAATTAACATTTCAACTTTTAACTTATTTATTAATAATATATCTTTCAGTTTTAAGATGAGTCAAAGATGATGGTTGAACAGTATTCCATTGACACTAACTGGAAGAAATAATTGTTTTATCATTTGTCTAAATAGACTAGGTAAGAAAAACACTCTAGATTTGTAGTATTAATAAAAACATTGATACAATAGTAGTTTAATATCAATCTAAAATGCCCTAATATAGAAACATATACTATCATAAGAAACGTTAAATAGAAATTCATCCAACTTATGTGCAATTTGAAAGCATATTAAAAAAATTAATTTATTTCTTAAGTTCCTTCTTTAAATAAAAATATAATACATTAGATGTTTTCTTAATTATCATTTTTATTTAATATACATGGGCATTTTCAAAAATGAGTAAACACAAATCGGAGAAGTTACTCGCTGCAAAAATATGTTTCATAATTTTGTATGTAAAAAGATGAAATTTTTAGATCTCAAACCTCAACCACAGTCACTCCTGAGCTGAGTTAGTAATTTTAAAACCCATAATATGTAAAACCTGAATAAAAATAAAAATTTATCTGACCGCACGGCAGTGCACCAGGCCAAATTCCAGCTATGCCAGTGTATCTTTACACGAACCAATTCACCCAGTTTTTCTAACCCACATATCTCTGGTTCCTTTAAAGATAAGCTTTTTAAATTTGAAACATAGATCAAGCTCGAGTAGCTTATATTACTGAGAGACAGCTTATGATACTGTAAAAAATTGAGTCCTTAAAAAAAAGATTTTTTAAAATTGGAGAATTTGAAAATTTTCATTTTTGTTTCTCATTCACTCATCATAAAAATTATAAAACACTTTCTATACAAGTAGAAACGTGAAATTTAGCACATAGTCTATAGTGTAACTAACGGGAAAAATCTTTAAGTCACAATTTCTTCAAAATTAATCCCACTTTAGATAGCGTAGTTCTAAATGCATAAAGAGACGCGCATGAATATTGCTTGATTAGACTACCACGGGTTTTTATTAATTAATCACAGATTTCTGCACCGTCGGAATAAACATTATCTTTTGAACAGTGTTACAATATAGCAAAAAGCAATAATTGTTTGTAATTGAATGTAAATACTTATTGAACATAATCTTTTCGTAATTCTATTGTATTATCATGGATATGTAATGGCTGGGTCAACCGGAAAATTTAAAGGTACGAAATTAGAAAGAAAAGTATTTTGTGTGTGAATGAGCACAAGTCGTTTTTCTGCACGAATAACACATTGTAACCCAGGACGCTAGTATCAGCAGATAGGGCAAGACCCAGAGATTACAACGCGGGTTGCAAGTCTCTTTCTAAATGCACTTCCCTCCTAATTGGAGCCCTTAAAAGGCAAATTTGGGAACATTTTCCAGCAAAAGTCGATTGTTGATACTTGATTAGCATAGCAACGGCCACCGACGGCCGGTTGTACTATAACTTAGCAACCGTCGAATAGCGTTGTAATTTCAGAGAAGGAGACACATTTTAGGAAATTCGAAACCAGGAATCGATAGAAGCGGTAGGGTTTCCTATTTGGGAAGGTTTTGGGAACCTAGGACTACTCTAAGACTACTTTATCCACGAAAAGTGCTATGTTCCAGACCACCTACCATAAAAGTCAGCCCTTTAATGTAGTGAGATTAGGTAGTCAAAGTATTCATATCTCCATTGTGGTGAAATCTGCTATTTCTTTAGTCCATAACCTCACTTCATTTCTAATTTCATGAGCAACACTTCTCTTTTATTGTATTCCTTAACACTTATAATGCAATATCATTATCAAATGTACTCATTGTGTTACTGAACTACGTGGTAGATGAAAAATATGAACTCAGAAAAAAAGAAAAAGGTCCAGATTCCCTCCCAAAAGAGTCAGCCAATCAAAGTAATGGTCAAGTCTGTTTTATGCCTCATTTAGAAAGGTCATGTAAAATGCGTAATGATATTTATAATTAAAAGGCGAATTTGTTGTCCTTTTTGTTTTGAATTACCGCACACTCATCCTTTGTGCTAAGAAACCCAAATTTGTTGCAATTTATTAATATTAAATGTTTTGAAAAAATTATTGTATATTATTAATTACTTCTCATAACTCCTCATACTTTGAACATAACGTTTTTTTATGAAAAAAATAATATCCAAACAAATTACTAAGCAAAAAAACTTAATGTACCGATTTTGGTGAACCATGATAATAGTTTGTGCATAACAAATGGTTAGTTTATTTATGTTTTATGAACAGAGTACAGATATTAACTTGGGTACAGTGAATATATTAGGCAGCAAAGAATAGATATTGAGAGAAAGATGTCACATCAGTGGTACGTAATATCTATGCACGTATTGTAAATCATTGTATTCGTATTGGATGTGCCGACGAGTTCATATTGTTTTCGTTAAATTAACCAGAAAATAGATAATTTTTGTTTTTAAAAATACTTTAAATTGATCTGTAAAATATGGTAAAAATATTAAGTATTTGTTTAAATCAACACATAAGCAACATATGCCATTATAATCGTGTACTGTTTATTATTAATTACATTAAATTGTAAATTAACAACTATAAGTGATATAAGTGGTATAAGGTATAGAAGTTCAAAATGTCAATATTGTTTAAATAAAACAAAAATTTATACATTTTCATTGTAAATGAGTTACAACTGGTTCTGGTTGGAGTGGTTCAAAAAAGTTAATGTCATTGCCGACGACTTGATTCCATCCGTTCCTAAGTTTTCTAAAGTGCGTGATTCCATGCATATTTGATATGGTACACAAATCACCTCCGTCAGCAATACTTTGTGTGACAAATTCAGGCCATTTTGTACTGATGAACACCGCAATGAAACGACACCCCCAATGTACAGTATATAAATTTGCAACTAAAAAATAAAAAAACAAACATCTACGTTACTTGAAAATAAAATTACAATAGAAAGTGCATGAAATCTTTTTGCTTAGCTATTTTCATTATGTGTTAGTAGCGACTAGGTAGTATGATAAAAAAAAACAAAAATTGTTTTCTCTTGTTATGATATATTGTTATGAATTCAAAATACATAATAAATAGTAAAAGTATTGCCGTTAAAACGTTAAATAATTCTGTTAATATTATTACAAAAAAAATACATTTTAGTAAAAGAATCTAATCAAGGTTTATAATATACAGATACGATTAGTGTTGTGAGCGTGTTCTGTAATTTGAATACAGTAAAAAAAAAACTGAATTTGCATGTAAAAATTATATAAATACAGTAATATATGAGATATTTATGTCTCTAAAGTACATGTTGGAATAATAATTTATATTTGTTTTAACCGGTCGTCCTGTACCTAAAATAATACTTCAGTGTTTCCATATGATATGAAATATATCATAGGTAGCCTAGAAAAAAGGGTGCAGTAACAAAGCTGTCTTTGTATAGTGACACACGTGCGGTCTTGGTATAGAATTCTAACTGTTCTGTAATTATAGTATATCATGATGCCATTGCACTCTTTATTTATCTTCTTATTATTTTTATTTCTACTTTATATTAATATTTACCTATTGTCCGGTTCCACATTCGTTTTAAAGCTTCCAGAGTAACAATTCTTCTTTGTGCTGCTAGGTCTTCCAAAGTATCTGATGCAAAATCTGTAAATTTATTAAATGACCGTGTTCATATATATACAGGGTGATCCACTTATTGAGAACCACTCAATATCTCATAGGGTTTAATGATAAATTAAAATTATATTTTTCAATCAACTTTTCACAATTTTTTTTTGTTTTTACCCCCCTACCAACCTAATTTTTTTGATAGCCACTTTTGAAACTTATCAAAAGATAACGTATATATTTTATTAACTTTTTAAATTGAGAATTACGTACTAAAAATTTTGACTGGGCGATAAACAGTTTCGGACAAGTGCGGTTGGGAAATGCGCGCAAATAAATAAAATACTAAACTTCACCTTTCTCCTGCCCTAAACCTGAAATATCAATTACTTCAAAAAGAGCTATCCGAAACTGGTTATCGCCAGTCAACACCCTTACTTGTTTTACATGTAAAAAACCGGGTCATACTCACTGTAAAGAATTCGCTAAATAAATCTATATACTAACGAAACCGAAGTAACCTAGAAACTCCCTACAATACGACTTTCTCCCAATTAAATACACCAATCAACTAGACTGCAACCACGCATATCTTGATCAACACATTACTCAGCCAGAATCCAGATATTGAAGAAAACCCCCCCAAAAAAAATTCTTCATTAGAAAACTTCTGTCAAAGCATACACGATACATTAAAACCTGCATCGAAGTACATTGAAAGCGAAAAAACCCTACCGATAAGCTACAATGAATTCAAAAATCTAATACAAGATCTCAAACCATGTACAGACCCAATTAATATCATACACAACTATTGTAATGACACAATGCCAATACAATAAATTATAGATGATGTATATAAATATATAACAGATCAGAGCCTTAAAATTTGCATAAACCAAACATATTAAAAAATTGAAACCTAATTCAACACACAACCTATCCATACAGACTACACTAGAGTCCTCATAAATTAAAATAATGAAAAACATAATCTTATGGTTCCATTATTGTGGTTTCCTCGATCTGTATTTCGATGTATTTCAAAAGACTCATTAATATAAAAATATTAATAACACAAACCAACCCTGTCGTAATAAGTTTCCAAGAAATCAGCTTCAACCACTCCAATTCATTTGAACCAGATAGCTCTCCTCAAAACTTTAACAACTTTAGAATCTTAATAAGCCCACTTCCACCGCCTTTCATCATCCAATAAGACTTCAATAGCAGCAACATCCTATAGGGTTGCAAATCTACTGGAACATGATGTAAGACAGTAGAAAAAATACTCGGAGACGACAATTTATTCTTACCAACAATGAACCCACACATTATAACGCAGCAAACGGCTCCTTTTCAGTCATAGATCTGACTATAGCCAATACCCAGCTCAGCCTCAATCTAGAAAGGAATATCATTAACTCATAATAGCAGTGGCCAAACAACAAATAAAAATGGAATCTGAACAACTCAAATTGGAAACTATATAGACACTTGCCTAGGAAATATCCCAATAAGCCTCAATCCAGATTATATCAATGAAACTATCAACAAACTTACAACATCATCAATGAAGCCGCTGAAATTTCAATTAGATACGAAAAACACTTTATCAGACCAAAAATAGTACCTTGGTGGAATAATGACTGCAGAAGCAATAAAAGTCTACAAGTAAGCTTTAATTTGATACCGAAAAACATATGCAATGCAAGACAACATAAAATTAAAACAAACCTAGGCAAAATCTAGACAAGTAACAAAACAAAATCATAGTTCGACTTTTTCTTAAATACAAATTCAACAGCAGGGAAAATTTTTTTTTATTTAAAAAAAATAGCACACCTACTCAACATTCCCTAGGTAACTGAGAAGACCCAGCACATCCACAGCTCAACAATGCAATACTACAAAACTATATGAAGCACTCCAAAGCAAAAAAATCAAAAGTTCCGGACCAGATGGTATACCATTTATTTTCTTACAAAAACTTTCATAGCTCAGCACACAAACCCTACTAAACATATATCACACAATCCGGTCATCATGTAACTTTCCCTCTAGCTGAAAATCAGCTATACATATTCCTATGCTCAAAATAAATAAAGACGAGATTGAGCCCGAAAATCATCATCATATATCTCTATTATGCACAACGAGTAAAACACTTGGAAAAATACAAACGATTAGCTATAGAACACAGTGGTTTTAGAAAACACCGTACGATAATTGACCCTTTAAATTGCTTATAGAATGAAATAAGCAGTGCATTTATAAATAGTCAAGAACTAACAGCCGTGTGTCTAAATGTAGAAAAAGAGTATGATATAGTAAACCACTTCATAATCTAGAATTCATGGGGAGCGTTTTGCAGTAGTCTGATAGTCAGCATGCTATGCAAACTGAATGAATTGCCATTAGAATTAAGATTTATAGGAACCACACTAAATTACGTCTCACGCACATTATAAACACAGTAAACCCTGTAAACACACATATTCGATCCCCCTTATACCAACTGATAGAAACAATCCTATCAAATACACCGCTAACTCTACTACAACGCTTCATAAAATCAGTAAGGTAGTCCAGCTTCCAATGATAGAGACAATTCGCATAAAAACATCAAACTATCCATATTGGAAAATAGACCTTCAATCAAAAGGCAATACAAAATTAATAGAGTTTAAAAAACCCAACACAGATCAGGAAACTTCTCTAAACAAGGTTAATAACATCATTCAATCCTAGTTTCTCGGTTATCAACAGGTCTATACTGATGCATCACAATCCGAAACCGGAGTAAGAATAGCCATTGTTAATAATGAAAATATAAGTCAATATAAAATGAACAATTTCATTAACATATTTTTAGCGGAGGCCCTAGCTATATGTAACTGAACTAACTTTCTCACTAAACTTTAACAAAACAACCGTCATTAGAGACTCTCTCAGTGTTTTGGAGACAATCAAAAACATCAAATCAAACAAATAATCAAACAATGACAATCCTCTATGTTTTCTCAATTAACTCAAATTATCCTACTTTGGGTACCCTCTTATACTAACATCCCACAAAATGAAACAGCAGATAAAGCAGCAAAAGAAGCATCAACAAAACCACATATACCAAAAAACATATACAATGCAAGACAACATAAAATAAAAACAAACCTAGGCAAAATCCAGACAAGTAACAAAACCAAATCATGCCATGACTTTACATCTACCTTAAATATAAATTCAACCGCAGGGAAATACGGAAAAAAAAAAAATAAAATCATGATCGCGAGGGTTTAGTTAGTCTTTTTTTTTCTCGTTTGACATCAGTTGAAGACCGTCGATACCGAGCACTCATTTTTATTTAAATAATTATTCAACTAGATGATTAGTTAAAAACATTTGCATACGAATAATATGCAGCTCTACTTTCTAAATAGTACATTTTGATATTTTAATTAAATGTTTAATTCTATGTACATTTTTTAAAAATAATTTATCAGACATTTGGAACTCTACATTTTTGTAATAGTTTACCTATTTAGAAAAATGTATCCAAAGGACGAATTGCGTTTATAGATTATTTGCAATTAGATATATGACCTTAATGCAAAAAATATTTATACATTTTATTTGTGTATAAATAATACATTTTTTTCCCTTTGATTGAGGTTTAAAGGTAACAGAATCGTAGTTTCATGAAGACCTCTCTATCTCTTTAATCAAAAGTTTATATTATCAAAACAATTGTTTGACTTTAGATATAAATACAAATTTCTATTCTAAACAAGCCTTAAAGGCTAATAACAATTATCAAAAGGTTCGTAATTACTTAGGTCTGGATCATTAGGAAAACTAAAACCTGTAACAAATATATTAATAGTCGATTTATTACACAGTCAATGAAAATAATTTTTTACATTAACTATAAAGTTACTCTTAAACTATGATTAATTAATACAAAATTTAGTATTCATATTAAACTAATTCTAAAAGCAACGTTTCAATTATTGTTTAAATTATATTTCGAATGGTTTATAGAGACTTATTCAATAAACAAGAAGCGATAATTTAACAGTTGTAATTCTATATTTACCTAGGCGACGCTGTATTAATCTTTGTAAGTCTGACTGGATATCCTCGCAAACTGTGAATTTACATAAAATAAATTGTAATTATCTATTTCTTGAGATTCAAACCAATATATATATATATATATGTATATTGTATTAATATTATGATTATCCTCTATAATATGTATAGTATGAAATTAATTGGTGTAAACTACTGTTAATATGGTATATTAATTTGTAGTTACCAGAATAGCTATTACGGTAAATGAAATCTGAAAATAAAACAAAAACGTTGCGTGCTCAACGAATATCAAGCAACTGTTTGGTATTAATTCTATTATATTCTTTGAAAATATTACCTGGTACAGCCAACATATTATTCATAAATTCTAAAATTAACATTACATAAATTAATGTTCATGGATTTTATTTTCTATTCTACTATAAACTAGAAGATTAATTTTAAGGTAGGAAAAACATTTGTATTAGTAACGTGAAAGAAATCTCCTTGGCTCGATTACATTTAATAGAAAATATAATGACCAAATTAAAGCAGACGTTACGATTAGAATAAAATATTATTATTAGATGGAATTGACGGCTACCATTATTTTCTTCATAAAATATAAATTTTAAATCTAAAGAAAATTGTGTAATTTGTATCACTTATAAATGTTTATAAAGATAAATTTAGGTTGAATGTAATTTTTAAATGGTGTTTTTTTTTTACTTTTACCTTTATTTATTATATTGTTATATATATATAAATTTTTTTTTTAATGATGAATTTTAGTTGAATGTTGAATTACTTTTACATTTATTTATTATACTATAATATAATTATAACTACCTAAACTATAATAATCATTCTCAATAAGTTTTTCAATTACATGCTCCAATGCATCTAAAATTAAAAAAAATGTTTAAACAAACTCTATTTAAATTGACAAATTATCAGAGTAAACACTTGCTTACACCATATATTTGGTATTGACAATTTACCCTACCGCTACTCCCCCTATTAGATTGAGTAGTCACTGCCTAAAGCCAAGTGTACTAAATTATAAAAACGTCTATACTACTACTAAATACAAATATAAATTATTTGATATTTATATATTTAACATGTCAGATAGTGATTAGAAAATTGATTCTATATACCTCGTGCACCTTTCTGAACTGTTTTTAGAAACTATAATTTTTAATTTATAAATAGCTCAACTGTCAGCCAAACATAACAAAACAAAAATGTAATAGTGAATTAGTTTTAAATATAATTTACTTTCCACCAAACCATTTCGTGTGACACGGAGAGTCCTTTCATTAATAAGGCGTAACTGCTTGTCTGTAATACATAATTTAAAAAAATATATATATAAAAACATTATTTTATAAAATAAAAATTCTACTGACTTGTAATGGAGACGGATCTTTTATAATCCACTGAAAAGAGAAATGTAAATTTTTTCAAATAAAATAATAATGGAAAATACTGAATTTCTATAATTCGTTCTCTAAATCAAATACATAAGTATGAAAACAAAATAGTTACTTCGTTCATCTGTTGAAACAATTACAATGACACATGATACTAAAAACCAAAAGAGTTTCATTTTTATCTGCAAAAAATAATAAATTTAAAGATAGTATTAGCTATTTATTTTTTGGTAAAAAATATAAGTAAACGTCGTTAATTCACATTAAAAAAAAAAAGAAAAAGTCCTATAAGCTTTTACCACACTCTTAAATAAATATATGGTATACTAAACTGTAATTACTATCATTTTTCAAACATT
Organism: Adelges cooleyi; assembly: GCF_023614345.1. Classification (NCBI taxonomy): domain Eukaryota; kingdom Metazoa; phylum Arthropoda; class Insecta; order Hemiptera; family Adelgidae; genus Adelges; species Adelges cooleyi. The sequence continues at coordinate 1,000,750 of NW_026095751.1, forward strand.
TTTTAACATATAAACAAATTTAGATTTAAACATTCAATCATTTAAATACACTTCTGTAATTTTATTTTTACTTTATACATTATTAAACATATAAAAATAAAAAAATTTGGACATAATATTTATTTAAATCGCAAAAAATAAAATACAATTTTATATCTAAACTACGCATTTAAAAAAATGATTTTAAACTTTGCCTAAATTATTTGCAGTGTTGCATCTCTTGAAAAAAACTTAATCTCAATATTCATCACATTATTCAAGTACATTCTTTCAAAGAATTAAAAAAAATTATTATTTTAAAAATTTCGAATTAATTTATTCGAATAAAAATGTATTTGAATAAATTAATAATTTGAATTTGTTTTAGAAATATCATTTCGTATCGATCCAATATATTCTAAACTTAAAAAATACATAAAACCATTTATATAGGAAGACAATTTTTTATTCAAAGAACTTTATATTCAAGAACATTGTGTAATAATGATACCAAAAACATTTTATTCGAATACATTTTCATTCAAATAACAATTTGCAAAACTCTTAAAATTGATAGTGTTACTTACATAAATTATAAAGATTATTAAACTTTTAAATGATTAGCTTTATTAACTATATTGATGTGATTTTGTTGCCTTTTGTCTATGGGCTCAAATCGGCCAAAACATTAAAATCGAAATATATTTTGCAGTGTACCTTTGTTAGTTTACATGGGTAGCTAACAGATAGTTTTTTTTCTGCATTACTACATATTTTCTTTAAAGTGACGAGAACATTTTCTTTTAATGTTTTGCATAAAATAATTTTCATTAAATTTTGGTCCATGTCGATCTATTGGTACAAAATTCATTATTTTGTTTATACTTTACGTTGAAGAAAATCAACTAAATATTACATTAAAGAAATATTAACGTATTTCAACGTTAAAAAATAGGCTATATCTATTATTTTAAGTGAAAATAATTTTAAAAGTATTGTGTGGACGGGTAGGTCACAGTTCTACAGGAATTAAAATAACTAAAGGTGATAAAATCACCATCAAATAAACGTTTTTTTGCGACTGTATGGACACTGCACTTAATATTAATACTTCCTTACTGTGCTGGTTTATACTCTACTTGGTTTGCACTATACAATTTTGAACTTACTATCCATAGAAACGCATCGAAGCGATCATTCAAAAGTGATTTTATCACTGTCCTGTATTCTTTTCGGCCCCACTGTGCTCCATCTTTATTAAGCTGTCTTGGCCCTAATTTACTGTTTTATTGTTGGCGAAGGAGTAAACATTTTCAACTTTTACTCTCTAAAGTACCAATTAAATAAAAATTTGTGTTATATATATAAAACAAGTTACGGCGAACACAGACTAAAAAATACATATCATTGTAGTAAGATCCACATAGAAACTAAAATTGAACTTTAATTGAAAATATTGTAAACATTTTATTGTATTTAATTTTATATGACAATCATCAAATACAGAATATTTAAATAATCGTACTAATATCATTATTTATTTCAGTCTTTACACACTTTACCCGTATTTTTTTTCGTCGGAGAATTCGTTTGTTCGTTCTAAGCATAAAAAAAATAGCAAGTGCCGCTTTTCTAAGAAAAATTGTATTAGAACCAAATCTACGAGGCGGCCGCGTGAAATAATAGCGCAGCTCTCTGTTCCCAATTTTCAAAATGCTCCCACCAAGAAATGATATCTCCAACAAAAACCTAACAGTGAAAAAGGGCCAGATCCCCTCCCAAAAAACTTTCTAAATGAAACATAACTTTTTTGAACTAGGCATAAAAAAGACTTAGCCGCAATGTAGATAATACTACTTTTTGGCTGACTTTTTTGAGAGGGGATCTAAACCTTTTTTCTTTTCTTCAGAGTTATCTTCTTCCTATTAACCACAGGTCTACAGATATCATTATTAATACAAGTGATAAAATCACATCACTTCACTCTTACTTTCATAAGCAACACTGCTCTTTTATTTGTATTTGTATTTGTAACACTTGGTCAGTTTCTGAATGAAACGTAACCTTTCCGAATGAGGTATAAAAAAGACTTAGCCACAAAATAGATAACACGGAGTTAAAAAATTGATATTGCGCATGTGCATGTTACACCTAATAACACTCTAACGTCAAAATTAAAAACAAAAAATAAAAATCAGTTCTAAAAAGCAATGGTTTTTATTACCTTCTAAAGTGTAATTTTTTAAATGTGGTGCACTCTATATTACTCATTAGTACCGAGCGATTTTATCTGAGAGGACTAGTACAGTAGGGTCGAGGCAGAATGGAATCAAAGCATAGATGGGACGAAGATGTCACAGGTCTACAAAAATTATTATTAATACAAGTGATAAAACCGCTTTCATATAAACGCTTTGATGCTGATTTTTAAACACTACATCTCACTTTAATTACTTTATTTTAAACGTTATTTTAACATGTTAATGTAAAAAAATATTTTCATAGCAGTACGCAATATATTTATTCTCTAAACTATTATTAAAATACCTATTTGTACTTTAATGACTATGGTTTAACGGTTGAATGTTACCGCTATTCTAAACCCAAAAACTAAGTCTAAAAAAAAGATATTGAAGATTTGAAAATATACTTACTGTGCTTGATATTAGTTCGAACGAAGACTAAACGTACTATGCGGATTTGTCCATGAGATTGTATTAACTTTAAGTAGGAATGTTTTGTTCGAGATTTTTCCTTATTTACATTACTCTGACGTAGTTTGAACTTCTGTTGTTGTGAACATTTAGTTGCAAAAACATGTTTTTGTTACAATGCCAAGAGTACCTAGCTACAAGATACGATTGCAGCATGTATTAAACATCCTATACATAAAACATTACTCCATTCTGATATACACTGTATTAGATACCCTCCCACCACAAATATGTTCCTAAAATTGATCTTGTACAAAATTCTTTTAAAAAAAATAGTAAAAATGTTATATAATATTGTTTATCGATATAAGATTTATAATTAGAAAGATAGTAATTAATATAATGTTATGTCCGTAACATTAATGGGAACGGAAAGCGCTACTTATCAAGGGGCAAAGGATGATAGGCATTATTCAACGAATATTGTTCTAGTAGACATTTAAAATTTGCCGACTAACTTATTAACATGCACCGATAAACTGTGTAATTATAAGATCTATAAGCAAAACTTTTTTTTATAGCTATTGAAAAAATCTATTAAGTGACTTAAGCACTATGAACACGGATCATTACAGTTTAGTTTTTAAGATAGTTATTAAGACGTATTATGCAGAGTTGCCCATGCAAATTTTTAAATTTCAAACGGGATTGTTTTGTTCTATATATTTACTTATTCATATTACTCTGACCTAGTTTTAACTTCTGTTGTTTTGAACATTTAGTTGCCAAACATGTTTTTTTTATATTAATACAAAGAGTACCTAACCTCAATATATAATTGTAGAAAATATTAAAGAACATATTAAATGGAATGAAATTTAATAAACTTAACCCCAGCGTTGCTTGTATTAGACTTTAAGGACTAGTTCTTGTTTATTATTTTTTATAGTCCCCCTCCCCTTATGAATACATAAGGGAAAATGATCCTTAACAAACTTCTCTCTTATAGTAAATTTGTATTTAGAAAGTTAGTAAATATAATTTTATGTCCACATCATTAAGGGGAATAGAAAGCGCTATTTATTAAAGAGCAAATGAGAAGCATTAATTAACTGTAATTATTGATCTGGTTGACATTTTAAATATGCTGATTAATTTTAAGAAGAAACATTATACATTTTTTTTTTATGAAACTCTTATATTTTAGCTTCGATGCAAAGCGAGAAGGTATTGGTTATACTCTGATGGGTGTTTTTTTTAACTGTATACACTGTAACTTTTTTAATACTGGACCAATTCCTTCGAGTAGCAACTCTATAAATCACAAATTTCATCTAGTTGGTACTTAAGGGAAAGGGGGGGGGGTAAGTTAAAAAAATTTACAACTTGACAGACGAAATTTGAAAAAACAAAAAAAAAAACCGTACGAGTTTTTAAGTTAGAACTTTTACTGGCTATAATTTCGAGAAAAAGAGTCGGATCGAGTTGAAATTTTAAAGAATGTTTATTTGGTATGCCCGCACACGTCAGTTGTATCAAATTTAAATTAAACTCATTACCCACCTCCCTAGGGGGGTTCATGTTTTTTTAGTTTTTTAAACGTAATTTTAAAACATTTAAGTCGAAAAATTGGAAAACAAATTTGGCACTACAGTTTTTTTTTAATTGCCGCAAAACTGTGTTTTCGCAGATTGCGTATATTTTAACAAAAACACCTCAAATCTTAAAAAAAAATTATCAAATCATTAAAACAACTTTATGTATATCTATGCAGAATGATACTATTAAGTTTTGTGCTCAAGTACCACTTTTAATTAATAAATAACCGTCGTAATAATAGTAATACAAATGTTTCTATATAGTTTAAATAACATTTGTTAAATAATGTAAATTATATGCATTTAAATTTTATTTGGCACATAATTGTTTCCAAATTATTTAATTGTAAATGTTTTTAAAAAGCAAAACTAACAATTAAAAATATTTAAATAAAAATAGTTTCTTATCTTTAATGAAATATTTGTTTAGGTTAAACATAAAATATATATCATATATTTTTACTATTGATTTGTATACCACGCTCCTACACAGGAAAATATACATAGTTGGGCAGACTTAAACTGAGGGATAATATAGGGACATGTTAAATATCTAATTGGAAGAACTAAATAAATAATTGGCCCAACTAAAAGTTTACAGAAACAAATTCGTATTTAGATTTTTCCACTACGAATTTATTGTAACCCTTAAATAGCCCAACATTTAGTTGGACCAAGTTATTATTAATTCATGAATTATTTTCTGATTAAAAGCTCTATATAGTAATATATTTAATATTTTCACTTATTTCGTACTAATAATAAAATAATAGAAATCTTTGGAATATTTTCATACAACGCTAACCAAAATTGTTTTTTTGCTAGCGAAATATTTTATCCGGCTCTAGTGTTTTTAAAAACATAAACGCTATGTTATTTTTCAAATAACATTGCCTTTTGAGTCATACTTCAATAAAATTGTGTCTATATAGTTTAAATAACATGTTTTGTTTAATGATGTATAGTATAGTATAGTTTTATTCGACACATTATGTTTTCCAAATTAATTAATTTTAAATGTTTGTATAAACAACGGTCCTACTTAAACTATGGGACAATATAAAACCACGATAAATATCTAATAGGAAAAAAAAAATAATTGGCCCGACTAAATGTTTACAGAAACTAATTTGTATTAAGTTTTTTCCACTACGAATTTATTGTGACCCTTAAATAGCCCAACTTTTAGTTGGACCAACTTATTATTAAGGCAGTCCAACTAGAAATGTTTTGTACCCTTATATTTAACACTATTATAGTGACCTTAAGGTACACCTTGTGCCAAATATATTTAGTTATTTGAACGGGTTTCTGTATAAGAAACTTATTCATCAATGATTTTTTGATTTAAAGCTCTGTATAATAATATATTTAATATTTTGACTTATTTGGTATCAATAATATTAGGAATATTCGGAATATTGGACAATAATTTTACACAATCAATCATTTGAATGGTGGACGATTCATGTTTCAATCGTTTGTACTCTAAAATTGAAAATTACAATAGTTTTTACTCAATAAGAAATTGGATAAATCCTAACCGAGATAGCATCATAGTAAAACCAATACCTTTACTGCTTTGCATCGAAGCAAAAATACAATTTTTTTAATTGATGATATATAATTTTCCATTAAAAAACATTGTTATTTAAATAAATATTTCGTAGATTATTTGCTATAAAATGTAAGGTACGGACCAAATTTCTGCTAGGTTAAACATCACATAATATGGATTTCTTTATTTAAGGGGGTTTACATATCGAACATTTTCCCGAAAAGAGGTCACATATTGTGTTGTTGTTTTTAAACATAATAAAAACATACTATACACCGTATAGCAACAAAAATATGTATTACAAACACGTTTTCCCATATTTTTTGCCTTTTACTTTGGTAAATAAAAAATTTTAGCTACAGAATTCATACACAACTCATAAGTTTGAAATAAAAAGTTGTTATTTAATATTTAATTAAAATATGCTTGAAGTTGTTAATGCCCTGTTTTAGGTGGTTTTCACGTCTATACATTGAACAAATATTGACTCAGTCATTAGTTACAATACGTTTAGTAGATCAAATTAACTATGAATTTATTCATAAGCGCTGCTTATTAAGGGGCAAAGGATGGTAGGCACTATTTAACGAATATTGTTCTAGTAGACATTTAAAATATGCCAACTAATTTTTTAGCATGCACGTATATACGGTGTTATTATAAAATCTATAAGAAAAACTTAGGTAATAAAAAAATCCATAAAGTCCCTTAAGCACTATGAACACGGATCATTACAGTTTAGTTTTTAAGATGGTTATTAAGACGTATTATGCAGAGTTTCCGTGCAAATTGTTTAACTTCAAGCGGAATTGTTTTGTTCGATATGTTTACTTATTCACATTACTCTGACGTAGTTTAAACTTCTGTTGTTTTAAACATATAGTTGCCAAACATATTTTTTTCTTACATTAATACAAAAAGTACCTATTATAAAAAATTTATATTGTTGGATACAGTTTTTGGATTTAAACCGTTTTGCGCGCGTCGTCACTGCTGCCTACCGGGCGCAACGCGTCCCTGACGGTTGGCACCCCTGGGAGGTGTCATTGCCACGGCGCGCCGGCCGGCATCCATCGTCGTTGACCAGTGATAACGGTGCATTCTTTTGTGTGCAGTCGCCGTGTTCGATAGTCTTCACTCGGCGACCGATCAACCCTGTCGAACACACCGCGTCGTCAACGCGTTTTCGCTCAAGTCAACGTTGGGGAAAGTGGTCGTGTGTCCGGTCATCGTCCAGCTGTTTACCGGCGTTCCAGGACCACCACAACGCCACCACCATCAACGAGTTATCATCCGTCGGTAATCCTTAGGGTACAGGTCGTATACGCGATATTTTTCTCTGTGTGTACCTAGTTTATTTTTTTGTTGGGATTTATTAATGTCTGTTGGCGGGCGGATCGTGATCGCGCAATTATTTATGTTACTAACACTAGTTGTAAGTTTTACTTTTGCATAGCATTAGAAATAAATTATTTCATAATTATTTTTCATACCAAAAAAAAAACTGGTGTTATCAGTGACTAGGGATATCTCGCATTTATCTCCATTTACTTATCTTCACCATTTACGTTAGGGTTTCGAAAACCAGTCTCAACCTTTTTAACACGCTTATATTAGCTTCACTTGTATGTATGTTGGTATGTTTGTATGTAACTAAAAGAGATAGGCAACCGAACGTACATGCGTGTATTCATTGTTGTTTACCTGAAGTTTTCAAGTAATAGAAACACGTATGTACTAGAATTAAAAAACACGATTTTAAAGCACATCGAACTAACAAGTGGAAAATAAATATAGTTTAAAAAAACTAAAAAACACGCTTAAATAGTAAAATAAACTAAAAAGTAGAAAATCATTTTCAATATAGAAATCGATTAATAAAAAATAATAGTATTATTGTGAAAAAAGCGTGGGGTGCTACATATATCAGTTCTTGAAAAGCACCCCACACTTTTTTCACAATAATACTATTTATTTTTTAATAATTGATTTCTATATTGAAAATTATTTTCTACTTTTTAGTTTATTTTACTATTTAAGCGTGTTTTTTAGTTTTTTTAAACTATATTTTCACCCAGCTTTTTTAACCCACATATCTCTGGTTCCTTTTAAGATAAGCTTTTTAAATTTGAAACATAGATTAAGCTCGAGTAACTTATATTACTGAGAGACAGCTTCTGATACTGTAAAAAATTGAGCCCTTAAAAGTAAGCTTTTTTAAAAGCGGAGAATTTGAAAATTTTCATTTTTGTTTCTCATTCACTCATCATAAAAATGATAAAACACTTTCTGTACAAGTAGAAACGTGAAATTTAGCACATAGGTAGGTCTTATAGTGTAACTAAAGGGAAAAATCTTGTCACAATTTACTCAAAATTAATGCCACTTTAGATAGTGTAGTTTTTAAATGCATAAAGACGCACATGAATATTGCTTACCCGGTAAGGTTCAGACTACCACGGATTCTTATAAATTAATCACAGATTTCCACACCGTCGGAACAAACGTCTTTCAAACAGTGTTACAATATGGCAATAAGCAATAATTTTTTGTAATTAAATGTAAATACTTATTGAACATAATCTTTTCGTAATTCTATTGTATTATTATTGATATGTAATGACCCAGCGTCAATCGGACAATATTTGAATGTGCGAAATAAGAAAAAAAAGTATTTTGTTTGTGAATGAGTACAAGTCGTTTTTCTGTACGAATAACACATTGAATCCCGGCACGCTTAGTATTAACAGATAAGCGTGATTCAGCAATTAGAACTCGGGGTCACGCGTCTCTCTAAATAGACTTCCCACCGGGTAAGAGCCCTTAAAAAGCAAATTTGGGAAAATTTCCCAGTGAAAGTTGATTGTGATTGGCATAGCAACGGCCACCAACGACCGGCTATCAACTTAGCAACCGTGTATCGGGTTGTTATTTCGAGGAAGGAGACATCTTTTGGACAATCCGACACCGGGAATCGATAGAGGTGGTAGGGTTACCTGCTTGGAATGGTTTTGGGAACCTAGGACTACTCTAAGACCGATTTATCCACGAAAAAGGGCTATGTTCCAGACCGCCTACCTAAAAAGTCAGCCTTTTTAATGTAGTGCGGTTAGGTTAGATTAGGTAGTCAAAGTATTCATATCTCCATTGTGGCCAAATCTACTATTTCTTTGGTTCATAACCTCACTTCACTTCTACTTACATGAGCAACACTTCTTTTTAATTGTATCCCTTAACACGTACAATGCAATATCATTATCAAATGTACTCACTTTGTTACTGAGTTACGTGGTAGATGGGAAAGAGGAATTCAGAAAAAAATAAAAAGGTTCAGATTCCCTCCCAAAAAAAGTCAGCCAATCAAAGTAGTGGTCAAGTCTGTTTTATGCCTCATTTAGAAAGGTCATGTAAAATGTGCAAGGATTTTTATAACTAAAAGGCGAATTTGATGACCTTTTTGTTTTGAATTACCGCACACTCATTCTTTTTGCTAAGAAACCATTAATTTTTTTTTTAGTAGAACGTTGCAATCACACTGTAGATAAATTATCTACATCAGGATCACTATAATATATTTAATTGCTATGAGCACGTCTTTTAATATTAAATGTTTTGAAAAAATCATTGTGTTTTATTAATTACTTCTCATACTTTAAACATTACGTTTTTTTATGATAAAAATAATATTCAAACAAACTACTAAGCAAAAAAACTTATTGTACCATTTTAAGTGAACCCTGTATTAGTTTCTGCATAAAAAATGCACGTTAAATTTTTAATCATTTTATTATTCGTATTGGATGTGCCGACGAGTTCATATTGTTTTCGTTAAATTAAGCAGAAAGTAGATAATTTTTGTTTTTAAAAATGCTTTAAATCGATCTGTAAAATATGGTACAAATATTAAGTATTTGTGTAAATCGACACATAAGCAACATATGTCATTATACTCGTAAGCTGTTTATTATTAATTACATGAAATTGTAAATTAGCAACGAAAAGTGATATAAGTGGTATAAGGTATATAAGCGTAAAATGCAAATATTATTTAAATAAAACAATAAAAGTACATTTTCATTGTAAAAGAGTTACATTGGTACTGGTTGGAGTCGTGCAAAAACGTTAATGTTATTGCCGACGACTACATTCCATCCGTTCCTAAGTTTTCTATATCGCAAGGTTCCATACCTACTAGATATGGTACACAAATCATCGTCGTCATCAACAGTTTGTGAGAAATATACAGGGTATCTTGCACTGGTGAACACCGCAATGAAACGACACCCCCAATGTACAGTATATAAATTTGCAACTAAAAAATAAAAAAACAAACATCTACGTTACTTGAAAATAAAATTACAATAAAAAGTGCATGGCGTCTTTTTGAGCAGCTATTTTCATTGTGTGTTAGTAGTGACTAGGTAATATGAAAAACAAACATTTTTCTCTAGTTATTACTTACTATGTGAATTGTTCAATATTATAATTAGTTGCATCCTTGATATATTGTTATGAATTGTTAATTCATAACAATATTGTTAATACATAGTAAATAGTAGAAGTATTGACGTTAAAACATTAAATAATTCTATTGATATTATTACAAAAAAATTACATTTTAGTAAAAGAATCTAATCAAGGTCTATAATATACAGATATGATTAATGTTGTTTGTGTGTTCTGTAATTTGAATACAGTAAAAAAAAACTAAATTCGCATGTAAAAATTATATAAATACAGTAATATATGAGATATTTATGTCTCTAAAGTATACGTTGGTATAATAGTGAATAATTGTTTTAACCGGTCATCGTATACCTAAAATGATACTCCAGTGTTTCTATATGATATGAAATACATCATAGGTAGTTTAGAAAAAAGGGTGCAGTAACAAAGCTGTCTTTGTATAGTGACACACGTGCGGTCTTGGTATAGAATATAAAAGAATTTGAGGTAAGGGTTCTGGGCTCATTCTAACTGTTCTGTAATTGTAGTATATCATGATTACATTACACTCTTTATTTATCTTCTTATTATTTTTATTTATTAATATTTACCTATTATCCGGTTCATCATTCGTTTTAAAGCTACCAGAGTAACAGTTCTTCTTTGTGCTGCTAGTGCTGTCAAAGTATGTCTTGCAAAATCTGTAAATTTATTAAATGACCGAGTACATATATAAATATGAATATATATATATATATATATACAGGATGGTCCACTTATCGTGAACCAATATCTCATATGGTTTATTAGAAAATTACATTTTTTTTTTCACATTTTTTTTACCCCCCTAACAACTTTTTTGATAGCCACCTTTGAAACTTAAATGGTAACGTACATATTTTATTAACTTTTTAAATTGAAAATAATGTACTAAAATTTTTGACTGGTCGATAACCAGTTTTCGGACAACTATTTTTAAAGTTATAAGAGTTTAAAAGTTATAATTGGAGGGGAAGTGCGGTTGGGAAATGCACGCAAATAAATAAAATACTACACTCCACCTTTCTCCTGCCCTAAACTTGAAACATCAATTACTTCAAAAATAGCTATCCGAAACTGGTTAATGCCAGTCATCACCCTTACTTGTTTTACATGTAAAAATCCGGGTCATACATCTACTTACAGTAAATAATTCGCTTAATAAATCTATGTACTAACGAAACCAAAGTAACTCAGAAACTCCCTACAATACGACTTTATCCCAATCAAATACACCAATCAAGCATACAGCAACCACACAAATCTTGATCAACACACTACTCAGTCAGAATCCAGATATTGAAGAAAAGACCCCCAAAAAATATTCTTCATTAGAAAACTTTAACACACAGAAATTCAACACACAACCCATCCATCCAGACTATACTACAGTCCTCACAAATTAAAACGATGAAAAACTTAATCCAATGATTCCATTATTATGGTTCCACGATCTAAGGTATTTCAAAAGACTGATTAATATAAAAATATTAATAACACAAACCAACCTTGTCGTAATAAGTGTCCGAGAAACCAGCTTCAACCACTCCAATTCATCTGAGCTAACAGGTTACACCGGCTATCACATGCGTTCAAACCCCCGGAGAGCTAGCGGGAGAGTATCCGCACTAATTAAGTCTGATATCTACAGTGAAACATTATGGCCAATAGAAAATAAAACCACTTCAATACACCTCAAACAAAAAATGTGTAATATTTATGCACCAGATAGCTCTCCCCTAAACTTTAACAACCTTAGAATCTTAATAAGCCCACTTCCACCCCCTTTCATCATCCAATAAGACTTCAATAGCAGCAACATCCTATAGGGTTGCAAATCTACTGGAACATGATGTAAAACAGTAGAAAAAATACTCGGAGACGACAATTTATTCTTAAAAACAATGAACCCACACATTATAACGCAGCAAACGGCTCCTTTTCAGTCATAGATCTGACTATAGCCAATACCCAGCTCAGCCTCAATCTAGAAAGGAATATCATTAACTCATAATAGCAGTGGCCAAACAACAACTAAAAATGGAATCTGAACAACTCAAATTGGAAACTATATAGACAATTGCCTAGGAAATATCCCAATAAGCCTCAATCCAGATTATATCAATGAAATTATCAACAAATTTACAACATGATCAATGAAGCCGCTTAAGTTTAAATTAGATATGAAAAACACTTTATCAGGCCAAAAACAGTACCTTGGTGGAATAATGACTGTGCAGTAGCAATAAAAGACTACAAGTAAGCTTTAGTTTGATACCGAAAAACAAATACAATGCAAGAAGACATAAATTTAAAACAAACCTAGGCAAAATTTACACCAGTAACAAAACTAAATCATGGCATGACTTTACATCTACGTTAGAGCACACCTACTCACCATTCTCTAGGTAACTGAGAAGACCCAGCACATCCACTCAACAATGCAACACTACAAGAACTATAAAAAGCACTCCAAAGCAAAAAAAGCCAACGTTTTGGAACAAATGGTATACCATTTATTTTCTTACAAAAACGTTCACTGCTTATCACACAAACCCTACTAAACATATATCACGTGTATGATATAGTGAATCACTTCACAATCTAGGATTCATGGGGAGCGTTTCGCTCTGGTCCGATAGTCAGCATACTATGCAAACTGAATGAATTTCCATTAGAATTAAGATACATCAAAACCAAACTTAATTACGTCTCACGCAAATTAAGAAACACGAAAAACCCTGTAAACACACCTCTTTGATCTCCCTTTTACCAACCAATAGAAACAATCCCATCAAAGACGCATCTTACTCTACTACAACGCTTCATAAAATCAGTAAGGTAATATAGCTTCCAATCATAGAGACAATTCGCTTAAAAACATCAAACTATTCATACTGGAAAATAGACCTTCAATCAAGAGGCAATACAAAATTAACAGAGTTTAAAAAACCAAACACAGATCAAAGAACTTCTCTAAACAAGGTTAATAACATCATTTGGACCTAATTTCTCTGTTATCAACACATCTATACTGTTGCATCACAATCCAAAACCGGAATTAGAATTAGCAATTTTTAGTAACGAAAATATTAGGCAATATAAAATGAACAATTTCATTAATATCTTTTCGGCGGAGGCCCTAGCTATATGTAACTGAAAAATGATTCTCCTAAACTTTAACAAAACAACTGTCATTAGTGACTCTCTCAGTGTTTTGGAGACAAACAAAAACATCAAATCAAACAAATGCAATCCTCTATCTTTTCTCAATTAACTAAAATTATCTTACTTTGGGTACCCTTTCATAATAACATCCCACAAAAAGATAAAATCAATAAAACTACATGTACCACTGTTTTTTAATGTTCCATACAATGAATCAAAAACTCTAATAAACGAGTAATGTGCAAACAAATGACAAAACAATTGGGATAATATAGGAATTAATAAACTGAAATCATGTAAATCATCTATAAACAAATTGAACGCAACCCCTCGTATCCCGATATGAGAATTTGCATGCCTAACAAGACTTCGAGTTTGTCACTCGAACCGTACATGCTTGCACCTAATAACCTAAGAGGAAAACCCCAACTGTAAAACTTGCCTAGCCCCCCTCACAACCAAACACATAATCGAAGAATTTAAAGAATACGAAGAAAAGCGCGCCCAGTATGAAATTCCAAACAAGATAAAAGAAACACTAGTTGACAACATCCAGAATATAAACAAAATAATACAATTTATACAAAACACTAATTTAATTGAACACTGTAAAATAAATATACACCATTATTGTAAATATCTAAAAAACATGTAAACATATGCAAACGGCTAATGACTAATGTTGAACCCTAATTCTTAATAAAAAATATAACAGTTTATAATATCTACTTATATGTACACAACAACTTTGTCTTCTTCTCCTTCGCATAGATTCCAACTCTTTGGGATCTGTTACCTTTTTCCTAAACCTGCACTCAAAATGATTCCAACAACATTTTCACATACACCAGTAGTCCTCATCACATTCTCAATTGCACCGAGCCAAATTTGCTCGTTTGTCCACTTCCTCTCCTTCCTCCTACGTTCATTTTCTTTAAGCATTTTCATCTCCAATACACAAATTTTCTATTGTATTTTCCTATCCCTTATGGACCGAAGCCACACGATCGCGAGGGTTTAGTTAGTCTTTTTTTTTCTCGTTTGACATCAGTTGAAGACCGTCGATACCGAGCACTCAATTTCATTTAAATAATTATTCAACTAGATGATCAGTTAAAAACATTTTTATTCGAATATTGTGCAGCTCTACTTTATAAATAGTACATTTTGATATTTTAATTAAATGTTTAATTCTATGTACATTTTTTAAAAATAATTTATCAGACATTTGGAACTCTACATTTTTGTAATAGTTTACCTATTTAGAAAAATGTATCCAAAGGACGAATTGCGTTTATAGATTATTTGCAATTAGATATATGACTTTAATGCAAAAAATATTTATACATTTTATTTGTATATAAATAATCCATTTTTTTCTTTGGGTTGAGGTTTAAAGGTAACCGCATGGTAGTTTCATGAAGACCTCTCTATCTCTTTAATCAAAAGAGATTTATATTATCAAAACAATTGTTTGACTTTAGATATAAATACAAATTTCTATTCTAAACAAGCCTTAAAGGCTAATAACAATTATCGAAATGTTCGTAATTACTTAGGTCTGGATTATTAGGAAAATTAACACCTGTAACAAATATATCAATAGTCAATGTATTACACAGTCAAAAAAAATAGTTTTTTTACATTAACTATACAGTTACTCTTGAACTATGATTAATAATTACAAAATTTAGTATTCATATAAAATTATTTCTAAAAGTAACGTTTCGATTTATGTTTAAATTATACATCGAACGGATTATAGAGGCTTATTCAATAAACACGAAGCGATAAATTAACAGTTGTAAATTTTATATTTGCCTGTGTGAACACGTAATTGCAATCGTAACGCATTTTGGATTTCCTCGGTAACTGTAAATTTACATAAAATAAATTGTAATTATTTATTCATTGTGATTCAAACCACTATATATAAATGTATGCATATTGTATTAATATTATGATTATCCTCTATAATATGTATAGAATAAAATTAATTTGTGTAAACTTCTGTAAATATGGTATATAAATTTGTAGTTACCAGAAAAGCTTCCATTATAGATTAAGTCTGAATATAAAACAAAAATATTGCGTACTCAACGAATATCAAACAACTGTATGGAATTAATTCTATTATATTCTTTTAAAATATTACCCGGTACAGCGAACATATTATTCATAAATTCTAAAATTAAAATTACATAAATTAATGTTCATGAATTTCCTTTTCTATTCTACTATAAACTAGAAGATGGTTTTCAAGGTAGGAAAAACAATTTATAAGTAACGTGGAAGAAATATCCTTGGCTCAATAATATTTAATAGAAAATATAATGACCAAATTGAAGCAGATGTGGCAATTAGAATAAAATATTATTATTAGATAAAATCGACAGCTACCATTATTTTTTTCATAAAATAAAAATTTTGTATTTAGAGAAAATTGTGTAATTTATATCACTTATACATTTTTTTTAAAGATGAATTTTAGTTGAATGTTGAATTACTTTTACATTTATTTATTATATTATAATATAATTATAACTACCTAAACTATAATGATCATTATCTACAATTTGTTCAATTACATGCTCCAATGCATCTGAAATAAAAAAAAAATGTTTAAACCAACTCTAAATAAATTTACAACTTATCAGAGTAAACACTTGCTTACAACATATATTTTGTATTGACAATTTACCCTACTGATACTCCCCCTATTAGATTGAGTAGTCACTGCCTAAAGCCAAGTGTACTAAATTATAAAAACCTCTATAATACTACTAAATATAAATATAAATATTTTGATATTTATATATTTAACAAGTCAGACAGTGTTAAGAAAATTGATTCTATATATCTCGTGCACCTTTCTAAACTGTTTTTATAAACTTTAATTTTTAATTTATAAATAGGTCGACTGTTGGCTAAACATAACAAAACAAAAATGTATTAGTGAATTAGTTTTAAATATATATTACTTTCCATTAAACCAGTTTGTGTATTTGCGATAGTCATTCCATTAGCACGGTATAAGTGGTTATCTGTAATACAAAATTTAAAAAAATATTTATAAAAACATTATTTAAATAAAATAAAAATTCTACTGACTTGTAATGGAGACGGATCTTTTATAATCCGCTGAAAAAAAAGAGAAATATACATTTTTTTTTTATATATTCTACTACCGTAAGTAGGTAAGTATCGAATAAAAATAATAATAGAAAATACTGAATTCCTATAATTCGTTCTCTAAATCAAATACATAAGTATGAAAACAAAATAGTTACTTCGTTCATCTGTTGAAACAATTACAATGACACATGATACTAAAAACCAAAAGAGTTTCATTTTTCTCTGTAAAAAATAATAAATTTAAAGATAGTATTAGCTATTTATTTTTTGGTAAAAAAATATAAGTAAACGTCGTTAATTCACATTAAAAAAAAAAAAGAAAAAGTCCTATAAGCTTTTACCACACTCTTAAATACATATATGGTATAATAAACCGTAATTACTATTAATTTTTTAAACATGTATTTTATTTTAAACACACTTATATAATTTTATTTTTACTATATACATTATTAAAAATATAAAAATAAAAAAATTTGGACATAATATTTATTTAAATCGCAAAAAATTAAATACAATTCTATATCTAAACTACGCATTAAAAAAAAAATGATTTTAAACTTTGCCTAAATTATTTGCAGTGTTGCATCATTTGAAAAAAACTTTATCTCAGTATTCATCATATTATTCAAGTACATTTCTTCAAAGAATTAAAAAAAAATTATATTTTAAAAATTCCGAATTCATTTATTCGAATAAATGAATAATTTGAATTTGTTTTAAAAATATTATTCCGTATACATCTAATATATTATAAATTAAAAAAATATATAAAACCATTTAATATAGGAAAACAATGTTTTAATCAAATAACTTTATATTCAAGAACATTGTGTAATAATGATACCAAAAACATTTTATTCGAATACATTTTTATTCAAATAACAATTTGCAAAACTCTTAAAGTTGATAGTGTTACTTACATAAATGATTAAGATCATTTATGATGTATTATTTATGTTAACGTTATCATTTATAATGTAATCGATCCGTCCTACGGGACGGATCGATTACATATTATCATTATTATTATTATTATTATTCTATAGGAAGAAATCTACGTTACCATTCAATAAAACCAATTATTACTTAACCAAACTTTTGCGTCTATAATTTATTTAAAATTAACATTATAAACATTTTCCCCTTCGGAGCGAAGGAAGGTAAACTCTTGAACCCAACAGAGGGTCAAGCGTTACAAGATTACTAAACTTTTAAATGATCACTTTTTTTAACTGTATTGATGTGATTTTCTTGCCTTTTGTCTATGGACTCAAATCGACCGAAACATTAAAATCGAAATATATTTTGCAGTGTACCTTTGTTAGTTTACATAGGTGGCTAACAGGTGGTTTCTTCTTTTCTGCATGGCTACATATTTTCATTACAGTGACGAGAACATTTTCTTTTAATGTTTGGCATAAAATAGTTTTTATTAAATTTTGGCCTATGCCGATCTATTGGTACAAAATTCATATTTTTGTTTATACTTTACGTTGAAAAAAATCAACTAAATATTACATTAAAGAAATATTAACGTATTTTAACGTTAAAAAATAATCTATAACTGTTATTTTAAATTAAAATTTTCAAAATGCTCCCACCAAGGAATGATATCTCCAACATAAACCTAACAGTGAAAAAGGGCCAAGTACAAAACCCCCTCCTAAAAAAGGTAGCTTGTCAAAGTAGTGATATCTACATTGTAGCCAAATCTGCTATTTCTTTAGTTCATAACCTCACTTCACTCTTACTTTCATGAGCAACACTGCTCTTTTATTTGTATTTGTATGTGTAACACTTGGTCAGTTTCTGAATGAAACGTAACCTTTCCGAATGAGGTATTAAAAAAACTTAGCCACAATGTAGATAACACGGAGTTAAAAAATTGATATTGCGCATGCGCATGTTACACCTAATAACACTCTAACGTCAAAAATAAAAATAAAAATCTGTTCTAAAAAGCAATGGTTTTTATTACCTTCTAAAGTGTAATTTTTTAAATGTGGTGCACTCTATATTACTCATTAGTACCGAGCGATTTTATCCGAGAGGACTAGTACAGTAGGGTCGAGGCAGAATGGAATCAAAGCATAGATGGGACGAAGATGTCACAGGTCTACAACATTTATTATTAATACAAGTGATAAAATCGCTTTCATATAAACGCTTTGATGCTGATTTGTAAACACTACATCTCACTTTAATAACTATGTTTTAAACGTTATTTTAACATGTTAATGTTTAAAAATATTTCCATAGCAGTACGTAATATATTTATTCTGTACGGTAAATATATATATATATGGACTGTATAGGGGGGGGGGGGTTAAACAACTAATAACACAGAGCCAAATTATTATAACAAAACTACTATTCAGAAAACAACTATATACAATAATATCTTACACACTGGCCAGCTTGCTAAATTTTACAGCTAGTAAGTTTATTACTTAAACAACTAACACAATATAATACGAGAATGCCAAACAAATAGGTATATTTACAGTGGTGCAAGTCCAGGTGCGGCAGGCTGGTCGGTCGATAGGTCGGTCGATAGGTATCGAAGATTGTCTGTACAATTCGAAACGGTCGAATAAGCGAATTCAAAGGCAAAAACGGTCCAGTTCACGAGAAACAAAAAAAGCACAACAAACGGTGAAGTATCAGCAAAAATGCGGTACGGTAGACGGTAGTGCAGTGATAGTAGTGATACGGTACGGTCGGTGTTGATGGGCACTGCGGGTGGTGTGGAGTGGCGGCTGCCGAGATAACGCCCGAACATATTCTTTAAACTTTTATTAAAATATCTATTTGTACATTAATGACTATGCTTTAACGATTCAATGTCACCGCTATTCGAAACCCAAAAACTATGTCTAATAAATAAAGATATTCAAGGTTTGAAAATATACTTACTATGCTTGATATTGGTTCGAACGAAACAGAAAGACTAAACGTACTATGCGGATTTGTCCATGAGATTGTATTAACTTTAAGTAGGAATGTTTTGTTCGAGATTTTTCATTATTTACATTACTCTGACGTAGTTTAAACTTCTGTTGTTGTACACATATAGTTTTGCTATAATGCCAAGAATACTACAAGATACGATTGCAGCATGTATTATAATAAGCATGTAATATTTTTTGTAGTCCCCTCCCCTTATGAATACATTAGGGAAAATAATTCTTAATAAACTTCTCTCTAATAGTAGATTTATAATTAGAGAGCTAGTAAATATAATTTTATGTCCGCATCATTAAGGGAATTAAAAAGCGCTATTTATTAAGGAGCAAAGGATAAACATTAATTGACTGTAATTATTGATCTGGTAGAGATTTTAAATATTATGCTGATTAATTTTAAGAAGAAACATTATACATTTTTTTTTTTAAATAAAACTTTTATATTTTTTTTCCTTTGACTTATGACGGATGATTGATAAAAAATGAAGTTCTTAAAAGTAATTTTCTGATCTATCTATAAGAAGGATTTCAATTGTTTTTCTATGTGAAAATTACCATTTTCTTTAAAACCCCCCCAAAAAGGACTGGTTTTTTATTAACCTTTTAGAAAGTTAGTTAGATCTATTAAATAAGTATAAACATTTATAATAAAATGTTGAAAACGAATATAATATTTAATCGGCCTTTTGTCCCCATAGAAAAGATGTTATACTAACTAAAAATATGATTATTTTGGGGTTGGCAATTAACTGTGACGGAGCTTAATGAAGTGAGCACAGTAAAGTCGTCAATTTAACCGTTTTCAATGTATTATTACAAAAGGAAATAGGTAATAAAATCTTTTTTTAACAAAATGCTTCGATGCAAATGTACAAATATTAAATATCGCTAAAAGTCATTATAAAAGCAATACTTCCATACAATTGTATTTTTAGGTATATGGTGAATATATATAGAGTTATTTATTTAGTGTTATTTTCTAATATTCGCTTCTTTTTAAAAATTTAAGACCTATTGAGGTGGTTAAAAATTACTATCACTTTGGGTCCTATCACTGGATGATCTCTCTCATCATACGATATCACTGGTTTTTTCCCCCTGTATATACATATTAATGTTACTATTTGCTCATTATGCCCTGTATAGTGTAAATATTCTTTAATTAAAAAAAATAAAAAATTACTGTTATTGCTTGTTGAATTTGTGAATAGAAATATTTTCCCAACTAGTTTAACTGTTAACTTGAAATCGAAAATCTGTTTAACTGATATCTATGTAACACTATGCTTATACACCGTATAACAACATAAATATATGTTACAAACGTGTTTTCGCATATTTTTTGCTTTTTCCACTGGGACTAAAAAAGTATGGCCACAGATTTTAAAGAAGTTGAATAAGTTATACATTTTTTTCAGAAATATCTCTATTCTGATTTTAAGTCCCTAAAATAAGCTCAAAGATTAAAAATTATCAAACCCTTGAATGGGAAGGGTTTATGATGTTTTTTTTAAAAATTAAGTTATAACGCTATACCTAGGTACATACAATTTTTGTCCTAAAAACAACTAACAAGTTCGAAATTAATAAAACGATATTTCAAAAAGTTTCAACACACCTTAATAATTGCAAGTTAGATAAATAAGAATTTTGAATTAATATTTTAGATTATGTTTATCTAATTCTCGATTTATTTTAGCACAATTTAAGACCTGACATATTTTTGTAGCTAAAAAATTACTTTGGGTTCTATCATTAGATGGTCTCTCTCATCAAACTTTATCACCTTTTATTCTCTATATACATGGTAAACCATTCAATATCTCATTGGGTTTTATAAGAAATTACAATTTTTTTCATATTGTTTTTTATACAATGTGATCTTAATTTTTCACAATTTTTTTCGTTTTTACCCTCGTTCCTACTTAGTTTTTTTGTTGACAACTTTTGAAACTTAAATGGTAACGTATATATTTTGTTAATTTTTTAAATTGAGAATAATGTATTTTAAATGTTGACTAGTCGATAACCAGTTTCGGATAACTATTTTTAAAGTTATAAGAGTTTAAAAGTTAGGGTAGGAGGGGAAGTGCGGTTGGGAAATGCGCGCAGATAAAAATATTCCTACACTCCACCTTTCCTCCTGCCCTTAACTTGAAACTTCAATTACTTCAAAAATAGTTATCAGAAACTGGTTATCGACTAGTCAAAATTTTAAATACATTATTCTCAATTTAAAAGATTAACAAAAAAATTACTTAAATTTAACGTTAACTTAAATGGTAACGTTCATTTGAGTTTCAAAAGTTGCTATGAAAAATACCAAGTTAGGATGGGGGTAAAAACAAAAACAATTGTAGAAAATTGAGATCACATTGTATAAAAAAAAAAATTAAAAAAAATTATAATTTCTTATTAAACCCTATGAGATGTTGAGTGGTTCACGATAAGTGGATCACCCCGTATTCATAGAAATCAAATCTGATACTTTTCAACTGGGTTAGTCGTGTAACAACATGTTTTTACATCGTATAGCAACATAAATAATATGTATTACAAACTTATTTTCCCATATTTTTTGCCTTTTACTTTGGTAAAAAAAAAAAATTAGCTACAGATTTTTAAGAAAATCGAATATGGTT
Organism: Adelges cooleyi; assembly: GCF_023614345.1. NCBI lineage: Eukaryota > Metazoa > Arthropoda > Insecta > Hemiptera > Adelgidae > Adelges > Adelges cooleyi. The sequence continues at coordinate 1,022,938 of NW_026095751.1, forward strand.
AAAAAAATTGTGTAATCAATATTATAATGTTTTCTATATCAAGTTATATCGATTTTCCGAAATCTAATTATTATCCCACATAACTCACAAATTCGAAATCGACTGCCCCAACGAAAATGGTCGTATCTCGTTTTTTGTAACTTTTCAGGATGAACAAAAATTAGTCATCTACATCAGAATTTAGTAATGTTTTTTGTAAGAGGGTTTTAATATGTTCTGCAATCGTATCTTGTAGCTAGGTACTCTTGGAATTATAATAAAAATAGGTTTTTGCAACTAAACGTTCACAACAACAGAAGTTTACACTACGTCAGAGTAATGTAAATAAGGAAACATTTACGATTTTTTTTTTAAGTGCCTAAGGGCATTTTTATTTAAACGATTAAAAATCTTTATAAATATAAATCAAAAGAGTATTGATACATACATTTGAGTAAAATATATATATACATATGCAAAACATGTGTGGGGTTCTACTTCCAGTGAAGTAGTCCCATTCTTAATCTAATAATTAGACTAAGCCGAATGGCTTCAGTCGTTTGAGTCGTCTGATGTCTTGCGAGTTGTCGAGGAGCTGTAAGGCAGCTGTATTTGAGTGAAGCTCCAGTCTTTTTGCGGGTTCGCGGGCAAACCGGGTAATTTCATCCTGCACGGATGTTATTTTTAGATCGCGGTGGATGATGTCGTTCTTATCATACCGATATGCTGCAACAATAGTACGAAGAGCGACGTTCCGGCAACGTTGGACGAGTTCAGTATTAGACTTACTGGCGCAACCCCACAGTTGAATACCATAGATCCAAATCGGTTTAACGATCCATACATACAGGAGACGTTTGCTGGTTAGGTCTAGCTCGGAGTGTCGCCCAACTAGCCAATACTGTTTGCGCATTTTTTCTTTGATTTGCACATTTTTCTGGCGTACATGATGTTTCCAGTTAAGTCGCGAGTCAAGGTGCATTCCCAGATATTTTGCTGAATCGTTTTGTGGGATTATCTGTTGGTTCAGCGTGACTGGGATATATACGGTTTTACGTAGCGTGTAGTTGACGTGCACCGACTTGTCACTATTGATTTTTATTTTCCAACGCTTTGTCCAGTCATAAACGTTGTTGATTGTCACTTGTAGGATCTCGGTCGCAGCTTGTTGTTCCTTATTGGTTGACAGTATTGCCGTGTCATCGGCAAACATAGCTATCGTTGTGTCGTCATTAGTTGGAATATCAGCTGTATAGATTAGGTACAAAATAGGTCCGAGAACACTACCTTGAGGTACTCCAGATGATATACTCTTCCAGTTAGTGGTCGCTTCTTCGTATCTAACACGAAACTGTCTTTCAGTCAGATATGATTTGAGAAGTGCACACCATGTATGTGCGAGCTACTCTTGCAGTTTTAGTAATAAACCTTTGTGCCAAACTTTATCAAAACTTTCTTGGGCCACATCAAGGAATACACCACAGCAGTAATTTTTCTCTTCCAACGCCTCACTGATCGCGTTCGTTACGCGATGAACTTGGTCGATGGTCGAGTGTTTATGGCGAAATCCAAACTGGTGATCTGGTATGAGTTGTTTTTCTTCAATAAGTGGACTAAGACGCTTAAGAAGAAGTTTTTCGAATAGTTTTGACATACACGGTAGAAGCGATATCGGCCGATAAGAGGTGGCTTGTTCGGGCGGTTTCCCAGGTTTAAGCAACATAATTACCTCCGCTCTTTTCCATTGCTCGGGAACAAATTTCGGTCGCAAGACGGCGTTGAAGATGTGATTAAGGTGGATGATTGCCTTCTTAGGTAGCTCTTTAAGGATGCGTGGACTTATCTCATCGTATCCAGGTGCCTTTTTCGTGTTGATGTTGGTATCGATTTAATGGGCTACTTCAAGTGGTGTAAAGTGCCGTATGATTTCTCTTGTAGAAATGAGTGGCTGACATTGAATGCTGTCGAGTTCAGAAATTATGTCGTTTGGCTGAAATACACGTTCGAGATGATGTCCGTATACTTCAGCTTTACCTTGTTCACTGCGCGCCCAAGTGCCATCTTCCTTTCGGATGGGTGGTATATGAACGCGAGGTCTTTTTAATCGTCTTGTAGCTTTCCATAACGAGTAATCGGAATCGGCTGTTGCAGATAAGCCACACAAATACGATTTAAATGTTTCATTTTTCACTTCTTTGATTTTATCATGTAGCAATTTTCTAACTTGAATCCATTCGGTTTTATCGGATGGGTGTCGAGTTCTGTGCCAAATTCGTCTTGCTCGCCGCTTTTGTTGAACAAGCTCTCTGATTTCTTTCGGATAGTTAAACTAGCGGTCGTTGCCTTTTTGAGCTTCAGGTGTTGCCGTTTTTTATAGCAACATAAATAATATGTATTACAAACTTGTTTTCCCATATTTTTTGCCTTTTACTTTGGTAAATACAAAAAATTAGCTACAGATTTTTAAGAAAATCGAATATGATTAAAAAAATTGTGTAATCAATATTATAATGTTTTCTATATCAAGTTATATCGATTTTCCGAAATCTAATTATTATCCCACATAACTCACAAATTCGAAATCGACTGCCCCAACGAAAATGGTCGTATCTCGTTTTTTGCAACTTTTCAGTATGAACCAAACAAACATTCAAATTTAAATTCCTATTCTGTTTTTAACATATCAGTTTGGAAACAGAATCAGAATTTAAATATGAATGTTTGTTTGGTTCATCCTGAAAAGTTGCAAAAAACGAGATTAGACCCTTTTCGTTGGGGCAGTCGAAATAAGATGTTGTTATTTAATGTTGAATTTACTTTTATGTGGAGTTGTTAATGTCCTGTTTTAGGTCTACACATTGAACAACTATTGATATAGTCATTAGTTACAATAATTTTATTAGATCAAATTCAATTATTACATTAAATATTTTGATATAAGACAAATAACCACTGTAAGCTAATAATTTTTATGAAATACAATCGAGTACATTTTTGCTTCGATGCGAATTAACATTATTCTTGTAAATACACATTATTGACCACAGACCGTAATTCTGTTAGAAGAGGATGGGTGTAAATAGATGATAATCATATCTTTATTTAAGGGTCTTCATGTCTGTTAATATAAAGAAGATTCTAAAGCTCTTATGCCTTAGAGTATGTGATTAGATACTACACATGTGAGACTTTTAAGCGTACGATAGAAAACCGACGGAGAATGATGTTATGGTGTAAAAGTAAAATTTTTTTATTTTAAATTTTAATCAATGTATAGACGGGAAAAACCATCTAAAGTGTGGCATTTACTACACTATACGTATTATGTAATTTGAATATTATGTTTATTAAGTTGTAATATTAGGTTGATTTTACGCTTTGTATTTACTTTTGAAATATAGCACCTATGACTACGCTCATATTCGTTTTAATAGCACATGTTATTGTTGTTAAGCCTGCGACCATTGCAGATACCAAAACACAAAGTTGTTGTAGCTGAAGATGGATTTTTTGGTTCAAAATAAAGAAAGAATACTATCAAATAATAGCACAAATGTAAGTTAAGTATTTTACAAACGTGGTCATGGCAGTGGACGTTGCTCTCGCACTGGCTGACCTTTTACGACATTGTGCAATCTTCAATCCGTGTGTGAATCCGGGTCGTTGGTCCCTGTCTGATGGTGATGCCATCATTTGGCGAGTTGCCTATTTACAATACGTGGAACATTGTCGGTTTACATATAATTGTGCAATATTTACTGTGTTTTTGTACATTTTTACAATCTCTTGTTGACTACATAGTGTACAGTTAATACAATTTAATTTATTTATGCGAATATTGAGTGTTGTTTTTACATTCGTTTATTATCATGTTAACCTTTAGTTAAGTGCAAAGTATAAAGGAACCAGTTTAGGTTTTACATAAAGTTGAATATTGCGTATAGTATTATTAATATTCAGGGTATAGTCAAGTTAAGTATTATAATAATTATGTGACAATTATTCAATTTAGCAGTCATGCAACACCTCCCCTTTACAAAAAAAAAGTATTTCGCGCATATATTAACTGAAATACTTTTTATAATATTGATTACATATCTGTGTATCATTACATATTATTAGAGTTTACAATAGGTACTTAAAAATTAGTTATACATTTTTTTTGAATACATTAAGATAATTAGGTTAGTTCTTAGCAATGATTACATTTTTTGAATACATAAAATTAGTGATTAGTACGAGTTAGGTTAGTATTTAATAATGATTGCAACATTTTTTTTTAAAATTTTTTTTTATATATATCTGATTATTCTTATGTCTAAACAAAGTACAAATACAAATTACAAAAGAAATTTGTTGTGTTAGTATATTAATAATTATAGATAATATCCCTAGTTACTTTAGAATCTATAATGAAAAGGAACGTTAAGATTTATTTATTGACCATGACATTATTATTAATCATAATTCTACCTGATTCTGGTGTTTTTCCTTGAGCTCGGAGTGAGAAAAGACAATTCCTGTCTTTTCTTGAACTATTTGCGGAACATACACCTTCGTCTTCTGTGATGAGGTGCGAACAATCCGAAACAATAAAAAGGGGTAGACTTGATCTGAGGCTAGGACAATATCAGTTCTATTTAATTTTATGGTGTCTTTATTTTTATTTTGCTTAGCTTTGAACGTATGATTTACTGCAACTTATTATACTGATTTTATGCTTTGTTGCTGCGTCCATATTCGTTATAATAAACCTTGTTTTTATTATCATTAAACAATATGAAAAATATAAAAATATGTTATTTTTATCTCCAAATTGGTTAGAAGCTTCGAAGCTTCTTAACTCGAAGTTATGAAAGGTTTAAATTAACTCTGTACTCCATCCTCCCTATAGAAATAGACCAATAGCCTTTTTACATATGCTACTTGATGAGGTTTTACAAGGAAAAATATAAGCCAGGAAAGGTTGCCTGATTTAGCTGCTGGTATGGTCAGATTTTTCAAAAGTCAAGTTGTATTAAATAATCTTTATTTAGGGCACTATCAATAAACGTTGACTACAAATGCATATATTTTGCACACGAATAAAATTTTACTGTGTGTATTAAAGATTCCATACAACGAAAAAAAAAACGTTCTTAAACATCTGTTGTTTACAGAAAAACCGCAATGTTCAATAGTTACAAGGTTGAAATTGTTCTCATTTCTGACGTATATTTTTTTCTACAAGTTTAGTAATAGTACTTAGTTATAATTACCATAAACCATAGCTAGAATTGTTTTTCTTTATTTTTTACAACAGTATTTGAATCACAGCCATCAATTAATAATACATAATAAAATAATAGTATAACATAAAATGTATCTTAAATATTTTATCATCTTATACTTTTACGTCCACATACAAATAGCGAACGCCATTGATTTAACTGATGCGGTAATTATTGGTTTTATTGGTTTTATACAATAGCGTGTAGTTAAATGAAGTCAAGAAAGATGCAGTACTTAGTCACTTAAAAAAAAAAGGCATTGTACAAAATAACCGATGAAAACCCGTTCTGCTAACAACCAATTTGTCTAGTACGTTGATAAAGAATATTTAAAATAATACACTTATTTTTAATCATATTCAATTTTCTTAAATATCTGTGGCCTAGTTTTTCAATTACCAATGCAAAAAGCAAAATATATTGGAAAACATGTTTTTAGAACATATTATTTATGCTGCTATACGGTGTATAAACATGTTTTTACATGACTAACTCAGTTGAACAAAATACAATTTTTTATTATGATGTTTATAAACATCAATTCAATATTATGTGGTCAATAATGTGTATTTACAAGAATAATGTTAATTCGCATCGAAGCAAAAATGTATTCGATTGTATGTCATAAAAATTATTAGCTTACAGTGGTTATTTGTCTTATATCAAAATATTTAATGTAATAATTGAATTTGATCTAATAAAATGATTGTAACTAATGACTATATCAATAGTTGTTCAATGTGAAGACCGAAAAGCCCACCTAAAACAGGACATTAACAACTCCACATAAAAGTAAATTCAACTGTAGTGCCGAATTTTTTTCCCGTTTAATATGTTATGGGTACATATGAGTTCCAACTACTGGCAAATTTTCAACCCAAAAGTTTTAAAATGACCGCTAAAACCCCGAAAAACAAAAAAATTGTACCCCCCCTAGGGGGGTGCAATATGGGTATAGTTTAAGTTTGACAAAACTGACGTGTGCGGGCATACCAAATAATTATATCTTATACATTTCAACTCGATCCGACTCTTTTTCTCGAAACTATAGCCAGTAAAAGTTCTAACTTAAAAACTCGTACGGTATTTTTTTGTTTTTTCAACTTTCGTCTGTGAAGAATTAAACTTTTTCAACTTTTACCCCCCCAAAGTACCAACTAGATGAAATTTGCGATTTATAGAGTTGCTCCTCGAAGGAATTGGTCCAGTATTAAAAAAGTTACAGTGTATACAGATAAAAAAAAACACACATCAGAGTAAAACCAATACCTTCTCGCTTTGCATCGAAGCTAAAATGATGAGGGAGACCACCCAATGATAGAAACCAAAGCTCCACCCCCATTAATGGCCAACTCCACTATACTCTTATTTTAAAATATTTGTTTAAGCTCTGTCATCTTTTATAACTCTAACGCATTTTATTCGATAACTTTAGAGGTGACTGCTAATTGATTTAAACATTTAAAGTTATTTATACTTTATGCACCAGTTTTAAAGGCAAAAAGTATGTTTTTTTGTTATACGATGCATAAACATATTTCTTAGGGATATCAGATAAACCCATTTTTGCAGAATGTTATTGTGTTTAAAAACAGCAAAACAATCGTGTCCTCATTTCGGTAATGTTTTCAGTTTCGAGAAAAACAAAAATATTCCTAATCGTAAATGTTTCCTTATTTACATTACTATGACGTAGTTTAAACTTCTGTTGTTGTGAACATTTAGTTGCAAAAACATGTTTTTGTTATAATTCCAAGAGTACCTAGCTACAAGATACGATTGTAGGACATATTAAAAACTCTTTTACAGAAAACATTACTAAATTCTGATGTAGTTGACTAGTTTGTATTCACGATTCGTGTTAGTTGGCCTCCCGCCACTAATACGTTCATGAAATTGACCTTGAACAAAATTCTTTTTAAGAATATAGTAAAAATTGATAATATTGTTTATCGATATTAGATTTACAATTAGAAAGATAGTAATTAATATAATATTATGTCCATAACATTAGTAGGAACAGAAAGCGCTACTTATTAAATGGACAAGGGATGATAGGCATTATTTAACTAATATTGTTCTAGTAGACATTTAAAATATGCCGACTAACTTTTTAAAATTAGCGATTATTTTTAATGTTTTAAAAAAATGTACTATAAATTAAAAGTGTTTTAGTATGAACGGTATTTGTATGGACTTTGTCATCATTATGAAGTATAACCAAGTGTGTTTTTAATACATCTGGATTAACACCTGAGATTTAAGGGGTCTCACGACTGAGTTTAAAGTGAATTTGTTGAGGTGCATTGTACATGTAATTTTTTACTAAAACTTAACATTAAGCAATTCACTTTTGAACAAAAAATAGTAAATTGATTAAAATAATGATTTAAAACCATAAAAATAGTCGAACTAATTCCAAATTTGTACGGAGTATTACTTTAACAGAGTATTATAAATATACGTTAGCAATACAAAAAAAAAACCTTTTCTCGCCAAAGAGGTAGACATTTTTTAATTATTTTGGTTTTAAGATATAGTCTTATGGCTTTTTGTAATTTCTTAAGAATTATATAATTATTTTAAGGTTAAACACAATTGAAATCCGTTAACTATTTTTTACAATCAACACAATGTTATATTCAGGGCTCTATACCTTCTAAGTTGCTTATCCTTACATTGTAAGATTTAAGGTAGGTACTTACTATTAAATGACTCTGACAACGGTTACGAGTAGACAGAAGAGTGTTTATTAAAACGGGAAGAATACAAGAAAATTATATTAAAGATCAATTTTTAAAACATAAATTAACAATAAATATCAAACAGACATGAATAATGACACATTCCAAATTTCATATGCTTAGAAAAGAAATACAAATGATACAATAAACTATATGTATTAAAAATCCATTACATGAGATATCTACCACTGGCTGGTGTTGTAGTGTCCACTTTATATGCCGACATTTATAAGCAATTTAAACGTTTGCTTCGGCATATGCGTAGCTAAAAATTATAAGATATGTATAAATAAAAACAAACATTATGAGCTTTAATGAATGAACTATTGCAAGTATTATTAAGTTTTTACACACAATATTCGACCATAATATTTATTTTTAAAAGCCTACTCGACCCGATAATTTTATTTGTCTGCTTTATCGGTTTTTGATTATTTGATAATCTAAAATCATGATTAAAAAATGTATAATTCAGTGCAATCTAAAATAGTTTTGTAAAATTTGTAGAATAAAGACGAGAGCTTATTATTTTAAAATGTATTCTCCTTAAGTGCTAACTATCTTTTACAGACGACTTTTGCGCGAGAAAAAGTACCATTCAGAGAGTAAATGACTTTTTACTTTTTAACTGACATAGTTATAATATAATGGACAGTTGGGTTTAAAAAAACATCACAATCTCAAAAATATATTTGTAAAAAACCAAAGTAAAAATTAGTCAATTACTTAACTACCGAATAGAAATTACTGTTAAATAATAATAAATAAATTTATTATTTTAAATATTCTTTATCAACGTACTAGACAAATTGAGTGTTATCAGATCGGCTTGTTCGTCGGTTATTTTGTACAATGCCTTTTTTTTTTTTAAGTGACTGAGTACTGCATCTTTCTTGACTTCACCATTTGCTTTATGATGAGTAATTTTATCATCATATTCTACCGCTTCCCATATCTCGTCGAGTTGCTAAAATTATAATATATTTTTTTTACCGCATACGAATTTAAATATTATATAATTTCAATATTTTTTTTTTTAATTTCAGTGCAGTTTTAATGAATATGCCGCCGGGGACAGATTATATTTAGCCGCCCTTCACTACAAGTTAACCGATAAAACTACACGTTTCGAATTATATTTTTTAATCTTAACATAACATATAATATTGAATATTGATTTTTTAACTACACGCTATTGTAGATGATAAAAGCAATAATTACCGCATCAGTTAAATCAATGGCGTTCGCTATTTCCATGTGGACGAAAAAGTATAAGATGATAAAATATTTAAGATACATTTTATGTTATATTATTATTTTATTATGTATTATTATTTGATGGCTGTGATTCAAATACTGTTGTAAAAAATAAAGAAAAACAATTCTAGCTATGGTTTATGGTAATTGTAACTTAGTACTATTACTAAACTTGTAGAAAAAAATATACGTCAGGAATGAGAACAATTGCAAGCTTGTAACTATTGAACATTGCGGTTTTGCTGTAAACAACAGATGTTTAAGAACGTTTTTATTTTCGTTGTATGGAATCTTTAACACACACAGTAATAGTTGTATTCGTGTGCAAATTATATGCATTTGTAGTCAACGTTTATTGATAGTGCCCTATATAAAGATTATTTAATACAATTTGACTTTTGAAAAATCCGACCATGCCAGCAGCTAAATCAGACAACCTTTCCTGGTTTACTTATATTTTTCATTGTAAAACCTCATCCAGTAGCATACGTATAAAGGCTATTGGTCTATTTTTATAGGAAGGGTGGAGTACAGTGTTAATTTAAACCTTTCATAACTTCGAATTAAGAAGTTGTTATTTAATATTCTATTTTTTATTGATTTGCATTAGTTACAATACGTTTAGTAGATCAAATGAATTATGTATGTAGTACTCCAATTAGATTTGGTTAAAGCTTTGACCCAATTTGGAGATAAAAATAACATATTTTTATATTTTTCATATTGTTTAATGATTTCATATTTCTATATGATAGTAAAAACAAGGTTTATTATAACGAATATGGACGCAGCAACAAAGCATAAAATCAATATAATAAGTTGCAGTAAATCATACGTTCAAAGCTAAGCAAAAAAAAAAAATAAAGACACCATAGAATAAATAGATTAAAGTTTGAAAATACGTGATACACGGGTTAATTAATTTTTTATTTAATGTGAAGGTATCTTTACTTGTTTAAAACATTTTTTACCAATGCACAATTTTTAAAAAACATTATCGTGCTCTCCAAAAAATAATTTTCCGTCGATTTCCTATTATGCGTTTATAAGTCCTAAATAGTATTCAGTCAGATACATTAAAGAATAAAAACTTAATAATCTCCTTGTAATCCGATACTATTAAGCATACCGGGTGATTGGTTAACTATGGACCACTCAATATCTTAGAAGATATTAGACTTTTTTAATTTTTTTTTTTTTGTACTATTATAGTTATTAGGTGGGACAAATTTAATGTATTTTTCAAAATTTTAACACCATCCCTTATGCGTTAAAACCATATCAACTTTGGATTTTTAAATGGTAACCCCCAATTTTTTTTTGATGATCGTGTTTATTTTTTTTAAATTTAATTTTAGGCGTAAAAACTAGGTAAATCGATTGAGTAGTTAACGAGCTACACAGTTTTAAAATTAAAGGGAGTGTAAAAAATAAATTAAATATCTTGGAGACGCTAACATATTAAGGTGACACTTGACTGCTCTCTGTTATTATTTATTGACAATTAACTTTGACAATAGCTATAGTAGCGTTTAAAAATCATAACCGTACCAAACACTATTTACTTTAGGTAAATAATTCACCGATAGTAAATAATAATGATAACCGCTATATCGACTGACAAATATACCACCACTACACACTTTTACATTTATTTTATAAAATAGTAGGTATGTTTAATTTGTTATCAATACCTTGTGTATATTTTTCCAGCATTTAGCAATTATATGTTTTGGTTAATTTGACACATTTTGTTTATTCATGCGATTTGTACGTCTTAATTTCATAGTATATTATAATAATATAGTATCATAACTTACTAGATCTATGAACTTGTCAACATTTATTGTGTTTTAAATAATAACATTGATATTAAATATCCATAATCAATGTGAATACCAAGATGGAGTTTTGCTCAAGTGACAAGTCTATAAAACCTATAACCTTACTTATAAAATGTATGCACATCAAATATCAAAATTAAAGGTACTTATAATAATAATATGTTATTTAAAATAAATAGAGTAATTTGAATTATGCTTGATGATATTTTAATTAAAACTTTTATTTTTACAGTATTATGTCTTTGTTCTGAGAAACTTATAAATGTGTAGTTTTGTGTTTTAACATATTGGTATCTGAATTCAAAGAAAAAATATAAAATTTTTTATGAAAAAATTGAATCTTCAATCATCATTTACTGAATCAATAATAGGTAAGATAATGTATTTATTAATATAGGTGTATTGTATAAGTACATTTTTTTATTAGAAAAATATAATTAATCGTTTTTTATTATTCATGAACATATAAAATGTTTTTACATAATAAGTTTTTTTGGATTACTTATGTTTATCATACTTAATATGTTTAATTAAAATGCGTTACTTAAAAATTAACGTTTAACTTAAAAATTATCATACTTGTATAATTATAAAAAATATATGTGTATACTGATATTTGTTGCTTAACCATATAATTATTTAAGTATCTAAGGAACTTATTTAATTTTTTTAATTATATGTTTCAGTATGTTCAATATTAATATGGACTATCTCAACTTAAATTGATATTTGTTATTGTCTACAACTACACTACTACCAACGTCAAATTTGGTGTATTATATTATTGTAGTCAATCAGTCTAATCTAATTCCATCAATACATTGTCGAATGTTGTGGTATTCAATTTTCAGTAAATTTATAGGTGTTTTATTTTAAGGTAAAATATATAAGATCATCAGTTTGCAATAATTTAGTTAATTTCTATGAATTCATCTCTAACAATTTATTTTTATTATTATTATTTTTTAGTTACTGTGGCACACTATTGCAGATAACGGTTTTCCATTAAGTCAGTAAGAAGAATAAGATGGATTCACAAGTTCAAATCAAATATTAGACAACTATATATATTTAGTTATTCAGCTAAAAATGTAATTCAATAAAATAATTTAAAAGTACTTTATCATTTTAAAAGTGACATAAAGTTTTTAAACACACATATACTTAACATATCTATAATTATTATACATTATTTATTAATTATTAATGATGAATTCTTTATTTAATATTAATTTAATCTAAAATGCTGCTGAGAATGTTAATATTTCTAAAATATGTTATTGTCTTAATCCAAATCTTGAAATTATTTTCATGATGGCATAGTTTTGGCATTAGCTATTACAGAATTTATTGACAACTTTCTAGTGGTTTACGATTAAGTTTTTATAAGTAATAAAGTAAATAAAATTATAAAACACAAAATAGAAAAAAAAAAATGTTAACTATTGGATTAAGTGTAAAAAAGTAAATTGAATGAATATACTTATAAATATTTTTTAACTTAAATATGTAAATGGAGATGGATTTCTTCTAGTGGGAAATTATCAAACAAACTTTACCGTCCAAGGTAACTTCCTATAAATACATCACTATATACAGCAATATGTTGTACCTCTATTATTTACAAGTTAATTATAGATATGTTAATTTTATTTAGTCTTAGTTTTTCAATATGATTTAGCAAATAAAAATGTTTATTCGTATCTTATAAGCGTATTATTTATCTTGTTACTTGTTTTTTTATTTTACTATTATCATAATAAACATAACATAATATAGTATTTAAATGTTTGTTAGTAATATTATTATTGAATTTTAAGCTTATGACTGTTAAAAAAGCCATACAAAAACAAAAAAAATTGTACTTTTTCATTGTCACTCTAAATTTTTGTTTATACCTCGTACAACGAAAAAAACAATCATTTATTAAATAAAAAACATACTTTTACTGTTCATATTATGAACACATTAAAATAAGTAAGAATAGTCAATACTATGAAATATATACAGTATAATATACTAGTATAGTACAGTAGTGTAATATAATAAAGAGTTAATAAATAAATACAGCTTTTAATAATTAAAAATACTGAACTAGAAATAGTTAAAATTGACGCGTTACAACTTTAAATTATAAAAATGAAAATTTATTTTAGTGCACAAGTATTGGATGAACGTATTTCTTATGGAATCCTTTGTTATCTAAACATTTTAAGAAACACACTAGATGCCTTATAAAGATGTTGTTTGACATCTTAAGTACCTATCATAACCAGTTCAGACAAATGCTAAAATAGTTTCTGTACATATTAAGTTTAGTTTTTGTTTATTTCTGAATATATTCTGTACATATTATCTATTAACTGTATGTAATACAACATTATACTAAAAAAACAAAAAATTGAATGTTATTTATTAAAGTTTTTTTAAAAATATTTTCACTAACAGAATTAATAATTTGACTAGTTAAGACACCAGTACAAGTAACACTTATTAAGACCAAGACGCTAAATATTTAAAGTAAAAACCAAGATGCTAAATAACCATAATAATTGGAAAATTAGAATAATGAACTTTTTTATTAGTTTTCAAGTAGTCGTATTTTTATAATAATTTGTTCTGTGTTGATATTAATCTACACTAGTAACGAATCGTTTTGGTAGAACCACGGTATATACTCTATATAAGACCGTGATTAGACCACGGTAACCTATGGTTGAAATTGAAAAAAAAACTATTTACTAGGGCTCATAATATTGTTTGTTAACAGCAGCTAATGCCTAATATTCAATACGTACAGGTACACCGCACCGCTAGGAACACTACAGAAAAAACAGATAAGAAGACATTACCCATATAATATTGTTATAGATTTATTATTAGTTCGTTTTCATTGTGACCGACGACCGTCAACTATTAACTTTAATCTACAACCGTATCGTTAATCAATCTTATTTTGTGAAACGTGAGATCCGGCGATAAACGATTTTTTTCTTTAGCTGTAAAACTTATAAAAGCATCTCATATAAGCTAATATTATAATATTGTAGTACTAAGCTATAACTTTAAAAGTACTTGTCTGATTTAGCTAGTTTTTACGCCTAAAATTAAATTTAAAAAAAATAAACACGATCATCAAAAAAAAATTGGGGGTTACCATTTAAAAATCTAAAGTTGATATGGTTTTAACGCATAAGGGATGGTGTTAAAATTTTGAAAAATACATTAAATTTGTCCCACCCAATAACTATAATAGTACAAAAAAAAAAAAATTAAAAAAGTCTAATATCTTCTAAGATATTGAGTGGTCCATAGTTAACCAATCACCCGGTACAATTCAATTATATTTATTGATTAGCTTACAAACATTCATGGCCTTATTTTAATACATCTATAAAATGTTTGGCAATATTTACTTTTTTTTTAACCATATCTAAAAAATAAAAATTATAATTCGTTACAATATTTTGATCTACAAAAAAAATATTTTATCATTTTTTTTTTAATGATTATTTTATTTTCATGAAAAAAACAGGTGCTATTATAACGAATATGAGCGCAGCCATAGTTGCTATATTTCAAAAGTAAATACAAAGCATAAAATCAACCTAACATAACGACTTAATAAACATAATATTCAACTTACATATTATGTGTAGTGTAGTAAATATAAACCCCGTTTTAGATGGTTTTCCTATCTATACATAAAAAAAAATTAAAAATTAAAACATTTGATTTTACACCATAATATCATTATCCGTCGATTTCCTATCATACGCTTAGAAGTCTGACATATGTAGTATCTAGTCACATACTCTAAGACATAAAAGCTTTAGAATTTCCTTATTTACATTCACAGACATGAAAACCCTTAAATAAAGAAATGATTATCATCTATTTACCCCTATTCTCTTCTAACAGAATTACGGTCTGTGGTCAATAATGTGTATTTACAAGAATGATGTTGAAAACAAATAGCATTGCTGCTACGCATCGAAGAAAAATTGTATTCAATTTTATTTCATACAAATTATTAGCTTACAGTGATTATTAGTGTTATATCAAAATATTTAATGTAATAAATGAATTTGATCAAATAGAAGTATTGTAACTAATGACTATATCAGTAGTTGTTCAATGTGTAGACCAAAAAAAACCACCTAAAACAGGGCATTAACACACCTCCACATAAAAGTAAATTCAATATTAAATAACAACTTCTTATTTCGATCTTGTGAGTTATGTGGGATAATAATTAGATTTAGGAATATTGATAAAACTTTATACAGAAAACATCATAATATTGATTATAAAATATTTTTCATCATATTCGATTTTCTTAAGAATGTGTAGATTAAATTTTTTTATTTACCAATGTAAAACGAAAAAAATATGGGAAAACAAGTTTGTAATACATATTATTTATGTTGCTATACGGTGTAAAAACATGTTGTTACACGACTAACCCATTTGAACAAAATCAGATTTTATTTAAACATTTTGACTGGTCGATAACCAGCTTTTGATAACAATTTTTGAAGTTATTGAAGGACAGGAGGAGTGTAGCAATATTTTTAAATGCGCGCATTTCCCACCGCACTTTCCCTCCCACCCTAACTTATAATTTAAATAATATTTCCCGAAACTGGATATGGTCTAGTCAAAATTTAATATACATTATTCTCAATTTAAAAAAATTGACAACACATATACGTTACCATTTAAGTTTCAAAAGTTGCAATCAAAAAAACTAAGTAGAGACGGGTGTAAAAACGAAAAAAAATTGTGAAAAACTGAGATCACATTGTATAAAAACAAAACTGAAAATAAATTGGAATTTCTTATCAAACCCAATGAGATATTGTGTGGTCCACGATAAGCGGATCACCCTGTATATATAGAAAAAAAGGTGATGAGAGAGACTATCTAATGATAGAACCAATAGTAAATTTTTAGCTACAAAAATATGCCAGGTCTTAAATTGTTCTAAAATAAACGAACATTTTATAAATATAATCTAAAATATTAATGGACAATTATTATTTATCTAAATTGCAATTATTAAGGTGTGCTAAAACTTTTTGAAATAACGTTTTATTAGTTTCGAACTTGTTAGTTGTTTTTAGGACAAAAACTAACTATAAGTATAGCGATATAACTTCATAAAAAAAACATCATAAACCCTTCCCATACAAGGGTTTGATAATTTTTCATCATTTAGCTTATTTTAGAGACTTAAATTAACGACTTTACTGTGCTTACTATATTTCATTATGTTCCATCATCATTAATCGCCAACCTCACAGTAATCATATTTTTAGTAAGTGTAACATCTTTTCTAAGGGGCCAAAAGGCCGATTAAATATTGTATACGTATTCAACATTTTATTATAAGTGTTTATATTTAACTAATAAGTCTAAATAATTTTCTAAAAGTTTAATAAAAAAACCGGTCCTTTTTGGGAGGTATAGAGAAAATTGTAAACTCCACATAGAAAAACAATTGAAACCCTTCTTATAGATACCCCAGAAAATTACTTTTAAGAACTTTATTTTTTATCAAACATTCGTCATAAGTCAAAGAAAAAACATATAAAAGTTTTATTAAAAAAAAATGTCTAATGATTCTACTTAAAATTAATCAGCATATTTAAAATATCTACCAGATCAATAACTACAGTCAATTAATGCTTATCATATGCACCTTAATAAATAGCGCTTTCTATTTGCCTTAATGATGCGGACATAAAAATACATTACTAGCTTCCGAATTATAAATCTACTAATAGACAGAAACTTGCTAAGTATAATTTTCCCTAATGTATTTATAGGGGAGGGGGAGTACAAAGGATATTTAACAAGCGCTAGTTTTTAAAATCAAATAGTAGCAACGTTGGGGTTAAATTTATCGAATTTAATTCCTTTTAATAAGTTGTTTAATATTTTCTACAATTATATAGTGTGGTTAGGTACTCTTTGTGTTAATATAAGAAAAACATGTTTGGCAACTATATGTTCAAAACAACAGAAGTTTAAACTACGTCACAGTAATATGAATAAGTAAACATATCGAACAAAACAATCCCGCTCGAAGTTTAAAAAATGTGCTTGGGAACTGTACATAATACGTCCTAATAACTATCTTAAAAACTAAACTGTAATTATCCATGTTTATAATGTTTAAGTCACTTAAAAGATTTTATCAAAACCTATAAAAATCAGTTTTGCTTATAGATTTTACAATAACACAGTTTATAGGTTCAATTTTGATAATTAGTCAGCATATGTGTAATGTCTACTAGAACAATATTCGTTAAATAATGCCTATCATCCCTTGTCCCTTTAATAAGTAGCGCTTTCCGTTCCCATTAATGTTACGGACATTACATTATATTAATTACTATCTTTCTAATTATAAATCTAATATCGATAAACCATATTATACATTTTTACTATATTCTTAAAAAGAATTTTGTTCAAGGTCAATTTCAGGAACGTATTTGTGGTGGGGGGCAACTAACACGAATCGTGAACAAAAATTAGTTAACCATATCAGAATGTAGTAATGTTTTATGTAATAAGTTGTTTAATACAAGCTGAAATCGTATCTTGTACCTATGTACTCTTGGCATTGTAACAAAAACATGTTTTTGCAACTAAATGTTCACAACAACAGAAGTTTAAACTACGTCAGAGTAATGTAAATAAGGAAACATATTAAACAAATCCTGCTTGAAGTTAATACATTTTCATGGACAACTCTGCATAATACGTCTTAATAACGATCTTAAAAACTAAACTGTATTTATCCATGTTTATAGTGCTTAAGACACTTAATGGATTTTTTCAAAACCTATAAAAATAAGTTATGCTTATAGATTTTACAATAACACAGTTTATAGGTGCAATTTAGAAAATTAGTCGGCATATTTTAAATGTCTATTAAAACAATATTCGTTAAATAATGCCTATCATCCCTTGCCCTTGATAAGTAGCGCATTCCGTTCGTATTTATGTTATGGACATAAGATTCTATTAATTATTATCTTTCTAATTGTAAATCTAATATCGATAAACAATATTATAAGAGATAGGGGTGAGAGATAGGGGTAAAAGATAGGGGTAGGGATAGGGGTGAGAGATAGGGGTGGGTGATAGGGTGTGAGGTAGGGGTAGGGGATAAGGGTGAGTGATAGGGATGGGAGATAAGAGATATGTTGTACGTTTAACGTTCAAATTAGAACTAAATGATAAATTCAAAATAGTTTAAGGGCCCAAATTCTCTATGAATTGTTTTAAGCCAGATAATAAACACTAAAATTTTATCCAGAAACTTGACGTTTTAATATACTAGCTTGTTACCGCTCCTTAATATACTATATCATTATCTATAATTCCACCACTACTCTAAATTTATTCGGTACTTCAACGAGACATGAAAATGCTCTTTCGTGGTTGCAGACTAGGCTGAAAAACTTTTTAATCGTGGTTTTAGATTATCAAATAATCAAAAACCGATAAATCAGACAAATACAATTATCGTGTCCAGCAGGCTTTTAAAAATAAACTTTATGGTCGAATATTGCGTATAAAAACTTAACAATATTTGCAACAGTTCATTCATTAAAGCTCATAATGTTTGTTTTTATTGATACATATCTTATAATTTTTAGCTACGCATATGCCGAGGGAAACGTTTAAAATGCTTAAAAATGTCGGCATATAATGTGGACACTACAACACCAGCCAGTGGTAGATATCTTGTGTAATGGATTTTTTAATACATATAGTGTATTGTATCATTTGTATTTCTTTTCTAAGCATATGAAATTTGGAATGTGTTATAATTCATGTCTGTTTGATATTTATTGTTTATTTATGTTTTAAAAATTGATCTTTAATATAATTTTCTTGTATTCTTCTCCTTTTAATAAACACTCTTCCGTCAACTCGTAACCGTTGTCAGAGTCATTTAAAAGTATGTACCTACCTTAAATCTTACAATGTAAGGATAAGCAACTTAGAAGGTATACTCTCTTAAAGTAATATTCCGTACAAATTTGGAATTAGTTCGACTATTTTTATGGTTTTAAATCATTATTTTAATCAATTTACTATTTTTTGTTCAAAAGTGAATTGCTTAATGTTAAGTTTTAGTAAAAAATTACATGTACAATGCACCTCAACAAATGCACTTTAAACACAGTCGTGAGACCCCTTAAATCTCAGGTGTTAATCCAGATGTATTAAAAACACTCTTGGTTATACTTCATAATGATGACAAAGTCCATAAAAATAACGTTTATACTAAAACACTTTTAATTTATATTACATTTTTTTAAAACATTAAAAATGGTCGCCAATTTTAGAAAATTAGTCGGCATATTTTAAATGTCTATTAGAACAATATTCGTTAAATAATGCCTATCATCCCTTGCCCCTTGATAAGTAGCGCATTCCGTTCGTATTTATGTTGTGGACATAAGATTCTATTAATTACTATCTTTCTAATTGTAAATCTAATATCGATAAACAATATTATAAATTGTTACTATATTCTTAAAAAGAATTGTCAACCCTACAATAATCATATTTTTAGTTAGTATAACGTTTTTTCCATGGGGGCAAATAGCCGATTAAATATTATATTCGTATTCAACATTTTATTATAAGTGTTTATATTTATCTAATAAGTCTGAATAATTTTCTAAAAGTTTAATAAAAAAACCGGTCCTTTTTGGGAGGTATAGAGAAAATTGTAAACTTCACATAGAAAAACAATTGAAACCCTTCTTATAGATACCCCAGAAAATTACTTTTAAGAACTTCATTTTTCATCAAACATTTGTCATAAGTCAAAGAAAAAACATATAAAAGTTTTATTAAAAAAAAATGTCTAATGTTTCTACTTAAAATTAATCAGCATATTTAAAATATCTACCAGATCAATAACTACAGTCAATTAATGCTTATCATTTGCACCTTAATAAATAGCGCTTTCTATTTGCCTTAATGATGCGGACATGAAAATACATTACTAGCTTCCGAATTATAAATCTACTAATAGACAGAAGTTTGCTAAGTATAATTTTCCCTAATGTATTTATAGGGGAGGGGGAGTACAAAGGATATTTAACAAGCGCTAGTTTTTAAAATCAAATAGTAGCAACGTTGGGGTTAAATTTATCGAATTTAAT
Source organism: Adelges cooleyi (assembly GCF_023614345.1). Lineage (NCBI taxonomy): Eukaryota > Metazoa > Arthropoda > Insecta > Hemiptera > Adelgidae > Adelges > Adelges cooleyi. Next base: position 1,043,229 of record NW_026095751.1, read on the forward strand.
TCCTTTTAATAAGTTATTTAATATTTTCTACAATTATATAGTGTGGTTAGGTACTCTTTGTGTTAATATAAGAAAAACATGTTTGGCAACTATATGTTCAAAACAACAGAAGTTTAAACTACGTCAGAGTAATATGAATAAGTAAACATATCGAACAAAACAATCCCGCTCGAAGTTTAAAAAATGTGCTTGGGAACTCTACATAATACGTCCTAATAACCATCTTAAAAACTAAACTGTAATTATCCATGTTTATAATGTTTAAGTCACTTAAAAGATTTTATCAAAACCTATAAAAATAAGTTTTGCTTATAGATTTTATAATTACACAGTTTATAGGTGCAATTTAGAAAATTAGTCGGCATATTTTAAATGTCTACTAGAACAATATTCGTTAAATAATGCCTATCATCCCTTGTCCCTTTAATAAGTAGCGCTTTCCGTTACCATTAATGTTACGGGCATAACATTATATAAATTACTATCTTTCTAATTATAAATCTAATATCGATAAACTATATTATACATTTTTACTATATTCTTAAAAAGCATTTTGTTCAAGGTCAATTTCAGGAACGTATTTGTAGTGGGAGGGCAACTAACACGAATCGTGAACAAAACTTGTCGCCTATATCAGAATATAGTAATGTTTTCTGTAAAAAGATTTTTAATATGTTCTGCAATCGTATCTTGTAGCTAGGTACTCTTGGCATTATAACAAAAACATGTTTTTGCAACTAAATGTTCACAACAACAGAAGGTTAAACTATGTCAGAGTAATGTAAATAAGGAAACATATCGAACAAAACAATCCTGCTTGAAGTTAATACATTTTCATCGACAACTCTGCATAGTACGTTTAGTTTTTCTGTATCGTTCGACCTAATAACAAGCATTGTAAGTATGCCTTCAATATCTTTTTATTAGGCTTAGTTTTTGGGTTTAGAATAGCGGTAACATTCAATCGTTAAACCATAGTCATTGAAATACAAATAGGTATTTTAATAAAAGTTTAAAGAATACATATATTACGTACTGCTATGAAAATATTTCTAAACAATAACATGTTTAAATAAAGTTTAAAATATAGTCGAATTATTTTTATCGTTATTTTTAATATATCAACTTGGATTGAACAGAACTCCTATTTTTGCGGATTGAATTATTTTCATTTAAGTAAATGAAAAGCCAGTACAGGGAGATCGGGGCATAGTGGGCACGGGGAGGTCGCAGGTTTACAAGAGTTATTAGAACTGAAAGTGATAAAATCTTTTTCCAATAAACAATTCGATGAGAATTAGAAGTTAGTATTTTCAAACCAGTTGAGTCCAAACAAAGCACCACAATTCAAAAATTACACTTTAGAAGGTAATAAAAACCATTGCTTTTTAGAACCGATTTTTATTTTTTGTTTTTAATTTTGACGTTAGATTGTTATTAGGTGTAACATGCGCATGCGCATTATACATTTTTAAATTCCAAAGTAAACCCCATATTTTTCGATTTTTTACAACCAAAATAAAAAATACACAGTTTGGTAACCATGTTTGTTGGTACTCTATTATACCTATAGTACATGAAATTTTGTTTATTTTACTTTTACAAAGATTCTTAGTTTGTTGAAGGTTACTGTTTGTATATAATCGTCAGGCCTCATTCGAGAGAATTCGTTTTTTATATTTGTATAGTATATCCAACAAAAACCTAACAGTGAAAAAGGGCCAAGTACAAGACCCCCTCCAAAAAAAGGTCAGCCTATCAAAGTAGTGATATCTATATTGTGGCCAAGTCTGCTATTACTTTAGTCCATAGCCTTACTTCACTCCTGCTTTCATGAGCAACACTGCTGTTTTATTTGTATTGCCTAACACTTGGCTAGTTTTTGAATGAAACCTAAAACATCATTATCAAATATATTCACTTAGGCGTTACGTGGTTGATAGGAAGAAGATAACTTAGAAGAAAAGAAAAAAGGTTCAGATCCCCTCCCAAAAAGTCAGTCAAAAAGTAGTGTTATCTACATTGCGGCTAAGTATTTTTTAGGCCTCATTCGGAAAGGTCATGTTTCATTCAAAAACTGGCCAAGTGTTAAGCAATACAAATAAAAGAACAGTGTTGCTCATGAAAGAAGGAGTGAAGTGAGGTTATGAACTAAAGAAATAGTAGACTAGGCTACAATGTAGGTATCACTACTTTGAAAGGCTGACTTTTTTGGGAGGGGGTCTTGTACTTGGCCCTTTTTCGCTGTTAGGTTTTTGTTGAAGATATCATTCCTTAGTCGGAGCATTTTGAAAATTGGGAACAGAGAGCCGCGCAGTTAATTCACGTAATGATTTGGCTCTAATACAATTTTTCTTAAAAAAGCGGCACTTACTATTTTTTTACGCTTAGAACGAACAAACGAATTCTCCGACATAAAATAACACAGGTGAAGAGTATATAGACTTAATTGAATAACGATATTAGAACGATTATTAACATATTCTGTATTTGATGACCGATAAATTAAATAAAATACAATAAAATTACAAAACATTATGTTTGATAAGAATTTACTGTCAACTACAAACAATTGCATATTGTTATAATGTAACACTAAAAGTGAACGTTTGCTTTGACGGCGCGGGAATGTGTGATTACTTAATAAAAACCTGTGCTAATATAATCAAGCAATATTCATGCCGTCACATCATGCATTTAGATCTGCACTCCCTAAAGCAGCATTAAATTCGAAAGAATTGCAACTTCCAGAAATGTCCCTTCAGTTACACTTAAAGATCTGCCTTTGTGCCAAATTTCACGTTTCTACTTATACAAGAAGTGTTTTATAATTTTGATGATGAGTGAGCGAGTGAGTGAGTCAGTAACAAAATTGAAAACTTTGAAATTCTCCCCTTTTGAGAAGGCTTACTATTAATGGCTCAATTTTTTACAGTATCCTAAGCTACTTGAGTTTAATCTACGTTTTAAATTTCAAAAACTCATTTTAGGAGGAAACAGAGAAATGTGGGTTAGAAAAACTTAGTGAATTGGTTCGTGTAAAGATACACTAGCATTGCTGGAACTTGGCCTGGCGCACTGCCGTGCGCTCAAATCTGTGCATAATATAACTTTTTAATTACTTCGTCAGTATTTTACAATATATTCAATTAAAGTTTAATTTTAGTTTCTATGTGGATCTGATTACAATGATATGTATTTTTTAGTCTGTGTCCGCCGTAACTTGTTTTTTATATATATATCACACACATTTTTATTTATTTGGTACTTTGGAGAGTAAAAGTTTAAAAGGTTTACTCCTTCGCCAAAAATAAAACAGTACATTAAGGCCAAGACAGCTTAAATAAGATGGAGCACAGTGGGGCCGAAAAGGTTACAGGACAGTGATAAAATCACTTTTAAATGATCGCTCCGATGCGTTTCTATGGATAGTAAGTTCAAAATTGTATAGTGCAAACCAAGTAGAGTATAAACCAGCACAGTAAGGAAGTATTAATATGAAGTGCAGTGTCCACACAGTCGCAGAAAAACGTTTTATCACCTTTAGTTATTTTAATTCCTGTAGAACTGTGTCCTACCCATCCCCACAATACTTTTAAAATTATTTTCAGTTAAAATAATAGATATAGACAATTTTTTAACGTTAAAATACGTTAATATTTCTTTAATGTAATATTTAGCTGATTTTTTTCAACTTAAAGTATAAACAAAAATATGAATTTTGTACCAATAGATCGGCATAGACCAAAATTTAATGCAAATTATTTTATGCAAAACATTAAAAGAAAATGTTCTCGTCACTGTAATGAAAATAAGTAGTCATGCAGAAAAAAAGAAAACACCCGTTAGCCACCCATGTAAACTAACAAAGGTACACTGCCAAAAATATTTCGATTTTAATGTTTTGGCCGATTTGAGCCCATAGACAAAAGGCAATAAAATCATATCAATATAGTTAATAAAGCTGATCATTTAAAAGTTTATTAATCTTTATAATTTATGTAAGTAACACTATCAATTTTAAGAGTTGTGCAAATTGTTATTTGAATAAAAACGTATTCGAATAAAATGTTTTTGGTATCATTATTACACAATGTTCTTGAATATAAAGTTATTTGAATAAAAAATTCTTCCTATATTAAATGGTTTTACACATTTTTTTAAATTTAGAATATATTAGATGTATACAAAATAATATTTTTAAAACAAATTCAAATTATTAAATTATTTGAATACATTTTTATTCGAATAAATGAATTCGACATTTTTAAAATAATTATTTTTTTTAATTCTTTGAATAAATGTACTTGAATAATGTGATAAATATTGAGAAAGTTTTTTTCAAATGATGCAACAATGCAAATAATTTAAGCAAAGTTTAAAATCAGTTTTTCCTTAGATGCGTTGTTTAGATATAGAATTGCATTTTATTTTTTGAAATTTAAATACTACTTCCAATTTTTTTTATTTTTATATTTTTAATAACGTATAAAGTAAAAATAAAATTATAGAAGTGTATTTAAAATAAAACACATGTTTAGAAAATGAATGGTAATTACAGTTTGTTATACCGTATATTTGTTTAAGAGTGTGGTAAAAACAATTAATCAGTCCTATTCAAAAGCTTAAAGGACCTTCTCATATTTTTTTAAGTGTCAATTAACGACGTTCACATATATTTTTTTTTTTACCAATACATAGATAAATAGCTAATACTATCTTTAAATTTATTTTTTTTACAGATAAAAATGAAACTCTTTTGGATTTTAGTAGCATGTGTCATTGTAAATGTTTCAACAGACGAACTAAGTAACTATTTTGTTTTCATGCTTATGTATTTGATTTAGATAACGACTTACGGTAGTAGATTATTTAAAAAAATTAATACTTCTCTTTTTTTTCAGCGGATTATAAAAGATCCGTTTCAGTTACAAGTCAGTTAAATTTTTGCTTTATATAAATAACGTTTTTATATATATTTGTTTAAATTATGTATTACAGACAACCACTTAGTGCTTGCTAATGAAAGGTTTTTCACTGTCGGACGAGCTCGTGAACGTAGAAGTAAGATAAATTTTAATTTAATTTCTTCTTCTTTACTAAAGGCCTTGCCTTGTCGTTGCAAATCTGTTTCACCATTCTTCTCCGTTAAAAGCCAATCTTTTCATGTCCATGTATCGACTACAGTCAGCTTGTCTTATCATTTCTTCTATATATGCCTTCCTCGGTCTGCCTCTACCTTTGTGTCCATTTATTCGCCCTTCAAATATATTTGTCATAAACGAATTATGCCTAAGTAGGTGACCGAACATTTTTTCACTTTTTTTTTTATGGTGTTTAACAGAATTCTTTTTTCGCCTACTTGGTGTAATACATCTACGTTACTTTTCATTTCTGTCCAGCTGACTTTCAGCAATCTTCTCCATGTCCACATTTCATTGGCTTCCAACTTTTTTTTGTCTTGTCCATTGATGGTCCATGTTTCACAGCCATATAATAGTACGCTCCATACGTAGCATTTGATAAAATTTTTTCTCATCTTTATATTAAGTTTTTTGTTTGTAAGTAGCTGCTGTTTTTGCATAAATGCTCTCTTTGCCATAGCTATTCTTTGACTAATTTCTATTGAGCATCTACCATCGCTTGTAATCGTACTTCCTAGGTACTTAAATTGTTGGACTTGCTCTATTAAGTTATTATTTATTTCCAACTTCACTACAGGAGTTTCTTTTGCCTTAGTCACCAGCATTGTTTTAGTTTTATTTGCATTTACTTTCATTTGATATTCCTGCAATATTTTAATGAGGATGGTTAGAGAGTGTTGAATGTCTTTTTCCGATTCAGACACTAAAGCAATATCATCTGCAAATCGTATACATTGGATCTTTTCCCCATTTATGCTTATCCCTTTAGAGTTTCTCTTATACCTGTCTATGATTTCTTCTACAAATAAATTGAACATATAAGGAAATAAGGAACAACCTTGTCTTACCCCTTTTCTAATTTTTGCTGTAGTACTTTGTTCTCCTACCTCTATTAAGGTCTCTTGTTTCTTGTATAGTAACATTATTACTCGTCTGTCCATCCAATCTATTCGTGTTTTTTACATAGAGTTTATCAATTAAGCCCAGTTAATTGTGTCAAAGGCTTTTACTAAATCAATAAAAGTTTTAAATGTATTTTTATTTACATTTAGTCTTCTTTCCGTGAGTACCCTTAAAGCTAAAATTGCTTCTCTTGTACCAATTCCCTGTCTAAACCGGAAATGATCTTCATCGAGCTCTTCTTCGATTTTCTTCCTTATCCTAGACATATTATTCTGTAATTCTTGCATTCTGTGGAATTTCTTTTTTTAGGGATTAGTACAATTTTGCTTTTGGCAAAGTCCTCTGGAATGTTGCCATCCCTATACATTTTCTCAATCATTTCAAATAGCTTATACTCGGTATCTTTTCCAACGTTTTTTAATAATTCTGCCGGGATGTCATCTACTCCTGTCGCTTTACCTTGTTTCAATTCACTTAATGCTTTAACGAATTCGCTTTTTGTTATATTTGGTCCTATGTCTTCTTCGTTTGACTCAATTATATTTTCATTATTCATGTCATGTTCTCCTATCAATCCTTTATACAGGTCTTCTATGTACTCTTTCCATCTCGTCGCTATTTCACCTTCATCTAGAATCAGTTGCCCATTCCTATTTTTAACAATTTTGCTTCTTGGCTTCGGTAATCTTGACAATCTTTTAATCATTCCATATGCTTTGTCCATTCTATTTGCTGTCATATTTATTTTAATATTTTTGCATGTTATATCCATCCATTCCTCCTTTTCAACTCTGCACTTTTGGGTAATACGGTTCTTTATTATTCTATTCATCGCATCATCAGTCTTCCTTAGTTTGTTGCGATATTTTATTAAGTCCATTATCTCATTCGCTATCCATGGTTTCCTTGGATTCAGTTTCCTAAATCCAATTGATTCCTCAGCAGATTGCCGAATATTGTTAACCGCTTCTTCCCATGGAGGGCCGATACCAGCAGCTATCACTCTATTATGAACTTTGTTTTGTTTCTTCATGTTTAAGTTTTTCTACGTCCCATATTTTACATTTGGGTCGCTTTGTAACTTTCTTGTGTATTATTTTGTACTTCATCACTACTAGGTTATGATCGCAATCGATTTCCGCGCTAGGAAAACTGTGACTTGTCATTACTTGTTTCTTGAAACGGCTCTTTGCTAATACATAGTCCATTTGGTAACGATTAGTATCTCCTGGTGCTACCCATGTATAACGTCTTATTTTCGGTACTTCAAACATTGTGTTGGTAACTAGAAAATTGTTCTGCTTACAAAAATTGACTAATCTTTCACCTCGGATGTTTCTTCTTCCTAAACCATGTTTGCCTACTATTTGATTGTCTTGTCCTTCTCCTTTTCCTGCGTTGAAATCGCTCATAATAATTACATTATCGCTATCTCGAGTTATTCCTAGCAGTTCATCTAGAGAGTCATACACTTGTTCCATTTCGTCTTCACTATTCGAGGTTGGAAAGTATACCTGGATGACTATCATGTTTACTGTAGATGTCTTCAACTTTATTAGTAATATTGTATCATTCACACGATAGGTATTTTCTACTTGCAGTCCCCATTCTTTGTTTAATAGTATTCCAACTCCGTTTTTCCCTTGTTTGTCTCCACTATTTATCATTCGAAAATCATCACTCCAGAAATCTCCGTTATCACCCCATCTAGTTTTACACACTCCTAAAATATCAAGCTGCTTTAGTTTCATTTGTTGTTTAAGTTCTTCAAATCTTCCTGGTCTTAACAACATTTACGCTCCATGTTCCTATTTTAGTTGGAAAAGTTTTGTTTTTGATTTTATTTTCAATTTTTTGTTTTGGTTTCGGCATGGATTCGCTGGCTGATGAACTGGGAAGCCATGCTCGGTCTCCCCCTGTCGGACTCCGGGTTCCGAATCCCATCGTCTGGTTTATCATTCTTATAGTTGACCTTCATTGCCTAATAATTGGGAATATTAATGCAGTGGTTTCCCGTTGCCTTCTGCATCGCAATGACATCTCTTATTGCTAAAGGATGCTATTCGAGTATAGACAATTCTATACTTAATACTAACAATTTTGCTGCCCATTGCTAGGTCCATTTTTGTCGACTTTTATGACGGGCATGGACTGCCGTGGGTGTATTCTGCCCCCCCCCCCCACAGGGGTAAAATTAATTTACTAATACATTATTGTTTTGTTATGTTTTGCTGACAGTCAAGCAATTTATAAATTAAAACTATAGTTTCTAAAAAAAGTGCACGAGGTATATAGATCTAATTTTCTAAACACTGTCTGACTTGTTAAATATATAAATATTAAATAGTTTATATTTATATTTAGTAGTAGTATAGAGGTTTTTATAATTCAATACACTTGACTTTCAGCAGTGAATACTCAATCTAATAGGGGGAGTAGCGGTAGGGTAAATTGTCAATACAAATTATATGTTGTAAGCAAGTGTTTAATCTGATAATTTGTAAATTTATTTACATTTTGTTTAAACATTTTTTTTTTATTTCAGATGGATTGGAGTATGTAATTGAACAAGTGATTAAAAATGGAAGCAATATTTTAGGTAGTTATAGTTATATAATAATATAATAAACAAAGGTCAAATTAAAAAAAAACACCATTTAATAATTAATTACATTCAACTAAAGTTCATCTTTTTAAAAATGTATAAGTGATATAAATTACACAATTTTCACTTGATTCAAAATTGATATATTATAAAGAAAATAATGGTAGAAGTCAATTTCATCTAATAATTATATTTTATTCTAATCGCCACATCTGCTTCAATTTGGTCATTATATTTTGTATAAAATATAATCGAGCAAAGGAGATTTTTCCCACGGTAATAACACAAATGTTTTTCCAACCACAAAATTCATCTTCTAGTTTATAATAGAATAGAAAATGAAAACCATAATCATTAATTTATGTTATGTTAATTTTAGAAGTGTTGAATTCTATGTTCGTTGTACCTGGTAAAATTTTCAAAAAATATAACATAATTAAATCTATACAGTTATTTAATAATCATTGAGTATGCAACATTTTTTTTTTATTTTCAGACTTTCTTTGGGTTTTTAACTGGAATTGTAACTACAAATTTATATGCCATATTTAGAGTAGCTTACACAAATTAATTTTATACTATACATATTATGGTGGATAATCATAATATTTATACAATATACATACATTTATATATATTGGTTTGAATAAAAAAAAATTAATAATAACAATTAACGTTATGTAAATTTACAGTTTTTATGGATATCCAGGAACGTTTACGAACCTCGATACGACAGCTCCTACGTAAATATAAAATTTAACACCGTTACTTTAACGCTTTATGTTTTTTGAATAAGCTTCTGTAAATCATTTGAAATATAAATTAAACACTATTTGAAACGTTGCTTTTATAAATAGTTTAATATAAATACTAAATTTTGTATTAATTAATCATAGTTTAAGAGTAACTGTATAGTTAATGTATAAAAATTATTTTTATTGACTGTGTAACAAATTGACTATTGATATATTTGTTACAGATATTAATTTCCCTGATGATACAGACCCAAGTAATTACGAATTTTTTGATAATTGTTAATAGCCTTTAAGGCTTGTTTAGAATATAAATTTGTATTTATATCAAAAGTCAAACAATCATTTTAGTAGTACAAACTTTTAGTTAATAATGATTATTTAGAGATGGAGAGAGTGAGACTTCATGAAACTACGATTCGGTTCTTTAAACCTCAATTAAACGAAAATAATGTATTATTTAAATTAAAAAAAATGTTTTGCATTAAGGTTTGTCTAATTGCGAATAATCTATTCACGCAATCCGTTCTTTGGTTAAATATTACAAAGTATAGAGTTCCAAATGTCTGATAAAATATGATTACAAAATGTAGATAAAATAAACATTTAATTAAAATATCAAATACTATTTAGAGCTGCACGTTATTCGAATAAAAATGTTTTGAACTAATCATCGAGTTGAATAATTATTTTAAAGGCATTAACATTAGTCATTAGCCGTTTGCATATGTTTACATGAGATTTAGATATTTACAATAATGGTGTATATGTATTTTTTAGCGTTCAATTAAATTAGTGTTCAGTATAAATTGTATTATTTTGTTTATATTCTGGATGTTGTGAAATAGTGTTTCTTTGATCTTGTTTGGACTTTCATACTGGTTGCGCTTTTATTCGTATTTCTTACATTCTTCGATTATGTGTTTGGTTGTGAGGGGGGCTAGGCAAGTTTTACATTTGGATTTTTCCTCTTTGGTTATTAGGTGCAAGCATGTAAGTTTTAAGTGGCAAATTCGAAGTCTTGTTACGCATACCGACTCTCTTTTCGAGATATGAGGGGTTGCGTTCAATTTTTTTTATGTTTTACATGATTTCAGTTTATTAATTCCTATGTTATCCAATTTATTTTGTCATTTGTTTGCACATAGCTAGTTTGCTAGAGTTTTTGAGTTATTGTATGGAACATTAGAAATCAGTGGTATATGTGGTTTTGTTGATGCTTCTTTTGCTGCTTTGTCAGCTGTTTCATTTTGTGGGATGTTAGTATAAGAGGGTACCCAAAGTAGGATAATTTGAGTTAATTGAGAAAAGATAGGAGATTGTATTTGTTGGATTATTTTTGATTATTTGTTTGATTTGATGTTTTTGATTGTCTCCAAAACACTGAGAGAGTCACTAATGTCGGCTGTTTTGTTAAAGTTCAGTGAGGATGCTAGTTCTGTTACACATAGCTAGGGCCTTCGCTGAAAAAATGTTAATGAAATTGTTCATTTTACTTTGACTTATATTTTCGTTATTAACACTGGCACAATTACACATTTTTGTGAGAGTTGTATTAAAGTGGATATATTTTCTATTGGCGATGAAGTTTGTATCTTGTTGGTTTGGACGAATTGGAGTGGTTTAAGCTGGTATCTTGGACACTTATTACGACAGGGTTGGTTTGTGTTATTATTATTTTTATATTAATGAGTCTTTTGAAATACCTTAGATCGTGGAACCATGATAATGAAACCATTGGATTATAGTCTGTATGGACAGGTTGTGTGTTCAATTGGGTTTAACTTTTTTGATATGTTTGGTTTTTGCAAATTTAAGGCTACGATCTGTTATATATTATATATACATAATCTTTAATTTTTAGTATTTGTTTTGTGTCAATTCAATAGTTGTGTATGATATTAATTGGGTCTGTACATTGTTGGAGATCTTGTATTAGATTTTTTAATTAATTGTAGCTTATTGGTAGGGTTTTTCCTCTTTCAAAGTACTTCGATGCAAGTTTTAATGTATCGTGTATGCTTTGACAGAAGTTTTCTAATGAAGAATTTTTTTTAATTTTTTGGTTTGGTGAAGAATTTTAGGGTATGATGCCATTGGTGTTATATTGGTATTGTATATTGGTTGTATTTATATTTGGTTGGTGACATGATGAATTGATGCTAGATGATGATAGTGGTCTTTTGGATTGTTGGGGTGAAAGAGTTTCTGCTGAAGGATTAATTAGTGTGCTCGTATTTTGGGGTTTTTCTTCAATATCTGGTTTATGACTGAGTAGTGTGTTGATCAAGATCTATGTGGTTGCTGTTTAGTTGATTGGTGTATTTGATTGGGAGAAAGTAGTATTGTAGGGAGTTTCTGAGTTACTTTGGTTTCGTTAGTATATAGATTTATTTAGCGAATTATTTACAGTGAGTAGATGTATGACCTGGTTTTTTACATGTAAAACAAGTAAAAGTGTTGACTAGCGATAACCAGTTTCGGATAGCTATTTTTCAATTAATTGATGTTTCAAGCTTAGGGCAGGAGAAAAGTGGAGTGTATTATTTTTTTTATCTGCGCGCATTTTCCAAACCGCACTTCCCCTCCAATCATAACTTATAAACTCTTATAACTTTCAAAAGTGGGTACCAAAAAAACTAAGTTGGTAGGGGGGGAAAAACAAAAAAAAAATTGTGAAAAATTGAGATCACATTGTATAAAAACAATGTGAAAAAAAAAAAAAATGTCTTATTAAACCCTATGAGATATTGAGTAGGTCACGATAAGTGGATCACCCTGTCTATTTATATGAACACGGTCATTAATTAAATTCACAGATTTTGCATCATTTACTTTGCTTGACATGGCAGTACAAAGAAGATCTGTTACTCTGGAAGCTTTAAAACGAATGTATAACTGGTTAATAAGTAAATATTAAGAAATATTAAGAAATAAAAATAATTAGAAGATAAATAAAGAGTGTAATGTAATCATGATATACTACGATTACAGAACAGTTAGAATGAGCCCAGAATCTTTACCTCAAATTCTTTTTATATTCTATACCAAGACCGCACGTGTGTCATAATACAAAGACAGATTTGTTTCTGTACCCTTTTTTCTAGACTACCTATGATGTATTTCATATCATATGGAACACTGGAGTATCATTTTAGTTACACGATGACGGGTTAAAACAATTATTAATTATTATTCCAACATATACTTTAGAGACATAAATATCTCATATATTACTGTAATTATGTGATTTTTACATGCGAAATTAGTTTTTTTTTACTGTATTCAAATTACAGAACACGCACACAACACTAATCGTATCTGTATATTATAGGCCTTTATTAGATTCTTTTACTAAAATGTAATTTTTTTGTAAAAATATTAATAGAATTATTTAACGATTTAACGTCAATACTTATACTATTTATTATGTATTGTTAATTCATAACAATATATCAAGGATGCAACTAATGATAATATTGAACAATTAACCTAATAAGTGATAACTAGAGGAAACATTTTTTGTTTTTTTACATTACCAAGTCACTACTAATACATAATGAAAATAGTTGCTCAAAAAGACGCCATGCCTTTCTATTGTAATTTTATTTTCAAGTAACGTAGATATTTGTTTTTTTTTTTTTTAGTTGCAAATTTATATACTGTAGATTGGGGGTGTCGTTTCATTGCGGTCTTCATCGGTGCAAAATACCCTTCATATTTCTCACAACAAGCTAAAGTCGAAGGTGATTTGTGTACCATACATAGTAGGTATGGAATCACGCGATATAGAAAACTTGAAAACGGATGGAATGTAGTCATAGGCTATAACATTAACGTTTATTTGCCACTCCAACCATTACCAGTTGTAGCTGTTGTACAATGAAAATGTACTTTTTTTGTTTTATTTAAATAATATTTAAATTTTGCACTTATATACCTTATACCACTTATATCACTTATAGTTGTTAATTAACATTTTAATGTAATTCACAATAAACAACTCACGATTATAATGACATATGTTGCTTATGCGTTGATTTAAACAAATACTTAATATTTTTACCATATTTTATAGATCAATTTAAAGCATTTTTAAAAACAAAAATGATCTATTTTCTGGTTAATTTACCGAAAACAATATCAACTCGTCGGCACATCCAATACGAATAAAATGGCTTAAAATATAACGTGCATAGATATTACATACCACTGATGTGAGATCTTTCTCTCAAGATCTATTCTTTGTTGCCTAATATATTCACTGTACCCAAGTTAATATCTGTAATCTATTCATAAAACATAAATAAACTAACCATTTGTTATGCACAAACTATTGTCAGGGATCTCTAAAAACGGTACAATAAGTTTTTTGCTTAGTAATTTGTTTGGATATTACTTTTTTTTATAAAAAATCGTAATGTTTAAAGTATGAGAAGTTATGAGAAGTAATTAATAAAATACAATAAATTTTTCAAAATATTTAATATTAATTGACGTGCTCATAGCAGTTAAATATATTATAGCGACCCCATGTAGATAATTTATCTACAGTGCGATTGCAACGTTCTACTAAAAAGCAATTAATGGTTTCTTTGCAAAAAGGATGAGTGTGCGGTATTTCAAAACAAAAAGGACAACAAATTCGTTTTTAATTATAAATATCCTTACAAATTTTAAATGACCTTTCTAAATGAGGCATAAAACAGACTTGACCGCAATGTAGATACCACTACTTTGATTGGCTGGTTATTTTGAGAGGCAATCTGAACCTTTTTATTTTTTTCTAAGTTCCTCTTTCCCATCTTTCACGTAACTCAGTAACAACGTGAGTACATTTGTTAATGATATTGTATTGTACGTGTTAAGGGATACAATTAAAAAGAAGTGTTGCTCATGAAAGTAGAAGTGAAGTGGAGTTATGAACCAAAGAAATAGCCGATTTGGCCACAATGGAGATATGAATACTTTGACTACTTAACCTAATCTAAAATAACCTAACCCACATAAAAGGGCTGACTTTTTTGGTAGAAGGTCGGGAACATAGCCCTTTTTTATAAGTTCCTAAAACTTGTGTCCACTGCTAATAAACGTCAGATCTTTGGAAAATCTGAGAAACCCTTCTTGAATTCATTAACTTTACCTTAAAAAATTAAAAAATTACAAATTAAGTTTATTTGATGCTACTTTTCTTAATTTATACGACTTGATCTATACTTAAAATTATATTAATATGTAATTGAAGTTATACAACACAACACTATGGTTGGATGTGATTTGTGAATTATAAGATTAACAATGGTGATGACTAAATGCTATATAATATGTACAAACTTCTACTCAGATTACATCATAATATTAGGTTATTATTAAGAATAAAATTGGTTAAAATAACTAGACATGAAAACCAAAAGAGCCCAACAACCAAAGCCAGAAATTGACAATCAACGAATATGAACTAAATTGAAAAGACAAAGTCTCGTCATATAGTTACTACTAAAATATGTATGTTAGGAAAAAGAGTCTTTTCAAATACTTTTGTTGTGAGGGATCTACTGCTATTATTAAAAAAAACCGAGTTGTTTGCATTTGTGATATGTAAGAACGAATATCTACAATTATATAACTTTTTTTTTATTATTATTTTTATGATTCTTACTATAATCTAATATTTGAATAAGTCACTAAAATTAGTAAAAGTCTTGTACAAAAATGGATACACATATGAAATGGTAAGTATAACAAAATTTACTTATTAGAGTTGCATGGATTAATTTTTTTACAGCTGCACCAGTTAAAAGTCATCAAGAAAAATGCTATAATTACGTGTTTGTTATAACTAGCATTACTCTTTACAAAAAAAGTTTATATACTTGAAATAATGTTCCAAGAAGTTACAGCCTGTATAACAGATAAATAAAAACCTCGAAGCACTGAATTTTAAATAATAATAAAAGTGATAAAATATTCAACAAAACCAAAAAAATACATCTTTAAGTATTACATTTTGTTGTTATTGTAGGTACAGTGAAAAATAAAATTTAATGAAACAGAAAACAAAAAATGTTTATTAGACATATTACAGAAACAGTATTTTTGTTTAGGATATCCAGTGTTAGCACAACAGGAAATGTTGTTGAATATACATTATTTTTGGAATGCACTATGAATGCTTTCCATTGCTTATCAATGTGATTCATTATGGAAATGAGGAATAGGATTGGATAGCATTACTTTTCAAAATCAATTTTCCAAACTTTGTTAATATCCCGATATGTATTGAGAATTAAAGCAGTTCAGCACACGGCTATAATAATTACTTGAAAAACTTGTAAAATTATTGTTACACGCTGATGTCAGCTTTTGCGAATTTTGTTGTTGTTTCATAGTATTCATGTAGGCAGGGGGCACGTAAGATACCTACGTCATATTTTGTTATTTGTTTTTATCGAGCAGAGCTAGTGTAAACATTTGCACATTGTGTACGGTATAGCGGCGTGACGAAAAATAAACAACGGCCAAGATAACACGGTTTCCAAAAAACAAAACGGCGAATGGTTTAACCTAAATTTACGTTACAGCCAAAAACAAATTGCTAGATTAAATTTGCATGTACTTTTAAAAGACATAACGAATTATAAATCTACTACTATATGATATACGCTTAGGTGTGTATATCTACCATATAATATTGGTATCTCCAATTTAACATAGACCCCCCTCTCTACTTGGGCCAATGTTAACTCTGACCATCAAACCATATGTGTTAGCTGAATAAAACATCAAATCGCACATAGGTTCTTATTAATTCGATTAACCAAATGCGTTATATATTTATTTATTTTGTTACATAATAGATTTAGGAGGTGTATACTTTTTATCTAAATTTTTTTGATTATATCTCCTTAGTCAAAATAAAATAAAAATTAGTTTTATTAAATTCAATTAAAAAAGAAGAACTTTTCAAATGAATATTCAAGTTACTTAATATGAATTTTAAATTATATTCACTCATATCACAGGTTTACATCAAAGTATTTTTTTCTGGATACGTATAATTATTTTGATAATACTGTCTGCTAATAAGTGATGTGCAAGTTAAAAATAAACATATTAAACTCTAGAACTGTGTAAATTGCAATCCAGCTTGGAGTACCTAATTTAATTTATGTTTTTACTAATTTACCATTATGTATAGTATTTTCTAAAATTTAGCACCCTTGTATCATAATACATTTAAATTGTTATACCTATTTTATAAAAAGTCATCAGCTAAATACAACACAATTCTTTATTATTAATCAAATAAAAGTTGTCATATCAAAGTAATACGTCATTTAGGAGTGTACATAATTTTATTTCGTATGGTCAAAGAGTATTACAATCGGTAAATGGTGAGTACTTTTATTTTACTTTCAATTGTGTGTTTTTATTTTCCAGATATATTCGGTAATACAAATTCGGTGGTTTTAATTCCACTTACAAAAAACGATAAAGCACTTAAATTCAGTGGGGTAAGGTTTTTCTGCAGTTTCGCTAAAGAACTGTTCAAAACTTATTCTATTGTGTTTAAGTGATTTAGAATCGTTTTTAAAATTTCGTAGGACGTATTCAGAATCAATTTTGGACTCTTGATACTCACGATTTAAATCAGGATAATTTTGCAGAATACGGTTTACTTCGTTTTCTAATATTGATATAGTATCTTTTATCTTCTCGTCATTGTGTTCATATATTTTACTCAATAAAGTCAGCACTTCGCTAAAGGGTTGGTCTTCGATAGAAACAAACAAAAGTGCATTACTTAACCCGCTTACAAAACTATTATGTTCAAGCCTACCGTTACTTTCTGTTTTCTGGTATATAACTAAATGGGCCCAAATGTAACTGTACAATTTCACCTTTAAGACATCCAAAATTATTTCGTAATATTTTATGTATTTGAACGGTTGTGCTGGCCATTCTCCTGCCTCGTATTGATTTTTGATATTATTAATTTCCGTTTCTAATATATCGCGTGTACCGTGCCAATTAATGGCTAATCCGGAGATGTCGTCGAACATCTCTTTTGGTTCCCAATAACAAGACATCAACAAATGGCTGACAACCAAAGGCAGGTTTCTAGATCCGGTCTCGAAAAAACGTTCATATTTTTCGTCACACATTTTTAAAAGTGTATTAAACAGTTGAAGTTGACCATGTACCTCTTTGTAACTATTTAAAGCGTAATCAGACTTTTTCATTAGGTATTTATACTTATGACACAACGTTATCAATTTCTGCAGGGTTCCGTCAATCTCTGGTAAGTATTTTTCTAGAAATGTTTTGGTTTCTAAGTAATAATCTTTTAATAGTTGTACATGCAATTTCCAAAGCCAAGCGCTCACTAAAAATTTCCCTTTGTAAGACATTTCTATCATGTTGTACACGTATTCGGAAATAGCGTTAAAAGAACTTTTTCAATATTCGTGCACTGTATTTCTTGTAATTTGCAGTAGAATTTAAACTGAGTAAGAATTCTATTGTCATCTAACCCATCGTTGTAATACGAGGTCAGTGTTGTTATTTCGTCGTTGCTGAATTTAATAGGATCGTAACTTAATGTCTCGTAAGTGTTCAACAGATTAACAAAATCAACCGGATACTGTCCAACGTAGAAGAACTGTTGTAAATTTTCAATCTAAAAAAATATACAGTACTAAAATGTCGATTTGAATATTTTTTACATATTCATTTTAACCAAAAATGACCAAATTGTTTAATGCAATGGTAACAGAATGGAAGTATGGTAAGCAATTAATGAACTACTCTTTTTCGGGTTGAGCGAGAAATTTGTTTAATGTCTATTTGAAGAATTCAAATCGGGGAAACGGGTTTAAATAAAATTTGAGATGGTGAACTTGACTCGACAACGATAAATTGGTTTAATAGGTTTTCGTGTAACTGACAATGACTTACTACTATTACATAGAAGAAAGTTTTGAAAATTTTGTAAACATTTCAAATTTTATAACCAAATTTAGAAAAGGTTAAAATTTCAGATTTAAAAAAGTATTCTGTAGGATCTCAAGTAAACTTCGTCACAAATTGCTGCTTTACAATGTTCATATTTTGAACTGAAATGTCACATATACGTAAAGGCCAGAACGGTGTAATATAAGTAACTTCTTTTCTACCGCCTACATACCCGCCAAAAGGCATATTAACTAAGACATTCTCAATTCATAAACTTTGTTTATAAAAAATCTCAATAAAAATAATTAAAAACGATATAATAATGTCCTAAAAATAATGTAAAATGATTTGAATTAAGATGTTGTAAGGCTGTAATAAAGAAATATTGTGACAATTTTGTTGCTATTACCAATGAGGTAACTATAAATAAACTCCATTTAAAAAGAGCTATTTGTAAGAATTTTAATGGCCTATAACAATTTTTGCATCATTAATGTAGGTGATTTAAGTGGTGTCTGTATAATGTAGCAGAGTATAATTTTATATATTAATATTTAAGTTAAGTTAGTACACAATTTTGCATAAGAAAAATATTTAAACCTTACTTTTGTATAATAAGACCTCCGGGTATTAGATACGGGCATTGCTTAGATGTATTTTATCTGTTCTAAATATGTGATGATATATTTGATTTATGCTAAAATAAATAAATTGGAAAAAAATAATAATTTTATATTACCAATTATATATACATAGTTATGGTAATTTAAAAAAGTGTCCCTGAATAATTTTTTAAATCTTAATATATTTTTGTTTACTTCAATTTCTGGAAAAATATTTAAATCCGGTATCGCAGTGTTCATTTCGGAGGCAGTTGCTCTGCGTACAGCATATTCTTGTAGTCGTTTATAATCTCTATCAGTATATGATTCTTCCTCGTCATCCTCATCGTCATACCTATTGATGTCCGTTTATAAACAACAAATGAACTTAAGTATTAAAAAAAAACGCTTAGTTGGAATCTCATAACTCTTATAAAACTAGCTTTTACAATTCCAAAACACTATCAAGCTATGAAAATGTAGAATGAACAACATTTACCTATACGTATATTTTAAAACAAATTCACACTGCTAGTCCGCAAAATTACAAAACTATTTACCTATTATATTCTTGTTTTTTGTTTGATCGTCAAATTTATAGTCAACAAATATATAACAATACGTCTGTAGTAAATTAGACCTATTTATCAAATTAAAAAAATTTACATTTTCAATACAAATTTTCTTACAAGAAAGCTAATTAAAATGTGTATATTTTTTTCCTAATTAATTATTAGCTTATAGATTACAAAAATGTATACAGTTTTTGTCAGTTAATATTAAAAATCACAAAAAAATAGAGAGATCCGTCAGTAACAGGTATTGAGAAATACATAAAAGTATTAAATATAGAGAATTGGATGTGGTTATAATTTTAAAAAAACATGTCAGGAATTGAAATCTCTTATAATAATTTAAATTCGGCGTCTGGATGAAACTTATTTGGGGGGAATTGAGGTTGAAATTCTTAGGGACAGAGGCCTCTCGGACTATGTACAATTAGTCTAAGATGTAATACATAAACAAACAAACAGTCTGCATGTATATTGTTCAAATAACAACATGTTTTCATATAAAACTAAACAAATATGTACGAATTTATCGGTTTGAAAAAAAAACAACAGACATTGCGTTTAAAGCGATACCAAATTATTTGATTTAATATACTATACAAATACTTCTTGATAAGCAACTAAGAAATATTAATATGACTACCGCTAAGTAGTTAAAAATCAAAAATTAATAAACCAACACAGTTTAAGCAAGCATAGTCTAAACCAAGTACAATTTAAATCAGTACAGAAGAAGTTAGAAAATTTCGGTCAGTTGATAATAATTATTCGAGTTTGAAAATCGAATACGTTTTTTTAGTTTGTTACCTGTTTTGAAAACAATGTGGGTATCATGTTTTTATTTTTTTTCAGCGCAATGTTTTTCCACGAACGAGTAGGTATATTTTTTTGTACAAGTAAGATTTTTTTAAAACACATTTTTCCTTTATGATCTGTCCCCACTATACCCCAAACTAATCTCATAAGTGGTTCGCGATAAAAATATGTTCATCCTGTACATTTAATGTAAATTGTTATTACTATTATTATTTATTATAACTCCTAGAAGGAGTACAAATGCTTTTGTTATTTCTCTTTCATATGTATAGTACAGAACTTAAGTCTGAAAATAAACATTGAAAGAACAACTGGTGAGACCCTGTAACAATAAAGAGTTGTTCAGAAAACAATGTTTTGAATAGCTAAGGGCCTATGTTTCATACAAAAAAAAACAAGTACAGTGAGGTTGAGGCGTTAAAGTGTCTTGGGGATGGTGAAGTCACGGGCCTACAGGAATTATTATAATTGAAAGTGCTAAAACCACTTTTAAACAAACGCTTTAATGCGAGTCTTTGGATAGTAGGTTTGAAACAATACAAAAATAAAAAAACACCGTTGTAAACGCCAGCGCTTAAAAATTTGTACAATAATAGAAAAAAAACACGGCTTGTATTTGTTTATAACAAAATATGTTTTGGCAAACATGGTTTGTTTTTGCAATTGGGTCAACGCAACGCCGAAACCGCAAAGAAAATACTTATTTTACTGTTTATTCGTCGTTCGACTTCGATGCCAATTGTTTTTCAGCTATAATATTTGAAGTACTCGATTGAATTCTTATTGTTATTTTAAAAATCGAATAAAACTATGCATTTCAATAGTAAAACATGCAACAACTTTATCACTCAATATACAGAATTACACTAAAAAATAAAGTCCGAAATCATAACAGATATCAACTATACAATGTCATTTAAAGGTATTATAATTATCATTGTGATAAGGAAATCCTAAAACCATTTAAAATAAAATTTAATATCAGTGTACTACAATAGTAGAACGCTTGACTAATGCAGGGTTAATGTAAGCTTAGCCCAGAATGCTGTCCAAGAAATTAGACTTCATAGGTATAGTTTGGTAGTCACTATGCACAATGTTATTATTGATAATAATATGACAGGCAATATGATATCGTTACAACTGATTTATGAAAAAGGAATAACTTAATTAACAATTGATCAATTTGTATACAGATTAGCCCGTTTTCCATTGTCTATTGAATGGATATGGCGGATATGGACAAAAGCTCCGATAAAACCAAGGTATTCGCTTAAAAAAATATTTTTTTGTTATAGTCTTTATTTGTATGAAATTTGGCGCTGTCCGTTCTTAAGCTTATGAAGATCATTATAGTTATAAAAAAACGTATTTTATTTTGTACTGACAAAAATCAAATTAAATAATTGATAATATAAATTAAATTGAAACTTACTTAATTAAATTTGATTGAAGTTCTTTGAAAATAATCGTCAGTTGTCTGCTGGACTCCTGGTATTTTGCCGTATTATACTTTATGATATATTTTACCCGTTATATTTACTTCCGGTAACCTGTTGATTCATTTCCGTAAGATTTACTTCCGTCACAGATAACGTAACGCTTATTCTACAGTCACTTCCCACGCCAGCGCAGAAAATAATATCCCAGAAGGGCGCACCATAAAGAACTTTGTTCTGAAACTACTATTTTAAAAAGTACAGGATATTTTTTATGATAATATTAGGTCTTTGCTGATATAAGTAAACATTTTGTGATACAAGTTCTGTATGGATAAATTGTTTTCAGGTTGAAACACTCAATTCTTTGGAAGTAAAATTTCTCCAGCACAAGTTTATTGTACTCTCCAAAATGCATAAACAACAGGGATATCTTACTCTTCAGCAGCTATTAGACATATTTCTTTTTTGGAAAGGAATGAATTATGCATTGAACGAAAAATTAAAAGAACTTGAATCCGGTAGAGGCGGTAATGCACATAACCGTGGAAGCGGTTCACTTGATGTAGACAATTTTGAATTCAATTTTAGCCAGCTTCGTAATGAACGCTGTGGAATTCTTGACGACCATGTTGGAAATCAAAAAAGCTGTAAGTGTAAAAAAAAAAACAGCAGGAGAGGAAAAAAATCTCTTGATATAGAAAACTTCTAAAAGTATGAATTTCAAATAAGGATTTTAAAAAAAATTTAGGGCATACCATTATTTATAAATACAATTGGTTAACAATTATTTACTATTAAAAAAATATATATATATTATGTAAGGAAGATTCAGTGTTCTCGAGTAAAAATACAAAATAACGCTAAAAGCATTGTACCTTAAGACATATTTGTGCTTAAAAATAATTTTAGCTTCGATGTGGAGCAGTAATGTTATTGATTTTATAATAATGTGAGGTTTTTTTGTGGCTGTGTTCACTATGACTTTTTTGATACTGGAAATTAGTCCAGTATCAAAAAAGTCGAGTAGCAACTCTATAGTTCACAAATTTCATCAAGTCAGTATTTGGGGAGGTAAAAGTTGATATAATTCACTTCTTCACCATTAAAATTTGAAAAAACAAAAAAAAAAAATATTGGAGTTTTAAAGTTTCAAATTTTACTAGCTCTAACTATGAGAATAAAGGTCGGATCGAGTTGAAATTTATAAGAAATGTTTATTCGGTATTCCCCTTTTCCATGTATAATTAGTATAGTATTGTTAGTATGTTTTAAGTTTTATTTACCAATATTCTTTTTTCCTTAATTTTAACACATATCCTTCATGTTATTTTAAGTTTTCATTTAAACTAACTTTTATCGTTTTAATTGAACAAAAGGCCAATATTTTTTTATCGTTCCTAAGGTAAAGAGTTCAATGATGTTTTGTGGAATCGGATTTTTAAAATAATACCCACAAGCGAACCTTATAGCTTACCAAGCTTACCAGCTAATCTAATTCATACAGTAAAATAAAACACTTGAAAATCTAAAAAAAAAAATAAAATTGTAACGCGAAATTCCACGTGAGTCATTTTGAAGTGTTCATATTTATGCTTTAAGATTTTTTTTTAAATTGTAAAAAAGATGCTCAAATTAAGAAGCAAATTGTTGTTTGAATAGTAAGTATTTTAGGTTTTCAACCTGTAAACACAGCCTATCCTAAAGCACGTATAAATATATTTTTCATATATTTTAGGTCTGCGCTAATAAGTACGGTTAAATGTCTCTTGATTCTAGCGGCAAAGAGGACTTAAACGCTACTAGGAAAGAGTTTAATGGTAAAGTTAATTTAAACAGTTACAATATGATTTAACTAACGACGGTTATTGGTCATCTCCTAATAAAACAAATGAATTTTCCCTTTTTAGGTAAAACAAGAGTAAGCTTTGCGGATTTCATGAAAAGGATATTATTCGTCTACGAGAAACATATTAACATGACTCACAGTCTTAACCACTATTAATTGGACAATGTTTAATGACCATAATGATAATAATAATATTTGAAATATATTTATGTATGTATTTGTGAATTGCAATATTACGGTATCCAATAAAAACATTATTATCTGATTTCTATTAATTAATAACTTTAACCAAGAACAGTAAGAAAGTATTACACGCAAGTGAGTGGCAGTAATAGTAGTTAGCGAGTAAGTAAAAGAGGTCTAGTGTTCTTCTTTTTCTTCCAGCTTTAAAGGCCATTAAGGCCCATCGCTGCAAAACAAATCTCCTTCCATCTGTCTCTGTTCAGAGCTGCTTCAATAATATTGTCTATTCCAAGTTGATTTAGTTCTTTTTTATTTTTGTCCATCCACCTCTGTTTCGGTCTTCCAATCGGCCTTCTTCCCTGAGGAATCCAGCTTAATACATCATTTGATATTGACTTAGCCCTTAGAACATGTCCAAGCCAACTCAGTCTCTTGTGGCGTATTTCCGCTTTTATGTCTGGTTTTCCGAATAATTCCTGAAGTTCTCTGTTAAACCTAATTTAGTATGTTTGGTCTTCGTTTCTTTTTGGTCCGAAATCCTCCTAAGGAATTTCCTCTCCATGATAGCTAGTCTATTCTCATTTCCTTGGGTCGTGGGCCATGTCTCACATACATACATTATCACTGGTCTAGCTAGTACTATGTAAAGTCGTTCTTTTGATTTTTTTGACAGTAGCTTCGACCCCAATAACCCCGAGAGGGCGTAAAAACATTTGTTTCCCGATGTAATGCGTTTTTTTATTTCTTCGTGGTTGTCGTTTGTGCTACTTAAGTTAGTGCCTAAATATTTAAAATCATCTACCTCCTCAAACATATATCCTCCGACCTGTAGTCCAGCTGCATTTCGCATCTGACCTTTGTTCCTACCGATTCGCATGTATTTTGTTTTAGTCTCGTTAATGTTGAGTCCCCGTTTTTTTGCACTTCGTATCAGCAGTTCCGTTGCTTTTTGAATGTCCTGCTTACTTTCGCCTAATATTACAACGTCGTCGGCATATGCTAGTAATGGAAGATTTCGGCCGCAGTTAATTCCTTGATATTCTTCTTGTACTTCCCTTACTGCCATCTCTAGTACGACGTTAAATAGTATTGGTGACAGTGCGTCACTTTGTTTTAATCCTGTTGTTGTTTGGAATTTTTCTGATTTTTCGTGACCAAATTTAACTGCACATCTTGATCCCTCCGTACTCACTCTTATCATCGATATTAGTTTTGAGGGGACTCCTAACAGCTTTAAGCATCTCCATATTTCTGCTCTTTGTACGGAGTCATATGCCTGTTTAAAGTCTATAAAAATTAAGTGTAACGGCCTGTTTGCAGGTAAAATTACAAATATCTGTAAAAACATTGTACCTTACGCTAATTGTGCGCTTAAAAATTAATTTTTAGTATTTGGGTTTACACGACTAGGTTTGATCGTCTATCTATAAAAATGTATTGTCATAATTACCCGTTTATTGTAATTAACAATACAATGGAAATTCATAACCTGTAAATTTTTAATTTAACTATTAAAAATAGTCAAATTAGTTCAAATTCGTATTGAGTATTCTTTTAACATAGTACTACCGAAAAACCTTGACTAATCAAAAATATATCATGTTCCCTTTCTCCTAGAAGAGACAGAGCCGTAACAAGGGAGGCAAGAGGTGCCCACGTGTCGGGCGCAACATTTGAAGGAGCGCAATAATTAAGAAATAAGAAAAATGTTTTAATAATATAGAAAATCCTTAATTAATAACAAAAATCAAACGAAGTATTGTGTTATTATATTTAAGGACAAGTTAACACTTATATTTTCAAAAATAAAAAGTTATTTGATTGTTGAAAAAAAATAACGCGGTATCGTCTCGCCAAATGGCGTTTTCGGTTGAATCTGCCATTGGTCTATAACCTATACCAATCTCAATGTATGTAAAAAAAATATCTTAATAATAAAACAAAATCCGTTTTTGTTTGATGAAATAATAAGTCATATGAGTATTAAACTGTTGAATTTACTAATATAGGTAAAGTAACTACAAATATATTTAATTAATTATACTTTGAATTTTTCTACTCTGAATAGGTATTTATTAAAAAAACTATCACAAAATTATAATTATAAAATATTTGTGTGGTATACAATCGTTCAATACTTGCCATCGTAGTGCAACCAGCAATGGTTTATTTAAATTGTTGCTGGCTCAAATAATTTCAACTCTTTTATCAAATAAACGACCGAAACTAACAATCTATTTATTTAAAATATAACTTATATATTTTGTAAAGTAATAGCCAGGCGCGTTCAAGGTAGTCATCATTTCCGAGGTGCCAGACGGTACGGCCGTAATGCTCAAAGCCGGCAAAACTGTTCGGCTGAACTGCGCAATTCGTCGGCACTAATCAAGAATCAAATAGCCAAATTCAACGACCTGACATTTGTAGGTCACAGTAGACGGGGTAAGTGTATTTTAACTATATTATTCCACTGCTATATTTTCACCGTTATTTATAATTCAGATTAAATAAAAAATAATTTAAGTATATTCGGGGTTGTTTGCACCAACAAACCTTAAGTTTAGTTCAAAAATACTTTATCTGTAGGTTAAACACTACTTAAAATGGAATTATAATTAGTGCAAACGGTCATGTACAATTAGGTTATAGATTTTGAGTACTCGATATTTAAAATATTGTCTATTACGTTCTTCTTCAAAAAATAATTAGTGTCATCACAGCATACAGGATAGGGTTTTTTAAAATGTTTGGAAAAACAATTTACTTTTATTCATAAGAAACGTTAAATGGGAATTCAATTAACTTATATGCAATTTGAAAGCACATTAAAAAAGTTAATGAAATTCTTAAGTTCCTTCTTTGAATAAAAACATAATACAATGTACTGTACCCTAAGGACACAGCAACTTTAAAATCCTATCTGGGGGTAACAATTCAATACCGTCGTTTTATCGCAAGGTTCGCAAAAATTGTCAAGCCTTTGACTACTTTATTACAAAATAATGTTCCTTTCGTTTGGGACGGATGTCTGCGATAAAGCTTTCGTTGATGTAAAGCACATTATAACAACAGCGCCCCAGTTGCAATATCTAAAATACAATCATTCAACTTCGCAACAGCAATTCCACAATTGCAATATGCAGTGTTCTCAGTCAAAGACCAATAGGGTCTGATTTACCTATCGCTTATGCCTTTAGCCCTTTGAATGAGTCAGAGCAAAATTTTATTTTTTATCCATAAGGAATTTTTATCTATTACATAAAGAGGTCAGTCAGCAATTTCAAAAAAAACCTTTACGTGCGATATTTTATTATCTTTACCAACCACCGCCCACTAACTTATTTGTTTTGAATTCGCGAACCGAATTCTCAGTTAATGCGATGGCGATTAGCCCTCCAAGAATTCGATTATGAAATTTGTTATCGGCCAGGCTCGGCACACACTAATGCCGACGGCCATTCCCGTATCAAAACACGACGGTTTGAAACACCTCAGACTATTGTACGCTTTTTTAAGAAAAAAATAATATCCATATAGATAACTAAGCCAAAACAACGTACAATCGTTTTTAGTGAACACTGGTATAACTTTTCAATTCAAATATTCTATTAGATTCTGCATAACAGTTCGGTTATTTATGTTTTATGAACAGAGCGCATATATTAACTTGGGTACAGTATATATATTAGGTAGCAAAGAATAGATATTGAGTGAAAGATCTCACATCAGTGGTATGTAATATCTATGCACGTTATATTTTAAAAGATTTTATTCGTATTAGATGTGCCATATTGGTGTCGTTAAATTTATGCAGAAAATAGATATTTTTGTTCTTGAAAATACTTCAAATCGATCTGTAAAATATGGTAAAAAAATTAAGTATCTGTTTAAATCAACACATAAGAAACATATGTCGTTATAATTGTAATTAAAACTGTTTATTGTAAATTATATTAAATTGTAAATTAACAACTTGGATATAAGTGTGAAATGTAAAAATTATTCAAATAAAACAAAAATAGTACATTATCATTGTACAAGAGTTACAACTGGTTCTGGTTGGAGTGGTACCCAATTGTCAATGATATTGCCGTTCGGCAAACGGATGGAGACGTTTTTTTCCCATCCTTCCTCCATTTTTCTATATATTATGCTTCCAAACTTATTAGACATGGTACAGAAATTGCCAGAGTGACCAACGTCTTGTGTGAAAAATCCAGGGTTTTTTGTACTCATGAACAATGCCATGAAACGACATTCCCAATATATACCATATACATTGGACATGTTTCCAACTAAAAATGAATAAACACACAATTATGTTACTTGGATAAAAAATTACAACATAAAGTGCATGGTGTTTTTTTGGGCAGTAATTTTCATTATGAGGAGGTATGTGTTAGTAGTGACTAGGTATAATAAAAGTAAAAAATATTTTTTCCTAATTAAATACCTTGTAGAAAAATTGACGTTAAAACGCATCTCATAAGCGAAGACAAATAATTCTAATCATAATGTTATAAAGCATTATATCGACTGCCCCAATGAAAAGGGTCGTATCTCGTTTTTTGCAACTTTTCAGGATGAACTAAACAAACATTGAAATTTAAATCTGATTTTTTAAAATATCAATTTAAATTTCAATGTTTGTTTGGTTCATCCTGAAAAGTTGCAAAAAACGAGATACGACCCTTTTCGTTGGGGCAGTCGATATGTAAGTATTGTGTGTATGTTCTGTAATTTGAATATAGTGAAAAAACTAAATTTGCGTGAAAAGTAACACCAATAAATTTATACAGGGTGATTCTTTTATCATGGACCACTCAATATTTCAAACGGTTTAATAAGAAATTAAAATGGTTTTTTTCATATTGTTTTTATACAATATGAACATAATTTTTGACATTTTGTTTTACTCCCCTCCCGACTTTTATTTGACAGCAACTTTTGAGTTTTGAATGGTAACGTATATATTGTATTAACTTTTTAAGTTGAGAATGATGTACTAAAAATGTTGACTGGTCGATAACCAATCGATAACTATTTTTGAAATTTAGGCCATTAGGAGAGGTTGAGTGTAGTATTATTTTTATCTGCGCTCATTTCCCAACCGCACTTCCCCTCCCATCCTAACTTTTAAACTCTTATAACTTTAAAAATAATTGTCCAAAACTGACTATCAACCAGTCAAAATTGTTTAGTACATAATTCTAAATTTAATAGAGTTAATAAGTCTTGAAATTTATGCGTTACCATTTAAGTTTCAAAAGTTGCTACCAAAAAAATTGTTTGCAACTCCAACAGTGTTATGAAATAATAACACTGACCTCGGATGACGACTTTACACGAGAGAGTAAAATTCTTACTCAAGTGAAATGTTACCGCAAGATGCAAGAACTGAAGTGCTCAAATTATGTAATTTTGAGCTTACAAGATGTCAGAACTGCTCTGAAACATATTGCTTACTTTGTATACAGTATGATAGAAATATCGAACAACGCGAATTTTGTAGCGGGGACTTGGCTTTGGGAACTACATATAAAACTTATGGGATTGGAAAACAAAACGTTGAAATCCGGAGATTTCTTTTATGACTTCTTCGAGGACGCTATGGGAAACCTAGAGAAATTGATAGCTTCGTGTCGAGAAAATAATTACCCAATGAACAAGTTTAACGAGTCGCGTTATTCCGACTACGATTTGCGTCAAAAACTGTTGAATAACTATTTGGATATGTACGACACAAAGTATTTACCTTTCTTCAAGCCCAATTATAAATTGGCTATCCAAGCTAAATATTTATTGTTGGAGTCATTGTGGAGGGCACCAAGAGGTTTGTTCGTCAGAATTTTAGGCCTTGACTTTGATTGGGAAATTATGTACAAAGTACTAATGAGGGAAATTCCGTATTTGAAACAGCAAAACGATGATGATGTATGGATAGAGCAACTACATAAAATGTCGCGAAATCGTTGTGGACGTCACAAAGGCGAGGTTTTACAGTTTTCTTTGGGTGAATTTGATTTTTTATCAAAGGAATGATAGTATAGAACATCACGAAAGAATAATAGGGTCTAAAAATGATGCACTTCCATTTATCGATGACCCTACATTTAACAGAATACTGATATCATTTAGCAAAATATACGAACCCAACGACCCGCAGATAAATGAAACTATAGACGTATTATCATTTAAAGTAAACAATATTATTAACAAGTACACGGGACTAATACAAGCGGCAGAAATCGATTATGAAAACGTCGAACGAAATTATAATAACGATTGCTCGAAATTGTCATCAGACCATCGACAGAGCTTTTTAAAGTTTGAAAACCGCAATGATATGACATTTGGAAAATTTACATTGGCTCTTATGTTTTTTTTTATATAAATGGAAGCAAAACCACTAACTTTGTTTTCCCAAATGGATCACAATGATGCTTGTGAATTATTTAAAATAATTAAAACTCACTTTATGATAAGAAAATATTAACCATTTACTAAAATGTAATTCTAACTACAAAAAAAAAAATGTATGTACACTTCTAAAATGACTTTCTACTTTGATTTAAATACTTATATTTGATTTACAATAAAAAATTGCACTGTATTATATCTTTTTATAAACCAATACAACAAAGTAATATAAACTTTATCGAAAAATCTATGAAAATTTGAGTTTGTTTTACCTACCTATAACAACAGTACAGAAATGTTAAATAATAATAATACAAAACTATTTCAAGGTTAAGAGGCAAATCACATATTTGATGCTTTGCTGTGCCAAAACTTAGAGTTGGAAAAAATGATTATTCATGTTATCCCTTTTCTAAACCTACCTCGGTGGTATCCTCAAAATTTAAAAAAGAATATTTTTGGGTTTATCGCATTGCTTTTTCCTAAACTTTTAACAACCTATAAAGTTACAGCTCAAAATTTAAAGAAGAATATTTTTGGGTTTATCGCATTGCTTTTTCCTAAACTTTTAACAACCTATAAAGTTACAGCTTTTTTACAGAACCATAAACAAACATAAATGTAACTTTTTAATCATTTTTTATTTATTTATAATTTACTTGCAAAATAATATATATTATTGATAAACGTGACCATTTCAACACCAAAATCAGCAGTTCTATACAATCGAATAATAATAAGATACAATAATTAACAATATGTAGATTCAATTTTTACTTTAACTATCTAAAAATAATGAACATTTAAAGCATCCTATAATCTCAGTCTGCACCTAAATATAATTATTATGTAAGTCTAGGACCAAGGTAAAAATTACGCTTAGAGAAGTCGATCAATATTTTTTTCAAAAAGCTGAGATTATTTTACATAAAAAAACTGATTTTTAATCATTTTTTTTTCTTTGGTGGCCGAAGATACTATAAATAAATTATAACAAAGAAAAATGATAACAAAGAAGTGTCAAGAAAAAAATTCTTTTTACGACTTTGGCCAAAATAATCGATAAAAAATCCAAAAAAAATTGAGAACATTTCTTATCATCATAACAGACATTCATTTTAATTTTCAAAAAAATCTGAGGGGAGTCTCTCTAAACGTCCATTCGTATTTGGTCAATGTGTATTTTTAACAAGAATATTGTAATTTTGTTATTGTTAAAGTTTCTCATAGTATAGTCTAGTTTTAAGTTTAAACGCTAACAAGCGAGCAAATATTTTTTTGTCTGTTTCGATGGCGCCTTTAAAATGTTTCTCTATAATAAAAAAAAAAGCCACCCGTCCAGCCCTGGAGGGGAGAAGGGGGATCTAGGTACATTTTGGCCGTTTAAACCCTCTTAGAGCTCCTTGGGAATTTCGTCAAAACTACAAAACGTTTCTTGTGGCTAAGAAAACTGAATTTAACAATTTTTATTTTGCCGTATCGTAAATCAAGGTCAAACAATATTCACTGTACAATTTTTGGTTCTGTGCAAGGTTAGTCGTTTGTTTTCGACACCCAGCTACGCCGTGCAGTGTACACAACGGCCCGAAGTTCGCACTAGCTCTGCTTGGTAAAAACGAATAACAAAAAACACGACGCGGGTACCTTATGCAATCACCTGTATGCATAAAAAAATATGAAGCGCTAAAATTCGCAAAGGTCAACGTCAACGAGCGACAATCCACTACAAAACAACAATACTCTACTTAAAAATGTCAAAGGTTTTTCTAACTAAGTTATAGCGCCAAATCTGATCCCTTTTCAAACTGACAATCGGTCGCACCTTAAATTCGAAATAATTACTTGAAAATTATGCAGGAAAGAGTTAACGCCTCTTGCTTGAGATTCCACTGTATAGAGGTAGTAGTTAATAGTGTATTATCTAAACAATATCTCACGGTGAGAGGTAATTCGGTTCATTTTTTAAAAATTTGGCATTCCGGAATGCCTAACGTGCCCGTAAGAGGCAGATATCATATCAACAGAGAAATTAAATTATTATTGTATTAAGTGTCAATTGATCTAATCTATTAATTTGAATTCTAGGAATACGTCTTGATGTTGCATAAAATATGTAGTTTTAATTAAAACGAAACTATTTAGGTTTATATGCAAGATAAACATGGCTAGCTGTTGAGATTTCTTTAAACGCTTTAACGGTATAACCAAGTATGAATTAAAAAGAAAATTTCATATTTGTATGGCCTTAGTCTAAACAAATAAAACTGAATATTTACAACAAATTATAGCATTTTAGGCTAGAGAAATTTCGAAAATTAAGTTGTCATTTCTTTTTCAAAATCCGTTTCACTTGTTATATTATAATATTCATTTGACAATAATACCAACGCAAAACATCGTTTATGGATCATAGTTGACCTTATGTGATTTATTTTAAACCAACGTTCAGCTGAACAGTTAAAGGCGTGGCAAAATCTAGTACTATAATTTAATCTATATTGTAACACACAATAGGAATGCTTAAAATTATTGTTATTGTTCACTCGGTAAGCCATTTTTTCCAAAATAAAACGATCGTACATTTTAACGATGAAACAAACAAATATTATAACTCAAATAATATGAGTGTGAATTTGTTTTAAAATATTAAACGTACAGATTTTGTTCGAAACACTTTTTTTATAACTCGAAATTACTGTCGAATTGTGACAACTGGCTATTATCAATGTTATGAGACTTCAATTAAGCTTTATTATTCTTAAACACTTATGTACGTTTTCTATTTTTTTAACGCAGGTTAATGAGCATGACAGTCCCAAACCAAGCGCAATACAACCAAGGACAGTATTAATCAGCACAGAATAAGTTAGCAAAGTTAGGTTAAAGCATTTTTATTTTATTTTAGTTATGGGATAATGTGTTGGAAGGGGGGTAAAAACAAAAACAAATATAAATTGATATATTGTTATGAATTAACCCTATATAATAAATTGTAGGCGAATTGACGTTAAAACGCATCTCATTAGCAAAGACAAATAATTCTACTAATATTATTAGAAAGAATTACATGTTAGTAAAAGAGTCTAATCAAGTTCTATAATATACAGATAAGTGTTGTGTGCGTGTTCTGTAACTTGAATACAATGAAAAAAACTATACGAGATATTTATGTCTGTAAAGTATATGTTGGAATAATGATAAATATTTTTTGTAACCGGTTATCGTGTACCTAGAATGCTACTCCAGTGTTTCCAAATAATACCAAATACATCATAAGTAACTTAGATAAAAGGGTGCAGTAACAAAGCTGTCTTTATTTAGTGACACACGTGCGGTGTTGGTATAGAATAGCATTTACAAAGCATTGTAAGCTAAGGGTTTGGGGTTCATTCAAACTGTTCTGTAATCATAGTTATCGTGATTACGACACACATTTTATTTATTTTCTTATTACTTTTATGTTTATTTACTCTATATTAATATTTACCTATTGCCAGGTTCCAAATATGTTTTAAAGCTTTCAGAGTAACGAGTCTTCTTTGTTCTGCTAGATGTACCAAGGTATATGCTTCAAAATCTGAAAATTTATGAAATGACTGTGTCGATATATATATATATATATATATATATCATTTTTACTATATTATAATATAAAAATAATAGTTAATCGAATAAGTTTTTCGTAAAAAGCGCTTTTATTAGCTATCGATAGCAGTAGAACGAGCACATTATGCAGGTATGCATTTATTTTCTACTCTCACATAGGTGGAAAGCATACACACCATAATATAACAAAACACGCTCACAATGGGTGACAAATAAAAATGGATATCCAAATTAACACCGTCACTAAAAACCATTTCAAATAATCATTCACAAAGCATACCTCCTAAATGAAACCACTACACAAAACAATACATCCAAAACCACGAACATATCAAACATGCAGATTAACGATTGAAAAAACATAATCAGCATAAGTACAACCAAAACCAATAAAAAATATACCATAATCAAAAACCTTATCAACCAGCCAAAAACGATCCCTTTAATGAATAAAACCACAACAAAAACGTTCGATGAAACTAGAGCATCGGCAGACTTCCCTAAAAAATACAAGGCATAATCTTCAATACGCTAGAAGGCGTCCCTCAGATTGAGCACATTCTAGCATTCAGTAAAAAAATCCAAGTTATAAACATACGTTATGCGTCTTGGCTATCCAACAATAGATTCTGTATTTGTTTTTCTAGCAAAAACATAGTAGATGATTTAATGAGTAAACAGCCGTATATAAACATAAATGGACAAAATACAACTTATCGTATATTAGTAAACCAATCAAAATTTTAAAAGCAGATACACATTCACCCCAACAACCCAATAGACCACTATCATCATCTAGCACCTCAAGTCACCAACTAAATATAATACAACCAATATAACAATGACGCCGTTATTTCCTAACATACTTAGACAGAAAAAGCAAAAGTTCCGGACCAGATGAAATACCATTTATTTTCTTAAAAAACTTTCACTGCTCAGCACACAAGCCCTACTAAACATATATCACACAGTCTGGTCATCAGGTAACTTTCCTTCCAGCTGGAAAACAGCTATAACTATTCCCAACCCAAACCAAATAAAGACAAGTTTGAGCCCAAAAATCATCATCCAATATCTCTGGTATGCACAATGAGTAAAACACTTGGAAATTGCTTGCATAATGAAATAAGCAGTGGATTTATAAATAAACAAGAACTAACAGCCATGTGTCTAGATCTAGAAAAAGCGTATGATATAATATGGGGCAGACATGTGCTAAATAATATGATAAAGTGGAGCATTAACGGGTCCACTGAAAAATTCGTTCAAAACTTCCTGAAAAATCAATCCTTTATAGTTAAAGTCAATGACAGCACAGCCAAAACCTTTATGAATGACAATGGACTCCCACAAGACTCTTCTTTAAGCGTCACCTTTTTTTTTGGTGGCAATAAAAGAAGCCAGATCTACAAAACCGTCATCAACAAAAATAGGTATCTTCACAGACGACATTGCAACTTGTCACCGTGGAATAAACACAAAAGCATACCAAGCTAACCTACAAGATATCTACTCTTGACGCATTAACATCATGGGAAAGAAAAACTTGGATTCAAATTCTCTCCTTCTATTTTTAATAACATATTTTCAG
Source organism: Adelges cooleyi (assembly GCF_023614345.1). NCBI lineage: Eukaryota > Metazoa > Arthropoda > Insecta > Hemiptera > Adelgidae > Adelges > Adelges cooleyi. Next base: position 1,078,666 of record NW_026095751.1, read on the forward strand.
CGGAGGCCCTAGCTATATGTAAAACAATTGAGCTAGTATCATTACTAAACTTGAATAAAACAATCGTAGTTAGTGTCTCTCTCAGTGTTTTGGAGGCAATCAAAAACATCAGAACAAACAAAAAATCAAAAATAATCTAACAAATACAATCCTCTATCTTTTCTCAATCAACTAAAATTATCCTACATTGGGTACCCTCTCATACTAACTTCCCACAAAATGTAACGGCTGACAAAGCAGTAAAAGAAGCATCAACGAAACCGCATATACCAATGATTCTTAATGTTCCATACACTGAATGAAAAACACTAATAAACGAGCTATGTGCAAACAAATGGCAAAATGGGATAATATAGGAATTAATAAACTGAAATCACGTAGATCATCACATTCTCAATCGCACCCAGCCAACTTTTTTTGTTTGTCCATTTTCATTTAAGCATTCTCATATCCAATACACTAATTTTCTATTGTATTTTTATATCCCTTACAGATTGAAGCTACACGATCGCGAGGGTTTGGTTAGTAATTTTGTTCTCGTTTGACATCAGTTGAAGACCATTGATACCGAGCACTCACGATTTCTCTTGTCGCATAAAACACCTGACAAATCTCTCCACTTGATCTAATTACACATGACCCTATATTTTACATTTTCACTATTCTCACCTTTCTTTTATAGAGAAGATCCTAATTACTTTAATCACTTAACCTCGCCAACTGCGTGTTTTTGTAATATTTAACCTATTTAAAAAATTATCCAAAGGACGGATTGCTTTAATAGATTATTCGCAATTAGATATACCTTAATGCAAAAAATATTTATACATTTTATTTTTATTTAAATAATAAATTATTTTCTCTCTCTCTCTCTAACTAAAAGTTTATATTATCAAAATGATTTTTTGACTTTTGATATTAATACAAATTTCTATTCCAAAAAAGCCTTATAGGCTATTAACAATTATCAAAAAAATCGTAATTACTTGGGTGTGGAACATCAGGATAAGTAACTTCTGTAACATATATATCAATAGTCAATTTATTACACGGCCAATAAAAATAATTTTTATACATTAACTATACAGTTACTCTTAAACTATGATTAATTAATACAAAATATAGTATTCATATTAAATTATTTATAAAAGCAACGTTTCAAATAGTGTTAAATTTATATTTCAAATGATTTACAGACGCTTATTTAATAAACATGAAGCGTTAAATTAACAGTATTAAATTTTATATTTACCTAGGAGCTCATGTATTGCTCTTCGTAAACGTTCCTGGATAACCTTACAAACTATAAATTTACATAAAAAAAATTGTAATTATTAATTTTTTGTGATTCAAACCAATATGTATAAATGTATTTATATTGTATTAATATTATGATTATTCTCCATAATATGTATAGAATAAAATTAATTTGTGTAAACTACTGTGAATATGATATATAAATTTGTAGTTACAATTCCAGTCTCTAAGGTAATGAAAGTCTGAAAATAAAACAAAAACATTGTGTACTCAATAAATATCAAACAACTTTATGGAATTGATTCTATTATATTCTTTGAAAATATTACCCGGTACAGCGAACATATTATTCATCACTTCTAAAATTAAAATGTCATATATTAATGTTTTTGAATTTCATTTTCTATTCAACTATAAAATAAAAAAAGATTATTAAAGTAGAAAAAAATATATTTGTATTAGTAACGTGGAAGAAATCTCCTTGGCTCAATTATATTTAATAGAATAGAAACGTTATAAAAAAAAATTGACCAAATTAAAACAGACGTGACGATTAGAATAAAATTTAATTATTAGATGAATTGGACAGCTATTATTATTTTCTTGATGAAAATTTAGTTTTGAATTTAGAGAAAAATGCATAAATTATGCAACTTATAAATTTGCATAGAGATGAATTTGAGTTGCAAATTTTATATAATTACAAAATATTTTTTTTCTACTTTTACCTTTATTTTTGTATCACTAAATAATTATAGCTACCTAAACTATACAAATCATCTCCAACAATAGTGGCAATTACATGCTCTAATCCATCTGAAATTAACAAAAAAATGTCAAAACCCAAATCAATTTACAAATCATCAGAATAAGCACTTGCTTATACTATAAATTATGTAATGACAATTTACCCTACCGCTAATCACACTATTAAATGGAATAATCACTGCTTAAACCCAATTGTACTTAATTATAAAAACCTCTATACTACTATTAAATATGTACTATCTATCTACTACATATTTAATAAGCCAGACAGTGTTAGAACATTGGTTCTCTATACCTCGTGCAATTTTCTTTACTTTTTATAGAAACAATAACTTATCACTTACTAATTTTTAAAAAACTCAGAAACAGACAGACAAACATTACAAAACAATACTATATTAGTAAATAATTTTAAATATTTCTTACTTGTTCTATATCGATTTCGTACGACAGTTATTTTACTAGCAAGGTATATGTGTATGTCTATAATACATAATTTAAAAAATATGTATACAATTATTACAATTTTTAATTTTAAAACGTTATATTTATAAAACAAACAATTTACTGACTTGTAATGGAGACGGATCTTTTATATTCCCCTGAAATAAAAATAAAAATATTGACTTTTTAAAATCTACTATCTTAGTGTCGATTTACAATAGGAATGGAAAAAACTGAATTTCTATAATTCGTTATCTAAATCAAATACATAAGCATGGAAAAAAAATAGTTACTTAGTAGTTCATCTGTTGAAACTTTTACAATGACACATGATACTAAAAACCAAAGGAGTTTCATTTTTGTCTGTAAAAAATGAAAAATTTAAAGCTAGTATTAGTTATTTTAAGCTATGATTCGGTAAAAATATATAAGTAAACGTTGTTAATTATTGCTTAAAATAAATAAGAAGAAATTCTTTTAAGCTTTTTAGTAATTGTTTACACTTTGTACCACATTCTTACATAAATAGATGGTATGATGTAGGTATTGTAATTACAATTCATTTTTCAAAAATGTATTTTATTTTAAATACATATCTATAATTTTATTTTTGTATAATTTATTATTAAAAATATAAAATAATTTTGACATAATATCTATTTAAAACACAAATAATAAATACAATCCTATATCTGAACTACGCTTTAAAAAAAACTTATTGGAAAATTTGCCTAAATTATTTGCAGAGTTGTGCATCGTTTGAATAAAACTTTATCTAAATAATCATCATATTATTCTAGTAAATGTATTAGAATAATTTTTTAAATAGCTATTCAAACCAAAAATTATTCCCATCATTTCAAATGTTCTACATTTAGAAAATATACAAAACTATTAAAAATAAGAACATTTTTTATCCAAATAACTTGATATTCAAAAAATTGTGTAATAATGATAAGAAGAACATTTTATTAGAATACATTTTTATTCAAATAAAAATTTGCACAACTCTGATTATATGACTACCAGCGTACTTGAAACTCTTAAATTTTGATAGTGTTACTTACATAAATTATTGAGATTATTGAACTTTTAAGAATATGATCAGTGTTTTTAACTGTATTGTTGTGACTTCCTTGCCTTTTGTCTATGGACTCATTTTGACCGAAACGTTAAAATCGAAATATATTTTGCAGTGTACCTTTGTTAGTTTACGTAGGTGATTTCTTTTTTTCTGTATGACTACATATGTTCAATACAGTGACGTGAATATTTTCTTTTAACGTTTTGCATAAAAAAGTTTTCATTTAATTTTGGTCTATGCCGATTTATCGGTAAAAAATTCATATTTATTTTGGGATTCCTCGGTACACGACTTCAACGAAAGATATATGATTTTTATTTACAACTTGAGTTGGAAAAAGTCAGCTAAATATTATATTAAAGAATTTGATTTTAACGTTAAAAAAAAAAATAGTGTAAATGTACTATTATAACTGAAAATAGTTTTAAAAGTATAGTAGGAACGGGTGGGTCACAGTTCTACAGGAATTATTATAACTAAAAGCGATGAAATCACGATCAAATAAACGGTTTCGTGCGATTGTGTGGACACTGAACCTCACTTTTAAACTTTCTTACTGTGCTTGTTTTCACTATACTTGGTTCGCACTATACAAGTTTGAACTTACTATCCATAGAAACGCATCGAAGCGTTCAATTAAAAGTGATTTTATGCCTGTCCTGTAACCTTTCCGGCCCCACTGTGCTCTATCCTTATTATGCTATCTTGACCTTACTGTACGGTTTTTCTATTTCGTTAAAGATTAAATTTTTTCAATTTTTACTCCCCAAAGTATCAAATAGATAAAAATCTGTGATTTATGTGTAAAACAAGTTACGGTGGACAGACTAAAATATACACATCATTGTAATAAGATACCACATAGAAACTAAAATTGAAGTTTAATTGAAAATGTTGTAAAATACTGAACAAGTAATTAAAAAGCTGAAACATAATATAATCCCATATGCACAGAAACTATACTATACACTACACTATACTATACTATAGATATACTATACAAATATTAAAAACAAAACCTATTGCATGAGTCCTGACGATTATATACAAAAAATAAGATAACAGAATAAAACAATAAGATACAGTAAACCAAAAATCATTATAAAAACAAAATAATCAACATTTCATGTACTATGGAGTTCCCACAAACTTGGTTACCAAACTGGGTATTTTTCATTTTTGTTGTAAAAAATCGAAAAATATTGGGGTTACTTTGGAATTAAAAAATTGGTATTGCGCATGCGTCAACTAAATAAGGGTATACTTAAAAATAGTTAGCCAGTACAGCGGGGTCGGATCATAGTGGAAACGGAAATGTCACATGTTTACAGGAATTGTTATTAATAAAAGTGATAAAATCACTTTCATATAAACGCTTTGATACTGATTTGTAAACGCTACACCGCACTTTAATTATTTTTTTTGTTAGTTTATACTGTGCTTGGTTTGAACTTTACTGGTTTGAAAATACTAACTTCTGATTCGCATCGTAGTGTTTGTTCGAAAGAGTTTGTTCGATCACTTTCAGTTGTAATAACTCCCGTGTAAACCTGTGACCTCCCCGTCGCCACTATGACCTGACCCCACTGTACTGGCTTTTTAGTTACTTAAATTAAATTCATTCAATCCGCAAAAACGGGAGTTCTGTTCAAATCAACTTTATATCGACCGTGATATAATAAAATCCGTGTTCAGTTAACTGTGTAATGTTGACAAATTGGTTTTTATTGATTTAAAAAAATTGATAATGTAATCATCAAACTACGTCATAAACGTTTTACTCTGTAATACCAGTTGCAACCAGAATAAATTAAGCTAATTAGTGACTCATTAATAAGAATTATCATTAAGTACTATTTTAATTAGTATTAACTTATTTAGTATTAAACTACCAGCTAAATGCAAGCCTTTGTACTAACCTCATTCAGATTTCCAGCATATTCCATCTGGGGTTTATCAACCTCATCGCGTTCATTCTAAAACGCACACAACAATATTAACACTTTTTTGTTGTTATAACGCGATATGGGAATAATCTAGTTTAGCACCAACGAGTAGTTTTCGATTTTTTTTTTCTTCAAAATGTTTTTTTTTTACGCCGATGATGGTGGTGAAGTCAGATTTGGTCGGTCGTCCTTACATTTGAAGTTACAAGCAAAAACTTAATTTACTGTTTTTTCAAAGTGCAAAAACTATGAAATTGTTTTTTTTTTTTCAAATCTCACTTCGTCATCAGCGTAAAAAAACACATTTTGAAGAAAAAAAAAATTCAAAAAGTCGCGCGATCGCTAAACTAGATTTATGGTCAAAGGGCGTAACAAGAAAATATTGTAGTATAGTTACTAAAGAGAAATGTATATTAGAAAAGGAGCTGTAAATAGTAGGCCGAACAGCCGACAAAAAACCTAGCCATCTCCTTAAAGGTAACAAAACCTATGTGCCTTTAAAAAAATAAATGTTCTGTAATAAAGGCTGCATCTCCCGAGGACGCCAAAATACGGCTCTGGGTTCTTGCCAATGTTAGTATTTGCGTTCAGGCTATTAACCCGTTTATTACAGTTAAATGCTAGGCAATATAATTGCCCTGAGGTCTGATGTTGGACGGGACGCACCTGAGGCAGAACCAATCCGGCAGAGGCGACTAGACCTCCGCCCATTTCCGTATAATTTATTAAAGACACCTTAGTTGTCGGGTAAAAGGTATTATAGTAATTTTATTTACAGTGTATGAATTCGTACCATTTCGTATCCAAAATTGCGGGTACGACAAAATTGGCGTCCGACTAGTGACCCTTTCTTCCACGACCACCTAAGCTTTCCAGTCGATTTAAATGTAAGTGCCATTTTGTTTAGTTCTTTTCTTTAAAAAAAAAAAATGTTTCCTAAAATTTTTGTATTTTTTCTTGAAAAGAAATTAGGATTTCTCGTTTTTCTGCAGTTTCTTTAAAATTTTCCTTGAATTCTCTTGGGACATTTCAACTTTTGAGAGATATTGTGTCTCGCCAAAATTATTATTTGTTGATTTTCCTTTATGCCAAAAAAATTGATTTATGTAGTTAATGGAAAATTTGTAGTGGCATTTATTTTTACTTTTTTATTTTTTTTCTTTACATAAAAATTTTAAATAAAGTGACTAAATTTTTATTTTACGAAAAATTTTAAATTAAATTAAAATTATAAATTACAATAAATCTTCAAAATCAAACTAAATTGAATGAATAGAAAAATCATTGAAATCGAATTAGAATTAACAATGATTTTTGGGGAAAATATCAATAAATCTAAGGACTTATTTTCTTTTGAAATATTTATGTCCAACGAGCCACTATTAGAAATTCTGGAATAGGATGTTTACGAAATTAGCAATGCTTTAAAAAATATTGAAATATATTGTGCAAACCATTTTTCAAAATTTTGCAGTTTGTAATATTTTTAAGATGGTATAAAGAAAAACTATAAATCATGGACGATTCGGTAAGGATTACAAAATTGTCAAGTGCAGAAAATTGTTCGTTACGGAAATTTCAAATGAACTTTATACTATGTATAAATAATATAAGCAATCACTTGGTTTTTTGCAATTTTGCAAAAATATTAACAAAAACAAAATATTAATAACTAAAATTGCTTATAACGACTTTGCTTCTTCAGCTAAGATATCACAAGTTCATATTGTTGTAGTTAAATGTATGCAGAAAATAGAAAAACACTTTAAATATATCTGTAAAATATGTTCAAAATATTGAGTATCTGTTTAAATAAACATATGTTATTATAATTGTGAATAAAAATGTTTATTGTAAATTACATTAAATTTTAAATTGTAAATTAACAACTTGGATATAAGTGTGAAATGTAAAAATTATTTAAATAAAACAAAAATAGTACATTATCATTGTAAAAGAGTTACAACTGGTTCTGGTTGGAGTGGTACCCAATTGTCAATGATATTGCCGTCCGGCAAACGGATGGAGACGTTTTGTTCCCATCCGTCCTCCATTTTTCTATATATTATGCTTCCAAACTTATTAGACATGGTACAGAAATTACCAGAGTGACCAACGTCTTGTGTGAAAAATCCAGGGTATTTTGTACTCATGAACAATGCCATGAGACGACACGCCCAATATATACCATTTACATTGGACATGTTTCCAACTAAAAATGAATAAACACACAATTATGTTACTTGGATATAAAATTACAATATAAAGTGCACGGTGTCTTTTTGGGCAGTAATTTTCATTGTGAGGAGGTATGTGTTAGTAGTGACTAGGTATAGTAGAAGTACAAAATATTTTTCCTAATTAAATACCTTGTAGAAAAATTGACGTTAAAACGCACCGCGTAAGCGAAGACAAATAATTTTTATCATAATGTTATAAAGATTTATAAGTAAGTATTGTATGTGTGTGTTATGTAATATTTAAAAGTTGTTTGATACAAGAACCAATTTCATTTGTAAGCTAGATTATACCATAGTATTAAGGTGTTGGGTATCACTCTATTACGGCTGCTGTTATAACTATAACGTACGTTGTATATACTATTCTTTATATTTATAATGTGTGCTTTTATGTTCAATAGCTTGTGTTCAATCATATTATTGTTGTGTTTTATTTCTACTTAAATACTGACTTCCACCAAGTTACACAAGCGTATAACCTAATAATTATCTCATAATATACCACGATTACGATACTCTATTTATTTATTTTCTTATTATTTTTAATTTTTTTATGTTTATTACTCCATTTAATATTTACCTATTGCCCGGTTCCACATATGTTTTAAATCTACCAGTGTAACGCGTCTTCTTTGTTCTGCTAGTTGTATCAAAGTATAAGCTTCAAAATCTGCAAAATTTATTAAATGACCGTGTTGATATGTATAATATATAACATGTCATATAAATAACATGTTTTCTATATAATACTATAAGAATAATAGTTATCCAAATAAGTTTTTCCTAATTTTTATACATACAACATAATAAATAGTCACATTATTTTAGCACAGTTGAACTGTTTTTCATTTATACTTAAATATACACAATGACTATTGCTTCTTATCCTTCACCTTAAACCCGACTATTTGGGATCAGTCATCCTTGTCCTAAACCTCCACTCAAAACGATCCTTAAAATATTTTTGCATACACCAGCAGTCATCATTACATTCTCAATCGCACCCCGCCAACTTTCTTCGTTTGTCCTCTTCCTCTCCTTCCTTATACGTTTATTTTCATTGTCATTTTTACTTTTTTCAATTCCTGTGTCCCCTTAAGCATTCTCATCTTCACTACACTAATTTCCTATTATATTTCTCTATACAACATAGTCGGTCTCAATATACACTTATAAACTTATCGTTAAGTTTCGTTGGGTCCTCCAATAGTGACTCCACTGAAGCATTTAATGCTCTTCAACATTACATCAATCAAATTCGAAAATGGTCCTTAAACTGGAAAACTACTTCCCTACACATAGTCTACAAGTCATTTATTTACATTGTTAGCATATTTTCTTATTGTATATATTTTTTATATACAGATTGTAGATGTTATTTAAAAAAATTAAATTAAAAGTTTCATTGGAATTCTTTTGTCACATAAAAACCTGGTAAATCTCTCAACTTGATCAATTACACTTTATCTATCCATTGGTAAATCCAAAAAAAATATACACATTTTGTTTTTAATTAATTTTAGATTATTTGTAATTAGTTATACCTTAGTGCAAAGCTAAATTTATATATTATATTTCTACTGAAATATTAAATTATTTCCTTTAATCGAGTTTAAAAAACGGAGCTTTTATTAATGATAATTTAGAAAAACATTAATTGGTTGAATAAACTATTCTTAGGGACGCTCCGCTGTATTCTGCTATGCATGTTGCATTTTATTATTGACATACAATTTTAATATTAAGTTAAGACAAATTTGGAAATGAAGTGTCATTCTCTATCTCTCTAACTAAAAGTTCATTTGATCAAATGATTGTTTGACTTTTGATATTAAAACGAAATAAAGTAAATTTCTATTTTAAAGGCTATTTACGATGATCAACAAATTCATAATTACCTGGGTCTGGAACCTCAGGATATGTAACATCTGTAACAAATATATCAAAGGAAAATTGTCTACATAGTTTATAATAATTGTTAAATTAATACTATACAGTCTATAACAACTATAAAATTATTTCTTAAATCAACGTTTCAATAAATGTTTAAATTATATTTCGAATGGTTAACAGAGGCTTATTCAGTAAGCGATAATATGATAGAACTTCAATATAAAATATATTGTTCTTCTTAAAAATTAAAGAATTTGAAAATGTTCGCTTAACAGTGTTAAATTTTATATTTACCTAGGTGATCACATATTGCCCTTCGTAAATAAGCTTGAATATTCCTGCACACTGTAAATTTAGATAAAAAAAATTGTAATTATTAATTTCTTGTGATTCAAACCAATATGTATGAATGTATTTATTTTGTATTAATATTATGATTATCCTCCATAATATGTATAAAATAAAATTAATTTGTGTAAGTTACTGTGAATATGATATATAAATTTGTAGTTACAATTCCAGTCTCTAAGGTAATGAAAGTCTGAAAATAAAACAAAAACATTGTGTACTCAATAAAATATATTAAACAACTTTATGGAATTGATTTTATTATATTCTTTAAAAATATTACCCGGTACAGCGAACATATTATTCATCATTTCTAAAATGAAAATTTCATATCATAATGATCGTGGATTTAATTTTCTATTCTACTATAAACTAAAAAAAAAATGTTTAAAGTAGAAAAAAAATATTTGTATTAGTAACGTGGAAGAAATCTCCTTGGCTCGATTACATTTAATAGAAAATATAATGACCAAATTAAAGCAGATGTGACGATTAGAATAAAATTTAATTATTAGATGAATTTGACAACTATTATTATTTTCTTCATAAAAATTCAATTCCGAATTTAGAAAGAAATGCATAAATTGTACAACTTATAAATATGCATAGAAATGAATTTGAGTTGCAAATTGTATATAATTATAAAAAAAAAATGTTTTCTACTTTTATCTTTATTTTTTTTTCAATATATAATTATATCTACCCAAACTAAAAAAATTATTCCCAACAATTTTGTCAATTACATGCTCCAATCCATCTGAAATAAACAAAAAAATGTTTAAACAAAATCTAAATAAATTTACAAATTATCAGAATAAGCACTTGCTTACACAATAAATTATGTAATGACAATTTACCCTACTGCTACTCTCCCTATTAGATTGAATGGTCACTGCCTTTAACCTAATTGTACTTAATTATAAAAACCTCTATACTACTACTAATTATAAATATATATTATTTGATATTTATATATATAGAAAGACAGACCAGTGTTTAGAAAATTGGTTTTATATACCTCGTGCAATTTTCTGAACTGCTTTTAGAAACTATAATTTTTAATTTTTTAATACCTCGACTATCAGTCAAACATAACAAAACAATAATGTATTAGTAAATTAATTGTAAATATATCGTACTTGTCACCATACGATTTCGTGTGACAGTCATTCTACTAGCAAGGTATATGTGTATGTCTATAATACATAATTTAAAAAAACATGTAGGTATACAAATATTACAATTTTTAATTTGAAAACGTTATTTTTATAAAAAAAAAAAATTAACTGACTTGTAATGGAGACGGATCTTTTATATTCCCCTGAAATAAAAATAAAAATACTGACTTTTTAAAATCTACTATCCTAGTGTCGAATTAAAATAGAAATGGAAAAAACTAAATTTTTATAATTTATTATCTAAATAAAATACATAAGTATGAAAATAAAACGGTTACTTAGTAATTCATCTGTTGAAACATTTACAATGACACATAATACTAAAAACCAAAAGAGTTTCATGTTTATCTGTAAAAAATAATAAATTTAAAGCTTATATAAGTTATTTTAAGCGATGTTTTGGTAAACGTCGTTAAAAAATTATAATAAATTCCTTTAAGCGTTTGGGTAATAATTGTTTATACCACACTCTTAAATAAATAGATGGTATAATGTATTGTAATTATCATTATTTTTCAAAAATGTATTTTATTTCAAAAACATATCTTGGGTTTTATTTTTACTGTATTTATTATTAAAACATTTTAATTCAAATAACTTAATAGTCGAAAAAATTGTGAAATAATGATACGAAATACATTTTATTCAAATAAGAATTTGCACAACTATGACTATATAACTACTAGCGTACACGAAACTCTTAAGTCTGGATAGTGTTACTTACATAAATTATTAAAATTTTAAGAAAACGATCAGTGGTTTTAACAGTATTGATGTGACTTTCTTGCCTTTTGTCTATGGACTCATTTCGACGGAATCATTAAAATCGAAATATATTTATTTTGCAGTGTACGTTTGTTAGTTTACACAGGTGGTTTCTTTTTTTCTTCATGACAACATATTTCAACACATTCTTACATATTTATATTTTCACTGACTGATTTTTTTCTCTTAGTGTTTTGCATAAAATAATTTTCATTAAATTTTGGTCTATGCCGATTTATCGGTACAAAATTCATGTTTTAAAATTATAAAGATAAGTGTGTGTGTGTGTGAGTGAGTACAAGTCGTTTTTCCGTACGAATAACACACTGAATCCCGACGCGTTAAGTATCAGCAGATAATCCGTGACACAGCGATTTCACCGCGAGGTTAAGCGTCTCTCTAGCTGCACTCCTTGCCGGGTTAGAGCCCTGAAAAGGCAAATTTGGAAAATTTTCACAGCCAAAATCAATGTGTTGATATGCCTAGCAACGGCCACCGACTGCCGGCTATCAATTTGGCAACCGCGAATAGAGTTGTTATTTCAGAGAAGGAGACGTATTTTGGGCAACCCGACAAGGGGAATCGATGGTGGTGGTAGGGTTACCTGCTAGAGAGGGTTTTGAGGCCCTAGGACCACTCTAAGACCGATTTATCCACGAAAACTACTATTTTATTCAAATAATAGTAGCTTATGTTCATCCGAGGACCGTTTTATATACGAAAACATTAAAATGTCTATCGCGGACAGCGAAAGTAGTGTAATGTCTGTCGAAAAAGTTATGTTACAGCCAAGAGAAATCAGGAGACGGATGAGCGGAGCTCCTCCTCCTCCTTTTTGACGGACTTAGCAGTAGTTAATAAGAAGTCAAGGACCACAAGGACCGACACTTATTGCAAGATAACGAGCGCACTTGACTGATTAATGGAGTCAGCCAAGGCAAACCAAAATCATAAGAAGAACTTCATTAAGGAGATTTTCAAGGGCATAACGGACAAAGCGGCGGCTCTAAAGAGTCTGATCCAGGCGGAGGCTTAGGCCAACCTGCTGGAGAACACGAGAGTGGCCAAGTCCACGTCATCGGTCAAAACGCTTGTACAGGAGTTAACAAATAGCAATATTTGTGCATGTGGTGTGATCTAGCGGTCAAGTTTTAGATGACGTAAATTTTTATATTTTTTTGTGGCCAAAATACAAGAACATCTTATTAAATTTTTTATACATATAATTGTACCTCATAAAAAAAATCATGATGGTTATACGGACCGTAATGCTCAAACATATCTCTGATTTTATGTTTTTGCCGGGTAGCAGAGAAAATAACTATGGTTTTCTTTATATTAAAGGTTACATTATATTAAATTTTATATGGCAATTTGTATATTGTTTTCAAATATTATTTTCTACTTGTAAAATACTTGTAAAATACTTGTAAAATTCTACTTGTAAAATCGAACAAATCGGTTATGAGCACGTCGCTGTTGTAGCAACTGCGTAAACAGCTATAATCATAATATTACAGTCTAACGATGAGAAGGTGGGAGGGCTGTCAAAAAAAATATGTGCCACACGTTTCTCTTTTATTACACTTCAATGGTTGTCAATTTATATCCCTTTATGTAATCAAAGTAATATTGGCGGATGAATTTTTTATCAACTATTAGTTATCAGTTATGACTTGAAACACGTAGAACAATACAATAATACAACAATAGAATATAATACTGTTTTTTTTTTCATAGAAAAAATTATACATCCATAAAGACTTCAAAGTAAAAAAGTCGTACAACCGTTTCTAGTGAAACCGTATATTATGCTATATGTGCTAACCGTCTTACTTCTACATTAATCGGCGGCCGAGGTACTGAGTATAACTTAAATATGTATAGTAAACATTTAAATGAACTCGTCATTTGTTTATTGGATTAAATATCCTTGGCAATTTGAACTGCTAAATAAATCTGTTAATTAAAATTCTTTCTTTCCACCATAAGACACGTTCATGATCCAATATTTCCCTTCGAGGGAAAACTAACCATTTTTGGTATATTTTTTTTTCTTAAATTGTATTTCTAACTTTCCACGACCGATTTGGCTATTAATAAATGATTAGTTTATTTATGTTTATAGACAAAGTGCAGACATTAACATGATTACAGTGAGTAGGTACATTAGGCAGTACCGATTAGATCTTGAAAGGTAGATCTCACATAGTTGGAATGTAATATCTATGTGCGTTTTATTTTATATAATTGTGTTCATATTGATTGTGAACGCAAGTTCATATTATTGTTTTTAACTTTTTGCAGAGAATAGATACACTTTTATTTTAAAAAAAATGTTTTAATTTGATCTGTAAAATAGTATGATAAAAATACGACTATGGTTTAAATCAATACATAATAAACAAATGATATTATAATCGTGGCTAAGACTGTTTATTTTGAATTACATTAAATTGTAAATTAACAACTTGGATATTAATGCATAATGTAACTATTATCTAAATAAAACAACAATAGTAATATATCATTGTAGAAAAGTTATACCATTCATTCATGGTCTAAATTATGTTATACTATTACTAAGTATAAATACATCAATAAACAAACTCTTCCTCAAGTTTCATAAAATTAATATTGTTGACGAAATGATACCATTCACCTTCAATTTGTCTGTACGTTTGCAATGAAAACCCATCATATGTGGTACACTTATTAGGGCCAGTGTGAATATCTCTCACATATGACATTGGGAATTTCGTACTCGTAAACAATGCTATCAAACGACATATCCACACTGAAGGAAATTGCTCTTTAAATCCAACTGAAAAATTTTAAATATATTTTTTTTTAATTTGCCAAACTTAGCCTCTAGTTACTAATTTTCAGTAGCAAGACACAACTACGGTTCTTGAAAATAAAATACTACATGGTATTTTTATTGAGCAGCTATTTGTATCATATGGAAGTATGTGTTAGTAGACAGTAGTTACTAGATATTACAACTTTGTGTTCTAGTTATCTCTTATTGTGTTTACAGCTAAAAATTAAAATTGGTTCATGATTTATTGTTGTGGAATATCCCTCTTAAATACGTTATGAAGAAATGACGTTAAATCGCATCGCATAAGCGGAGACAAATAATTCTAATCACAATGTTAAAAATTATTATGTATTAGGTAAATAGTCTAGTCAAATTCTATTTACACAAAACAATAGTATTTTGTGTTCTGTAATTTGAATACAGTAAACAATACGGGAGTAAAATGTTATAAATTAATCTAAAATTAATTATAGATGACTAAGATCAAAAGTATTTTGGAATAATAATTAATATTTTGTGTAACTCGATATTGTGTAACTACAATAATACTGTAGTTATTCCTTGTGATATAAAATTGTAGATGGACAAGGGAAAGAGGTGCAATAACAACTTTGCTATGTTGTTCTCTAAAATATTGTTATATACAAATTACAAAAACTGCATGTAAATCCCTTTAATAGTTTCAGAGATTACCCCGGACGAAAATATGGGTATCCCTTTTAAGTACATGAAATAATGTATTTATTTATTTATTCAATATTTATATGTAAACATATAAATGTATAATATATGGTCAAAACCCATTACACCTCTATATTAAAATTCACCTATAACCTGGTGGAATATATTTATTAAAACTGGTCTTGTATATTTTCTCCTCTGATCTCCAAGATGTATCAAAGTTAGTGTTTTATAATCTGAAAAAAATAATAAACTGTGTTGATAAAAAATAATTATTATTATAATATTAATACTAATAGTTATTATTATTTTTAGGATACAAAAAATTAATTTTATATAATACTATAAGAATAATAATTATTCAAAAAAGTTTTTCTTTATTTTTATACATGCAAAATAATAAATAAATAATCACACTATTTAAGCATAATTGAACTATTTTTTGTGTATATTTAAAAATACACAATGACTTTTTCTCCTTATCCCTCGGCTGGATCCCAACTATTATACTTTATTCATGTAAAACTTACATTTTAGTTTCATTGGAATTTTTGAAAAAATTAGTTTACCTTCATAAGGTTTGGATAACAGAATCATAGTTTCATGAAATATAATTTTAAAAATCATGAATAGGTTGAGTACACTATTTTTAGAAACGCCGTATTTTTCTATGCATTCTATATTTTGTTATCGACATAAAATTGTATTATTAAATTAAAAATGTGTAAAGAAAAGTTCATTTATAAACATGACATCACAAAATATCACTGTAAATGGGTATGAAGTCCCACTCTCTCCCCAACTGCAATTTTATATAATTAAAATTATTTGTTTGACTTTAAGTATTGAAACAAAATAAAGCAAATTTCAAGCCCTAAACGCTATTTATGAATATCGAAAAATTACTTTGTTCCGGAACTTCAGGAACAGGGATATCTGTAACAATTGTATCAAATATTAAACAACAGTCACTCTAATACTGAGATTAATTGGGCAAAAAATGAATGCAAAAAATTGTAATAGTATTAATTTACTTCTATTGGCAACTTTTAAATTACATTTCGAATGGTTAACAAAGGCTTATGCCTAAAAATAATTTCTTTGGAATTAAGGAATAATTTATAATTTTGAAAATGTTTTCTTAAAAATGTGAAATTTTATATTTACATAATTCATATTGTATTTTTTCTCGCAAAACGGTTTGATCTCTTACACTTTCTGAAAATTTCACAATATACATTTTAATTTATCAATATCTTATGCTTGACATCAATATGAATGTATATATATTTTGATTATTCTCCATATGTTTTTATAAGGAGTTTGTGTAAATTGAATGTACATATTTCTTATTGTTTGCAACCAATATGTAAGAATATATATGATTCATCTTACCATGTATAAATAATGAATATTTCAATATAATATGTAAAATATTGTTTAAATAGAATAAAAATATGTGGTTACCCTCGAAGTCACCAAGGTGTGGAGTGTCTGAAATAAAAACAAAAACATTGTGTTATTAATGAACATAAAACTATTGCGTGGAAAAATTTCTATTATCTTTATTGGTAATTATTACCCGGTACAGCGATCATATTATTCAAAACTCCTAAATTTAACATTGCGTACATTAATAATGATGGGTTTAATTTTATATTATGTTAAAACCGTAAGAAAATTATAAGATCGAAAATATATAAGTATTAATAACTCGGAAGAAATCATATAAAATAGATGAAAATTTATGAAAACAAAAATGCTCGAATGAAGCAGAAGTGGCTATTAGAATAAAATATAATTATTAGATAAGACTGACAGAGCTAGCATAATTTTTCTTATCATTGAAATTCCAGAGAAAATAGTATAATTTATATCACTTATCACTATTTATATAATTTTTAAATATCTTTTTCTACTTTCATATTTTTATTTTTTTTTTATTATATAATTATAAGTACCCAAACTATAATTATTATTTCCAATAATGTTTTTAATTATATGCTCCAAGCCGCCTGAAATAAACAAATTAAGTTAGAGCAACAAAAAATGTTATGAACAAAATCAAAATAAATTTGTAAGTCATCAGAATAACCACTTGCTTAAATCTTGCTTTAAGTAATAACTATTTCATCTACCGCTACTCCCCCTATTAAGTTGAGTAGTCACTGCATAAAGCCAAGCGTATTAATTTATAGAAACTATTATTTTAAATATAATTATAAAATATTTGGTATATATAAAGTTCGTAAGACACACAGTGTTTAGATCAAAAATTCTGTACCTCGTGCATTTTCTGAACTTTTTTTAGAAACAATAATCTTTAATTTATGTATAACTCGACAATCAGACAAATTTGTATTAAAAACAATTTGATAACAAAACAGTAATATGTTAGAAAATTAATTTTATATAGATCTTACATTCATTAAAATTATCTGTTATAATAAACATGTCAGAAGCTAGCTTGATGTGTTCATCTGTAGTACATAGTTTAAAATATATAATTATATAAAAATTAAAAACAGTAAAGTTTTAAAACTTTTTTCTTATTAAACAAAAGTTACTGACTTGTAATGGCCATATCCCTTTTATAATCGTCTGTAAACAAAATGAAATGTTGATTTTTTTTTTTTTAATTTCAACTACCTTAAGTAGGTTAGTGTGTAAATAATGTAATTACTTATATCATATGTTGAAATATTCACAAAAACACATGATATTAAAAACCAAAAAAGTTTCATTTTTATCTGTAAAAAAAATAATAAACATAAAGTAATTTATATTGGTCACAGTCGCTGTCAGAGATGAAAAGGTTTTAGTATTACTAAGATGTTTTTTATTTGATAAATATAAGTGTTCATTTTATCGTGAACCACTCAATATCTCATAGGGTTTATACTGAGACAATTTTTTTTTTTCATATTCTTTTTTTACAACGGGATCACAATTTTTCACATTTATTTTTGTTCTTACCCCTCCCAACTTTTGAAATAAAGTATATTTTACTAAAAATGGACACCAGTCATGTTCCGAGGTATGCTACTCACTTTCTAAAATTATATCCATAGTTCAATTATCCTTTATGTTATGTTTGGTAAAGTTAAGAGAAAATAACTGTTATTTACATACATTTATAGGACCAAAATTGCAATTAGTAAAACCTAATACAGATGCACAAAATATGCAGTTTGATGTATTTGGAAAATAAAGATCTGTTAACTGTTTAAATTGAATTATGTAAAATAGCTAGTTTACACTATTTAAAATTCAAATTATAAAAAGTTATTTAACCAAGTTGTTAACGTTTTATAAAAAATCTATGTTGGAATATATTTTAAATACATTTTTGTGTACCTAATTTTAAAGTGTTCAAACTTGGCTATTGATGTAAAGCAAAAATGTATATGTTATAATAAAAATAGAATAACTTTTTATTCATTTAACAATTATGTTTACAAATAAAATTATAAGCGTTATAAAAAGTATGAAAATAATATATTTTCCAATAGTACATGTAAAGTCGAACGGCAAACAAATTAAAAATGTAGCATTGCGTGTTCTATGAAATTTGATAGTAAATTATCATACTATTAAAAGTATACAATAACTTAGACATAATATATATTTTGGATACAAAAAATAAAATAAAAATGTTGTGTCTAAAGTACGTATTTAAAATTAATTTATTTTAAAATAAGCCTATATTATATTATTATTACACGCTTAATTAAATCGTTTATACCTTGATAGTGTTACTTACTTAAAGTAATATATGCAGAATTTATTAAACTTTTAGAATATGATCAGCTTGTTTAACTGTATTGATGTGACTTCCTTGTCTCTTGTCTATGGACTTAAATTATTTCGACCGAAACAGTTAAAACGAAATATATTTTGCAGTTAACCTTGTTGTTATATTTACACAGCTGGTATATGTTTTTCAATATGATCACATATTTACATTACATTGACGCAAAGTTCTGGTTAATTTCGTATCATCAACAGGCCACGCAGCCATTCAAAATATTTTTTTCACTATTTTTCCAAGAATTTTTGTTCTCATACAATGTGGTTACATTATTTAACCCAATAACGCCGGAGTTTTTTAAAAAAAATATGGCAACGCTAGGCGCTAATGGGTTAAGTTAGTAAAAATAATCGTGCGGTGTAGGGTTAATATATTTAGTTGGGTTTTAGCATAAATATGAGTTATAATTTTACTTCTTTTTACAGCCCTTTAGCCCCCATAGAGAAAGTAAGCTTCACATAATAAAAAAATCAAATCCGTCCAATAAATCCGTCACAAAGTCATTTGTGATATAAAAAAAATGAATTGATGAGCAAATTTAAAAACAAATACATTTATCGAACGATTTTAACCTAGTCATAACATGTTACTACAAAACAAAACGATATCAAAGAT
The DNA here is from genome assembly GCF_023614345.1 of Adelges cooleyi. Classification (NCBI taxonomy): domain Eukaryota; kingdom Metazoa; phylum Arthropoda; class Insecta; order Hemiptera; family Adelgidae; genus Adelges; species Adelges cooleyi. The sequence continues at coordinate 1,098,520 of NW_026095751.1, forward strand.
TGTCATTTAAAAATGTATAATACAAATTGAGACAAACTCATTATTTGTTTATTGAATTAAATATCCTGGGCTGTTTTATCTGGCGATGTAATATCCTTCTTTCCACCATAAGACATGCTAATGATTCATTAGCTTTCCATCAAGGAAGAAACTAACTAACTGACTAAAGGGAGTTCATATTGTCGTTAATATTTATCGTGAAGACGTTTTAACAATATTTTAATTTATTTGTTTTTAGTTCAAGCTGCGACGTTTTGTTTAAGTTCAAACGTCCCCTAAAATTTAAGTAGCTTACACTCTAGCCGATTTAAGGACGACTTAGCATTTCCAGCAATTCTAAATAGAAGGTAAATAAATATGTTAAGCAGGACATGGACATGACGTGGGTCTAAGAAAGAAATCAAATTTTATTTTTCCAAATGCTTCAAACCAAACTTGTATAATATCATAATAATATAAAGTATCTATAACAACACATAAGCAACAAATGTGATTAAAACAATAAGTAAAACTGTTTAGTATGATACACAATTATGTAATTTACGACTTGGATACTATTAAACAACGAAAATATTATTTAAATATAATAACAATAGTATTATAGAATTTAAGATGAGTTTTACAATTGATTTCTAGTCTAAATTATCGTAATTGATCTTTAAGTTCTGCTACTGGAACATCATCGTGAAATTTCCTTAATAGCCACCATTTGCCTTCGATTTTTTAGAACACATCTCTCATGTACCTTACATTTCGAAAATTTATGGTACAAGTTTTATTATTTTCATTTTCTTGAGCAGTTAATTCTCGTGTTGGAGTTTTCGTACACAAGAACAATGCTATAAACTGACACATCGGTCTTATTGAGACTTCATTTATATTTGTAACTAAAAAAATTAAAATACATTTTTTTCATAATTGGTCAAATTCAGCTTACTAGTTACCACTTATGTTTATGGGGCAAGACAAAACTATTTTACTTAAAAAAGTCATAAAATATTAATACATTTTGGATGTTGTCTGTACTGTACAGCATTAATAAATGATTTAACCTTGAAAAAAAATTGTTGGGTGGTATTAAAATTTTGTTTATCAATGCAGTTATACATTTTAAATCCAAAAGCTAAAATTAATTTAATAGTTGTTTTAAAAGAAATACTAGTTTGTTCCTCTTTTTCTGCTGACGGTTTTATACAACCAACATCTTCTTAAATTTAAGGTTAATATCTTAAACAAATTAATAACTAAGAAAACAAACATTTCAATAATGGTGTAAAAATCATTACAACTCTATATCAACACTTACTTAATTCACCCATACTATTACTATTGGATCCTGAGCTACCAGTAATTTTTCTCTGTTCCGTAAGATTAGTCAATTTTTGACTAATACAGTACAGAACTAGTACAGTAGAGTATTGGCATAATGTAATCAAAGCAATGAGGAAACGGAGAGGTCACAGGTCTACAAGAATTATTATAAATAAAAGTGATAAAATTGAATAAAATCCCTTTCAAATAAACGCTTTGATGCTCATTTGTAAATACAGAACCTTCATTTAAAACTTTCTAACTTTGCTGGTTTATACTGTGCTTGGTTTGGACTGTACTGGCTTGAAAATACTAACTACCGATTTGCATCGAAGCGTTTTTTCGAAAGTGATTTTATCACTTTCAGATTTAAAAATTCCTGTAAACCTGTGACCTCCCCGTCCCCAATATGCCCCGACCCAACTATGCTCCGTCCCCACTATGCCCCGACCTCACTGTACTGGTTTTTTTTTTTTTTTTGCAAAAACTTAGTGGACCAAATAACACATATACAATGTCTTGTTATATTTTGTTGGAATGGTCGACAATTCATGTTTCAATCGTTTGTACTCCATAGTTTAAATTATGATCGCTTATTCTCAATAAAATTAATATTGATGTATTATATACTTCCATTAAAGCAATCTCACACAAACTATTTATACTTCACAGATTATATTATTTCAAAGCTATATTATACTTCTATTTTACTAGATTGACAATGTACAAAATAAAATGCAACTAAAAAAACCTTTTCATAGATCCTTAAAATGTAAAGGGTGGGATAGTGAAACGGGTTTTACCATTTAAATACATTAGAAAATCGTCGTTTTACTGCCTCATCCTGTATAATAATTTCTTGTTATTTTCTAAAGAAAAATCGATTTTCTTACATTTAAATTAAAATAAATCGTATACTGGTACTGTGATGGAGAAAACAATAAATTTTACCTACATTTATTACTTATTAGTTAAATATTACTAACGTGTATAGCCACTAGCAGTCGGCTGTTGCCTGTTATTTAACAATAACCTTTTATGGAGATTTTAAAAATTGTGTTTTTTTAATAATAGCATGGGAGCAGTATCATGATGTTAAATGTTCACGAGATTTGATCTAGTCATAAAATAAAGTATTATCATTTATGACTTAATTATTATTAAAATTTATCTTAATAGTAATAGTACATAGTAATAAAATAATGAAATATTTTACACAAAATTAGAGCTACAAGTTGATAAACTAAAAAAATAAAATTAGCACGAAGCAGATTATCTAATATTAGACAATTTAAACAATCAAGCGTGAATCTCTTTAAATGAATAACAGTATAACAATACACAAAACATTAGTTTTCCTTTAAAAAAATTGTGTAATAAAAAAAACATTTTGAGTCGGTATACTGCATAAAAACCAACACTTAATCTGAATCCAAAAAACAACAGTCCTCTTCATTATTTGCAGGTAGTTGGACATTAAATACTCATAGTTAACCTTCGGTAAGGTTATATAACGCAGGCTATAAAATAACGAGATAACGACAGTGGTTTTGTCGTATCAGAATCATTAAGTGTCTTAATAAGTACACGGACAGGTTTTTTTCCCAATAAATCGAGTGTCTACTATAATCAGTCACACGATTTAGTCGCCTGTGATATCATGTAATAAACACAATATTATGATACCGTTCATTGGGCCCTAACCTAATCTAACACGGATAGACGTTACCAACTGATAGTTTTTAGTGTCTGTTCGTTTCTCACATCTGGTACACTGGGTTTTTAGTTCTCAATTTTAATCATCCGGAAAGAACTTAAGTAAAAAAAAAAAAAAATGAACTTTGTGTAAACTTTAAGTCAAGAGTGGTACTTGAGCACAAAACCTAATAGTATCATTCTGCATAGATATAAATAAAATTGTTTTAATGATTTGATCAATTTTTTTTAAAGATTTTAGGTGTTTTTGTTAAAATATACGAAATCTGCGAAAACACAGTTTCCCGGCAATTAAAAAAAAACTGTAGTGCCGAATTTTTTTCCCGTTTAATATGTTATGGGTACATATGAGTTCCAACTACTGGCAAATTTTCAACCCAAAAGTTTTAAAATTACGGCTAAAAACCCCGAAAAACAAAAAAACTTTTACCCCCCCTAGGGGAGCGGGAAATGGGTATATTTTGAATTTGACAAAACTGACGTGCGCGGGCATACCAAATAAATATTTCTTATACATTTCAACTCGATCCGACTCTTTTTCTCGATACTATAGCCAGTAAAAGTTCTAACTTAAAAACTCGTACGGTTTTTTTTTTGTTTTTTCAACTTTCGTCTGTGAAGACTTAAACTTTTTCAACTTTTACCCCCACAAAGTACAAACTAGACAAAATTTGTGATTTATAGAGTTGCTATTCGAAGGAATTGGTCTAGTATTAAAAAAGTTACAGTGTATACAGCGAAAAAAAAGCCCACATCAGAGTAAAACCAATACCTTCTCGCTTTGCCTCGAAGCTAAAATAAATAACTCTACCTAATTGTATATTTTATCATCTAGAGATTCGCATCGAAACGTTTATTTAAATGTAATAAATTCACTTTAAGTTGTAATCATTCTTAGAAAACCTGTGACCCCACTATGCTGCCTTTTAGCTTAAATCTGCAGCTGATAAGGTACTTAAAACCGCCCGCGTTCAATCCCCTTTAGCAATTGATAATTCCTAAATTGTACAAAATGCTTTATTCAGCATTCTCTATACCAATTAGTCGTGTAGACTGTGAAAGGTCTTATTTTTTTTGTCACCCATTTAATTACAAAAAAGATAGTTTTGCAATGACTCGCTGTTACAACCATTATTAAGTTATATAGGTACAAAAATGTAGGTAATAAATTCTACAATACGGTAAAAATATTTTGCACCATCAACCTACCCCAAGGCGTACAATTTCTTATTTGCGTAGTCAGTCGTCGCAGATGTATATAAAAAAAAAACATTCTTGACAAAAGAATGAATAATTGTCAACAAATGCCACCGGTTGTTCCACTGCCTATACAAATTTCACTATTTTCCCCATCGTTGCCCTAAGTAATAAATATCAAAAACGTATGGCATATCGATTATTGTACGTTGCTCTATATTTTCGGCTTTCTTGATTTCAACACATAGTCATTTTATGTAGGATTTTTGAATATTTTTACATATTTTGTTTCGTATTATTTACAAAATGGTATAGCGCGGTTGAAAGGTAAACATATTATCACATCTGCGTATTCAACTCCTAAAATCCAAAACTTGAAATGAACCATGTCAATCAATTGTAGAATAGTACATACATTTTGTCTTGAAAATCTGTAGTAACACACAGTGTGATTTTGCAATCAAAGGTAACATCGTACAGTTGAATATTCTACTTGTAATATAGTAAATATGATGAATATCAAGATTATTATTTTACTCAGTCTAGCAGCATATGCCTCGTAAGTATTTTTTTAAACATTATTAATTGGGTTACCACTTGTATAAAAAATCTAATCAAACCTAGAGTTTTGGTGTTTAAAATATCATTTTTAGTTTCGATACAAAGCGTGAAGGTATTGGTTTTACTCTGATATGTGTTTTTTTGTGTCTGTATACACTGTAACTTTTTTAATACTAGACCAACCCCTTCTAGTAGCAACTCTATAAATCACAAATTTCATCTAGTTGGTACTTGGGGGGGGGGGGTAAATGTTGAAAAAGTTTTTTACTTTACAGTCAAAATTTGAAAAAAACAACCGTACGAGTTTTTAAGTTAGAACTTTTACTGGCTATAATTTCGAGAAAAAAAGTCGTATCGAGTTGACATTTATAAGAAATATTTATTTGGTATGCCCGCATACGTCTGTTGTATCAAATTTAAATTAAACCCATTTCCCACCCCCCTAGAAAGGGTTCAAGTTTTTTTGTATTTTTAGTTCTTTAGCCGTAGTTTTAGGACCTTTAAATTGAAAATTTGTCAGTAGTTAGAACTCATATGTATTGATAAAGTATTATACGGAAATTAAATTCGGCACTACAGTTTTTTTTTAATGGCCGGAAAACTGTGTTTTCGCAGATTGGATATATTTTAACAAAAATACCTAAAATCTTAAAGAAATTTTTTATCAAATCATTAAAACAACTTTATGTAGATCTATGCAGAATGATACGATTAAGTTTTGTGCTCAAGTACCACTTTTGACTTTTAGTTTACACAAATTTAATTCTTTTTTTTTTTACTTAAGTTTTTTTTTGGCTGAGTGAAATTAAAAACTGATAATAAATTCGTAATCACTGACCCCAAAAACATATAATTTGACCACTTTTGAAGCATATTACATTTTAAGACTAGATCAAATCTCATGAACATTTAACATTATGATACTGCTCCTATACTATTATTAAAAAAACATAATTTTTAAAATCTCCATAAAGGTTGTTGTTAAATAACAGGCAACAGCCGACCGCTAGTGGCTAGAAAACGTTAGTAATATTTAACTAATAAGTAATATATGTAGGTAAAATTTCTTGTTTTCTCCATCACAGTACTCAATTTTTCTTTAGGAAATAACAAGAAATTAATATACAGGGTGGAGCAGTAAAACAGCGATTTTCTAATGTATTTAAATGGGAAAACCCGTTTCACTACCCCACATTTTACATTTTAAGGATTTAGTCAAATAGAAGTATAATAGAGTTTTGAAATAATATAATCTATGAAGTAAAATAGTTTGTGTGAGATTGCTCTAATGGAAGTATATAATACATAAATATTAATTTTATTGAGGATAAGCGATTATAATTTAAACTATGGAGTACAAACGATTGAAACATGAATCGTCGACCATTCCAACTAAATTTAACAAGACATTGTATATGTGTTATTTGGTCCACTACGTTTTTGCAAAAAAAAAAAAAAACAGTACTGTGGGGTCGGGGCATAGTGGGGACGGAGCATAGTTGGGTCGGGGCATATTGGGGACGGGGAGGTCACAGGTCAAAGAAATACGTCATTTAGGAGTGTACATAATTTTATTTCGTATGGTCAAAGAGTATTACAATCGGTAAATGGTGAGTACTTTTATTTTACTTTCAATTGTGTGTTTTATTTTCCAGATATATTCGGTAATACAAATTCGGTGGTTTTAATTCCACTTACAAAAAACGATAAAGCACTTAAATTCAGTGGGGTAAGGTTTTTCTGCAGTTTCGCTAAAGAACTGTTCAAAACTTATTCTATTGTGTTTAAGTGATTTAGAATCGTTTTTAAAATTTCGTAGGACGTATTCAGAATCAATTTTGGACTCTTGATACTCACGATTTAAATCAGATAATTTTGCAGAATACGGTTTACTTCGTTTTCTAATATTGTTATAGTATCTTTTATCTTCTCGTCATTGTGTTCATATATTTTACTCAATAAAGTCAGCACTTCGCTAAAGGGTTGGTCTTCGATAGAAACAAACAAAAGTGCATTACTTAACCCGCTTACAAAACTATTATGTTCAAGCCTACCGTTACTTTCTGTTTTCTGGTATATAACTAAATGGGCCCAAATGTAACTGTACAATTTCACCTTTAAGACATCCAAAATTATTTCGTAATATTTTATGTATTTGAACGGTTGTGCTGGGCCATTCTCCTGCCTCGTATTGATTTTTGATATTATTAATTTCCGTTTCTAATATATCGCGTGTACCGTGCCAATTAATGGCTAATCCGGAGATGTCGTCGAACATCTCTTTTGGTTCCCAATAACAAGACATCAACAAATGGCTGACAACTAAAGGCAGGTTTCTAGATCCGGTCTCGAAAAAACGTTCATATTTTTCGTCACACATTTTAAAAGTGTATTAAACAGTTGAAGTTGACCATGTACTTATTATTATAAGTACATGGTAAGTATATTTTAGCATATGATTTATGCTAAAATAAATAAATTGAAAAAAATAATAATAATTTATATTACCAATTATATATACATAGTTATGGTAATTTTTAAAAAACCAGTACAGTGGGGTCGGTGCATAGTGGGGACGGAACATAGTTGGGTCGGGCATATTGGGGATGGGGAGGTCACAGGTTTACAGGAATTTTTAAATCTGAAAGTGATAAAATCACTTTCGAAAAAACGCTTCGATGCAAATCGGTAGTTAGTATTTTCAAGCCAGTACAGTCCAAACCAAGCACAGTATAAACCAGCAAAGTTAGAAAGTTTTAAATGAAGGTTCTGTATTTACAAATGAGCATCAAAGCGTTTATTTGAAAGGGATTTTATTCAATTTTATCACTTTTATTTATAATAATTCCTGTAGACCGGTGACCTCTTCGTTTCCTCATTGCTTTGATTCCATTATGCCTATACTCTACTCTACTGTACTAGTCCTCTCGGATAAAATCACTTTCAAATAAACGCTTTGATACTTTGTACTGGTTTTTTTTTTAATAAACGTTAACTTTTCAGATGTGGCCAATCTCATTCAAGAGTAACAGGTAATTAAATAGTATTTAGTTGTTGATTAGAAAAAAAATTTTAAACAAATTTAATTCAAATATTAAACCTAAATAATGTTAAGTTAACTGAAACAGGCCTGGGCATTTTTTAAATGTAAAATATTATTTGATTAAGCAGGCGATTATATAATGTATTTTATTAAAATGTTAGACATAAATGTTTAGTTTAGTTTCTAAGTGAATTTTTAATTTTAATTTTTTTACTTTTTTGGAATTCGTGTACTTTCTGCGCTAAAAAAGAACCTGAAGTCAGCGTGTCAAGTAATGTACCTGGGACTTACTAGGACACGCCTAATGATTAATCGATAAAATTGTTAACTAGTTGAAAATTATATAAAATGTGTAATGGTGTTCCAATACACAATTATTTCTAAACTTTTTTCTTTAAAATTGAATCATGTTCCATATACTTATGTACTCGTATAGTCTTAATTTTTTTTCAATTCCATATAAAAACCGGCATTCAAAGAAAGTATAATTAATTCGTTTTGTCTTACAGTTTAACTGTAGTTTATACTTCATAGAACAACACAATGTTTTTATTGTTCTCTATTTTGTCACTATTTTTAGCTGAAGCTCCAAATTGGGCTGATCAAGAACTGGAATTTGTGGCTAAGGTAAATTATACTATTATTTTAAAACTATTAGGTTTTTGTCAATATTTTGCTTAGTTCTTGAATTATATATAACATAAAGGTTAAAATTTTCCAAATAGCCATTCTTACCTAGGAAACTATTATCATTTTAGTTTGAAAACTTACAAATAGATGGCAAATCTGATGATGAGGTAATTAATACTATTATTTTAAAACTATTAGGTCATTATCGATATTTTGGTTAATGTTTGAATTATTTGTAACACAAAGGTTAAAGTTTTCCTAAATAGCCATTCTCATCTAGGAAAATATTATTATTTTAGTTTAAAGACTTAAAAATAACATTCTTGTCATAAATATTTATAATCAAAATAAATTTTAATATTGTTTGTTTAAAAATATTTTCGGTATTGTTATATAAGATTAAAATTAAAATCGCAACTTGATCATTTGAGTTTTTAATGTTTCACTTAAAACTTTATTTTTGTCCTAAAAATGTATACATTTTTACTACTTTGTTAATTATTAAATAATATACTAAATTAAATTCTACACTCTTTGTTTTAATAACTAATTATTAGTATCTGTAAATCCGAAAGTGTTAAAAAATGTATTCTAAATAAAACTATTTTTTAAATTTAAAGTATACGTCTTGTGTTGTATAGTGAATAATGAAATAATGTCTAGATTAATATTTATATAATTTATTAATTTGGTTACTAAAACATTAAAGCTTATAATAATATATTTTTTTGTATTCAACAGCTAAATTATATTTGTGTTAGAGCTAAATTGCTCTAACAAAGCATTTAATGATTTATGATTATGATTTAAATTAATCATTTAAGTTTCAAAAGTTCCTTACTAAGGTAAGAAGTGGGTAAAACAAAACAAAAATGTGAAAGATTGAGATTACATTATGTAAAAACAACATAAAAAAAAATTAATTTCTTATTAAACCCTATGAGATTTTGAGTATTGATGTTTATATTAATTTATAGTTTGGGTAATAAAACATCAAAGCTTGTAATAATGTGACGTGTTTACATTGGCATACCTGTACGTAAATTAAAATTTTATAATACCCCAAATAAAAATAAATGTATATATTGGATTTGTTCTTTTATTATAATTAATTAATATACAAATGTATATTTTTTTGTTGCTTGTTAATTATTAGCACGTAAGTTATACCATTGAGTATATATACTCAATGGTTATACGCATATTTAAGTATATGAGTATTTAAATTTTATAATTTCTTATGGAATTAAACTTTATAATGATCAACAATTTTCAGATTATAAAAGATGCGTTCGAAATTTGTAGAGAATGGTTCCATTTCAAGGACAGTTTGATAAACACTAAAATTACAATTTATCAATTTACCCGGTACATGGTACACCCCCAATGACGACGATTTTTTATACCTTTCAAAGCTACGTATCGAATTTTGAGTTTTCACAACCATTGGACGAAATAAGTAGTAAGTATTAACTACGCACGTTACTTATCATAAAACAGTATTTTGTTTTATTTTCGATGCGAAACTGTAAAAAAGTTGATTTTAAGGAAATTATTTTCATTTGCATTTACAAAAATTAAAATATGTATCCTTTTTTTTAACAACACAGCTTATAAATGATGTGATGTTATCAAACATTGTATGTCTTAATCATTTTTAACAATGATTGTCCGAAAAATGTAAAAAGTGACGAATAAAATAAATTTCTTCATCGAAAACTGCACCACGTCGTATTCCTATAATAAAAGATATTATATTTTATATTTATATTCAAACTTTTTGTTTCGTTTTAGAGTCGATTGATTTACAAGCATTTAGTGAAGTTTTTAAAGACCATTGTAGAATATTGAGCACATCCGTTAAAAAATTCGCTCAAGAAAGGAGAGATGCAATCATATTAAGCAAAAAAAATGAGATAGAATTATGGCGTAGAACCAATGCATATAGGGAGGAGTGAAGAATGGATGAATAATTAGCCGATTGGTTGGTAGTTTAATAAGAATATAAATTCTTATTAAACTACTATCCAATCGGCTATAATAGTATATATGTTAATGATTATTTAAATATATATATTTAAATGCTTAAAACTCTCTTGAAATGTTATTAAAAAAATAAATAAATGTTAAGATAAAAATATATCTAAACGACTTAAATGACGAAAAACGACTTTTCAAATAAACACCGATTACTTATATTTCGAGCAATATTATTTTTATTTATAAAACAAAAGAAAAATGTTTATAATTTTATTAGTAATTTAGAAAGGGACAAATTTGACCAACTTTTCAGTAGGTATACAAGATGGACTTAAAGGAATTTGGTTTTCTAAAGGAACGTTACCTGCTTCTATCTGCTTAGTATTCAAACATTGTTATACATTGAGATATATTTATCATTTCAGTTAAGTGTCAATCAATAATCATTGTTTATATAACTCATTACTTTATCGTTTAATTTTTGACTACTAGCTAAAATTTTAGTTTATTGCTGCTCAAAATTTACGGAAGATAATCTAGTTTTTTTCAAAATTATGATAAAATTAAGCAGCTTATTTGAATTTAGTATAGGAGAGAGTGGGGTTAGTTGTTACACTTTTGATGTTAATATTTTTTTTAAAATTGAAAACCGAATTAAGTAGCTGTGTCAACATCATGCAGCATGCTATAGCAGTGATGACCGTAAAGTGTCAACGGGTTAATATTTTTTCCTAAAAGCGGCAAAAACATTCTATTCTTGAATTGTTTATTTAATTGTATTTTTAGGAATTAAAATTAGACTTAACTATAAAATATAATCAAGAATAGTGTACAAGATGTAAAATTGGTTTTGTATATTTTATTCTAACGGATAAACAATTTTAAGAACAAAAAGTACTGTTACTTGAAATCAATGATACGTATGTGATAAAAACAAATAGTAGTAGTATATCGACTTGTGCTAAATAAAAAATAAAATGTTTTTCTATGAAATATTTTCGTATTCGAAAAATTTTTACAAATAAGAACCACAACAACAGCAAAAAACACAATAATAATATCGTTTTAACAGCAAATGATTCAAGTTTTGATTTCGACTCTACGCGTCGATAAAATGTCTGTTAATACTTTATACTGAAAATTGAGAAAAATTTACAAAAATACCGGCCATAAAATATGGTTTGATAATAAAAAATAAAATGTTAAAAATAAATTATAATATAAATATAAAATAAGATAATGAAATATAGATATAAGTACAATAGAGTATTTAATACATATTTTCCTATTAGCCCCATTATTTAAAAAATATTGTTGTACAAATAAAATCGAGACGTCGGAAAACGAATCTACTAACGACCAAACCGAATACGCCAATGGTATTATGCCGCGGTTGATTTCCATCAAAGAATTGTATAGGAACCAAGACATCATGGAACCCGACCGACAAGTAATCAATTAATATTATTATACGGGGCATAATTTCCAAAAGTGGGGGGTGTATAAAAGATAGAACCTATTTTTAAAAATATATATTCATATTTATGAATATAATAAATATTTAATAATAATATAAGTGTATAAAATAATCGATTAACAATCTAATAGAACCTATTTTTATAAATATATCTATAAAAATCATTTAATTCCTTAAATCAATGCCTGGTTTCAAATTCATACTATTCCCATTCTGAATTATTTCTAATTGGTAGATATAACATTATATATGTACCCAACTATCTACTAGGTATCTACTAACTATCTGCTATCAAAATGTGTATTTAAATTACCAATATAGTTTAATAATAATTGAAATATTAATTATATATCATATTACTCTTCTTGTGTAAATATAATTTGGTTTTAGTTGATGATTTTTAGTGGGTACTGAATTAATAACTGGTAAAAAAATTATTTAAAGTGTTTTGTTTATAGTTCGTAATGATTAAAACATAATTCAAGCTATGATAGAAAAACACATTTTATATTTTATAAATGTATGTATATAAATAGGCAAACGGTAGCTTTTAATGAATGAAGAAGTAAACTTTAACTTTTTCAATTTTACCGGTGAGGGGGGGCCCTCCCCCAAGCACCAACTAGATGAAATTTGTGATTTATAGAGTTGCTACTAGTAACAGTGTATACAGGACACAAAAAAACCACACGTCATAGTAAAACCAATACCTTCCCTGCTTCGCATCGAAGCTAAAATAATAATCTCAAAGGGTCGTAAAATACTTTTTTCACGGTTACATCTATGAAAAGAAAAATTCTGCGACCGAAGTCTAAACCATCCATTACATAATATAATATCCAGAGTTGATTAAATTCAATCATTGTCAGCAAATTTCTGAAAAATTCTTACATTTATATAATAGTACTATGTGATACAATATAATATACACTATCTGGTTTTTTTTTGTGCTGTAGTTTTTGTTAAATATTGAATGTATTTAAATTTAATATTTTTAAGGTAAATAAGCGTTTTGACGCAAGTTAGATTAAGTCATTGGTCGTTATTATGTTTAGAAACAATTTAACTGGTTTTTCAAAAACATTTTCCCTTAATATAAATGTTAGTTTTTATATAAATAAAAAATGATTAACTTTAAAAACTTACTCTGAATCGTTTAAGGTTGAAAATCTTTAAAACTAATAACGATGGAAAAATAAATAAAACTGTTTGCCTACGATCGGATTAGTCCGAAATGTAAAACTACTCCCCTCGCCAACCCGCGATAAGGAACTTCGTTTCAAAAACCGACCACGTGCTACATGTTTTTTTAAATGTAATATATGTTGGAATAATAATAATATTCTATATATCAGGAAGTATTTCACAATATATAAATATGTTGTTTATCTGTATAAGAAAAAAAATCAAAGAAAAATAAAGTAAAATTTATCAGGATAACCTCACAAGAACTTTCGAAACCATCTGCCCACGCTGTACATCACTATAAAAGCAAAAAAAAAAATCTGTTATAGTAGAAATACCATTATTGATAAAAACATTGTACCTAATTACAATGATGTGATAAAAATGTATTTTGTTATTTTAGGCATATTTTTTTATTCAGTAGTGAAAGGCAAGTATTTGTTTTAGTTTGATTTTGTTGGATTCATGTGAGCGAGGAGTCGAAAACATCTGTCTGTATTAAGCTGACCAAGTGCCGAACCACAGTCCCCCTTAGTTATTTGTTTCTAGGGAAACTACCAAGCTTGTGGATTTTTACGAATTTGAAGTAAACTGATTACAATTAAAAGAACCAATGGCTAAAAACGGCGAGTAGGGATGATAATTGGAGATTCCTTGATTATTTGGAGTTTTGGTCTCTAAGCTTTTCGACGCTACTATCCCATGTTAAGCGTTTGGCGTTGTAAGTCACATTTATTTTAGAATATAATATTTGTTAGTATGTAAGCGTTTTCCAATTTTACAAGAACGCCAATGGTGTTTTAACGCATTGCAAAATCAAAGTATCGTCGACACTAGTTCTTGTGTACTTACTGTGGTTCGTGTTTATTTATGACACACAAGGTGATCATTTTATCGTGAACCACTCAGTATCTTATAGGGTTTATTAAGAAATGTAATTTTTTTATCATGATATGTTTATACAATGTGATTTGGAGTAGGTTCACCACCATATGGCAATTATGATATTTTTCGAATACATTTTACTTCTTCAAACAATTAACTTGAATTCAGAATATTTTTAATTATTAGTTTTAAAATGAAAATTACATTGAAACATTTGTACTTACATCGCTTTATATAATATTATAACGATAATATTATGTATATAACATATCGATACATTAGAGCACACAAGTGCTATGCCTATTTTTTTTCAAAATCGTCATTGTGGGTATCCATGAGCTCGTGATACAAAACTGAATCGAATGAACACCGGTGATACGTCCAAAGAGCATAAAAAAATGTTCATCTACAAATTACCGTAAAATTCTATGTCCTTTGTGGGTTTTTTTAAAGAGCTCAAGAGTTAAACTGTATACCCAAAAAATTATCTAAAGTGGACATAGCACTTGTGCGCTCCAATGTATCAATCATAGACAAGCTATGATTTATTATATTAATTTATTTTTGTAGCACAAAACACTCATTAAGAACTCTTTTCTTTTAAAATGCATTTTGTTCAAATAAAAGGTGAAATAAATCAGCATAAACTAAATAAAAAATATGGCAGCATTAAACAAAAAAAGAATATACCAATCGGCACTGCTATTTTTTAGCTGTTAAAAAAATTTCAAACTAGATTATATTTTATATTTGGTCGATTTTAGTGAGAATAATAAAGTATCATTTTTTTAGTATGATTTTTAAGTTAAACGATAAACTAAGTAAGTTTATTGTATGACAATAATATTATAATTTTAAACTATAATGTATTGTTACTACTTTTAAATTTTTACTTAAGTAAAAAAAAAGCAACTTTGCCATTTAATAGTTATTATATAAATCCCGTACAGAATCATAAAATACCTAGAAACTAGAAAACTAGATCAATGAAAACTTGTCATTTAGAATCAAAAACAGTATAAATTAACACAATCTAAACGATACAGCATTAACCAGCAGCACAATAAAATCAGTACAGTATGAAAAGTAGAATAGAAACAATATTGTTTAATCCCAAAGTGATCTTAGTGAAATCAAACGCTTGTATAAGAATTTATGGATAGTAAGAAGCCAGCGCAGTAAAAAATAACTAAGAAAAATAGTGTAGTAGAACACTAGACCATTGGAATCGATTACAGTAAAACCAAACACAATGTTAAGTCCAAAACCAAGTACAGTATAAATTGACACAGTCCAAACCAAACACAGGGTAAACCCTCATAGTCTAAACCAGTACAGAAGAAGTTTGCAAAGTTGAGTCAAAGCAACTTTTTTTTGGAATCAGCGACCTCCGGATACCTATAATTAGCAATGAGTACAATCTGACAATAAAAAAAAAGTGTTGTGCTGGGTCTAGATACAATATTATAGAGAAATAAACTTCTAAACAGTCCTAATAAGGAGGGTGTGCCTGACAGAGAGAAAGCTTAAACGGTCATAATACCTCTAGCCCTTATAGTATTTATAATAATGAGCGGTAATTTGTTTTTAATGTTGTAGGTACATAAGTTTGCTCGTTTGTCCGAAGCGTATACAATGCGCCTTACATCACACAATTCATCGAGATATACTTGTTTAGTTGTTTTCATACAAAGTACATATTTTTATTATATTCTACAGCATAATATTGCGGCACGGTAAATAGTGTTCAAATATTCAATTTAAATTTTAGTATCGCGACAAGAAAAAAAAATGTTGCAAAATAATATACGAAACCGTCATTTCTTATAAGACAACAACATGTGTTTTTATTCGTATAGAGTGTACGTCTTATATTACGTTAACCAAAAAATATATATCTGTAATGGTAGAAATACCGTTATCGATAAAAAAAAACCACTGTAACTAACGACTATAATGTGTGCTTAAAAATGTACTTTTGTTATTATATGATGAATACGATTAGGACTGCCCATCTTCTTCTTCTAATCATGTATTGCCATAGATACACTTAATATAATGAAAATATCTTTCGGGTATCTGTTGACTGTTGATTCGCTCATACATAGCAGCCGAGTAATTGACTACGTTCAAAAACTTCCTTTTTTTTTTTTGGTGGGGTGGGTAAGATTTCCTTAGTTAAAAAGAGAAGATTGATTATATAGAAAATTGTATATGTTATAGATCCAATTTGGATCTACCTTAGGTCTAATTATCAGACTTTGAAATCTAACAAAAGCTATGCGAAGAAAAAGTTCCCATTAAATTACTATTTTGGTTTGTCAACGTTTATTGGTAGTAAAATGTTAAAAACATATTTCATACAAATTTCGAACTAATTCGACTATTGAAAAAGTACTAGTGCTTTGTAATTTAGAGTTAGCAAATATGAACATTTTTTTTGGGGGTTTTTTCTCCATTTCGAGGGAGAATATCTTTAACTAATCGTTTGAGTTCTTATGAAATATTTCAAATTTTCCATTTTCAACTTAAGAATTCCGGTGCTCTACGAATTTAAAATTAGTCAAATTAGTTGTAAGCCGTTGAAATAGTCGAATTAGTTCCTAGGGATTTTTTTACCATTTGAACAAGCTTTAACCCTGCATCAGTCGCGCGTTCTACTATTGTATTACACCGATAATAAATTTCATTTTAAATTGTTTTTGGTTTTCTTCATCACAATAATAATTATATTACCTTCAAGTGATATTGTATTGTCATTCTGTATATTGAGCGATAAAGTTGTATGTTCTACTATTGTAGAATACGCGACGACTCAGATATCATTTTTTTACATTGTACGTTTATAGGTATATTAGATATTTTATAAATTGATGTTATACATAATACAATATATATCAGTCGTGTTTAGTATATGATGTATACATATAAATATATATTTTAATAATATCTGTTTTATTTATTCTCCTTTAAATTGTTACAGTTCCTTTTTATATGTATTAAATTAATTAATATTGTACAAATATGATACAAAATATACAATAAATATGAGAATTAAATAATGTAATCAAATCATTAATTTATGTTGCAATAATACATTTTAATTAGCAAAATTGTAATTGTTCTACATATGTAGACGCACGACTACTCGTGTGATATTAAACCACGCGACTGATGCAGGGTTAACAAATGCCGTTTAAGAGTATCTAGCAATTTTTTTTTTATTTTTTGTATACAAGGTAATTTTTTTATCATGAGCCACTCAATATCTCATGGGGTTTAATAAGAAATTAAAATTTTTATTTTCATATTGTTTAAAAACAATATAAAAAAACAAATTTTAATTCCTTATTAAACCCTATGAGATATTGAGTGGCTCATGATAAATAAATCACCTGTATAACGCGTACGTGTTCATTAATTTTTTGTAGGGATGGCAGTTTTTTTTTTCCTAACAACTTTAACCCAAGTCGTTACATTTTAAAACTTTACGGAACGTGGGACACTTGTACACACAAAAAACGATACTTGATTTTTGAAATCGAGAAAAACAACCGATAAATTTACATATTTTTCAAATTCTAATAATTCTTACAAGCCTATGTTTCCTCACCCCCCGTCCCAATATGCTGTACTGGCTTTTCTAGATGTTTTTCTTTTGTTCTAAAACTCTTACAGCACGCATTTTACTGACAATGTGTATAATTTGCATACATTATTATGGAACACGTCATGATCGTTCTTTGTGTTTTATAGGCGATTTTATTCAAAATGAAATATATATATATATATTGTTTTTGGATGAATATTCAAACAACACCTACAGCAGTTTCAAAAAAATATACCGAAACATCTGTATGAAAAAAAAAATCGAAATAGGATGACTGATTCGAGACAATATTCAACTTATGATTTTGTTTAAATTTTAAACCTCCCATAAGTCTCTATCAGACCTCCAGGCATCCCAATATAATGACCTAAAAGCCGACCTCTCTCACGTGTCACTTCAAATGTCTGAATTGAAAGCTGAGAACTCTACCCTTCGTGCGGAAATTGACGTTCTCAAAGGAAAAGTCGCATCTTTGGAAGGTTGCAATTCGGTCGAACAATCACAATCCATTATTAATCTAGTTCTTCAAGAAACATTCGAGCGTGAAAGATGTCAGACGAATTTGATTACCTATGGGGTCCCCGAGTCTTCTTCTTTGGATATTTCCTTGCGAATAGAGCATGATAAAAAAACATTCTGCAATATACTCTCATCCCTTGGTAATGCTGTCCCTTCAAGCTTCAAACTAGTCCGAATTGGAAAGTCAAGTACTTCTTCTTCCCGTCTACTAAAAGTTATATTCGATTCCAAAGAGGTGGCAGCTCACCTATTATCCACTTTCAATGCAGCTAAACGCTCTGGTACTGTATTCATGGAAAATGTTCGTATGACTAGTGACAAAACACTTTTACAACGAAAACTACTTCGTTCATGCCATGCCGAACTCGAGCAGAGAACCAAAGGCGGAGAAACCGACCTACGAATTGTTTTTGAAAATGGATTACCTGTAGTAGGAGTCACCAATCTAAAAAAACGGAGGAGCTCGTCGTCACCATTCAAGCAAACATCCTTAGCTGATTCTACCAATTTCGCTCCGCTAACCGGTTTTCACCACAACTGTCGTGGCCTAAATACTAAATTAACTAATTTTAAATGTAACGCATCACCTGTAAATTATAATTTTTCCAATGATAGCTGTACATTTTGTTCCCATTCAAATTCAACTTTTACTCTATTCTTGTCTGATTTTAATAATTCTAAAAGAAAAATGGCTAACGAGCCAAATAATCTTTGTACTAATAGTTTAAAATCACCTGTTTTGTATAACCAGCTAAATATTTATTATCAAAATGTTCGTGGCCTTCGCACGAAAATGTTTAATTTACATACTAATTTTGTAACTTTGTCTCATGACGTATACATCTTAACTGAAACCTGGCTTTCTAGGGATATTACTGATGCTGAGTTGGGACTAGAAGGCTTCGTTATTTTTAGAACTGATAGAAATGCTTCTACTAGCAATTGCCTGCGCGGGGGTGGGTCATTAATTGCTGTGAAAAAAAATCTATGTCCCATTTTAGTTGTTTCAAATTATGATAGTGTCGAACAAATATTTGTGCGTATAACTCTACATGGTGGTGTTTCTGTTTTTTTAGCGGGAGTTTATCTACCTCCAACTACGGATCTTATTGGCTATGGTTGCCATACAGACTCGATAATAATTTCGATATTGGCATTGTTTGTGTTTTAACCTTCCTAACGTAAAGTGGACAAGTAGTATTTCTGGGCCGGAGTACAGTGGCTCTATTACTGATAAAGTTCGCTCAATTGGTGATCAGTATGCTTTACTCGACTTTCATCAAATGAATAATACAGCCAACAGTCACGATTCTTTTCTTGATCTTGTCTTCTCTAATAATGAGAGTGTTACAGTTGATCAGTCTCTCGATCAGCTTGTACCATGTGATCCCTATCACCCAGCGCTATCCATATCGTACAAATATAATTCAGGTGTTTTAGCGCTTAATGATCAACATAATTATCGTGACTTTAAGAATGCGAGCTATGAAGAAATTATCAATAATTTAGGACATATTAATTGGAATAATAATTTGGACATGTTATCATCCGAACAAGCTGCTAATTTTCTACAAAATACTCTCCTAGATGCTATTCATAAGTGGGTTCCCTTGCGTACCTTTCGTACTTCAACTTTTCCTCCGTGGAGGTCAAAAAGTCTAAAGGATCTTTTGACCGAAAAGAAACGCGCCCATAAAGCTTACAAAACCCTAGGCGGTTCTAATCGCTACCGTACATTTTCTTTATTGCGCGCTCGTTGCAAGGCTGAGTCAAAACGTTTGTACAGAGATTATATGCATACCTTATAGAACAAATTGCGTACTAATCCACGTTCGTTTTGGTCTTTTGTTAGTAGCCGCCAGAAAGGTCACGCCATTCCTGAAGAAGTACACTTAGATGCTGTCAAGGCTTAGGGCAATCAAATAGCTACTTTATTTGCCTCCTATTTTTCATCTGTATATAAAGCACCCACAATCGTCCCTAAAACCCTATTGGATGAGTTTACCCCAAGTCAATTTTCCTTCCTTCCGTCCTCTTTATCTATATCCATTGGCGAGGTAAACGCTGCTCTTAGCTCATTGGCTACTACTCTCGGTTCAGGGCCTGATGGAATTGCTGCTCAATTCTTATATCGTTGTCGCGATATTCTTTGTTTACCTGTCTGTTTGATTTTTAATAAGTCGCTTTCTGAGGGTGTTTTTCCATCAGTTTGGAAAGTTAGTCGAATCACACCGATTTTAAAATCGGGTGATCCGACTAACATTAGAAACTATCGGCCCATTTCTGGGTTGCCCTTTTTAGGTAAAATATTTGAATTAACTGTGCTAAAAAACATTGACCGACCTCTTTTGTCAACTATTTCAATTGATCAACACGGGTTTATCACGGGTCGCTCAACAACTACTAGCGCAGTCGATTTCACCTCCTTCGTTCACGAGGCGTTTGAATTAAAGCAACATGTTGACGTCATCTATACTGATTTTAATAAAGCATTTGACTCTATCGACCATCGTTCTTTGATATATGTTCTGGATCGTCTTGGAGTTGGTGAACCACTTCTTTCATGGTTGAGATCTTACCTTATGGAGCGCAGACTGTTCGTAAATCTTTTTGGAAATGCATCAGATTATTTTCAAGCGCTGTCCGGAGTTCCTCAGGGTAGTCATCTTGGTCCCATCCTGTTTAATATCTTCATAAACACCGTTTATTCCTTTGTGTCCCCATGCCGTGTTCTACTTTTTGCTGATGACGCCAAATTTTTTTATGCAATTTCATCGCAGGAAGACTGCCTTGTACTACAAGCCGTTTTGGATAAATTTTCAATCTGGTGTAATTTGTTAGGTCTATCACTGAATACTAATAAGTGTAAAGTCATGTCCTATTATCGTACGCGTGCGATGTTGACATTTAACTATAGTCTAAATGCGATGCCTCTCGAGCGAGTTTACCAAGTAAAGGATCTCGGATTTTTGTATGTCCCTACCCTAGACTTTCGGCCCCATATTGATTTCGCTATCAGTAGAGCATTACGAGCTCTTGGGTTTATTAGGAGACATTCGTCTGATTTCAATTCTACCGAATGTCTGTCTGCCCTATATAATTCCCTAGTTCGGTCTAACCTAGAGTACGGTGCAGTCATTTGGGTGCCATATACTGCATGTGACAGACAGAGAATGAACCGTGTACAGAATAGGTTTTTAAGTTTTGTTGGGTACCGCTTAAAAATCATATTTATATATTTATACGCCTCGAAGGCAAGATAATAAAACATCATAAAAACAGTGATCATTTATACAACGGAATATCAAGAACAATAATAATAGTAAAAATTATTGTTATAAAACTAAAAACTATATCTACGATAGAGAAAAAAAAACCAATACAATGGGGTCGGGGCATAGTGAGGACGGAGCATAGTTGGGGTCGGGGCATAGTGGGGACGGGGAGGTCACAGGTTTACAGGAATTTTTAAATCTAGGTTATCATACTGACTTGAACTAAAATTTTTAATTTTTAACATATTGTTTCCTACCAGAAAAAAAGGAAATTAACCACGGTGAAATTATAAATAAATTATAATCAATTTAGAGGCAAGAATATTGTGGTCAATTTTGTCGAAAGCTTTCGAAAAGTCGGTGTAGATAGCATCAACCTGGCGTCCTGCCTTAAACGCATCTAGTGCGTAACGTTGGAACACTAAAAGACTTGTACTTGTCGACCTACCAGTCGTGAAACCATGTTGCTCATCAATAATTATGTTTTATAAATAATTTTTTGATACAACACTTTCAAATAGTTTTGGGATGATTGAGATTATCGAGATAGGACGGTAATTAGTTATTTGAGTATTGTCACCTCTTTTGGAGATTGGTGAAACGAGTATATAGGTAATTTTCCATTTATCCGGAAAATACCCGAAGAAAGAGATAAATTGAATAAGTATAGAAGAGAAATGGCTAGGACGAATTTGCACTCACTAAAAAATATACTTGGTATTGTATCTGGACCAGGACATGTTTTAAAACTTAAGCGGTTGAGATCTTCTAATATATCAGTTAAAGTTAATATACATTTATTAAAATCTACAGAGAGCATGTTAATATTTTCAGAACTAAAAACTGCATTACGATTATTCGGTTGATCAAATACGCTAGAGAAAAATTGAGCAATTATATTATAGCATCCAATAAAATATTGATTAAAATAAATTAAATTTTTTTTGGGGAAATAAAACATTAACATATAATAATGCGATATGAACTTCGACATACCTACCTGCTTCTACAATTAATATATTTTCTTAACTAATTTTTTAAAAAATGTCATTTTGTAAGTTTAAAATCGAGTATTAAATATTTTATTTTTAGTAAAAAATTACATTTTCTCCATAACAAAAAAAAAAGTACATAAATGCAATTTATACTTTTATTAACCATACATTTTTCAAGTTTGCGATTAAGGTCAAGGGTATTGACAATATCATGGACAAATTGGTAAACATTAATTAAATATACGATGTATACCATATCACCCATTTTTTTTTTTGTCTTTGAAGCCAAACTTTGAAGGACCTAGTTGGCTTAGTCAAAGTATTCTCTTCGGCATTTATATAAATTAAATTACTTAAGTATCTTTTTTTTTTTTAACAACACAAATGATTAAATTCTCGATGTTATCAAACAGCGTAGGTAAACATATTAAAAGTGTTTAGCTATTGACGTAAGAGATAGGATATAGGATATAGGAGAAAGGGGGTAAGAGATAGGAGATAGGAGATAGGAGATAAGAGATTAAAGATGAGGGATAGGGTTGGGGAAGTATATGTTGTATTCACAACGTTCAAACTAGAACTGAACTAAAATGAATTCAATACTTTAAGAGGTCATATTTTTATGAATTGTTTTAAGCCAGATATTAAACACTAAAATATTAGCCAGAAACTTAATTTGTTTACTAGCCACCTAGATACCAGCTTGTTACTGCTTGTTAATATACTATTTTATCATCTTTAATTCCACCACTACTCTAAATTTATTCGGTACTTCAACAAGACATGCTCTTTCGTGGTTGCAGACTCGGCTGAAAAATGTTTTTTTTTTTTAACAACACAAACGATTACATTTTTGATGTTATCAAACACCGTATGCAAACATCTTAAAAGTGTTTAGCTATTGACGTCCGAAAAATGTGAAAATTTACCAAAAAAATATATTATATACAAAAATTGGTGAGATCAAAGTTACGCTCAAATAGGTAAAATACAAAAATCTTCTCCCACTAGTTCGGACACAAATTTCAACAATTAAAAACACATAATTATAAAAACAATAGATTTCAGCTAAAATAAACTGTTTCATCGACAACTGGGGTGACCACTGCACCACATCGTCCCTATAATAACATAATAATATTATATTGTTTATATTTATATTTAAATTCAAAATGTTCGTTTTTTGTTTTAGGTAATTTAGATTTTGCAAAATTTAAAAAAGTTGTTAGACACATTTGCAAAACAAAAAATATAGACGTACAACAATCCCTTAAAGATAGGCAAGATGAAAGGTTAAAAAAGAGAGCATTAAATGCAACCGATGAGTACCATTGAAGACTTTTTATCTTACTATTATAATAATGATGTTAAAAATTTGTTTAATCATATCAACGTTAATACGCCTTATATGGGACCAGCTAAGACTTTTTATCTGATTTGTATAAAGTTTGATTATTATAATATGTACTAATATGTAATAATACTTTATTTTATTAAAGATAATCCTAACAAGTCATCAGGTACCAAAAATAAAAAACAATATTGATATATTGCTAATAATTGATCAACCCTAATCGCATCCAACCTAATACTAAAAATATAGTTTTAAGCTCATTGTGTCAGCTATGTTATATAGGTAAGTATATGCATACGTTTTTATTTTTATACTTTTTAGAAAAATGTAGTATGTAAGCAGTACGGTTGAAATACATTCGGTTGTTTTGTTCAAAGAGTCCACAAAATGTATAAGTTTTTACGAATCCTGAATTTCATATGTCGTGACATGTGTGAAGGGTAAGAATTGTTTTCTTAGGTGTGGTTCTACGTTCGCTTTTTTCATACAGGCAAAAAGACCAAAACACATATTGTTGTTGTGCTCTTGACGATTCGTCATGGCATAATAAAGACAAACAAATCGATAAAAATATATACCTACTTGTTTTTCTCGAATATCAAAAATTGTCCGAAAACATAAATTGTACCCAACAAATTCATATTTCATAATATAATGATTTCTGATTATCAGGATGAGATTCTACTCGAGTAAGCCAATTCGAAAAAAAAAATAGATATAACACGTTTATAAACAAAAAAAATACATCATTATTGAAAGTAAAACTTTTTCTCCACTCACGAAAATTTCAAACTATTATATCAGTTTTCGTATATATTCCTAGTTGTGGAAAAACCATCTTTACTTTTTCAATTAAAAAACTAATAGGAACCGCCGGAGATCGTTTCTTTATTACCAAAATATAAACGTTAACATATTACTTTTAATTTGATTTCAGTTTTTACTGTCAAGTAATTTTGGATATTTATGTCTGGACCATAAAAAATACATAAAACTACACTAATCTACCAAAATAAAGAACAATAGTTCATTAAAAGAATAAAATGATTTGGTCGAGAAAACTAGCGGAGAACAAACCATTTTATTTTTTCAATCTAGCTATTTGATTTTAATATTATTTTTTCAGTTTGTCTTTTTTGATAGACAACCCCTTCTTTTCCCAATACTTGAATTAGGTATTTTCTCAGTTTACTACTCGAATGATTTCAATATTATTTTGTTCATTACTGGCTTTTATGTTAAAATCGAATGTTGACTGTGAAAAAATTGGCAAAATACCACGATAATCTTTAGAAATTAAAATGTTACGACTAAAAGTGATAAAATTAGTTTAAACAAATAACTTTACACATAAAACGATTAAAATCTATTTAAAAACCAAAACTATATTTGCCATAAAGTTTTATTTATTTTTGTATTTAATGTACCATTGTGGGCTTAAATTGCAAAGTTTTAATTTTTAAAATTGCGTTAATACTTTTTGTATAAACGCTTGTACAAAAATGATCAAATCATTTAATAATAGGTAAATTAGCCTTTTAGCCTAATATAATTTTTTTTTATTTTGACTGCGCTGGCTAACATTGTACTGGTTTAGACTGTACGTAGTTTGAGCTGTGCTTGGTGTTTGGACTATGCTGGGTTTAACTATGGGTTGGGGTTTTTTTTAATAGTTTAATTATTTTAAATAGACTTTGTCAAGAACTGAAAACAACCGAGGGCCTCTTAAACATCTAAAGATGTAGTCAATAAGTAGAAAAATAATGTGTACGCATATTGTTCAAATAATAAATAATAATATGTTCTTATACTTAATGCAAAAATATAAAGATTACTCGTGTACAAATTTATAGGTTTGAGAAAAAAAACAAATATAAAACTGCTTACACGTTTTATAAAAGCCATACTACATTAGATGATTTGAATATAAGATCACCTATAAAAATTCATAACATTCAAAAGTCAAAATTAAAAATAATCAATGTGACTCTTGTCATTACAATGATTTATTAAGTTTGTTTTTTTATTATTAATCGAGCTAATTTCTAAGTAACCAAGTATTATTTTGTAATCTACTTGTTATGACTTGTGATAAAAATGACTTGCACCTGTTAAATACCAAAGCAGTAGCAGTCGGGGCTTTTTGGATGACGAAGATTAACAACAATAAAATAGAGACATCGGTCGGTAAAAGGTATTGAGAAATAATTAAATTTATGAAATCGGATATGGTATAATTTCAAAAAGATTCGTCAGGAATAATTGAAATCTATTATGAAAATTCAAATTCGGCATGGATGAAATTCGTTTGGGGTAAATTAAGTTTGAAAAATCTAAGGGACAGAAGCCTCTCCGTCTAAGTAGGTACAATCTAAATTGTAATATTCATAAGCAGAAAAATATTGTGCACGAATTTACAAAAATTTGTTGTCAATAGAAAATGCACAGGTGTTAGAGAGAGGCCTCTTACTGATGTCAAGGTGGATTTCGTTCGGTTGCGTTAAACACGGTCTATATATTGATTCTAATAGCTTTAAAACTCCAAGTAAATTTATAATGTCTTTAAAAGTATAAAATAAAAAAAATAGTACCATCTTTTTCTCGAAGGAAATATTGTGACCTATACATGAATAGTAAAATATCCAAAAACGTAGACAACTGTTCAGTAAGAACTTGACATTTTAAACCAAAAACAGTACAAATCAAAGAACCCAAAACTCAAAGCGAAATTCTAACCGTGTTGCCAAAGGTTATTTTCAAGAAAACAATTCGGCGTAATGCCATAATTTAGGTGATACTATATTAAAAGAAACCAATAGACTTTTTTTCGACATAAATGAGCAATTGCAGTAAACATGTAATACAGTTTATATTTTGTAAAAGAGTTACACCCCAAAGAGAAATTATAAAACATTTTAGATAATGCATAGATACAACCAACTTTAAAGCGGATTTGTCAAATGTCACTAAAAGTGCGATTGGTTGAGATGTATAATATAATCTAAAATAATATTAATAATAAGAAGAGCAATATAATGAATTGTGTCAAACTAGATCAACGGTTTCAAGTAACAGAAGTAAACTTGATTTGGTTTGCCATACGATAGTCGAAAGGGCTATTGACCCAAAAGGATTGATAAATAAGAAATATAAAAAAAATAGTCCTTTAATTCACAAAGTAGAATAAGTTATTCTGGTTGTGTAAATAATTTCAGAGAGCTGGTAAATGTTTATATTAAAAAAATTGTTTTTTTTTTTCAATAATATTTTGCATAATTATGTTTTTTCTATTACTAGTTATATTATGTTTAAAACTGACACTGTTAGCCACATGTCTTATGAATAAAAATCAAATCGATATCCTCTTAACAGCTGAACGTCTTTAGTGTTTGTTTACCTACATTTATTAGCATTCGTTGTAGGATAACTCGTGAAAATATAATTAGTAATTATTTTGTAATAAAAGTGGAAATTGTAGATATTTTTGTATTATTTACTAACTCTAGCCAGTAGAGTAGGGTTGAAGCATAGTAGGGACGGAACATTTTATAAATAAAAAAAATGTATTCCTGAACACCTTTAACTTTGCCGTGTTTAACAAGCTATGACGCCAATAAGCCCCGACATTACTTGTTGGTTTTTTTCAATTTAAACAATTGATGTGTTTTTTTTTAATAATTATATTGATGTACAAAAATTCAGGGCCGACAAATTTAGTTTTTTCTCTATAGTGTGTGCACCAATTAACATTGCTCGGCGTATTGTTACAAAAAATCAAAGGTTTAAACAAAATCATAAGTTGACAATATTCTCGAATCAGTCGACCTATTTAAGATTTTTTTTTTTATACAGATGTTTCGGTATATTCTTTTGAAGCTGCTATAGGTGTTGTTTGAATATTCATAAAAAAAAAATTATATTTCATTTTGAATAAAATCACCTATAAAACACAAAGAACGATTATGTGTCCCATAATATTGTATGCGAATTGTACACATTGTCTTTTGGTTTGATATTTGATTTATGGCTGTACTTTGTGCTCTCTTGTCAGTAAAATGCGTGCTGTAAAAGTTTTAGAACAAAAGAAAAACAGCTAGGAAAACCAGTACAGCGGGGAGAGGGTCGTAGGGGTAACGGCGGTGGGGGGGGGGGTGAGGAAACACAGGTTTATAAGAATTATTAGAATTTGAAAAATATGTAAATTTGTCGGGTGCGTTTCTCGATTTCAAAAATCAAGTATCGTTTTTTGTGTGTACAATTGTCCCAAACTCTATAACGTTTTAAAATGTATGACCTGAGTTAAAATTGTTATGAAAAAAAACCTGCCGTCCTTACAAAAAATAAATTAACACATACGCGTTATATACTAATAATAAAACAAAATTGCTAGATACTCCTAGACGGCATTTATTAGTACTTTTTCTAAAGGTTAAATATCCTTAAGAACTAATTCGACTATTTCAACTGTTTACAACTAATATGACTAATTTTAAATTCGTAGAGCGCCGGAATTTTTAAGTTAAAAAATGCTAAATTTGAAATATTTTGTAAAAATTCAAACGATTAATTAAAGATTTTCTCTCTTGAAATGGAGGAAAACATCCAAAAAAAATGTACATATTTCTTAACTAAAAATTACGCTGATTATTATGATTTTAAAAGTAATTTTGAGGTTTACTTGAAACGTATGTATGTTTATAACATACGGGTTACTTAGTGAATACCAATTAAATAATCTGAACGCACGGCAGTGAGCCGGCCAAGTTCCAGCAATGCCAGTGTATCGAACCAATTCATCCAGTATTTCTTACTCTCATATCTCTGCTACTTCTTAAGATGGGCTTTTAAAATTTGAAACCTAAATTAAACTTAAATAATTTAGGACACTGGCTAAAATTGAGGCCTTAATATTAGGCCGTTTTAAAATGGGAGGATTTTAAAATTTGCATTTTTGTTACTGACTCACTCACTCACTCATCATCAAAATTATAAGACACTTCCCGTATAGGTAGAAACGTGAAATTTGGCACAAAGATGGGTCCGAAATAAAGAAGGTGATACAATTTATTTCGGTGATTTTTTGTCGTATACGAGTGGTATTCTAGATATGATGGATGTCATATTTGAATTGTCAGATCTATATCCAGGCAAACGAATGGAATATTATGGTAAACATTAACTACAATATACGTTAAATATAATTTCGTAATATTTTTTTATCTTTGAAGCAAAACTGTAAAATAGTTGGTTTTATGGAAGTATTCTCAATCTCATTTTTATAAACTAAAATACCTAAGTATATATGTTTTTTTTTTTTAACAACACAAATTATAAAGCTTTTGATGATATTAGACAGTGTATGCGTCTAAAAAGTTTTTAGTAATTGACGACCAAAAGATGTAAAAAGTGACAAAAAAAATATCATAAGCAAAAATTTGATCCCACTAGTTCGGACACAAATTTTAACAAATAAAAACACATATTTGTAAAAACAATAGATTTCAGCTAAAATAAACTGTTTCATCGGCAGCTGAGGTGACCACTTCACCACACCACACCTCTATAATAACTTAATATATTATTTATATTTAAATTCAAAATGTTTGTTTTTTTGTTTTAGATCCTTTAGATTCTGCAAAATTTGGGGAAATTGTTAATTACATTTGCGAGGAACAAGAAATGTCTACAAGAATTCGCTCTAGGTATACACAAGATGGTTAACAAAACCATAACACCGACGTTACTACGCATAATATGAACTATGTATAATATAAAACGGCGATGACATAGATATTTTTTATCTGATTATTATAATAATAATAATATGTTTCAATTTGTTTAAAAATCTCTAAATATGTTTTTTTTTCAAAGAAATGTTTTATGATACAATATTTCTAATCGACTTGTATGACTCCAAAATCACTTTATCTTTCCAAATAAACACCGATTTCTGACATTTTGTGCAATATTGTTTTTATTTATAAGAAAAACGTAAAAAAAGACGATAATTGTATTTGGAACTTAAATTGGGATAAATTTGAGCAACATTTCGACAGGTTCAACACGTACTTGAAGAACTTTAGTGATCTAAATGAACATTACCTTCTCCTATCTGCCCTCAGTACTGAATTATTGTTATATATTTTATTATCTTTATCATCGTCAGATAAGCGCCAAACAATAATCATGGATTATAGTATAGTTATTGAGTTGGACCACCTTTAGAGACTATTGGGTTCTGAAGTATAAATACCATTTGAATGTAATTACAAAACTGGCAGTCGTTAGCTACCGCATAAGAATACATTCTTTCGCAACTCTGTAAGTTATGAGACAACTGCCTCCAACAATATAACTAAGTAACATACAATAAACTAAGATGAAAATAGTCAGTAATTGCGAATTTATCGGTATGAGCTAAACTGTTGGTCTCAAAAAGAGCTACTCAACACGCTCTTCTATTCAAGTAGGTGTCCCAAAACTTGCAAGGAAGTGACATAGCTTCCTTCTTCTTTACTTGGTAAACGTCTCACATGGTGCACACATCTAAAACAAAAAGTTTTTCAGCCGAGTCTGCAACCACGAAAGATCATTTTCATGTCTCGTTGAAGTACCGAATAAATTTAGAGTAGTGGTGGAATTATAGATAATGATATATAAACGAGCGGTAACAAGCTAGTATAATAAAACGTCAAGTTTCTGGCTAAAATTGTAGTGTTTATTATCTGGCTTAAAACAATTCATAGAGAAATTGGGCCCTTAAACTGTTCTGAATGTATTATTTAGTTCTAATTTGAACGTTGAACATACAACATATCTCTTGTCTCCTATATCTTACCCCTATCACTAACACCCTAACCCCTATCCCTATATCCCACTCCTATCTCGTATCAGATAACAGCGTAACACTTTTTTGGTAACACTTTTTTCGTTATTTTCGTTATGCTTTTTTCGGTTATTTTCCACAGCTAATTCCCACCCTTAGCCCCATTCCCACCCCCACCTCATCTTCATCCCCATTTATTTTTTGGTAACGCATTTTTCGTTACAATACTTGCGTTACAATATTTTCGTTATAATATTTTCGGTTATGTGCCAGAGCTAAGACATGAAAATGTCAAAAAACGCAAATCTGTCAACTCCAGATTGTACCTCCTAAGAACACTTTTAAAATCAAAATTATCCTTAACAAAATATAAGCTTACTATATATGTTACGTTCAACAACAAAGCCATACCTTCGGCAAATGAAGTCAAGTCCCTTGGGCTAACGTCTGATAAACGTCTCACATGGAGCTCACATCTAAAACAAAAACGCAAATATGTCGACTCCAGATTGCACCTCCTAAGACCACTTTTAAAATCAAAATTGTCCTTAGCAAATGAGCTTACTATGCACAAGTCGATAATTCGTCCAGCCTAGCTCTACGGCATCCAACTTTGGGGGACTGCTAAGTCGTCCAACACCAAAACCCTCCAAGCGTTTTAGTCAATTTGCTTAATTACCCTTGGTAACCAAGGGCAGCCCTTGGTATGTAACGAACAAAAACCACCACTAAGACTTGAAATTACCAACCCTCAACGAACTGCCCAAATCCCACTATTCCAAATTTTATTCAAAATTATACTCTCATTCCAATACACTAATTAAAAGATTATCCTCCGTCGCACTTATTCCTGACTAATATATTAATACTAATTAATTTCCATAATATTATTACTAATATTGAGACTAATATATTTATTATAAATCACAGTAATTAATACATAGAATCATAATATAAGACTTAAGACGGCCATGTGGTTACTAGAGTAGTGGATTTAGGCTGACTGACCTTATCAGCTATAGTTATTGTTATGATAAACTGGCAGTGTGTTCGTACAACATCTCTTCTTGCATATTAAAATTAAGGTCTTACATCAGTATTACTATTTTTTTTTCATTAGATACAATAATAAATAAATAATTAAAAATATGCAATTCAATTAATGTAAAAATCTCATTTTTCAAAAGAAATTTTAAAAGGCTACGGCTCTTTTGGTTGATGTTATAAACATTAAAGTTCAATATAATTTTATTTTATCAAAACCATTTTTTTTAACTAATTGGACTATTTTTAAAAAAGTTATGGAGGACTGTAATTCTAAGTTTGAAAATTTGTCAATTTTTTGTTGTTTACTTCAAATCTACCGTACGATTTCTGATCTATAGAGTTGCTATACAAAGAAATTGGTTCAGAGGTTTAGATGTCATGGGTACAAGCATAACAAAAAACATCATTTTAAAAACAATACATTCTTAGCCATCACGCTAATATTATAATAAAAAATGAAATATTGAATTCTTACTGAAATATAGTAGAAAGAGTTGTAACAATAAAGCGACCAGTGAGACCAGGAGATACTGTTATATCAGTAATCGCCACTGATGTATCTGAGAAGTCTACATTCCATTTAGCAAATGCTCTCCACTCTGGTTCAAGTTGCTTACAAGAAGGGCACCAAGGAGCATAGCTGAAATGAAACCAAAATTTTTCAAATGGTACATTAATATTCACTGTTCATGTAGAAAACTCTTTTCATTAAATGTTGAAACTGTCCTCTAGGTATGCCTGATTTCAGAAATAATAAATATTCGTTATTTATTGACATATTTTTGTTGCATTGTATTCTTAGCCCAAAAACTATTATATATAAAAAAAAAGTTTGTGATCGGGAGGCGACCTAACAAGACCTATGCTTGCATCGCCGACAAATGTATGGTACGGCGCGCTGGCAGCAGCTTAATAGCAGCATAACTTTAGAACTAGAGTAGTCTGTCAATTTTTTATTTCATATTTGTAATCAGTGTAAAAATACTACAAGAATGTAAAAAAAAAAATAGGTATCCGTTAAAGTGCATTTATGCTGTGATTTGTAAGGCAAATGTACGGGCTCCTCTAGTTTAAAGGTTAAACCTAATTACATTTTGAGAATTATAAAACCACACCACACTACTGTGTCACTACTCACCAATTACAATGCCAAGAGGTAATCAATGATTTTGGTTTTTAATGTATAGGCGAAAAATATTAATAATAATGATGTTAAGAGTACCTAAACCTTAGATTATATTTTTAAATGAGGTGTAAAACATGTGCTAAAAAAAATGGCCACAAAAGGTGAATAAGTGAAGACGCCGATGTCAGCGCATCAACTAGTCACAGCTCACTTACAAAGCACAACAATAATTACTTAAATATAAGAAGCTATAATATTTGAACCAGTTGAGTCTGTGGATTTCTGATTGCAGGTGCGAAATCGGCTCAACAAATATTATATTTGGCAATTTTAAAAATCGAAAAACAAAGGGATATCCCTATTCAGTAAAGGAAATTTATATCCAGTTAAGTTACCAAGGGTAAATGCAACCAGTACGAAAATTTCTGTGATAATTATACGTTGTTGAAAGATAAATATACAGGCAAACTAAAACTTAAGACAGACTGCATACAACTTTAGTTTATTGCAATATTAGTCTCTTTTGTTTTTACGTCCGATACTCTCACTGACGGGGGCTTAGAAAATTTAGATTTTTCGACTTATAGTTGGTTGCCGACCTAACACTACAAAACAAGTTGATCCAAAAGAGAGGGAGGCCATTTCTTCAAATGCCCACCCAGAGGAACAAACCGCCAGTGGCAAAAAGTATTCGCTAACTATTATTGCCGACCTGAGCCCCCCTCGGCCTTGAGCCCGCCCTTCCCTTTCCTCATGCTCCTAATACGGTATTCTAGCCGAACAAGCCGTCGTTTTCTGTATATTTTTCACTGGATTTATGAAAACTGCAATAAATTTTGTTTTTTAAATAATCAAACGATACAGCGCAGTAGGAATAAAAACATTTGACACATCTGTCAAACTGTGTATACAAACTTGAAATGACTTTGTCAATAAATTGTAGAATAGGAACTTTATTTCGTATTATGAACACTGTAGTTACACACAGTATGATATTACAGACGAACTGAACATTACCTACATTATAACAGTTGAATATTCCCTACCTGTACAATACTAAAAATGATGAATATCAAGATTATTCTTTTACTTAGTCTAGCAGCGTATGCTTTGTAAGTATTTTTTAAACATTATTTATAGTTTAAAATTTGTATAAAAAATGTAATCAAACCTAGAATTTTTGTGTGTATACTATAATTGAAAAATGAACGTTTATTTTTCAGGTGTGGCGATAATAAAACCCCGGAAAATGGTAATTAAATATAATTTAGTTACTGGTTAAAAAAAAAACATTTACAAAATAGTCAACAGATTTATTACCTGAAACAGACTTGGGGGTAGACTGGGGGCTTTGTTTGAAAATAACATTTTATTTGATTGAGCAGACAAATAAAAATGTTTTTATTAAAATATTAGACATATACGAACCACTAATATTTCTAAAAAAAAAAATGAATTACAAATTGAGTGTTATTAAATAACATAGCATTAAATATCATATACGTGTTTCTACCATTATTTAAAGAACACATATACTAATTTGTTGCATAAACAGCATAAAATGTCCAAGACCTTAAGACCCTTAAGGTGCCTAGAGTTCTATAATAATTCTATAAATAATTGTAGAAATAAGTATAATATGTTGTCAAATGCTTTATTATTTATTAACATTTAATGTGTAATTAAATATTTTCCAGAAATATTATTTATTAGGATTTTTGTCTTTTCTGAAATTTTTTAAAATCTGGACATATGGTATTTATCGATACCATAACTGGTATTTAACGGTTCATGTACAGTTTTTTTACAGATTAAAATTTAATTTTTTTTTTGAATTCGTGTATTTTCTGCGGTAAAAAAAGACGGCCAAATATGTATTTGTACAAAGAATGTGCACAAATAAAAAAAAAAGTTGAGAAATATATCTTAGCTTTTAACTACATTTACGAACAGTGGCATCTTAATAAATACCCGATAAAATGTTTGACTTGATCCCACTGTTTTTCGCTAAGTTATAGCGAGTTAAATAAATGTATTATACAGTTTAGTAGTGGTATGGTCAAAAACAAATAATGCTATTATGACATTAAATAATGTTTTAAATTTTCATAGGTGCACATTAGGGTGGCGCAAAAAAATCGATCTTCGAAATGTTAATGGGCTAACATTTCAATTTGTTCTATACATAAAAAAAGAGACTTGGTGAAAATTTGAGACAAAAAAAAATTGTTTACTGTTCGCTCAACGCGTTTTAAGTAATTTCACCGAAAATTCTCAAAAACACTAAAAATGTACTTAAAATGTTGTTGAGAGTAGAGCGACCAGTAAAAAAATTTTTTTTTTATCTCAAATTTTCACCAAGTCTCTTTTTTATGTATAGAAATAATTTAAATGTTAGCCCATTAACACTTCGAAGCTCGATTTTTTTTGCGTCACCCTAGTGCACATTGCACAAACTTGATAAAAAAGGTATAACATTTTAAAAAAAATCAACGTATTTTACATGGGATTTATGAAAAGTTAAATATATTTTGTTTTGTGAATATTCCAATGATATAGCACTGTAAAAAGAAAAATATACCTATTGACATATCTGCGTATACAAATCCTAAAAATGTAATAATAATTAGTAATTAATGTTTTTATTTGTTGATGGCTAGAACCAGAATTTAAAAAACAAAAAATACAATCTGAAGCTTCAGGTTCAGAGCCACCGAAAACCTTACAGGAAATATTAAAGGAAGATGAAGCTAAGGTAATTTAAGCTAGTATTTTAAAACTATTAGGTTTTTGTCAATATTTTGCTAAATTATTTATAATATAAAAGTTAAAGTTTTCCTAAATAGCTATTCTTATTTAGAAAACAATGTTTATTTAGGAAACAATTATTATTTAAGCTTAAAGACTTACAAATAGAATTATTGTCATAATGATTTAAAATCAAAACAAGTTCTTAATATTGATTGTTAAACAATTGTGATAGCATTGTTATAATAGATTAAAGCTTGAATCGTAACATAATCATTTGAGTTAAATTCATACAATATAATAAATGTTATACAATATGTATAAATATCATAAGTGTTTGACTAAAGTATACTATTGTTATGTAGAAAATAATAAAATAATGTCCAGCTAAATTTGTATATAATTTATTAATTTAGTTACTAAAACATCAATGCGTATAAAAAAAAAATGTTATCAACAGCTTAAGTATATTTGTATTATATTATAGCAACTAATAAAATAATGTTTAAAATATTTCTCATTTTTTGGTTTGGGTAATAAAACATTAAATATATAGTAATGCGATATGAACTTCGGCATACCTAACTGCTTCTAAAATAAAAATATTTGCTTAACTAATTTAAAAAAAAATACATTTTGTCCATAACAATAAAAAAATTGTACATTAATGCAATTTATACTTTTATTTATAGTAAATATATTTTTTTATGACTTGTTAATTAGCACGTAAGTTATACGTATATTTAGGTGCGTGTTTAAATTTTATAATCGGAGTTTTTATGGCAGTTAACTTAGTATTGATAAAACAATTCCAGGCTATGAAAGATTCGTTCAGTGAAGCTATATCATATCTCGAAGATCACAATATTATCGAAGAACCTAATACAATTACGTTGGGTAATTTTATGTTGTTTGCGGCTAAAGTCGATGGTATCCATATAATCTTGAACAATTACTTTCAAAAGGTCAAAAAAACATCTGAAGATTATGGTAACATAAATGAAATATACGTTATATATCATTACACACATTTTTTTTTTGTCTTTAAAGCGAAACTTTGAAGTAGCTGGTTTTGATGAAGTATTCTCATCGGCATTTATATAAATTAACATACTTAAGTAACTGAGAAAATGTTTTTTTTTTTTAACAACACAAATTATTAAATTTTTGATGTTATCAAACACCGTATGCAAACATCTTAAAAGTGTTTAGCTATTGACGTCCGAAAAATGTGAAAATTTACCAAAAAAGTATATTATATACAAAAATTGGTGAGATAAAAGTTACGCTCAAATAGATAAAATTAAAAATTTTCTTCTTGCTAGCTCGAACACAAATTTAAACAAATAAAAACATAGTTGTAAAAACAATAGATTTCATCTAAACTAAACTGTTTCATCGACAACTGAGGTGACCACCGCACCACACCATGCCCCTATAATGATATAATAATACATTGTTTATATTTATATTTAAATTCAAAATTTTCGTTTTTTTGTTTTAGATCCTTTAGATTCTAAAAAATATGAGGAAGTTGTTGGACACATTTGCGAAAAAAACAAAATAACCGTACAACAATTCCTTAAAGATAGGCAAGATGAAGGGTTATTAAGGAAAGCAATTTTATCTCGTCGTAAAGGAAAAAAAGAATCCGATGAAGTTGAACTTGTTTAAAAAATGTTTTAATTTGTTTTAAAATGTTTCAAAATACAATACTTCTAAACGACCTTTATGACTCCAAAATAACTTTTTCTTTTCAAATAAACACCAATTTCTTAAATTTTGTGCTCTTTTGTTTTTATTTATAAAAAAACACAATTTTCTTCAAAAAACACTTTTTTTAATTTAAGTTAAACGACTTCCAATAATACTAATAATCAAATTCCTTATATCTCTCCTAACAAAAGTTATCTCCAGTTTGCTCGATAAGAAAAATGACTAGTCATTCTTTTACAAACAATTCATTACTAATCCTCCAGTTTAATGCTAATGGCTTAAAAAACCACATTAATGAACTACAAACTGTCCTTCATACTAAACGCATAGACATTGCACTTATAACAGAAACTCATTTTACGGAATACTCAAATTTTTTCATCCCTGGTTATACATTATTAAAATGCAACCATCCAGACAATACTGCTCATGGAGGAGTAGCTATTTTTATTAAATCTTCTATTCCATTCCTACCTCTTCCCAATTACTCCCAAG
The DNA here is from genome assembly GCF_023614345.1 of Adelges cooleyi. Taxonomy (NCBI): domain Eukaryota; kingdom Metazoa; phylum Arthropoda; class Insecta; order Hemiptera; family Adelgidae; genus Adelges; species Adelges cooleyi. Next base: position 1,136,216 of record NW_026095751.1, read on the forward strand.
ACTATATACAATCCTGTTCCATATCCTTAAAACTTAAAAATACATCATATACTATTGCTGCATTATACTCTCCTCCCAAACATAAGGTCACGAACATGTTATTCAACGACTATTTTAACACTTTCAAAGATATTTTTATTGTCGGTGGCGACTTCAATGCCAAACACCAAATTTGGGGCTGTCGCTCAAATAACCCCCGTGGTCTTGTTCTACATGATTTTGTATTATTAAAAAAATTAAATATTCTTGCTCCTCCTGGTCCAACATATTGGCCTTCGTCCCTTCGTAAAAATCCAGCCATACTTGACATTTTTGTAGCAAAACTACCGAACAAGTTAAATTACACTATAGACAATATCCTCGAGCTCAACTCTGGTCATTCATCAGTCTTACTTACCATTAATTCAACTCCTCAAACTCATCAAAGTCATCCCAAGTTATTTCAAGTAAACGCAGATCGATATATGTTTCATAATCTAGTTAATCAGAAAATTAAACTAAGCACAAAACTTAAAACTACTGAGGACTTAGATAAGGCTGTAAATAATCTCACTAATATCATTCAAATAGCTGCCTGGACGGCTACTGATGATCTAACACTATCCCAAAACAAAACAATTGTTTTACCAGAGCAAATAAGAATATTAATATCTGACAAACGTAGAGCTAGAGCTTTATTCCAACGCACTAGACTTCCGTCACATAAACATTTATATAATAAGTTAGCAAATAAACTTAAAAAAATGCTTGCTCAACACAAAACCAATTCCTATAAAAATTACTTATCTAACTTAACGTCTAAGGATGGTAGCCTATTAAGAGCTACCAAACAAGCTGTTAGATATAAAACAGCTAATCTCCCAATTAAAAAAACTGACGGCAGTCTAGCTATCACTGACTTGGAAAAGGCAGAGTTATTCAAAGAACATCTAGCTGATACTTTTAAACCTCGTCTGAATGTACACTCACCTGAAACGACTAGTTCTGTAATGGCATACCTCGACGCACCATTACCACTCTATCTTCCAGTCAAATGCTTCACACCAAATGATGTAAAATTCACAATTGCTAGATATCCTTCCAACAAATCCCCTGGTTTTGACCTTATAACGGCTGAGGTTGCAAAATGCCTTCCAAAAAAAGCTATTATCCACTTAACCCATATATTTAATGCAGTCATTAGACTTTCGTATTTCCCTCTATTATGGAAATTCTCGACTATTATATTAGTTCCTAAGCCCAACAAACCCCCTGATCTGCCAACATCCTTCAGACCAATCAGTCTTTTACCGTTCTTTGCAAAAATGTTTGAAAAATTATTAATTAAAAGAATACTTCCCTGTCTCTCTGTCAATGAAATACTGCCTAATTCCCAATTTGGTTTTAGAGCTTCTCACTCCACTATACATCAAGTCCATAGAGTAGTAGACGCAATATCGTACTCGCTTGAAAAAAAATTATACTGCACAAAAATTTTGCATCCCACTTATTACCTGTTTTTCAAATCTTATTTAACAGATCGTTTTTTCCAAATCCGTCATGGTTCTTCAATATCTAGTATAGCCTATATAAAAGCGGGAGTTCCACAAGGAGGTATTCTATCTCCAGTCCTATTCAATATCTATACCTCAGACCAACCCACAACTCCTAACACAATTGTTGCAGATTATGCTGATGACAAAGCCATTTTGTCCTGTAACTCTGACCCACAGATTGCATCCGTCAATTTGCAAAATCATCTTCATTTAATGGAAGACTGGTATACAAAATGGCGTTTTAAAATTAATCAATCAAAATCAGTTCACACTACCTTTACTCTAAGACTTCTCCCTTGTCCTGGTGTCTCCCTATACGGAGTACAAATCCCCTCCTCTTCCTCTGTCAAGTATCTCGGTCTCACACTAGATAAACGACTCACATGGGCTCAGCACATTAAAATTAAACGTTTGTCTCTAAATAGCCGTCTGCGGTTACTCAAATCATTAATCGTAAACAATAAATTTACAGATATTAATACAAAACTTCTTATTTATAAAACCCTTTTAAAACCCATATGGACTTACGGCCTTCAGCTATGGGGCAATGCTAAAAAATCCAATACCAATAAAATTCAATGCTTTCAAAATATTGTCTTAAGAAAATTAATCAATGCACCTCCTTATATCTCTAATTATACACTCCATAACGACCTTAACTTAAAAACAGTCCATGAAGAAGCTATCTCCTACTATAAAAGATTCCACATTAAACTACTCTCCCACTCTAATCCCCTTATAAAAAACCTCTCAACCTTGTCCATACCTGGAGACCCACCCAGACGTTTAAAACGTAAGTGGTGCCGTGATCTTCTATCTAATAATATCAATTAATATTAATACATAATTAGATCAATGTAAATATAAGTTTAAAATAAAAAAAATCATTGGAAGTGTCACTAATGAGTGGTTTCTTCCATCAAAATGTATTCAATTTATCTCTACTTTTATCATATATGCTTATTGTGCCCATTGTACAGATTGTATATTTCTAATGTAAAAAAAAAAAAAGAAAAAGTTAAACGATAAAAGTTAACCTGATAAATAGCCATTTTAGTCATAATAAAAAATAATATAATAAATGGTAATGACAACAAGTAATGTTGGAATAAAATCATTATTCTGAAGTGTATCAAATAATAAAAGGGTTGATTGAGTGTTAAAAATAAAATGTTTAATATCAATATGTGTATTAAAAAAAAACAACTATTTTTATTGCTCAACTTTTCCTTGACATTCCACTACGTACTAGGTATATTATAATGATAAACAACATATTATTGTGACTAATACATCCTGTTATATAAAATATTATTCCAACAAAGAGCACGTTATAATAACCACGAGTATTAGGAGATCGGCGTAGACAATTTTTTTTTTAACAGTTTTTAATGAAGTCTTTCACTAGTATCGGGGTGTTCCACTCAAAATCGACCAGGACTTGTAAATCAAGTCAAATTTATATTACACTTAAATTATTATTTTTTAGGCTTTTATTTATTACTAAATCAATAAAACATGAGGTGATTAAAATCATTTGATTGAAAATACTTATGACAAAACATAAATTATAATACCATAAAACAAAACAACAACCGTATAAAATGATTTTTAATCACGAAATAGTATACACGAAAGTTTCTAATCTTGTGGCTTGTGTATAAATCAACATAATAAGAGATTAGTATAGTTATTGAATTGGACTACCATTAGAGACCATCTGGTTCAGAAGTTTAAATACCGTTAAGTAAGGCTATATTAAGGCAATAAGAAAACTGGCAGTCGTCACTTACCACATAAGAATAAATTATTTCATTTTTTTAACCGTAGTTTTTTTACTGTTAAGTGTAAATCTGTTACATGTAAAATTGGTTATAAATTTATTCTATCAGAAAAACAATTTTAAATGACAAAAAATACTGTAGCAACTTGAAAACAACAATATGCATAATGTTATAAAAATTATTGATAGTATATCGAACAAAAAAAAAATATTTTCGTATTTGAAAAAATTGTACAAATAAGAGCAATTTCAACGAACACAACTGCAGAAAACACAAGAACGGTTTCGTTTTAACAGCAAATGAATAGATTTTCTATTCAATCTTACGCGTCGATAAAATATATGTTTATACTTATTATTGCAAATTGAGAAAAATTTACAAACATTTTGGCTATAATATACGGTTTTGTTAGTTTAAACCCAAATCTAAAATTAAGAAATCGAAATAATTATAAGTAGTATGCTGTATGGTACATTGTAAAAAACCAAAATGTTACAAATAAAATATGTTTTTAAATAAATAATAAAGAACGTAATAGATTTTTTTCTAAAAATAATGTTACTGTTAAAAAAAACCGATAACAACCTATGTAATAATAATGGCCTTCGACATATCTGAGAAATTATATTTTATAATAATTATTAACTCATTTCTAAATTCAAAGAAATAGAAATTATTTTGATCCGCACATCGTGCATTGTTCAATTAAACAACTTTTTATGTACCGATAATTATAATATTATAATTTTCAATAAATTGCCAAAAAATAAATAACTACGTTCACTACTGTTTTTGATTAGGAGCTTTTTTAGTAAGCCATAATGGGATTTATTTAAGGCTGATGTATATGAATAATAATTATTATTTTGGCTCAACGAGACTGTTGTGGTGATTGTATTTATTATTACACTTGCTAGGATTATTCGGAAAATAATATACTTAGCAAAAGCCTTTTAACGATATTCACATGCATATAATATCTAGTATTTGTCTAGCATAGCATAATATACCGTAGGTGTATTATACACGGTGTAGTTTTAAAACGGTTAACGTCGTTTAGACTTTTGCAAAAATCGAAAACAACCGATGGCCTCTTTAACGTCTAAGTAGAAAAAATAATGTGCAAGTGACTCGTGTATTGTTCAAATATAAAAAAAAAAAGTTTTTATACTTGTGGGGTATGCATGCGGTCTGTTTTTAAAGAGTTTTCTGGAGGCAATATTTAAGGGAAAAAATGTTTTCATATATTTCGACCTTTTCAATTCATTTACCGGTTAATTTGTATAAGCTTCAAGTTATCATTTTTAATTTAAATAATTTTTTTCTATGAGTAACAGCCATTTATAGGTATATTTTAGACCAAAAAGCCAGACACATTTGTAGACGATATAGAATCGTCTAATTTCAATTCTGTAAAGACATTCCAGTTCTTTGGCTAGTTTATACTATGTTATGTAGGAAGTAGGTTTTCTTTTAAAAATTTCAGATTCTTATAATTAAATAAATTAAATATGCTATTTTTTCAATATTAAACCCCAATCTTTTTATTTTATAACGTTTTTACATATAATTTCCATTTGTCAAGCTAATTTCTTAATAACAAGGCTTTATTTTTGTTAACTATATACTGAATCATAAAAACATTTTTGATTTTAATTCTAGCCGTATGAGTAGGTAGTTTAAGTGAAATGATAAAAAACCTTTACGGATACCTAACCGAAATTTGTGTACTGTTTAATAATTAAAATGTTAAGTACCTATTTGTGTATCCCGGTATAAACTATTTAAGTACAAATTACACTATTTTGGGCTCCAACAACACCACACAGACTAATATTATAGTTAAGTTGACTAGTTTAATGGGTGCTTTTTTACTGTAAGTGGTAGAATTATATTATCTACCAATGATTGTGTTTAGTTTGAATTTCAGACTATCAGCTCAACGTGAAGCTTTAATTTTTAATATTGACCTTATTATACCAAATTCGAGTACTAATATTTTCAATACAGTCGTTTCCTTACAAAGACTCACTCGTTGTACTATTTTTAAAGCTTATTGAAATGTAAACATTTCTTTTTCTATTGAATCATTAGCTTATAAATTACAAACATGTAATAATCACAATAAAATAGAGAGATCGGTCGGTAAAAGTTATGGAAAAATAATTTAAAGTATTAAATTTATAAAATCGGATATGGTATAATTTAAAAAAGACTCGACATGAATTGAAATCTATATCAAAATTCAAATTTGGCATTTGGATGAAATTCATTTGGGGCCAATTGAGTTTGAATATTCCGTGGGACAGAACCCTCCCAGTCTAAGTGCAATCTAAGTTGTAGAACATGAGCAGGAAAATATTGTGCACGTGTATTGTTCAAATAATATCATGCTTTCATATTAAAATGAAAAAATATGAAGGTTATCTTTGTACGAATTTACAAAAGTCGTTTTCAATAGAATATACACAGGTGTGAGAGGCCTTTCGAATGATGCCTGGGTGAATTTTGTTCGGTCACTTTAAACTAAATTTAGGCTCAATTGTTTGTTATTCGTATAGATTTTTATTTTTCCCAAATCTTGAAAACGTATTTGTAAAGTTCTTATTTTCATAAACGAGGAATAAATAATTTTTATAAGCTGGTTTAATATTCACAAAATAAGAGCCATTTAAATTATGAAAAAATAGATTATCATTTGTATGGGAGCCGTTAGAAGCGCCACATCTCGACTTGTTAATTATTAAAATAATTGTTGGTCTAAACAGACCGCTGTTTGATTTTTTTGGGTCATATTTTTTTTGGCTACCAGTGTTGTCCATTTGAACAACTTACGTTAAAACATAAGCCGCCTTGGAAAAATTAAAAAATATTTATTTATTTGCCGTTGTTTACAGACAATTAAATAGAAAATACTATGAAAATAATTTTGCAGCCAGTATAATATAATATAATATTATGTTTATTTCCCCAACGCAAACAAACTAGGTATTATATCATAATGGTAGTCATAATATTAGATGTAAATGTATAATCGATAAGAAAACAGAATTTCAATTAGTTTAATTGTGTTCAACATGTTAAATAGCTATTACCTACATTGAACTGGACACCGGTTTTGGTTTTAGCTTAGGGCGATTTGTATGGGAGTCGTTAGAAGCGCCACATCTCGACTTGTTAATTATCAAAATATAATTGTTGGTCTAAACATTGTTAGGCGTATTCACTTTTGTGAGTATTTGGCTGAATATAGAGCAAAAGTGCAAGTATGGAAAATTATCCATTAACTTACTTGAGCGATTTTCAATAAAAATTTTTAGAAATCGAATTATTAAAGTTTGAGTTTTACCTTTTTCATTTTCATTTTTGTCTGCTCTATAATTTTGCACTTGTGTCATTTTCCTCTAAATCCAACCAGTTCTTCAAGTTGCTGTTGCTTGTCATTATATCGTAGAACAACTTATATGTAAAGAGTATATTAATGTTTTTAAACAAATGATATTTTGTAAATTGGATACACAAAACACCATAACAAATGGAAATAACAAAACACAATGATGACAAAATGTAATACAAATAATCTGAATAAATGTTTAGAAGCAAAAAATCAATAATAAGCCTTAGCAACAAATATATTTTTAATACTGTGCAATTTCATAATTTTTCGTTATTATTTAAACCTGGTTTTATTATCAGCTAGTAATAATAACAACTTTTTTCGCCCCAATGTCTTATCTGAAAGTAAATCGATACCAATTTTCGATTGTCGACGTTACATGACTACTTTATATAAACCTATTAAATTGACTTGTGTGCTATTCCGATCTTTCTCGCAGTATCTCAATACTATTTTGATATTACAATATAGGGTGTACTTATCTGAATTCAACATCTACAAGTTTAGATCCTACTAGAGCTTCGCTGATGTTTAGAATTAAATCTCACACATTGCAGTAGCTCAGTACATATGCCCCTGGATATAAGCAACCGAATATACAGTTCAGCAGTTCAGAAAATTAGACTTTCCCTACTATGTTTTCAAAAACATAAATTAAAATATTAAATCAACAAAACTCAAGTCGAGAAAATGTAGTTTGTCTAATTTTTGTTATAAGTTGACAATTGTTCTTTCCATGCAATAAGTCATTTCCATATATGAACCACTTTTTTTAAGTTTTCACGAAACACAAAAAACTGATTATTGAATGAAATAGTAAAAATACGATTTCGAAAATTCGGCATTAATTTTGAGTAGTCATTATCAAAAAAAAATATATATACATATATACTATATATATAATCGTATATCGTAATTGTAATTGTAATCGTAAGCAATCTAAAAACAGCTTTGAATTCGCCATGAAGTTTACTTATGATCGGTCAGGGTACTTTTTAAAATTTTTAATTTTAACCCTTTCCAAATTTGATTTTAAAATCTGAAATTTTATATAATATTCAAACGTGTTTTATACATAGTAGAAATAAGATATCAAAAAAGTATCCTGGCCGATCATAAGTAAACTTCATGACGAATTCAAATCTGTTTTCAGATTACTTATCGAATCACTGGTTCAGCCTGTGCGATGGAACAAAAAATATATGTTATATTAACTAAAATGGTTTTTACTCATAGACAAAATAATTTTAATTAAAAATAATACCGTGAAGCTTATACAAATTAACCGGTTAACTAATTGACATGATCGAAATTTATTAAAACCACTTTTTTCTTAAATATTGCCCATACAAAACTCCTTAAAAACCAACCGCATGCAATCCCCTTAAATAAAAACTTTTATAAATTCAATAAGTAAATAAAAGTTATGAAAAAAGTGTTGAAATAACCTCTATCAATAAACGTAAGTTAAAAAAAAAACTTATACGTCGACATTTATAATTATAAATAAAGTTAAGTTTTTACTTTTATTAATAACAGTTCACTGTTTCATTCAACCCCTTACCCCTGTTTCATTGTATCTATGTTATCTTGCTATTCGGATTTACCATGTTATATTTCTCATTGTTAATAGGCCCAAAATCTTGTTATACTACTTATTTTATAACTTTAAAATTAAAAATTATACAAAAATTATGATATAATTATAATTTGTTTGGAAATTTTACCTTAACATATAGTACTATAAAATGCCGTTTAGAAGTTTCTAGCCATTATTTTCAATATTTATGTACAATGCGTACGTGTTAATTTACTATTTGTTGAAATGACGATTTCATATTTTTTTTGCCATATAAGTTTTTTGCAGGGACATTAAAACGAGTATGCGATCACTATTTACCGTCTTTTTGTTTTACTTCGCCGCAATCTTGCTATAGAATATAATACAAATGAGTATTCAAACGGTGGTACAATAAATTGAAAATATTTGCAACATACAGGGTGATTTATTTGATATAAGACACTCGTTTTCTAGGATAATATGAATATTTAAAAAATAGCTTTTAAAAATCATATTTTTATTTTCGTCTGCTGTACATAAAACAACATGGATTTCGTTTTTTCCAATGGGAACATACATTTTTAATTCTATTAATATATAGTAAAAAAAGGATAAAATATTATAGCGTTTGCATTTTTATGATCAATATGTTAGTTCTCTATGACTTTATAAAGATAATACATTTCCTCGTATTTTTTTGTTGTAAAAAAAAAAAAAAGCAGTAGCCCATAATATTCGTATTTGTGTTCGCATTGACTAAACAAGCGGTTCTTATTTACTCATACAAGAAAAAAAAATTTCAAAATATTCTTATTTTCGCGAGAAAATGAGTGTCTTACACTGCACCTCACCCTGTACACAATACAAACTGTAGACAATTTTCACAATAACACATGCTGATGCCAAAAAAGTATATGTAAACAAACCACTCACATAGTAGCCGTGTATGCTTTTACTAGAAAGCGTTTTTTGGCGAACACAGTATTTCATACATTCTCGCGTAAAAAAAACCACGTATATTGAACGACTTCTAAAGTTTTATACTTACAAAAAAAAGTTTTTGTTCAGTTTGTTGTATTTCAAGTTTGATTTAAAATGCAAATCGCTGGTGTCCTCGGTTTTTTTGTTATTTACATACAAATGTTCCTGTTGAATGCAGAACCCGAGCATCGCGTTAATGTGATGAATGATATGTTAACTAATGACGGATGGATTGAATGGCCCAAGACAAAAGAGTACGACTATGAGTATGGCGGCATAATTGACGACAAAATAACCGATGTAAGTGAATTACTCGTACCTAATGGCGACGGACCGATAGTTACTAACGACAATGTAGACCATAAAATGATACAAGCACACCAGTTCTTAAGCTGTAAGTTTGCCACGGTGTTGATGAAGTTCTGCGAATACAAGAGGGGTTTGGCCTCTGCGTGCAAGACAATGACAACTAGGTCTGATTCTTTGGATTGTTTGGAATATTTAGTGGATATGATCGAAAAATCGAAACCGTCAATCGTGTGTATGCATGGTTCACTTTTGTGTTTATACGATTTATCACCACAAACACCCTTTGAAAAGCCACTGTTCGAAGTTCTAGATGCTTTAATCAATTTTTACAGAAACATACATTTTGACAGGGACTCGATGGCTGGCGAAGGGTTCAACACTGTAGAGACAAAATCTACATCTGTTGAAAACAAAATGTCGGAAACCTTAGAACAACTAAATGAATTCCATGGTAATTGTTGTTGGATGAAACGAGATGACGCGATTTCCAGACATGCAAAACATGTTCAAAGATATCTCGAAGGAAATAATCCCGAAAACATAATGTCAGGACTGATTGCAGGTATGAAGGAAACAATCAATTTTATGGAATATTTTAACGGGAGGTTCGGTTTTAAATATAATTTTAATTCAAACACCACTGATTTAATGTATGATCCAGAATTGCTACGATGGGTAGAAATAATGAACAAGTTACTTGGAAATAATGGATGGTTGGCGTTAAATCAATTAAAAATTAAAACGCCGCATCGTACCGTTACCTTTTCAGACTTTATTAGTACTACATCCAGTGGAAAAATAGTCACCCAAGCAAATTTAGACGAAAAAGTTAAGCACACATATTATTTTTTGAACTGCAAGTATGCTATAACATTAAAAAGATGTATCATCTACGTGACACATTTATGGAAACAATATAATATGGGCAGGTCTAATTTATCAAACCTCCTGACACAGTTCGCAAGTACAATTATGATGAGCAAAGATTTGGTCTCACGTATGAATGATGCGCTTTCGCGTATCAATCAGATTTTCCCACATGTTAATTACATCATTGACTTTTCTGACATGCTCATAGACTACAACAATTATTTCCACGACGCAATTGAAGAAGAAATTATCCAAGGCATTCTGGGTATCGAACACGATATGAATAATATCCTAAAACGCTTAAACACATCCTACGAGCAATGGTGTTCTCCTAGTAGGATGATCGAGTTGAAACCATTTTTGGACGGAGTAGCTAAAGGAACATTCAGCAGTCTGAAAAAAAACTTTGAAGATGAAATAAACATCTTTATGGTATCTAATTACGAAGATCTTGGATTTCCAATTTAGAATAATCTCCATTGCAAAACAAAAATTGCATGAAGAATATATCATTTTTTAAATTTCTTATTCAAATCAAATATCTATGGGAAAATGATTATAGTCATTCCATTTAAATCTAACTGAATTACATTATGCACAAGTTTTGATTTGTCTGAAATCAATATATTTTATACCCTCACTGCAAATATATTTTTCTATAAATATCTTTTAATAAAATTGTTTTTCATATTGTCAATAAGTAATTTTAGATCATTTTTTTACAGATAATCAACAATTGTAACAATATTAATATTTTACAATAGTCCCAAAACCATGTTATATTATTTATTTAAATCAAAAAATTATACACGACATTTTTTCAAAATCCTAAATAAATGTTATATTTATATTATCTTCAAACTAATCTCTAGAAAAAATACTTAGAAAGTAATTATATGTCCTAATCATAAACGCTACTCTACTCAAACCAACAACATAAGAGTTGGGTTTAGGAGTGAGTGGATCATAGGAATAGTACATGGCATACTTGCATGATATATTTCTCCTAAGGAAATTTCGGAGACTCTCAAACTGCAGAAAAAATGCGAGATTAATAAAGGTAGTTTAAGCCGTTATATGACTGAAAGCCAATTAAATAATAAATCGAGTCGGTTGTATTATTGAAAACATATTTTGAGGGTAAGGTAATCTGAACAAGAAGCAGATAAATATTGTAAATATTTTTATATAAGTGTATAAAGACTTGATAATAAATCTTTGTAAATGAGTAGATGTGTTTTTATGAGTTTAAAGTAGCCGATTCATTTTTAGTCAAGACGAGGAAGAAAACCGATGTATCACAAAAACGTCTGTCTTTTGAAAAGGTTATTAGCTGAATCATTTAATTCCAATCGAATAATTCTCGAAGTGACTTTGTTATTTATTAGATGCGGTTCAACCCAAGGGTTGGTTATTTTTTTATCAGTATAAGAAAAAAACATTATAAATAAAATTTACTTTTGTTTTTTATTAATATTAAATTAATTATTTTATTAGAATTCTTTTTAAACTCATAGTTCAAAACTCTTATTTTCACATAATATAAACTTGCAATATTTTATATGTATAGTATAATATATTTATCAATTATTGTAGCGACAAAGTTCATACATACACTATGTTGTGCTAATTTGTGTGACAATATTATTACACCCTATTTGAATAAAACTATTAATACAAGTAAATTATGTTTTACAGTATGATGTCGTCTGAAGTCATAAAAAGGTTATCGGTATGCTTATTCATTAGAGTGGTTTGATTGCTGAAACTATCTCTAGTCCGATTAAATGTGGTAATAGGTATGGAGTTATTTTTTGTAAAATTGTTTTAATTACTTTAATATCTATTATTTTAATAATTAACATTTCAAACTTTTAACTTATTTATTAATAATATATCTTTCAGTTTTAAGATGAGTCAAAGATGATGGTTGAACAGTTCTCCATTGACACTAACTGGAAGAAATAATTGTTTTATCGTTTGTCTAAATAGACTAGGTAAGGAAAACACTCTAGGAAAACAAACTAGGTCCACTTGATCTATTATACCGTACACAAATATAGTCTATTCATGAAATCACTCTTCTAAGTGTTATTGATAGATAATTTAAGTTGAATAGTATAAAAAGTTGGAAGTTAAATGGTATAAAAAAATGTCATTATCAAATTTTATTATACTTAATTTTAACTTCACAATTAACAAACGATAAAATTAGTAAATCATTTAAAATTGGTTTTATATTAAAATTATTATTACTATTATTTAACCATTTGTTTTTTTTTTTACTAGAATGTGACCAGAGGAAGATTAAATGGCCATAATATCATATATTTCTCCATTGACACTGTGATACAAAGACTGATTTTTGACACTATATTTGAATATTTGTTGTTGGCGTTAATTGGATTTTGTACAAAATCCCTGCAAGAATATTCTGTATCAGACTAACCGTATAAACGCCACCCAGTACTTGTGTAGTATTTACATTGGCTTACAGTAATTCTGTTTGCCTACTGTTAGACATCGTAGTATCATCTCTAATCTCTTTATATTTTGTTTAATTTAATTTTAAAAAGTTGTCTATTTATTCAATAACTTATTATCATGTCTTCAACGTCCATATAAACTGTACTGTATTTATAACCACTACACTGATATCTCATTTGGCTAAATATTTTAAATTTTCAACTACATTAAGATACTAACTACAAAATTAAGATTGTTTAAACTTTTTTTTTCGAATACTGGTATTATTGTTTGAATATTTTTACACTTTGAGTGTCAATACAAGTATCTTATAATATTCTAGACTTAAAACTGTATTAGTTTAAAGATACTTACAGTATATTACTATTAAAATTTTGACAAACATAATTATTAGCCTACCAAACAAATTATAAATGTAGTTTCTATATTCGATTATTTATTAATATTTACTTGCCTTAATAACATTAAGATATTAATTTATTGTAAAAATATCTTAACCTAACTGTAAGAGTGAATATTTGTAAACTGTTGTGAAATTATGTCGATGATGGCCGGGAAAAAATGTGTAGTCAAAATTTGAATACCTAAATTAAAAAAAAACGGTAAAATTTTTTTGCTAAAACAATCAAAATTGTACAACAAGTTTATCAGCCATTTTAAATTTTTAAATTTTGATGTTTAGGTTATAAAATACACTTTTTTAAATTGAAAATTATCTTTATTTAAGCATCATAAAAAATTGTTTTATTTTAATCAGTGTCAATTCAGTGATTAATATATTATGTATTAAATAATTGAATATTTCTATATATTTCATACTATTTACCAGATTATTTGATGTGTCTTAAACTATTAAATTTATTATTTATTTAAAATGACTTATCAAACTTTATGAATTGTACTTTATAAACTATAAAATTAGTCTGAAATGTATACTATGTTATAGGCAACCTGTTAGACAGGAAGTCAATATTGTTTTTTAAAAATAAAAGTTGTCTTTTCTTGGTTAGCTAAATTATATAATGTGATTCACTAATTTTCTCCCATAATAATTTCAATTAGGTAAAATTAGTTTTCGAAACATTTTTGTTTGTGTTATTTTACAATTGAAAACATGTTTTAATAACCACTTACTTTTTGATAATTTTATATTAAATAATATTTAATTCTGATAAAGATTCAAAGCTTATTTAGTATATTGTATATATTTTTTTATAATTTCTTTTATTTAGAAATGCATTAGTTTTTAGATGTAGTTTTTGAAACAATTAAGTAAAAGTAAAACAAATGTATTTTTTCTAAATCTGTTCTCATAGCACGTTTACTCTCGATAGCGAGTGATTTGTAACTATATATTGTATTAAGTGATATTATATAATGCGTTCAAATGAAGGATGTTTAATACATTGAATACTCTCTTTGTTTGAGTATACAATGTGTTGGATATACATTTCATTATAAAGTCCAGACACCGTTATCTTTATTTATATGCAGTCATAAGCAAAGTATAACGCAGTAAATAATTATAGATTCTACAAATAAATAATAAATTAGCCTTAGTTAGTTTAACCCTTAACAATACCTGCTATTGGCTAATAACTATAAATATGTATAAATAATGTCTTGATAATAATTGAATAGTTTTATTACATAGTATTCTATATTTTTGATATTTTAATTTAAGTCTGTTATCAATGAATCAAGGTATATAACTATTTTCTTTTTTAATAGTAATTTAGTTACATCTTATATGAATCATAATTCATGAAACACAATTTTGTGTCTTTACACAGTTTTGACCTCTAAACTTTAAGTTATCCAGATTTAAATTACTACTAATTACTTTGAATATTGAAAACCATATGCTTTGTTTTATTTAAATTCAACTCTAAGACTTTGAAAACCATGAAAATGTGTGTTAATCACTAAATATTATATTAATTCATTATTTAGGATTTAATGATTTTCGATAGACAGTGATAACGATATTGGTCTATAATGGCTACAGTCTAATAATTATAATTACCGACTGAAATAATAAATAATAATTACTGACCAATTATTTATTTCCCGTTTTGTGTATAGGAATGAAGGCACATTTGTTAAAACTATTAGGGCACTTACCTGAAGATAATAATAAATTAAATATCTACAACTTTTATACTTTTCATAGTTAAGTACAACTATTTAACAGTATAAAGTTAGAATTACCTTCTACTAGTTTGAACTAGTATTTCTAACCAAACTATGTAGGTATAAGATATTCCTAAAACAATTATACCCTTTTTGATAAAAAATAAAAATGGGATTATCTAATTTGTTTTTAAATTTTCACTTAGTTGAAATAGAGTTAACCAGACCGCTTGATATCCAACATTTTAATTTCTGATTTGATAATTTTATTATATAAATTTTAGTGGAACTGGAAATAGCCTCATTAATTTTCCCATTAAATATGTCCATAGCTACATCTTTATCATTAAAATGTTCACACCTTAACCAATCCTAGTAAATATTAACGTATTTAAATCAGTCATATTATAGCTTATTAAACTTTTTGTGGGCAAAAAAACTTTAATAGCACATCTAGATGAGAACGAGATAAGAGCATATACTTACAAATATGATGAGATGCTGCAACTTGCAATTGTATCTATTTATTTTATAATATATATTATTTCTATTTTTTTTTTATAATATAAGAAAAGTATACATGTCTTAATAAATGGAATGTAGACAGCATTAATAACAGAAAAGTCATAATTGATGTAGGTATCTATTCTATACATAATATCACTTCTATTTATTTCTTTGCCTTATTTCTACTTTATACTTTACTTTCTTTGTTTTATTGTATTTTAATGTAATCATAAAGTGTGATTGAAGGAAAGCGTGTTTTTTTTTTTGGTTCTACTTCCTCAATAAATTTAACTAAAATAATAGAATTATGAAGAGACTTTAATAAACATTTTTAAAGATGTAGTAATTTTAAGTAAAAATGAAACAATAAAAAACAACACAAATTTGTTTACACGTGTCTTAAAAAGATAAATAAAATCCCCAAGTTGTTATGTATTAAATATTTCAGAATACTTTTGTGTGATATTAAAACTTTAACTTCATTGTAGAGATTTGATTATTGCCATATTAAATGAATAAGAACTTAGATTAATAAAATATGGTCTATGAAATCTTCTATCAAATATGGACATTTTCAAATCAAGAGATAATTGTAAACTTGCAAATTTATATTAACCAAAAATGTAATCATACTTTTTAATCATTTCAATAACTCTTACTGAACAAATTCATATTGTTTAGTTTGGTTTATTTAATAAATATATAAATCCAGAGTAGCTTACTATAAACTAATTTCTGTAAAATAGTTAATAGTGAATAATAATTATTTTAAAAACCTACAAATAGATTATAAAAAACATTCAGTCTTGCAAGGTATTTTAATACCGACATTTAAATACATTATTTAGTATTGAATACTATTTTTGATAATTCGTTATTAGTTATTTAATTATAATATATAAATACTTTGTATGGTACGGGATACTATTTAGTTATAGTTTTCCTTTTTTTTTTAATTCAGTAAGACAATCAGTCTGATTTGATAATCTCACCAATATATAAGCAAGTTTGCGACCCTAGTTTGATAGTTTTTATTAATATAACATAATTGTTTAATCTAGTTTACAGTAATTTTATATTATGCCATATTCTTATTATCTTCCTATTGTTCCATGCAAAAGAGGCCGTACAACTCAAAGCTCATAAGCTCCTACCTGTATTCTTTAACTACAGAATACATATGTAAGGTGTGGTAAAACTAATTTATACTTGACGCCAAATTCTGAAATCGTCAACTACTAATTTAGGTAAAAGGTAAAAATAATGTTTTATTTAAATAGTAAAACAAACAATTTGTGGGAAATTTCAATAAAATTATTATTATTTTATACCAAATAATATTAAATTATAACATATACTTATAAGATAGGTATTAGGTATATACTATAATATAATGTAATTTATTATGAATTTAACATTATATAATTTTACGTGTATAGTGTATACGATTTAAATTAGATAATTGATAAAGATCTAACTACAATTTGCAATACAGATAAGAACCAAAGGCAATGTTTTTGATATTAAAATACGAAATTTTTCTTGGAGGGTTTTTGGTAAAATCGATATTGGTACTATCTGTAGTATTACAGATTTTATAGGTTATGTAACATTTATTTCTTATCACGCGTTATCATTTTTTGGAAGAACTACCCCCAACTCTTTTTCAGAAAGCTGAGATTATTATTATTATTTTTTTTTTTTGTTAACCAAAGATATTATAAGAAATGATAAAAAAGAAGTGTCAAGAAAAATTTCGTTCGTTTGTATTTGGCGTTTTAATCCATACATCATCATTCATTACTTAAAGTGCAACCCCTCCTATTTCATTTTTTGGACAAATCATGTTGGTCACACCGTTTTATTTGCATCTTCAGCGATTATATATAATATTACTATAAACAAGTATAAATATTGTCATACACACAAAATTAAGAATCTAGTTTCAAAACCATCTACAAGACATTTTTTTTAAGTGGACACAATGTATTATACGATATGTAAAACTATTATTGAATATCAAATAACGATTATAACTCATATTCAAAATGTGTTGAGAAAATCTTGGTTTTAAAACCGCCCATCTGAAGAAATTATTTGTTGTTTGTGAAAATTGTTTTTAGCTAGTTTTTAAACTAAACGCCCCAATATGCAATTATAAAAAAAAATGTAAGTATAAAACATGTACTTGCATGCATCGTTTGTGTTTATTAATAATATTTTATGTGCAGAATTCATTGCTACTTTACTGTAACATTCACAGGATAGTTTAAAAAAAAAAAAAGCAATAAAACAATATTTAGGAAAACAATTTATCGTGAATTTAAACACAAACGAAAACACATAATTATGATGTTTTTATTATTAAGTCAAGCCTTTAACAAAACCATAAATCCTTACTAGAGGTTTTACTTTCAAAAAGCCATATAAGAACTCCGCGAAGTTAATTGCATTGTAACCTATGAAAATTAATATAAATTATCAACCGTAGGAATATAATTAACTGCCTTGTTTACTCAACATTACCTTCGAAATAATCGGCCAAACTTTTTTTCTCTTCGTCGTTTAAACTTAAAGCTTGAATGATATTTTGAAACTTCTCGGAGTTAACTAGACCATCGTCATCGCCTTTTTTTTCTTCGTGATTTCTGAACAGGCTCAAGTAAATTGTTACTTCGTGGGTTGATAAACTTTGGATCTATGTAAAAAATGGTGTGTGAAAATAAAAAAAAATAGATTAATTACAAATTTTTCAATATTTTTTTTTTTTGGTAAGTACCATCCAGTGGTCAAAGGTCTTATTGTTTTTGGCCAGAAATACCATAACACTTTGCACTTTTCGACCGCCTTTCATATCTATATTTAAAAATAAAATTCTAAACATATTTTAATCGAACTAGCAAAGACAAGTGAGTTAAATTGAAAAACGCTGTTTAAAAGATACTTTATTACCTGCTTCGTATGTAAAACCTGTCATATCCTGCACGCCCATATTTTTAAAAATTTCATTGATTTCTTCTGGTGAAACTTGGTCTTCATGGGATTTGTGTTTTTTGAATAAATCAATAATCGTTCTAACTTTAAATATATTGAGTCCGATGCTCTATAAAGGATCATAAGTACAATAATAATTTGTATTATTATGTTTTATACTAACTTGTGTCATGGTCACGAAGTACAAAGCACAAAGGATAACAGCGCATTTGAAATGCAAAATGGTTTTGTTTTTCAAACACTTTGTTAAAACAAAAGTACGTCTTCGATACCAAAGCCGGATGAACAGTGGTGTTTAATTCGGTTCAAGTTGTATTCTATATGATAAAAACAACATAAGTATGTAAATGGAAAATGTACTTGTTTTTATTTTATTTACATATGATATAGACTTATTTTTATGACTAAAATGTACAGTTGTAAGTATAGTGTTGTTCTAATGAAACTACTATTTACTTATGTGAAATAATATAACAATATATATTTTTTTTTGCTGTACCTAAATTACATAGAAACAAAAAACAATGTAGCGAACGATGCATATTGTTAAATATTCATATAATATTGTTTATTTGTTAAAAAAAAAAAATAATAAATTCCACACACTATACTACGTGATAACATTTATTTAAGGGATGCGGAAATCCTGCTAAAATACTCATAGTTAGATTTAAGGCGTTTTAACATGATAATTCTTAACCGGATGACATAAGATGAAAAATAATAAACTACCATATATGGTGTATTAGCATTAAATTAATTTAACAAGAAAAACAAAACTTCCACGTTTCTCATTAAGGCATAAAAAAATAAGTTGAAATTTATTTAAAAAATGTTTTGAAATATATCTCCAAAATTTTTTCATAAACCAATCGATAGTCGTTTGTCCACCGATGGTCTCTGAGAATTTTCAATTAGAAAGTAGAAGACTTAATCAAATCATTCTGTTTTTTTCATTTACAGTTCATTGGTCGACTAATATTGATAGAGTTATTAATGATATAACACTATCCCTTAAGTTTTTAAGCCTTATGTACTTAAGCTATATAAATGGTAACGTTTATATTTTATACATTTTTTAAATAATATAAAGTGATTAATTAATAATAAAACACTGAAACAAGTGACTTGTCCTTTATTAATCGCCCTGAATTCATATATTAGTCAGGGATAAAATACTCGTGAACTAGTGTTTATTTTGTAGTTATCCTTTTGAGAATTGAGAGACACTTAAGTTTATCGACACTTAAAGAACACATTTATTTTTTTCTAAAGTTTTTTTATTTTTAAATTAGAACTATTCAACGGTTTTCGATTATAACTTATCGTAAAATTACTTCTAAAATATTATAAGACAATTAAACAATTAAAATATATGACATATAAAATTATACAGCTTTGAAAATAGTCATGAAACATCAAACTTAAAACTTATTATCTATGATTAAAACACTCAAAAAATATATTCGTTAGAAAGACCAGCTTCTTTCTCCGTAAATATCATCATGAATGTCAAAAGAACGGCCGGCTGTAAAGCGAAATATTTTTAGTTAAAAAATTTATTTTATTTTGTCTCTACATATACTTCAATATTTTAACCACTTTCTGATAAAACTTTTCATAATAATTGTTAAATCACTCATACACTCCGTTGCGTTACAGTCTAAATAGAAAATAAAGTAGATTAAAAAATTAATCTAAAAATAACGTTTTTATGCGTCTTAAAAAGTATAAATGATCCCTCCAGGGGTCTTGATAACCAAATAGGACAGGTGAACTAGAAAAACGTGGGGCGCATCTTTTTACTTAGATATTAAAACCTAAGCTTTCATGCTAATGCATTACGTTGTCTCTCATAATGTTAAAGTAATGTGGTGCTCAATTTTAAGTATTATTTTATTTAGAAAAGAAAAGATGATTGTGCATGAATAATTATGAGTTAAGGTAGTTATTAATAAGAATTGAATGTTATTATATATCCAGACGTGTGAAGTAGTAAAGATGCGCCCCACGTTTTTCTAGTTTATCTGTCCTATTTGGGTATCAAGACCCCTGGAGGGTTATTTTATACTTTTTAAGACGCATAAGAACGTTATTTTTAGATTAATTTTTTAATCTACTTTAGTTATTTTGTTCTTTTTCGTTTTCGTATGTACGTATATAAAACCTGTCACATCCTCTACGCCCAATTCCGTTAACTTTTCTTTGAATTTTTCTGGGGTAATTTAGTCTATAGCGTTTTTGTGTTCTTTGACTAAATCAACAATTGTTTTGATTTGTTCCATAATGACTCCGACGCTCTATAAAGTATCATAAGTAGATAATAACAATAGATACTATTAACTACCATCATTTTTTAAAAATTTGTATTGCATTTATAAGTTGTATTATTATGTTTTATACTAACATGTGTAAAATGTAAAATGTAAAATGTGTAACATGGTCACGAAGTTCAACGCACAGAGGATAACAGCACTTTTGAAATGCATGAAGATTTTTTTTTTCAAACACTTTATTGATCCAGAATTATGTCTTCGATACCAAAGTTGGCTGAACAGTGGAATTCAATTCGATTCGGGGTATGTTCTGTATGGTATGTATTCATAAAAACAACATAAGTATTGGAATGGGAAATATTGGTACGTAGTTGTTGAAGAGTTGTTGTTTCATCGAGTTGTATATATGTACGTATAGTGTAATCCAGAAAAAATATTAAATATTTACTTGTGTGAACTGAAATAACAACATTTTTTTATTTGCTGTAAATCGCACAAAACAATAACAACATAGCGAACGATAAATGTTATTGAATCTTTATAAAATAATAATTTTCGTTTAAATAAAAACAAAATAATTACCATACACCATACTATGCGATTACATTTATTCAAAGGATGCAAAAATCCTTCTAAAATGTGTATAGTCAGCAAATTTAGCCACACAACTGACATGGTCAACGATACTTTTTTCTACTCCCCTGCC
The DNA here is from genome assembly GCF_023614345.1 of Adelges cooleyi. NCBI lineage: Eukaryota > Metazoa > Arthropoda > Insecta > Hemiptera > Adelgidae > Adelges > Adelges cooleyi. Next base: position 1,157,756 of record NW_026095751.1, read on the forward strand.
AAACCGCAGCTCACTCAGGAATAACTGATAATGCTAGGACTGTGTGGTTATTCCACTTGTTGTGGTTGGTATTATACTGGAGTTATAGGATAGGAAAGATTGTATGGATATTTTTAGGTTGGGTAAGCTTGACTGGTTGATTTTACCTAGTCAGGTATAGTTTGTAACATCCTTCAATAAAAATTAAACATCTCATTTTTTCTTATTGATCTTTATTTACATCAGCAACCAGGGCCATTAGTAGACATTAGATTACATTTATAAATACATGCTCATTTTATATTAAACTATATAGTTTAATAATAATTTCATAATAAACGGTAGAGGAAATTTCGAACCAAAGAAAAACCCTAAAAAACCACAATTCACCCGGAGAAGATGGGATTACCGGAGAGCTACTCAAAACAGGAGCGGCTAATCAATTTAATTACATACACCGACTAGTAAGTTTAATATGACAAAAAGAAGAGATACCAAAGGAATGGAAGACAGTCTTAGTTTACCCCATCTACAAGAAAGGGGAAAAACAAATATGCAACAATTATAGAGGGATAGCTCTGCTTAATGTAACGTATAAGATTTATCTTATTGTATACTAGATAAAATCAAACGTTGAGCAGAAGGGATTTTAGGAGACTATCAGGCTGGATTCAGGCAAAACCGCTCTACGATAGATCAAATCTTCATTCTACGCCAGGTGTTACAAAAACTTGGGAATATAATAAAAGCGTGCGTATGTTATTCATCGGTTACAAAAAAGCTTATGATTCAATACATAGAGCGTCTCTAATTAAGACTTTAGAAGAGTTCGGAATGCCACGAAAGTTAATAAATCTCATAGAATGCAGCAATGGTCACACTGACATCAAAGTAAAAGTAGGACACACTCTATCGAAGACGGTACAAGTGACAACTGGACTAAGGCAGGGTAATGCTATGTCACCTATTTTACTCAACATAGCCTTAGAAAAAGTAGTAAGAGAAGCAACTCTAGATAAGGAAGGTGTAAAACTAAGAGAAAATAACCTTAGAATTTTATCATATGCAGACGACATAGTCTTGATGGCAGAAAGTAAAGATAAACTCAAAGAACAATAAAAAAAACTCATAAATGCTGCAAAACGTATAGGTCTAGAGATTAACTCTAAGAAAACTGAATATATGGTAGTTCAAAGACACGAGCAAGTAGATCGCTGCAATGAGTGCCTAGAAGTCAAAAACTACAAGTTCAAAAGAGTACAGCAGTTAAAATACCTTGGCGCACTAATAACACAGCAGAATGAAATAGGTATGAAAATACAAGCTGCCAATAAATGTTATTTTGGTCTGACAAAGTTATTAAGATCAGATTAATCTCTATATATCTGAAGTCCCAAATATATCAGACACTTATCAAGCCAGTTTTGACATATAGTTTGGAAACTGGGACCTTAAGGAAAATAGACAAAAATGCTTCTTTGTCTACCTTTTCAATTCCTGGTATGCCAATGCGCCCAGAGATTCTTATAAAGTGTATTTGTTTTCCTTTATCAACAGCTCTATATATTTCTTCTTAGATGAGCTTAAATTCAAAATTAATTTATTTGGTTAAATTGCTTTGACATTGTTACTATTGCTGAATCAAAAATAATTATAAAACATTAATTGCGAAGCATTTTATCGGTAATTTCATAACTAAAACTTATTTTCTATTTTTTCTTTAACAAACTTGTTGAAATGATGATTCAACTTCAATAGAAATTTACTGGTTTTTAGTATTTTTCTTTGGTGCTTCAAATCGAAAATGTTTTTTTGAGCTGTTCGGGAACTAGATGGCTTGCAACGTCTAAGAAGGGTAGATATAATGATTTCGAAATAAAAAATATAAGTTTTATGGTATTACATTGTTTATTCAATCGTTTAATGGGTTGACACAATCAAACTTAAAAAAAGCATATCTTATTTTATCAATATGGATTAAAATCGTTGTGTATTTACTAAAATCATTAAATAATGAAAGTTTACGTGTAAAATTATACAGATTTGTAAAGAATCATAAAACATCAAATTTCAGCCAATAAGGCTTCATAATTATCACATGGAGTAACTCCACAATGTCAATACTGTTGTCCTCTGAAAAGTAATAAATAAATGAAGTTTATTTTATTTTGTCTCTAGATCTACTTTAACATTTTGAACGCTATAATATCATACTTATTGTTGAAACATAAGCAATATTTTTCTGACAATGCTTTTCATAATTGTAAAATCACTCATTCCCCGTTGCGTTTAAATCAAGAAACCGTATAATTAGAAAAAATGTTTTTACCGTATCCTTAAAATAATAACCTTAAGGATTATATAAAAACCCAAAGAATCTATCTTATTACAAATCGCATACTTATTTACTAATGGACATTTTACATAATAGGATACAATTTTTTCTTCCTCTACCATCCATTTTATGAGCATATTATTTCCTTATAATATAATATAATTTGGTTTCTCAACATTTATTGACGTAAAACCGCCTAGATCGTACTCTATGCTCATCCTCACTATGATAGTTATTTAATATAGTTAGGCCGATTTTGTTAACGCTATAATTTGCAGTATTACCATTGGTATCGGCCTCTCCAAGGAGAGATTCTGCAGTAACTCCTTCGAAATGCTGGCTCAAAATTCCATCAAGCTCCATTCCATTGAGTAAGCCGTCATAGTTTATGTCTTGAATAGCGAAATCCGATACATAAACTCTAACTTCAGAGGTAAGGAGTTGACCGTATGGTACGTATATAACCTATAACAATTTTTTGGTAGATCGTAATTTTAAGTTGTAAAATTTGTACATTTTTTAGGAGTTTTTCTCAATTTGAATGGGGAAGGGGTGTTTTTTTCTAATTTTTGGCCCGATGAAGTACCTTTCAGGTATGATTTCTAATCTATAGAGTTGCTACACAAAGAAATCGGTTCAGCGATTCACGAGATATCGTGGGTCCAGACGCAAAAATAAAAAATAAATACACATCATTGTAAAAACAATAACTTCTCAGCTCCGCATCGAAGCTAAAATGTTAGATTTTTCCAAAGAAATTAATGTGAAATCCTGGCAACAAAAAAACTATAAACAATAAACAATCTTCGTTGCTGTATTAATGAGTATGAACATTTACTATTCTTTACTCCTTCAATAAATGGGCGGGAGCGTCCTGATAAAAGCATATAAAACGCAATCTTAAATTAATAAGTAATTAAACTAATAATATTACTTTTCTGGTATTCTTTATTTTGTATTCTGCTGCAAGAACCACCAACTCTTGCAACTCCAAATTAGGATTTTCTATAGTTAAAATATTAAATACATTTTTCGTTTTAGTAAAATATACTCATTAAATAATGTTGAGTAACATAAAAAAAAAAGTAGAATAAATCTAAATATAAGTTCAATTAAGATTACTGTTCACTTAATGCTTTTTACAGAAGAAAAGTTATTTTGCCAACTCTACACAGAACGGTATTAATAACAAACGAGATAATAACAAAAATATATTCTTACGAAAGCGTTCAAAAACCCAATTATTATGCTGGACATCAACAATAGAAAGGCATTTAAAAAAACGTTTTACACGAGTAGTCATATTGTAGGAGCCACCTCTTTTGTAGAGCAACATAGTTTGATACTCTGATAGACCATTTCCCTAAGAAAAAATGTATAAATCATGTAATTATTAAATCAACGAATGAATTTTGACTTTTTTTAATGCGCTAAAATTTATAAAATATATTTTTCCAAGGCATTTAAATGCCATACCAGGCAAAAGCATTATTATATGTGTATATTATCAATCCTTTAACGAAACCATAATTTCATACTTCTGGTTTTACATCCAAATAGCCAAGTATGAACTCCGCGAAATTAATTGTTACGTCACCTATACAAATTTATTTAAATTATCAACTATAGGAATATAATTAACTGCTTCGTTAACTCAACAACACCTTTGAATTTTCCGGCCAATCTGTTTTTCTCGTTTTCATTTAAACTTAAATCTTTAATGATATTTTGTACTTCTTTAGAGTTAACTAGACCATCGTTATCGTCTCCTATTTTGTCATGATGTCTGAACAAGCTCAAAAAAATTGTTACTTCGTAGGTTGATAATCTTAGGATCTTTGTAAAATTGGTGTGTGAAAATAAAAAATATGGATTAATTACAAATCTAAAAAAAAGTGTTTTTTTATTACTTTCCAGTCGTCTGAAGTCTTATTGTTTTTGGCCAGAAATACCATAACATTTTGTACTTTTTGGCCGTCTTTCGTACCTATATTTAAAAATACAATTCTAAGCATATTTGAATCGAGCTAGCCACAAGACGAGTGCGTTAAATTGAAAAATTAGTAAGTGCTGGACCAATATTATTTCTTGTGATATTTTTTTTTTTAGTGGGATGATGTAAAATTTGATTACATTAGTTAAGATTAAACCTTGTTCAAAAAAAATTTTATTACCTGTTTCATATGTAAAACCTGTCACATCCTTCACGCCCATTTCTCGAAATTTTTCTTCGAATTTTTCTGGAGGAATTTGGTCTATAGCGTTTTCGTGTGGTTTGACAAATTCAACAATCATTTTGACTTGATCCTGATTGACTCCGACGCTCTATAAATTACCATAAATACAATAAAAATAATACATACTATTAACTACCGACATCTTTTTTTTTTATTGCGTTTATAATTTGTATTGTTATGTTTTATACTAACATGTGTTATGGTCACGAAGTACAACGCACAGAGAATAACAGCAGTTTTGAAATGCATATTGGGTTTTTTTAACGCTCTGTTAGAACACAATTAAGTCTTAGATACCAAAATCGGATGAACAGTGGAATTTTATTCAATTTGGGATATCTTTTTATAAAGAGCTGTTTTTTTCGTTGCTTTAAGAGTATTTTTTGACCCAATTGTACATATTTTGTAAGTATAGTGTAACTCTAATAAATACTGCTATTTACTTAGGTGAATTAAAATAACAACATATTTTTATTTGCTGTATACCGCAAAAAACCCAAAACAATATATCGAACAAAAATGTTTTTAAATCTTCATATAATATTATTCGTTAAAATAAAAAAATTAATTTCATACACTACACTATGCGATCACATTTATTCAAGGGATGAGAAAATTACTGGTGTTACTCATCAAAAATTATTTTCACAACTGACATGGTCAACGGTACTGTGTCCTATTTCCCCACCAAGCCGCAACTCACCCAGCGACACTACTAGGACAGTGTGGCCTTACCAATTGGTCCACATGGTTGATTTTAATTAATTCAATTAATTATATTTTCTTTATTTTAATAATATAAATTTAAATTAGTTTATTTTATTAGGTTACCAATTATTGTTTTAATTTGTACGTTAGTTCACTAATGCGCGCTTAACCTCCCATTTATAGTCTATTTTCAGAAAGTTCACCATATCAAATAAGATACCTTTTTTAAAAATATACTATTTACCTTATAGTGGAATAAACTGATTTTTTTGAGATATCGCCTATGTTTGCTCTTTCGGTTTGTCGTGGCTTACTACAGCGTATCATATATTAATTACATAACACAATTATAGGTCACTACAATTTGTATGTAATGCCATTAATACAGCATTTAGAATATTTTTTAAAAAAGCATTTATAAAAGATACATGATAAAAGGTTCATGTAAAAAATTGTAGAAAAAAATAAATTATAAAAAATCCTGTGCTATGTATATTTTAGTAAAGTAGCATTCAAATTAATGATGATGATAAAAAAATGTTTCCCAAGTAGGATGATGATTAAAAAAACAATTAAATTTACATTTAGCAACCTCAAAATCATATAATTTAACCTACTTTGATGTTATTTAATCAAACATTTTGGAACTATTATTTTCGATCACTGTTTTGGATCTTTTTGGATATGTTTTTTTATCGAAAAACATTTTTTTTTTTTTGAACTTAGTATTTTATTTTATAATTTGTGTTATTAAACGTTTGATCTTTATTTTTTGTACGTCAATACGCTATTGTTACATGCACACATTGAATACTTGTCTGTGTAAAATAATACCACATTACAAATCGTTTTTGTTGAATAATACACCTCTTATAATGTTAAACGGTAAACCTAAAACCTATATGATACCTACAGACATATCGTCATTTATTTATATTGTAATATTTATTTTACAATATGCTGTATTTAATGTTAAACAACTTATGAACGTATCGTTTTATAATACAGAAATTCCAATTGAAACTAAAAAAAAAATTGTATACTTATAATATCTTATACCGATCGCTCATACAGCGACAATGCTAGGACTGTGTGTCTGGGCGGTTTTACCGATTGGTCCACTTGTTTGTAAGCCTTTTATAATCACCAACAAAAAATTCAAAATACTTTAAAAAACTACTTGTTTTTTATTCTATTTTTGCCAATTGTTTGTAATGTAAAATTGATTAGATACTACCTCATTTTTATTTGTGACGTTTTAAAACTAAAACATGAATACTATCATTATTCATATAAATATAATAATAAAAAATTAATTTGTCTTTTCAAAATTTAACTATTTTCATAATACGCCAATTGTCATTTGTATGTCTGCAAAATTTTTATTAGACACCTAATATTTCTTAACTGGGTGAGTGATGACATAGGAGTTTTCCTTTTGAGAATTGAGAGACACATTATTTCTAAAATTTTGGATTTTTATATTAGAGCTATTCGATCAGTGTCGATTATAATATCGACACCTTATAACAGCGATTCATCGCGTTAATACTTTGAAAATATTGTTACACTGTTTTTAATTTGTGTAATGCATACAGGAACTAGATGGCTTGCAAGGCCTGGGATAGGTAATTATAATGATTTCGAGATAAAAACATAACTTTTACAGTGTTACATGATTTATTAAATCGTTTTATGAATTGACAAAAACAAACTTAAATAATCGTATCTTATATTCATCAACATGGATCAATATCGTTGTACATTTAATAAAATCATGAAATAAATATAATATATGTGTAAAATTATACAATTTTGAAAAGAATCATAAAACATCAAATTTCAAATATATTACCCATGATTAAAGCACTCCCAAAGAATATTCGTTTAGAAATCATTTAATATAATATTTAATTCAGCAAAAACACATCAACCTTTTTAGCGTTAAACAACAATTACACGCTCCTTAAACATCAACCTGAATAATTCCGCAACGTCCAACAATCCATCGGCTAAAAAGTAAAACATTATCAGTTAAGAAGTTTATTTTATTTTGTCTCTAGATCCACTCCAACATTTTGCCCAATATAATATTATGATATTTTATATTTATTGTTAAAGCATGAGCCATCTTTTTCCGAAGATACTTTTCATAGTTGTAAAACTACTCATTACTACTTTACACTGTAAAAAACCCTACACTCGTAAAACCGTCAAGGTCATACTCTATGCTCGTTCTCACTATGAGAGTTATTTAAAAAATTAAACCCATTTTGATAAAGCTATAATTTTCAATATTACCATCGGTATCATATGCGTCGATGAGAGAGCCAAAGTTTTTCTTTTTCGGGAAATACATCCTCTCAATATGTATAGCTCCATGCTTACAGATTTTACCGTTCTGGTTATGGTCGAACTGATGGAAATCCGCTAACACTTCTTTAACTATTTCTGTTGAATAGACGGTTCCAGTCTAAGGAATCAACAAAGAAATTCATGTAGAAAATCTTTAGATTATGTTGTGCATAAGAGGACGGTACCCACTCGTTAGTTTTAGTGTTATAACATGGTTGCGCGTAAATAATATACTCTATGGGCTGTCATAGTATTGTTTTCATATGCACATGCATTGCTATATTAATGAGTATGCGCTATAGTTTAAGCTATAGGTTATGACCACACGGAAAATGTCCTATACTTTACTCCTTTAAGAAATGGGTGTGTTCGACCTCATAAAAGCATTCAAAAAGCAATTATTACGAAACTATTAATATTACTTTTTTGTCGGCTGATCTGTTGTATTCTGCCGAAACAAGCACCAGCTCTTGCAACTCCAAAGCAGAATATTCTATGAGCAAAATATTGAACACATTTTTTATTTTATTAAAATATATACTCATTGAATGAGAGTTGATAAATCTAAATTAAATTGCGATTATTTCATAAATAATAAATAAAAAAAACCAACGAAAACATCATTTAAAACTCTATAAATGAAATTTAGTCTTTAATTAGGATCAGCTCATCAATCTGTTTCTCTTCTAGACCATTGCCCTAAGTACAAGTATTTATATTATGTAAATATTAAGTGTAAAAATAAATTTTGACTTTTTTTTAACGCTATAATGCGCTAAAATCTACAACATATATTTTTCTTAGACATGTTAAATGAAGGGCACAGGGGAAAAACGGTAGTAGTCACATTATGAAAATTTTAGAGTATAACAAAAACAAAGTTCGTGAATTCCTGTCCCTTTTACATAAGAACAAAAAAAAAATCACATTAAATGCTCTTCTAATACAACATTTATTTATTTAAACAATCTATTGACATAAATAAAAAAAATTAAAGGCATAAATTGAAAAAAACTATTTGAAAAAAGAATTTTCATAATGTGACTACTACCGTTTTTCTTCTGTGTCCTTCAAATGCCATGCCAGGTAAAAGCCTAATTATAATATATTGTGTATTTCATTAAGCCTTTAACGAAACCATCATTTCTTACCTGTGGTTTTATTTCAAAAAAGGCTTGTATGAACTCGGCAAAGTTAATTGTTAGGTCACCTATTAAAATTAATTTATATTATCAATTTCAGGAATAAAATTAACTGCTTCTTTAACTCAATAACACCTTCGAATCGTCCTGTCAACATTTGTTTCTCGCTTTCATTTAAACTTATAGCTTCAACGATTTGTTTTAATTCCTTGGAGTTAATTAGACCATCAAACTCGCCTCCTTTTTGGTCATGATATTCGAACAGGTTCAAGTAAATAGTTACTTCTTGGCTTGATAATCTCCGTTTCTATGTTAAAAAAAAGTACATAAAAATAAGAAAATCAGATAATTTTTAAACTGTTTCATATTTTTTTTTTGTTATTATTATGTATATTGCAATATTTGTTATATAAATATTCAACAGCTTATAAACATACAATATAGATAATTTTATTATAATTAAAAATACTGTTTGTAAAATACTGTTTGACATATAAGTTATAACTACTGATACCTAAGAATATGTGTTAGTCAGGTTCGTTATTTGTAATAAAATTTTTTGAAATATGTAGTAAAAACATTTTTTTACATATTCTTTACAGTTCTTTGCTATACAGTTGTTTTGATGAAATGATAGATAGTGTTGTAATAAATACATTGTAAATATATTAAAGATCAAAATCTACACTTAAAAACGAAGATCTAAATTCAATTGGTTTTTCAGATAGTCGGGTTCCTAAACTTCGGGAGAATTAATAATAAATATAAATCTATAATTAGTCTTCAATGTTTGTTATCTATTTAAGAAAATGAAATGTTCCAATTTTATTAAGCAATAATTATAAATGTTCATTTAGGAAAATTTAACAAAGTTTAACGTTCAAAAAAAGTATTTGCTATAATTTTTTGTAATATGTTAACAAAAAATACAAAATATTATAAAATGTAAATAGTTGAAGTGTTGATTTTGGAACCAATTGTACAGTTGTAAGAACAGTGTAACCCAAAAAAATACTGCATATTTACTTATGTGAAATAAAATAACATTATACTTTTTTATATGCTGTACGTCACACAAAAACCAAAACAATATAACAAACGATAAAATATTATTAAATCTTCATATAATAATATTTTACGTTTGAATAAATTTAAATAAATTCCATATACTATACTATGCTGTTATATATTCGAGGGATGTGAAAAGCCCTCTTTTATAATAATATTCAGAGGTTGTGCCAATTATAATTTAATGTCCGCAGTTGGGTTTACCTTGGACTTGAGGGTCAAGATACGAAGTCCTGAAATACGTTAAGTTTAGACCTGTTTGGTGGATTTTAAAATCTATACCAGTTAATACCTTTATTGTACTTATTAATTACTATAGATTGAAATAACAATGTAAATTATTGAAGGTATTGTAGAAAATTGCCAAACATAATAAACTGTTTTGATATAAAATACTCTCATTGGGCTTTTATAACTAGCGCCTCTTCTGTCCGGACAACCCATTTTATTAAAAATATTATTTTGCTACGTATACTTAGAACTTATAAATTAATTTCATATCCTTGTGCTTAAGATGTTTTTTTTTTACATATGGAATTGACGATTTTTTTTTAATGGACTCAAATATTATAAGTATCTCAAACAGTAAAACCTTGTTTTTTTAAAAATTATTTTATACTCCTTTTATCAAAAGTGGTATAATGGTGCAGACTAAAAAATATCACTAAAATCGAAAACATATTACCTATACATATTTGAAGGTAAACATTTTAACACGGTTACAGTTTTCGAAAAATTGAAATTATAACCTACATTTTTATTTTATTTTCTTATAAAAGTATATTCTATGCTACTCGTACATTCTAAATATATTCTATCATGATTTGTTTAAAAAAAACCCAAGAAAATAGAATTAATACCTTCACCGTTGAAGAAGTAGATACTCTATTTATTACTATACTTCTTTAGTATGGCAAAACTGGAAATAAGACCAATATTATTTTGTGTTGTGTCTTGACCCCCCCTACCCCAAAAGGGATGGCATTTTTATTTTTAAGTATACCTAGTTTTTGGAATTTTGCTCCGAACCCACCCTACTGGCATTTTTTTATATTCATTGAACTTCTTTTGGGAATATTGTGTTGATCTATCATCGTTATTATTGTGTTTAGTAATTGTAAAATGTATTGTCTAACACAGAACCTGTTCAACACATATTTTAAGTTGTGTAATTTATTCGTCTCGTGATGTTAAAACTCTTTATTAAAATACGAGAAATTATACTTTGATATTGTGGAGTTTAGTGTACATGTTTAAACAGTCATCTATTGCATACACAAATGCTTGCAAGAAGTAAGCATTCAAAAACAAAAACAATATAATTAAATTTGATTTTATTACTATGTCAATTAATTCTCACAAGCGATTCGTAGTTATTATGCATAAATTCATGTCTAATAATATTACCAATATAACATCAGTTAAGTTAAATTATTTTATGTCTCTATTGTTGAAAAGATATCAAAGATTTTGGTTTTTTTAAAGCCCATTACTTTAAACGTAAAAAAAATTAAAAGCCAGTAAGATATTCTATACAAATCTAAATGATTTGGTTACTAGATTGAATCGACTGACAACGGGTGTTTTAAAAATATTTTCAAAATTATATTGTTAATTACTTTGGCAATGATTTTATATAATTTTATGATTCAAGATCGAATGGTCTATTAAACTGATTAAAAAAAAAAATACAATACGATACAGTTATTTTAAATAAATGCTATCTAGAAACAATAAAAAAAAATACACTCAAGCATGTTTGGGTTTTCTTTTTAAATTTTCTTTGAAATTCGCATCACACACGTACACGGTTGTGGCCCGGCATCTCTGACAGGGTATTTAACGTCGCTCTGCACTCAATTAGTAAATTCTGAAATAGGAAGATGATTTATGAAAATAATTTTGACGGCATTTAAAAAACTGTGCATAACTCGCTTTACATACATTGTTCAAGCAAAAGAATACGTAGTTTTTTAAAGTTCTGAGGGTCGGCAGAAACTGGAAAATCAACATGTTATACAATTCGCTGACACGATTCGTTATTAACTCAAGTACGGTTGATTTAAGATCCTCATCAACGGGCTTTGTTGTCGTCTAATATTTCATAAATACATTATATATTAGAAAATCGGTAGACAATATTGTAAACAATTTGACGACGGCCTATGATGTAATCAAGTGCTTACCTTGAGCTTTTGTTTGGCATCGTCTAATAGTCGATTTTCATTTTTGATGTGATCTATGAGTACAACTTCTCTGATTGAACCACGGACAACCTGGCTCACCACTGCTTTACGTTGTCTGATTAACCGTCTAGAAAATACGCTCGAGTTATAATGGAAATAAAATAGTAAGTATAAAAAAAACTTACTGCAAACCTTCCCGTTTTATTATTTTTAATTCGATCAAAAATTGGCTCTCAATATCTTCTGCTTGATTTTCGGATTGTGACATAGTGGTTTATTGGTTCCTTCTACCTTGAAATATATCATAAAGAGTTAATTAGTAAGTGCATATATCACAAACTGCAGGATGCTAATTGGGGGTGACCGAGTGATAATACGTGCAGGGGTGCTAACCTCTATTTTCCTTTGCCCTAATAGGCCGTCATTATTTCACAAATGCACCAACGCGAGTGCTATCTTGTAGGCACTTAACCTTAACACATATACTTATTGTGCTGTAAATTGTACAGATTGTATTTTTTCTCAATAAAAATTTAAAAAATAATGACAGCAGGTAGCGATAATTCTAGATACGCATAGTGTCAAGTTCCCAATAAGTTTTCAAGATAGCAGTCTAAATAGTTTGGCGAGAGTACTTTAAATACGAATACGAATATGTTTATTTTTGGTTGCTAACCCAAAATAAACAATTGGCTTATAACCATGGTATCCAAAGTAACCATAGTAACCGTTTGATTCGCATACTCTAAATTCTAAGCATAGTTCCTACCAGGGGGTCCAGTGATCCACAGAGCTTTATTTTTTTCAAAAACAATTTTTTTTATATCTACATAACGATAGTAGCAATTTATAAGCCTAGTTTTTACCATTGATACAGATGTCAAAACGAAACTATTAACAATAACTTTTGGCTAATCTCATAAGAAAGCCAAGAAAATGTCCGTATCTTTCACAAAACACAGGCGACTTTGTGAAATATTCACTGAACTCAATATGAATAAACGCGCATTATCTTTTGTCGGCTGTTTATAAAAACGTCCAATATTCGGAGGCTGTTAAATTTTAATACTCATCATGGAAAAGTTACGTAGCATTTATACTTCCCGAAAAATGGTAAACAACATGGCGGCGTACCATGTCGGGTCATATTACAGCACGTATGCGCATTCTATATGTTATGTTGAGTTCAGTGTGAAAAATACGGCAAACATTGTCAACAAGCATCGAAAATACAAATGGAGACAAGTGAACTCTGCTCTGCTAACTACTATGCTGTAAACGCATTTGATTTAAATACAAATATATTAGGGTGGTCCCGCAAAACTTTTTTCCTACTCCTTAGTTTACACAGCTTAGAGCTCTTTGAACACCTACTGTACACCATGCCCAAAAGTCCTGTCAAAACTGGTAGTGAAAAATAGGCGTTTTTGGTATTATAAATACAAAGTTATCGGGAAAAAAGTCCGTATATGTATGAAACTATACTAATAAAAGCTGTAAAACCGTCAGAACTTCAGCTTAAGCCGAGGAGAAGGCAAAGTACTATGCGTTGATTTGTGCACGGTTTGAGTGTCGAAATCCTATAATAAATTCCCATTTTAACTGCAACCCTTGTGGGGCTCGAGTTAAACATCGAAAATCAACTTTTTAAAGACCACCCTAATATATTATATTTATTTATATGCATATGATGTATTATGGTTTATAATTAATAATAAAATATTACCCAATTGTACGTTACGCGTTTGTGTGCGAAATCCGTTTGACTGGCGTAGTCTGAACAAAGACGTGGATGGTTTTTTTTTTTTGAACGGAGAATGAATTGAAAACAGCCGCTCGACGCCCAGTGTTCGAACGGCGTGCAGTCGAGTAGACAATGGCCCGGGTTACCGCAGGTGGCGCCACTGCTGACGACGACCCCTTGAAAAAGAACTCGCTAGGGGCGCCGTTCGAGATCAATACGGCTTGTGTAGGGTTAAATATTGCGGGCATACCGCGAAATTACATTAGCCGTTGACGTCATCACAGGGGGCTGGACGACAACTTTCTTTGCGAAATCATTATACATCATTCCCCCTTCATTGTATCTTTTGCCATGTGAAAAAAATATTTTTACACGAAATTTACGGTCCTCAATCGAAATATTTTAGATCGTCCATTTTCAAACAAAGTTCGATAACGAGTATCGAGTACACAACATGTTCGACTCGTTGGGTTATCCCTCGAAGAAAAAAAATTGGATCATATTTAATATAAAAAAATTCGTATAAAATTATATCCGACTGTTTTTCGCGAAGATATTTTAAATCAAAGTTGACGGTTGAAAAAAACAGTCAAACCAGATGATTGAACAGACATTACTAATATTGAATACTAATGGTATATGTTTTTAAATTTAAAGAGTTGCTACTCGAGTAAAATATGTCTCATGTTTACAGACACATGGCTTAGGAAATATCGCAGTAATTTGAAATTCAGGATGGGAGGTGAAGTGCAATTGTTTTATTCACGCATATAACCGTTGATAATTTCAAAAATTATTATTCATAATTATAAGTTATTGGTATAACCTACTCAAAATTCTAAGAAAATTAATCTTAATTATAAGAGCTAAGCTAATGTGTGCGTAACCATTTAAAAAAATTAAATTCATAGGATTTTAACACATAAAGGATGGGATTTGATTGATAAAAAATATAGAAATTTTGGGCTAACTGTTAACTATGACTGTATGAAAAAAAAACGTTTAAAAAGGAATTTAAACTTTGATAATATGGACTAGGTCATAATTAACCAATTCACCCTATATGTTGAATCGGTATAATTGGACAACGGTTTATATAAGTAATTCATGAATAACTTATTATTTTGCATTTAAACAAAATAATTTTCCATAAATATTATAAAGGTTAATAAGCAAATTATTTCTCGAAAAAACGAGGTTAAGATTTTTAATAGAAGTTACATGAAAGACAAGAATGTATTGTGACTGTCATTAGAATATGATTTATTTGAATCCTTTTTCTATAAGTTTTTTTCACTTAGGCATTCCGGCTTACAATTTAGTATATTTCATTTTTACTGGTGTTAACACCTTTTGTCGTTTAACCTTGGCTTAATCAAATATTCGCAAAACCCATGTGGTATACTACCGTAATTTGTCTTTTACTTTTCGATATAAGTATTCAATGCAAATCTGTGGATAGTATGTTCAAACCAGTTATACGATAAGGGTTAATCGTCTGTCTATAAAAATGTACAGTCATAGTTACCCATATATCGTAATTAACAATGTAATGAAAATATTTTCATCACCTGTTGACTGTTGATTCACTCACACATAGCAACCTAGAAACTGACTACGATCAAAGTGTAAATTTACCCTATTTTTGGTGTTTTTCTTTAATAAAAAAAAAATGTTACTACGGATTTTTGAGAAAATTGTATATGTTATATATAATGTTGTATATGTTATATGTTATAACTCCATTTTAGATCTACTTTTGGTCTACTTTTCAGATCTAAATCTCTAAAACTTTATTTAAAAAATTATTCAAAAATATAATGGGAAGTAATGGGGACGGGGAGGTCGTAGGTTTACAGTAATTATTACAACTGAAAGTGATAAAAACATTTTCAAATAAACGCTTCTAATAGATCCGTTGCGTAAATATTTTTTATTAAGATCTTACGATAATGCGATATATTATACTTATATTATACTTATATTAAAGAATAAAATCTATAGAAACCTTAAAACAAAGATGTAAATTCAATTGGTTTTTTAGGTAATCGGGTAAATTCATAAGAAATACAAATCTTCTTTGTTTGTTATTTATTTAAAATAATAAAACGTTCGGATTGTATTAAGTAATAATTATAGATGTTCATTTAGGATAATCTAACAAAGTTAATGTACAAAAAAAAATGTTGCTGTCATTTTTGTAATACGTTGGTAGGGCTCTACTGTGCAAAAAAAATATTCGACAATTATTTATAATTACAAACAAGAAATAGAAAATACTATAAAACAAAATTTATTTAGAGTTCCTTTTGACCCAGTTTGTTTACTCTTGTGAAGGAATAGAATTTTTTTCTTTATTTCACTTTTTCAAGCAAAGTTTTAGAGATTTAGATCTGAAAATTAGACCAAAAGTAGATCTAAAATGGAACTATAACATATACAATTTTCTCAAAAATCTGTAGTCAAATATTTTTTTCATTAAGGAAAAACCCCAAAAATAAGGTAAATTTACACTTTGGCCGTAGTCAGTTTCTAGGTTGCTATGTGTGTGTCAACAGGTAATGAAAGTATTTTCATTATATTGTTAATTAAGACATATGGGTAAATATGACAGTACATTTTTATAGACAGACGATCAACCCTTATCGTATTCACCCTGCACAAGACTAAATATTGAATTTTAAGTACATTATTGCTGGTCCCACGATATCTTCTAATCCACTATAACTTGTTTGAACATACTATCCACAGATTCGCATCGAAGCGTTTATTTAAAAGTGATTTTATCACTTTCAGTTATAATAAAATCTGTAGACCTGTGACCTCTCCGTCCCACTATGCCCCGACCCCACTGTACTGGCTTTTTTATTATTTTTTTGCCAATACTTTGTATTCACTGTGGAAATCTATTTGTTTCCGAACGAAACAGCAATATATTTATAAAAACTGTTTTTTGAAAAACATGACCTAAAAGATTGTGATATTAAAAAACAAATTAGTCATTTGTTTACATTGCTACGGCATTAAGGCTACAGGTCTATTGCTATAATTTTAATCTACAAAAATAATCTTCCACCAAAAGTTGTAAATCTACCAACGGCTCTATAGTAAATTTTTGTCGGTATTGTATTTCTTAATTATTGTGGTTAAAAAAAATACTGTGGAGTTGGATATTTTATTTCATATTTACCAAGACTGTCTCATTTTGACTTATCCATTAAGATTTAAACCTATGTACATAGGCTATTTAAATGCCTTTGTAGATACTTAATATTTTTTTTTTATAATATAGAGAGATTAATTTAGGATAATGTACTAATATAAATTCCTTATCCTTATAGCCCAGTATTTTGCATTAGTTCAAGATAAAATACTCTGAAACTAATATAACTAAATTAGGTATCTTTTGAGATTGAGGAACACTTAAGGAATACATTTTTTTCTAAAGATTTTTTATTTTTAAATTAGAGCTATTCGACGGGTTTTGATATTAATTTTAACAGTTTATAACAGCGATTCAATATTAATACCCCTAAAACAAAATAAGGCTGTTATTAATTTTTTGTATGCACACTTGTTTTTGGCTGTCAGGAACTACACGGCTTGCAAGGCTTAAGCAGGGCTAAGAAAGGTAATTATAATGATTTCGAAATAAAAACATAATTTTCACGGTATTACGTTATTTATTTAAACGTTGAACGAATTGACACAATCATACTTAAAAAAATGGTATCTTATTTATTAATATGGATTAAAATCGTTGTATATTTACTAAAATCATTAAATAATTAAAATATATGTGTAAAATTATACAGCTTTGAAAATAATCATAAAACATAAAATGTATTACCCATAATTAAAGCACTCCCAAAATATATAAGCACGTAAATCATTTGGTATAATATTCAATTCAGTAAAAACTCATAAAACTTTTCAGCGATTATTTATGATAGTGACAATCTCTTTTATGATGCTCAAGCTTCTTAAATATCACGGTGAAGAACTCCAATGGGTCAAGACACCGGTCGCCTGAAAAATAAAATATTTTTAGTTAAGCAGTTTAATTTAATTTGTCACTAGTTCTACTTCAACATTTTTACAATATTTTTCCAATAAAACTTTTCAGAACTGTAAAATCACGTTACAGTCCAAATAGAAAAAAAATGTATTTACCGCATTCTTAAAATATTAACCCAAATAATCTATTTCATAAATCACATATCTATTAACTAATGGACATTTTTCATAATAAGACACATATTTTTCTTCTGCTAATAACATTTAGTATAGTATTTATTTTTACCAAGGAAAAATATTCGATTTAATACCGTCCGTTTTATGTACATATTATCACGGCGGTTTTTCGAGATTAACATTAATAGGTTCACTTGTAAAAATGTCTGCACACGTAAAACCTCCTGGATCGTACTCTGTGCTCGTCCTCATTGTGATAGTTATTTAATGTAATTAAAACGATTTTGTTAACGCTATAATTTGCAATATTACCATTGTCATTGGCGTCAATCAGGATAGAGTCAACAGTATATCCTTTGAAATACTTGGCCACAATATCGTCAAGTTCTTCCCCAATGAGTAAACCGTCTTGGCTTTTATCGTAAAAAGCGAACCATGATACCAATTCTCTTACGTTAGGGCTAGAAATGACGATTCTTTGCTAAAAAAAAAACAACAAAGTAATTCATGTAGCACATCTTTAGATTATACAGAGCGCACGAAGATGCAATCCACTCGTCATTTGCAGTGTGATAACATGGTTTTCGCGAATTTAATATACTCTGTGGGCTGTGGTAGCGTTGATTTCACCAAATTTTCATAGGGAAACAGAAGAGCATATCGTCCATCACAGTTTTTCGGTAGATCCAATAATTTTTCCTTTTATACATTTTTAATGTTTAAGTTTTCTTAGTAACTTTTTTATAAACTACTAAAATTTAGTCTAAACCATCCAGAGTATAGTTTAGATTCGCGCCAAACTTCAGTAAAGAAAAAAAAAATTTTATATTTTTCTAAAACCATTACAGTGAAAGTCTGGCAACAAAAAAACTATAGGTAACCAATAAACAATCCTCGTTGCTGTTTTAACGAGTGTGCACTATAGTTGAAGCTCTAAATTAAGATTTTGCCAACAATTTCCTATAATTTACTAATTCAATGAATGGGGGGGGGGAGGGGTGCGTCCGAATAAAAGTTACAAAACATTACTTTCTCGTCGGCCGTTTTGTTGTATTCTGCTGAAACAACTACCAGCTCTTGCAACTCCAAGCCATATTTTTCTATGGTCAAAATATTAAATACATTTTTATTTTATTAAAATATACTCATTGAATCAAAGTTTAAAAACTTCAAATAAGTAATTGAATGAATCTAAACTAAATAACAATTATTTTGTAAATACAAATAAACATATGTAACATGAATAAGTAAAAGATAATTTTTGACTCTTTGCTTCGTACAGATAAAAAGTTGTTTTGACAACTCTACATAGACTATATTACATACTATATTACTACATACAATATTTACTTACGAAAGCTTTCAAATTCCCATTTCTCATGCTGGCCATCAATTATTGATAACCCTTCGATAAATTCTGTTATTTTATCGGGTTGAATGCAATCGTCATTTGTTTTGTTTTTTTTAATATTACTCAGATCTGTAATCTGTCCCATGTCTAGACCTCTGCCCTATGAGTAAATATTTAAATCGCGTAAATATTAAATGTAGGACAGGAGTTTGACTTTTTTTAATACTATAATGTGCTAAAAATCTACAAAACATATTTTACTTAGACAGGTTAAATGCCATGCCAGGCAAAATCATAATTATATGCGTATTTTATCGAGCCTTTAACAAAACCATAAATTCTTACTAGTGATTTTACATCCAAATAGCCATATAAGAATTCAGCGAAATTAACTGTTGGGTCAGCTATAAAAATAATTAATTAAAATAATCAACCGTAGAAATAAAATTCACTACTTCGTTAACTCAATAGCACCTTCAAATTTTCCTGTTAAAATTTCTTTCTGGCTATCATTTAAACTTAAAGCTTCAATGATTTTTTTTAATTCCGCAGGATTAACTAGACCATCCAAATCACCTTCTTCTTTATCATTATGTACGAACAGGCTCAAGTACACTATTACTTCTTGGGATGATAAACTTGTGGTCTATGTAGAAAAACGTATATAGAAATAATAAAATCGCATTAATTACTAATTTGGCCATAACTTTTTTTGGTATTTACCATCCAGTGGTCTTCTGTCTTTTGGTTTTTGGTCAGAAATACAATTATACTTTGTACTTTTTGACCGTCTTTCGTGTCTATATTTAAAAATAAAATTTTTAGCATACTTTAATCGATCTAGCCAAGATGAGTTCGTTAAATTGAAAAAATTGTAAATGCCGATCGATATTTTTTTTAGTGACAATTTGATTTTAAGTTGCAGAGGGTGAAATTTGGTTTCAATTGTTAAGTTTAAGCCTTGTTCAAAAGATACTTTATTACCTGCTTCGTATATATACCCTGCCAAATTCTTCACGCCCAATTCTGTTAATACTTTACTGATATCTTCTGGGGTAATTTGGTCCTTAGCGTTTTCGTCTTTTTTTACTAAATCAACAATCCTTTTGACTTGACCCTGATTGACTCCGACGCTCTATAAAGTACGATAAGTACAATAATAATAATAATACACACTATTAACTACTAAAATTATTTTTTTTATTGCATCTATAATTTTTATTATTATGAGTTATACTAACCTGTGTCATGGTCACGAAGTACAACGCACAGAGGATAACAGCAATTTTAAAATGCATGGTGGTTTTTTTTTCAAACACTTTATTGATCCAGAATTATGTCTTCGGTACCAAAGTTGGTTGAACAGTAGAATTCGATTCGGGATGTCCTTTATATGGTGTGATATGGCAAAAACCACATAAATATATAAATGGAAATATTTGTAGGTAGTTGATTTCGTTTTCTTTTATTTGCATGTTAAATACTTAAAGAGTTCTTTTTTGACCTAATTGTACATTTGTAAGCACATGTTAAGCTAGAAATATGAAAAAATAATATAGTTTTATTTGCTGTACATGGGACTAAACCAAAAACAATATTTAGCAAACGATCAATGCTTTTAGTCTTCATATAATAACAATATTCGTTTATATAAAAAAAAAATTCCATACACTATACTATGTGATTATATTTGCTCAAAGGCCGCGAAAACGGAGATCTAAATTCCATTGGTTTTTTAGGTAGTCGGGTTTCAAAACAAACAAATTGTATGAACACAAACCATAAGTACATGCTATTATAAAATGTATATTGATAAAGAGGTGTCTTTTGCAGTTTCACGCAAAGTTCAACCCAGTAACATATTTACTAATGTGAAATAAAATAACAATATATTTTTTATTTGCTGTACATCGCACAAAAACAATATATCGAACAAAAAACGTTATTAAATTTTCATATAATATTATTTGTTTAAATAAAAAAAAATATTTTCTATACACTATACTGTGCGATTACATTTATTCAAGGGATGAGAAAATACTCTTTAAAAATATTTAAGGTCAAAATCTGTAGAAACTATACTCCCATTCACTATACTATGGGATTATATTTGCTCAAAGGACGCAAAAACGGAGATCTAAATTCAATGGGTTTTTTAGGTAGTCGGTTTCCTAAACTTTGGGTGAACTCATAAAGAATATAATTCTTTCAACATTTTTAACTGTTTGTTGTCTATTTTAGAAAATAAAATGTTCGTGCTAAATCATATATAAAGCAATAGGTAACTATGAAAATGTATTATGAAATTTAACATATTCACTTTGTGTTTAAACTTAAACGACATTTTTTAAATCTCAGCAACGTAATTTTGCTCTGGGCCTATGTTGCCAATTTGTTAGACTGAGACAATATATACAGGCGTCACGTTTTCCACTTAATGTAAGTACACCAAATACAAAGTCGCTACAAAAATGTACCCCTAAAGTCTTGTACCATGGTGTAAGTACCCCCGATAACAGCGCCACTGAAAACAAACAAAGAATACAAAATATTATAGCATGTAGATATTTTAAGAGCTGTTGTTTGTCGACCCAATTGTACAGCTGTAAGCACTGTGTAAGCAATATGTTAAAAACTGCTTGTTTTTTATTATTTTTTAGCCAGTTGTTTGTATCGAAAAACTTGTTGTAGAAATCTACTAGTTTTCGAAAAACAACAATACATCTATGAAAACTGTTTTTGCAAAATATGGCAGTTCTTATAATGTTAAAACCTAAAAGACTATGATGCTCAAACACAAATTCGCCCTTTGTTTACATTGCTACAGTCATTTCAGAAAAACAACAAATAACTTATCCCCGATAAAAAACAATAATAAAGTTATTTCAAAGTTAAAACCTAAAACTTTATGATACCAACGAGTATATTTTGTTGGTTGTGTACACTGCAACAGATGTTGTAAAAAATACTGTATTTATTGTAAACAAATGTATCATTGTTTTTTGTACAAAATACAGATTTGCAATACAATTTGAATACATTTATTATTACTGATTAACGAACTCTAATAAATATTCAAGTTGAACAAATTCGATAGTTACTGACATTGAACGACCACGAATTTAAATGTTTGTTAAAACTTTTACAATATTCGTATAAATTTGTCTATAAAGTAAGACATTCAAAACTAATGTTTTTTTTTAATTTGTACCAAATTAGTAGCATATTTATGTTTGCATTTTTCAATAGTCGATAACAGCGGTCATCCGCCACAATAAAATGTTTTTAGATAACTATACACAAGAGGTTTTGTCTACCTCATTAAGCACAGTAACGGCTACGGTTTTTTTTGGACAACCTAAGAAATAGTAGGAAATTAAACATATTAACAAAACGTTATTATAGCAAACAAACGGATTGATAGAAATAAAATGCTAAAATATTAAAAAAGTTTGTGTTAATTAATTATGGAGTAAAAAACATATGTTCATTTGAAAAAAAACAAAGTATACAACAATAATAGTTCTTTTATTTATGTTTTTGGTATTTTTATGCTTAAAATGTACAAACAATCTATGATAATACATAATGTTATCACCATAAAAAATGTGTAGTGTTTCTCTATTAAAATGCATGACACAGGATTTTTTACCGTCATCTTTTTGGTCTACAATTTTTTACGTTGATATTTTTCATGCAACTGCTATTAATTCTTTTATACAATTGGATTACGACTATCACGCTAAAAGGACTTATTGCATCTCTTGAAAAACAGAGAAAACGGATTATCGCTGACCATGTCAACTGTGTGGACTGTACACATTTTAGAAGGAATTTCGCATTCCTAGAATAAATGTAATCGTATAGTATAGTGCATGGAAATAATTTTTTTTTCCATTTAAACATACCTATAATATTATGACATGAAGATTAAATTAGATTCATCGTTCGCGCTATATGGTATTTATTTTTTGCGACGTACAGCAAACAAAAGAGTATTGTTATTTTATTTCACAGCAGTAAATAATGTGCAGTATTTTTTCTGGGGTGCCTGTTGGCGAACACACCGCCACCTCACCTAACCATCTCGCCACACACCACAAGTACGGGCAGCTGGCAACACCTGTGCGCCACCACTAAATCGTGCGCGCTAAACCGTTCTATTGTAACCGGCCGGATTAAAAATACATCTTTGACCTAGAAACCAGCAGATGCCACAGGCCGTGCAAAATAACCGAAAACCAACAAACAAATAATTCCGCGATACCGTGATCGTAGTAACCCGGAAAATATTTACACGAATCGGCCAAAATTTAATATTGGGTAAATTAATTTTAACAAAAAAAAAAAGCCCTGCCTTAATGAGATGCAAAAATATATTTCGTCGGCCCATATCAGCGACCTACTGCTTTTTTTTGGATGTAGAAGCCCACTGGAACCGATAGTACTCTTATTTACCCACCAGTTTAATAAAAGGACGAGAAAGCCGAGCCCCTTCCGACCCCCTCCACAAAGCAAGTTCAGAACCGACCTGCTGGATAGACACCCACAAACTCTCTTCTGACCTCTTCAAACTGACCATGTCAGTTGTGTGGATAAGTTTGGTGACTACACTTACTTTAGAATAGTATAATGTATGGAAATCAATTTTTATATTGAATATTATTAGTATACGAAGATTCAATAACACTTTATCGTTTGCTATATATTGTTTTTGTTTTTGTGCGATGTACAGCAAATAAAAATATATTGTTATTTTATTTTTCTGGGTTACACTGTGTATACAACTGAAGTGTTTGAGTACATAACATGTAAATAAAATATAAAACAAAAAACAACTACGTAAAATATTTCTCATTTTATCAATCACACCCTATATAGAAAACACACCGAATTGAATCGATTTCCACTGTTCATCCAACTTTGGTATCGAAGACGTACTTCGCTGGTTCAACAGAGTGTTTGAAAAATAAAAATCGGTTATGCATTTAAAAAGTGCTGTTATCTTTTGTGCGTTGTACTTCGTGACCACGACACAGGTAAGTGTAAAACATATTATGATAAAAATTATAATTGCAATAAAAAAAAAAAACTTCGGTAGTAAATAGAACGTATTGTTTTTATTATTCTTCTTATGATACTTTATAGAGCGTCGGACTCAATAGAGGTGTAATCAATAGGATTGCTTTTGAATTCAAAGCAGGCGAAAACACTGTAGACTACATTTCTCCAAATAAAATCATGGAAATTGTAAAACAAATAGGCGTGGAAGATTTGTCAGAATTTACATACGAACCAGGTAATAAGGGGTCTTTTAAACTGGGTCTTGGCTATCTCGACTGAAAATTGCTTAGAATTGAATTCTATTTTATTTTTAAATATAGATACCAAAGACGGTCTAAAAGTACAAAAACTTTTGGTACTTCTGGCCAAACACAATAAGAAATCTGATCACTGGCTGGTAGTAACAAAAAAAAAAAAAATTTTGAAATAATATGATTTTCTTATTTCCATACTCGCTTTGTTTTTTACATAGAAACGGAGATTTGCAACCCATGAAGTAACAATTTACTTGAACCTATTCAGATATCACGACAAACATGGGGGCGATGAAGACGGTCTACTTGACTTTGAAGAATTAAAAAATGTCGTTAAAGCTTTAAGTTTAAATGAAGACGAGAAAGAAAGATTGGCTAACCCGTTTGAAGGTGTTATTGAGCTAACGAAGCAAATAATTTTATTCTTAAGGTTGATAATTTAAATTAATTTTTATAGGTGACCTAACAATTAATTTCGCAGAGTTCTTATCGGTCTTTGTGGATATAAAACCAGTGGTAAGAATTTATGCTTTTGCCTGGCATGGCATTTAACATGTCTAAGAAAAATATATTTTGTAGACTTTAGCGCATTACAGCATTAAAAAATAGGTCAATATTCATTCGTATACTTACTCAATATTTACATGATTTAAATACTTGTACTTAGGGCAATGGTCTAGAAGAGAGTCAGATCGATGAGCTGATCCTAATTAAAGATGACAAAGTAGATGGCGATTTCATTAGTGCTACTAAAATAACAGAGTTTATTTTAGGGTTATCTATAATTAATGATCACGACGAGAATCTGGTTTTTGATCGCATTCGTAAGAATATTATTTTCATATTATCTCGTTTGTTATTAATATTTTTCAATGACTAAATTTGATTTATAGAGTTTTAAATGATGTTTTCGTTCGTTTTTTTGTTTATGATTTATGAAATAATCGCAATTTTCATTAGATTTATCAACTCTGATTCAATGAGTATATTTTAATAAAATAAAAAATGTATTCAATATTTTGATCATAGAAAATTCTGCTTTTGAGTTACAAGAGCTGGTGCTTGTTGCAGCAGAATACAACAGAACGGCCGACAAAAATGTAATATTAATATTATGATTGCGTTTTATATATTTTTACCAGGACGCCCCCACCCATTTATTAAATGAGTAAAATATAGGAAATTTTCCGTAAGGTCATAACCTAAAGCTTACACTATAGTGCATTCATAGTAATTTCATTAAAAACCATTACAATTTTTTTTTCATTAAGATAGTTTTCCGCGAATCAAAACTATAGTGTTGACGATTTCGACTAATTGTTTATAATATATTAACAATTATTACTAAAACACTTTAAAAATCAATGGAAAAAAAGTTATAGCAAAAATTACTATTGTTAACATGCTCTTATTATTTGTTTCTATAAAAATTTGGTGAAATCAATACTATTACAGCCCATAGAGTATATTTTGTTCGCCTAACCATGTTATCATACTACAAATGACATGTGGGTACCGTCCTCTTGTGCACTACATAATCTAAAAATTGTCTACATGAATTTTTTTGTTGATTTCTCAGACTAGAAAAGTCTATTCATCCGAAATAGTTAAAAAAGTCATAGCGGAATTCCATAAGTTCGACAAAGACAAGAACGGTAAACTGTGTAAGGAAGAAGCTAAGGATATTGAGAAATCGTATTTCCTGGACTTGAAACACGTTGGCTCTCTCATTGACACATACGATACCGACAGTAATATTGCAAATTATAGCGTTATCGAAATGGGTTGAATTTTTTAATAACTCTCATAGTGAGAACAAGCATAGAGTACGACCTAGGCGGTTTTAAAAGGGTAGTTATTTTTACAGTTGGAATTAGTAAAATAAATCTCGAGAAACCGCAGTGATATTACCACATAAAACGGACGATATTAAATGAAGATTTTGGTAAAAAAAATAATATGTTTAGACTAAAGATAATTGTAGGAAAAAAAGTGAAAAAGCAGAAAAGTAGAAGAGTGTCCCTTGATTAATGGGTATGAGATTAATAACGGTATAGCTCCTTAGGGGTTATATATGATTAATAGGGTTAATATTTTAAGGATACGGTAAATACGTTTTTTCCAATTTATACTGTTTTTTTGATATTAACGCAACGGGGAATGAGTGATTTTACAATAATTATAATATTATAAGTGGTCAAAATGTTGAAGTTGATCTAGAGACAAAATAAAATAACCTTCTTAACTAAAAATATTATATTTTTTAGAGGACGAAATGTTGGACGATGTGGAGTTATTTAAGTTGATGTTTAAGGAGTGTGTAAATGTTGCCTAATGTTTAACGCTAAAAAGGTTTATTTGTTTTTACTGAATTAAATATTATATAAAATGATTTACATAGGATTTTTTTTTTTGGGCGTGCTTTAATTATGGGTAATATGTTTTATATTGTATGTTTTATGATTCATTTCAAAGATGTATAACTTTTCACATATTATATTTTTTAAGTTTTATGATTTTAACAAAATATACAAAAATATAAATTAAGAATTGATAATATAAATAAACGTTTATATAAGTTTGTTTTGTCAATTCATAAAAATTCAGTTTTTATTTCTATATCATTATAATTACCCTTCCTAGGCCTTGCAAGCCGTCTAGTTTCCGAACAGCACAAAAAACAATTGTGCATACTAACTTTTTACTATGTTAAATCTTAAACAAAATTGTTGAATAGTACATGATTGAGATGAAAACAAATTGCATGCTAGACCTTGTTGTGTACAGGAAAAAAATCACAAAATGCAACACACTACTAGTGAGAAGATGGATATTTGTCTTAGCTATAGCCTAAGATAATATACAGGTAAACCAGATTTTATATCCATGCGGTGTAATGATTTTAATTTGAAAAAAATGCGTGGTAGGTACATTGTGCGGTTGCTATTTGACTTATAAAAGGGACCCTTTAAAACTACCGGTAAAAATAATATTTTTAATTCATTATGTTTATTCATTAATTTTTGACAGTTTTTTTTTTTAATTTAAAACAACATTCAATATTTGCTGCACTTAATTTTCCTTGCACTCACTCGTGTCCGCACCGCTTGTTGTATCCATTTTAACTACAAGATACATAAAAGTTTCCACCCTTTGGAATCTCATTTGACCTACTATTAATATTTAATTCCGTTTGGTGGCAGTCTCTGTGGTTGATATTTTTAAATAATGCCCATATTTGATCTATAGCAAAACCATTCGACCCTAGTACCTTGGTATATCTATGGTCTATGCTTTAATCTTGAAATTGATCATTGTACCACCTGGTTTCAGTCTCCTATTACAAAATTGCACACCCAAAGTCGACAAGAAAGACGCTTAGTTAAAACACGTTGTCGAGAGTAAGCAATTTAGCTACATAAGATAATAGTGTACATTTGTAAGGGCGTCTCATTTTGTTAGGTCGCCTATGCAAATTTTTGCTGACGAAACTCCACATTTATACTGTATAATAATTATGTATAATATATTATATAATATACATTAGACATTATATTCAATTGTTATGTGGTTTTTACTCTAACGTAAGTAATTCTTGTAAGTGTACAAAAAAATAATATAAGTGTAACAAGCACTTATATACTTCACTATTTGAGCATTTCGAGCTACCGTTCGGCGCACAGTGGGAGGTATCAGACTTTAAGTTGGGCAAAAATAAAAAATATTATTATGGTAATTATTGACCATAGTCATTATTCTTTGTTGTCACATACCTGTCGATGATAAATATATATATATATAGTAATCATTAAGTACTGAGCAGATAAACATAGGTAAGGCTCATTCAGATCGTTGAATTTGTTCCAAGCACTTGCATTTGCACTTATGTTATACATTTTAGTTATTTAACTTTTTTCTAGCTAATGGATCAACATGTAGCAATAAGTAAGCGTTTTAATTTATATTAATATTGTGTATTAAAATATACAAATAGGCATATATTTCCTATGTTATCTTGTAATTACAGAAATTCTATTTTATTTACACATCGTTATTCGTTTTTTTTTTTTTTACATAATTATGTGTAATAATAGTATATCAGAAAGTTGGTCAACTCTTTTTAATAACGATTTAGATTGTAGCCATTTTTAATTATTTTCTTATAAGCTTTTTTTATTAATTTTTTTTTAAACATGATATTACTAGACTAAAAAAAACTGACTTTTCTGGTTTTTTCATGTACCCAATATTATTGAGCAACTAAACGTTTAATTGCTCCCACTGTGCGATGGTTGTTTGGTTGTGGTTGTGTCGACCATAGAAACATTAAAAGTTTGTCCGGAAACCTCGTCAACGGGTCGACAAGAACATGTTTCAACGACGTTGTTCTTTATTTGTGACACGATCTGTCCATTTTCGTCTTTGAATGTCGAACTAGACAATACTGGCCTAGTCAGTGGACCAGCACTCGTGGACAGTGCAAAAAATACGGCTAGAAAAACACAATATGAAAATCTAAAAAAAAACACCAATCGATAAGATAAGATATTTCAAACGTGCAAAAACAAACAATTAAAGGTACCTTAGAGGTTACACGCATTTTCCAACAATTTACTGACGCGACACTTGCAATATTCACTCGATACGGACAATTGTTGTATAGTTCAACGGCTAATAATATAATAAAAAAAAAAATGATGTGAAACGTTATAAAAAATATGTATATTATCGCTAAAATGGCCGAACACCCATTGCTGATATTACAGGTAACACCTTCAACCGGGAACTTGATCGTTAGATAACCTTACACTTAACTGCTAGTGAACATATCCTAACCTCGTGCACATTATACAATACTTAATCATATAAAAAATAACAAAATTAACTCTTTGTATAATTTATTTTGTCTGTACAAAATATTAACACAGCATCTCGATAATATTATTCTTAAGGCTTAATCTTTATATCGCACAAATTATTTTTTAAGTGTTCGTAAAAAAAATTGTCTTCTACTCACTACTTTTAGACTTCTATTTATTTATAACAATATTAGTAATCGGGCTTTTTAAAAATGTTCAATAAGTGCAGTCTAAAAAGTGGAAAAAATTATAATATTAATCCTTATCAATAATACTTAAACGGCAAAAAATACTGCAAACTCTTACTGACAACATTAACTCCCGTCAAAATGTTATACCAGATAACTAACACGAACTCATATTATATTTAAAAACATATATATTATAGTTAGTTACATGTTTAATAGATGGTCAATATCATGATATTGTGTTAAAAACTATAGTAGAACAAATAGTTGTTATTTTATGTAAAAGGAACTAGACTTAATATTGTTTAATACAATACCACCTGGCTTGTGCTTGCGATGATACTTGAAAATCAAAATAAGAGATTCTATCAATAAAATAGTTGATGTTAACAAAAAGTTTATTAAGATTTGGTAATTATGGACAACATTTACGTCGTTCTTTTACAAGAAAATTCTAGAAGCTATTCTTCTAGAAGAAAAACTATAAAATATAAATTGTCTTATGAGAAAACTGGTGTCGGGCGTTAAAAGATTCACCTAAAGCATTGTCTAATTATTAGTTTAAACGCGTACAAAATAAGCACCTACATCATATATTATTGTGTAAATGTTGCAATCGTTTAAGCGACCACGTATACTATAGATTATAATACATTCACACGATTGCTGTTACAACAATATTGTTATCGATCAAGATGGTTTTGAACATTTTTTTTTTGAATAGGTTTTTATTTGGTTAGGTTTAAGTCATAGCTCATATGTATTGTAAGTATGCCCAAAGTATGAAGACATCCAGGGGTTTGAAATTCATGTTCATTCTCTGGTTTATTTACTTCCGCGCATTTCGTGTAGAAATAAAAACCTAGTCTCATAAACTTGATTTTCGTTAAACGTACCAGATGACATTTATTGTCGGCGTTCATATGGAATTATTTTAGCAATACAGATATTAATTAGTAGCGGGTTCATTAACATTGTGGCACGAACGTATGGCACATCAAAACATTGGTTACGTAAGAAGTTGTTTACTTAAACATAATATTAAGGTGGAGAGTGACAATAACTTCACATGCGAGGCATGTATTATGGGTAAACATAGTAGAAAATCATTTCAAAGTCGTACGGACAAATCACAAAAAGTGGGAGAATTAATATTTACTGATCTTTGTGGACCTTTCCAGACAGATTCTCTAGGCGGGTCAAAAAATTGTCTTGTTTTTAAAGATGACTTTTCACACTTTAGAACTGTGTATTTCTTAAAACATAAAAATGAAGTTAAAGACAAACTTGAATTGTTTATTAAATGTTTTAAAAATGAGACAGGTAATAAAATAATAGCAATACGTTCGGACAACGGCGGAGAGTTTGTTAATAAACAGGTTTTAGGAATATTAAACAAGTATGGAATCCGTCATCAGAAAACAATAGCCTACACACCACAACAGAATTCTTCAGAACGCGAAAACCGTACGTTGGTGGAGGCTGGTCGATCAATTTTATATTCCAGAAATATGGATTTATCATTATGGGCAGAAAGTATATCATACGCTAATTACACTTTGAATCTCACAGGTAAAAGCTCAATTAACAGTAAAAATCCATATGAGTTGTATTATAATAAATTGCCTGACATAAATCACTTAAGAGTTTTTGGAACTAAAGTGTATGTACATGTACCCAAGGGAAAACGTCAAAAGTTAGATGCCAAGTCTAGAAGCGGTATTTTCGTTGGATACTCTATTGACAAGCGCGGGTACAGGGTTTAAGGCGCGTTTGGTGGTTAACGGGTCAAGACAAAAACCAGGCGTGGATTTTGGAGAAGTTTTTAGTCCAGTATGCCGATATGAAAGCATACGTACAATATTAGCGGTTTCTGCGGCTAAGAAACTTGAACTCAAACAATTCGACGTGAAAACGGCATTTCTTCATGGAGAATTAGATGAAGAAATTTACATGGATCAACCATTGGGTTTTAATGACAACTCCGGTAGAGTATGTAGATTACGTAAGTCTTTGTACGGATTAAAACAATCACCAAGAAATTGGAATTTTAGATTTAGACATTTTCTAGAAAAATATAATCTTAATCCGACTGATTCAGATCCATGTGTGTATATAAATCATGATAATAATGAAATAGTTATTTGAGCTATATTCGTCGATGGTGGTTTAATTGCTTCAAACAGTATTGCAAAATCACAAGAACTCATTTCAAGTTTACCACAAGAGTTTCAAATCACACAAGGAGATTTAGATAATTTCCTTGCTTATTTATTCGTTTCAAAAATTCTATTTTTCTTTATACTGTGAATTATAACAATTTATTGATAGAGCTATAGATAAATCTTACGTTAATTTTCGGTAGTTTAGCATTTTCTTAAAGACTGTTCATTAGCTTATTTTGCATTGTTATTTGAAGAGATCGGAGATAAGGAAAACCGATAGATGATTAGAGATAAGTAATAACTCATAACATATCCATGATACAATGATTTTCCGTGGAGTGGAGAAAATAACTAGATTATTTGTTAGGTCAACATTCTAAAGAAACTTCTTTTAATCCGTTTAGACTATAACGTGTTGTAATAGTTTTTACTACACTAATATGAGCATTAGTTTTCCATTAGAACTCTGACATTATATCATTTTTATACGGCTTTTTTTTTGGTACTTCCCAAAATATGGGAATATTTACGCCACTATAATAATATAATCCTAGTATGCGAAAAATTATTAAATAACAATAAGAATACAATACATAAGCAACAATTATTTTTATAATAGTGGTAAAAACTGTTTATTATCACATACATACAACAATGTTTATTATTACATACATATAATTATTACATTGTCAATTTATTGACAAATTCTATTAGTGCGGAATGAAAAAAATCAACTAAACAAAGCATATTCAATTCTTTAAAATAGTTAATCATTATAATTCCTAATCCAAATTATTGAGCTCAGTTAAAAAAGGCCTGACTAGAGTACGCACGCGAATACGTGGAGTTAATTCCCAAAATGCACCATCCTCTTCATTGAATTTATATATGAAACCTTCCTTTTTGAATACATCCAATAAATAGCAATACTCTTCGTCAATACCAACGGAGGCTATATATGCATGCGGATATTTAATAGTTCTAAATAAACCTGCTAAACGACACATCATGTACAAATCCCGGAAAACTGGATCGTTTTGCCCTTCAACAAAAAATAACCGAATTTAGCTCATTTCTTACTAATTTTCTAAATTTACAAAATAAAACTTATATGTATGCTAGAAAAAAGGGTTCAGATATTCATGTTGTGTCAGATCTTTACTACTATAGTATATGTGTGTATAACTGCGATAAGAATGAAGGTTTGTAAATTACTTATTATATGTATATTTACGTATTAATGATGTTATAGCTTCTAAAGTAATTTTTCTTCTCTCTTTTCCCAAAGAAGTCAGGCCTGAATAACAAATAAAAAATACAGAGTTGCTTCCAAGTAATTCGAATTATATTTAGTTATGTCAATTATTGCACAACCATTCCATTATTATTATTAAGTACTATATAAAATTAACAATTTTTAAAAAAGTTCCCATCTCTTTAAAATTGAAAAAATACTTAAAAAGATAATATTTTACAATAAGGATAATTGGCATAAACTAAAGTAAGTTGTATCCTTTATATATTGTTGTGAATTGTTTGTATTAAACCCTTTAGAAAATAATTGATATTCAAACACACCCCATAAGGGAAGACAAATAATTTTAATCATAACGTTACCATTAGTTAGTATACTAATGAATATAAAGATATCTTAATTAACAGACATTATTTTTTTGTTTCAAATCGATTATTTTCATTAGCATAAATATAATATGTATAGTGTTTTAAAAACCATTATAAATAAATATATATATACTTACTAAATGCACGGATGATTCTATATCTAGGAACTGCTGTGGGATTAATTCTTCTCTCTTCTATGAGACTACCTAAATTTTCTGCGAAAAAACATAAAATACCGTGATAATAATAGGTAATAAAAATACAAAAAAAATTAATTGCTCGTGATTGCGTCGCACTACATAATATTGAACAAATGAAATTTTACCAATTATTGTACAATCTACCGTTAGTCCCCAAAATATACTATTTATGCACTTCTCTTTGTTTAATGCAGTTATGTGGGTCAAAGTCAAAGTTAATTTAGTTAGCCGCATTTTGACCTTTTAAAGAGTATAATCAATTTTTTAATTCATATGTCTCGGTAAATAAGACTGGCAGGACATATAGACTAACCAACGTACTATACGGATAAAAAATATAAAATATCAAACAATAATTAGGTTAAAACAAATATTTTTTTTTAATATTAACCATCACAGTCATCTTAAAATTAAAAATACTTAGTCGATTCGATCAATGCAAGAACTTTTAGTAGCTTCGTCTGAATTAACGATTTGAATAATGTTTCAAATTCTAACCTTCTTTATGATTCCTTATTTCGAAATCAGACGGACGAGGTAGATCTTTAGTATAACCTGGAATTGCGTCTGTAAGAAAATAATATAAAACAATAAATAAGTCAATAAAAAAACAGTTTTTATAATTTCTCTATAACAGCTACTTCAAACTGAGATTGTTTAGATTTAATAAAAATGTTGGTGTTACAATAATATCTACTAGCGTACTTCACAATTTTATTAAAAGTACAGTTGGACCATAATGTAAGAGCCTTGTTTGAAATAACGATTTGGACACTGTTTTAAGGATCATCAAAATAAATAAAAATATAGGGTTTCAATTTAGTTTCAATCATATATTTATTATTTTTATTTAGAACAACTATTTTTTAGTAGTAAAATAATTTTTCGTACAAAAAGTTAAATTTTTTATTTACCTGGCTTAGCACTTTCTGACTTCATAATTTCCATGTACCTTCGCTTATCTAATATTCAAAGTAAAATCAATTTCAATGTTAATCTTTTCTAATGATAGAAATCAATATTGTAAACATATGTTTACCTTTAATAACATTATTAAAAAATAAATTAAAAAAGAATAGTTTTTATAATTTTTCGATGACAGTTACTTTAAACTGAAACTGTTTAGATTTAACTAAGCAATGTGGTCTATTGTACAAATGTTCGTTAAATTGTTTATTTACCTGTTACAGCAAGTATTGCTAATTGCATCATTTTCTGGTACTTTAACTTTTCTAATGTTCAAATTTATAATCAATTTTAATGCAAATCATTTCTAATGATAACAATCAATATTATAATTATATGTTTACCTTTAAGATGTATTATTTTTTTACCAACAGAATTTGGGTTATTAATATCTGAAATTAAAATAAAAACGCATTGTAATTAATGAATAACAAATAACTATATTTTAAAATTGTAGTTAAATGTAACAATCTTAGATTTGTGCTATAGTAAGTATTACCGACAAATGTCATTATTTATTTCGAAATATTAATTCACTTGACTGTAAAAAAATAGGATACTTAGGTAAGTAATCAAGTGTGAGTGGTTTTACTATCGAGCTTTTAATCTTGGTAAATAGTGATGGAGATTTTGTATATTTTAACATAAACACCTTAAATCTAAAAAAAATGTTCTCAAGACAACATTTTTATGGACATCTATTTAGAACGATACTATTAATTTTGATACTCAAATACCAAATTTAGGTTTTTTACAATTTTTTTTTTAACTTCATTAACTGTGTACTAGATGTGAGAAATGAAAAAATTTGTGTCATTTTGTTTTGTTGGCATCGTCGTGTACCCGAACGCTATGTAGTCACACGCTATTATCTGCTACGAAACAAAATTAGTTGATACAATGATATAACCAACAGTCAATAGCTTTAGTAAGTCAATTTTGAGAAACTAAGTTGGGGGGGGGTTAAAAACCAAAAAAAAATGTGAAAAATTGAGATCACGTTGTATAAAAACAATGTGAAAAAAAATGTAATTTCTTATTAAACTCTATGACTGTTTGAGTGGTTCACGATAAATGGATCACCCTGTATACATTTTATCTGGTAATCTTACCCGTAAGGAATATTTATGACTATAAAATAAATTCATTATTACCTTCATCGGAAACAGTGGGTGGAACAAGATTTAGATCTGGAATTTCAGTTCGACGAGGTACTGTAATAAAATATAGTATTTTAATAATACAGTCATTAATACACAATTTTTTATCTTTTCTCTATAACAGTTACTTTAAACTGAGATTGTTTAAATTTTATTAAGTAATGTAAATTTATATAGTATATATATTTGTATGATAAATTTTTTTATGTAATATATTGTACAACCTAATATTATACTTAAAAGCCGCGTTTGAGTTAAAGATTTAAATTACGGCCTATCGTCAAAACAAAAAGCAAAATTGATATGCTAAGATACTGCAAGAAAAAGTAGGAAAAACCACATCCTACAGAACTCAACGCGGGAAATGTGGAAAAAAATAAAAAAAGCAAAATGGGAACACGGAGATTACCTTGTCAGTTTTAACGAGGTCTCTATGGCCACAATGGTTCTAGAAGAAGCCGTTAGAAATTTAAAAGGAGAAGAAATGGTTAGATAAAAACCTACACAAAGTAATAGAAATGTATAGCAAATCAGCCGTTTATTACATGACTAGCTCCAGTTTTTGCTAACCTTTTCTTGGAATGATTTTAAGAGCAGTCGTTAAAAATAGCAGTTTGATACCAAAATTAATTAGGCTTGGATATGTGGATGAAACTTTTGTACAATGGCAAAATGGCGAAAAAGAATTAATAAATGTATTAAGCCATTTAAACAGTGTACATGTATATATCCAACGATATATACAATGAAAATTGAGAAAATATAACAAGTTTTTTTTTGGACGTTCTAGTCGAGAAGATCCAGAAGGAAACTTCGGTAAAGGGATTCACAGGAAAAACCCACTTATTTTCTCCGCTCGACGGAAGAACGTTGAATCATGCTTTAGTATTACAGTCCGTATAACCATAACTATTGTTTTTTTTATGAGGTAAAATTAATATATATATTAGAAATTTCAGTAAGTTGCTACAATACTTTGGCCACAAAAATTGTAAGAATGTACGTAATCTTAAGATTGTCACTCTTGGTACATCCCTCGTTAACTCAGTAAAGTTCTTATTTAAAAATCATATGTACATAAGTATATGGAAGAAATAAAAATGAAAAAAGATATAAAAAAGTCGTAAAACCTTTTCGGTCGCGGAAACTATTGATCCCTTTCTCAATAAATAATATAATTACATCTATTTTTATGTCGGGGATGAGAAAACGTAACGCGAATTTGTCCTTAATGAATATCAAATAACTATGATAAAAAATAATATCATATTTTACCGGCAGAATCTGAGACATCTGAAATTAAAATAAAAAAAGGATTGTAGATATACGAAGAGGTACACTGCTTGGGATATACTGATAATAACAGTCACCAAAATAGACGGACCGATATAGAAATCTTTGACAGGTTAAAAAATAAGGGAAAACACTGGACCCAACGTTTCGACGGGAAACAAACGAAGAAACCCAAAACAAGCTAGTGGACGAAGAAAAAAAATCCATCTACGAGCCACCCATTCCATTTTTTTAAGCACGTTATCAAAGAAGCAACTGCGAAAGTCTATGGCCTTTGGTTCGGGGCACGTGAAACCGCAACGCCTCTGCTCAGAGAATTTTTCAAAATTAATTTACTTGAATTAAGATAATTAAAAGAAATATTAAAGTGTACAAATTATTATTTTTTTTACTTTTTAACTAAACTATCATGTTTTGAATTATATTATTTTATTATTGTCTTTTAAGACTACTTTATATATTATTGTATATTATGTGATTTATTTTTATTGTTTGTATTGAATATATAATCTGTTTTGAATTTTATAACAAATATGTCTGAATGTGTACACTGTGTCATGTAGGCAACCCGACCGTCGGACAGTTAGCTTTAATTAAGGTTGTTTCTCTCAACGGTGTACCAGATATGAGAATTGAAAAATTAGTGTTATTTTGTTTTGTTGGCATCATCGTGTACCCGAACGCTATGTAGTCGCACGCTTTTATCTGCTCCGAAATGAAATCAATTGATACAATGGATGGTATATTATTTCAAATATTATTTTTAAATCCTGTCTGCAAAACCGCTTGTTTCTATTCTGGTTGTAACTTGTATTACAGAGTAAAACGTTTATGGCGTAGTTTGATAATTACATTATTAATTTGTATTAATCAATAAAAACCGGTTTGTTAACATTACATTATTAACTGAATATGGATTAATATGATAAAACCAACAGGCAATCGCTTTAATAAGTCAATTCCTAGAAACCAATCGATTAACATACATACATTTTATCTGGTAATCTTACCCGTAAGGAATATTTATGACTATAAAATAAATTCATTATTACCTTCATCAGGGGGCGGATCACGATTTAGATCTAGAATTTGAGTTTGACTAGGTCCTGTAATAAAATATAATATGATAATAATACAGTCAATAAAATGCAGTTTTTTATAATTCCTCTATAACAGTTACAATAAACTAAGATAGTTTAAATTAAATTAAGCAATGTAAACTATTGTACAACTTATAATTATTTTTAATGGCAAAGTGGAAAAGACAAATTAAAAATGTATTAAGCCATTTAAACAGTGTACATGGATATAATATATCCAACGATATATACAATGAAAACTGAGAAAATATAACAAGTTTTTTTCTTTGGACGTTCTAGTCAAGAAAGATCCAGAAGGAAACTTCAGTCGTAAAACCTAACCTAACCTTAAAACCTTAAAAATATATAAAAAAGTCGTAAAACCTTTTCGGTCGCGGCAACTATTGATCCATTTCTTAATAAATAATATAATTACATCTATCTTTATGTCGGTGACGAGAAAACGTAACACGAATTTGTACTTAACGAATATCAAATAACTATGTTGAAAAATAATATCATATTTTACCGGCAGAATCTGAGTCATCTGAAATAAAAATAAAAATATTTTGTTAATAATATATATCAAACAACTATGTTTAAATATGTTCATAAAACGTTTAGAAAAATATTACCATTTTCTTCCAATTCAACATCAAGTACCTCTGTAATTAACATAGTTTAAATTTATTATTTCATGACATTACATTCTATGATTTTTTATTTTAAAAAAAAATGTGTGGGACATAGGATCCCCAGTAAGAACAAAGTTCAAATATGTTAACATTCAACTATGTTGGATGACCGGAAGGCGTTGAAAAACAAAATTTTAAGAAAAATGCAAAAATTATAGTGTGTTCACGTCCTTCAACTTGTGGCCACGCGTGTACTACAACTAGTCTGCGTACAAATGTGTAACAAAAAGAAATATTATTTTCTCTGCGTTCACTTTCTTTACTAGCACATACAATATACGGAGTGTTCAGAGTGTCATGTAACATCCGATTTTTTGATGAAATACTAACATTTTTTTAAAAATTACTCGTGAACATTTTTTTTTTTATTCGACAGTAAAAATTTAAAATTTTGTTTTCAGTAAGAAGCTAGAGTTAGGAGGGGATGGATATCGTAAAACATGTGATATATTTGTATACAAGGTTTTGGTAGTTATTTACCCGGCACTGACACCATATAGGCCATTGCCTCTGAAATTAAACATAAAATAATAGTGTTACTCTATATTTACTGGATTTCAATTTTTATTTGATTTATAATTAACTTGCTAAAAATGTAATTGGATCTATTATAATAAATCGAGTGATGACTATGGTAATAAAATTGCTAAACTGAATTAAATGTGATATGTAGAATAAAATATAATGATTAGACGACTTTAAAAAAAGTCAGAAACTTTAGCGTTTTTTGGCAGAAAGATTCCGTTTAGACATTAGATTAACATTAAAAATTTAAGATTTTATCATAATTTATACAGTTTTAAAATAATTTTATTTTACTAGCATGCTTTCAATCATTATTATATGTTAAATGTTTATTTATTATATAATTTTGATTACCTGCCCAATATGTATCATAGTTCATAATAATGTATTTAATTATTTGCGGCATGAATTCTGGAAAAACAAATAATAGTTTGACTCTAAAAAAAATCTAGACAACACTTAAGCAAAATTGTGGATGTACATAAAAGAATAAATTAATAACTAAAAAAAAAAACCTTAACCATAAAAAATAATACACCCCGTGTACAGCAGCGTCACACTGGAATTTTTATTTTTATTTTTTACACCGAAATCATTAATGGTTCATCGTTAAGACGTGATCATACAAGTTTTAGTCAAATGTTTTATAATAGACTTGTAGCGACTACATATGGAATGTTCTGGAAACTTCGTGACGAATTAGCAATATAAAATACACATGCACGGCCGAAGGCAACTTATTAAGTGTTAATATATTCCACTTTCATTTCTAATTTAATTAGATGTTTTAATTTTATTATTATAATAACCAGAACACTAAAGACTTAAGTTCTAGTTTAACAAAGTGTTTTTTTTTTTTTAAATTTACTAGTGTTTTTATTTCTTAACAATTCTAACGCCCCTCGAATATCATGTTTTATTCAATAAACGTTACGCAACTAGAGATTTATGAAATTCTTTATTTCTTATACTCGTGTGTGTTTTAAATATAATTCTGGTATTTTCTATAGTCCGGCCTATATAATATTTATCACATTATTCACGTTGTAATCTTTATGTCCTCAATAGTTTCGTTTCCCCTTTTTCATTTCATTTCACTGGTGATTCTTTTATCACGAACCAGTCAATATCTCACTGGGTTTAATTAATAATTGATTTTTTTTTCCATAATGATTTTATACAATTTGATCTCAATTTGCCAATTTTTTTGTTTTTTCTCCCCTGCCAACTTAGTTTTTTTCGATAGTGAATGGTAATGCACATATTTCATTAACTTTTTAAATTGAGAATAATTTACTTAAAATTTTGACTGGTTGATAACCAGTTTTGGACAACTATTTTTGAAATTATGGAAGTTTCAAGTTCAGGGCAGGAGGAAAGGTGGAGTGAAGTATTATTTTTAAAAGCGCTCAATTCCCAACCGCACTTTTCCTCCCGTCCTAACTTTCAAACTCTTATAACTTTAAAAGTAGTTATTCAAAACTGGTTATTGAGCAGTCAACATTTTAAGTACATTATTCTAAATTTAAAAAGTTAATGAAATGTATACATTAGTGTTTAAGTTTTAAAAGTTACTATCAAAAAAACTAAGTTGGGAGTGGAGTAAAAACAAACAAAATTGTGAGAAAATGAGATCACAATGTATAAAAACATTATGGAAAAAAAAATTAAATTATTAATTAAACCCAGTGAGTTATTGACTGGTTTATGATAAAAGAATCGCCCTGTATACGTTAATTATTTTTTGTGGTTAATGTTTTTTTAAAATTATTTTATATCTTTCAAATAGAATTTTAATAAATATTAAAGATTTCAGAATAAGAGTAAATCACATGTTTTAAGTGGTTTCAATTTTACTTTTAGGTATTATTTAGTATTCTAATTTTTAACAAGTTTTACCCTTTGCTTTCTTGATTGCATTGTCTGTAATAAATTTAAAAAAAATATAAAACATAAAATATTTTGTTGTACGAAAAAATGTATACTG
This sequence comes from Adelges cooleyi, assembly GCF_023614345.1. Lineage (NCBI taxonomy): Eukaryota > Metazoa > Arthropoda > Insecta > Hemiptera > Adelgidae > Adelges > Adelges cooleyi. The sequence continues at coordinate 1,199,113 of NW_026095751.1, forward strand.
ACTTGTTGTGATAACCTCCTGAGCATAGTCATCTGTAAAAAAAAGTAAGATACACATTTTTTTTTGGTTTCTACTACCTCTTGTAGGTACGTGTAAAAATTTAATAATCACCTAATTCAGTGACCAAAACATGCCCAACTAATGCAAATGATATTAAAATACCTAAAAGTTTCATACTTTACCTACCAATAATAATAAACAATTAGTCGTTATGTATACGATTCAGTGACCATATAATTATTATCTCATATCCGGAGTTAAGAATATATCGGTTTTATAACGATGGGTTTTCATTTTTTTTTTTTTTATATCTGGACCCACCATATCTTTTAATCCTGGTAATCTTTAGTGTCTGTTAACTGGTAATTCACTCACACATAGCGACCTACTGACATAGCGTCTCACAGTTGGATTAATTAATGTATAAAAGTTGTTTATATCAATATGTATAATACTTTTATATGAATGTAAAATACGAATAAAACGCATCGAAGCTAAAATAAATTCGAAATGCTTTAAGAGAGAAAATCTACTTAAGTAGATTAAGTAGACAGTATAAATCAGTATATATAAGTTAGCAAAGTTAGGTAAAAGGAATATATAAATTTGAATGTGATTTCATCACAGTCAGGCATTTCGATGCCAATATTGAAATTGTAAGAATCCAGCACAGTATAAACCAGTACAGTTTTAACCAGCATAGTCTAAGCCAATCACAGTTGAACCCAAGTACCGTCTAAACAAGTACAATTTAAAACAGCACTGTCCTAATCTATATCAGTAGAAACCAGAACATTCCAATACAAATTAAGTATAAAAGAAGTTGGAAAATTCGAATAAAATCATTTTTTAAAACTTAATGTTTCAAACAAAATCATTTATTCTTGAAACCTTTGACCTCACCGTCAAAGTTTATTAGAAGCTTTGATTTAATATGCCCCGACTACACTTGGTGTTTTTTAATTAAAAGAAAATATGTATGTTTTTATTAAATGTCATTATCGATGAACACATTTTTCATTACATTCGTTTTTATTTTTATAGTACTATTAAGGTGTTCACAAAGTACATGTTATATTCATAAAATAATATATACTACATTTTTAAAAGGGCATACTTTAAAATTATTTTACCAATGTAACATTTACACGTTATTATAAATCGAAATTATAAGTAAAGTTTTAAATTGTTATTCTAATGAATAGAGTTGCTACACACAAAAATCGGTTAAGCGGTTTAAAATATATCGTGGGCCCAGACACAAAAATAAAAAAAAAATAAAAACACATAATTGTAATTACAATACCTTCTCAGCTACCCATTGAAGCTAATAATGATTTGTAAACTTTGAATCATGTATAAAAAAATATGTACTTACAATGTCAGAGGATGATTAATAGGATTATAGTGAAAAAAAAACTTCAACTACTGAAATACGAATATTCATGAGCAAAATAACAACTGATATGTTTGTTAAATTGCTTTAAAGTGATTTTCTTGTGGCTTGTGGGTGAGCGTTTGTATCCGACCAAAACGGTGAAATAGAAATAAAATTGCAGTGCCAATGGCAATTGTTTACATAGCTGTTATTATTTTTTGATATGATTGCCAAATTGCACTGACGCAAGTTCAGACGATTTTCTTTTTTAACGCTATAACATATATTACTTTTTTTTTTATTTAAAAAAAAAAAAATATATATATATATATATATATTCAGGGTATTATAATTTTAACAAAGGTTTTACACCTCGTCTTGTTTACTTATACATATTATGGCGAGAACGGATCTTCTTAAAAATAATAAAGTATCTCTAGGTATTTTGGTTATGCAAAAAAGTACTCAAGAAGAATCCACATAAAATGTAGATATCCATCTTATTTCTAGGTTTTACAAGTGTATTGAATATAAAAATATTTTTTAGTGAGAGCCGCATAAGCGCACCTTAAGGAGGGGCTTTAGTTGTTTTACAAGGGGTGTAATACAATGTGTCATTTCAATTTATAACGTATTTGTAACGATATTGACAATGTGATCATTATAATACACATAGAAATTGTCTACTATTGTTCGCACAACAACAAATAAATATACATATTGGTCAGTATCTTATTTAAAATTATTAAATTTAATAACACATAATTGCATCCATTATGGCATAGGGTACAATGAAACATAGTAATACTGTTTAGTAAAAAATAAAAGTATTTATAATATAATTGACGTGTGATATCAGATGAAGTAAACTGAAAGTTCGCAAATATTGTAGTTAAAAAAATACCAAGAACTATTAAGGATATTATTAGTTTTTATAATATATTTATATATATATATATATATAATTATTATATTTAAAGATATTTCAAAGTCGTTATTGGCTTGACGGAATACGGAGGTAATTTTAATTGTTAAAATAAAATACTGGGCGCCAAATAAATATTATTATAATAATTATGTTTTTAATTACACAGTTTTGGACATTTAACATAGTCCCACGTTTGTTTTTTGAAAATATTGCATTTTCGTATTAATTCCATGTTAAATATTAATTAAGATAATGGAGCAACTCTAGTTTCTTATTGTTAGAAATAGTCTTTCATCTCTGAAGTTCTAAGCTCAGATGTAGTCACAAACTTAGATTTATTTATATCGCATACAGTCCCTAATTCGACTGATAATCGAATTAGGAGTTATTTGCTAATTATAGTTCTCTTTGAAGTATAGGATATGTCCGCCGGATGTGGTGTAGTTCCTATGAATTTTTCACACTGGCTGGCACAGCACTCAGTCACCGTTCACACAAAATAATGTCCAAAATCATTATCATGCTTTTATATATTTCCTTTAGTTAAAAATCTCAAATTGTTTTCGGGCTATACCTTGGACTATAGTCATAATACTACAGTTAAATAACTGGGGTTACCTGTCGAAAACGTGAATCCCACTTCATTATTTTCCTACATTTCCTTTGTAAATTTATTAAGAAAAATACAAGTTCGGGTACCAAAGACCTATGCGTGTAGTGTGCTATATGCCTTACTTCTACATTCATTGGCAGCCGGGATACCGAGTATCAATCAAATATGTATTAAACAAACTTAAACTGACTCATCGTTTGTTTATTAGATTTAATTTCTTTGACCATTCCATCTGTTAATAAAGGTTCTTTCATTCCGTCCTAAGACAAGTTCATTATCCAACATATTGTTTCCTTCGAGTAAAAGACTGACAATTTGTTTTGTGTATTTTTGTTTTTATTGTACTTTAAACTTACTCGACCGATTCGACTTTTAGTAAATGGTTGGCTTTTTTTTTATGGGGAGAGATTGAACAAGAACATGACGTGTGGCAGGCTCTAAAAGGAATGATCCGAGAAATGGTATAATTGACTAAGAATCACAATGATGACCCAGAGAGAGATAGATGGAAGTTGTGCTGAATTACCTTCAACTTACTAGATATTAATAATGGCGGAAAACTGTCGACAGATGGTTGTGTATAATATGGTAAAAATAAATAGTATCTGTTTAAACCAACACATAAGCAACAAATATGATTATAATCATGAATAAAACTGTTTATTTTGAATTACATTCCATTGTAAATTAACAACTTGGATAAAAATGCAAAATGTAAATGTTTTATTTTAAATATAATAAAATCTAAATCATTATAATAATTGTTCCTTTAGTGGTTGTGCTTCTTCATTGCCTAATTCGTTGACGATAACTTCGCACCATTCGCCCTCAATTTTACTGTATGTTTTTTTTATAGAGTAATCATTGTATATCATAATACATGACGTATCATTAGAGTTAGTCTCAATTTCTTTTATATAAAACCGTGGAAATTTTGTGTTCATGAACAATGCTATCAAACTGCATGTCCATAATAATGATATTTCCTTTTCAGGTCCAGCTAAAAAATTTAAAAAAACAAAACTACGTTACTTAAAAATAAAATAATAATAAAATATGTATGCTGTTCTTATTAAGCAGCTATTTGTATTTTATAAAAGTATGTGTTAGTACTTTGTAGAGTCTAGATATTATTATAAAATAAAAAATGTCTATTCTAGTTATCACTTATTAAGTTCATTGCCAAAAAATAAAACTAGTTGTATCCTTGATATATTGTATTAAATTATCCTAATAACACAACTTGTAGAACAACTGACGTTAATATGCGCATTTAATTTATGGGTATACATTTATTAAATAATGGTTTAAGACCATTCCAACTTTATACGCCACTTACCTAATGCACGGAAAAATCTATTTTCTAAAGCGTCTGTCCCATGAATTGTTCTTTCTTGTATAAGCTTGGTCACATTTTCTGGGTCTCCATAATCTGCAAAAGTTAATAAACGACTATTTCGTTAAAAAATAATTTAGTTGCTTGTAATAGGTTTTTATTTGCATTAAATTTGAAAGAATTTTGATAGTACTAATTTGCTTGTACAACCAGCCACTAGTATTGAAGTTTTAATAAAGTATTCTTACTTTATTCGAATTTTATTACAAGTGGCTTAAACGATTAAATTTTAATTTTTATAACGAAATTGGGCCAAAAAAACGTGAAATTAAACGGTTGGTTAATGCAATGACTCCATCGACTCTTTGATGTACTTTGCTGTCCCCCTCACCAACACCTCAGATCACCTCCCCCCACGCAATATACATAAAAATAAATATTTTTCATAATAATTTTTTATATACATAAAAGATAAACATCCATTACAACTCTATACTAATATTTACTTATTGTCCGGTTCAATATATTTTTTAAAGCTGTTTGAGTAAATTTTCTTCTTTCCTCTCCAAGTTCTGTTAAATATAAGCTTCTTAAATCTGCAAACATGATAAAATGACGGTGTTAATAAAAAATGACTAATATAATATTATTGATAAAAATAATTATTATTCAAATAAGTGTTTCATAATATTTTTACATAAAAAACAGTAAATAATCTTACTATACTAGCATAGTTTAGCTGTGTTTTGTTTAAATTTATTTATACACTAATTCTCTATTATGTTTTACTGCCAACTGCTTATAAATCGAATCATACAGCATAGTAGGTCTTACTGCACTCTTGTAAAACTTACCTTTAAGTTTTATCTGAATATTTATGGCACATAAAACACCTGACGTATCTCTACAGTTAATCCTAATACACTTAATCCTATATTTGACATCCTTATCATCTTCACTGTTCATTTGTAAAAAAGATCCTAAATACTTAAAACATTCAACATCGCCTCCTTCGTCATAGTTTATTACAAATGTTTGTATATTACGTTTGATTGTTTTTGAGACATTTAGAATTTTTAATTTTTGCTAATAATGTTTTGGCCTATTCAGAAATATATCCAAGGACACATTGGGTTAATAGATTATGTTCAATTATATGTACCTTAATGCAAAAAAACATCTATACATCTTATAATAATAGATAAAACTGGAAGTGCACAAGAGGCAAAACCCCTAACGGCCGAGGTTTATATGAAAAAAGTAGGTTCCAGAACATTTTAAATGAACTTCCTCATACGGCTGCATTATGTGTTTTCTGTTAAACCACAAGCATTCGTCAACCTAAATCGTTTAGCCAAGAAATTGTTCATATTTATATTTAATATACATTTTAATTCAAACAAGGCTATTTACGAGTATGTGCAAAAATATTTCGGTCTGAAATTTTAGGAACAGCAATGTCTGTAACAAATATATATATAATATCAAATAAAAACCACTTAAAACTGAAATATTATTAGATCAAATAACTAATGCAAATTATCGTGTTGATATTGACTTATTTCTAATTGCAACTTTTGAGCTGACTGTTTAAATTGTTTTTTGATCTAAGCTTATGCGAATAACATAAAACGTAATAAAATTCGTCTTATTTAAGTACGTTTTTCTTTAGAATAAAGAAATAAAAGATTTTGAAAATATTCGCTTAAAAATGTTAAATGTTATATTTACCTAACTCGTTTTGTATTTCTAATCGCAAAGTTGCTTGGGAACCTTTGCATTCTGTAAATTTACATAAAATACATGTTAACTATTTATTTATTGTGATTGAACCCAATATTTATGTATATAATATACAATATATTATGATTATTCTTTATATGTACAAATAATATATTTGTGTAAAGTATTGCAAAATATATACAGTTTAAATATGTGGTTACCAATCCAGCTGTTAAGATATTGATATTCTGAAAATAAAAAAAAACATTGTGTACTGTGAATACCAATCAACTGTGTGGAAATAATATACATTGAAAATATTACCCGGTATAGCAATCATGTTATTCATCATTCCTAAAATTAACATTACATATAATAATGGCCACGATTTAATTTTTATATTATTTTTATATAAACTGGAAAAAAGTTTATGAAAATAAAATTGCTAAATTGAAGGAGATGTGCCGGTTACAACAAAATACAATTGCTAGATGAGGTTCACTATGTTATTATCAGATTATTCATAAATATTTCATTTAGATTCTGGAGGAAAACTTAAAATTTTTATTTCTGACAAATTTGCGGAGCAGTTGTGTGACAATTTGTATGTTATTTTTTGTATTAGTTTTCCATCAATGAAAGGAAACATTTGTTATATTATTACACTAATAATACTTATAATTATTATCAATTATATATATTTTATTTTTATCTTTATTTGTTTTACTATAAAATTATATCTACCTAAATCATAGTCAGTTTTCTCAATAATTTTTTTAAGTACATGCTCCAATCCATCTGGAATAAATAAATAAAGGTTTTAGCTATCATACAATTTTTAAACAAAATCATAGTACTGATATAAATCATCAGAATAAGCACTTGCTTACACCTTGCTTTAAAATATGACTAATAACCACTACTACTCTAAATCTAAATCTAAATTATTTTTATAACTTTAATAAAACACGCAGTATTTAGAAAAATTGTTCTATGTATCTTATAAACTTTTCGAACTGTTTCTACAAACTATAATTTTTAATTTATAAACAACTCGACAGTCAAAAAATTATACCAAACAATTATATATTTGTATAATAATTGTAAATATATATCTTACTTGCTGCTACAACATTATCTTTTGTAGTAATATTATTCATATTATAAGCAAGCTTGATGTGTGCGTCTGTAGTAAATATTTTAAATTAAATATAAAAAAAAAAACAGTTAAATTATATATTTAAAAATATATCATTACAAAAAAAAATTGTACTGACTTGTAATGACAACATCCTTTATATAATTTTCTGTAAGAAAAGTGAAATATTGATTCTTTACTAATTTTTAACTACTAAAATCAGGTAAATGTGGATATGAAATAATTACTTAAACTGTAAGTTGAAACTCTTACAAAGACGAATGATATTAAAAAGCTAAAAATGTTCATATTTCCCTGTAATTATAATAAACAAAATTATAATTTATATTAGTCACAGACGCCATTAGAGATGAGATGATTTTGGTATTACAAGTCTTTTTTTTATTTAACAAAAAATTTTTTGATTTTTTTTTGGCAAAACCCACAATATTTCCTAGATTACTAAAATGATTTTTATTTGGCTATATTTTGTTTTGCTAGTCATTCAATAATAATTATTAAATAATGGGACTACGTTTCCACATAAAATAAAGATATTGCAGATAATGAGAGGAAAGGGGAGAGGTGGGAAAGGACATATGGGACACTGCCATCAACATATTCAGGGTTCAATTTTTTCCATTAGGTAAGGTAAGATTAAGAGAAAATAGCTGTTTTTTATATAGCAAGATAAAAATCGTACTTAAAAAGTACTTTACTGGACCGAAGTTTAAATTAGTAAACCATAAAAAAGATGCACAAAATCGGTAGTTTGGTGAATTTACAAGGAAAATGTAATAAAACGGTCTAAAAAATTTTAAATAATTTATCGTGGCCCCAGACAGATTCCTAACCCCATACAGGTTGTCCTGAAAATTTGTGAAAATTAATTTTTAATAGCCATTAGAATAGTTGTATGATCTAAAAAGAAAACGTGGGGTGCATGCAATATATAACAGATGCATGAATAATCACCTAAGTCGCTAGTAGTTTTATAGCACTGAAAATTATATGAAGTGCTGTGTGAGTTTTCTCAACGATCGTTACACACTCTACATTCTTTACTATATATTGCATGTGCCCCACGATTTCGTTTTAAATCTTACAAGTATTTTCATAGCTATAAAAAATTCATGACTAGTTTTTTAGGCAATCTGTAAAAAAAAACGTTTCTATTTAAATAGTATTTGTTTTTCATTTCTAGTCTTGTTTGCGTGAAATCGCTTTTGAAACCAACTTTTCGATGGGTTAGAGATTTGAAAACTAAAATAAAGACTTAAAATATATTTAAAATTCTGTACCGGACTGACAAAAAAGCGAGTAGCTAAAATAGGTTTCTGTTACTGTTTAAAAATTATTGTGTGAAATAGTTAAGTTAAACTATTTAAAATACAAAGCATAAAAATGTATTTATCATTTTAATAAATATCATAAAATATAGAGTTTACTTTTTTGAAAATATTGTAGGTACATCTAATTTTCATACGTCTAAACTGAACTACGCATACTGCTTGTTACTTGACCCATCATAGATTTAAACTTAAAGTCTATATGTTATAATCAAAATAGAATAACTTACTAGAAAGTATTTAATATCTGTTTTATAAAAAAATATTAGATATAAAATTATAAGCCTTATTAAAAAATATGACAACATATATTTTCCAATTGATGTGAATGGATAGGCCGGACAAAAAGAAGGTGTTTTTGAAGAAAAAAAAAGAATAACCAATATGTTTTATGATCTAAAATAAAATGTAGATCATTATTATTAAACTTATACTGATTACACTTTTAAAATAAAACCTAACTTTTATAAGTTTCTGTAACTATAAAAGGTTCTTCTATAATGTACAACTGAATTCCGACTGATTAACCAATCCTCCTGTAGACATAGATGTTTCTAGGATGTCGTAAAAAAGTTGCTCTGCTCTATCGGAATACTGTTGAATTGTCTCACCTTGTGCTAACCGGGACATAGCTAGTTTAGAATGTAAATGAGCTAATGTATGTTTCCTGTCTATGGTTGCATTAAATGCATTGACTAAGTCGTTGTATGTTTTGATTTCCTTGTACCGAATTGCCTTATATGCTTTGTCTGTTAACCTCGTTGTAATTTCCTTTCTAAAGTTGTTCATTTGCGTCGGATCAACATTTAATATTGTAAAATCACAAGCATTTTGAAATGCTTGATTGGCGTCTACACTCTCTGCATCGAATACCGGAATCACTCGAAGGGCCCGCTCAACAGTCATGTACGATGGTTGAGCCATTGTTATCTGGTCGAACTTCTTGATTTTCTTCTAATTTCGGCTGTGAAGACTTTGCGCTAGGAATATATTTTACAGTAGGTATTTCGGATAGGCCTGCTTCATTAAAATTAGAGAAAAGATTTTCAGGTGACTCAGATTTTAATAAAGTATTACTACACTGCACTAGAAAACTGTCGGTTTCCCCTAGTGTTCCGGGGCTACAATCCCCTAATTGATGGCATATTGTTTGCACCCGTAAATATGCCGGCTATGTAGCCGCTCAAGAGAGGAGAATAGGATGGATAGACTAAAAGAGAAAATATAAAAACAAAAAAAAAACTAATGATAAAATTAATAATAATGAGCTAATATTAAATAAACCTTAAATCAGATATATATAAACATGGGGGCGGAGGTCCCAGCATATATCATACTTATAAAAATAATTATACCTATAGCTAGACAGTAATTATATTATTTAAAATAAAGATAAAAACGTTAATATTACGTGGTTGATGAGCGACATACATAAAACAAACTTTGGAGAGAATAGCAATTAAGTCTTTTCAATTTGCAATGAAATTTAAGGCAAGTGGCACGGAAATCCATTAAATTTCATTTCCGATAAAAAGTCATACTATCACTTTCTGATCCGTTCGGTTAGAGAGACAGCATTATGAGAGACAACTTAATGCATTAGCATGAAAGCTTAGGTCTTAATATCTAAGTAGAAAGATGCGCCTCACGTTTTTCTAGTTCACCTGTCCTATATGGTTATCAAGACCCCTGGAGGGTTATTTTATACTTTTTAAGACGCAGTTTTAAGACATGGTTGAACAAATTTATGTTATCTCGCATTGTTATCAGCGTCAATTCTGTTGCTTATAAGTTGTAATAATTATTACAACTACGACTATTTTGAAGTTATTTTTAAAATAGTTATATTTAAGCAGTAAAACTTTGATATGGATGCTTTTAAGCAAGGTAAGTACGAATAAAAATTAAAGAAAATTTTCAAAAAATTGTCTTGTTATTTTTGTTTTGTAACTTTAGAAGAAAAAAGTATAAGAGGGGCGAAGAGTGGCGCAATGAGTATTGTATGGTTGTATTGGTTTTAAAGGAAATTTAATCTAGTTTTTAAATATTACCATTTCTTTTGCATAAATTTGCCCATTAGTGTTTTATTCTCATTTTTCGTAAAATGAGATTAAATAGAGTCTTTAAAGTGGAGGCCCAAAAACAGGGGGCTGTGTAATAAATTGAATGTTAAGAGATATATAAGGCAAACATTTTAAGTAGACTATTTTGAAAACAGGTTTTGAACTTAGACAAATTTCAAGGAACCTTAAAACTCATGAATTTGACCTTACCATTCCAGTTCTGTGTGTGAGCAACATGAATCTGATACTCATTTTGTTTAAAAAGTAATTGACTAAATTTCAGCCAAATTGTTTTAATTTATATTAAAATTTTCCAAATTTGGAACACCATTTATCCGGCGGGGATGACAGTTTTTTTTTTATTTCTTTCAGATTTTTTTATACAGTGGATACTTCCTCATATTTTGCTTGTTTCGCGAAACAATTCAGTTTAAGTAAGAAATAACGTGTTCTGTGAGATTTTGTTATTTTTGCGAACTTAAAAAAATTATTTTTAAACAAAATTAAATTTTGAAAATGATATTTAACTTCATCATGAATGATATTTAATTTTTCGACACGAAACTAAACGGCGTAGGCACACTTTTCGCACTATTATATTATGTAAAAAGAAATTGGTTACCTCGAAGGCAAACAGACACCCCTTTTTTAAAGCCGGAATCCGTAAGTTCGCCCACTGTTATAATGGGTTACCGTTGCCACCGGATGATGTAAATGGATAGGCCGGACAAAAAGAAGGTGTTTTTGAAAAAGAAAGAATAACCAATATGATTTATGAACTAAAATCAATTGTAGATTTTTATTATTAAACTTATACTGTTGAATACGGATTACACTTTTAAAATAAAACTTAACTTTTAAGAGTTTCTGTAGCTATAAGAGGTTCCACTGTAACGTACTACTGCATTTCGACTGACTAACTAGGCGATTGGCTCGTGTCAACCGACGGGCCCAGGACACCCAACACCAAAGGTTTCGACATAACCACGATGACAATAATTGCAATCGCATATTAATATTAATACCAATATAATGCTACATTGAGCATTCCAAACTATTATGAAGTATGCTACACTACACAATAATACATTCAAAATTAACTTTGCATGTTCCACAAAATAGCATTGTCGTGCATTTTTATAAAACTTAATTTTAAACTATGTTTGCTTTTGAGAAATCGCATGACCGTTGGCGGAGATAGATCAGAAGGGGGGGGGGGGTTAGGGATACTATAACCTTAAAAATTATATACTTATATATTTTTTTGAGAGAGATTTGTTGGAATAATTTAAAAAAACTATTTTTAATACCTATCTATAATTCGATTTTTACTTGAACAAAATGTATTCAAGACACAAAAAATAAAATAAAATTTTTTATCTAAAATACATTTCAAATGAATTTATTTTCAAATTTACCTATATTATAATATTACAAGCGTACATAAAACTTTTAAAGCTTGATGGTGTTACTTACGTCTTAAATTATTAAATTTATTACAAATTTAAGAAAACGATCGGCTTTTTTGATGCATTGGTGTCTTTCTTGCCTCTTGTCTACACACTCAATTTCAACCGAAAAGTAAAATCAAATCATATTTTGCAGTGTGCCTTTATGTTGTATTTGCACAGCTGGATTATTTTTTTCAATATGATTACATATCTACATAACTCTGACGTGGAGTTCTGATTATTTCCTTTTAATGTTTTACGTAAAAGAATTTTTCACTCATATAGTACACTTTGGAATCCCTCGATAAACCATTTTGACCAAAGATAGTTGAATTTTGTTTAAAAATTTTAGTAGAGTTTGAGTTCTTAGAAATTGCACGTGTAGTGTGTAAAAGGGACTTTGAGGCTAATACAATGAGTGTACTCGCTATACTTATTTTAAAGCTTATACAGTGTGCTATATCTGTTTGTAAGACATTCAATTTCTCAGAAAATATGAACATTTGAAAAATTATTTTTTCCCTACACTCGTAGTTACATATTTTATTATACTTTTCACTGCTTCTATACAGAGAGGCCATGAAATTCTAAAGACTCAGTATTTTTCGACGTTAGGTGCACGTTATTAAATCGCAGGCTCGATTTGGGTAACCAAATAATGTTTACAGTCGTATAAACGAGCACAAATTGTTTAACATGGATATGTTTTTGGGCTATCGTGGACAGCGAAAGAAGTCTAATGGCTGTTGAAAGAAGCTTTGTTACTTCCAAGAGGAAGCAGGAGACCGATGAGCGGAACTCTTCCTCCTCCTCTTCGACGGACTTAACAGTAATTAAAAAGAAGTCAATGGCCACGAGGGCCGACACTTATCGCAAGATTATGAGCGGACTTGACTGGCTTATGGATTTTCAAAGGCATAACGAGACGGCTCTGAAGAGTCTGATGCAGGCGGAGCTTAAGGCCAACCTGCTGGAGAACAGGACAACGGTCAAGACGCTTGTAGAGAGAGGAGTTTAAAAAACAAAAATTACACAATATACGAAAATATCTTACTTCGATTTGCAGTATACATACGAGTATAGTTGTACCTCATAAAAAAAATCATGGTGGTTATCCGGACCATAATACTATAGCATATCCATGATTCAATGTTTTGAAAATAGTTCATTTTTTTAAATATCTACAAACAAAATTATGTTTTGCACAAAATGGCCTAACACAAAAATAGTCTACAATAATGTCAACTAGAAAAAATACTGTTTAACCCATTCATAAATGTTTATTATGTTACATGCAAACAAAACTACATGGCAACCGTGTAGTTCAGTTCTGTTAAAATATGTTTTTGTTTAAAAATAGCCCAACCACGGGGCCGTATTTGAAATTTTGGCGCCCCCAGTCATCTAATTTATGCAACCCCCTCCCCTAATTATCAGTATTACACTTATTTCATCCATGGTCAAGTTCAGAATAATGTACTAAAAATGTTGACTGGTCGATAACCAGTTTCGGATAATTATTTTTAAAGTTATAAGTGTTTTAAAGTTATGATGGGAGGGGAAGTGCGGTTGGGAAATGCGTGCAGATACAAATAATACTACACTCCACCCTTCCTCCTGCCATAAACTTGAAACTTAATTTTTGTTGTTTGAACATTGAAGTTTCAAGTGTTAGTTGTGATTCAATGTTTAGAATGCCGGTGCATTTAGCCTATCAGCGTATTATGCGTTTATGATTTTTTTTCATTACATTTTTTAATTAATTTTGCTCAAATATCTTGCCATGAGACCGTGTAGCTTTAAATATTATGCATTTTTATAGGTACTCGTATGTTGAAATCAGATAATGTGGTATGGCTTTTATAAAATGTGTAAGCAACATATCTAATATCTATTGTTTTTCTTTTTTAAGACCGATAAATTTGCTACATGGAGTGATCATGATATTTTTTGCGTTTAGTATAAAAACATTTTTTGTTCGAATTATTTGAACAATACACGTGCACATTATTTTTCTACTTCTTTTCTGCGTCTTTAGACGTGTAAGAGGCCCTCGGTTAGGTTAGGGTGTTTTTCAATTCTAGACAAAGTCTACACGACGATCACCGTTTTTGAATATCGACTGCCCCAACGAAAAGGGTCGTATCTCGTTTTTTGCAACTTTTCAGGATGAACCAAACAAACATTCAAATTTAATTTCTAATTCTGTTTTTTAACATATCAGTTTGAAAATTTGGATACATGTTATAGAGTTTATGTTACTAAAAAACATTACAAAAAAAAAAAAAAAATAGACTTTCATCGGTTATTTTTAGGTAAGCTTTTTAAAAAGAAGGAGGTTCCATCGTACATCTTGTATTATAATAATAATAATAATATGTATTTATACTACAATATTATTATTATTAACTTTTTTGCAATTTAAGGCTACCAAGAAACAGTCGTTATTATTATACTCGCAACTTATAGTAAAAAAACTGTATAAAATATAGTACAATAAGTAACTAACAGTACAGGAAAAAAATCACGTTCAAAATAGTAATACTTCCCCAGAAAATGAGTGTCTTACCCGAAGTGAATCACCCAGTATAGCAAATATAAGGTGATTATAATTTTATTTCAAATATGTAAATAAGCGGCATTTTTTCGGTTTAAACTGTTATTAGAATTGTTTCGTTGCGCAGTGTACGAATTTTTTATACAAACACTCTTCTCAACGGTCATGTAAATAAAAGAAAACGAAAAACAACTACGAACCAATATTTTCCATATCTATACTTATATTGTTTTTATCAATCGTGCCATAAAAAAGACACCTCGAGTCGAATCGAATCGCACTGTTTATTCGAATTAGTATCGAAGTATGCTATGTAAAAAAAAATTGTTGTCCTTTGCGCGTTATATTTCGTGACCGTGACACAGATAAAACCACATAAAAAAAAAATTGTCAGTAAATAGTTGTGTATAATATTATTATTGTACCAATGATATTTTATAGAGCATCTTCGTTTTATAAAAACATAAAAAGTTTTAAAGCTAAGCACCTAAGCGGTAATGTCTATTTTTTTTCTAACCATAACCACCAGCTATCAAATGTTTACCACATTTTACTTCATAATTTATTTACCTTGAAATTTGACTTTTCAAAATAATTAGTACATTCTTATAAAACCTATAAAAAAAAAACGTTTTACATGTTTTTAAAACAAAATATGTAATTAATAATATAATGAAAGAGAAGAGGGGCGGATATTTCTATAATCAAAGTGTAATAGTTTTTAGATAATATGGTTAATACGAGTATAATATAATATTATAATAATATGTATGTAATGGTTTGCTTACTTAAACATAATATGAGAAAGTTTCTGACTAATTATTAGGTATTAAAAAGTATAACGCATTTTCTTGATACTGTTTATTTATGTGTAATACTGAGAGTTATACTACGCTATGTTTTTTTTTAAATGAATTTATTTTCATGTCTTTTTTTTATAATTTTTTTACCACTCCACTGAATTCTTCAATTAGCCAGCCTATTCAAGTATTTTCTCTCTATAACCTTAGTTTAAATATGATATAGATAAACAATGCATACAGAACGGCTGGAAGCTCTTTTTGTAGTTAGTTTTTCTGTCACTAAGGCTCAGAATGGATTGCCAGTGGATCACATAATATGTTTTATGCTGTTTTTAGCGATGCCGCACGTTTCCACCACCCTTCCCACCATTGAGCACTACCAGCGTCCCCAATTCACACTAAAATATTTGTGTTGTATGCGTTTTTTTATCATAACATGGACATTGTTTATCTATAGTATATTTAATTTATGGTATAACAGCTCAACCAATGTGCAAAACTAAATTAACTATTTTGTTATAAGGAGACAGGCGTACCCTTGGCTTTAGTGGCTCACCCCGGAGGTCTCCCCTATGACAGTGGACCGACTAGTAGCGCTGGGCGCTAATTGTAGGCCGAGGAAGGTGTGTCTCAAGTGAAGTGGTCCTGTAGAAAGGCCACTTTCGGTCTCAACGTCACTTTAGTCGGTTTTTACGTCAGGTGTGAGACCCTTGGAAGAATTCTTTCCAACCTATCCGCAGAAATTGTTATAAGGGGAGAACAAAACGGCAAAGAAATGTTTTTAAAATGTTTACCATGTATTGTACATGGATCAATGCTTCAACAAAATATTGTGAACAATATATATTTTGTGTGAACATTAAGAAAAAACTGTCTCTGTTTTTGGAATTTTTTCCATCATAATATTTTATTTAACAATTTTCATTCAAAAGCGCGAACAGCAGACATGTTTTTGCCATTGTCATTGGATTCGCAACTATGCGTTTTTATTGGTAGTGATTTTATTACTATGGGTTAAAATAGGTAATTGTTTTGAAATTAACTTTGGTTACAATTTATGAGCTACTCAATACAATATATTTTTTTAACTTTGTTTTTGTTTATAACATTTCTGATATCTTGTTTTTTCGTAAAATATTATGCTCTAAATTAATACATAGTTTTTATTATAATAATTTCACATTGTAATGAACGTTAAATTAATATCGACAAAAATGTCAATTATATAATTATAAATAACTCGAGTCTTTTTATAGACAGTTATATGGTCTTGAAAACAGATATTAGTATGTATTTTTATTTATTTTACTAACTTAAGGCCTTCTGTATCCCCAACTGTGTAATCATTTGTAGACATAATCGTTTACTTTGGTCTTATAAGTACTGAAAACACTGAATATTTTAGTGCAGTCGAATTAGTACGTATATCATAACAGTTAACATGACAAATATTAAAATAATTCTCTTGCTTAGTCTGGCAGCATACGTGGCGTAAGTATTTTTTTTTTTGTTTTTGGTAACTTGGAAATATTTCATCAACTATAGAGTTTTTGTGTCTTCGTTATTATTTTAAATATAAACGTTTATGTTTCAGGTGTGGTGGAGGTGATAATCCGCCATTTAAAGGTAACTATATAATATAAGATTTGGTATTAAACAAAATAACTCAATGAGGTCGTGTCATAGTGGGGTCAAAGCATATTGGTTGGTGATGTGGAGAAAATAGTCTTTTTAGTAATTATTATGACTGAGTTCGGAAATAACATTGTAGGAGAAGTTATAGATGGTAGTAACTTTTAAGTATGAATATTACACAGTACATTATTTTGTTATATTATTATTATAATTTTGGCGATAAATAATTTAATTAAAAATTAAAAAAATTAATTGCAGTGTCATGTCAGCGAAGTTGTGCATTTTTTAAACAATATATTTTAATTAAAATAATTTTTTTAATGAAAGTGAACTATACATATAACCATAAATAACCGAATATACCGATTGATTAGGATGATACAATTATTTTTTATTAACCAAGTAGTTTTAATGGAAACTCTCCATCAAAATGTCTAATTATTTAATTTAATATCTTTGTACGTTAAAAAACAAATTGTAAGCTACGAAATTAAGTCATATGCATTTTTTTAGTTGATATGTTAAAAATGATTTTGTTAAAGAACTTAAATTAATTACCGAATCAGCTAAATTTAATGGGTACGATGTAAATATGATTTTTAGATTACTTAATAAGCATAGATGGTCAAGGGAAGTTAGAACAACCAGTACGCTTAGTAGGAGGGACAATGAAAAATTTAAAAGATCGGGTATGGTTTATTTTCTAGTTATTTTAAGCGGGTTTACAAACATTAAAAAAAAATACGGTATAACTCTAGTTGCATCAACAATTAATAACTAAAAATCTCTATTAAGTAGTACCAAAGATAAAATAGGGGAAAAGAAAAAATCCTGGATTTATAAAACACAATGTGAAGAATGTGATAAATGATATGTAGACCAGACAAAACGAAATATTGGTGTTATTTTTTTCAAGAATAACATATAACGCGTCTAACGCACAACAAAGCATTTTAAAACCAAAAACTCTTCAGCCCCGCATCAAAGCTAAAAGTTTTTCAGCCTAGTCTGCAACCACGAAAAAGCATTTTCATGTCTCGTTGAAGTACCGAATAAATTTAGATTAGTTGTGGAATTATAATTAAAAAAAAAAAAATTACATGGAGCTTCCAGTTACAGCATAAGGCCAAGGAGATTAAAAAATTATGTACAATCAATTTTCTGGCTAAAATTGTAGTTTTTATTATCTGGCCAAAACATAGAGAATTAAACTATTTTGAATTTATTATTTAGTTCTAATTTGAACGTTGAACGTACATCATATCTCTTATCTCATATCAGATAACAGCGTAACAGATTAATATTCGAAATGGTCTTTCCGATAATTGTCTTTCGTCGTCGCTTCGTATTTTTTGTTACCTTGTGGCGCGTGACAGCGTAACGCTTTTTTTGGTAACACTTTTTTTCGGTTATTTACCGGCTAATTCTCACCCCTAACCCCATTCCCATTCCCACCCCCAACCTCATCTTCAACCCCATTTCTTTTTTGGTAACGCTTTTTTGATAACGCTTTTTAGGTAACGCTTTATGGTAACGCTTTTTGACAAGAGATATGTACGTTCAACGTTCAAATTAGAACTAAATAATAAATTAAAAATAGTTTAATTCTCTATTTTAAGTTACTTTTGGCCAGATAATAAACACTACAATTTTAGCCAGAAACTTGATTGTACATAATTTCTTTATCTCCTTGGCCTTATGCTGTAACTGGAAGCTCCATATAATTTTTTTTTTTTTTAATTATAATTCCACAACTAATTTAAATTTATTCGGTATTTTAACGAGACATTAAAATGCTCTTTCGTGGTTGCAGACTCGGCTGAAAAACTTTTTCGGTTATTTGCCAGGGTTATGTGCCAGAGCTAAGACATGAAAATGTCAAAAATAATTGAACTAAACATAAATACATAAACGATGAAAGCTACGTCGTTCTTAAGATTTAATTATTTCATATTTCAGTCGGTAACACTTTGTTTTAGGTACTACATGGGATGATGTTAACAACGAGTACGGTAAACCAAGTGAACCAATTAAACAGCGTGAACCATTTGAACCGAGTGACCCAATTGAATCGAGTGAACAAGTTGAACCGAGTGAACCAATTGAACCTAGTAAACCATTTGAACCGAGTGACACAATTGAATCGAGTGAACCAATTGAACCTAGTGAACCAATTGAACCGAGTGAACCAAACGAAACAGATACTCCAATATTAAGCCATTATGAAGTTTACGATCCAAATTTTGATTACAGAGCGAATTTTGATTACAGTGGTTGTCTTAGTATTCAGGGTAATGGAGGTACGGTGACTCTTAATTCCGGTGGTAACAGAGGTAAGTCTTATTTGGCCTCGTGGTAGGGTTACTATCATTGGTACACTATATAACATTTCATTCATTGTAAACTTTTCAGAAAGTATAAATGCTATCTCAGGTTTTGTACACGTGCGGTTTAGAGACGATGCACTTTTTATCAATGGCATAAAAGTCCCAGAAGTTCAAGCAAACGATGTACGGCTGATACAATGGGCTGGAGGTTCACTTAGTATCAACGGGATGAAAATTGAAAGATTCAACGGAATGCGAGGATACGGAACCATGCATATTTCATGAAACAATTAATTTGATGTATCTGAATTCAAAATTAGTAAACTGATTATATCGCAATTTAAAATAAGAAAATAAAAGAATAAATTCAAATACCGTATTTCGTAGAACTTTATTTTAGTTATGCAAAAGTTATACCATAACTTTATAATAATATAACAACACGTCATACAATCTTCTTCTTCTTCCTTGGTCTCGGCCATTCAAGACCATACCTCTAAAAAAACACACATACAATCAATAGTATAATTAAATCGCTCATTTCAAAAACGGCATAGATAGGTTACTGTTTTTTTTTTATAAAAAACTGTATTGATTAATTTGATACTTACAGTTAAATAGTTGGGTATTTTTTTTTTACAATTAGCTATTAGCTTCGATGCAGAGATGAGAAGGTATTGTTTTTACAATGATGTGTTTTAATTTTTAATTTTTGTGTCTGGACCCACGATATCTCGTAAACCGCTGAACCGATTTCTTCGTGTAGCAACTCTATAGATCAGAAATCATACCTGAAAGGTACTTAACCAGGCCAAAAATTAAAAAAAGTCACCCTTTCCCCATCAAAATCGAGAAAAACACCCAAAAAGTTTACAAATTTTCAACTTAAAATTACGATGCTCTATAACTTTTTTAAAAATAGTCGAAAATGTTCCAAATTTATACGAATCGTTTTTCAAACATAGTACTATCGATAAACATTAACAAAACAAAAAAATGTCATAAACCCTTTCCCCTAGAACGGATAGAATTTTTTCCTTTATTTTACTTTTTCAAGCCAAGTTTTAGAGATTTAAATTTGAAAATTAGACCGAAGGTAGCAATGCTTACTTTACGGTTAGCAATATTGGACACTTGATTTTTAATCGTCAAACTTTTACACATTTATCATAATCTAATTATTACTGGCACAGTGTTTTTTGCATTTTGTTTTATGGTAATTAGGCTTGTATAAAAGTTTCTTAGCAAAAAAATCACATAACAATATAAGTACTGTTGCCACAGGAATAATTTGACGGTATAGATCAATCTGTGATTATTTTCATGAGGTTTTTATCCAGAATTATTATTATAACTAAAATGTTACCATATATCGATCTAAGTTTAGTATTATTCAGCATTATATATTTGCTATCTAAATAGCTCTAATGATGATTTCAAGTATAATGTGGCCTTAGTTTCGCGGTATTATTTTCATAATAATAAATAATTAACATGTCATTATCAAGGGGGTACTCGGAGAAAAACCCTCCCCCACCCCAACTCATTTAAGTAAAAATAAGTTGTTAACTTGTTTTATAAAAACATAAACGGTTTTAAAGTTAAGCACATAAGCGGTCAAGACTATTTTTTCTTACATTAACCACCAACTATTAACTGTTTATCACTTTTTACTTCATAATTTATTATTTATTACATTGATTATTATTAACTTTTTCTAAATACATAGTACATTATTTAAAAACTAATTAAAAAGAAACTTATGTAAATGTTTTTAAAAGACCACTATTTTTGGATAATAAGGTAAATACGAATATAATATAATTTTAATATTATAATTATATTCATGTTATGTTTTGATTAACTAACATAATATAAGAAAGTTTATTACCAATTAATAGTTTATTTCAGTAGTTTTTTGGACAATAGAATTTTCGTTAAAACGCATATACAATGGACATATTTCTAACTTAGAATGTCTAACCATTTTTTATGTACATTTTTTTTACCATTGTCATAGGTGACTATGCATTTTAATTGACATCGATTTTATCACTTTAGGTTACAATAATTATTTTTAAATTAATTTTGGATACAATAGTTATCATTGTTGAGCTTTTTAATGCAATGTATTTTTTTAACTTGGGTTTTGTTAAAAAAAAACTGGTCCGTGTCGCGGTACACGCGTTTGGAACGAAGTCCCTTTCGTATGGAGGTTTAGCATAATTAATCATTAACGTGCCAGGCTCTCATTCTCTCTACCCACCCCTCTCTTTAATTTTGATTGCTGATGCAATAAATAACTATATTCATAAATGTATTTGCAATATATATATATTTATTTATTTGTTTTTAAAAGATTGTGTTAATTATACAAGAAATTTTTATTTTATAAACATTTTTTTTTTATATTACAATAACACACTGGCACATATATTTAAACTGAACTGAAAATACAGATTGCAAATTTAATGGCCGTTAGCGTCAGAGAGTCACTGTTTCAAGCATCTCAGTAGATAGTGAGAAAAAGGAAGAGAGATAAAGAGCCAGTGCAAGTTATCAGCAAGTTCGAGATTTCGCGTTTTTTTTCATTTTTTTAAGGTTATATTGTCGTAAAATAATTTGGGAATAGATTCTAAATGTATATAATTATAAAAAAAATTGTTATTCAATCATCAGTACGAGAAGTATAATAAATGACGAAAAACCGAATGCAATGTAGGTTATCATGTACTTTTAAGGGTGAAAATGTATTCTGCAGTGATAAAATATAAATATTTTATAAGTTTTTAGACTTCTTGCAATATAAATTAACATAAAAGTTTAAAAAAAGTTGTAAAAAAATGCAAAAAGTGTTGAGAGGGAAGTCGGATTTGAACCTGGTACCATTCACTCCTGGGAACCGATCACGCTCGACCGCACCACATATAGTTTTCATAACGCGTTACATTTTTTCTCGACTAAGTCCCCTCGCCAACCCGCGATAAGGCACTTCGTTCCAAAATTCTGATATCTTGTTTTTTTGTAAAATATTGTGCTCTAAGCAAATACATTTTTTTTATCATAATAATTTCGCAGTGCAACGAACGTTAAATCAATATCGGCCAAAATTTCTATTATATGCTTATGAATAAGTCGCGTGTTCTTATAAACAGTTATGTTGTATTGGAAAAAAATATTTAATGTATATTTTTTTCGTACGCACAAACTAGACATACGTAAACGATTTTTACTTTAGTCTTATAAGTACTGAAAGGTGAAAACACTGAATATCTTAGTGTAGTCGAATTAAACAGCACATCATAACAGTTAACATGATCAATATTAAAATTATTCTCTTGGTCAGTCTGGCAGCATATGTGGCGTAAGAATTTTTTCTATTTATTTTTTAAAAGCGTTTGGAAATCTTCATCAGCTCTAGAGTTTCCGTACATTTATTATTATTTTAAATATAAACGTTTACGTTTCAGGTGTGGTGGAGGTGATAATCCGCCATTTAAAGGTAACTATATAATATGAGATTTGGTATTAAACAAAATAACTCAATGAGGTCGTGTCATAGTGGGGTCAAAGCATATTGGTTGGTGATGTGGAGAAAATAGTCTTTTTAGTAATTATTGTGACTGAGTTCGGAAATAACATTGTAGGAGAAGTTATAGATGGTAAAAACTATTAAGTATGAATATTAGTAACCGTATTTTCCACATTCAACTATTTGTTATATTATTATTAAAATTTGGTGTTAAATAATTAATTTTAAACTGTAAAAATTAATTGCAGTATCATGTCTGCGCACTATTTAAATAATGTATTTGAATTTAAATATTTTTTTTTTTTTAAAGTAAACTATTCGTACAACCATAAAATATAACCATACGAAAAATTATTAAAATAATTATCATAAGTGATTAATTTTATTTAATCATGACTGTATTACCTATTTGCCACTATAAACTTATTAAACAAAGGTCTTACATTTAAATCTGATATCTTTTTTTTTTCACACTTCGGAATCGTAGGCAGACTCGGGACCCGCCGTTAGGCATTACTTCAACGCCACCTACATCGTTTATTGTGAAATCATTTAATATTTACAAAATATACAAGACAGAAAAATACTATACAGCTATAAATTTTCCAATTTTTATACAAATTTTAAAATTTAGTCTTCTGTTTGATCTTTGCTCAGCACCGGGTTTCCCTTCTTCAATTTTTTGTTTTGCAGCTCGAAACGCCTCAAATTTCCCACTACCGGTGGGGCTTAGTAGACTTTTTCAGATGCCCTTCCTCCCCACATGTCATGTACTGTTTTGAATGGTCAGGGCCTTTGCATCCCGTAGCCTTGTGACCATAGTCATGACAGTGTAAACATCTGTCCATCTTATGAATCCGATCCTCGCCGTCCCTCTTTTCATTAATTGTGTAGCAACTGATCCGGTGACCTGTACTATGGCTCTCTGTGCATCTCCGAACGAGGGTACGAGCCTACGTACCTTTACCTCGTCTCTGCTGGCACCGTCTCTGCAGATGTCCGATACCACATACTCTGCGTTATCAAAGCATCCGACACCTAGAATCTCCACGACGATGGGTCTAGCGGACTCTCGGACCACCGCGTCTGCGCCTAGTACCATCTCTGCCTCTGTTTTCAATTTTGCAGCCTCCTCGCCCTTCCCAACGGTTTAGACTATGTGGCCTTCTTATGTTTCTGAAGTTTCTGGTTTCATCCACCATCTTCGGACTCTTTTTCAGCGGGGTTTTGGTCTTGCCCCTCTCATCTGTCCCTTCCTTGTTTTTTGTCAGTATCAATCGCAGTTGCTTAGTTGCATCCAGAATTACTTTACTGGTGCCTCTGTTCTTGCTTTTGGCAATGACCTCTTCTCTTCTGGTCACTTGAAATCCCACCTACCGTAGCTCTGACGCCTCCGGGGCGGCTTTAGGCTGTACTTCTCCAATGTTGATGGTGGGTGATCTTAAGGCCCAGAGGCACTTAATCCGGTCACCGTTCTGAGCAGTTCAAAGACGGATTCCAAGATATGACCCCTGATCTCGCCTTTGTTATAAGCCGCATTTAAGCGCTCTCTCTTCTACTATCAGAGTCTCTAGTTGTTGTGCTTCATCTTGCGAATTATTAATTTTGTTATGAAAAAAGTCAACCACATAATATTACAACTACTAATCTTGTAATAAGCCTTTGGTGGACCCTCCTCGGCAGGTCTCTGTTCCGATCGGCTTGTAGCCTTCACCGATCGACCCCGCTACAATTTCGGTTCCTCGGGCACATTACACGGCCGGATCGGACGGCTCTCAAAGTTTTGCTTTCTGGGACCCTGGTATCTAAAAACCGTTTTTTCGGATTTCAAAACCCCCCCGTGGGCAGGTTTTTGGTCCGAACCGTATGCGGTCTTCACCACTGGCCCCGGCTCGGTATCTCTCTTGCGTAGACACCCCAAACGTCCAATTCGGTGAGGCGCGCCCTCTAGGTAGGTTTTTGGGCGTAACTGCCGCGTTTGGCTATGGTGGCTTAAGACAATTTTTCGAAGTGCTCGGCGGCTCCCGAGTCACTTGACACTCTCCGTATACGGGCCGCACACGGAGTGGTGCGAAAGTACAGCTTCCGTGCCCGCGAAAATTGTCTAAGTGCTGGCTGCCTACTAGCACTTAACACACTCTGTATATATTCCGACTTTAAGTTCACGTATGTCGCGGAGCCCCCAAGAGCACGTACACGCTTGGCGACTTGATATGTCTATATAATTTTTTTTTTTAAATGTAATGCTACGAAAACAAGCTATACGCAGTTCTTCAGTTTAAATGATATTATTCCTTGAAAAACTAGGCAAACGCTCAATAATTTTCATAAATGCGTACACCTAGTTAAATTTTTTAAGTTAAATAAAATCACAAAAATTAAATTGCTAAATCGTCAAAGATTCTTTCTGAGGTCCATAAAAACTTTATTCGTATGTACCTACAAAACAATTAACTTTTCAACAAGAAAATGTTTTAATAATGACTAATTTTAATCGCACATAAAAGTAAAAATTGTTATTCATAACTAATTTTATTTTTTTACTATTATAGCTCTGATATTCGGGAAATTTTTTTGTGGTATATAACAATATTGTAAAAAAAAACTACTAAATTACCATGGAATTTTGTTCTAAATTTATAAGTGTACCCAATAAAAGTATTAAAAATCAATAAAAATTACTAATAAAAATCTTATCAGTACATGCCAACAATTTATTATTGAATTATTTTATTTGTTATTGGCTTTTAGTTGAGTATACACTTATAAATTACTACAGAATTATTTTCAACATATAACGCGTCTAACGTAAAACAAACTACTTTAAAACCAATACTCCTTCAGCCTCACATCGAAGCTAAAAATAACTGAACTAAACATAAACACATAATCGATGAGAGCTACATCGTTCCAAAAGATTATATTATTAATATTTAAGTCGGTAACACTTTGTTATAGGTACTACATGGGATGATATTGATAACGAGTACAGTAAACCAATTAAACCGAGTGAACTAATTGAACTGAGTGAACTAAGTGAACCGGGTGAACTAAGTGAACAACTTACTCCAAGAATAAGGAAAGGTTACATTTTTTTCCTTCATTTATAGATATGTTAAGAATATTTTTTAATATATGTGCAAAATACTGTGTTTTTTTTTTTTGGGAGGGGGGGGGGTCGAAAACTTAATTGTAGCATGATGTCGTTGACTTTTCATTGAGACAAATCAACAGAACATTTTAACCAGTCGATTAAGAATGCTATCAAGTTGTAAAAAACACAAATAATAAACTACTGTAGCATTTATTTTTAACTTATAACGCGTCTAACGCAAAATAAACCATTTTAAAACCAATACCTCTTCAGTCCCCATCGAAACTAAAAATTAATTTAATTAAACTTAATTACATAAAAGTTGTGAGCTACATCGTTCTTCAGATTGTAATATTAACATTTCAGTCGGTAACACTTTGTTTTAGGTACTACATGGGATGATTTTGATAACGAGTACAGTAAACCAATTAAACCGAGTGAACTAATTGAACTGAGTGAACCAAGTGAACGTGAGATTCCGATAATGAGCCAAGATGGCGATGATGAAGTTACCCCGATGCAATCAAACGTATTTGACCTTTCATACAGTGGAGTTTCCGATAGCAGTGGTACCTTATATTTTATTGTAAACGTTCCTGAATGTTTAAATGCTACCTTAGGTTTTGTAGACGTACGGTTTAAAGCCGGCGCACTCTTTATCAGCGGCATACAAGTCCCAGGCAACAGTACAAAGCAACAGTTTATTATTAAATTATTGCATTTGTTATTCGGGTTTAGTAGTTATTTTAATATTTATTAAGTTTGATTATATAATTTTTTTAATTAGACGGCATAGGGCTCACGCTGTTCATCCTTATGGGCGTAAAGTATCGGTATTTTCATAATATTTTACTGTACATCAGTTGCACTTTAAAAAAATATCTCTTAGAATTTAGAACAAATTGGGAATGCTATAAAGTTGTAAAAAACAAATAATGAAGTACTATAGCATTATTTTTAACTTATAACGCGTCTAACGCAAAATAAACCATTTTAAAACTAATACTTCTTCAGCCTGCATTGACACTAAAAATAATTGAATTAAACTTAATTACATAAAAGATGTGATCTACATCTTTCTTCAGATTATAATATTAACATTTCAGTCGGTAACACCTTGTTTTAGATATTACATGGAATGATGATACTCACAACGAGTACAGTGATACGTGTGAACAGTTTGAACCGAGTGAACCAAGCGGAAAAGATACTCCAATATTAAGCCATTATGAAGTTTACGATCCAAATTTTGATTACAGAGCGAATTTTGATTACAGTGGTTGTCCTAGTGTTCAGGGTGATGGAGGTACGGTGACTCTTAATTCCGGTGGTAACAGAGGTAAGTCTAATTGGGCCTCGTCGTAGAGTTACTATCATTGGTACACTATATAACATTTCATTCATTGTAAACTTTTCAGAAAGTATAAATGCTATCTCAGGTTTTGTACACGTATGGTTTAGAAAAGGCGCACTCTTTATCAACGGCATAAAAGTCACCGAAGTTCAAGGAAACGATGTACGGCTGATACAATGGGCTGAAGGTTCACTTAATATCAACGGGAAAACAATTGAAAGATTCAATGGAATGCGAGGATATGGAACCATTCGTATTTTATGAAACAATTAATCTAAAATTAAAAATATTAATTTGATGTATCTAAATTCAAAATGAATAAACTGATTATATCATAATTTAAAATATGAAAATAAAAGAATATTATATTAAATACCGTATTTCGTAGTACTTTATTTTAGTTATGCAAAAATTGTACCTTAACTTTATAATAAAATAACACATGCAGTTAAATGTAAAGCAAATCGGTCATTTCAAAATCGACATAGGTAGTCACTGTTTTTTTTTAAAGTACGAATAATTTTTGAACATAAGACAAGGTTAAATTTAAATTTTATCATATTAATTATACACTGATGTTCTTTGTTTTTAAATATTTCATAAGTTTTTTAGCGTGGATGAGGATCTAATACTTACTTAGTCCAAATTAGATCCTGAATGTTAAGTTGAGAATAGACAGTTCTCCGGAATGGTTTGCATGAACGCCGTTTTCGTGATTTCTTATCATAATCACCAAACACTATTTACATACAATTATAATACTTTATAATTACAATTGTAATAAATTACATTGATGTTAAAAGCCAGTACAGAGGAGTCGGTTTAGGTGGGCATAGTGGGGATACAACAGATTGGCGGCTTTTATATTAATTACAAATTTTGTATGAAAACTTAGAATAAAATGTATTTTCACCAACGCCATGTTTGTATTTTAGTAAACACATTTTTTACTACCGTGTTTATTTTTCCCGATATCTTAATAAATTAATTTAGTTCATCTTTAATTTACGCAGTTAAAAAAATAGTTTTGTTATAAAATTTCTGTATACTAAAATTAAATGTAGCATTGAGTAATAATTATAAATGTTCGTATAATGATAATTTAGTAGAATAATATTGTATCCTAACGTACAAAATAGTTATTTGCTATAATTATTCGAACATCGGGCGCCTAAACAAACGGCAAAGCAAAATAGTTAAACAATACACTTGTTTTCGACAATAACAAGTTCTTAAGAATCTTTTTGAATAGCTGTGGCCCAGATGTATATTTAATAAAATAATAACGTACAAAAAACAACTGAATATTTTACTTTGAAATGTACATACATTTTGAACTAAGCGATAAGCTTATATGAAAAAAACCAAATTCCGTTTTTAAGATTCACGCCTAGAATATAAAAAAACCAGTACATTTGGGTCGGGGAATAGATGGGATGGAGAGTAGAAGAGCCAAATCTTTTTGAAAAATATAAATTCTTAAATCATTAAATGTTTCTGAAAATGTATTTCGAAAACTACATTTTTGGTTTTTGATTTTTCACTGTATTTTAGCATTTTACAGTATAACTACATTTGGAATACTTTAAACAATATCTTATCGATTGTAGTTATAATATATTTTTCGACCCTTCTACCGATACTGGGTATCCTATCAGTACATTTGAATAGCTCAAATAGCATATTCTCATATTTGTTCTAATTAGATGGTTTCTCTTATTCGTCTTTTAAAACGAACTCAGTTCAAGACTATGAACTATTGATAGGAAATAAAATAGGATTTTCTTTAAAACCGTAAAAGCCAGTTTTCGGATTTCGAACCTCAGTGAAAATAATCCGAAGCACAGGTGCCGAACCTGCTCTTCAGGGGATGAGGGGGCGACAACACCATTGTTATAGAGTGGTGGTGGGAGGGGGGTTGACCGGCGGGTTATGAAAATAGATACAACGATGCTTTTTTTACCTAACATAACCTTGAGGCGATTTTAATTTTTTTAATTAATTTTTTTGCCCGTCCTATTAAATTTTAGTTTGGCGCCACTGATCCGGATTTTATAATGTACCGTGAAAATAATAAAATAGATTTAACAATGATGAATTAAAAGTATGAGTAAGTAATAATTGAAATATGTCTAGATTTAACATATTTTAACATTTTACAAACATTCAGTTATTTCCCTATGGGCTATTATATTTTGTTATTGTCTTTATGCGGAGGAGCTACTAAATATGAATATAAACTATTTGATATTTAAGTTTATTTGTAGTAAGTCAGACAGTGTTTCGAAACATCGTTTTATATTCCTCGTCACTTTTCTGAACTGTTTTTAAAAATCATTATTTTTAATTTATAAATGACTCAACTGTCAGACAAACATAACAAAATCGAATCATATTAGTAAATTAATTATAAATGTATCTTACTTGTCATAACAAGATTTTGAATGACATTCATTCTACTAGCATGGTATAAGAAGCAGTAACAAGCTAGTATATTAAAACATCAAGTTTCTGGCTAATATTGTAGTGTTTAATATCTGGCTTAAAACAACTCATAGAGAATTTAGGCCCTTAAACTATTTTGAATTTATCATTTAGTTCTAATTTGAACGTTGAACGTACAACATATCTCTTTTCTCCTATATCTATATAAGATTACCCCTAACCCCAACCCCTTATTTTCCACCCTCTATCTCCCACACTTATCTCTCACCTCATATCTCCCACCCCCTATCTTCCTTCGCCTAAGCCTTTTCGAAAACTTTTGTTAATTTTTTGTTATCATCAACTAGATCTTTTCGGTACATGACAATATCATCCAAGTACATTAAGCAGGCTATCCCAACCAAACCAGTTAATACTGAACTCATAACAGATTGAAACCGAGTAGGGGCTAATTTTATCCCCATATCTTTGAGTACCGAGAACCCAGTCCGCGCCATTCTGGATCCAAATACACCTCATAAAAACAACTAACAAGATCAATGACATTGTAGAGTTTAGACTAACCCAGATAGTCCATTATTTTAGTTATGATTCTTTAATTATAAGTATCTGTTTAAATCAACACACAAGCAACAAATATGGTTACAGTCGTGAGTAAAACTGTTTATTATCAATTACATTAAACTGTAATTTAACAACTTAAATAATAGGGAAAAATGCAACTAATATTTAAATTAAACAATTTTAAATAATTATAATAACTTCGCGCCATTGGCCTTCAATTTTTCTGTATGTTTCCTTTGTTGAGCCATTATTTAGAATAAAAGTATCATTAGAGTTAGACTGAAAACTCTTTATACATGACACTGGAAATTTTTTACTCATGAACAATGCTATTAAATTACACATCCATAAAGATATTTCCTCTTCAGGTTGTTGGAGTTGAAGCTGGAGTTGGGAATAAATTGTAACGAACTGCCAAATTTGTTAAAATGAGTTTTGCATGGTATTGGATGATAATTAAAAATGTTAAAATATTTACCCCTTCCCCTTCAAAATCGAGAATAACACCAAATTTGAAAAGAAGGTACTTCTTAGTTAGGGAGGAAAAGGACTCAACGTATGGTAATCATCCTGAAAGAGTTAGCTGTTAGATAGATGTAGTTTTGAATGACCTAAAAACTACTAGAAATAGATAATGATGAAAAAAGGCAAAGGATGATTAGATTAACTACTATTTTAATAAATGCTTAATGTGATTATTACTGTGAGTAAAACTGTTAATTATGAATTACGTTAAATTGTAATTTAACAACTTAGATAATAGGGAAAAACGCAAATATTATTTAAATAAAACAAAATCTAAATAATTATATAATTATAATAACTGTTCCTTAAGCGGTTGTAAAAAATTAGTATGGATGTTGACTTCACACCACTGGCCCTCGATTTTTCTGTATGTTTTCGTTGTAGAGCCATCATTGTACAACATGTAACAAGTATCATCAGAGTGAGCCTCAGTTTCTTTTATATAAAACCATGAACAATCACACGATTTTGTGTTCATGAACAATGCTATCAAATGACACATCATTAGTAAAGATATTTCCTCTTCAGGTCCAGCTAAAATATTAAAAACATATTTGTATTTACTAAACTTAGTGACTAGTTTTTTTTTATAGTACAACACACCACTAATGTACTTTTCAAAACAAATAAAATTTGCAAGTTGTACTTTCTGAGCAGCTACTTTTACTGTTATATTACAAATTTGTAATCTAGTTATCACTTATTGTGTTTATTGCTATAAATTAAAATTCGTTGTACCCTAGATAAACTGTTATGAATTATTCTTATTAAATACCATGTAGAAAACGCATTGCAATAGCACATACCTAATGTTTGGGTAATTCTATTTTCAAACGCTTCTGTATCAAGAAGTATACTCTCGTGGATGAGATTGAACGTATCGTAATCTGCAAAAGTTAATAAATAACCGTATTGGTTATACATAAGAATAATAGAAAATAATTTAGTTGCTTGTAATAGTTTTTTACTGCATTGCATTTCAGTGAACTTTGTTAGCACTATTTTTATTGTACAACCGGACATTAGAAGCTTAAACAAATTAAGTATTCATACTTAATTCGATTTTTATTATAAGCGGTTAAAATGAAAAAATTACTATTTTAATAACGAAAGCGGGCAAAAAAAAGTGTGGAATGCAACGGTCAATTACTCATAATGTTCCATCGGCACTTGATATAATACCAAACAACAAGAATTAAATATTTTTATGGCTGAATAAACTATGAAAAAAACTAAAGTATTCAACGGTTTGAAAGGCTCTATTAAAGGTTTTCACATAGGTATTACATACTATATTTTAACAGTTTGCGTACGAGTCTGCAACACCACGGGATACATTTTTATGTATCTAAGGTGGCTAGTAAACATATCAAGTTTCTGGATAATATTTTAGTGTTTCCATAATATCTGGCCCAAAACAATTCATAGAGAATTTGGCCCCTTAAATTATTGAATTTATTATTCATTTCTATTTTGAACGTTGTGAATACAACATATATGCCCCCACCCCATTCCCACCCGCCAACATCAACCCTCATCTCTTACCCCCTATCAAACAAATTTTTTCATCGTAACACACTAGTAGGATAACTTTCAAAAATTTCCACGGGGGCCCCCCGTGCTTTGGAAGTCCGTTAACACTCATTACAACTCTAAACTAATATATATACTTATTGCCCGGTCCAAAATATTTTTTAAAGCTTTTGTAGTAGTACTTCTTCTTTTGGCTGCAAGGCTTTTCAAATTGAATTTTCTAAAATCTGTAAAAAAATATTAAATGGCCGTATTATTAGTATATTAATAAGAAAAGTAGTCCCCTAACGTTTTAAATGAATATCCTCTTATGTCTACAATGTGTGTTTTTTATTAACCCACATTATCTAGTCAAGAATTTGTTTATATCTATATTTAAAATATTTTTTCTCTTTCAAAGGAGTGAAAATTAATTGATAAATATGACGTTCAAAATACCGCTGTAAATGCGTATCATACTCCCTTCCCAACTGAAAGTTTAATTCGTACAAAAACAATAGTAATGTTTAAAAAAAATAAGCAAATTAAAATTCCAAACAAGCCTTAAAGACTTTTTACCAATATCGTAAAATTTTTAATTACTTTTGTCTTCAATTTGAGGAACAGCAATCTCTGTAACAAATATATCTAATATAAAAACATATAACCACTCTAAAACTGAGAATAATTAGAACAAATAAATAATGCAAAATGTTGTAATAAAATTCATTTATTTCTAATAGCAACTTATGAATTGACGGTTTAAATTATATACTAAACTGAAGTTAATGCGAAAAACATAATGCAATATAATATTTTGAACTTGATTGAACTTCAATTTAATTCTTATCGTCTTCCTTTAGAATTAAGAAATTAAAGATTTTGAAAATATTCCTTAAAAAAGGTTAAATTTTGTGTTTACCCAATTCATTTTGTATTTCATCTCGCAAAGCTGTTTGTTTTTCCTTACATACTGTAAAATGTACATAATATAAATTTCAATTATTTATATCTTGTGATTGAAACAAATATGTATTTATACAATATACACATTATGATTACTCTCCATAATATGTATAAATAGTATATTTGTATAAAGTATTGTAAATAAGGAACACAAATAAGTTGTTACCGTTCCAGTCGTTATCGAGTCGATAATCTGAAATTAATACAAAAATAATGTGTGGAAATATTCCCATTTTATTCATTGAAAATTATAATTACCGGGTTGAGTGAACATGTTATTCAAAACTCCTAAAATTAACATTGCTTCTATTAATTATGTTGGATTTAGTTTTCTATTCTGTTATAAACCGAAAAAACAATTTTAAGGTAGATAAAAATAGGCGTTGGTAACTTGAAATAAAAATGTACTTGCCTTGATTTTTTTTAAAAGATAAGCTATTATGTAAACAAAAATTGCTGAATTTAAGCAAATGTGGTTATTATAACAAAATATAACTATTAGATACAATTGCCCGAGCTAGTATTTTTTTTTTCATTTAAACTATAGAGAATAATGTATTATTTATATCACTTGCATAAACATTTATATTACATTTTTTTCTTTATTTTTGTTATTATTAAATAATTATAACTACCTAAACTTCCTTGTTGACTTTTCTTTACAATTTGTTTAATTACATGCTCCAATCCATCTAGAATAAACAAATAAAGTTTAGAGCAATTATACAAGTTTTAAACAAAATAATTTTGCTTACATAAAAACAATCAGAATAAGCACTTGCTTACATATTGCTTTAAATGATGACAATTTAACTTATCGCTACCCTCCCTGTTGAATAGTCACTGCCTAAAGCAAAGTGTATGACATTTTAGGTACCACTGCTTAAAATATAAATATAAATTATTTTTATAACTTTAATAAATAGCACAGTGTTTAGAACATTGGGACAATTGTCCAGGGCATCACATTTGTTATTACTTTATTAAAAAATTTAACCTCTTTTTTGGTTTTTAATCGTTTTTATAAAGAACCCGGTTTGAAATTTTCACATTTAAAAAACGAAAATTTATTTCACACGAATAAAACAACATTTTAGATTATGAATTCAATATTAACGACTTTATGATTCTCGAAAAAATAAATTAATATTTTTTTCAGAAAACTAATATGGTTTTTCATGAGAAACTGATTTTTAATATTAAAAATGTCGATAGCCGAAGATACTATAAAAAAATAACAAAAAAGAAGTTTCAAGAAAAAACTAAAAATATTTTTTTACGATCATAGACAAAATAATCGAAAAAAAAAATCCAAAACAATTTGAGAACATTCTTTTTATTGCAACAGACATTTTTGAAAAAATCCTGTGGGCTCGTATTTTTCGTTTTGACCTATTTAGGTATATATAAATAATATGCACCTGTTTTTTGCAATATTTTTGATTTATAAATAACTCGAAAGTTAGACAAATATAACAAAGCAATTATTATACTTTTAAATATATATCTTACTTGCTACAACAACATTATCTTTTGTAGTAATATTATTCATACTATAAGCAACCTCGATGTATTCATCTGTAGTACATCATTTAGAAAAAAACATACAAAACAATAAAAACATAATTTTTAGAACGTCATTAAAATTAAACAAAAAATGTTACCGACTTGTAATGACAAGATCCTGCATATAATTTACTGTAAAAATGTAAAATATTAATTTTTTTTTCAAATCTACCACAACTAGGTATATGTGGAAATAAAATAATTACTTATATTGTAAGTGGACACTTTTAAAAAAACAAATGATATTAAAAAACTGAAAATGTTCATATTTATCTGTAAAATTAACAAACACAAATGTAATTTTTATTAGTCACAGTCGTCAATAGAGATGAGATGGTTTTGGTATTACAAGTCCTTTTCTTTATTTGACAATTATATTTTTCTTTTTGACAAAACCCACCATATATGTTTTAGTCGGGGGGACACAGTTTAGGTGATTCGCATAAAGCTCGTTTAATTGTCTCCGACGAGTTCTGCGCGGTGTCGGTCCAAGATCATTC
Organism: Adelges cooleyi; assembly: GCF_023614345.1. Taxonomy (NCBI): domain Eukaryota; kingdom Metazoa; phylum Arthropoda; class Insecta; order Hemiptera; family Adelgidae; genus Adelges; species Adelges cooleyi. Next base: position 1,234,471 of record NW_026095751.1, read on the forward strand.
CCCCCCCCCTTTTTAAGTAGTTTCGTTAGGGGTGCTACTGTGTCGGAGTAGTTGTCTACAAACTGACTGTACCAATTGCACACCTCTGAGAACTTTCGGAGGTCTTTTACCTTACTGGGTATGGGGTGGTTGCGTATGGACTCGAGTTTCTCGGGTTGTTTTTCTATTCCTACCGCGTTCACCAAATGCCTAAGAAAGGAAATTTCGGGGAACCCTAGTTTACACTTATTTGTGTGACATGTCAGGCCGTGTCTATGTAGCCGCTCGAGAACTTTACTAAGGTGGTTTAGGTGACTGTTAAGGTCCTCTGAATAAATCACTATGTCGTCCAGGTAAACCTGAACAAAATCATCTAAATACCCTCTAAGGACCTCGTTCATAAGCCGGACAAAGGACATCGGCAAGTTAGGCAAGTTTGTCGAAAATGAGGCCTAAGTATTTTACTTGGTTAGTTTGGGGGAGTAGAGTGTTGTAAAGTTTGACTGGTGGACAGTTGTCTGGCCAAAGAGATAAGGTGATTCCACCTTGATTTGCTTGTATTAACTTTTATTTTCCATTTAGTAAACCATTTTTCAAGAAGACTGAGGTGGTGTTGGAGTTAAAAATTTGTAATTAAGGGACGCTAGTATACTTGTATCGTCGGCAAAAGTATTTATGATATTTTATTGGTTTGTTAATGTTTATCGATAGTACTATGTTTGAAGAACAATTCATATAAATTTAGAACATATTCGACTATTTTTAAAAAAGTTATAGAGCATCGTATCAATAAAAATAAAATAATAAAAACACACATCATTGTAAAAACAATACCTTCTCAGCTCTGCACCGAAGCTAAAAATGATTTAACAAAATGTTTAACGTTTTAATACATACCTTAAATAAAGTGTTTGCTATTAAGGAACTATTTTTCAAGCGCCCAATCTTGACACGCTTACTGCTTATTACTTGATCCGTTATTTTAAACAAAAACTTAATAAGATAGTAAAACCTTTTAGGTAGTATTTTATATTAGCGTTAATAAAAAATTCTTTGAAATAAAATTATAAGCTTTATGAATAGTAAGGAAACGGTAAATACATTTTTAATTAGCATTGCGTGTTGCAATCTTCATACGATTTAATAAATGCAAATGTTGTCATAAAACCATTCAGGACTGTATAAAACTCAATTTAAAGCCGTGGTTCTGAATAAAATAACAAGATATTGAATATATTAAATAATTTTTTAAGTCTGTTACAAAGTACCTTTTAGCTTTCGAGTAGTACTGAGTAATTGCATATACCACACTCTGACTTTAAATGTATTTAGGTCACAAAAAATAAAATACAACTGTAAGCTGTTTTGAAGCTAAAAATTGATTTTAAATTTATCCTATACTATATGATTACGAGCGTACATGAAACTCTTAACGTTTGATAATGTTACTTACTTAAATTATTAAACTTTTGTTCAACTTGATTAACTGTATTGATACTGAGTGACCTTCTCGCCTTTTGTACACGGACATAATATATTTCGACCGAAGTAGTAAAGTCTAGATAGGTTTGGCAGTGTACCTATGTTAGTTTACACAGGTGGTTTATTTTTTTCAATATGACGATACATAGTCGTGTTACACCGGCGTGAAGTTCTGATTATTACGTTTTAATTTTTAACTATAAGGAATTTTATTTTATCGCTACAAACATATATATAATATATATATATATATATACAGGGTGTAATGTAAAGGTCTACCGAGCTTCAAATGAGACATTCAAGATGCTCTATGGGTACAATAAATGGTATTCATTTTTTTTTATTTAAAAATTATTCAAAATAGAACTCGTATCTCATTAAAAAATTGTCTTACGAAAGAAAAATATTTCAGATTTGAAATCAGGAGAAAAAATCTTGTTGAATCGATATGTAACATGATTTTTTGGTATCTTGCCAAACAAACGTCCACAAGGCGGCCACCAAGTGGCCGGTATGTGATCAAAATCAACATATGGCATGCGACACATCATTTTGGGTTAGAAATTTATTCTCAATTCAGTGGTGACCTTAGAATTATTTCATATTCAATATTTTAGAAATTAGTATCATTTTTTTTTTGGTAAAAATGTAATTTTTATTTAATAAGTTTGTTTCTAATTGTTCTCTAGTGTCCTCCGTGTATGACCATCGGTACCCCCTCCACAATCAGACATTTTTAGAACAAACCATAATTAGGCTTTGTTTGATTTCATTAATACACTTTTTTAGTTTAAAACAAATAAATACGATAAAAGTAAATTTTTTCATTGAATATTCTTGTAAAAGTTTTTTACACCTTATTGGTTAGGTGTACTATTCAAATTAACTTTCTACGAGCGAATTGCATAAAGCCGTTGTTTTGCTCCTCTGACGTTGAGCGGTGGGGATGGTGGTGTAGAAAGAACTGTAATAATATTATAAAAATGTAATTTATATAAAAACGGTTAGATTTACAAAGTTTGACCATTTAAAAATGACTGGCATAGTTTATTATGTCCTTTAGGTGGACTGTTCAAAAGGCATAGGCGTTGCACGTTCAACGCATTTGATCGAGTCCAACAAACCCTTTCCTAAACTGTCTTACGACGGCCACCGTTTCTGGATAACAAGTTTTCATTGATTCCAATTTCTCATCGTTTCCATCGGTGGTAACTTCATCATAAAATACAAATTTTCCATTTTCCGTTTCGACCACGTCCTTGGTGGTCGAAAAATGTTTTTTAAAGTGAAAAATAGCCGCTATTTACAAAAATTTTTGTCAAAACACAATCTTCTTCTCGGCAAAGTGGCAATAAGCAAAATTAATTTAAAAAATCATAAGATATAACTGAATTTGTGAATAAAATTGAGTCAACTTGACAGTAAGAGCTTACTTTATGTAATGAGTCGTATATAGTTGTTTGTTTATCGCCTTAGTCATTTTCCTGTTATCCGTTGTTAACCACATTAGCAGTCATTTATTACATCCATAATATTATTATATTGTTATTTTTGCTATTTTTTTTAGCCAGTACGTATAATTTGTTTTGTTCATGGAATGTGGTAATAAACAGCGGTTGTCAATAAAAATTTTAGGTGATATTAGTATATTTCTCCCTATATTAATATTCATGGATAGCTAGACTGAATTTATTAAAAACATTTCATTCATATTTTGTATCTTCTTGACAAGTTTTTTTCAAATGAGCCTAAAATCAACTTTCTGTTTTTTTTTAATTTAAGAGAAAATTGACAATTATTCAGTTGTTATAAGATGTAACACACAGGCTTTTATCAAATTCAAATCATTGTATCGCATGGGTATAAAATCCAATCTACCTGTTAATTATCATAAATTAAATCTAAGACAAATATCTGTGTTCTCATCAGCATTTGGTTTTTCCTATTAGCAACAAGCTCTTAAAGCTATCAACGACAATTTTTGGTTTAATTACTGTACTTCATTTTTTTTTTAATTCAAATAATTAATATTGTACTAAAATAAATTTAAAAGGAGTCTAAACAGGTTATATTTATCATTGTTTGATCATTAGCTTAAAATTCCACAAGGATATAAAAACATTTAAATTATATTAAACTGTTGAATACATTAAACAGTTTTTTATAACACGGCGTTTGCATAGGCAACTGTGGTGCGTTCGTGTATTTGGGTATTCTGCTATAAATAACATAGTTATTTATTTTTATTTTTTTTATTTATACAATCAAATAATGCAATAGCTTAATCTAGAAGTTGTGAACACACGTTATAATTGAGTGAAATGAAGCATCTAAAATCGTAATACGTAATTGGTTCTATACTTTTCTGTTGAAATTAAATAAACCATTATTGACACCATTTACACTAGTCTACGTTTGTAAAGGTGTTTTTAAATATGTATATTTTACCCAAAGTATTATTATTTATTCCATCGTCAAGAACAAATAAAGAAACAAAAAAACACGGTTACGCATAGACTACCCACAAAAGATATGGATATGAGCACCATGAAAAAATGTGTTTTAAAAATCTATTACAATTGACCAAATTTAAAAGGAATAACATATCGTGTTAAATTTGCCTGTTAAATTCATACTTACAAACTTTATCAATAATTATATTTTATAAGTTCACCAATAAGGAAAAATATTAAAAAACAGGTTTTTTTATCTTTCCTATTTTTTAATTGATTTATGATTATTCATACAAAACTGGAGTATTAAACCATAATAACTTAATCCCTAATCAATATTTTTAAAAACTAACATGGTAATTGGATTTCCTCCAAAATTCATCCTATTTCCATGTCATAAAATAAGTCGAGGAAACGAATAAGCTTTATAAATATTGAATAGTATAGAAAAATGTGAAGCTAAAATTCATCCAATAGCCTTTGATGCCGCGGCTATTAATAATAATTTTAAAATAAAAGGTGCAGCGAGACGCGCAGCTGAGGTGAAACTTATTTCGGATTTGTTTGGTTGAGTATAAGGCTTTTCTGGAGGAATAAAAATGCATACAAATATTTACTGAATTTATACTTCCTAACTTACATACGAAATAGTTATACCTTGATGTTAAAATTATTATAGCAAACACCCATAAATATCTAACCATTAATATCTCATATATTCAACTTGTATTTTTGGTTAAAACATCTTTGTTAATTAATGTTGTTTCTCCACTTAAGACATATAATTACATGCAGGACGAGGTAGAAATGAAAAAAAGAGGGCTAGAAAAAAAATCACTTCAAATATACATGATAAGCAAAAGCCACATAGTTAAAGTTTACATTGTCAAAACAATACATATCCGAATATATTATATTAAAAAATATGTATTCATAAAATTACACTTTTATTTTACACAATTTAGGTATGTAAGAGAAGTGCTTTAGATCCTATAATCCACTCTCCCCTGTCTTTAACCATTTACATGTAACTAAAGTTGAATTTAAAATTTTTGGTTGATATTTGTGTTGTTAAAACTATACGTTGTCGTACATAAAAGTACATGTTGGTATTATACAGCTTAAGTTTTAACATAATATGAGCAGCCATTAACATCTTTGATAGATTTATTATTGCTTTTTAAGAAAACAAGTGCTTTTGAACGTACAATATGTGATATAAGATAATAAGGGAATCTGAACGTATAAACACAATGACGATAAAATGTACTAGAATCAACTAGAATATTATAATATAAGATAATTTTTTTTTTTTAATTTAAATAAATTAATTTAAATGTTGTGTTAATAAATAATTTTAATTAAATAAAAATTTGTGTATGCCTAATATTTTAGGTTCTTATGTCTGGGCGGCAATTGTAACGCTTAACCCTTTTTTGGGTTACCTTCCTTCGCTTTGAAGGGGAAAGGTTTATTATATTAATTTTAAATACACGATAAATGCAAAGTTTGATATGGTAATAATTGATTTTGTTGAAGGGTAACGTAGATTTCTTCCTAAATAGAGAATAATAATAATAACAATAATGATATTGAAGTATGTAGGATTTATGTATGCATCGGGAATGAGATCACGATCGGACCGGCGTCTAGATCGTGATTAAAAGCACAGTAGCTCAAGGCTAAGGGATTAGGATAATACTACCTATAGTTTATTGCGGCTGGAACGTCACAGTGTGGCCAGGAAGTCCGGGGGGACGTTATCGGTTGGCTATGACCACTAAATGGTTGACTGGACCGACTGATGATTTGCACTGTGCCGTCTGCCCATATATATGTAGTAATGCCCACAGCCCCAACCCATATAGCTAATAATAGCCACTTTACATAAGATCGTTAACCGTGTATCGACTTGTGGCTAATGCACTGGGTGTTTCAATATGGTCGACACACCTTTAATCTATTTTATTAATTTAATCAACTATGCATCACCCTATACTAGTTGATCGAAAAAGTTTATCGTTAGTTTTGTAAATGTAATCATTTATTGGTGGAAGCTGAAAGTCTGTGTGAAGTGCATCGTTTCGTACAAACCAAGGGGCATTTGAGATGATTCTTAAGATTTTGTATTGGGAGATTTGAATTTTGTTTAAGTGAGTCTTGGCGCAGTTACCCCACACAGGAACCGCGTACAATAACAAAGGTCTTAAGATTTGCTTGTACAGCATGAAGGAGCATTTCCGACTTGGGGATGTTTGTCGATTTATTAGAGAATTGAGTATCTGTAGGCTCTGGTAACCTTGTTGTAATTTTGAGGATATGTGTGGGTCCCAGGTTAACTTTTTATCCAGAATTGCACCGAGGTATTTTATATTAGTGGACCAAGAGATGCTATCACTATTAAGTCTTATGATGGGGACGCTTTTTGGACGACGTAACGAAAATAGAACTGTTGTGCTTTTTGAGGGGTTCAAAACTATTTTCCATTTTTTAGCCAATAATTGAATGCTGTTGAGGTGAGTTAATTAAAAAAATCACAAAAAAAAATCACATTAAGGGCTATTCTACTAAAAATGTGATTGTTTAAACAATCTATTGACATAGGGTGAAGGAAGGTATTTTCGTGGCATGAGCAATTTCGTGATATAGTTTGATCGTATCGCGTAATTCCCTATTAGAAAATTGTCTTGAAAACCACACTGATTGTTAAAATAACAGTTATTTCAAATGTTACAACCAAAAAGTTAAAAACCTGTTTAAAAAATATATTTTTACATTCTTTGTGATCAAAATCTGACATAATATTATTCATGCCAATACTTTTCCCCATATGTCGAAATTTGCCTTAGAAATGTAATCTATTCCCCGTTATCGTATTTTTTGTATGAAATATCAATATTTTTTATTTGAACATAATAACATAATAACCCCGCATAATGATACGTTGTGACTTAAGTAATTACGGACTTCAAACTTCAGCCCTGGTCCAGTATCCACATTGTTCTCCTTATTGGTGAAAACATAAAGAACTCTACGAAGTGGCTATACCTAACTTAACCTAACCTAGCGTCATGTAGTATATACAATTGAAATATACTTATATTTTAACCATTTTTGTATATTTTTTAGTAGTAAGTATTATATTTATGTACTATGAATACGTGTAATACTTATTATAGGCATAGAAAATATTCAGTCGTTTAAAACACCTTGTTATATTTTATGAACACGTGTTAGATTTCAATGATACAGTAGACATACAGTTATTAAACTGTAACGCGATCCACACGCCCTTCATTGTATAACTCATGTCTCCTCTCGACTGCTATAAATAACCCTTATACATGTGTATATATATATATATATTAGTGTAATAGCAATAGAAGCATAATTGTAGGATAGAACATCCAAAATAGGAACCAACGTTGTTGAGGAAAGTGAAGGAATTTAATGTGACCACTTGATTCTTGAAGTAACTCTCTTGGCTCCGTTAATGATTGGTGGCGGTATAAATATTTGAATGGGACAGCAATAACTAAAGTAGTTTCAAACGAAAATTTCTTTGACCCAAGTAAATTATATAATCTGAGTTCATCTCAATTTTAATAAACGTAGTATATACATGTATAGTACCTTAAAAGGATTACTTATATAGTAAACATAAGTGTATTTCTTTTTGAAATTAAAATAAATAATTAACCTAGTCAACGAAGAGCTACTACTCCAAGACTTTCGCTGGACCAGAATAAGTTATGTGGTGTTAGCAACGTAGACTACACTGTCTGACCCACCGGTCCTACCCATGCAATTTTAAGGTCGTGACCCGAGCTAGTGCCTATGTAACGGTCGACACGAGAGGTGCTAATATGTGTACTGTGATCATTAAAGTTTATTGTTTAAATTATCGATTCATAAATAGTGTTGACTTCCTTCTTGGTGTCTCATGTAGTAGTCTTAAGTGTCTTTAAGACAGTAGAAATAATATTAGAGTGCTTTTAGAATACGAGAAGTTATAATAAATAAACATTTAACAAACAAACCGGAAAAACTCAAATGAAACCTTTTAACGTATAACTGATCAACACATTCAATACACAGATATCGATATTACTTTTCTCACTTCTTTTAATTTTTTGTTATTACAAACAAAATATCCGAGCAGCGAACAAAGACTTTTTAGTATATAGTACAGTATTTTATTTGACAGTTTTTATATAAGTGTGGCATCCAAAAAAAATTTAAATATATGAACAGAAAAAATTTATAATTTATTAAAATGTACGTGGGAGAATATGAATTATTATCCTTCTAAATGAGGAACTATGCTTTCCCCTGTCAACGCACGGTTTTCGTTGTTTACATAACATATATCACCCTCAATGTATTTGCATGACACCGTGATCCGTGACGCCTGTATCCACTTCATGAACTCTATGACGTATGGCACAAACATCAGCATTTGTTGTGTATTTTGTTGGAATATCTGTACTCCAGTACAATGCTATCATTCGACATGTATAGTCTGACATATACATGTCTAAACATGGCATGTCTATACATGTCGAATGATAGGATTGTACTGGAGTACAGATATTCCAACAAAATACACAACAAATGCTGATGTTTAAAACGATGTTTGTGTCATACGTCATAGAGTTCATGAAGTGGATACAGGCGTCACGGTGTCATGCAAATACATTGAGGGTGATATATGTTATGTAAACAACGAAAACCGTGCGTTGACAGGGGAAAGCATAGTTCCTCATTTAGAAGGATAATAATTCATATTCTCCCACGTACATTTTAGTAAATTTTACATAAATTATAAATTTTTATAGACATACAGGCATGTAGACAAATGCAATATTATCGTGGTCGGTTGGATCTAAAATAAAAGTTTTCAAAAGTTAGCCGAATTTAGCTTGCTGCACTGACAAAAAAATACATAGTTGGACAAACTAAAATTAAGACTACTCTTATATCCTCAACCAAGAGAAAAAGTGTATTGAGTCATAAAATGTAAATTTTACAGGAGAGATAAAAATGATATAATCTATTAATAAATTAATAATTACTAACGTCATCTTCCTAAACCAGTCAACCTCACACACTTCATCATCAACCAACTGCATAACATGTCTTACCCTATAACATTCTCCAAAATTAAACATGATTCTCACCGTTTTACTCCTGCTAATCCTCAGTCCAAACGTCATATAAGGTAAATATATAGGCAAAGAATAGAGCGTGCAATTTAAATCTAGGTGAGCCAAAAAATTGAAAAATTGAAATTTTTAACTTAATACACTTTTGCTCTGAAGTACGGATATTAACCTAACAAAAAACTGTAACTGTGGAAAAAGTATTAAACAAATTGTTGAACTAACTTCGTAGTTTCTTAACTAGAAAATTATTTGGACGATTTATTTAAGTAGTTTTTTTAACTATAAATGTCTTAACTTTAATGTTTGTTGGTCCGAATATGCATTTTTTCCGTGTAAACACTAGTTTTTTAATTAGCTTATAATTTACGCGAAACAATATTTTTTATTAACGATCCTAAAGCTAGTTTTATCACATCTCTTCGCTGTTTTCCAAGATAGTTCCTGCTTGGTGGATATCTAGCTGAAAAATTCAATAAATGTGTTAAACAAAGTATAAACAATTTTGTAAAGTGTTTTTATTTTGGCAGTTTTGCCGCCGTAAACACGGCGAAATTACAAATTACATTATTCGAAAAACACACATTGAACAAACACACGAATCGTTAAAATAAGTTTTCATTGGAATTATACGTTTACATGTATCCATTAAAAAAAAAACAGTTATTTGAAAAATCTATTATTTTTCAACCAATTAATATTTTATTGGACTAGTATATTACTTAAATAATAAATCGACGGCGATAAGTTCATTCTTATTGAGGGCGGCAAAGAGAATAAGGATAGACAATGAAATTTTGGTACTCCGGGCGGACAGGGGAAATGCAACGGTGATTATGAACACGGCTGATATCGATACATAGATACAAAAGTTTTGAAGGAGGAGCCGTACAAGTTATTGAATAAGAATCCTTTCAGGACATTAGTAAAGCAAGTCAGTGACAAAATCAAGAAAACGAATCGAAATCAATAACTGTTGATAACGGAAATGAAAATCAGTTATGCGGTAGCCGGAAAAAGCGGAGGGGTGTGGCCGAATACAGCTGGCAGTATATATAATGAACGTATAGTTATTGAACAAATATTTGTAGTATGTTATGATTAGTTTATTATCAACTTGGAAATTGAACGTTTTTATTTTAACAGTTTATTCCCATTACGTTACGGAAACCAGTATTGACTTAAAAAAAATGTCGATATTAAGCACTATTTACGACTCTCGAATAAAGCTTAATTACCTTTAATTGCAAGCTCTGCCGCAGTAAAGCCTGTAACAAAAACGTTGAAAAATGTGTACAATTTTTGGGTGTTTTTCTCGACTTTGATGGGGAAGGGGTGAATTTTTTTAATTTTTTGCCAAATAAAGTACCTTCCGGGTATGATTTCTGGTCTATAGAGTTGCTACACGAAGAAATCGGTTCGGCGGTTAACGAGATATCGTGGGTCCAGACACAAAAATAAAAATAAAAAAAGTTTTTCAGCCGAGTCTGCAGCCACGAAAGAGCATTTTCATGTCTCGTTGAAGTACCGAATAAATTTAAATTAGTCGTGGAATTATAATTAAAAAAAAAAAAAAAATTACACGGCGCTTCCAGTTACAGCATAAGCCAAGGAGATAAAAAAATTATGTACAATCAAGTTACTGGCTAAAATTGTAGTGTTTATTATATGGTCAAAAGTAACTTAACATAGAGAATTAAACTATTTTGAATTTATTATTTAGTTGTAATTTGAACGTTGAACGTACGACATATCTCTTATCTCATATCAGATAACAGCGTAACGCTTTTTTTGGTAACACTTTTTTTCGGTTATGTACCGGCTAATTCTCACCCTTATCTCCTACCCCCTATTTCCACCCCTATCTCCCGTCCCCAACCCCATCTCCGTGTGGTAACGCTTTTTGACATTTTCATGTCTTAGCTCTGGCACATAACCCTGGCAAATAACCGAACAAATGTTTATATTAATTGTGCCTCGTAATAAAACAATTGCAATGGATTTATGGACCCGTAATGTTAAAGCATTTACACGAATCAATGTTTTTCCGTGGATCGGAGAAAATAATTAGACATTTTTAAAAAATATATTTTGTGGCTACAGACGATTAAAACAGTATGATTTAGTAAATTTATTAATAAGCGGAGTTAAGTAACTCGTTGTTTATGAAAAGTTTGAAATTCGCACAGTTAAAAAACTCATACTGTTTGTTAAACAATAAAATATTTAAAAAATTGGTATTCACAAATTGAAATAAGTACACCGTATGAGAATTTAAAATATTTTTTATAATTTTTTTAAAGTAAAATTGTATGTGAAACAGTTATTTTTAATCACTCAAGAGCTTAACTTTGTTAACCCTCCCTTAAACAATCGACTCAATTTAGAACACTTGAAATATTTTTTAGCAGCCGTATTGAGTAAACGAAATGAACGGACTGATATCAAATGATCATTAACACCGAGTTGAAAATATTTTGTTTATGACTTTGATTTCAAACCAAATGTTTTTAAGTACAATTAAAATTTAACTATCAGTTTTGTAAAGTGTTTGTACAAATATGTTGAATTTTATAATTACCTGAGCCTTCGAATAATTTTCGTTGCAAATGAAGCTCCAATGCTAACTCTAAAATTTAAAAAAAATGTATTCTTATATATGTCTATTGTTATGGAAAAATTAACATGCATATGATTTTTCTCATAATTTAAATACTAATGTTAACGCCATGTGTAATTTATTGTTAATATGAAATATAAATTACGTTTAATAGGGTCTTCATCAAAATCGTTTTCTGAAATTAAAATGAATACATTTTATACTTGTGAGAATAACCAACAACTATTTAAAAATATTTTCAATTATTACCAGCTAATGCAAACATAAAAGTCAAGTGCTCTGAAATTATGATTACAAAAAATGTATTTTTAAATGATATTAGACTTAATTTCATGTATTATTATAAATTTAAGGGAGGAAGTCAAGGTACAAAATATACGTTTAATAATAATAAGGAAGCTAAAATGACAAATAAATATTAAGTGATTTAAATGTAATATTTATATCACTCATAAAGTTGCAATGATATATTGTTTTTGCGATTATCATATCATTTCCAAAACATTTCTTCTACTAGCATACTTAATCGGTTTTGTTGTATAATAATAGTTACCCATTGAAAAGTCATTATGAAAAATAAAATATTTTATATTTTTCCAAAGGGTCCCTGAAATAAATACATAATTGATTGAGTTCAAAAAAATCAAATATAATTTTAATGCGACATGATATGTATAAAAATGTTCTGAATAGATAAACATTTTGAGTTAAACGTGGCCCATTTACCCACAGAATAGATTAAAGCAGGAGGGTCACTTAACAATGTAAACAAAAAATGACGGCCATGTTCCAAGTATGCTATAATCATAATAAATTATATCTGCATATATACGACTAAAAATAATTATGTATAGATATAATTTATTATGGTTATAGCATATTTAGAAGATGGCCGCCGCGTTTTTGTGTGATAAGTATCTTTACCGTGGCCATTTTTATCAGTGTCCACCCTTTGATTTAACTAGTGTTTAAACCGTGTTAGAATTTTACTACACAATTATTTTATAATATCTATTCTAGATCATGAATCATATTGTACAAACTCAATTATAATGTAATCATATTATTTGTATGGGAGACTCTTTTGAGAAATGTTCCTGATACAAGTTTAATTATTTGAGCTTATTATCGTCATAAAACCTCGACTTCACCACTATTTTTAATTCCTGGAGTTCTTCGGTAAAAAACATTTTTTTAAAAATACAATACACACAAAGGCCAATAATTGGAAACATTTTTATTCAGATTATTATTCAAAAATATAAATTACCTTATAGTCAGGCAAATGGCAAGTATAACAAAACCATTTATGTATAGTATTAATCATTTTAAATATGTCTTACCTGCTCGTTTATGTTTGCTAATAAGTTCGTCTGTGATAAATTATGTATTAAAACTGTAAGTCTTAAAATTTAAAAAAGTATTTTGTTAACAAAAAATGTACTGACTTGTAGATTTAAGATTTTTTTTCTCTTCTGCATCGTCTGTAAATAAGTTGATTATTGAATTTTGTTTAGTTTTTTTTTTAATCTATAGCAAGTACCTTGAGTAGTTACTTGTAAAAATAAATTACATACCCGCCTTTTTTGCACGTTTTGCAACATTTAAAAGGGTACAGCACAGTAATACATAAAAAAGTTTCATTTTTGTCTGAAAATACTAATGCAAATTAATACTACTGACAATAAAATCTAAACATTTTTTGCAGGGTTTTATATGTAAATTGTTTAACTCCAAGCTGGATTATTGCTTTTCCAATGTGTTTACTTATTTACATTGCTCTGACGTGTAGTTTAAAAACTTGTGTTGTTGTAAACATGCAGGTACAAAATCATAGTTAAGTAACCACAAGATATGAATTTACAGAAAATATTGAAAAAAAATTATTGACAAATGTATACTAGTTTTAAAAATCATTTTAGTTTCACGCGTTTCAGAGTACGGTTTAATTCAATAGAGTTGTTTTCGATAGGAACTACACAGGTGTAGAGGCCTCTTAGTTTGGTCAACGCGGATTTAGTTTGGTTACATTAAACATGTTATATGTATTCAATTTGGTAACTTAAGAACTCGAAGTAGTGTAGACAAAAGACAAATAACTGTTAAGCTAACAGTGTTTCACGTTAAAACAACTGTTTTATTTTAAAAATACAATTTTCAAAGTTTTACTAGTATTTTTTTTTTTTTTGAAAAACAAATCGATTATTGACTGTATCATGTAATATTATTTGTTTTTAAACGTTTGAATTTGCTTGCATGATAGTACCTTATTGTTACAAATATTATATCGAACACAGATTTTGTAATAAAACTAGTTAAAATACTTGAACAAATTTTTATTTTTTACCTTCGTATATCATTTATTCTAGTTAACACATTTTTTACTACTGTTTTCATATTTTCCGATCTCTTTTGAAGTTAATTATATTCCTCTTCATTCATTAATGTGTCGCGGTTACGAAAATAGGTTCTGGAACTAGTGATGGGAATCCGAAAATCCGGATTTTTCAAAAAAACGCTTTTTAAGTCATTTGAAAATCATATAATTGTTAAATACTATTACAATATAAAGATGTCTACCTAAGTAAAATTTGTTGATAAAAATTAAAAAAAAAAAAACTCTTAACTTTGTCTATAATATGCTTTCGGATTTCGGATTTTCGGATTTCAACAAATCCGAAATTCAAAAGCAGTTTATCTCTTTGGTGTTTTGTTTTATTTTCACATATTTATCAAAAAAATGTTACTTAGACATAGAGCTTTATATTGTAAAATTATTTAACACTTACATGGTTTTTAAGTAGCTTAAAAAGCGTTTTTTTGTGAAAATCCGGATTTTCCGATTCCCATCACTATCTGGAACACATTTCCGTCAAGCTATTGCCCCGAAATTGTTTTTCCCGGCAAAACAATTTCAGTACACAGTGGTGGATCCAGGGTTTTATTTTGATAGGGGGCCCAAAGTAGGGCCCACACTTTTTTTTTAAGTCAAAAATTAAAACTTGAATTATCAAGAAGAATCAAGTAATTGCTGGAAATTTTATTTTCAGCAATTACTTGAGCAACAAACATATCAATCAGTAATATTTGTATCTAGTTTGTGCATTGGGGAGGTGTAGTAAAATTTTAAAAATTTCACTTCTCATTCTTGAAAATAGAGATCACCCCCTCCCCCAAATAAAAAATTCAATTATTACAACATTTTCATCTTTCAATGTTATTTACTATAAATTGGTGAAAAATAGTCTGATTGAGTGGACATTTTTATCGAACATTTATTGAATATGCCTCTTTTACAAATTATTTTTAAATCAAAATATAATCCCACTTCTTCCCTTGAAGGGGGGTAACATTTTCGTATTTTAACCGTGTTTTTAGGATTTATAATCTACAGTTTGTACTAAAAATAGGTCTAATATATATCCTATTACGTACTATAAAATAATGGAAAAATACGACTACAGATTTTTTTCCTATCAAAGAACACCGAATTTTTTGGATGGTGTGAGTTATATATCTAAACAATCTGCTACTTTGTAAAAATTGGTCGAGTCGAGTCGAAAGTTTATGTCATTTATTTGATGAGCCTCTTTTGAAGATGCTATGTGTGGATATTGGACGAAATTAATTTTGCATCAAAGCGTTTACAAGTGAATACATTTAAACAAGCTTTAAAATTGTCTTCTTTCAACACTTGTCTGTGCGTTATAGTAACAATCATAACAACAAACTTTGTTTTTAGTTTCTTTACGTAGTGGATAAAGTAAAAAATTGATTTTTATTGCATTTTTAAAACACTTGTTTAAAATATACATGGTTTTTTGTGTTCAACATATGTAAGAGTCCCTACGTCTGGAGGAGGAGCTAAAATAAATATCATATAGGTATAGTATGGTATACAACTAAACAAGTGCTGAATGTCCTACAGTACAATTTTAAAAAAAACAAGTCACATCGATTTTAAGTACCATAAAATATTATAACGTTATACACCACTTAGGCCAGCGACATACAGTATAGAAAAATATTATAATATGTAGATGTCTATTTACAATTGTATGGTATGGATGAAAACATTTAACATAAACAAAGCATTAAGAAGCTACGAACAATTTTTTTTACATGGATATGTTTTTGGGCTGGGGGTCATTCTGAAATACGTATTACGTACTTAACATAAGACATAAGCAGAGTTTTGCATCATTCTAATAAAATATATCTAAATAATCATCTAGATAACAAATTATTCAAATAAAAATTCCTCGTTTAAAAATGTATTCGAATAATTTTTAAAAATATTATTTAAATTGTCTGTAAGTGATTTTTTACACCTAAAGTGGTAACACTGGTCACCCCCTTCATTCAAATCATCCAGCTTTGTAAGAAAAAATTTAGCCATTTTACAGTGCATAAAATAATGCAGATTGTAAATATTTAAAAAAAAAAGGGTTTTTTTTAAAGTAATTACATTTAAAAATATTATTTCATATACATTTAATACATTCTACATTTATGAAATATCTGAAACCAGTAAATATAAGAAAACGATTTCGTATATTACTTACTTAAATAATTGCAATGATAGTTAGTCTGACTCCTTCAATGGGTTTTTTACGACTTAACGAATAGCTTATATTTTTCCGACCAAAACAATAAAATCTAGATAGGTTTTGCAAAATTGTTTATGCGAATTTGTTAACATTAGCATCATTTCTCATTTTTCGTTATGAATAACATATTTACATAATTCTGAAACATAATACCAAGTAGAGTATAACATTACATTTGCTCAATATTTTAGCAGTATTTGTAATAGTGAAGGCGGGGTCTCAGCGGAGCGCTGTACACAATTTTAAACTTACAAAACAATTCGTGCAAACAATCACCGACAACGCACACGCAATAATACATAGTCGACTGTTTCTGAACCCAAGAAAAAAATATAGAAACAAGTTTATATGGGGATTAAAGTTTTTTTTTTTTTTTTAACAAGTTGGAAAAGCCATTGTAATTTTAATATGATTAATTACACTGTATCCACTCAGAAACGTACATTGAACTAATTGGGCGTATTTAACGTTTCATAGATATAAACATGTATATTTTCTTCAGTCTGAAATCTGAATTTTTTGCTTCAAAGTATACCTAATCAAAATTTGTATTCTGTAAATTAGCTGAAAATTTGGTATACTTGCAATAAACGATAACCTGGTTGGGGGTTTAAACTACTCTTAGTACCGTAATTGTTAGTAAATCTCAACATATAATTCAATTATTATTACAATAACTTGAATACTGGTAATAACGAGTAAATTCAAAGGGTCATTAAATATTCCAAAACACATTTTCAATGCCACATCTTTTGCCTCCACCAATGTGTTTTGCCTATTAGATTCAAAACGGCTGTCTGCTTATGAGAGTAGCACATAATGGGAAGTTGTTGCGGTGATTTTTTAGAAAGGCATGCCCAAACACCTTGATCTTGACCCCTCGTGTTTGAGTTTCCATCTGTTCAATGACAGATTAGATAAAACCAGACGGCGCACATCGTCATTTACTAATAACTGAAACCCTCCTCGACTTAGTTATGTAATACATTACATAACAATATTGTGCGCGATTGCTCGAATATTTTCCCTATATATAGGATAGCCCTCTTCCTAAGCATCCGCCATTGTCTCTAATAATTTATATAATTCAACTTGAAGTAAGTGAATAAGTGAAGGGCTTTCCGTACAATATCCCCCCTTGTATCTGCCCTGAACGCAAGGCCCTTGCTTCTTATCATACTCATGTTATAATTCACTTTGCATATTGAATTTAAGTTAAAATATCTGTGTTGTTCGAAAACCAACGGTATGTTTTCATAAAATACAGAATTTTTCACTATGACTGTTGAAATGTAAACAAATGACTAATAACTGTTGGCATACATTTTTAAGTTTTAACAATATAAGAACAATTATGTATACACTGTAAAACATTTTATAGATTTTATTCTGTTGTTTGGGAAGTACAAGTTTTTTGTTTGAACCTATATTATTTTGTAGTATAAGATAATAGGGCTGTAATTTGGATTAGAATACCTCCTTTTTAAAGATTCGAATAGTTGTATAATAATATACATTTCGAATTAGATTGTAATTCCAACTTTTATCGATGTAGAAGAATGTTAAGTTAGTTATTCAAAATATTTTTATCAATGTAACAGGCTGGATTAACCTGGACTGAGTAGAATCGCATAAAAACTTTTGTTCAGAAAACAAACTTTCGGGAGAGTACTAAAATAGTTGAATAGAATAGTTTAAAAGCACAATAATTAATTGTTTTTAATTGATACTATAATTGTATATGTTAGCATCATCCATGGCTGGATAAATAAGCACTCAGGCACACAATATTTCGTCACTTTGTGTAATTCCTATTTTAGAAATGTGTAAGGAGGCATAATTATTATTTATGCAGATATTGACAAAGAGTGACATACAAACTGATACTTTTCTACAGGAAAACTATATGATTATACACCATAATAGTGAATGAAAAATCCGTATCAATCGTACTCATTAAATTAATGTAGACTTTCATATTAATACGAGTTAGAAGATATTTTAGAGCAACGATGAAAATAACAATAGAGACTACAACACAAAATATAATAACCGGGTCCTACTAATTTCAAATCACTATTTAAGAAAATACATAGTATTTGCTATATCAGTAAAGATTTTATTTGTAATTTTTTGTTTATTATTTCAAGATGTCTGAGAAAAAATGGTAGTATTATGTTCGTTATTTATAATAAATATTAGATGCAAATTTAAATATATGTTTTTAATTATTGTCACATCAGGGTTCTAAAATGCGAGAAAATAAATGGTATAAACATGCAGGTACACATATGACGAAACAAAATATTTTTAATATTTTGTGTTTCACATTATTTTTATTGTACATTTTTAATTTTTATTATAACGTTTTTTACATCCGCGGAATGCATTGTAGAACGTTATTGCTATAATAACTGTGATGGGTACCATTTTTTTTTAAATTAACATTTAATGTATTGCGTTTTCCTAAATTAAAAATGTTTTACAATTATAACTAACTACAAGGAGTTTTTGTAAAATTATTTATCGTTTAAATTGTAATCCAATATGTGTATTGTATTATTGTTTATCAAACCCAAGCTGTTTTCCACGGCGACTGTTGTAACGTAAAAAAATGGTAAGTGCCTATAAGTATCACAGACTTTAAATATTATAAAAATCTTCATATTTTACAAAAACAATTTGTATAGTTTTATTTTTTTATCGAAAACCAGATGTTTTTCTTAACATATTTTGTGTGCAGTTGTTTTTGTAATTAAATGTATGACCTAATTTATTTCTTGTACTGTATAATATTGATGTTTTAATAATTATAGCGAATACCCTGATATGTCTAATTATTAATATATTACCTATTACACTTGAAAAGCGTTTTTAATAAAATGTTTTTTTTTTGCAGAAATGCTAACGATACTTTGTCTAAAACTTATTACAATATTTTCCGAAAATATGTATGGTAAATTGGGCAGTTATTTTTTAACATGAAAATATGTTGTTAGCAAAGTTAACGTGTATATTTTAACCACTTAAGAACATGATTAACATAATTTTGACTCTAAAAGAGTAAAAAAATAAATTGGCTACAATTTCTATCAAACAAATTATAACAATTAAGTACAAAAAACCTAAATCTTTTATAATTTATTAAACTCAAATTAGGTTTACGCATTTAACATGTTATTATGTAACTTAGTAATGTTGTGACACTTTTGTAATGAAACACTCAATTTACAATTTTTTTTAATATAACATTATTTTTCGTTAATCCTCTGATTTGAAACCCAAATTTCAATAACACCTGCCTCATAGCCTATGAATCATATGTGCGATTGGAGGTTTTTTTTACAGTTTATATATTTTCTCAGATATCAAGTGGTTTTAAAAAACTAATTTTTTTTTTGTTTGAACAAACAAGCATGTAAGGTAGAACTCTATTTTACATAAGATATAGCGAATGCTTGTTTTGTATTTGTTCTGATTTCAGACTTTAAATTATAGTTGTAACTTAATAATAAACGTGTACTATGAATTATAGCCATTTACATAATACTGGGATTTTATAAAAGACTTGACAGCAATTATTTGCGTTCATTTTGTTGAGTATTTGGTATAATTTGTTACAGTTATACAGCTTAAGTTTTAACATTACCATAACAGTCATATTAAACAGTACCGCCTTTTATAAGCTATTTTTGATTTGGGAAAACAAGTTATAAAACTTGTATTAAGCGAATAAGATAATAAGGTAATTTGAATGTATGAACACAATTATAATAAAATGTGAGATATCCAATAACGTAAAAAATAATTTTTAAGATATGAACCAGAGATGTAAAACATTGAATTTTGACTTAATAGTTTTAAATACTATTTTTATAATATAAGTGGGAGCTGTGATACTTTAGCCGTGTATTAATTTCAAACAGTGGTTTGAGCAAAAATATATTTACCAAACCAGTGAACATTTAATTTTATGTTTATTATTCAGCTTAATTTCTTATTTTTGTTAATGTAGTTTTCGACGCCTGATTCTAAACGACTTAACGCACTTGTCTTCTAGACCGATATGTACTACTATTGCCTATAGCAATAGCCGTTTAGTTGGTTGACAAACGAACTTCGGTCCACAAAATCGGTAATTTAATTTTTTTAATGCTGTTAAATGTACGTCAATTACTTTAAAAACAACCGAAAATTAACTAAAAAATTTTAAACATGTTAAACATCTTCAATTTTTGAAAAAAAAAAAGAAAAGCGTGAGCCCTATTTAAAAAAGTCCATAATACATTTATTAGATAAAACTAAAACTTCAGATATTTTTAATTGAAAAAAAAATTAAGTATCGATTCAACCTGATTATAAGACTTCCAAATTGATAACTATTTTTTAATATTCAAATATATACTATTTGCAATTTTTGTTTATTTTCTTTAAAAAAACTTTTTTTATAGATCTTTTTTTCTAAGCTTCGGTAACTTAGGCCGTCTTAGCTAACGTCTTTACCGATTTGCATGTGATTTTTTTCAATTTTTCAAAATTATAGGTTTTTTTTTTGTTGAAAAATTCAAGGTTTAAAATGTTATAAACGTTGAAACGTATATAAAAATCAGACAATCTACAGGTATCTACGAAAAAAGTGATTTTATAAAAAAAATGTGTTGTTTATAGGTTGCCTAATACCTAATACAAATGTGGAAACTATAATTTTTTCTAATAATTTTGCGTTCCATTGTGTAGTTACGATAACATGAGTTCACTTTTTGGTCAAGTGCGAACTTGTTCAAATTTCGTAACAAGCCTTTGTCGAAACTATCCACGACCAAGTTCAGTTCGTAGTAATGTTAAAATACACTTTGAAATCTGAGGGAATCTTGGTAGGAATACTCGTTTGGTGTATTATTTTACTATTTTAGTAAAAAATAAAAACACTCTAAGACCCGTTGTTTCGTTCGATGCGACTAAAGAACGGTAAAGAATTATTATTGATATTTTTTTATCGATAAAATACCTTTCACGCATGATTTTTTTGTCTATAGACATGCTACACGAAGAAACTGGTGGTATGGTTTAGGTGATATCGTGGTTTGGACATTAAAAAAAAAAATAATAATAAATATAAATAGTCTTTAAACCAGTGTCAAGTTAAATATTTTCATAAAACTATTTGCAAATTACAATAAATCTCAACAAAATTACAACTTTAGTGACGCTCAAGCGGTACCATTATTTTATGATTTCAGAATAGCATGCAACAATAATTAATTATTTTAAATATCTACGTTTACTGCCCGCACAGATTCAAACACAAATTTAGGCGACCTTTGTATATAAGTTAGATCAATTTAATTTAATTTAGAGAAGAATCCATTGAGATTCCATAGTAATATTTTATTATGCATCATTTTCTTCTTCTTCATCGGCTTCACGGTCCTTTCGCCGTCCAGTGCTGCCATCAAAATCTCTCTCCATTTATCTCTCTGATTCACTGTCTGTAAGGTTGCGTTCTGGTCTATGAAATACATCTGTTGGGGCATTAAGTGGGCTGCCGCTCCCCACACCACCGCCTATGCTCGCCACTCCGACCGTTTTGATACCATCATTATCTCTTCTACTACTGCTATCGCATCACCGTACCCACTACACCGTTTTGTTTTTGAACCGCTTCGTTCAATAATAATATATATTAATTGTTGAGCTATCTACCTATTAGCTGTAACCATTAGCGAGCTGGCCAGCGAGTAGGAAATGTTGTATAGTTATTTTGCTAATAGTAGTTTTTTCCAAAATTTAATTGTGTGTTGTTTGTTCCACTAAAACCGGAAACCGGAGACCAAACGGGACGAAGAGTGCCGGAAATACAGCAAGACACTATTGATAACGGAAACGGCCGTAATAATAATAATAATCAGAGTGAATCAGAGGTACACGAAGGTCAACATCTGGGTCAGTGTTTATGTTAGGATCCGGGGTCATTGCATGGAATTCACGCCGTCAACAGTGTGTTAGCCTTAACACAACTGAATCAGAGTGCATAACTTTAGGTAGTGCAGTACAATAATAAACTTGGTTAAAATTACTTTTAGGGGAATTACTCAGTCAGCCAGAAATGAAACCAACGGAGACAATGTTTGGAGACAATCAAAGCGCTACCAGACTTGTGAAAAATCCCGAATTCCACAAAAGAACCAAACATATTCGTGAATAGTTCAACGAGGGATTATTTCCGTTGGGGTTCATATGCAGCAAAGAGCAAGTTGCCGACATCATGACTAAGCCAACTCCACGAACTCGTTTTCAAGAACTCACACAGATGTTAGGCGTTGTAAATAAGGATGTATTGTTTAAGAGGAAGTATTGGAATTATAAACCAAACACCATGTTATACTATGTAGTTAGTAGGTCGATATAATTCTTGGTAAGCATATTTTGTACTTTCCCATGTGAAATAAAATAACAATATATATTGTATTTGCTACGTACACCACACAAAAATAAAAACAATATTGCGAACGGTGAATGTTATGATAATATTATTCGTTCAAATAAAAAACAAATTTTCATACGCAAGACTATGCGATTACATTTGTTCATGAGATGAAAAAAATCCTTCTAAAATGTGTATTATCGCCAATTAACCTGTACGTATAACCGGAAAATGTAACAATTCACCGAGTATTTGAAAATGTAGTAAAATATGTACCTAAAGTATAAGAATAACATAACGGAAAACGTTGATAGTCGTTTTTCGTTATATTTCATTTGCATAGTACATGTACTTGAGAGTTGTGGAAACTAGAAAAATGCTGCAATTTACTTATGTGAAATACAATAACAACGAAATTTTATTTTCTATACAGGGTGTTTCATTTTTTGTAAGACAATCGGTTTCTCGGAACACATTGATATTTTGAACGTATTTTTTTTTCCTATTCTTTAGCTACGTATCGTACTTTTTTTCATATTTTATACATATTTTTATTAAACCCTTATTTTTTCCAGTCTCATCCAGCTGTTCGTTCGATATGACTTTGTAAACACTTGATTTTCGTCTATATTTCTTAATATTTTCATTCGGCTCTACAAAGTCGAGTAAGTTTTGTTACATGGCAAAAAAATAATTCACTGTGTTACCGTAGTCATGTTTGGTATGACTCGGGTGTGTTGTGTTCGAAAGGTATGTTTGTACACGTCTTACCTGTATGTGTATTATTATTGCTCACGTTATTTCATACCGATGCGAATTTGAGGAAAATAAGACGCAAAAAATAATATTTCTTACCGTGTGTTGTTTACACGCTTTAAGGTTTCATTGTAATATTATACTAGCGCATTTCGTACATGGAAAATTCAGAGCATAAAATAAAACCTAACACATTGTCAATTGGAAACCTAAATTTGGCCCCCGGTTAAAGACTTCTGTACACGTTTAGAAAAAAATTATTGTCTTTTCGTTCTAATCGTTTTTTAAATATTTTTTACTTATGTTATGAAAAATATTTATTAAGAGTTATTAGCATTTTGAGAGGACAAGCTGGAGGAAAAGCTATAAAACTAACGTTAATAATATAAACTATTAATGATTTTTTTAAATTTTTATTTTTAACACTCATAATATTATAGCTACATATAAAGGTCGATAATGTTTTGGATATATTTCTTATCAAGCGCATTGGTTTATGACTAACAGGTAACAGGTTTGACCAAGCTTGCAAATCATCCTATAAAAATATGTTTAACGATTTTCAATGAATATTACAATAAAATAGTAAAATTATTCTTGACCGGATGTAGACATTTGTAAGAGTTTTAAGACCAATGGCAGCATTTAATATGGATAAAAATAAAATGCATATATAATAAAACAAAAATTATAGTTGTAACAATTTCTTTTTTTTTTGCTTTATTCAAAATAAAAATCGCAACACCTAAGCTTACAATACCGAAAGTAGTTGTTCCAAAATGGTTATTGACCAGAAGCTTTCCAACATGTTTAACAAATTCCTCTTGTTTTAACGAGTTAATTTAATACTTATGTTAGAAAAGTAAGGCTTAATAATAATTCTTTATTTTTTTTTTTGTACAT
This sequence comes from Adelges cooleyi, assembly GCF_023614345.1. Classification (NCBI taxonomy): domain Eukaryota; kingdom Metazoa; phylum Arthropoda; class Insecta; order Hemiptera; family Adelgidae; genus Adelges; species Adelges cooleyi. The sequence continues at coordinate 1,258,860 of NW_026095751.1, forward strand.
TCTGCATGGCCTAGGCCAGTTAATTATAATGATTTCGAAATAAAAACATAATTTTTACGTTATTCCGTTATTTCCGTTAATCGTTTTATGAAATGACAAAAACAAATTTAACAATCATATAAATATATAATATTTAATAATTTAAAAAAAAAACGACTTAACCTAACAATTTAAACGAATATCTATACAAACCACCATATAATCTTTCTAAAAGGCTGAACTATTTAAGTTTAGAAGTTTATTATATGTCGGCAATATAATATCATATCTTTAGGGGAAACATAAGCAATCTTTATCCGACGATGCTTTGTATAATAGTCATATAAAAACACTCCTTGCCCGTCCTAACCGTCGTTTTGTAGACACTCATGCAGTCGTGTGCGCGTATACAACCTTGTAGTTTTGACTTACATAGCATTTGGTTTAAGTGTTCTGGGCTCATTGTATCTGTTCAATTATCAACTTATAAACCATGTCGTTAACTCATTAATACCCTTTTTTTGAAATCCATTTTATAAACATTGTTTGACCGAAAGCAAACACTTAACAATTACCTGTCCATTTTTCTAGTAAATAGTCAACATTTACTGTACATTTATATTGTTAAACTTATAAAGATAAAAAATTATAATATTTTTATTATATGACTATCGACAATTGTACTAATTATAGTAAAAACAAATAGTTGAATTAGAATAGATAATAAAATACAAATTTACTTATTCGGTGAATATTATTTTTATTGGTATATGTAATAGACATAATATATTTTATATGATAGGTAACAGAATATTGTGTTTAGAATACATTGTTATTAGAAAAATCTGAAGGTTGAAACATAATAATTGTGATAAAAAAAGATGAACATTTTACAATATACACGTATTAGTAATAATATTATGTATTTTCAAAATGTGACCAAGCTCTTGGATACTGCAGCTTTGTTCGTAAATTTATTTGTCGTTAGTGGCTAAAAAAAAATTTTAAATATTATGTAATAAATGGTTTATTTAAGTTAGGCTCCTTTATAAAGATAATATAAAGATAAAAATCTTAGGATTTACTATTATCCATTGTTTAAATTTCGAAATAATTGTGATTTTAAAAAATCAGACTATTATGTATAAAATAATTGTTTATAAAAAAAATTGCAAATATAATAGTTTAACATTTTCAGCTTAATTGAAAATAATTGAAAAACGGCTAGTATCTTTGTAAAGCACAAAAACTTGTATTATCATCCAACTTACAGTCATTTGAAAAACGAACGATAAAATAGCATATTGAATTACACATTTATAACCTATATAAGTTTTATTAAAGTCTCAAAACTTACCTGATTCTCCTTGTGGTGGTCGTGGTTGTGGTATATTTATTGGTGCAGTTGGTAGTGGTGGTATTTGTGCTGAAACACAGACAAAATAACTTGAATACTTGTTTTTCCAATTTAATTTTTAATTTTCAAGTATCTATAAATACTGCTATAATAATTTTTTAGTTGTTTATCTAAAGGGCTTAATTTTGCTAGCCACAAATTATAATTTTTAAACATTTTTCAACTAGACATAAAATTGTATATAATAATATGCTTATGGACATGATAAACTTTATTTTATTATAAACAATGTAATGCATTAGTAACAATTTATACATATATTGAAAATAAATTTAAAACTGTTAGTATCTTTGCAATATACAAAAACTCATATTATCATCCAACTAACAGTCATTTGAAAAATGAATAGTAAAAATGTGTATTAAATTTTTCTTTTGAAATTTATATAAGTTATAGCAGTCTCAAAAACTTACGATAACCAGGTGGTGGGTTACGAGTAGGATTAGCTGAAATAACGAAAAAAATTACTTTAACATTTCATTTATCACAATGCATTATATGGCTCAATGTTCTAGAGCTAAGTACACAGTTGTTTTAATATGTATCTTCGGCCATCAAAAAAAAAGTTATTACAAATCAGATTTTTATGTAAAATAATATCAGCTTTCTGAAGAAAAATATAAATTTTTTTTTTTTGCGTAACAGAAAGTCATTAAAATTGTGTTTATTATCTAAGAAGTTATAATTTTTGTATTGCCCGAAAATTGAGAATTATTCTAAGATTTTCATCAGAAAGTTGAGGAAATTTTACATAATTTGTACATAGTTTTAAATTGGGATCTCCGTAAAAACGCTTAGAAAACAAAATGAAATGGTATAAAAAAAGCAAAATTTCATAGATTTGTCGAAAAATCTGGTAAAAACGACCACAGTATTCGAAAAAAGTGAAATAATTTTGTTGGCCGAAGATGCTACAAAAAAAAAAAAAATTATACAAAATGATATACTAAAAATATTTTTTATACCTTCATCTGGAGGATTTTTAACCGCATACACGGACACCATTAGGCAAAATATGGTGGTTAACATATAAATTAAGCTTTTCAAATTCATTTTATTCAAGTAGTTATTATTATTAACACCAAGAACGTAGAATACTATACTAGTGCAAAAGTACCTTTGCTGCTTACATTATATAGAGAAATATGTTTGTTTTATTTTGTAGGAAATAGTACATTAAGCTACGTTTGACAAAAACAACAGTAAAGAAATGGAAAATATTGGTAGGCAAAGTTGTTTTCGACGCAGCGTTACGGTTGTACAAACCGTGTAAACCCGCAAAGAAATACTGCATATTTACTTATGTAAAGTACAATAACAACATTTTTTTATTTCTATACAGGGTATTTCATTTTAGGTAAGACACTCAGTTTCTCAGGAAGTATTGAATGTTGGTATGTTTAAATGCCATGCTGAACAGCCCCTTGAAAAATTCTTACTTCGCAAGATGACAAACTTAGTTTCTATGTAAAAGATGTGTGTGGAAATAAGAAAACCGGATTTATCTGGAAAGTTGTCTGTATTCTTAACGTTATTAGCCAGAAATTAAAAAAAGATCTTGTACTTTTTGAGCGTCAGTCGCACCTAAAATTCAAAATTAAATAGAAACGAATAAGGGGGGAGGTAACATTTGATTGAGACTAAAAATCTTTAAAAAAAAAAACAGTTAAAAAATATATTTTAATACCTTCTATTACCACTTTACCAAGATGGCCACTCCAATACGGTTTAAAGATGTATCGATAAATTTCGAACTCCATTTTCCAACTTAAATCGGCGAATTTTATGTTGAATACAAGTCTAAAGGTAACCCATTCGTCTTAAAATTGTTGAGGTCTATTAATAGTATTAATCAGCTTTGGTTAAGACCGTTCGTAGACGGATACTGCATACTACCAGTTAAGGGAATGCCGAAGGTCAAAAAATGACAAAAAAAAAATTTCAATCTAAGTTCATGAGTAATATATCAATTTGAAATTTAAATTAATGAGCGCGTGATAAAAGTAATCAATAATCTTGAATTTGGATTTAGGTTTCGAGTACACAAAACAATTCGCGTTTGGCAACTTATAATGACAAAAATACATTAATATACGAGCTATATTATGATACAAAACAGTTATTACTATATTCAAACCCACTAATTCACTCATGACTCACTCTATGATTATTATAAAAAACAATAACAAATAAATAAATTATGGAAGTGAATGTTTGTCACAAAATAAATTGATGACGTTGACTCCGGATGGATAATTCATTTTTTCATAACTGAAATGGCTCTTTTTTTGTAAATTTAAACCAATTTTAAAAATTACTTTTTTCACTTTTATGAAAATAAGAAGCTTTACGAAAAGGCTATTGTAATGTTACAGAGGACATTTTGGCAAAAATAAAACCCTATACGAATAACTAAACAAACAATTTGGACGATAGTCTCCTGATAATTTATTTTCGGGAAGAGGAAGGCTACACAATACATAATAATGTTTCAATGTGTTTTCTTCGCAGGAAAGATGATACCCGTTTTTTTGTTTTGTACATTTAAAGTTAATTTAAAATTTTCTCCCTAGTGTTCTTATGCTATCAGAATTAATACATAGACCATGTTTAAAGAAACCGAACAAAATCCACCTTGATACCGTTAAGAGGCCTCTAAACCTGTATATTTTCTAATGGAAACAACATATTATTGTAAATTCGTACATAGGTAACTTTGATTTTTTTTTGTTTTATACAAAAACATGTAATTATTTGAACAATACGCGTGCACGATTGTTTGCTGCTTATGCATTAGAACTGAGATTGTACTAAGACTTAGAGGCCTCTGTCCCACGGAATTTTTAATCTCAAATATATTTAGATGTATTATAAGTTTCACCATATCCCATTTCATATATATTTGTAATACTTTAAATTATTTCTCAATATAAAATTTTACCGGCACAAAAACTGTATACATTTTTAGCTTCTATGCGGAGCAGCGACGCTATTGGTTTTACTATGATGTGGGTTTTATCTGATTGACTACTCTGGGGGGGGGAGAGGTAAAAGTTGAAAAAGTTTACTTCTTCACAGTTAAAATTTGAAAAAAAAACCATTAGAATTATAATGTTTGGACTTTTACAAGCTATAATTTCGAGAAAAAGAGTCGGATCCAGTTCAAATTACAGAGAATATTTATTTGGTATGCCCCCCCCTCCCACGCCAATAGTCTCAAATTTAAATTATACCAAATTGCCATCCCCCTGAGGGCGAGGGATGCCAGTTTTTTTGTTTTTTTAGAGGGGAGGGGGTTAGCAGTAATTTTAAGACATTTAAGTTGAAAATTTGTCACGAGTTAAAATAACATATTAAACGAAGAAAAAATTCGGTGCTACAGTCCTACTTATCTCTCTCTTTTTTTTTTAATTTGATGCGCGATCCGCTAAACGGGTCCCCGTCTTGATGGTTTATTTCACATATTATTTTATATCGTCTTGAAAAATGCTTCTTTTTATTCTGGTTGTAACTTGTGAAAATATTACACTTATTAATAAGAATTATTAAGTGTAATATTAATTTTATTGTGCGCATTTTAGATTTCAGATTTTTTTTTTTTTAGCTTATTGCATCTTGACCGGGAGTAGGCCCTATTGGAGCCTTGTACAGTCGCCGAAGGTTAGGTTTTTTTATTGTCTAAGGGCTTCGCCTTGTCGCTTCAACCAATCTTCTCTGTTATCTGCTAGGCTTTACAAATAACTCAATATTGATTTTATTAAGTCACAGTTGATAGAATGTCGATTTGACCAGAAACTTTTTTTTGCAAAAAAACTAAAATAATTTTGTATATTGATGATCGGTTTTTTTTTAAAAGTGTTATTATTTAATAAGGTTATGAGTGCTAGCCGAGGTTTTGTTCAGCTTGGAAAGTGACTTGCTATTTAGTATTTACTAGCTTCAGTATTGCTGATTCAATTAAATTTATATATACTTATATTTTATTTATTTATTTATTTTTATTTATCCCTAATGCATCTTATGACAGAACAAAGTGGATGTTGGAGTCATCTGTCATGTTTTTTGACTTGTAAGCAAGTTATATGTGTGGGTTAGGGAAGTAACTCAAAACTGTATGTCTAAACGTACACAGTACAGGTAAAACATATGATAATATTGGTGATGCATTTTATAATCATGGAAATAAAAGTAAACAAAGTTTATTATTATTATGCATGACATTACAGTTTGCCTATTGTTTATTGTTGAATGTAAAATTGAATTCACCATGTATTAATTTTAAAATTTCAAAAAAATATGTGTACTCTGAAGAATTTTATATTATGTTGTGGTAATAGTAAATATTCTAACGTTTTTTTTGAGCTTTGGTGAGAAATTAATACACAAGTTAATGAGTCGATACAAATTTAATACACTTAAAATACAAATAGTTTAACCTGATAATAAAATATATTGAATTTTATGTGTATTGGGTAGTCATAATTTAAAACGTTGCCACGTTTGTTCGTCATAGACGGCCAATAAGTTACTTAGCAACGGTAAATTAAAAATCACCTGGTGATAAATAAACAATAATCATTAATTTTATATTCCGCCATATAAAACATTTTTTTTCGTAACAAAGTTCAATGATTTCTTCGGAAATGTCTTTTAATATTTTTTTTATCGATAAAATCAAATTATGTAATGCGTTATTCAGTCGATTTTGAGATACAACATTAATTTTATCTTTTGTATCATAAATACATAATATTATGTTCAAGGTGTTCTATATTTTCAATAAAATAATAAATTAAGTAAAAATATAATTATATAGCATAACCTATATCAAAACTGTAACAACGAAAATAATCATTTTTTTCAGGAATGTCGAAAAACGTATTGTTTATTATCATTTATGTGATAGAAACAAAACGTGTCAGCAGCGCCATCGTTTGGAGAGTACACAGGATGTATAGTAGTAATAAAACTATAGACAGGTATTTAAGTTGTTTTTTCAAATAGATTAAGCTTTCAACCATAATGGTGATGACTAAACATTATATCACCTATTTAGTTAAGGGCGGAAACCGCAGTTTTTCAGAATTTTTTTGAAGAAATTGTAAGCTATATTAAAATTAAATAAATTACATAGTAAAATTGTCGATTTAGAGCGTTTAATAAAAACTGTGCTGCTTTTATTATTTTTTAATTGGAGCTATGCGATCTGTATCGACTATAATGTCGTCAGTTCCGAAACAACAAACTGAATGTGTTAATATTTCCTAAACATCATATGGCGGTTTTTAATTTTTAATTTGCATATTTATATTGATTTCAAATAAACACATCATTTTGATGGTATTACACTACTTATTTAATCGTTTTATGAAATGACAAAAAAAAAAACATTATTATTTATTATTACGGCTTAATACCGTTGTACATCTGATAGCATTAAATTCAAATATATGTGTAAAATTATACAACTATGTAAACAATTATTAAACATAAAATATAAAACCGATTACCCGTAATTATAGCACTCCCCAAAAATATTCTTATGTAAATATAATATAGTAATAATTCAGCAAAAACCCTTAATCTTAGAATTTACATAATATCAATACAAACCACTATCAAAATTATTTTAAAAATTATTCCTCATATAATGATTGTTAAACTTTTCATCGTAATCATTCAACTTCACTTTCTCTTTAAACAGCGCCATGATGAACTCCAATATGTCCATGTGTTCGTCTTCTAAAAATTACAAGATTTTTAATTAAGAATTTTATTTAATTATGTCTATAGATCTACTTCGATATATTAACACTATAATATCAAATTTATTATGGAAACTATTCCGACAGTACTCAGATGATAATGGCGGTTTCTCGAGATTTATTTTGTTAATTCTAACTGTAAAAAAATCTTCTCAAGGAAAACAGCATTGATCCTACTCTTTTCTCGTCCTCACTATGTAAGATATTTAAAATAATTTAACTATTTTTGGTAATACAATAGTTTGCTATTTACCATTGGTATCGTATTTCTTCATGAAAGAGTCAATGTTCTCTTTTTTGTTCGGGGTAAACACGTCGGTCATTTTTTTTAACTTCTCCCTTAGTGAGTAGACCATCTTTGTCGTCATCCAGCTTAGTGAAATCCGATAAGACATATTTAACCGAAGAGGTAGAATATACGGTTCCAACCTAAAGAATCAACAAAAGAATTCATATAGTACCTCTCGAGGTTATGTAGTCCGCAGGAGAACGCTCCCACTAGTTATTTGCAGTGTGATAATATGGGTTGCGCGAATAGAATATACTCTAAGGGCTGTAATAGAATTGAGTAAACCGAATTTCCATAGAAAAATTGAAGATCAATTTCTTAACCTACGCTCCTTTAATAAATGGTGGGGGCGTCCTTATATACCTAAGCATAAACAACGCAATCCTAATACAATTATTAATATTACTTTTTCCTCGAGGCTGTATTCTGCTGTAACAACCAACAGCTCTTGCATCTCCAAATGCGGATTTCCTACAATCAAAATATTGAATAAATTGTTTGTTGTATAAAAAAATATATTCATAGAATTATAGTTGGGACACAGTTTTTAGTAAACAGTAAAAAAATGAAAAACATCTCAATTGAGTTACAATTATTTCATATATAATAAATAAATGATTACGAATGAAAACATCATTTAAAACTGTATAAAAAAAGACATAATTTGTTTATCTATTATTTTTACATATTATTAATTCATACTATCTCAATTAATTTAAAAAATCGCATTTTACGAATAATGTTGATAACAAGTAATCTAACAACTAGTATTGATTAATTGTATTATAAAAATTCAAATAACAAAAATATAGTGAAATAAAAGATAATTATTTACTTATGCTTCATATAGAAAAAACTTATTTCGCCAACACTGTACAGAATGATAATAATAAAAAACGAAATAATATCAAAAATGTATTCTTACTCTTGGAACCAAAAGCCAATTGGCCTTCGTAGTCTTTTTTTAACTATAGATATCTTTTTGAAAAGTTCCATTATTCCGACAGGGTTAATGTGACCATCAATTGTCTTATCATTATGTAACGTCATCAGGTCCTCAACCTGCTTCCGGTTTACACCTGTGCCCTAAGTGCAAGTATAAAAAATCATATAAATATTAAATATAGTAATGGTATTTGACTTTTTTTTAAAGCAAAAATGCGCTAAAATGTACAATTTTACTTTGACATGTTTAATATAATGTAAATTATGAATATTAAAATAATGTGTTTTTTATCAAGCCTTTAACGACACCATAAATCCTTACTCGGTTCGGTTTTACTGCCCATATGCGGTCTAAGAACTCCAATGCGTTAATTTGTTTAGCTTAAAAATAAAATAAAATTATTAACTCTGGCAACATAATAAATCGCATAATGAACTCAATACTTTTTTCTTTCAATACAATTAGTATGCATTGTTCAGCTGGACGATAACTGATACTATTATTCCATACGGCTAGATCTAAAGCGACAATGACTTTTTTCACATCATCGAGGTCAAGTAGACCTTTGTGATCACCCTTTAGGTCGTATTCTCTGAATATACCCACGTGAAGTCTTACTTCGAAGGACGACATACTTATTTTCTATGTAAAAGACGTGTATAGAAATAAGAAAATCAGATTAGTTTGAAAATTTTCTACTTTTTTTCGCGTTATTACCTTAATGTTGTCAGTGTTTTTATCGTTGTTGGCAAGATATACCACAAGATCTTGTAATTTTCGAGCGTTAGATTCACCTATAATTAAAATTTAAAAAATATAAACAATTTCCAATAAACCTAGCTAAGACGAGTGAGTTAAGTGGAAAATTTGTTAAATACTGAAAAACAGAAAAATATTTTCTTACAGACAATTTTTTTTTTAAGTAACTTTTGATTAATAACACGTTTAATAAAATATACTTCATCACCTTCTTTGTAGTCAAAATCTGACATATTAGCTATGCCAAAACTTTCTCCAATCTCTTCGATATCATCCTTGGAAATGTTGTGCATACCGTTGTTGTATTTATTGTATAAATCACCTATCTCTGTGAGTTGATCCCCGTTGAGTCCAATGCTCTATGAAATATCACAAGTACAAATATAATAATTCATACAACTAACTATCGACATTTTATTTAATGCGGTTTTACCTGTGTCGCGGCCACGTAGTACAACGCGCAAAGAATAACCGCATTTTTAAAATGCATAATATTTTTTTTTTTCAAATACTTTATTGAACCAGTGGTAAGTTTTCGATACTAAAGTCGGATGAACAGTAAAATTCGATTCGCCTCAAGAAGTCTACATTAAGGTACGTTTGACAAACAACAGTATAGAAATGAAAAAACCAGTACAGTGGGGTCGGGGCATAGTGGGGACGGGGAGGTCACAGGTTTACAGGAATTTTTAAATCTGAAAGTGATAAAATCACTTTCGAAAGAACGCTTCGATGCAAATCGGTAGTTAGTATTTTCAAGGCAGTACAATCCAAACCAAGCACAGTGTAAGCTAGCAAAGTTAAAAGTATTAAATTGAATCGGCCATTTCAAAAACGATTTACGTCACCGATTTTTCAAAACTGTCTTTTTATCAAATGTAATATTTTTATACTTAGTTACGTATTCTGTGTGAAAACTCAATTTGTCAGACTCATATTTAATACAAATGTTGAGTACAAGAAATTTGAATCACTGCAAAATATATTTATGAAGTTTCTTGTGGCTAGTGTAATATTTCAAATTTGTGACTTGTGTCGTTTTTGAAATGACCGATAAAATTACAAATAGAAGCATCAAAGCGTTTATTTGAAAGTGATTTTATCCAAGAGGCCTAGTACAGTAGAATCTATATTCTAATATATTTTCCATTATGCCTATGCATAATGAAATCAAAGCAACGAGGCGACGGAGTGGTCACAGGTCTACAGAAATTATTACAAATAAAAGTGATAAAATGAAATAAAATCACTTTCAAATAAACGCTTTGATGCTTCTATTTTGTAATTTTATCGGTCATTTCAAAAACGACACAAGTCACAAATTTGAAATATTACACTAGCCACAAGAAACTTCATAAATATATTTTGCAGTGATTCAAATTTCTTGTACTGGCTATAGGCCAGTAAAGTTCTAACTTAAAAACTCGTACGGTTTTTTTTTTGTTTTTTCAACTTTCGTCTGTGAAAATTAAACTTTTCAACTTCAAAATATTGGTAGATAGTTGTTCGTTTTATTTTATTTTTCACATTATATACTTAGAGTTGTTTTCGACGCAGCGTTACGGTTGTACAAACCGTGTAAACCCGCAAAAAAATACTGCAAATTTACTTATGTGAATTACAATAACAACTTATTGTTTTTATTTCTATACAGGGTATTTCATTTTAGGTAAGACACTCAGTTTCTCGGAAATATTGAATTTTGGTATATTGGGATGTTTAAATGCAATGTTGAACAGTAGGATGTAGTGAAAAAAGGCAATTTTTGAAATCGTTTTCGCAATACCTTAAAAAACTAGCGTCTTGGTGTTCTAAAGTAAAAAAAAATTTTTTTTTAATATTTCCCCCACCCCAAGACAAAAAACCAATATTTAACAAAACTATTTAGATTTTTTAACATAACTCAAAAAGTTTCAATACTAAAAAAAATTAAAACTATTATTTTGTAGAGAACTATATTCTGCATATCATACGTGAACAATTATATTTTTTTTATTTTTTTTTAATCGCCAAAAATAAAATTTAAAACATGCAAAAACAATTTTTTTTAACTTTTTAAAGTGAATAATAAAGTTTCTTTGAAATTATAGGTTTTCTACGCTCTAGACTAGTTTATTTCACACCAAAATCAGATTTGAAAAAAATATATACATGTAAAAACAACCATAAACAAAAAAGCCGGATGATGAAAAATTGTAAATAATGATTTCTCAGAATCACGAAATAGTAGTTTATAATAATATAACTACTTGTTTTTTGGACGACTGATTTATCGATTGATTGTCAGGGAAGGACTCAATGGGTTTGCATACATATCACAGGAATATATGTTTAGCCAGTATTTTCGGTATATTAACTTTCACTATGAACAAGATGTGTGCAAAAACTCGATTGAGTTTTAATCGAATTCCCAATAGTCTACAACAACTAACTAGAAATGTATTTGATATGCTTTGATATATGTATTTTTTTTTCAAATCTGACTTTGGTGTGAAATAAACTAGTCTAAAACGTAAAAAACTATTTTTTCAAAAAACTTTATTATTCACTTTAAAAAATTAATCAAAGTTAAAAAATTGTAATTGCATGTTTTTTAATTTTATTTTTGGCGATTAAAAAAAAAATAAAAAAAATAAAAACTGTTCACGTATGAAATGCAGAATATAGTTCCTCTACAAAATAATAGTTTTTAATTTTTTTAAGTATTGAAACTTTTTGAGTTATGTTAGAAAGTCTAAATAGTTTTGCTGAATATTGGTTTTTTGACTTGGGGCGGGGGAAATATGTTTTAAAACATTTTTTTTTTTTTACTTTAGGTATATATTCACCAAGACGCTAGTTTTGTAAGGTATTGCGAAAACGATTTCGAAAATTGCCTTTTTTCACTACACCCTACTGAAGAACAACCCTACAAAAATGCTTACTTCGCAGGATGATAACTTAGTTTCTATGTAAAAGACGTGTGTGGAGTTAAAAAAATCAAATTTTAAATATTTAAATATTTTTACCTGTGTCGCGGTCACGAAGTACAGCACGTAAAGGGTAACAGCAATTTTGAAATACATAATGATTTTTTTTTCAAACACTTTATGAACCGGAGGGAAGTCTTCGGTACTAAAGTCGGATGAACAGTGAAATTCGATTCGCTTCAGGGTGTCTACATTAAGGTGCGTTTGACAAAAACAACATCACTATAGGAATGCAAAATATTGGTAGATAGTCGTTTTTCGATACATTTTATTTACAGATATATCTTAGAGTTATTTAGTACTTGTTACGTCCGACAGTACGATTGTAAAAACAACGAAAAACAGGCAAATACTGCATATTTACTTATGTGAAAAACACTCAGATTCTCGGGAAATATTTATCATACTTTTAACGCAATTTTCCCAACGATTTTTTAAAATATTTATTTAATCATTTTATGAAATAACAAAAACAAATTGAACAATCATATCTAGTTTTAATTATCAATATGGATTAATATCGTCTGTATTCATTAAATTAAAATATATGTGTGAAATTGTACAGCTTTGAAAAATATCATAAAATATCAAATTTAAAACTGATTACCCATTGATTACCCATAATTATAGCATAAAAATGTCTTATTTAAATCGTTTATTCTAACAATGTAGATAATATCAATACAAACCACTGTCGAAAATTATTTAAAAAAAATAATACAAATATTTAGGGGGTTTTTTTTATTCATGTGTTTTCATCGAAACATGACAAATCTATACTCCGCAATGACCAAATTTTTATCTTCTACTTCAACATTTCAACCACTATCACATCATACTAAAATATGTGGAAACATTAACAATCTTTTTCGTCGATACTTTGCATGATTATAAAAGCACTACTTGCCCGTCTCGTCGAAATCGTGAAAATAGTCTACATAGAAAAATATTTTTACCCGCACACCTAAAATATTAAGTCGAACGATCATAGAAAACCACTAAGGAGCTATCTAAATAATAATCGCATATCTTCTAAACTAGTGGACAAATTTCCTACACGAATCCAGATGAAGATGTAATGTTTTTTTTTATAACAAGATAGAATATATTTTTTATTTAATAATCTTTAGTCTTCCAAGGTAAAATTTAATATCTACATAAAACATGTAGATGAAAATGGCGCATTCTCGAGGTTTATTTTATTAATTCTAACTGTAAAATTATCTACTAACATAAAACCGCATTGGTCCTACTCTATGCTCGTCTACAATATGATTGTTATTTTTAAAAAATGAAGCAGATTTCGTTAACACTATAATTTGAAATATTACTATTGGTATCACATGCTATCATGAAAGGTTCAACGATTTCTTCTTTACTCAAGGTAGACACATAACGGTACGCAATTCCTATAACATCATCGTTACTGAGTAGACCATCTTTATCTTGGTTAGAGAAATCCTATAAAACGTATCTAACTGAAGAGGTAGAATACAGGTGACCCAACTAGCGCGAGACTCTTATTTCTTGGAAAATATTTATATTTTGAAAAAAAAAAGTTCCTTATCATTATGGTTCATAGTTTACTTTATTTTTCAGTATTTAGAATATTTTTACCTTCAACCCTTAAATGTGAAACAATTATCGCATTTAGTTTTAGCTTCGATGCAGAGCGTCGAAGCTAAATGTGGGCTTTATTTTTATCCGTATACACTGTAACTTTTTTCAATACTGAACCAATTCCTTTGAGTAGCAACTCTATAACTCTCTAACTTGACTTAAAGTTTACACAAATTTAATTTTAACTTTAGTTTTTTGGTTGAGTGAAATTGAAAACTGATATTAAATTCGTAATCACCGACCTCAAAAACATATAATTTGACCAATTTTGAAGCCTTTTACATAAAAATCCAGAAAATGTTTTAGCTTCGATGCAGAGCGGCGAAGGTGTTGGTTTTACTCTGATAAGGGCTTTTTTTTATCTGTATACAGTATACACTGTAACTTTTAACACTGGACCAACTACAAACATGGTGTACCAGATGTGAGAAACGAACAGACGCTAATAACTGTCGGCTGGTACATCGACCCGTGTTAGGTTAGGTTAGAGCCCAACGGTCGGTATCATAATATTGTGTTTACTACTAGTAAGGAGGTTGTAAACGAGTTGATTCGGATGACCATTGGTTTAGAGTGGAACCTTGCATAGCCATAATCTGGCAGTTTAGTGAACTGTTTTGGCGTTTAAGTATGAACAATTACTTCGGTTAACGCAAACGCGACTACGGCTCTTTTAAATTATATTATAATCTTCAAGGTCCAATCAAATTCTATTTTACTAAAAAACAACAAATATATTAACATAAATGTCTAAATTTATTATTCATACATGTTGCTGTAAGATATTGCAAAATCACCCCCCCCCCCCCCCCCCGAAATTCCTCTTACCGATGGGGGAAAAAATCACAATGACCTTGAAATAACATTGTAATACAAAAAAAAACACCAAAAACTGTTCACGTAAATTGTTTTTTTTTATTATTCTAGAAAATCGTCAATAAGTCGGGTTGGCCATTAATTTCTTAAGCCCTTGAATTTGTCGATTCGTTTATTTCAATTTATGTAAACAGTGGAAATGGGAACGCACATCGAACAACCCGAGTGTTTTTTTTTCTATAGTAAAAAAATTGTGTTTTCGAGTTAATGCTTAGGCGAGAATTCGATAAATTCCACAGAAAATCGTACATATAAATCTTTATTTACTTTTGCGCTCGGTGTAACTTTTGAAACACATGGGCCAATGTGCGAAATTATACAAAATCCTCATTCTTTAACAATTATTAAAATAATTTATGCACCTATGCAATGGTCATATTATTAATGACTTATTGGTTTGTATTGGTCTTAAACGAAACCCCTAATTTGTTGAAAATTGTCCACCATCTTTTATGGTCTCTTCCGTTTTAAATATTTTCAAATTGAGCGGAACACGAATCAGCAATGAGTATTTTTAAAATTGATAAAAAAAATGTATTGAACTCAAACCGAATGTTTTCGTCGTGGTTTAAAGATGGAATGAGTACGCTTTAGAATAATTGCAATTTTGTAGTATTTGTTTTTTGAAAACATTTTTGGTTATCAGATTTTACAGTATTATAAAAATACTAAACATTAACCTTTTTTTTTATTATTTTCCATAAGCCTATCAACTTTTAAAAACTCAAATAGTAGTTTGTGTACATATTTAATTTACAATTTAACTGAGAATTATTTGCTGAATAGCATACCGGTCGAAAACCAGTTTTGGCTAATTACTTTGGGAGTTATTAAACATTAAAATTTAGGACGGGAGGAAGGGTGGAGTGAAATATTATTTTTTCTGCTGACACTACGCTCCTGTAAAAATACTGAGCTGTGAAAAAAAAAAAAATGGAAAAGTTAAATGTTTAGTAATAGTTTTATAATATTGTAAAATAACACCAACTTAAGTGTCTCCAATTATTATAAAAGCTACAAAAATGCTGTTATTTTAAGAGAAAACTAAACTCCTGTCCTTAATGAATTAATCACATTTCTAGTGTATTTTGATTTATCGAAAATAGTAGAATAACATGTTTTTGTAATATACTCGAAGGTACACGTGTATTGATATTGAGTGTTTGCTTTACAACGATTTATCATTTTGTTTTTCTTATCGATGTGCAAAATTTAGTCGTAAGAAACGAATATAGCAAAATAACAACCGGAAAGGCTTCCTAAGGGTCTAAAAAGTTCTTTTAGTTTCTGGTGTGCAAATTGTAAAATTCATTATCTACATTTCTTTTTTTTTATGTAATGGTATATCATATCAAAATTGTCTTTATCATAATTTAATAGGTAGATGAAAAAAAAGGTTAAGGGAACAAATGCCCTCATGTCCGGCCAGACGTGAATTAACGTTTAACCCAACCAACGTTTCTGTAATAAATTTCTTGGTTTAAAAAATTATAATACTGCTACAGTTTTTTTATACTTAAGCATAATAAATCAAGACTGTCTCATTTCGATTTGAGGCGTTTTAACTTTCAACTTGATAATAATTCTTAACCAGATGACACTGGTGAAATAATAACAAACTGCTAAATTTTGTCTTGTAGCAATATATTAATAATCTCAAAAGAAAAACAAAATTGCCACATTTCTCTTATACGGCTTATAAAATATTTAAAATGGTAAACTGGCACAACAAACAAATTTGGCAGTTTGGTTTGTTAAAACCTATTGCTAAATAGCCGTAACATCAAATTGTGGTTTTCTGGCTGAGAAGTAACTAAGTAGCTTGAAATTAAAATAACAAGCAACGGGTAACAAATAAATAATTGAAAAGTATTAAAATTAAAGCTTTTAAAGTTAAAATTAACCATTTGGGAGCAGGTTCAATCTTTCAGTTGTATTTCCTCAGAAGTTGAGTTGTGACATTTTTGCTCCAAGGGTGCGACATGATTCCTACTAATTATATGCAATAGTTTAAGGTTAATTTTAAGTGCATTGTCTTAACAGTGCTTTTATCAATACCTAAATATATTTTTAATATATTATAAAATGTACTATCGGCGGTAATATCACATTAACAATTTTATGCATTTTTCCCCAAAGTGATTTATCAACCAGGAATTGTTTTTGTGATTAGTTTGCACTGTGAATAGTTTTAAATTCTTCCGTTTTCTTTCCTCTAATCCTAATTAATTTTTATCACAATTGTTGCTATTTAAGTACATTTTTTAAACACCATGGACATTTTAAAATAACAGTATTTGGTTTGTTTGATTATCAAACGGCAAAAAATAAAATTTAGGACAAAGTAATACTAATTATAGTTTTTATTATGTTTTCAACATTTTTAATTAAATTCCTCCCGTTTTTCCAGAAACTCGCAGAAAATAATTACAGTGATAAATATCCAGTTATTTTCTGATAAATATGAATATAATTTTTAGACAGGTTCAAAAAATTGTTTTTTTTTGCCTGCACAAGAAAAGTGGGTACATCTCTGTGAAAACAAGTATTTTTTGGCTAGTCGCAATTGTATACTTCATTATCTATTTAAATAACACTACAAGATGGACTATTTTTTTAAATTAAGCATTGCTCAGTACATTTTTAAGACACGTGGTTCAAACTACTGGCGATTAGAAGCATATGGAAAGACTTTCGAGATTATAGCTATAGTCAAGTTTTGACTAATTAAAAAAAAAGTTGTCTTTCCTTAGAATTTAGGGGGGAATTATGAGTAAGGGTCAACAGCTGTTATCTGAAATATATTTGCATTTTGGTGTAGGTTTTTTTTTGTGTCTGTATATGCATTGTAACTTTTTTCATACTAGATCAATTCCTTCGAGTAGCAACTCTATAAATCGCAAATGTTATCTAGTTGGCAACTTTAAGGGAGTTATTGAAAAAGTTCACTTCTTTACAGTTTACATTTTAAAAAATACCATACTAGTTTTTAAGTTTCAACTTTTACTGGCTATAATTTCGAGAAAAATGGTCGAATCGAGTTGAAATTTCTAGAGAGTAATATTTACTTGAGATTTAAATTCAAGTTAGACCCATTTCCCACCCCTTTGCGGCTGGATGCAAGTTGTTTTTTGGGTTTTTAGTACCCTTTAGTTGAAAATTTGTCTGGAGTTAGAACTCTTATGTACACATAACATGTTAGATCTTAAAAAAAAAAAAATTATCGAATCATTCCAATATTTTTTATGGATACCCCTTGGAGTGGCACCAGTGAGTTTTGAGTGCTCAAGTACCAGTTTAAGGTTTTAATTAATTTTTTTAAAAGTGAATTTATCACATTCAATCGGCTCGGCCCAACTCTAGTCCCAACCCAAATTGTAATGGATTTTTCCTTTTGGAATATCCGTCGATAGCCATACTTAAGTTTAGTATATCCGATTCGATAACATTTTCAAGTTTAGACGATTTGCTATGACCTTCGAATTTTCGAAGTAAAAAGTAACATTACGATGTGCACAAAAAATAAAAGAGAGAAATTCGAACATTGACAATTTTATATATTGTTTTTGTCGTTCGATCGACGTATTTTTCTGCTTAAAATGTATGGAAATTTATCGATAGCAAAAATAACGACTAAAAAATTCTCATGTATGTTTTTCGAAAATATTTTCGATTTCTTATAACCTTAGCATTTTCTATATATAAAGTTTCATCAACAAAATCGCACAAGGAAAACTCCAAGGAAAATTCAACAACCCTCCCTCCTCCTGGGAAAAAGGCTGAAAGTTTTAAAAAATTTGGTTGGCGCAATTTTAAAACTAAACAACTACCAAGTCAAACTAATTCCAAATTTGTGTGGAATTCAAACCGTTTCCAATAGAAAAGAAACATTTTTTTCTTTATTTCGCTTTTTGAAACAAAGTTGTAGGGATTTTCTTAAAATGAACAAAAATTGACATTGTTAATTTTTCCCCGCGCAGCCCTTCATATGAATATCGTAAAAAGGCGTTTACATAGTATGTTCTTTTCCGAATTCCAGCAAGTATAATAAGAATTCCAACCATTGCATCAACCACTTGCCTAACCCATCCGGTTGTTTTTTTTTAATTGTTCTCAATTAGCAATATAAAATATAAACAGATATTTTATCGAGCGTTTCAATTGAAAATCTATTCATTTGCTGTCGAAACGAAATTGTTTTTGTATTTTCTACTACTGTTTTCGTTGTAACTGTTCTTATTTGTGCAAATGTTTCATGTGCGAAAATATTTCACCGAAATACAACTTATTTTCTTTTTGTTCCACATGGGTCGGTACTATTAGTTTTTATAACTTTATGCGAATTGTTGTTTTCAACTTTACACAGTATTTTTTGTCCCTGCAAATTATTTTTCTGTTCGAGTACAATATGTAAAACCATTTTTACTTGTAATAGATTTACAATATACAGTATACCTTGGTTACGTCTACTTTAAGTCTAATTTTCATTCCTAAACCTCGGTTAGGAAAAAAAACAAATAAAGAAAAATGTTCAGCCACTTTTATGGAAAAAGATCAATTAATCCCACTTCTTTCAAAACAAATATGCTTTGCTTAAAAATTAATTTAATATAATATAAGTCAGCGCTTAATTATCAAAATGTAATAATGTATAATATATATATATATATACAGGGTGGCCCAGGAAGATTTGACAAATTAAATAACTTTTGTTCTAGTGAATATCTTTAAGATTTTTCTTTTAAAAATAATTTATACTCGTTTGCGCTATAAGCACCACGGTTTTGAATACACTTAACTATGCGCTTACTCTACCGCACTCTACCTCCCATCCTATTCTTTAACCTTTAGTAACTTATAAAGTAATTATCCAAATCTGGTTGTCGACCAGTCAAAATGTTCAGCAATTTATTCTTAACAAAATGGCTATCTTGATTTTTTTTTTTAAAAATGTAACAAAAAAAATAAAAATAAATTTTTTAAAAGTAAAATAGTTAAGTGCATTAAAACCCGTGGTGCTTATAGCGCAAATGAGTATAAATTATTTTAAAAAAAAAAATCGTAAAAATATTCACTAGAACAAAAATTATTTAATTTGTCAAATCTTCCCCTATATATATATATATATTTCTTTTTAAAACTCAGAGCATATTAGGGAGCAATCACAATTATTCCAGAACTATAATAATAATTGATTGTCTTAAATCAATAAACTTCAAAAATAGATATTTTTTTTCTCTTTTTTTCTACGCCAAATCTACACTACTTTCGCATATTAATTACAAAAAATAACAACTATTAGTTTTTGTGCCATAAAAGTTCTATAAAGTCACCTGCTATAAAATATAGCTTGTAAGCATATAGCTTACAGCTAGTGTAATATAATGAAGCTAATAGCTCTGAACTCCTATACATGATATCGTTTTACTTGCTTTCCTATATTGTTCCAGACATGAAACAGGTTCGAAAGTTTGTATATTAAAAAAGAGTCAGTGGCGCAACCAAGGGGGAGTCCTCGTGTCCAGACCCCCCTTGAGTATTTCTAAAGCGGAAAATTGGGTAAGGTAATTTCAGTTATTGTCTATTTATATTTTACAGTAAACAATATTTATTCATTTTGGCAATATAATAATTTTGTAATGGCCTGCTTTGCGACAGATTACAAATCGTTATCACATATTGTCATTTTCTTATATTACACACAGACCTTAAACCTAAACACTGGACTTTGTACCCCCCCCCCCCAGGGACATTTCTGGTTGCGCTACTGAAAAAAGTAATAAAGTAAACTTTTAGCTGGTCAAAGATTTAAAAAAAAAAACTGTATCGTTATTAGTTATATTAACCATGAAGTTACAGTATACAATAATAATTGAGTACTAAGCAAATAGGAGCTGATAACGTTCATTTAGGTCTCTATTTTGCTCCGACCCCACTTTGCCCCGACCCCACTGTACTGGTTTTTTTATATGGGTTTTTAATTTCATAAACCTGTAGACAACATTTTTCAAAAAAACTTTAGCGTTTGAATTTCTAATTTTCATCAATTGGTTCCGTACTTTTTAAGTTGTAAATTTTTTGAAATTTTGATCCATATTCATATAAAATTTCAACACGGGTAGCATATAACTGGCTATTAAATAATATTATCGGCCTCGTCGTCCGTTGATAAAACCGATAACCTGATAATAATAAGACTTCTTATTTTTATTTTTTTTATTATATATACAGAAGCGGTTTTTTTATCTATAACTAATTAATGTATTATTAACGTAATAATATTATTTAATATTAAGTTCTATTTTAATATAATATTATAATATATGTATATATGAATTCTGTGCAAGAAATGTTTAAGTTAAATTTGCCATTTCTTTCATTAGAAAAAAGTGTAGAAATAAAAAATTTGGGTAGACCTTCACCGAGTTTATCCAATTTAACTAATTTGATATTTTATTTTGTAATATTTTATTTCATTCTGTTTTATTGTTTTTTTAATTAATTTCTGATAATTATGTATGTGGTAATGATTGGTAAACTGTGTCACAAGGTAACTCGCTGGGAGCATTCCGCTTGTTTTTTCAAAATAAAGTTGTATATATATATTAAAAAAAAAGACAAAATAAATACACTCGCCATTTTAATACTGGGCTTTATCAAAAGTTCAAATGGCTCTGTGGTTGTGAAACTACTGTATCGTTATTTTGTTTCCCTTGTGTTTTTTTTTTTTAGAGGTGATATAATATCTTGGAGTAAGACTGGTGTAAAAGGTTTAATACATCTTTCAGCCTAAATAAATAAACACGAAAATTCGTTTGAACATCTGCAGAATGAGGCAAATTTCAAAGTGTTGGGAACTATTGACATAAGAAGTCAAATTTAATGTGGTTATAAATTAGGGATTCAACGTCATAATGAGCATGCTTCTAAGAATCGAGATATTTTAGAAAAAATTCTTAAATTGTGTAAAATTTTGTGGAAATCGCGAATTACCTTTACGTGGACACAATGAAAAAATGTCATAAAAAAATCATGGCGTTTTTCGTGGTTTGATTAACCTATGTACAGATTTACACCCAAGTTTACGGGAACATTTTCAGAAATCTGTTGTTTTTAAAGATACTTCTAAACCCATACAAAATGAATTACTGGATTCATTAATATCAGTAGACAACTCATTCGACGAAATTATTTTCTAACCTAACCGTTCCATATTTTGACGGTATGGTTATAAATTATGATACTATATTATCATGCCCGAATAAAACTACGTGCAACCGGCAACGTCACTTGCATTGTGTATTCAGAAACCGGAAACGTCCTGTGCCGTTTTGTTAATACATTGAAGTATTGTCAATTGTGTTTATAAATTCCCTAATTGTGACTAAATCTTATATTGCTCTACAATGTACGATGAAAACTAATAAACGTAATGATTGCATAAGCAAAAACTTGTTCCTATTAGTAGTAGTGAAAATGTTGTAAACATTTTTTTTGATATTTGACAAATTATGCCCCGGCCACTGAATATTTGGATAATTTATATCCATCCATTACATAACCATTACAATATATTACCCTGATGTGGAAGTTATGACTAATCATCATTGATGTTAATGATAATGGCAATTACTATACATGGCATAGATATTGACAAAAAATCGCCGGAATGTTACTAAGTAAAATTTATCAAATATCACAATATTTTTAATTTATAAAAAGAGATTTTTATTTTTTATTTTTAGAAAGAGATTTTTTTTATGAAGAATACTGTTAAGATACTAATACATTTTTTTTAATGTAGATCTTGAGTTGGTTTTTTTAACGTTGTTGATATGTATAAACTAAGAGATTATTATATTTTATATTTGATTAAAATCTGGTATTATAGTTATTAAAAATTTCAAGCTTTTAGTAAATTAATATTTTTTAATATTACCCAAATTCTGCATTTTATATGCATTACGGAAATTTGATGATGAAATATAAAATTAAACTAAAACTTGGAGCTTGACTGTTATTTGTAAACTTTATAATACAAATTTCTTTTTAAATATTAATGGTTGATGAAAAAAGCCATATTAATATCATTTTGTATGATTAAATAAGACATTAAATTATTCAATAAACATCAAATCTAAATTTTTTTGTCATTTTTTAATCTCTAAGCGGTTACATACACAGTGTTAACACCGTGACTTTTGGTGGATTTTAAGTACAGAAATGAAATAATGTTATAAACACCGCAGCACAACTAACAAGGACATTTTAGCTTCAATGCAGAGCAGAGATGCTATTGGTTTTACCACGATGTGGCCTTTTTTTTGTCTGTATACACAGTAACTTTTTTCAATACTGGACCAATTCTTTCAAGTAGCAACTCTATAAATCACAAATTTCATCTAGTTGGTACTTTAGGGAGGTAAAAGTTGAAAAAGTTTACTTCTTCACAGTTAAAATTTGAAAAAAACCACTAAAATACCACCATAGTAAATCGTTCATGTTTTGCATACAACTTAATATACTACATAATATGATAAATCTATAGACACCTATATTCATATAGGTATCCCGTTCATTCTAGTATAATATTTTGCACACGACCGTCTCGCTTTTTTTTGAAATATCAATATAAAAGTAAAATAGTAACATTATTCATGACCAGACGTAGACATTTTTATATAGGGATTCTAAGACCAATTGTAGGAATACGGATAAAAATAAAATATAATACAAAAAAAATAATTAATGTATTCATAAAAAAGTATAATTTTTTTTTATTATTTTATAAATAATAATTTTGTATATTATATACGTATTTTTATAATAAATGTATTTAACATTTTCTCATTAGTAATTTCTGTAAATTTTTCCTAATGGTATACAACACATTTATATCGAATATGTTTAACATAATAAAACTTTAACGTCTTTTATATATTATCCCATTTAATAGTACGAAAAATATGTGTACATCTACCATTATAGAGCTTTTTTGTGTGTATCGTTATTAGTCATATGTTTTCAAAAATGTTACTAACCGTGTGTTGTTTACACGCTTTATCGTTTTTTTATAATACACTAGCGCATTTCATGCAACGAAAATTCAGAGCATAAAATGAAACCTTACACATTATGGTTTGGAAACCCAAATTTGGGCCTCTAGTTAAAGACACATTTTGTACACGTTAGAAAATAATCGTTCTAATTGTTAAAATTTTACCAAAAAACAAAGCCAGTACCGTTAGGTCGAGGCATAGTGGGAAGGGGGAGGTCACAGGTCTACAGGAATTATTATAACTATAAGTGATAAAATGATATTTAAATAAACGCTTCTATCTATGGAGAGTAGGTTCAAACCGGCACAGTCTAAACTAAGCACAATAAAAAAACATTATATTTAAGTGTGTGAGTAGTAGTAAGTAGGTAGTAGGTAGTAGAGGGGTTCAGTGTTCACAGATACAAATACAAATATTGACAAAATCATTGTACCTAATGCCTAATTGTTTGCTTAAAAACTAATTTTTAATTTAAGGGTGGATACGATTAGGGTTGAACATTACTTCGAAAATAAAAAAAATAAAGGAAAAAATTCTATTTTTATTAATAGAAAATTGGAAACAAATTTGGAATGATTTCGACTATTTTTAAGAAGAACGCCTAAATCGTTTTTGAAAATTATTAAATTGCATAAAAAAAAAAATTATTATTATTATTTAGTCGCCATAAAAATATGAAAAACAAAACAAAAATTATATGTCCTTATTGGACACTGCCGTTCGTTGGAATACAAATAAACTAATACTTAATAACCTAATACTGTACTATGTTTTCCCTGCAGTAGTCGTACAGTATAAAACACTTTGATGGAATTAAAAAAAATATATTTTGTTCCACGTACATTTTCGGTTTTGTTTTATGTTTTACCTAAATAATGTAATAAATATAAACAAAAACAAGTGAATTTCAAACAGTTAGCTATCGAGGTATCAGAAAAACCGACGTTTAATCAAAACCTTTTTCAAAATTCAAAAGGCTACGGCACTTTTTTGTTGATATAATAAACTTCAAAGTTCAATCAAATTTTATTTTACCAAAAAAAAAAAACATGAATATCTAAATGTATTATACAGGTTGTTATAAGAAATTCCAAAATCACTCCTCCCCAAATACTCTTACAGAAGGGGGAAAATTTACAACGACCTTGAAATAACATTGTATTACAAAAAACCAAAAAGTATTCACATAGGTTGTTTTTTTTTTATTCTAGTAAAGCGTCAGTAAGTCGGGTTGGCCATGAATGTGTAAAAAACGATTCGTATATTTTCATTAATGTAGGTAAACAGAGTGGAAATGGCAAACGCACATCGAGTCACCCGATTCGAGTTAACGCTTAGGTGAAAATCCGATAAAATATATTACTTCCATAGAAAATCATACTTTTAAATCTTTGTTTACTTTTGAACTAGGTGTAACTTTTGAAGTACATGCGCCAATGTTCGAAGTTATACAAAAAACCCAATCTCTAACAATTAAAATAATTTATACACCTATGTCATGGTCTTATCATTAACTTATCGGTTCGTATTGGCTTAAAATAAAACCCCTTGATTTGTTGAAAATTGTCCAACATCTTTTATGGTCACCGCTATTAGAAATATTTTGAAATTGAGTGGAATACAAAACAATGGCCATTTTTTAAATTGATAAAACTTTTTTTATTTGACAGTTGACCCTAACACCAAATGTTTTAATCATAGTTAAAATATGGAATGGGTACAGTTCAAATAAACGCGTTGATGCTTATTTTTAAATACAGCACCTCAATTTAATACTTTCTAACTTTGCTGGTTTACACTGTGCTTGGTTAAGACTGTACTGGCTTGAAAATACTAACTAATGATTAAACTAATGATATTATATTTATGAGTGTAGTAATTTATCACATCTAATAGAACAACAGTGTGATAACAGTGTATAGCAGAAATTCATTGTGTTAATATTGGTACAATTTTGTAAGGCTGTTTTTATGTTTTAGTTTGCATATTTTTATACCGTTTTCGGAAAACATAATAATTTTTTTTTGTACTGTTTAGAAACTAGATGACTTTCAAGGCCTAGGATAGGTAATTGTGTTGATCTCAAATAAAAAAATAATTTTATGGTATTACAGTATTTATTTAATCGTTTTATGAAGCTACAAAGAACGAACTTTAAATCTATGTTATATTATTTATCAATATGGATTAACATCGTTGTATATATATAATTAGCATTTTTTCTATGATCTACTTCAACATTTCGATTACTGTAATATTATATATATTATTTAAACATAAACAATCTTGCCTGTCGATACTTTGCATGATTGTAAAATAAAAATCTATTCACTATACACTTAAAATATTAAGTCTAATGATCAAAGTAAAACCCTAAGGAGCTATCTCAATAATAACCGCATACCCTTAAGCCAACAGACATTTTCCTTTTGTTTTAGAGTTATCTTTTGGACTAGGATAATTACACAAACTCAGATTTTACTAGTCACCTTAGATACTAACTTGTTATTATACTATTTCATTATCTATAATTCCACCACTACTCTAAATTTATTCGGTATCTCAACGAGATATGAAAATGCTCTTTCGTGGTTGCAGACTCGGCTGAAAAACTTGTTTATGTTTTGGTTTGCATATTTTTATACCGTTTTCGAAAAACATATTAACTTTTTTTTGTACTGTTTAGAAACTAGATGACTTTCAAGACCTAGGATAGGTAATTGTGTTGATCTCAAATAAAAAAATAATTTTATGGTATTACAGTATTTATTTAATCGTTTATATTATAATCTATGTTATATTAATTATCAATATGGATTAACATCGTTGTATATATATATTTAGCATTTTTTTAAATATAATATGTGTACAATTATACAGCTTTGAAAAATATCACAAAGCATCAAATTTAAAACTGATTACCCAAAATTAATACATTCCCAAAAAATATTCGTATGTGTATCGTATAGTATAATATTAATTCAACAAAATCGCTTAATCTAACAATTTACATGATATAAATTCAAACCACTGCCAAAATTGTTTTAAAAAATTATTTTTAAACATCAAAGTTCCTATTTTTTATCGAAAAAATGACAAATTTACATTCTCCTTAAATAGCGTCAGGAAAAACTCCGCAATGTCCAAATGATTGTCATCTAAAAAGTACAATATTTTTAATTAAGAAGTTAAAATAAAGTAAAATAAAAATCTATTTAACATACACTTAAAATATTAAGTCTAAATGATCATAGAAATACCTTTAGAAGCTAACTCAATAATAACCGTATACCCTTAAGCCAATAGATATTTCCCTTTTGTTTTAGAGCTATCTTTTGGACTTGGATAATTACACAAACACAGATGAGTAACTTTTTTACAATTATAATACACAACTTATAGTCATTAGTCTAACATATTTGTTTTTACCTAAGAAAACTCTTCGATTTAATATCGTTAATGTTATGTAGTTTATAATGGCGGTTTTTCGAGATTTATTTCACTAATTCTAACTGTAAAAATATCTACGCTCATAAAACCGTATTGATCCTACTCTATGCCCGACCTAACTATGATATTTAAAAGAAATAAATAAACTAATTTTATTAACACAATAATTTGGTATATTACTATTGATATCATTTTCCAACATGTAATAGTCAATTTTTTCTTGATTCAAGGTGCGCGGGTAAGATGACGCAATATTCGAAACATCATCCTTATTGAGTAGACCATCTTTGTCGGTGTCTCGCTTAGAGAAAATAGATAAAATATATCTAACCGAAATGGTAGAATATACGGTTCCAGTCTGAAGAATCAACAAAGTAATTAAAATTAGTACCTCTTAAGATTATGTAACGCACAAGAGAGCGCTACTCGCTCATCTTTTGTAGTGTGATAACATGGTTTACACGAATATAATTTACTCTATGGCCTGTGAATTGTGATAGTATTGTGTTACCGAAATTTTCATAGGAAAAGAGAAAAGTAAATAATTTATCCATGGCAACATTTTTGGTAGATCCAATATTTTTTTAAAGTTTATATTTATATTTTTCATTGTAAATTAATGGGGAAAAAATTTAATGTCTTTTCATAGAAATTACTGTGATTACATTCCTCACTAAACTAAAGTTAAGCTTTTGAATTTAAACACAAATGGGTGAGTGCATTCTCATAATATAGGCATACTAAACGCAATCGTAATAAAAAAATGTAATAATACTTTTTCCACTTTGCTGTATTCTGTTAAAACAAGCAACAGCTCTTGCAACTCCAAAAATGAATTTCCTTTAATCAAAAAATTAAACCAATTGTTTGTTTTTTAAAAAATATCAATTCATAGAAACAGAGCTGGGAACATTTTTAAAGTTTTCCAAATGTACATAAAACGATATTAATATGAATATTAATATGTATATATTAACATGTTTCATTAATATGAACCAAGATAATATCAAAAATATATACTTACGCTTGGAACCAAATGCAAATTGGCCTCTGTAGTCGGACTTAACTATACATAAATTTTTGAAAAATTGTGTTACTGCATCAGCGTCAATGTGACCATCAATTATGTTACTAATATGGAAATATACCAGTTCCTCAACCTGCTTTTGGTCTAGACCATTGCCCTAAGTACAAGACGTATATAAATCATGTTATCATTAAGTGTACGAATGTTTTGTTTATTTTTAATGATAAAAACAAAGATATATATATATATATATATGTATTTTGTCAAGCCTTTTACGAAAACATAAATCCTTACCAGTGGTTTCACTCCCCATATGCCGTCTAAGAACTCCAATGCGTTAATTTTTGGATCTTAAAAATTAATTTAAATTATCAACTCTGGCAACTTATTAAACCGCATCAGTAACTCAATAATACCTTTTGTTAATAAGTATAGCAAACGATCATTGACTGAACGGGTAAGACTAAAACTAGAAGACCAATTTTTTAGATCTAAAGCTCCAATGACTTTTTCAACATCGGCGTGGCCAAGTAGACCATCGTGATTGCCCGTTTGGTCAATATCCCTGAACAGCCCCAAGTAAAGTCTTGCTTCGTAGGACGATATACCTATACTCTATGTAAAATGCGTGTATGGAAATAAAAAAATCAGATTAGTCTGAAAATTGTCTATATTTTTTTGTGTTATTACCTCCAAGTTGTCTTTTTGCTTATCGTAATTGGCCACAAATAACAAAAAATCTAGTAATTTTCGAGCGTTCGATACATCTGTAATTAAAATGTCAACAAATTATAAGCAACTTTCAATAAAGCTAGCTAGTGTAAAATTGTTAAATACTGGGAAAACAGATAATATTTTTTACGAAACATTTTTTTTTTTTTTAAATAACATTTTATTACCACCAAAAAGTTGTAACCTGTTTAAAAAATACTTTATTACCTTCTTGGAAATCAAATTCTAACATATTATCATTACTCATGCCAATACTTCTTCCCATATTTTCCATATTTTCCTTGGAAAGGTGTTTTATATCCTTAACGAGCTTATTGTATAATTTTTTAATGTTATTGATTTGATTCCCGTCGATTCCGATGCTCTATGAAATATCATAAGTACAAAAATAGTAATACATACAATTAACTACCGATATTTGGTTTTATGTGGTTTTACCTGTATCACGTTTATAAAGTACAACACGTAAAGGATAACTGCACTTTTGAAATACATAATGATTTTTTTTTTCAGACACTATTGAACCAGAGATAAGTCTTCAATACTATAGTCGGAAGAACAGTGAAATTCGATTTGACTTAAGGTGTCTACATTAAGGTGAGATTGACAAAAACAAAATCAGTATAGAACTGCAAAATATTGGCAGGTAGTTGTTTTTCATTTTTTTTTTTATTTGCTAAGTATATACCTAGAGTCGTTTTCGACCCAGCAGTACAGTTATAAAAAAGTGTAAACCAGCAAAAAAAATACTGAATATCTACTTATGTGAAATACAATAACAACATATTTTTTTATTTTTTTTTACAGAGTTTTTCATTTTAGGCTTGAGTATCTTGCCTAAATTCTTGCCTATTCTCTGGAAATATTGATATTTTAAACGTATTTTTTTGACCTACATTTTTTCACATTCTTTATTTTATCATTTTATAAAATGACAAAAACAAATTTAACAGTCGTACCGTATAATAATTTTCAATATGGATTAACATTGTTGTATATTCATTGACTTAAAATATGTGTCTAAAATTATACAGCTTTGAAAAATATCATTAAAACATTAAATTTAAAACTGATTACTCATAATTAAAGTATAAAAAAAATCTTATGTAAATCGTTTAAACTAACAATATAAATAATGTTATACCTTAGTATGAAAGTAAAACACAATTAGATTAATATAAATAATAATATTCGCTGATGTTTATTATGAAACCCAAATTATACGAATGACAAGTTGTGCCGGTGTAGCACACGCGTGTGGTAGACAATTCCCACCATATGTATTTATATAAACTGCTGATACGTAACACCTCTTTCCTTTTTTTTTTTTATTTACAATAACATCAAAAATAATATACTTAACCATAATTAAATTTTTAATATCATATAGATAGATAATACAAATAATTTAAAAAAACAATATCAAATTACAATAACAATATTTCATGCAAAAATAATAATAATGTGTAGTAAACATGTTTTTACAATATGCAAAAATTATACAGTAACATAATTATTTATAATCACAAGGAGAAAAACGCTGAATGGGTTTTTTAATCCTAACGGGTCTAGGTGATTTTTGTGTTGTGGTATTTATTGGTACAGTAGTTTCAAAGGAATCGGAGTTTGTTTGGTCAACACTAGGCGTGTCTGAATAATTAGAAGCAGAAGATAACTCATTTTCTTTTAGGCCGCGTGGCCATATCTGATCATTGTGCCTTATCCATTCAGAACCATCATTTATAACTACTTTATGAGTATTATGACTAATATTATCAGTAATTGTACCCTTCTGCCAATTTTCACCTGTTTTTCTGTAATCTTCATTTAAATACATTTTTGCTGATGTATAGGAATACGCCACATTCGGCAACACACGAATCTCCCGCTCAACTCATGTCAGGTCATTCGACACGAACACTATTTGATTTATTAATACCGAACACCAACGAAGTAGTTATTAATAATCAAGTTACCCAAATAAAAAACGGGGGTAAAAGAGACTTAAATTTAGATAAGGGCGATGGTGTGTTTAATATATAGAGAATTAAACTATTTTGAATTTATTATTTAGTTCTAATTTGAACGTTGAACGTACAACATATCTCTTATCTCATAACAGATAACAGCGTAACAGATTAATATTCAAAATGGATCCGAAATGGTCTTTCCGATAATTGTCTTTCGTAGTTTTTGTTACCTTGCGGCGCGTGACAGCGTAACGCTTTTTTTCGGTTATTTACCGGCTAATTCTCACCCCCAACCCCATTCCCATTCCCACCCCCAACCTCATCTTCAACCCCATTTCTTTATTGGTAACGCTTTCTTGATAACGCTTTAATGGTAACGCTTTTTTCGGTTATTTGCCAGGGTTTTGTGCCAGAGCTAAGACATGAAAATGTCAACAATTTGGTGCTCGACTATTGTACATTTTTTATCAAATATTTATTTTTAAATGTTAATGGTTGATGAAAAAAGCCATAATAACATTTTATATGATTTATTAAGACATTCAATTATTCAATAAACATCAAATCTAAATTTTTTTGTCATTTTTTAATCTCCAAGCGCTTACATACACAGTGTTAACACCGTGACTTTTAGTGGATTGTAAGTACAGAAATGAAATAATGTTATAAACACCCAGCACAACTAACAAGGATATTTTAGCTTCGATGCAGAGCAGAGATGCTATTGGTTTTACCATGATGTGGCCTTTTTTTTGTCTGTATACACTGTAACTTTTTTCAATACTGGACCAATTCCTTCGAGTAGCAACTCTATAAATCACAAATTTCATCTAGTTGGTACTTTAGGGAGGTAAAAGTTGAAAAAGTTTACTTCTTCACAGTTAAAATTTAAAAAAAAAACCATACGAGTTTTTAAGTTAGAACTTTTAATGGCTATAATTTCAAGAAAAACTGTCGGATCGATTTGACATTTATAAGAAATCTTTATTTGGTATGCCCGCACACGTCGGTTGTATCAAATTTAAATTATACCGATTTCCCACCCCCCCCCCTATGTGCGAGTTTATTGTTTTTTGGGTTTTTTTAGCTGTAGTTTCAATACTTTTAAGTAGAAAATTTGTCAGTAGTTAAAACGCATATGTATCCATAACATATTAAAAAATTCGCCATAACCGTTGTGAAATGAAAATTGTAAACTGAAAATTATTCAACATCTTTTATGGTCACCACCATTTGAAATGTTTTGTAATTGAGTGGAATAAAAACAATAGCCATTTTTTAAATTAATAAAACCTTTTTTATTTGACACTAAAACCAAATGTTTTCATCATACTTTAAAGATGGAAAAAAACAAAAAAAATGTGTATGTATATGTACCGCTGTACATATATTATAAGCATTAAATTAAAATATATGTGTAAAATTATACAACTATGAAAACAATTATTAAACATAAGATATTAAACCGATTACCAATGATTATACCACTCCCGAAAAATATTCTTATGTAAATATAATATAGTAATAATTCACCAACAACACTTAATCTAACAATTTACATAATATCAGTTAATTCTATATTTTAAATTTTAATCATTTTTACTATTTTTTTGCAGCGGTAGTTACAGCTGCTTTTTTTCAGGGATTTTTTCAATGTACTCTAAGTGTTGATATATTATAATAATGTTTGTAGTAATTTATAATATCTACAAGAACAACAGTGTGATAACTCTTATAACAGCAATTCATTGTGATAATAACTGTAAAATAATTGTAAGGCAGTTTTGATATTTCCATGTCTTAGTTCTGGCATACAACCGAAAAAAGCGTTACCAAAAAAGCGTAACGAAAAAAGAAATAAGGATGGGATTAGGATGATGATGAGGTTGGGGGTGGAAGATAGGGGTAGGAGATATGTTGTATTCAACGACCAAATTATAAATGAAAAATAAATTCAATGTAATTTAACAGGTCATATTTCTTATGAATTGTTTAAGGCCAGATATTATGAAATCACTAAAATATAAGCCAGAAACTTGATATGTTTACTAGTCACCTTAGATACTAACTTGTTATTATACTATTTCATTATCTATAATTCCACCACTACTCTAAATTTATTCGGTATCTCAACGAGATATGAAAATACTCTTTCGTGGTTGCAGACTCGGCTGAAAAACTTGTTTATGTTTTAGTTTGCATATTTTTATACCGTTTTCGAAAAACATATTAACTTTTTTTTGTTCTGTTTACAAACTAGATGGCTTGCAAGGCCTAGGGTAGGTGATTGTGTTGATCTCAAATAAAAAAATAATTTTATGGTATTACAGTGTTTATTTAATCGTTTTATGAAGCTACAAAGAACGAACTTTAAATCTATGTTATATTAATTATCAATATGGATTAACATCGTTGTATATATATTATTAGCATTTTTTAAAATATAATATGTGTACAATTATACAGCTTTGAAAAATATCACAAAGCATCAAATTTAAAACTGATTACCCAAAATTAATACATTCCCAAAAAATATTCGTATGTGTATCGTATAGTATAATATTAATTCAACAAAATCGCTTAATCTAACAATTTACATGATATAAATTCAAACCACTGCCAAAATTGTTTTAAAAAATTATTTTTAAACATCAAAGTTCCTATTTTTTATTGAAAAAATGACAAATTTACATTCTCCTTAAATAGCGTCAGGAAAAACTCCGCAATGTCCAAATGATTGTCATCTAAAAAGTACAATATTTTTAGTTAAGAAGTTAAAATAAAGTAAAATAAAAATCTATTTAACATACACTTAAAATATTAAGTCTAAATGATCATAGAAATACCTTTAGAAGCTAACTCAATAATAACCGTATACCCTTAAGCCAATAGATATTTTCCTTTTGTTTTAGAGCTATCTTTTGGACTTGGATAATTACACAAACACAGATGAGTAACTTTTACAATTATAATCATTAGTCTAACATATTTGTTTTTGTCTAAGAAAACTCTTCGATTTAATATCGTTAATGTTATGTAGTTTATAATGGCGGTTTTTCAAGATTTTGTTTACTAATTCTAACTGTAAAAATATCTACGCTCATAAAACCGTATTGATCCTACTCTATGCCCGACCTAACTATGATATTTAAAAGAAATAAATAAACTAATTTTGTTAACACAATAATTTGGTATATTACTATTGATATCATTTTCCAACATGTAATAGTCAATTTTTTCTTGATTCAAGGTGCGCGGGTAAGATGACGCAATATTCGAAACATCATCCTTATTGAGTAGACCATCTTTGTCGGTGTCTCGCTTAGAGAAAATAGATAAAATATATCTAACCGAAATGGTAGAATATACGGTTCCAGTCTGAAGAATCAACAAAGTAATTAAAATTAGTACCTCTTAAGATTATGTAACGCACAAGAGAGCGCTACTCGCTCATCTTTTGTAGTGTGATAACATAGTTTGCACGAATATAATTTACTCTATGGCCTGTGAATTGTGATAGTATTGTGTTACCGAAATTTCATAGGAAAATAGAAAAGTATAATAAATTTACCCATGACAACTTTTTTAGTAGATCCAATATTTTTTTAAAGTTTATATTTATATTTTTCATTGTAAATGAATGGGAAAAAAATTTAATGTCTTTTCATAGAAATTACTGTGATTACATTCCTCACTAAACTAAAGTTAAACTTTTGAATTTAAACATAAATGGGTGAGTGCATTCTCATAATATAGGCATACTAAACGCAATCGTAATAAAAAAAATGTAATAATACTTTTTCCACATTGCTGTATTCTGTTAAAACAAGCAACAGCTCTTGCAACTCCAAAAATGAATTTCCTTTAATCAAAAAATTAAACCAATTGTTTGTTTTTTAAAAAATATCAATTCATAGAAACAGAGCTGGGAACATTTTTAAAGTTTTCCAAATCTGCATAAAACGATATTAATATGAAACGAGATAATATCAAAAATATATACTTCGCTTGGAACCAAATGCAAATTGGCCTCTGTAGTCGGACTTAACTATACATAAATTTTTGAAAAATTGTGTTACTGCATCAGCGTCAATATGACCATTATTTATGTTACCATTATGGAAATCTATCAGTACCTGAACCTGCTTTTGGTCTAGACCATTGCCCTAAGTACAAGACGTTTTTTTATTTTTAATGCTAAAAACAAAGATATATATGTTTTTTGTCAAGCCTTTTACGAAAACATAAATCCTTACATCTGGTTTTGCTATCCATATCCGGTTTAAGAACTCCAATGCGTTAATTTTGGGACCTTAAAAATTAATTAAAATTATTAACTCTGGCAACTTAATAAACCGCATCAGTAACTCAAAAATACCACGTTTTAATGAATGTAGCAAACGTTCACTGAGTGAACGGGAATTACTACGATGAGTAGACCAATTTTTTAGATCTAAAGCTTCAATGACATTTTTAACATCAGCGTGGCCAAGTAGACCATCGTGATTGCCCATTTGGTCAATATCCCTGAACAGCCCCAAGTAAAGTCTTGTTTCGTAGGATGATATACTTCGATTCTATGTAAAATACGTGTACGAAAATAAGAAAATCAGATTAGTTTGATATTTGTCTATATTCTTATGTGTTATTACCTCCAAGATGTCATCTTGTTTATCGTAATTGGCCACAAATAACAAAAAATCTAGTAATTTTCGATCGTTGGATACATCTGTAATTAAAATGTCAACAAATTATGAGCAATTTTCAATAAAGCTAGCTAGTGTAAAATTGTTAAATACTGGAAAAACAGATAATATTTTTTACGGTCATAAGTTACATTTTATTACAACCAAAAAGTTGTTACAATTTTTTGGTTGTAATAAAATGGCTTAGCCTGTATAACAAATACTTCATTACTTTCTCGGTAAACAAATTCTAACATATTATCCATGCCAATACTACTTCCCATATTTTCCATATTTTCCTTGGAAAGGTGCTCTATTTCGTTAACGAGATTATCGTATAAATTTTTAATTTTTTTGATTTGATTCCCGTCGATTCCGATGCTCTATGAAATATCATAAGTACAAAAATCATAAAACATACAATTAACTACCGATATTTTGTTTTATGTGGTATTACCTGTGTCACGGTCACGAAGTACAATGCGGAAAGGATAATTGCACTTTTGAAATACATAATGATTTTTTTTTCAAACACTATTGAACCAGATATAAGTCTTCAACACTATAGTCGGAAGAACAGTGAAATTCGATTTGACTCAAGGTGTCTACATCAAGGTGAGATTGACAAAAACAAAATCAGTATAGAACTGCAATGTATTGGCAGGTAGTTGTTTTTCATTTTTTTTTTTTATTTGCTAAGTATATACCTAGAGT
Organism: Adelges cooleyi; assembly: GCF_023614345.1. NCBI lineage: Eukaryota > Metazoa > Arthropoda > Insecta > Hemiptera > Adelgidae > Adelges > Adelges cooleyi. The sequence goes on from NW_026095751.1 coordinate 1,295,117, forward strand.
CGTTTTCGACCCAGCTGTACAGTTGTTAAAAAGTGTAAGCCACTAAAAAAAATACTGCATATTTACTTATGTGAAATAAAGTAACGATACATTTTTATTTGCTATATACACCGCACAAAGAGAACATTGCGAACGATGAGGGTTATTAAACCTTCATATTATAATATATTTTAAATAAAAAAATAATGGTCAAGACTATGCGGTTTTATTGGTTTGTGAGATGAAAAAATCCTTTTAACATGTGTATAATCACCTAACTTATCCATACCCATAACCGATAAAGGTAACACTTTTATTAAGTATTGAAAAATGTAGTAAAATATGTACCTGATATTATGATCGTTGAGTACTAAACCACGAAAATTAAATAGCTGGCAAAAATGCTCAGTGCCTTATTGTAGTAGCTAACCTTTAATAAAAATTCTAAGTTTTTATTAGGTGAAACTATAACTATACCCTTAGATTTATTATTATGTTTTCAGAAATGTCAATTGTCATACACTATGTCAATTGTATCTAACGAAATATAAACGTTATTTCGATATTTAGGTAATTTAGGTAATTTGTTGGGTTTAACCCTTAATAGTACCCTAAACAATTTTCTTTAAGAGTTGAAAATATGTTAAACTTATTCCTCGTTTAATTGCGAAGTAATCTGATATACTTACATAACACTGATCTATTGTATGAACAACACAATAGATCAGACAAAAATGTGTTTAAAAAACATGATTTCATGTACTTTTTTGGCATTACAAAAGTAAACCCGGGTTTTATAGAAATATATTGTACTTACTTATTATATGATATTTAAATAATTTTATCGTCGTTAGCCAAAGCATCCGATATAGGCTCACACTCATAGATCTTTTCTCCACAGTTTCCTAAGAGCCACGATGTCTCTTTTCATTTAATAATTTCACTTATAATACAATGGACAAATAACAATACATATAAATAAATAACCAAATTAATTAATTAATCAATTGACCACAACTTCACACAGTACTCGTGTGTAAAAACCTTTAATAACCTTAAAAATAATTATTCATAATTATTGGTTATTGGTATTACATAGTGAAAATGTTCAAAAAATTATTCCTAATTTAAAAAACTAAGATAATGTACACGTCAACATTTAAGAAAATTAAATTCCTTCCGTTTTTTACATACAAATTATGGGATTTTGTTGTTAAAAAAATATAGCAAATTCGGGCTGGCTATTAACTATCAAAGTATGAAAGAGAATAGTTTAAAAAATCTCTTATAATATTGACTGGCTCATAGGTAACCAATCACCCTGTATGTAGTATTAGGGTGGTTCTTATTTATGAACTTAAATGGGCTTAAATGAACTTAAAACTTTAATGGGCTACCCCGCCATTTTGTTAATTTCTATGAAAAAACAATTTGAGTAGAATTTGGTTTTGATAACTCACCTCTTCACGTGTCGCAAGGGGGTTAAAAAATGACCAAATGGGGTAGTTTTATAGTTTTTTGAGTTTAAATAAAAAACGATTGCATTTAGCTTAAAATTACATATTAACTTTATGATAGATCATTAAGTTCTCTATAAAAAAGATTTTCACACATTTTTCCAAAAATGTATTATTATCCAGGAAAAAAAATAAAACATAATTTTTTTAATTTATTTGGAAAAACTGGTTTTCTATGGTTATTTAAATATGTTTGATGAACGATTGGAAATCAAGTAAAATAGATTAGTAGGAAAATTTTCATACGATCAACCTTTACGTATTTAAAGATGGTTTAAACAAATATATTGTGAAAAACGAAAATTATCGTTAGAAAATAAAGTATAGAAATCGACCCGGGAACAAAATAAAATAATTACATTTTTCCTATAAAAAAATGTTTGTCTCTTCAAGAGACCTATTTTATAGAGAATTTAATGATCTATCATAAAGTTAATATGTAATTTTATGCTAAATGCAATAGTTTTTTTTATTTAAACTCGAAAAACTATAAAACTACCCCATTTGGTCATTTTTCAACCCCCTTGCGGCACGTGAAGGGGGAGAGTTATCAAAACCAAATTCTACCCAAATTTTTTTATAGTAATAAACGAAATAGCTGGGTAGCCCATTGAATAACTTTTAAAAAAAAATCTTCATCTATGATTAAGGACCAGCCTAATGTAGTATACACAGTTAAATCAGTATAGTCCGACAACGGTTTGTATAATACATAAATAATTTATATTATTGCTTTTGAATAAAACTAGTTTCGATAAATTATTATAACGGTTCATGTGCATTTCATTTTTCGAGAAAACGTGGTTAAGATTTTCAATAAAAGTAAAGATGAAAGTTTGGAATGTAGCGAATGCCGTGAAAATAATTATATTTTATTTGAAGCATTTTGTTATTTTTCACTTAGGTACTCCGGTTGATTTTCACTGTGGTTTTCCAACACTTTTTGTCGTTCAACCTTGGCTTATACAAATAAACGCAAAACACATGTGGTATTCTACCGTGACTTTTGCAACTCGATGGAACAAAAAAAAAAAAAAAAATAGCTGTACAATCCGTACATGTGCAATATTTTTTTTTAATGAAAAAAAAAAAAATATGTATTCCCGTGTAGTTGTATACAGTTTAGAGAAAATTTGCTACCCCCGAACCCCGCCGACCCATAATATCGAAATGTATGTACTTTTTTAGTAAATCGTAGCTTTTCGTAATTTTAAGAGAAAAAGAATAGGTGTTGCTATTTATAAATCAAAAGTTGCTAGTAAAAAAAAAACTAAGTTGAGAAGGGGGTAAAAAAAAAATCCTGAAAAATTGAGATCATTTTTTAATATCTCAAGCATAACCCCTCTCCCCCCCCCCCGATCTCCGCTAATAATCACTATGTAAAAAAAATGTAACTTCTTATTAGACCGTATGAGATTTAAGCGATAAAATGATCACACTGTATGTATGATATGCCTCACTCAGTGAGTGGGACTCTGATAACCAGTGGACTTGTTGGTTCGTCTTGGGCTACTAAATAAGGCCCCTATTTTTTTTTTAATTTTCCCACATGAAGTCGCCGCCATCTTGAATATTTTTTGATGGACATTTATAAAATTGATAAAACATTGTTTTTATTAGAATCGGACACTCAAAACAAAATAGTCCTCGTAGTTCGATTATGGGATGAGTACAACGAGTATTTTTTTAAAGATTTTTTTCTATTTCCAAAAAATTTGGATGTTAAGATTAGTATTAAAGTATATTTCCAAAGTACTAAACCGAGTCGGGAATTGTTTTTATCGTTTCACTCCTAAATCAAAAGGAAAATCAAGGTTTACCAAGACCAGATTTGTTTTTCTTACTACTTGTTTTATTGCATGTAACCATTTTGAATACCAATTAAATAGAATTTTGTTTTTTTTAACTTAAAAGAAAAATCCTAACTGTACTCATCCTATCCTTATACCATTCCTTTTTATATCCTTATTGTAATCATAGTCGATGAAAACATTTGGTTTGAGTGTTTAATTACATATAAAAAAACAAGTGTTATCAATTTTAAAAGTGCCCATTGATCCGTTTTCCGCTTAATAATTTCAAAATATATTACATGGCGGCAACATGATAAGTTGGTGGACAATTTTCAAGAATTCAGTCATCAGAATCACACGGGTTGTATATACAGGGTGATTCGTTAATGATAAAACCATCCGTATAAATTATTTAAAGTTGTTAGAAAGTGAGGTTTTTGTATAAGTTCGCACATCGGCGCATGTGTTTCAAAAGCAAACACAAATTTAAAAATATGATTTAACCGTGGCGTTAACTCGAAAACACAATTTTTCTACTTGGGGAAAACAATCGTGTGATTTGATGTGCGTTTCCATATTTTCACTGTTCACATAAATGCAAATATAGTAATCGTTTGTACAAAAATTTTTTACGCGTTCAAAAGACTGTTAACATTATTTAGATACTCACATCGAGCTTGTGTTATAATAATGTGCACCTAACGTCGACAAATACAGGGTCTTTAGTACATCAAGGCCCACCTGACTTATTGACGATTTTCAAAAACTATGATAAAAACCACCCATGTTAAAATCATTATTGGTTTTTATCGTACAATGATATTGTAAGGTCATTGTTTTAGAGAAGGGGTGATTTTCGAATCTCTCGTAGCAACCTGTATATTAATTTAGATATGCGCGTTAAGCTATTTATTTAAGAAGATAGAAAATAGTTGAACTTTGATCAATCCCGATCCTTCAGGTGGGATAAAAAAATCAGCCATTTTTCAGCCGAGTCTGCAACTACGATAGAATATTTTCATGTCTCGTTGAAGTACCGAATAAATTTAGATTAGTTGTAGAATTATAATTAAAAAAAAAAAAAAATTACATGGAGCTTCCAGTTACAGCTTAAGGCCAAGGGGATTAAAAAACTATGTACAATCAAGTTTCTGGCTAAAATTGTAGTGTTTATTATCTGGCCAAAAGTAACGTAACATAGAGAATTAAACTATTTTGAATTTATTATTTAGTTCTAATTTGAACGTTGAACGTACAACATACCTTTTATCTCTTATCTTCTATATCTTACCCCTATCCCCTCACCCCCTATCACTCACCCCTATCTCTTATCTCATATCAGATAACAGCATAACGCTTTTTTTGGTAACACTTTTTTTCGCTTATGTACCGGCTAATTCTCACCCCTATCTCCCGTCCCCAACCCCATCTCCGTGTGGTCACGCTTTTTTCGGTTGTGTGCCAGAGCTAAGACATGAGAATGTCAAAAATATCCACTGTAATTGAACTACAGTTTTTACAACAGTTTTAGGCCACTATGAATTCCGAACCCGAGAACAATTATCTAATAATTAAGCATGATGTGGTCCCAATACTTTTGTTTTGCACGGATATCAGTCCTCACACGATCAATCAAGATTGCCATTATATTATTTTCACTCAAGATTTTCCGTGCAGGCGAATGATTAAATGTCAAATTGGTAACCTTCAATCGTATAACCATTAACCATCAACCGCGTTTTTCTTTCTGGTTATACAGAAAAACAGTTTATGGTAAAAAAAAAAAAAACAAGAATTTTTATATGATAATCCCATGTTTGTCACATACGAAAACTGCTAAGAAATAAACCATTTTAGCTTCGATGCGGAGCTAAGAAGATATCGCTTTAACAATGTTTTTATTATTACTTTTTTTTTTTTTTTGTGTCTGAACCCACGACATATTTTAAACCACTATACCGATTTCTTGGTGTAGCAACTCAACAGATCTGAAAACTTACCTGAGTGGTACTTTATCGGGCTAAACATTTAAAAAAGTCACCTGAAAATTAAACTAAAGAAATATATCGAATGGAACTCTAACTTATACAACAAATCGATTTTCTCAACATACCTGTAGTCAAACTTTTTTTTTATTAACCCCCCCCTTTAACTTTGAAGTTTATATGAAATACGGCACATTGTTTTATGAAGCCTTCGGGCTTTTAGGGATGCTATTCTAGAGACTGACGGCTAAGCCAAGGGGCTAGTCCTCGCCCCTTAGTTTCGCTTAAGGATTTGTATTGAACATTTCGCCTCCGATGATGTATCTAACCTATATCTTAGGCTTTCGAGTTTTCAACCCGGGTTTTGAACCCAATTTGGAGTTTCAGTAGTAGTTCCAAAACTGATTACGAATCGATAATGCAGTGAACAATTTACCTTCACGGCTATAACCGTTTAAAAATGTGTTTTATCAACTATGTATTGTAACTACGGTGTATTATGCCACGCTAGGAAATGTGTCAATATGTTTTTTAGTCTTCGATATTGAAACGCTCGATATGTACATATGAAAATCGTAAAAAGACGCTTGCACAGTATATTATATTTCCCCAACTATCGCATCAGTCCCACGGAGCCGAAATAATAATTTATAAAAAAAAGCATACATCAGCCTCAAGTAATTCACATTGTGGACCTACTATAAAAGCTCCACATCTTAAGAGCGGTAATGAATATTAATTGAACAATCCGTAACGTGGGTATCAAAATAATGTCTACTTCTATTCATTTAGAAATTTGTTAATAATTATAAAACACAAGTTCTCATACAGGTCAAAGGCCATTATTGTTTAATAGATTGTGATGATTACTTTTGAACAGTAATATTATTTTTTTTAAATATTGGGCTAATAGTAAAAATGTATTAATTACTCTATAATTAGTTAAATAACATGTTTTATTTGTAACATTTTGGGTTTTTTTTTTTTTACTATGTACCATGTTGCTTATACATTTGTTGAGTTCTTAACCTTGGATTATAGTTTGTATTATCTAAACCGCCTATTTTAGCCGGTATACAGGGTGATTCATTAAGAATAAGACACTCATTTTCTCGGAATCTATTAATACTTTGAACAATATTTTTTTCCAAGTATTTTTTTACATATTGTATTATATTTTTCAATATTTTGAAAATTTGTATCACCAATCCTTGAAGGCCAAAAAGGGGGATTTTAGTTTTTTTTTAAATGGCAACATATGTTTTTAATTACATACATTTGTAGACAAAAAATAAAAAAATAGTTTAGCGTTTGAGTTTTAAATTGTTATTTATTTGTTATGACTTTATAAAGATTTGATTTTTTAACCATATTTCTTAATATTTTCAATCGTTACTACAAAGACGAGTAGTTTTATTACACTCATAAAAATAATTTGATAAAGTGGGTTGGTAAAACCAACCTGTGTACCTGTGTTGGAATAGGAAAACTGTAGATAAGAACCGTTTGTCTAACATTATTTCAGTCTTTTATGCCAGTGACTTTTTTTTGTTAGAGCGTTATCGCCAAATAGACAATGCAAACATAAATATGAACTTTGTGTGCTACCGGTTTTGGAAAACCGAAGAAACATGATAATTATTAAGAGAAAATGTAGTATCTTAACAAAGTCATAGCTAATGAACAAAAACAAATAAATGAAAATTCAAACGCTAAAATATTTTTATTTTTGTCTACAAATGTATGTAATTAAAAACATAAGTTGCCATTTAAAAAAAAACTAAAATCCTCCTTTTTGGCCTTCAAGGATTGGTGATAACAATTTTCAAAATATTGAAAAATATAGTACAATGTGTACCAAAAAAGCTTGGAAAAAAATATTGTTCAAAATATTAATATATTCCGAGAAAATTAGTGTCTTATCCTTAATGAATCACCCTGTATTTGTACATTTTTCTCAATTTTCAATATAAAATGCAAACAGATATTTCATCGGCAATTGAAAATCTATTCATTTGCTGTTAAAACGAAATTGTTTTTGTTTTTTACTGTTGTTGTCGTTGTAATTGTTCTTATTTTTACAGTCGTTTCGAATACGAAAGCGTTTCACAGAAAAACAATTTATTTTTTGTTCGACATGCTACCATTAGTTTTTGTAACACTATGCATATTGCTATTTTCAAATTTCCACAGTATTTTTGTTCCTGAAAATGATTTTCTTGTTAGAATAAAAAGAAATCCAATTTCACATATATAATAGATTTACACTATACGTTATTATACTCTGGTTACTTTTATCTTCATTGAGTCTAATTTTCATTCCAAAATCTACGGTTAAAAAACAATAAAAGAAGATTTTCCCGAAACTTTTAGGAAAAAAAGATTAATTTCCACTATTTTAAAAAAAAACATACTTAATTTAAAAGTTAATTCAAGACAATGTACGTCAGCACTTAATTATCAAAATTAAATTTATAAAATATACATTTAATTTATTTGTTTTAATGAGTAGTAAGGAGCATATTAAGGTGTGGGTAAATCGCAAGTCTTATACAAAATTATTTTTAAATTTCATCAAAATGTTAAGACTGTATGTACGATTACTACGGGGAAAAAAATAGGACAGTTATTTAGTATTAGTTTATTTTTACTCCATCGAACGGCAGTGTCCAATTAAGACATACAAAAACTATTATACACAGTTTTTCATATTTTTATGGCGTGTAAATAATTTATTATTATTAATACAATTTCATAATTTTGAGAATGATTTTGTTGCGTTGTTCTTAAAATATCACCTTAACGGCGGAGCCCTGGGTACTAAAAACTTGAAATATTTGTGCTTACACATAATTATATCCTGTTAACAGCAAAATGCATGTTAAAAAAGTTTTAGAAAAAAAGCAAAGCTAGAAAAGCCAGTACAGTGGTGAAGAAGCATATAGGTTGGGGGCAGGGCTAGGGATCACGGGTGTATAAGAATTATTGCAAGTTGAAAAATATGTAAAATTATCTGGTGTTTCTCTCAATTTCAAAAATACTGCCATATAATTTAGTTTTGTGTAAACAAGTGTCCCACAATTTATAACGTTTTAAAATGTAACGACTTAAGTTAAAATTATTAAGAAAGAAAAACTGCTGTACTTACAAATAATAAATGAGCACGTGTGCACTATAAGCAAATATTAATTGTATAATAATATAATTGCTAGATACTTCTAACTACCTACTTTTATACATACATTTAACCAACTCTGGTACACCTAGAAGGGACTATAACGTAATATTAAAGAAAGGAAAAAGGAAGTGTTACACGTCTTGGATTGTTGTCAATTCCTAGGTTGCTGTGTGTGATTGAATCAACAGTGAACCGGTGACGGAAAATGTTCTCATTAAATTGTCAATTAGGATAAATTTCGATAAGCTCTGATCGCATCCACCTTATAATAATGAAAATACATTTTTAAGCACATTATTGTCATTAGATGATGAAATATTATTCAGTTAAATAAAAAAAGAACCTATCATTGTTATAATTAAAATTGAATAGGCATAATTTGGTGAAATACTGTTGGAACGAGCCCAAAATTTGATAACCCCTTCCACGGCGAGTATTGTAAGATATTGGGTTTTCATGTGTAGTTTTAGGACTTATGAGCTAAAAATTAGACTGAAGGTAGTTCTAAAATCTAACATAAACATTAATTTAATACTTAATTTTAAACATTATTCTTTTAACATGTGCTACCCAGATATTTTTGTTTTACTCTAATTTTTTCATAATTCCTATATTCAATTTCTCACCCACAGATATCGACTGAAATTTGTGTCTTACACAAAGAGTGTATTAAAATAAAAATGTATTCTGTACTTTTAAAAACGATTTATACTTTTTTTAGTTTTCGTTTAAAATTGTTTACATAGTTTTGTGGCCATATAAAATGAATTTTAATTTAAAATTTTTAATGTAAACGTTGATTAAACAAATGATTGTAAAACTAATATCAGACAAGACCATAAACTAAAACCACATCAGTATACATGTCATTATATTTTATATAAATAAACCAATTATGTACACTAACAACGGTACGCTGTAAATATAATTATATTTTACTGTTTGTGTCGAAATTTAGCCCATAGACAAAGCACAAGAAAGTCATTTCAAAACAGTTAATTTAACAAACTGGTCGAGTTTACCGTTGTCTAAAAAATTGTAAGTACTCAAGCTTTTAATAAAATATTTATGGGAAAATCTCGAAATAATTTAGCTTTTAATTTGAATTAAGTACAAATTGTGTTTTCTGTTTTGTAACTTCTGACACTTTGAATACATCTTAAGTTGAAGCTATTTTATACTTTATATTTTCAATAGATTATAAATATTAATTATATTTTTTTAATAATTAATGGTAGTATCAGCAGAACATTTTACCTCCTATTTATTTAAGAGTTTGGTATAAGCTATTTTTGTTCTTAACATGTATATGTTTTTGCTTTTATAATTACTTTTTAAAGGAACAGCAGTTTAGCAAATTATAACGGTCACTCTTTCAGTTATGAGTTTAGGCATTTAAAACATAAAAATTATTTTAAATAAATAAATGTAATGCTCATCAAGTAACAAAAAAAAATGTTCAGCCGATTCTGCAACCACGAAAGAGCATTTTCATGTTTCGTTAAATTACCGAATAAACTTAGAGTAGTGGTGGAGCTATAGATAATGAAATTGTATATTAACAAGCAGTAACAAGATAGTATCTAAGGTGGCTAGTAAACATATCAAGTTTCTGGCTAATATTTAAGTGTTTTTATAATATCTGGCCTAAAACAATTCATAGAAATATGATCTCTTAAATTATTGAATTTATTATTCAGTTCTAGTTTGAACATTGTGAATACAACATATATGCCCCCAACCCCAGCCCATTCCCACCCCCAACCCATTCCCAACTATTAGAGCACTCCCCCACTTCCTGTCCTCGAAACTTTTTGAAACATACCCTGCATGTCTGATTCGATGAAAGTATGTTCTCAAAATTCTTTTCACTTTTTTTTCGATTTTTGTGAGGTACCTACGCAAAGTAGTTTTACTTTTGGAGCATAGGAGTTTAATAAGTCATTGTAAATCCAATATGTTCTTAGTTCCACATTCGAAAGGCTGATAACCAAATGGTGACTAAAGCATATACACAAAAGACTAATGTTTTATTATTTAAATATTTTGCAGATAAATATGAAGCTCTTATGTATTTTAATATCATTTACCTTGGTAAATGATGTGTTGGTAACTAAATTAGATAACTATATTGAGCAGGTTTTCGTAACAAGTCAGTAAACATTTTTTTTTTCATTTAAAATAATATTTTATGTTTTCTATTTGTATACAATTTATTACAGACAAATACATCAAGGAACTATACAACTGTCCGACAAAATGTAAACCATATTATTTATATATACTATAGTTCTAACTAAACCATGTAAATAAGAACATTGTAAATTTATGGCTAATGACCTCTGAAGTCGAAACCCATATTATAATTTAAAAAAAAAAATAATTACATCAAGAATATAGGAGGTAAAATTAAAATACTAAAATATAATGTTTCCTGTATATTTGTCTGGCGGCTGTCGAATGGTTTTTAAATAAAAAAATTGTAGTTTTTATAATTTGTTCATATTAAAAATCAATAAGGTGCTAAGTACCTTATTTTTAAACAAAGTGTAGTTTTACTTAATTTATGTTAATCAGTTCATTCATATTTATACTCAAAGAAGCAGCTGTTTCTATATTTAAATTATAACTCACTAACCTCACAATATGAGTACCTCGTGTTAATTCAACCCCACTCTTGGATTATCAATTTTGCCCACTTGTAGTCTAAGTATTAGCCAACCACAAGGCGTACCGTCTCCGGTAGGTATCTTGTATTTTATATAGGATCCACGAGTATTGCTAAGTGTTTTCTGGCTTTTTTTTATAAAGCTCAACCGAATATTTTTTTATTCTAGTTGGATTGGCGGAAGTAATTACAAACATTGTCAGTGGAGAATTTACGATGGGTAATCATGATTTTGTAGCAAATAATATAATAATAACGATAAAACATGTTAGTAGATGAAAATATTTTGAAATTAAATTTATGATATACAACTGCAAGAATCAAGCTTTGTGAAATTTTATCAGTGATGTAAATCTTAATTTAACTCAGAAATCCAAATGGAATCTTTCTGTCCAACAACGTTGATATTACATATATTTACCTCATCTCTTTATTATATTTTGTTTATTCGGCCACTTTTCTTACCATTGATCCAATCACATTTAAGAATGTATGTAATATGTTACTGCTTTTAATTTCATCTAACCATTTAGTCTTTCTTCCTTTTTTGACCTTACGTGCTTCAATTAAGCAATTTTATTACCATAGTCTCTAATAAATTTCATATAATTAATCCAAACACATTTTCTTTCGAATTTATAAATCATATGTGTCTTGTCCTGGACTTAACATAAATAATTTAATCTATTTCACCATTTATTTAATGTTAATTTTAGTGCAAATGGCTTTAATGATAGCAGTGCCGGGTAATATTTTTTTGCATATTATGGAAATATTTCCACATAGGTAATATAGTAATTTTATATTCAATTAGTATAAACTTTTTTTATTTTTATTTCAGACACCGAAGAAAAATTATTCATAGAGACAGGTAAACATTTAGTAGTAAATTATTCATATATTTATTTACTTATTTATTTGTATATTGAGAATAATCAAAGACTTACATATTGATTTCTATCATAACGAATGTTGTACGTTAATATTGCATTTGTTATTTGATATTCATTCAGCATAAAATTATTTTTAATTTTAGAAAACAAAAAAGAAGAAATAACGCTTGATCGTAAATTATTCATATATTTTGAGAATAATCATAGCCTTAAGACTTACTTACCGATTTATATGATAATGAATGCTGTACGTTAAAATTTAATTTTAGATAAGATACACTACCAACAAATTTTGTTTCAAAAGATATTTTCCGTAACAGGTAACTAACTTTTTTATACGAACAGTTATTAAATTTAATATTATATAGTTCTAAGTATAAACGATAAAAATGAACTATTGAAGTTCAAAGTCATATTGCTTTATATTTTTTGCCGATCGATGATCGTTCAAAACTTAGTTAAAATCGTTAATTTAAACGCGACTACTAGAAGTTTTAACATTATTTTACATTACAACTATTCGCCTAAGAATTGCCCAACTATAAGATGATTGTTATAGTGTTACATAAAAAATGTTATAATTTTTGTATCATTTATATATTTTGATTACAGGTGCTGTAATACAGGATTTGAAAGAAGGTAATCACAATTTTACATGCAATTTTCGGAGTTATGGATAGGTATATTTCTAATGTACAAGTTCAACAAATGGGGCAAGAACTGAACGTTGCGGTAGGTCGTTTGTTAGTATACAATCCCTGCTAGCCTCGATACCAAGGAAAATTAAGACTTTAAAAACTAAGCATTCTGTTTAAGAGGTTGTAAAGGGTTTGGCATAAAATAACTTTCAAAACTTGAGTAGCGGGATTCGGACATTAGCCTAGTCCAAGTTGAAAAGTTGAAAAGTACATTTATTTTTTTGGCGTTTTCTGATTTTTGAAGGGAAACGGATGAATACTTTTAGGTTTTAAAGGTAGATTGTACCAAAATGCAACCCAACCACGAGCAACTAATTATTTTTTATTATTTGTTATCAAGGAGAATGTAAAGACGCTAAACTACCAGATTTGGGAAGTGAAAGGAGATATCACACTAAAGGAGCTGTAAAAGCATTAATCCGCGTTGCATTAAGTAAATATTCATATGGAATTTTTTCGTTGTTTTATTTATACCTATATTTATTTAACTCTGCATTTATTTAATTACACTAATGGTATTAATGTCACTTGTACTTATTCTATTGACACTCGATCAATAATTAAATTAGAGTCAGAATCATTATACAGACATTCATTATTTTCACAGTAACACACAATTTAGTTTTTTTAAACAATAGAAGTATACAGTTCACACAATATGGATATTAGACTAGATTTTTTTTCCTAACATACATTTAGATTTTAGTAGTAATATTATAATTAAACTTGTCTTTTGAATTTAGTTATTATTCTTTGATTGGCTAGCATTGTAAATAATTGCTCTAATCCCACTTTAGACCTTGTGATTTGTAGTAATACATTTTTACTGTTGAAAAATTGCATGAACCGATTGTACCTATTGATTCAAATCAACCAGCATTAAATATATCCCTACCTTTACTGTGACCCATGGCTCATTGTATCGAGACCATTCGTTTTTCAATTTGCTCAAAGTCAATTATGATAATCTCCGTTCATTTATTGCTTCTTTTGAATGGTGTCCCACATGGTTCAGCTACTACCTGTAACCTAGTTTTCAGCAATTATGTTTGCGATTCCTTTGAAAATCAATCCCAGGTTGATGTTATTTATGCAGACCTTAGCGATCAATTCTGTTAATCGTAATGCTCTGATTGGTGTTCTTAATGAGTCCGGTATAAGCTAATTAAACAAATAATGTCTTTCGCTGTTTATAATTGTTAACATTTTATTGAGAGTATTAGTTATTGGTTAAACTTCTTATTTGTTATATTAACTTTAGAAAAAGAAGAAAACGAAGACAATGGAAAAGGTAAATATTTAGTAGAAAATTACTCATATATAAGTTATATATAGTCATGTATAAATTGGCCAAAGATTTTCGAATAGGAATTTCTATTAAATCTATGGGTATTTCACGCATAAAATGGAGTCTTTAAAGTAATAAAGTTGATTCTTCCGTCCTTGTCTTCCAGGTCTTCTGCGCTTCGTATTATGTTTATCATTCCACCACTTAAGTACTTAACAATCTAATTAGACGAATGATGTCTTCCGCTGTTTTTAACTCATAAATGTTAAAATTGTATTACGAGTATTTATTGGTTAAATTTCTCATTTGTTGTTTTAATTTTAGGAAAAAAAGAAAACAAAGGCAAGGGAAAAGGTAAATATTTAGTAGAAAATTACTCATACATATATTGGCCAAAGATTTTCGACTAGTAATTTCTATTAAATCACTTTTTTGTGCGCTCGTTGGCTCGATTCTTGAGTATAGTGCGGTTGGTTAGGATCCCTATACCACTGTTGATTCTATGCAGCTTTAAAGGGTTCAGTGAAAGTTCTTACGGCTTGCAAGTCGTTTGTTGCACTTTCCAATTGAATCGCAAAATTATAGCCGGTAGTAGAAGTGCTTAACCTGTTTGTTTGGCTTAGTAATAATGTTGATTCCTCCGACCTAGTCTATCTTTTATTTATGTTCCTCATTCCATCACTTACATGCTTAACGAACCTATTAGACGAATGATGTCTTCCGCTGTTTTTAACTCAATAATGTTTGTATTGTGAATATTTTTTGGTCAAACTTTTCATTTGTTATTTTTATTTCAGTAAAAGAAGAAAACGTAGACAATGAAGAAGGTAAATATTTAGTAGGAAATTCCTGCAATCAATCGCAAAAGCGATGCCCGTGTAAATTAAAATAAATAAATATTGCATAATCAACTAAATAAGTATTACAAAGTTATTGGAAACAGGGTAAAAGGTAAAACTTTATTACAAGTTAATGTTTTTTTTTTACATATAAAAGCTTCTAATAAGATATACGATAAAACAAACTACGGGTTTTTATTTTTACTGCATTTTTACAGTTTTGTTTAATGATAGGTATGATATACAAGAGGTTTGGCCTTGTTCTCACAATTAAAAAAAAAATTATCTCAGAGTTACACATCATTGTGTATTATTATTTTGATTTTTTTATACGCATGTATAAGTTGTGACTTTTCTATAAGGAAAAGTAGAATCCAATGAGCTAATTTTGGGTATTTTTTTTAAGGTGAAGACACCACTAAGAGTGTGCGTTTCTCAGTAGACTTGTGTCGTTTAATAGGATTGCACAGAAGCACAAAACATCTGTACCCGAAACATTCACTTATAAAATCTGCTGAAGTCCATGGTGACACTTGTTCGCTAAAAACTCAAAACGGCAGATTAGAAATCAATTACAAAAAAATTGATGGCCGTATTTGTGAACTTTACGATGACGGTACTCCCAAACGTCTACTTTCTACTCAAGTACAGCCAACTGAAGAGCCTGACTTAAGTTTTTTATTATAATGCACTATTATACATTGCCCAAATCGTGTATTTTTTTAACCAGTATTATTAATTATGTCAATAAAAAATGAATTTAAAAATCATTTTCCACTTTTGTTGTTTATTGATTTCGGACAGGATCGAGGGTCATATAAATTATTTCTTTAGGGGATATGGTTATAATGAATATTTTGACGGGTCGAATAAGAAATTTGTAATAATGTGAAACAACTTACAACAAATAAACTAGCTGACTTCTTCGCTTCACGGGAAAACATTGAATCACGGATATTTTTTAGTCTAACGTCACTGACATTATTTACCATGATCTCTTATCCTCTCCCCTTATTTCTTCTATCCTCCTTCAATTTCCATTGCCGCTCTATTCTTCTCCTCTCTACTAACCCTTCCCCTTTCCTCTCCCCTCTCTTCTAGTAAAAAAAGTGCATGTGTCTGTTGAAGTTACACTGCTGTCTGTGCTCGTCTGTCCATCCATTATCAAAGTAGATACTTCTTTCCTATGGTAATAATATGTATGTTTAAAAATATTAAGTTTTAGCGAAAAATTGCCTATACAATGTACCGTAATAAATGCTAGTGTAGAGGCCCTTTTAAGTAATAAACAGTAGAAAATTATATAAAATTATTGTGTTGCTAATGGTTTTTTTTAGCTTGTTCTGGTTTGTCCTTGACAATAAAAGGTTCGAAAACAGAGTAGTTTATGAAAAAGATTTACGTTATAGGTACGCACTATGGATATCCCTTTTGGCTTGTTTACAGACCTTCAGTCCAAATACCCGAAAAAACACCATTCAAATTTGGAACTTGTTTAAAAATGTACAAGTAAATGAGAAAAGGCATATTAAGCCATCGAGACACTATTCATAGTAGCCAACCAGTTACTAAAAAAAACTCGACTATAAAAATACTCCGATTTAACTTTTAAATAAATTTGAGATCTGGTACATTTCCTTTGTGAAAACCGAACTCTACTAGGATAACACTGTTGTTCAAAATTAAGTTAATTCAAATTTAAAATTATGTAAAAGTGTAGAAATTACATATTTTATAATGAATAATTGATACTATAATTACTATTTATTTTTGTTTTAGAGACTTGCTGTATGGTCACAGTCAGATTCAGGTTTGAAGTACAATACATTTTTATTATAGTTAGTATACACAGAAATGAGCTCTGTCCTGAAAATAATTAGTTTGGCTGAAGCTGCTGGTGAACTTGAAGAATAAGTACAACATAAGCACAGGAGGTATTGGATTCATCCTATACACAGTAGCAGAGAACACGACATGCAATTTCATATAATTGATGACAGTTTGGAGAACACATGACATTTTGATTGGGAAATCAAATCAAAATGAATGTTTAATCGTGTAGGTACGGCAAACTACAATTATTAAATGTTTTTTAAGGAGATCTAAAACCTCCTTCTTTAGTCGCTATAAAAATGTTGAATTAGTTTGCTGAAATTATGAGAGACTTGAAGTATTCTTAGCATTGAGCAAAATTATTTGTTAGAAGGGGCGGAAATAAGAGTGTAAAGTAATAATGTAAAATGTATATATTATTTATTATTAATGTATAATATTCTTTTATAATTATTTTATAGCAACAATGTATAATGTATAAATTATGGGGAAACGTCTTCGTACAAAAATTTGTACCTAAATATTTGCCTGTACCTTTCCAATGTACAACGTTTATCTAATTCAACATATTGCAATGAGGTGCATCTATATTGTGTTGGAGTACAATAGGCTATTTACCTTTACCAGAGTCGTGGACATGAAAACGTCCCGGTGAAGGTCACTCTCCCCGTAGCTGAAATACACCAGGGGTAGGCAAACGGTCCTGTACGGCTGTCACGTCTTGGGATTTTTAAAAAAAAATCGGCTGATACATCTTCCATTGTCGACAATTTCTTAAAGACATGAAAAATGGTCTGTTTTGTTCGGCTATGAATTTCGTGTGATTTAAAAGTAGCCATGATATTAAATAAGCGCAAAAAAAAAGAAGCAAATTATATCGGTTTGAAAAAAAACGATTCGCGATTGCATTTAAATATTATTGTGGGGCATTGTAACTTATGTTGTTTAAACATCACAATTATTGCGGTATTGTTATATTATTTCATACAGCGTGTTAAAAGTTAATGGTATCGCCTGATTTTTTTTTTATGATATTCTACCAATTTACATTTTTAATCGAACAATAATAATTTAAAATTTGTGTATTCGTTTTTTCAGAAATAAGCTAGATTTAGGAGGTGTAACTATTGAAACTTGAAATATTATTGTGTACGTTCAATTAGTTTTTTCAATTAAAAATAATTTGCGCGACATTTTGACAAATCCTTTAAATTGCTATTGTTTGATACAATTTTTAATCGTTTTACATATTAAGTTACTTTTTCAAAAGTTTAGTATATCATCAAAAAATTAGATGTTAAATACTGTATAAAATATTTTATACAACCGGCAACGGCAATACAATGTACACATAGTACACACACAACTAGGAGTGCTGCGGTCACACATGTTCATCCCCATTCCTCCCTCGCATTCCTTTAGGTGGTATCTTTAGTGTTAGTTTTACACATTGTTGTTGTTGGTGATGATGTCGTTTGACTCTTTCTCGTTTTCCAAATTACCGCGTCGTGTCTACAGTTCTGCATAAATCTTATTATTGTTTTAATTACAAATATGAGTTTCGACGCTGTTAAATTAATTAACGAAGTTAAACGTCGCCGTTCGTTATGGGATACATCGCACTGCGATTATGCCAACAAAATCATTACACAAGACAGCTGGAACGGTGTTTGTCGAAATTTCAAGGAAGGATTTGACTCAATGGAGACAAAGGAGAATGATAAATATTGTAAGTACTTATTTATTTTAATATACCAATCTAATCACTATAAATATTGAAATCTGTCTTAGGTTTGTCTGATATTCGTGCTTACTATATATGTGTTACCGTTAAAGTATTTACATTAATAACTAGTTAAAGTGGATAAACGAATAATTATCATTATTACGTCCCTTTTTTGTATAAAAAAAACGTATTTAATACAAGATTGGCTTTGATACCATAGATCTTAAACCCTAATGAAAATGTATACATTTTTCTTTGAAAAAATTGACATAATTCAAAAACAACATTATTAATACTTTAACGCTAACATTTATACTTATTAGGGTGTTTTTTTTTTTGCGACTATTTTTTTTTTAGCTCCCGGCCTAAAATTTTGTTGGAAATTCCAAAAAAAAAATTCCCTGAAAATATGAGCCCTTAATATTAATATTAAGTACTCTCCCTTAATGTAAGAGATTTCCCATTCAAATAACATGTAAATTTAGATTTTTTTTCCAATTTCTTTAACTCAGCGTCATTTAGTGCTATCATATCGTTCAAGGTCACAAATTACTCTATTGAGTATTGAGTATGAAATTTTAATGAATTATTGGGCCAAATTTTCATACTTCAAAAAAGTTCAAAGCTCAATATCTTACGAAATATCTCTCTTAGAGATTTAGCTTAAAGAAAATTTTTTTTTAAGATATTAAATTTCCTAAAAATATTTACATTTTTTCTGTAAGCTTAGCCATTGGTGAAATAAAAACAAAAACAAATTTATACAAAAATAATTGACTTAAGTCATCAGTGTAAGATACAGTTACGTCGCAATGGGCACTTTTGTAGAATGCCGCTGAGTTATAGAAATTTGAAGAAAAAAAATCTAAATTTACATGTTATTTAAATAGAGAATCTTCTCACATTAAGGGAGAGTACTAGTACTAATATTAAAAGCTCATATTTTTAGGAATTATTCTTTACGGCTTTCCAACCAAATTTTAGGACGGGAGCAAAAAAAAATAGTCCCAAAAAAAAGCTCTCTAATATTTATTTATATAAATTAAACATATAAATGTATGGAACATAATTCCTCATTATTCACAGTTATTTAAATTAATATGGCTTTACACATTTGTTGAATAATTGAACTTAAAGTAGAAACACCAATTCTAAAACTGTAATGCAATTCTGTTAAAATGCATCCTGTAGCGAGGTACGACCTAAGAAAAATATTAGTAATTTAAATAATTTTAGTAAGGGATTGATAGATTTTCTAAATATATCAACTCCCCCCCCCCCTATAAATTAATAATAAAATTATGTTACATTGGTTTAAAAAAAAAAATAAAAGTACTTATAATTTATTTTTATTAGTAAGTTACTTCGATTTTTCTAAATCACTCGATAGTTTTGAGTAGATTTTTTTACAAGTAAAATATTTCATTTAATTGGTTTTTATGTTTTAAAAAAGTTTTATAATTATTTCGAATATTTTATTTTCTCCTAGTGCAATATCTTCAACGAAAATGGAAAAACCTTAAAATATCATATGCCCGTGAACAGTCTAAAAGAATGACATTGAAATCAGGATCAGGCAGTAAACCATGGACAACTTATATGTATTACAATCAATTGTCATTTCTTTCAACTTGTGTTAGAAATAAACAAACTACATCAAACTTAAATGACAATGATGCCGAACCAACCATAAAAAATGAAGATAACGATAGTATGAATGATTCAGGCGAAGAACACAGTTATAAAGAAACGATCACGCGATCAAGATCATCTAAAAAGCAAAAAACACAACCTAAAGATACAGAAGGTCAACTGTTTCTACCTTTACAAAAAAGCGTAGAAGAAGATCCTGACCGTTTGTTTTTGTTATCCCTTATCGATGATTTTAAACAAGTACCCGAGGATAAGAAATTGGACGTGAAACTTAGCATCATGCGAATCATTTCTAATGCAAAACAATCTCTACAACCAAATAACAGCCAGAATTTGACACAACAGAAAACGCCATTTTCAGTTGTTTCAAATGTTGATACTCAGTGTCAATTAGATCCTTCATATAATGTCCATTCACCGACACGTGATCAAAATCCCTGTTCTGGCGTTTATCAATCACAAAATCATCAAAAAAACGATCAACCTAAACGTTTTCAAACTCCAACCTCTACTCCGAGTGAAAATATTCCTATTCATTCAGATTTGGATGCATCTCAATCACGCTCTTCAAGTTTGGCAAGTCTTTATTTATATTGAATCCTAAATTATTAGGTATTTATCATAAATATCACTGATTATACATACCTACATCAAAGTTACTGCAAGGTGTTCTTCGGTTAAAATGGATTTTCGCATATTTGTGTTTTCTTTTTTTGTTCAAAAAATTTGCATTTCAATGTCAATGTTTAAAGGAATATAATATCAGTAGCAAATTCTGAGTGCACAGTTACATTTTTCAATCTACTGATGTGCTCAAATAGTATCCATGGTAAAATGTGCCTTTTCGACACTAAATCTAATTCTAGGAGCTGTACTGATAAATCTAAGACAATGGAATACCGAATACAATAAAATGTAAATATCGAATGGACTATTCTTGTAACTGAGATGATTCACTTCTTACCTAAGTGGTGATTATCTACAATTTTTTTATGCGTTTCTTAACAAAATTTTCCCTATTTGATTACTTTTTTGGTTATTAATTAAAGTATTTGGTTTATTCTTTATTGCATTTTGTTGATATATGGGCACGACTAACTAAGGGGTAGTTACCATATACATGCAAATAGTTTGTAAAATAGATAGCCGGCTGTAATATTAATGCCAGAATTCAGCACATTTATATGAACAACTGGAAATATCTAGTTTTAGTTTCCGGTGACTTGTGTGCATAACTCGGATGGGTAAGAAAGACTCATAAAATATATTAGCATTGAACGTGTTAAGTAGTTTGTTGGCTACAATTCAACACATACCGAATCTTTTTTAAATCTTAGACTCCCAAGAATATGTTCAATTATTTACTTAAATTACTGTGAATAAATGCTGTATGAATTTATCAATGATTTTTATCTAAGAAATAATGTAATATATTATTTTAGAATGCTCCTGAACTTATTTACCTAAAAGTACTGGGACAAGATAACACTGTTGTTCAATTTAAAATTAAGAAACGCTCTCCTTTAACGAAATTGATGAATGCTTATTGCGAAAGAACTGTAAGTATTTTAACTACTACTAAAATGTTGTAGTTTTATAGAAAATCTAGTAGAAAAATTAGATCAGAATTAAAATAATTAGTTCAACAATTGCAATATGTAAAATATAAATCATTCATATTTTTTAAAGTAGAATTTTTTGAGGTGATGTTAGTAATTTGTGATGTTAGTTATGTACATAATTTTTTTTGTTATTCATGACAAAATATTGAATTCCTTAATAATTATTTATTCCTATTTTTATACAACTATATTTAATATAAACAATGAATAAGGAGTTATAAAATAAAATTTACTTTAAAATCGGTAAATATGCTTATTTAACAACAGTCTGTCGTTATCTCTGAAAATGAAAACATACCTAGTTATGAAAATTTGCATTATCGCTACTTTAGAAGTGAATTTTATTGTCAATATGATGTTTAGTTTTAATATATCTTACAAATGACTAGTTTTTTACAAACTATTTGTAGGATTTACATATATAACTTGTAATAATACTATTTACTTTTGTTTTAGGGACTTGCTATAGCCACAGTCATATTCAAGTTTGGTGATAAAGTTATTAGTGAATCAGATACTCCTTTGTCGTTAGAGATGGAAGAAGGACAAACAATAGAGCAATTCATTAAACAATAAGGTTGATAGTTATACTCTTATTGCAAAGTCGTTGCTTTACGCTATGGATGAAACAATCATTATTCGATTTATTTGTTTGTGCTAAATTAAAATTAGCCCTCTCAATTGATCCAGTATCCGAGAAAAAATGTTAAAGTGTGGAAAATTCTAAAAAATCTGAGACTTATGAATTTACAAGTCCATGTAATATATGAAAATATTATATAAATAATTTGTTTTTAGCTATTCATAACAAGGACTTCTTGGCTTGATTCTTATAAAACAACAAAATTCTACTTCTTTATTCACGAACCATTTATTATAACAATTAATCTTAAAGTATATACTTATATTTTCTCGATAGATAATTACAATTTCATAATTTAAAATGTCAAAATCTGTAACTGTTTTAGTATTTTTTAGGCATTAAAAATCTATCAAGTTTCGTTGTGAGTTATAGAAAATAATAAAATCTTACCTGATATTTTCCATTGTATTAATATTAAATATTAAACTGCCAATCGTAATTATTTAAGTAAGTAGTAACTAAAACTTGGAAGTTATAAATATAAATGACAAATGAGTAAAAAAAAAGTATCTATAACGAAATATTTGTAAATGTTGATTGATGACCGTGATAAAAAACATAGGCCATAGCATAGATGGTATAGGAAATTATCTATATTATATTATTTATACTACTCTATGGCATAAATCCCGCAGCTGGTATTTTTGTGGGAGGTGGTTAAGTAGGCATCCATTTATATAAAACAATTATTACCCACCCAGATATTACTTTACACTATTTTAATATTAAAATAAAAATAATATAGTTTGTAATAATTGTAAAAATAGAGGTTATAACCTTCGTTACTTATTTTTTACTCGCACAGTTTGACTAGAACAATAGTACTATTGAATATAGAGTTATTTTATACTTCATGTAAGATTATTGGAGTTCCCCGGCATTATAGAGTAATATTCATAGATAAATATAGTACCCATTAGATCCATAGATCCGATGCATCAGTTTTGTCATGATAGTATGTAAATATTAACGACAAAAAATCAAAAATGGTATTAATAGCAACCTAGGTCGAACCAATTTTGATTACAGGCGCGGTCATATTTGATAAGCATATATGTAAAATTTCAATTTTCAGTGTGGACATCGTTTCAGAATAATGCTATTTTGATTTCTCGATTTGGGAAACACTGTTGTTGGCGGGAAAATTCTGAGTCAACGTTGAATTTTCGATATTATCATTTATTATCACACTAGCCTCTTAACAGTTTGTGTACCGAAAAAATCGCAACTATAATTATTAAAAAAAGGCGTGGAACACGTAACATCGGAAATGTGGACGAATTTTGTTGGGCACGTCGTAAAGGAGGAGGAGAAATTTTGGAACATCGACAGCATAACCGACTAAGTTATGGACGCAGAACCTGAAGAAGGAGCACGTCATATCCTAACGATAGGAACAGGTGATACAGACACCTCAGGTGACTCAGGTTCAGACTCGGATTGATTACTTGGTACTATTTAAATGTTGGGTAAAAGTCTAGTTTAGTCTAATTTAATTTTAAAATAATCTTAGTAAATAATGTATTCTCGTTGAGTGAGCATAGCTCATGAGAGATAAACAAAAGAAAGGATCAGTTGCGCACTGAAAAGTTACCCGGCTACAGCCGGGTCGACTGCCTGCTACCGCTTGGTCGGGGTCCTTTTTTTACACGCGCTTTACCTATACGATTACAATATCAGGTAAAATTTAATTTTAAAATAATGTATTCTCAAAATTAAGGGAAAATAAGGGTGCCCGCTAAACTACTTATACCAAATTTTGTATTGTATTTTAATTTGTTTTTCGGTATTATTTAAACACATTTATGTTGGAAAGAATGAATAAATAAATATATTACATACATACAGGGTTGCCAACTATCAAATTTAAAATAACCGGCTTTAAATAAATTTTATATATTAAATATAAAATATTTTGAACTTACATTGGTTATAACATTTAGAAATAACAAAATTATTATCATACAAATAAAATGTATACCTAATCATCATTATTTTGTCATTATCAAATATTATTTATGAATAATGGACATGTACGTCTGGAATCAGCTGCTGTCAGTCGGCAGCTCGGCACTGGGCAGTCGTGCAGTCCTACCATATGACAACAAAAAAGGTTATTGCATTAACAACTTGGTAGAAAAGAATAATAAAGTATAATGATAAATCATTGACAACATACATTTATTTATGAAAAATAAAATAACCGGCCTTTTTATATGGCCGGTTTGATGCAAAACCGGCAGCCGACCTAGGTATTAAAAAACCGGTTAGGCCGGCCAAAAACCGGTCGGTTGGCAACCCTGCATACATATTATATTTTGTTTTTATTGTATGCCTACCATGTGCGAAAGTCGCCAGGAATTATTATTTTCGATGTGTGTTATTTGAGCCGCTGTATACAACTTCTCGGTGGCGGCGGCGGCCGTGGAATAGCCGACGGTCGCCGCGTAGTGAGTAGGGGAATTTACGGCGGCGAGTAGGTAGTAGAGTAGGGGAAATATAGGCTCGAAACCGCGGAGCGCGTTCATTTGGATGCGCCAAGGAGTAGCGTCTCTCAGTGACGTTAGTATAGAAATTTAATGCTACAAGTGTTCAATATAAATATTGAAAACTGCCTTAGGTTTGTCTGATATTCGTGCTTACTATATGAGAATAACACGTGTTACCGTTAAAATATTGAATCAGTTATTTTATAATTTAGAGTAACATTCTAGTTAAAGTGAGTAAACGAATAATTATTATCATTATTACGTCTTATTTTTGTATAAAAAAAATGTATTTATTACAAGATTAGCTTTGGTACCGTAGATCTTAAACCCTAATGAAAATGTATACATTTTTGTTTAAAAAAATTGTCATAATTCAAAACGCCATTATTAATTCTTTAACGCTAACATATTATATAATTATTAATATAGGTATACTATAATTATAAATATATATTTTATTTATAAATAAATTTGTATATTTTTTACCATGTTATGATATGACCTTCACACAAACCACACAACTACACTAAGCATAATATTACTCATATTATAATGATGGCACTCTGAGTCATGCATTAGCATACTTATACGAAAGCTGACTCATGGTCGTTATAGAGCGCACCTGCATGATTATCTGGCGTAGTGATTAACTTATATTACAAATATATATATATATCAAAACTACTTAGAGTCCGTTCCGCTCAGATAAGCTATTTGGGAAACACATGTTATTGCCATTTTATAATATTATATTGCCAAAATAATACCAATTAAAAAAATCATACGATGTGCGTCCGCTGTAGCGTCCGCCCATCAATTCAACACAACTTACACAATAACACATTACACAGATTACCATATCCATATAAATAGGAGTAGAATCTAAGGCTATTCCAGACGAATTACTATACTCAAGCAAAATACATCTCTGTAGCAGTTTGTCTACCTATATTTTACATGTACAATAAATTTAAACTTATAATTTTAAAAGTCTTAAATTATTTACAATATCCATCTTCCTGAATTGGTTTCAACTTGAACAACTACAAATTTCTTAATACTTTTTGATATTCGTATCGAGAAGCATTACAACTATTTTTTTTACAGAGGTAATAGACGCCTATATAAATTGCAAAAAAATGCATCGGTAGATTAATTTTCTTAAGTTTATTTATTTATTATCCCTTTATTAAATAATTAGTACTGGAAATTTTTAAATACAATATTATGAGCATAGGTATCCTATTTTTTTTAGTTACCTACCTATTTACACACGCATAATACAATATATAAATATTCCTAATATTTAATATAATTGTATACTCCTAAACAAAAGTAACTAATAAAAAATTAAATACACAAATGATTCAGGCGAAGAACACAAATATGAAGACACGATCACACAAGACCAATTAAAAATCTATTATTTCTATCTAATCAAAATATAAGAGAAGATCAAAATCAATGGATAATCCTGACCGTTTGTTTTTGTTATCCCTTATCAATGACTTTCAACAAGTGCCCGAGGACAAAAAAATGGACGTGAAACTTAGCATAATGCAAATAATTTCTAATGCAAAACAATCTCCACGACAAAATAACAGCCAGAATTTGACACAAAATCATCAAGAAGACGATCAACATCAACGTTTTCAAACTCCAACCTCTACTCCAAATGAAAATATTCCTATTCATTCATTGGATGCATCTCAATCACGCTCTTCAAGTTCGGCAAGTCTTTATTTATATTGAATCCTAAATTATTAGGTATTTACCATAAAGATCACTGATTATACATACATCAAAGTTACTGCAAGTCGTTCTTCGGTTAATACTGTGAATAAATGCTTGATGAATATGTCAATGATTTTGATTTATGAAATAATGTAATATATGTTTTCAGGGTGCTCCTGAATGTATTATCCTAAAAGTACTGGGACAAGATAACGCTGTTGTTCAATTTAGAATAAATAAAGACAGTACATTTAGGAGATTGATGAGTACTTATTGTGAAAGAACTGTAAGTATTTTAACTATTACTAAATTTTGTAGTTGTATAGAAAGTCTTTGAAAAAACTTTTATTATTTATTAGTGATGTACAACATTTT
Organism: Adelges cooleyi; assembly: GCF_023614345.1. Lineage (NCBI taxonomy): Eukaryota > Metazoa > Arthropoda > Insecta > Hemiptera > Adelgidae > Adelges > Adelges cooleyi. The sequence continues at coordinate 1,322,030 of NW_026095751.1, forward strand.
TTTTGTTATTCATGACATTTATTCATATTTTTGTACAGCTTTATTTAATAAAAACAATGAATAAGGAGTTAAAAAATAAATTTACTTTTAAAACGGTGAATATGCTTATCTAACAACAGTCTGTCGTTATCTCTGAAAATGAAAACATACCTAGTTATGAAAATTTACATTATCGCTACTTTACAAGTGAATTTTGTTGTCAATATGATGTTTAGTTTTAATATATCTGACAAATGACTAGTTTTTTACAAACTATTTATTTGTATTGTATTATTTGTTATTTACTTGTAATGATATTATTTATTTTTGTGTTAGGGTTTTGTTATGGCCACAGTCAGATTTAGATTTGATGGTCAACGTATTAGCGAAGATGATACTCCTTTGTCTTTAGAGATGGAAGAAGGACATACAATAGATGTATATCAAGAACAATTTGGTTGATCAGTTTACTTAACTACTATTAACTATATTTTATGTAAATTTTTTTTTTTTTTTTGGTGACTGTTTCGGTGGGGTTGTTAGAACTATAAGCTTTATATTATGATGAAAAATTCATAGTTTCAAAATGTACATTTGTAAAATTACAGTATTCAATAAAGTTTGGTTGACTTTGAATTAAGAATTGAAAAAACCATTATTCGATTGATTTGTTTGTGCTAAATTTAAATTAGCCCTCTCAATTGATCCAGCATGTCTAGTTCCCGTGAAAAATGTTAAAGTGTAGAAAATTCTCCAAAACCTGAGAATTATTGAATAAATATATATTTAAACTCAGCCCAGCGCTTTTTCACTTAGTCCATTAAAAAATCTTAACTTTTAAAGTGCTAATAACTATTAACGTACACATTCACATAAATGACTAGTTTAAAAATTTGCAAGATGATGATTTAACTAGTACCTATAATAGTCCAAAAAATCAGTAGCAATCTTTACTAAAATGCCCTAAAGTCCATCTAATTCATACTACAAAATAAACTGCTAATAATTGTATTGAATAAATTTCCATATACTATATTATGTATTTACAAGTGCACATTGGCGCAACTAGAGGGGGTGCTGAGAAAGGTCAAATCCTTCTCAACTCGTTCAGACTCTAAAATAATGTCAGCGACCAAACAGACACATCCCCCAAGTAAGGTTTATAATTTTTAATGAAATTCTGAGGGAGCTTTCAGAGTTTTAAAAACGTCTGAACTTCCTCAGCACCCCCTCTAGTTGCGCCAATGCAAGTGCATGTTATATATAAATAATTAGTTATTACTAAGGACCATAACAAGTTTTGTTAAGGATTTTAATGAAATTAGAATGATAAAATAGTACATAACAATAAATTTATTGGCCGTCGAAAAAACGCTACACTGATAAAAATTGTTTCTACTGTGTTGTATTAATACATTTTCAAATATAAATACAATTTGAAGTAGCATAATGTCTCAAATGATTTAACACGAGCATAAAGCCATTACGTTTTTCTAATTATTTTGTTTAAACAATATATTTTCTACAATTATTAGAATTATATAAAACTAATATTTTGCAAGATTTGACGAAAATCTTTTCGATTTTTGCTAATATTTTTTTTAGGTGACTTCTTTGAATTTTTAACCAGAAAAAAGTATAAAATATATCCTCGGTAAATATTTAAGGCAGACCACCAGAAAATTGTATGTAGGTAAAAAATGACGTTCGTAGTAGTTATCAAGACGCGAATCATTTTAATTTTCCGACCAAGCCACAACTGCCCAAAGAAGTCCATCAGATTACATAATATTTACGCTTACTTACATTGTAAAGACTATTGCCGGTATAGACACGGGACAAGTATCGTTTTTCTGTAGTATTGAATTTTTGTTGTTTTTTTTTTAATAAAATAAATAAAATAGTACTCTGCGTGGTCACTAAGGTAGACGTTTTGTTATACATATAAATGTATTGGGCATCGGCGGTCTATCAGTGAACGCCGGTAATCTTATCAATCTTGTTGTCCGACAACAATATTGATAACGGCATTAATTCGGTTAGAAAATCGTGTTCCGCGGTTATAACCGCATGGTAACCACAACTACACACGGTTACAGACGCGGACCGCGGTGTTGCCAACCGTGCCGGTCGCCGGTGGTCATTGAACGGCAACGTACGCTCCCGGTTGCAGTCGCGTTGAGCATAATACCGTGTTCAGTGTAGCTTGCTACCATTTGTTTATTGTCGTGACCCGTGAGCGGCGAGCCGTTTATTGCTGTTTGTATCTTTCCCGCCGGCAAACCCCACGTTTTTCCGTTCCATTGTTGCTGGGCTTTGCCGTCGTCGTCGTCTTGAACTCGACAAATTCGACTTGGTCGTTTCAAAAGGTTGTTCCAACACCAGACTCGACGAAAATGGCCGTGGACAAAGGAGTGAGTATTCTTTTTTAATCGAAACTCGCCGTTAACCGTCTCCACAATGGCGTCGCTTGTCTATTTTGTTTCTTGCAAAATTTTGTTGCCGTACATAGGAGTCGACCACCGCTATATTATAATTGTTTCAATGTTCTCTGCACCCGTTTTTCGTTGGTACCAATAATAATAAATAATAATATTGTGTTGCATCTCGATTGCCGCGTTTTTAAAAACGACCACGTACCTATAATAATAATAATATGTAACAACAACGGCCTAATTTTCTACACCCAACAAACGGCATGTGAAAATCAGGCGACAAACATAACCGTTTGTGTATTGATTCAAATAATCTCGGCACTGTGATACTGATTTATCTACCGTTTTCTCACCAACAATGCGATTGTGGTCTGTTTGGTCAGCAGAAACAGTACTACAACACTACTGATCTATAACGGTCTTCTATGAGACCATTAATCGCCATGGTTGCTTTATCTAATCCTCACACACACACATTGTTTACTTTCACTTACCTTTTTCAAAATACAGTTATAACTCGTAGCAACTATCCGCTGGCCGGGTGCATTGATAAGATTGTATAAATCTGGCACTGGGAGGATCGTGTTGAATTTTTTTTTTTTTTCATCAATGATTGATATTATCCACTTTTATTAACATCAATCATTTATTGAAGTGAAACTTCTTTAGGTACGGTATAGTTGTTGTGTTGACATATAGGAGCGTTACGTAAAATAAACAAAATAAAATATTGATTGCTCGACACACTTCCTACGCAGCCACCAGCATTGAAGCGATTACAGCTCGTTTTAGCTTTTGTTACGATAATCTAAGAAGACGTGAGTTGTCTTTAGAAATAGGCAAAGGTTGAAAAATGAAACATACAACTGAAAAGAATTACCAGTTGATTGCCGCCACGCGTTAATCACAATTTTTTGATAGTCTAATTGGATTCAAGTGTGGCGTTTTCAATCGTCTATCTTTTAATTATTTGCTTTAAAATACTTTGAATAAATGCTGTACGAATATGTCAATGATTTTGATCTAAGAAATAATGTAATGAATGTTTTTAGGATGCTCCTGAACATATTAACCTTAAAGTACTGGGACAAGATAACGCTGTTGTTCAATTTAAAATTAAGAAACACACTCCTTTAAAGAAATTGATGAATGCTTATTGTGAAAGAACTGTAAGTATTTTAACTATTACTAAATTATTTATTAGTTACATATTTTTTTTTTTTTTGTTATTCATGACATTTATTCCTATTTTTATACAACTATATTTATTGTAAACAATGAATAAGGAGTTATAAAATAAAATTTACTTTTAAATCGGCGAATATGCTTATTTAACAACAGTCTGGCGTTATCTCTGAATATGAAAACATACCTAGTTATGAAAATTTGCATTATCGCTACTTTAGAAGTGAATTTTGTTGTCAATATGATGTTAAGATATTTTAATATATCTTACAAATGACTAGTTTTTTACAAACTATTTATTTGTACTGTATTATTTGTTATTTACTTGTAATGACGCAATTTATTTTGGTTTCAGGGACTTGCTATGGCCACAGTGAGATTCAGATTTGATGGTCAAGCTATTAGTGAAGCAGATACTCCTTCGTCTTTAGAGATGGAAGAAGGTGATACGATAGAAGTATATCAACAACAAACTGGTGGATCATTTTACTTTAACTATTATTAATTATACTTTATGTATATTTATTATTTTCTACTCGGAGGGGTGTATTACGGTCAACTGACATTTTGTAAATAAATCTGCCAATTCATTGCGATACACCCTATTTATATATTTAATACACATGTACATCCTAGTTGTAAACGATATTTCATGTTTTTTTTTTTTTTTTTTTGTCCAGTTTTTTTCTACTATCTTGGTGGTATACAAGTAATTTTTTAATAAACGAGTAAGACTAAAGTACATTTTTTGAAAATTTAATAACTATCAAATTAATGACAATGTCATAGGAGTTTTTTTGTAATTTTATTTATTATTGGAGGTTTATAAAATTGTATAAAAGCCACCATTGTTACTGTACTTATGATGATAACATATTCCGCACGATTTTCAAAGGCTGTACCGCATATTGTATATATTTTACTGAATGCAGGAATTTCTTTAACGCAGTGGAAATCAAAATCCTCATTGTAATCTTGAATGCATAAATATTTGCGTTTTGTCATATCCTGTAATTTATTAAATAAATTGTACCATTTTCTCAGTTTATCAAGCTATTGATATTGATTATTATGTTTAATGTTTTTATTTAACACTTACGGTTCCATAAGCTGCAACGGTAATATTGCAAGGTCCGATTTCTTCGTGTATTCCATTTGAAATTTCATCCTCTGGTTTTCCCACGAGCGCCAGAAGCAGAAATATAGTGTAATATATTATTAAGTATACATGGATTATTAGTAATTTATCATTTTTCTTTGGTTTTTTTCCATACTTGAAACTGTCTGTAATTTTTATCGTTATACCGTACAATGCTAACAGAAGTAACACTATGGATTGACTAGACACATGAAAACTATCGTGTAGAGGATGATATAATACGGAAAAACATAGAACTCCGCTTGGAAAACTTAAGAATGTCGATTTCAAAAACGTTTTAGTTTCTTTTGTAATTGTTGTGGGTTCGTCCAGGTCGGCTTCTTTGTTGAAAAACCAAAACACGAAAGAAGCCGAAAACGTCAAATGAAAGTAATAAGAGGTCCACGGCACCCAAAACGTACGATCACGTATGTTGGGGTCGGTGTCGTGCCAAGTCCAATGAATAAATTTAATGCCCATAATATCGTATGGCAAATCTATTGCCAACACATTAAGCCCTACCGACAACATGAGTCCTATTTTCGTTGTGTTTCTCCTACAAGCAATCGCTATCGCTGTGTAATAAAAAACTGGATCTGCAACGGTTACAATATTTTTTTAAGAAAACAAATAGGGTTTCGGTTTACATTGTGTTTATATACCTACACACTAATATAATATGAACGGGTAATCTTTGGTTTAAGAACATTATCGGCGCTTGGCTGTGCCAAAAGTTGTCGATTTCCGGTACACCGTACGATACGCATTCGATGACCAAACCGTGACATAGAATGCAAACCCAAAGTATTGGTCGCCTTCCTTTGTGAATAAACGCTGTAAAAATATGTATTACCTGATTGAATTTGTTGTTTAGTGTACTTGAAAGAAATATACACTTGCCATGTGTGAGAGAAACTATTGCTCCGACAAAGAACAATATTTGTACGACAAAGTACGTGGGCTGATTTTCCCATATTGTATCGATCGAGTTGAACGAAACGAATGGCTCCCAAAACCGAGGTGAATTCATTTTTGCCTCTATAACGTTATTAATGTTGATGGTAATTATTTTCTGAATATTATGGTTTTGTAATTTTTATTTATATAGTTACATATTATTATGCACTGAACAAAATCTCAAGTGGCAACTTCAACTGATAGTTTCGTTGGGTATAGATAATTATTGTTTTCATGTCCTTTGCATAGATTAATTATTATAATACAACTGTGTTCAACGCTATTTAATTTATATGCATATAATAAAAATAGTCAATTCATAATTTAAAAAAAAAAATCATTGTAATGTGCTTGAAATGTATTTCTAGTATATTAGGAAAACTTACCTTGGGCAAGAAAGTAGTAATAATTATATGAAATATTATAGTACATTCTTAGGGTATTTTTCTATATTTTGAAGGGAATGGGGTAAAAAAATTTTATTTTTGGCCCAATCCAGTATCTTTTTTAGTTTTATTCCTCTGAGCAACCTTTGCCTATCCATTGAGTGTAAAACTATACAGCCAAAATAACATGAAAGCAGAAGGGAAAATGTCATTGACCCTTTGACCTTTCTGCTCTACAAAGGGGCGGAAAGCTTTTATTCGTTTATCGCCCTTTATTAGGTACAAGTTTTGACTCGAGATTGATACAGTTTTTTGTACCTCTTAAACATTTATTCTTCTGGCAAAACTATATTATACTTAATTTTTCTAGAAAATTCATATCATGTGAATATGTATCTTTTGTAATAGTGTTGGCCGCTGACTGAAATTTTAAGATGGATGTAGTATTTGTTTGTAAAAGGGCTCTTATTAACAAATGTTGATAATTAATATTGGCAAGCAAAGGCCTATACACTGATTTGGAGTTTTAATCAATAAAAAAACTTGTTATTGTAATGACACATTTGGTTGTCAAATGTCAAATGTTTTTTCAAAAATTTTGTAGTCATACAATCGACAGTTTGGCTTGTTTTAAGACTACCTACTTAATGGGTTGATTTAATTTAAAAAAAAAAATTAATTTTTATTTTAATTTAGCCTAAAGAATTTTTTAAAAGTTGTAAAATTGGGCCTTTGTTCCAATCAAAACTTATCAAATTGAAAGTTTATATTTATTTAATAAAAAAAAAACACTCGTTCTTTGTATGAAATGAAACATTTTTATTAAATACCATGGACATGTCATTTAGAAAACAATATATTAGCTTTGAGAATATTACAACACTTAAAAGTAGTTATCACAATATATTTTACATTGTATGACTTTTTTAATCACAGTTGTCCTACTTTGGTTTTAAAATAACACGTCTTAATTAGGCTCTTTTTCTAGTAAAATAAAATCATGTTTCCTTATTATAATGCAATCTGGGCCAATATTTTACCACGATATCAAAAAAAATTATATGGAAATATTGAGTTTTTTTAATAACCAAATCAGTTTTTTAAGCACTCATTTTGGTTTTAATAACTGATGGCGACTCAGATAAAGTTCTTAACTTTCATATGATTTAAGTAAAACTCTCCTGTCAGATAATTTTTGGAAGATCTGTACCAAGAAAGCGAAGATAGTTTTTCTTAAATTTTTTAATTTAGGGTTAAGATTTTGAAAATAATTGCCTATACCCAATTTCTTAATAAACGGAGTCCTCTTAATTACCTACGAATTATGGATAACTATGGCAATCAATTTGTATAAACACACGTTCAGCCAATATTTTGTAGAAATATATTATCTATATAATGTATGTATACATTTATATTGTGTATAAAATATGTCATATTTCCTTGAATTTTTTGTTTTGCAAGTTAGTAAAAGTAGTATTAACCCAGAGTGAGGACTAAACCTAATATTATTTTAACTCCATTAGGTACTCATTTCATAAGAAGTCTTTGAAAACGATAACATATTTTAAATAAATAAAAAATTATGATAAAACCAATACACTCCTAACTTTGCAATAGGCAACTAAAAGGTAGTTAATATTATTACTGTAATATTATCATATGTTTTTAAACAGTTTGTTCATTTTCCTAGCTTTACTGGCTTTTTCTTCTAACTTGAACGAACATTATGTTAGCTATTATTAATCAATTATCGGCGAGTTACGCCTCTAAGCAAGTTTTGAAAATAAAGTTCTATCGAAAATTCGGTCCTAAGTATACATATTTTTTTTATATTTTGACATCGGGGTGTGCCTGTGCTGTGTACACTGACACACCTGGCCGCGGTAGAGTTATATCATTGATTATTATAGAAAATGAAAAAAAATACATGCCAGTTGGCTAACGGCTGTATTATAATATTTTACAGTCAATGTGCTTATATCAATAATATTATACTTACAATGCATAAGGTCTATGCACCGACCGGCACACCCAATACTCCTGTTATCAGTTCACGGTGTCCTTATCAAAAATATACCGTGTAGTGTGTACAGTACACTTTATTGAATATCGATACACCTACCTAGAAATAATTTAGGACTTGCCAGGTATATATTCAATGCGTTTCTGTTGAAATTATTCGATTTTCAATCGCTCAATAATTTTATACATATTATTTAGTTTCATCAACAACCGTCGGACCTTGTACAGCGTTTAGAATTTATATTAATTTTGTAATCTTTGTCACCTTTTATTGTTTTGTCGACTGATTTTCGACATTCGAAGAGAAAGCCTGCGCTTGGGTATTTGGGTTGAACTGTAGAGTTTGAAATTTTTGTCATTTTTCGTTTGCATTATGTCAACCGCACAAGGATCAAAGTCCAAAAAACCGGCCGGTATGATTTTTGTTTTTTTTTTTTCCAGAGACGACTGTCATTCGTTAAATATGTTAAAAAAAATATTACAGATACGGCGTTCAAACAACAGCGTTTACCAGCTTGGCAACCTATTCTTACGGCTCGCAATGTAATGCCGGTTTTTTTTGCGCTCGCCGCGGCATTCATACCGATAGGTCTTGGGTTATTGTACCTGTCCAATATTGTAAGTAAATCTTGTAGTGGTCGTAGGCCCACTGTATTTAGCCGGTATTACCGATTACAAATGTGTACGATTTTTGGTTATATTACAAAACAAAAAAAACCCTCTACCTATTTTAGGTACAAGAGTATAGTGTAGATTATACTCGCTGTTACTCATCGAGTAACCCTACACAAACTTGTGCCGACTACATTAACAACAATAGAAGTTTGTCTTGTCATTGTACAGTGCCATTTACGTTGACAGAAGATTTCTCCGTAAGTTTACTACGATATATTTTATATTATCTATAACGACCCGTCGGTCTAGAATCGGAAAATCCCTCAAATTCTAGACCGCCAAATTGTATTTGGTATTAATTCATATTTTTAAAAATTGTTGTCAGCCTAATGTATATATATATTATGGCTTAACAAACTACTATCAAAATCATAGACGTTACGTTAAATCTAGAGATGACTTCCAACTCCTAGGGAAACTAAGTAATCCTCCATCGAGTGATTGTTTCCCTTATGACTTTAACGGAAACAAACCCATTGCGCCATGTGGAGCAATTGCGAACTCACTGTTTAATGGTAAGATTGAAAAAAGTACATTTTTTGATATATATAAAAATGTAGTTTTTTTTTCTCATAAATCTAGTTATTATGGAAATCATTTTATATCGTTAACTGTATTTTTGTTGTTTAGATTCTTTGACATTACAGTATAGTGATGCAAATGTTCCGTTGCTTCGTACAGGAATTGCTTGGCCGTCGGATAAAAATATTAAATACCAAAACCCGGCGGGAGAATTAAAAAATGGTATTTGTTTGCACATTTCTAAACTAATACTATGCTAAGTGAGGTCATCGTATCGACGATGGCACTGCGATGAAGGGACATAACCGACGTTTATGTAATTTCATGGGAGAGTTAAGAGAATGTTTTTAAAAATAATACTTGTAAAAATTCTTGTATTCGATTTTGGCAACTGTTGTTGTGTTAATATTGAAAATGTTTGACTAATTTTACAAAAGTTAATTGTTTCATAGGTTTTATGATGATGATAATAATTATAATTTGTTTAATCATTATTTATAGCATTTAAAGACTTTGCAAAACCAATCAATTGGCAAAAGAATGTATGGGAGTTGGATTTAGAAAATCCGTCGAACAACGGTTTTGAAAACGAAGACTTGATTGTTTGGATGCGTACAGCTGCGCTTCCTGACTTTCGTAAACTTTACCGGCGTGTCGATCATTCTGTTGATATGTTTTCAAACGGCTTGCCCAAAGGAAATTACACGTTGTCCATAGAATATAGTAATTGAAAGAAATCGGTGTTGAATCGAAAAACTCATTCAGTGTTTAAAAAAAAAAAGAAAATAAATAATTTTAACACTAATAAATTGTGTTTAGACTACCCCGTGGCCGGATTTGGAGGTACCAAGAGCCTTATATTATCCAACACATCGTTTACCGGAGGAAAAAATCATTTCCTCGGATACGCTTACATAGTGGTTGGATGTATTTCCTTCTTCTTAGGACTGTTGTTCATGTTGATTCATATTAAGCACAAACCTAGGTACGTGTTACTGTAGCAATGTAAAATCATTATTTGTATTCAATTATACACGGTTGCGTTTATCGTTAATTATCATAAATTAGTTCGCGAACAATACGACACGATTCGTTCATTGAGCTTTTACACATAGTATAACATGTTTAACTGATTTGTTTCATTAATTCAGCTCTTATTGGCCTTATCTAAATTTTTTTATCAACTTACAATTTAAAAAAAAAACAATATTTTTGATTTTAACTGTTCTTGTTTGAAACACCGATTGATTATTGAATTTGTATTAAACTTAACTGAATATTTTTTCGTTGTTTGATTTCAGTGGTATTTCAGAAAACGTCGTTGTAGTCGATCCGTCTACTTCGTACCATTAACTCGACTCGGAAAATTAATTAGAGTTAAGTATATTCACATAATTATTTCTACACACTGTCACGTTTATTGTGCTATGTTAGAAACAATAACCAATGAGCTTTACGGAACACAATGTGATATGCATTTTTATAAATCATATATATTCTAATAGATCACATTCTTATTTTCACTGTTGCAATAATATGGCTTTGTAAATCGAACAGTTTTAATACTGTGTGTAAGATTTACAGCGTTAGAGAATATAGTTTTAAACATTTTGTAATTTTATAATAATTATTTATTTTTTTTAATGATGCTTACTTACAAACTTATAATACCAACGTTAACTATTGCTAACCACGTAAACTAAATAATTTGTACGCTCATCCTATGTTATCAATGGTTATTATATGTTTGTAAAAATTTAGTATAATGTTATATTATTGGGCTAAAAGATAGTATGGTATAGTATATATATTTTTTTTATATCACCGACGCCACGTTAACCCGCCCGGGGATCTCATATTGTACTTACAACACAATTGTAGATTATTTTTTTTATTAAATTATGCACGACTGTTATTTTATACAATACGTCCTAATATTGTTAAGTTAAACACACACCAAAAAAAAAAAAAAAATACAATTTTCAGCAAACAAAACTGCCGGATTTCTTGACAAATTTATATTTTGACTAGTACTAGCTTATTAACTGTATATTTATAAAGTATTACAATATAATTATGTATAATTATGTTTGCTAACTAAACAATTAAATTGCTGTGCCTTTATGACTAGTCATATGATTAATAATATGTTTATTAGAGTTAGCGATAAATGTTATCTATTATATTAGTATGTTTAAACTGTAGATCAATATTTTTACTATGATTATTATTGTTAATTTAACAGTATGAATTATTTACACCAAATATATTATTTATTGAAAATGTGATTGCTCGGCATTTTACAAATTGTTGTTTCCTGTTAACGCCGATCGAACAATACATTTAAATGAAAATCTTTAAGTTTATCAACCACAAAATAACTAAATTTTAATTTTTTATCTACTTACACCGATGTGAAAATTGTACAAGAGTGCAATTTTGAGCTCGTTTGTGCCGATTAAAATTAAATTAATTTTTATTATTGTATAACTACTAAAATACATTTCGATTGACATTTTTACCAAAACAATTTTTACATTTCCTAAAATCAAACCTAGCAAGTTAACTTGTTTTTGTAAAGAAAGAATAAACATTGCTGTTGTGTTGATTTCATATTATGGAATGACCCAAATTCCAATTATTGTGATGCAATTTCATGGCATCGCCGCCGTTACATCATCTTGCTTCAAAATCATTTTACAACAGAAAAATCTGAACGATGACCCAAAGTCGATGGATCAAGTTAAATTGAATCTTATTATAATTTATCAACAAGGAAAGATAGTTGTTTTTGTGTTGAGGTCGGCGACAAGGCTAACCAGCCAAATAAATAAATTTGTTTTTCTAAAAAAAATTTTCCAGAGACAATAACGGGACGGCACCAACCGTACCATAATCCACAGTATCGAATACACCATGGGACAGTTGTCGTAATTCACATTATTGGGAGTGATGGTTTTTTTTTTTTTTTAATAAAATAATATTTTATTGTCTATAATAAAATATAAATTTACTATTATTTCAGCGCCTCCTGTAAAATTGCATTATTGAGGATTACATCAGTTGGCCTATTAACCGACGGTATAGTAAATAAAACCATTCTAAAATAATTATTTGCCGGATTACCCGTGTGATAAAAATAATAGGGGGTTTTTCAAATTATTACCTTATAATAATATAAGATGACCTTGTGTGCCATTTTTTCAACGGTTTTTTTTAGCAAAACAAACTATTCAAAGAAAAACAAATTATATATCATAAATATATGAAATTCGTTTTTTCTTAAACGATGGTTCTGTTCTGTTCAATCAAATTCAAGTATGAAAATTTGATCAAATGTATACACATAATAAATAACCTCAAAACAAATTTGTCATAGATATTATATTTTATTATAGCAGTTTATGTAAATTATCTCTGGAAAAAATGCATATTATGTGAATCGATGGGGTTTTTTTTTGGTTAATTTTTCGGAGAACGCCTCAAATGTAAATTAATATGACGTCTGATAAAACGAATAAAAACACTAATGGTGATTTTTAAGTTACCCACATATTTAATTTTACAATTTTCTAAAACGGTCACTTGGAAAAAATGTACATTGCATTATACAATTATTATTATTAATGTAAAAAATATTTCCTCCGGATAGTTTTTTAAAACGTCCACTTTTTCCAATCGCCATGTAGGACAAATGTCTGTTGGTAAAAGTGGAGGTCGGTAAACGTTGTAGCGACCCGACTTTATCAGTGAGAACAGCTGCAGCACGTCCACATACTGACTGATAGATAAAAAAATATATAATATTAAATAACACTAATTGAGAATTATTATTATTATTGTCAATTTATAGGCATATTCTATGATTATTTAGAAGCCGAGTACGCCGGAGTCGTTAAAAATGGAATGAACATAACATTTAAAATCAAAATTTAGCCATCGAACAAAATTGAACAAATCCAAGCTCTCTACAAAATAGGTAAACTCATTTAATTTAATCGTTTATTTTGAAAATTCCGATTGCTATGTGCTCCTAGTGTGCGTTTATAAAGGTAAACCGTTCAACATTGTGTATTTTTAAAATTTTTTCTTATATAGGTATTACTATTTTATATCTTTTTTAATTTTCGTTTTACGACAATCCTGTTGTAAAATTTTACAGCGTTAACCACAAGAGCGATACGGTAATAAAATATCCATTAAATTTTAACGTTAATTAGATTTGGCGATCTCAGTTTAATCATTAGGTATCAGCTCAATGTCTAATTTCGTCGGCATAACCTAAAAGAGCACACCTTTTTCGATTAAAGTAATTGATACTTTACGCTAAATTTACTATTAATCAAACACTACAACTGTAACTTGGGACTTTTTTTTTTGTAATTTACTTTTCGAACGCTGTTGGTTGTAGTGGAACAATCATTTTATTTTCCAGATAAATAATCATGGCATTAACTTTATGCAAGTGCTTAGCGCTATTGTTTTTGATCGAAAACGTAGTTTGTGCACCGCCGTCGTATGTTACTAGCACTAGACCGTCAGTTCGGTTGTCCGATCAAGAATTCGAACATCTCGTTAAGGAAGAACAAGAACAAAATCCTAAAACTCATCAAGAACCTCCAAACGAGAAAACATTGGTAAATAAAAACTACCAATAATATTAGCTATTGTCAAATAACGGTTTGGTTATTATTTTTCTAATCCAAAACACAAAAGTGTTGAGACGTATGTAATGATATTCTAATAGTAGATTATATTACAGGACGACTTGGGTATTGAATACAACCGTTATTTACGTGAAGTCGTAGAAGCATTAGAGAAGGATGAAGATTTCAAGAAAAAACTTGAAACCGCCGATGAAGCTGATATTAGAGTGTGTAGTTTTTTTTCGTTTTATTTAATTGCTGCAGCTTAGTAAGTTGGGGCAAAGCACAAGGTTGCATGTATAATATTATTATTATTGTCATTCAACAGACCGGTAAAATAGCCGATGAACTAGACTACGTACATCATCATATACGATCAAAGTTGGACGAACTAAAACGACAAGAACTAATGAGACTGCGTTCTTTAACCAAAAACGGCTATAGCGACATGGTGAACGAACCGGGCCACGTCGATCACCAGAATCCACATAGTTTCGAAAAAAAAGATTTACTTAAACTTATTAAACAGGTAACAAAAAGGGATCAAATTTATCCCATTTGTTTTTTTGTTTTTATTTTAATTAAAATAATAATAAATTTTAGGTGGCTCAAGATCTAGAAGAAGCAGATGAAAAACGCAAACAAATGTTTAAAGAATACGAAATGCAAAAACATTTCGAACGGGAACAAAAATTGAAACAAATGACCGATGCTGAACGAGAAAAATTTCTAATTGAAGAAAAAGCAGCCGAAGCGCAGAGGGAAAATAAACATAAAAGCGACCCTGTAAGGCGATCATAATGATAATAAAAACTACTTACTATTTAAAAATAAAACGAAAATTGTTTTAGATTCATAGTCCCGGAAGTAAAAAACAGCTTGAAGAAGTATGGGAGAAACAAGATCAAATGGAAGGAGAAGAATTCAATCCGAGAGCGTTCTTTGCAATGCACGGTACGCTGGCGAAAATATAATCATAATTTTAACTTAATTGCTGCGTACACGTGTTTTGGCGAAATGTTTAAATTATGATTTTCGTTAGATATCGATGGCAATAGTTTTTGGGACGAAGACGAAGTAAAGACGTTGTTCTTGAGAGAGTTGGATAAACTTTACAACCAGGGTATGAGCAAAGTGGACTTGATGGAGAAAGCAGAAGAGATGGAGCGCATGCGCGAACACGTATTCAACGAAATGGACGTGAACCGAGACAGACTTATCAGCTGGGACGAGTTCAAGCGCGTGTCCGAACAGCCGGCCTTTGAAAAGGACGAAGGGTGGAAAACTATCGATCAGAACGAGATATACACCAACGACGAGCTTAAGAAATTCGAACAACACAGACAGCAACAAGTCGACCAAATGATACAAAACGGACGGGTAAGTAAAAAACTACTGAACACACTCTGTATTATATATTATTACCTTTGTGATTGAAAATTATTATTAACTCTTCATTGTAAAATCTTTTTTTTTTTCTCAGATTCCTCAGTACCCTCCTGAATATTATCAGCATCATCCAGTGAGTAACAATTGAAATTGATCGAATGAAAATATTATATTTTATCGTGTCAACAAATTGAATTGCTTTACTCTTTTCACAGGAAATCCCAAATCCTTCGTTACATCACGGTCCTAATTATCAAGTAAATTCTAATCAGTACCATCCTCAATACATGGGACATCCGCAACAAGCCCAACAACCGTACGTCCATCCGCAACAAGCCCAGCAACCGTACGTCCATCCGCAACAAGCCCAGCAACCGTACGTCCATCAGCAACAAGCTCAGCAACCGTACGTCCATCCTCAACAAGCCCAGCAACAAAACGACTACTTACAGCAACAGCAGCAGTTTGCCCAACCCGTACGGCAAGTACCGCAAAATCAACAACCTGCGGCTGCGCAACAGGCGCAAAGCCAACAGCAACAACAACCTGCTAACCAACAGCTACCTCAAGCGCAACCACAACAGCAGCAAAATGTTCCTCCTGTTCAACAATATGCACCGCAGCAACAACAGTACCAAGCTGGTGGTGGTGATACATTGAAAAATCAAAAGATCAAAATCAACGACGTTGAATCTAATAATAAAATCATTAAGAACTCGAAAGAAAATTATGGAAAAACCGGACACGTGGCGGGAACTCGTTAAGGTTACGTTAACAAGGCGATCAAATATTTGAGCTTTTACTCTTTATTATTCTATTAAAAAAAAAAAAAATTTACTCCATAATATTATTTTGTTATTTATATTATATACAAAACAATTATACTTAATTAATCTTTTATAAATCATTTATTAGTTATTATTGTTCTCTCGTTGCTGACGGTTTAAATGATTTTACCATAGTGATAGATATACAAATATAAGTACTGAACATGCTAATATGTTTATAAAAAAAAGGTAGCTATGTCGGAAACCGCCATTGCCGTAGTTTTATCTGCAATAAGAATAGTAATTCTTACGTCCGATGATCCTGCCCTATGACGTAACGTCTAAGTAACAAAAAGTTTAGTGCGGGAAATCCAAAGAGGGTCTTTTTAGAGCCAAAGGGCGGTCATTTAAGTGGTAGACAGGAGCGTGGCCTTATCTTAGACCTCCACAATTCGGTGGGAGACCAATGACAGTTTACAAGAGACGGGATATACATGCCGTGTACCCTAAGTTTAAGTCGTCTCTGAGTAACGTATAAGATTGACAAGCTCTCGGACTCTGGTTCAGTGCAAGTAGAACTGCATCCGATTCCAACACGTTTGCGACACAAGGATTTGGCTATCTGTGTTGCAAGATGCACTGCACATGATTAAGTAGTTATTTATATGTATATATATTTTTTTTTAATTAAATTTCCGAATATATTTTATTAGTAGGTACCACTCGAACTGAAATAATTATGAATTTTGATTTATTTATAGGTAATCTGTGCCCTGAAGGTAACTAACTAACAACGTGAGCAGTTTGCTGTGGTTTGGTTTTTTTTTTGATGCAAGTTGTGAATTTGAAATAATACAAATTTCAATTTTTCAAAACAAGTAACAACTAATATCACATGTTTTTACTTTTTGTATAAAAAAAAAAAAATTGCTAATGAAAAAACAGCTGATATAAATATGTGTCATTGCTGATAAGGTCGGGTTTTTTTTTAATTGATAACGTTTTGTAGTTGTTCCGGGTTTACCGTCAAGGACGACTAATGATTAATTTTCAAGTTATTTAATAACAATATTATTGATATTAGTTTTACTACAAACTACAAAGTACAATATTATATTGACATCCAGTACCATTTAAAAATAATATGCCAAAAATACCCGAACAATTGTGAATTATTAATTTTAATATTATGTCTCTTAGACATAAAGCATAATAATATGATGAAATTTCAAAATCAAATGTGTATACGGACGTTTTTTTATTGCTATTTATTAGTTCAGTTATTGTAGTTTGGCGGTTATTTTGATTTCAGAGAATTATATTTTTAAAATAGATGATTTACTGAAAATTAGTTATTCATCGTTTTTAACGAAAACTATAAGATATTTTACATGTTTAATTATTATTAATATTAATATTATTGTATTGATTAGATTTGTGTGGGTTTTATCGACGTTCAACAATCGATATTTTACTATCGATATATTGTGCGTGTGTTCTCGATAATCGATAATAGTGTTATGGAAAACCAGGTGAAAGGTCGTGTACCTGTAACAAATAATTGTAGCAATCGAGTGTTAACATTACTGTTATGCAATATTTGTTAATAAAATACAACGTGTAACAAAGTTAAAAAAAAATAACATACTTGTCCTATGTGCACTTCATAATTAAACTTCAAGGTATTGCATTGCACAGATTGTATTTATTTTGATTGAGTATTCAAGGCCAACGTCTGAAACAACTTGGCAAGAACAATAATTATTATTATTAAGTTGTCCTTTTATTACTCTTTTAGAAGTCGACACAGTTGTTCATTTATTTTTATTAGATTAAACTAGGAATTTATTTTATCCTGTGTTGGGCGAGCGTTCGAAATGATTACTATCAATCGAGTAAGATTGCTTCATTTTAATGAATTTAGTTGTTATGTGTATTTCATTAATTTGATTATATATTTATATAATTTCAGTCATTGCGCAACGTGTGTCGTAAGTCGAGATGTATCGTTGCTCACAGAAAGTACAGCGAACAAGCTCAAGACACTCCTTTTTCTCTCGGTCAGTATTAGTTTGCGTGTAGTATTTATTGGACTATATGAGGCGACAAATAGAATAAACGTTTGCTGCTGTTTTTAGAATTATCCGAGACCCAAAAGGAATTTCGGGATCTCGCTAGGAAATTTGCCCGTGAAGAAATCATACCCGTGGCCGCTGAACACGATAGGACGGGAGAATATCCATGGGAAATTATAAAAAAAGCACACGCCGTCGGTCTTCTCAATGGACATGTCCCAGAACATTGCGGTAAGCAGTCGTTGAAAGAATAATAATATATTTAATATAAACCTTTTGGAAAAAACTAAACTATTATTACGTTGCACCACCAGTCGATGTGTACAGAGGGATAGATAAACCAATTATGAACATTTAATCTTTAAAACTCATACCGCAAAGGCAAATTAATATAAATATCAATTGACGTCTAGTGAGGCAGCGTTCAGTTGATAATGAAAATCGTGTACTCGCGAATAGAGTACACACACGTTTAGTTACGAGTACACGCAAACATAAAAAGTTGGACAACTTTGTTATTACGCGGTAAATTGGATTTTACATGGCCCGATTATTTTTCGGTCGTGTAAATTGTAATAACATATTAAAATGTTAATTATTTCTACAATATACGTCTTAACTCAGAGGTTCACTTAGTATTTAAAAAATATAAGTAATACTAAAGGCAAATTATATATTTTTTTTTTAAGGTCTAACGAGTTGTGTATTATAAAAATGAAAATTTTATTTGATAAACAATAGTAATATTTTGTATTTCACCAGTTGATTATATGTCACATAGATAATAGCGGTATATAATTTCTCAATTATCGTTTATGAATAAATAAACAAAAATAAACAGATTAAAAAACAACATTTTTTATTAGGCGTGTTAAACAAGTTTACTATAACCAATACCAACGCCCGTAACTAGAATTTTAGAATCGTAACCTTGACGTAATTCTTCGTCTTCTTTATTATCACTGTAAGGTTCTAGCTTGAACGAAATACCGAAAAATTCTTTCAAGTGCCTCAAAAACTGTATCCTGTGAGAAAAAATGTAAAATGTATTATTAATTAAACAAAAACGATGTAAATTTTGTACTTACGTGTACGGTGATAACGGCCCTAAGACCACGTGGGACACGTCCTTCTGACGAAGTGTCATATAAATTAGTACTAACGATTGAAATGACGAATCGACGCATCCTCCTCGCCATATTTCCTCTAGCGTGGCAGAGGAGACGTTTTCTGCAATTTCTTCTGCGGTCGTTCTTTGACCACTGAACGGTAATGAAACGCTGTCCGCACACAATGTTACACCAGTTGTCGTCAACGCTACTATATTGGCACCAAAACCCGGTGACTTGCCGCAGAGTTTCCCTTTGGGATGATCTACAGTGAAATATACGTCTGGGATATATTTGATCATGTTCGCTTTGGCTTTTTCCACCATTCGGTTGGCGATCGTCGGCGACACTCTTAATGAAAAAAAAGTCCCGCGAATTTTTTTGATTTTTCCAAAGTCGGTTAACTGTAAAAATGTATAATGAACAAATTTCTTTTAAAACCGTTTACAATTACCAAACCATGTTTCAAAAGCTGTAAAAGTTTTTAAGTCAAATTTATGGTATTACTTGAATTGGCTTGGTGTATTTAACGGGTTCACACGAAAAATATATTTCACCACCTCCTTCGGGCTCCATTCCACGTTTTTTGATTTCCATACTGGCATCGGTCGCCGCCAACAATATTCTTTGTAAAATAGGTAACGCTGCCGCTTTAAAAGAATCGACAGACGGATCTTTCTGCAAATAGAAATATGAATTGAAACTTTTTTTCCAATAGCGCGACACCTTTACTTATTAACAATACCTCGTTATTAGTCACCCCTTTGAGTGTAATTTGAATTCCTTTCTTACAATAAGGAGCAACCATAATGATTAATTCCAAATAATATCCTATTCCACGTAATTTACAACACTCGTGACTAATTGAACCGCCGATTAATAGGCCCGGTTGAAAGTACAAATCTGTACCGGTTTCGTTAACGTCCAACGAGGTGCCGTTAGTGATTTTGTCGACCAAACGGAGAAAGTTGACTTCGAATTCTGAAATTATTTGTTTACAAAAACACAGTTATATTATTACGTGCCACTATATGAATGATGTTACACAACACAATGTGTTTTACCTTTAAGACCCGGTTCATTGTCTCGTGAACGAATGTTCCGAATTTTTACTGGTTTGCCACTTAGGAGTGATAAAATTATTCTGGTACGAAAACTACTACAGCCTTCAAAAATCATAGTAATTTTTTTGTTTTATCTTTGGTAAAAATACAAAAACAATATCATGCACTTATTAAGTGCATAGTAAATTAAAAGAAATTCCTCTTTTTTAAGCACTTAAATACTTTTTTTTTTTCGTGAGTACTTGTTAAGCAAAACATTAGCAGGGGAAAACTTCACAGTTCACGCACCACGTGACGGTGAAACGATAAACATAATAAAAATTAAAAACATACATGATATTGTTATCAGTCGACCGTCACGTTATCACCTATTTTTCTTATCATTTTTGGATTACAGTGGTGCCATTCCTCACATTCAAAATATTGTACCATTATTAATAATAAAAAAAGTACAATTTCGACTAATCAAGTTAATTTCATATAAAATTATAAATTTATTATACCCGATTTATGTACAGAATATTGATGTACATTTTATATTCTACTCAAGTAACTGAAATTACTATAATACTATTCGATAGCTGTAGGTATACTCGATATTTGAGTAGCACAAAAAAATATATATATATATAATATATTCAATTACTCATCATGATGTGCTTAACAAATTCTAATTAATATAATACTAAATAAATAATGATTAATTATTTTTAATAATGAATTATTGAATGGTTAAGGGATTTTAGACAGTTAGAATTTTTTTCCTACTAAAATTAATATTTATAAAAAATGGTTTCTACAATTTTATAAATTAAGTGAAAATTAAAAAAATCATCAATAAACAATATGTGCTAATCGAATTCTTATATTATTATAATTAGGTGGGTTGCATATGTCTGTCACCGACGGTTGTTTGGTAGCCGAAGAATTGGCTTATGGCTGTACAGGTGTGATGACAGCTCTTGAAGCAAGCGGTTTAGGGGTAAGAAATCGAATAAACGTCGACAGAGGTCACTGCCACTTTTGTCAGTTGTGTGATTAATTTTTTTTTCTCTCTAGCAAATGCCCGTTATACTCTCTGGAAACGAAGAACAACAAAAGAAATATTTGGGGCGGCTCATCGACGAACCATTAGTGGCTGTAAGTGGTGCGCGTTAATGTCAATTGAAAAACATAATCTTATAGCGGCTTAAACATTTTCCCTAGGCTTATGGCGTGACCGAACCGGGTGCAGGTTCCGATGTGAGCGGCATCAAAACAAAAGCCGAAAAAAAAGGTGACGAATATATTTTGAACGGCCAAAAGATGTGGATAACAAATGGCGGTGTTGCCAATTGGTATTTCGTATTGGCTCGTACCGATCCCGACCCGAAAACCCCAGCCGGCAAAGCGTTCACAGGTTTCATTGTTGACGGCGATAGTCCAGGACTTACGCCGGGACGAAAGGTACGACAAAAACAGATTGTTCGATGAAACTGAGCGATTACATTTAGGAATATTATTCTGTTATGTTTTTTAGGAGTTAAATATGGGACAAAGGGCTTCCGACACTAGAGGAATTACATTTGAAGATGTTCGAGTGCCCAAAGAAAACGTTTTAGTTGCCGAAGGACAAGGATTTAAAATTGCAATGTCTACGTTCGATAAAACGAGACCGCCAGTAGCCGCTGGATCTGTAGGCTTAGCTCAGAGAGCCATGGATGAAGCGGCCAAGTATTCTTTAGAACGTAAAGCCTTTGGAGTGCCGATTGCAGCGCATCAAGCAAGTGCCCGTTTAGTTAATTTGCTTATGTTTTTGTTTTTGAACTCTCTTCGTCCTGGCCTAAGCGCTTCTCTACACTAGCACTAGCCGTGACTCTAATTTTGGACGTTTTATTTTTAGGCTGTAGCTTTTATGTTGGCCGATATGGCTATTGGCATCGAAGCCGCTCGGTTGACTTACTTGAAAGCCGCTTACGAGGTTGATCAAGGCCGGCGAAACTCGTACTATGCGTCCATATCGAAAGCATTTGCGGCCGACGTGGCCAACAAGTGTGCTACGGACGCAGTACAAGTATGCTCTTACATATTTTACGTGGAAAAAAATATCTCTATATATATGTTACAACTTGAACGTTAATTTCTAGATTTTCGGCGGCAACGGTTTCAACACTGAATATCCGGTCGAAAAACTGATGAGGGATGCGAAAATTTACCAAATCTACGAGGGAACCGCACAAATACAGCGTTTAATTATCTCTCGTGAAATAATAGAAAAGGCGAAACAAAGAATGTAAGGTTTTCATGTGTTCCAATAGGCAAATGCAGTATATTATTAATAATTGAGAAAGACTTAAAGAAGTAAATATATTGGTATACAAAACTATGGTTTATAATTGTAATTTTACACAAATATTATTTTTATTATATTTTAAGGCAGTCTTCGATGGATTGCAATTTTAGTAATTATTATATAAATATATATTAATATTAAAACAATGGTAACAAATAATAAAATAATAATATATTTTTTTCTACACCACTCGTTATTAATTATCATTATTTTTATATTTGTTCCCACCATTTGTTCCTCTTATTTTATTAATAAATAAATAAACAAACAAATAGGAATATATACAAATCAAAACAACTTTAAATGCAGCATTATAGAAATTCTTACGACTAGAACAAAACAGAGTTGCAAGTTTATATTTCTACAGACGTGTTAATTCGTACAAAAGGCTTAAAATGTAAAATTTGTTAAATACAAAACTACGTGAACATGAATGGTAAAATATTATTATATTTTATACATTTTTTTTTTTTTTTATGAACGATTATAATAAAAAAATATAAAAACGCTTTAATTTTAATATTGATATTTATGTATCAAATAGATTCTTTATCTGAATCTATTGAAAAAAATACTATTAATTGTTGAAGTGAAATTTTAATGTATATATCTAAATAATAAATATTTAAATGTAAAAGATTAAGCAAGAGAAAAAGCTTAGTACAAAAAAGGTACAATGTTTATTTGTAAAGGGTAAAAATGGCTATGAGTAGTAAAATCTCATGGGTACCCTGTGTATAAATATTTGATGATATATATATATATAGGTGGTTGTTATACATACAAAAAGAAAGCTAATAAACAAAACAAATAATAGTAATTATTATTTTATGCTACACTGTATGTACACACAATGTTTAACTCAAAAAAAAAAAAGAAAAAATGATGACAATCAAATTCACAACATGTATAAACTTTTTTTTTTAAGGTTAACTGTAAGGGTTTAAAAAGCTCATAATCAGTTTACGGAATTTCATCTTGAATCCGTTCAAGCGCGTGCACTTGTGTCAAACGTGCCTGGTGCCGTATTGTGTGTTGTTTTTAATCAGCGAAGAGGTCTGCGCAATTTCCTCGACGGTCGCTTTTCTCATTATCGGCTGACGGATTCGCCAACCAAACTGACTGCGGGACATGTCGACGTCGCGAAACGAGTTCAACATGAATATGGCCGTTACCGTGATTAGAAATCCGCAAATTATTCCGATAATATCCTGGAAAAATAGCAACAACAATTACATAAGAAAACTACTCTCGATGTTTGCATTTCGGTCGTACGTTCAGATACAAATTGTCCCACTCCTTGAAAAGTATGGCCGAAGCCGTGATTACGAGCGACGTAAACATGACATAGTACACCGGGGTGACCACTCCGGTGTTGAACGTGTCCAAAGCTTTGTTCAAGTAATTCATTTGGATGCTCACGAAAGCGACCAGTAAAACAATAAACACGTACGTTAGCCAATTGCTAAATTCGCTCTGTCCTGAAATATTATTAACACGAGACGAAAATATTTAATATTATAACAAGAAATAAGTTAAATTCAATCAATGCATACCAGTAATTGTTTCTCGTATGGCCAACCCAAGTCCTTTGACCCACATGACAGTCAACGAACCGGCAGCGGAGCACATTGTAACGTAGACGATTACGTTTGACGATCCGTAACGTGGCCCGAAGTAAAAGAATATCGACGCTATTATCAGTAGCATAATGCTGGTGTAAATGATGAAACCTTGAAACAAATTAAAAAACGTATGTAAAATTGCTGTTACCGCCAACGGAGAGCGACAGAGGAGGAGTTTGATAAGAAAAATGTCCAACCGGGTTCAGTGAGTTTTTCCAATAATACTGCCATGTTGTCGATTGATTCTTCTTTGGGAGAATGGATTACCATTACGGTCGAGCCGATTATACACATAAAGCAGCCAATCTGAAAAAAATACAATTTAATAAAAACGTTTTTTTAAATAAAGAAATAATTTTAATTGAACTCGACTTATTATCTAAATAAATTATTTGGTTTAAAGTAGAAACTAAAAGTTATATTGAATAATTAATCGAGTGTCATGATTTGAAATTTTATAAGTGGGTTTTTTTTAAAAATTTTTGTCGCCCTAATTAAAACACACCTTTGCTAGTAAATTGAGTTGCTCGTTTAAGTACTTGGATGATAGTATTGCCGAAACTATAACGCTGATAGCTCCAAGAGGCGTCACCACTGAAGCCGGAGCAAAAGCGTAGGCGGCAAAATTGAATATTTCGCCGACCGCCACTAAAGAAAAGAAATTAATCATTAATGATACATAAAAATGTAATAAAACTTGCACAATATTAAATCAAATTTGTTGATTACTCATTGATAATCCGCACCACCATAGCCAATTTGTCAAATAGCCGTAACCACCATTTGCTGCTCTTCGACCACTCCCTAACGATAAGTGAATGAGAGCTTTTTTCTTTATGATAAAACTAGCACCTAAAAAACAAAAAAAATATATAAGTATTCAAATAATAAATCAAATAATTCAAATAATTCAAATAATTAGTTGGTAATACAAAGTGTATTAGTCACACTATCTACACACTCAAATAAAAAGCATCTTCTTCAAACTAATCACATTCTGTTATGACGCGAATGCTATTTTAAAACTATTAAGTTATATTACTTATTTGGTAATTTATACCAAATGAAAATGTACAAATTAAAAAAAACAGCTAATCCTGAATTATGCATTTTTTAAGACCAGTCGATTTATGTATTAACCGTCGAACACGATACTGTGAGCAATGTCACGCTGACAGCCCTTTGGCCCTTTGTCGGGGAGCTTACTCGACGGGATAGAAAATTATTAATATTATAAAATGTTGTGTAAGACGTAGATAACGCATTTTTTTATACCCCGTCAAATAAAATATGTACTGGAAATTACTTTAAACTTTTATCTTTAGAACAACTATCCACTAACGATCGACTGAACAACAAAATGTTAGTTCAACAACGTGCGTCGACCACACGATGTAGCGCTCGAACGGAAACCAGTAGAGGGCACTTTGAAATGAAATATTTTTATTATTAACAACATCGGTAATTGCTGCTGGGTTTTAATTGCACACACACGGGGTTAATAAAATCATAGTTTAGTAGGTACATACCGATGAAGCCGCTGGACGACAACGCTAGGCCCAGACCGATGTAGTAATCGGTCATGCTGTAGTTGACGTTTCCTTGATCTTTGTCCGGCATGTTGAAAAACCGACTAAAAACGACTCTGGCAAATTGTTTTTAGTATGAAAACGGTAAAAAAAAAAAAAAAAAATATAACACCAATTTTAGGTCATTTGTACGCAGATATAGCTGTATCTCGGTATCGCACTAATAACAAACAAAAGAGTTTTTTTTATTATTACTATTATCTTAGAACCGACATCAAACTGGTATGTTTCAAGAGGTGAGGTTTTCGGCCGAATACAATAACAAATAATAACCGACGACGATGAACCGCGACCTCGAGACAAACAAATTACAAATAAGTTATGAATATAGGTATGTATATAATAATAATAATATAATAATAAAAAGGAATGTAAGTATATTGCTAATCGTCGATAAACACCATAATAATTTAATAATAGGTAATATATAATAATATTGAAATAGGTACTCTGTTAATCACTCCTAGCTGTGGCTGTTGATAACATTATGTAACGTCATAACGCGAATATTGTGCAAAGGCACGGCCGTGACTGCAGCGCAAAGAACAACCAGAAGGGAAACTCGTGAAAAAAATTCCATCCGTTAACCTTGGTTCAAAAAAAGGCCGGCCGCCATATTGTTTTATCTATTATCAGCTATTACAATGATAATTGGCACGCGGTAAAACAGAGAAGCGAAAAACAAACTTCTTTTGCTATTTTGGTTTAAAAATCCGTTTCCCATATAACCAAGAATAAAGTTGCCAATAAATGTTTTTACAGAATTTTAAATCGGACCATTCTAAGTAGTCGAAATTTTGTCTGGCTTTTTGGTCAGAAACGTCAAAAAAAAAAAGACCGCATGCAATCACGTTAATATATAAATGTAAAAATAATTACATACAAATAATATATTATAAAATGATTTGATTGGAAATGGATTTTGAAATTCGAGACAGCATTTTTTATTGTTATTAATTTTTAAAATCTATTAATAATAGTATTTTTAACTTTACTGTTGTACATTATTGTTATTTATTTTTAACAAATTCAAAGACTTAATGATATTTATCTAGTTTGTTACTACTATTTTTTTTGTAAATAAATATGGAATATGGGTGTATCGTACATGGGTTTCATATTATATTTTATTTTTTAAATACTAAAACTAACTTTAATATATTGTTACATTTTTAATTTTGTTTTTTATCGCACAAAAGACATAAAATGTATTATATAGTTTTACTACAATACATACAATTTGTATCAAAAAAAAATTAAAAGCAACCGTCCCACATTTTTACGTTTATCAATAATACAGTCAATCTATGTACCAATTATTAATGTCATAGTAATTTTATGATACAAATATTATTAGTAAATTATTTAAAATATGCATCAAGGTTATGGCAAATTATTGTATAGGGAATTTCTTGTGTAAAATTGTTTTCAATAACTTTCTTATTATAATACAAGGCCATTAAATTTATTGTGCGTGAATGCGCAAAAACAAAATGTCGGCGGCCATTCAATTCAGGCCAGAGTTTCCGTTCTGGTTTTTTCTGTGGCTGCTGCAGCAGCGACTGTTATCAGTTGTACATTCCAACGTGCAGCCGTGCAGCTGCGTTAGGTTATAGATAACGCGATAAGGTCACGTGACACTTCCCTTTTTAGCTGGCCACTGCGGTAACGAGACCCGCCTATTATTGTATCATTAATAATAATTTTGTTGAAATAATGGGTTTTTTTTCGATTTATAAAATGTACACGTTTAGCTATAATATTATGTTGAAATTTATTAGAAAAGAAAAACAATAACTATTAAAATTTATCGATATTGTGTTCCGTCTCGAGTGTTATGTGCTAATGAGTAATAATGCTCTTATAATAAAATATGGGTGAATTTTAATCATTTGCATAATTTTTTTTACCCAATTAAAATATATTAATGTGTATATTTTAGAAATGATTAAAACAAAAATTATTAGTGGTATAATCATGGACGGACAGTTATGTTCATAGAGAATGTCCTGGGAAAAGTTTTATTTCCCTGAAACTTTCACCAAAATTGTATTATTATTTGACATACCTATTATTATCAAATTAGACCAAATTAAATGTCTCGAATAATTAGAAACATGCGTATTAATGTTCAAGTACCAGTCACTTTTATCTTATCTAAGAAAAACATGTTTAAGTAATGCCAAAATTTTTTTTTGAAATTTAAAAAAAATACTTGTTAAATTGTTAATGTTAAATTTTGGTTTACTATCGTGCTTAAAAATAAAGAAAAGATTCGTTTTGTATTGTCAAACGAATTTTATAACAACAAAATCGCCATTATTAAAAAGCGATTTTCCAGCTGGTTTTTCCCCGTTTGATGATAATTGAAAATATATTATTTAAATTGAAAAAAATCTGGCACTTTCTTGTCGATTTTTTTTTTGGTCAATATTTTTCTTTTTGGAACTCATAGGTTGTTATACAAGAAGTGGTACTTTAATACAAGATATTTTATTTAATTGTCAATTCACTCAAGAGTAGCGGTACAGATATATTTTTTTTTTGTTTGAAAATTTGTATTTTAAGCTATTGTGCGGTAAGGATAATAGTTTAATATCGAAGAAATATGTTAGGATATAATATATTGTATATTGATAAATATAATAATGTTTTTAGCTAAAGCGTATTAATTTTATCATATTATAAATAATAAGGCAGCAAATATTTTTAGAGCTTTTTTGAGGTTATAACAATCTAAACAATTATATAAATTATTATAATACGCACTAATTATTTCAATGGAACCAGATTACAAAATGCAGAATTTAAAAGACGCTTAAGTCACAAAAATATTATATACTTAGATATTTACTAGATATTCAAAGTGCCAAAACATACATACATACAATTTCAAGAAAGTTTCAGGAAAAACCTAAAAAAATTGATTATTTTCTTTATTCAATTTTTTTTTTTAAATAAAATTTCGTAAATTGAATAAATTGCATAACAAAACTCGAATTATTCGTCTTTTTGAAAAATTAATTTTCTTTATTAAAATAAATAGCCGTATTTTTGAATTGAGTTGAACAAGTCGATTTGAAGTTGAAGTTTGAAGGAAGCAAGAAAGTGAGTGTATATTTTATATTTATACTTATTTTATGTCAATGTCCACTGAGAATAATAATAATGTGTCATCAAGTTATAATAGCGCATAATTGCATGTATAAAATATTGAAATTAAAATTTTTGAAAAATAAAGACGTATGAATCATCAGCAACATTTTGCGATAGCGATAATAGGTTTTGGAAATGTGTATAAATAAAAATAATATACTAAGATAGTACATAATATAATAGTATTGTAATTGCATTATATATTTTCTAATCTTTCGAGTATGGACTATTGCGTCACAACAAAAGTATTATTATAATATTATCCCACCGATAATTAAAACGCCATTAAATATTTTAAGTAAAACTCATAAAAATTAATCAATATTATTTACAGAGGAAAAAAAAACTATAATACTTTAAATTGTGTATCTGAGATAAGGGTAATTATTCCACGAAGACA
This sequence comes from Adelges cooleyi, assembly GCF_023614345.1. Classification (NCBI taxonomy): domain Eukaryota; kingdom Metazoa; phylum Arthropoda; class Insecta; order Hemiptera; family Adelgidae; genus Adelges; species Adelges cooleyi. Next base: position 1,351,484 of record NW_026095751.1, read on the forward strand.
AGTTTTGCCAATTGAAGAAATATAACATAATTTTGTTGACAAGATAGGGTTTTTTTTTTATAGAATTGTTTGTACACCAAATATGTTATAGAATTAACCACTTTGTATAGAGACTAGGTATTTTTTTTTTTTAACATCTTCAAATTTGCACTTTATTAGATTTATATAAAACACAATTTTTTGTTTAAAGGAAAATTGTTTGAAAAATATGTTTCCCTTATCTCATTGGCTCGATGACAGTCGATGACGTCATTCATACCCTCTTCATTTGAGTGGTGTTATCACAATAATATCTTAGAAACAATATTTAACGATTAAATTAATTTAGATAATAAGTTATTCAAAATTAAACTATGAAACTTATTATAATGCATTTGAAAACTGGAAACAACCATCATCTCCATATTATATACTCTATACAAAATTCTGACCAAAATATTTTTATTTTGCAATCAATATAGCGAACATGGATCAATCGAGAGCGACCGGGGGCAGATCTAGAGATCTAGGAATAAAAATATAGTGGAGGGGGCTAGAAAAAATAATAATAAACATTTACAAATTACAAAGGTATGTTCCTGCTTAAAGTGAGACATAGGTAAACTCTAAGGTAGAGAAATATTTAGTGCTGGACGATATGGATCAATAGGCACAGTAGGTTCATGTGATTTTTCAACAGTTAACAATTTATTACTTCAAAAAACAAGATCTAACAAGTGGAGTGAGAGTAGTTACTTACATTGTTTATTTGAAAAAAAGTTGCAGAGAAATAGCTGTTATATATAAGGTCACTATCATCATTATCCAAAGATACCTTGGTAATACTATATAGTCACCACAGATAGTATTGTTGTTTTAGAGTAAAAAAAAAACCTATTATGAAATTTGTAGGTGAGAACTATACTTCTATGTTTTGTTGTTAAACCAATTTTCGCATAATGAAAGGGCATTTTTTTTTATTATTCAAAATATGTACATAATATCTTAAAAATAAAAATGTAATTTTTTAAAATCTAATTCCGACAAACTATTAATGTTTTGTTCGACTATTTATTTAGTTAATCCAACGAGAACTGTATTGTGTTTTTTTACTATTTCACTGGTACCAACAAAACATTTATTTACATAAATGTTAATAGGTATTTAAAGCTTTTGCAAAACTAGTTTTTTTTATCAAAACGCACAATTATCGACATTTTATAGATCACTGAAAATGTTACATATTTATTAGTCTGTTGACCTTTCAAATTTTGATTAATATGCACTGCTAATCTGACATCCATATTATATTATTTTAGCAACACGTGTCCAAAGTCTGACCAAAAGAATTTTATCAGATTTTTTATATTATCAAAACTGAACTATTGAACTGCGATTTATGCTACTGATTTTGAAATTTTTCAATAAAATATCGATTGACTACTGCAAAATGTAAATTTTAACAAAAATTAATTTATCAAACCGTCGAATTTTCAGTGTGTTTTAAATAAAACATACTACAAATAATAATTATAATATTATGCGAAATTCTCCATCTAATATATTATCATTATATTAACATCTGCAATTATTGCAAAATATGCTTGGAACGAATAATCATTCTCATAGACAATAGCTCCAATTGTTTTTTTTTCTTAGGTATTGTCTGCCTAAAATACACGTTGTTGTTAATTATTGTCAGCATAATATTTTGTCAGCAGCAGCAGCTGAACACAAAGATAGATTAAATACCATTATGTTAATCATTATTAGTGTACGCGGTATGTGAAGACAAAAAAAAAAAAATAAACGTTTGTTGGTTATCTACCATTGTGTGTAGCTGCTGTTTGTACTTGTTTAGATTTTGGAACGCCTTATCGTTGAATCGAAACACCTTATCAACAATCCACCTTAACTTTTCAATTTAAGCAGCCTGCACAGCCTACAGCAGCTGGAATCGCGGCGGCCCACAGTTGTAGATAATAATAATATGTATAGGATTACAATATTATTTTCATTATTACCATTATTATATTGTCCACAACCGTGTCCAGACCTTTCTCTCTCTCTCTCTCTCTCTCTCACTCGGGGAGTTAAAGCTCAATCTGCTTAATCATCTCTAGATGTTGTGTATCATGTCCTAGTCAAAACGTAATTACTTATTAGGTGATATTAAATTTTTAAGAATGAATACCTTTACCGATAGACTGATATGGTTCCTGCAGGTAAACTGAACTTTTAACTTTTAATAAAATATATATACCTATATATAATGTTGTATCGTCTCAAATTTTCACACCCCTGCGACGACGACGTGGGTCCGTGCGTTATTTGGTCGTACGTTGCTTTTAAACCTTACATCGACTCAAAGGAACGCTTGTTTTCTTGCGTAGTATACTTTTTATTTTATTAGTCCGATTGTATTTTTGGAAATAGTTTCTGTCGTGTTTCAACACAATCGGGCTCACGATCAATCCACTGTGTCAACAAATCGTACCAAGTTGTGTATAAACTGTTTTGTAAATATATGTGGTTTTGCTTGTCGTTTCAGATTTCAGACTTGCATCTCAGTATATTTCACGATTGGGGTAGAGTCACTGAGCTGAAAGAATTTTGTGATTTGACGATTGATACTATCAAGCCATTCGCCGTACTAGCTAGTGGTACGTACAGTTATTATTGTAATTATTTTTAAACATAAACTAGGTTTTATTTGATGTTTTTGAAATTATTCTTCATTGAAAAACTATTTTCTTCAAATACTAGTTTATAAATAATAATAATCCTTACTCTTTACTTGTAGGTGATTTGACTGATGCTAAAAATCGAAACGGCATAGGTTCAACACAATACGAAGAAGAATGGTTAGCGTATCAAGAAGTGTTAACAACTAGTAAAGTGACTGAGAAAACTAAATGGTTAGATATTCGAGGAAATCACGGTTGGTAATAAAATATATTTTGCCATGTTCTTTGAAGTATCATATTATTATGAAAATGAAAAATGATTAATTTTGTATTTTGCAGACAGTTTTGACGTGTCCAGTGAACAGTCGGTTAAAAACTTTTATCAAAAATATTCGCCTCAAGGCAAATTGCATCCACGATCGTATAACTACACAGTTACCAATCAAGCGGGCATGAGTCTCAAGTTTATTGGCGTGGACGCTTGCCTGGATCCGGGCCCCAAAAGGCCTTTTAATTTCATCGGCAACTTGGACGACGACGAAGTCGATCGTTTGAAAGCAATGGCAGCTAATACAAAGGATCCAATCGTTTGGTTTGGTCACTATCCGACGTCTTGTATACTGACCGAAGGACAACAAACTGTACGACGAAAATAGTTTATTACCCTATTGACGGTGAAACTATATTTTTTTTTTTATCATTCGTTATTTATCTTTTAGATACGATCAATTATCGGTGAAAACCCTTCATCGGTTGTATACTTATGTGGCCATTTACACACGTTGGCTGGATTAGTACCTGAAATGTACACCATACAAAATGAAGGTTTTGCCGAATTAGAATTAGCCGATTGGAAGGATTCAAGAATGTGAGTAAAACAGTAATCGTTTAAAAGTTGCAAAAACATAACGTATTATATTTGCGCAAACCGCGTTCCGAGGAAATGTATTCGATTTTTGTTCGTCATTCAACGTAAATTGTGTTGTTGATGCAGGTTTAGGTTATTGGCTTTCGACAGAGGATCTCTTACGTTTACCGATATTCGACACGGAAAATGGCCAGTTATATTAGTTACAAATCCAAAACTACCGTGGCTTCGTGTCAACGGCATGGAAACGGACGAAGATCGCATTGCCAACAATAACTATATAAGGTTTAAAAAAAAAAAAATTCAACAATACTTTTTCGCAATCGAGAAACACGAACAACGTTTTCTTTATTTTTGTATTAGAATTTTAGCGTTTTCGCTCGATCCGATTGAAAACGTTTTGGTGAAAATAGACAAAGAACTAGAATGGAAACAATGTATCGGTGTTGGAAACGCTAGTTCTATGTACGTGACCGAATGGAATGCTAACGATTACTCACGCGGAATTCATAATATACACGTGGGTCAAATTTGTTATATTTCATATTGACATATTGTATATAACTATATTTTTGTTAATTTTCCTAAAGGTCAGAGTTGAGGATATTCAAGGCAGAGTGCATGAAATCAGTCAGATGTTTACGTTGGACGATACCGTACCAGTAATAAAACATTTCACACAGTGGCCGCTCAATTTATATTTTCCTAACGTGGTACGTGGGTTTTTTTTCTATTTTAATAGTTTATCAATAACACGAATGTTAAAAAAAAAGCATATTAAATAAGGTATTTTTACAGCTATTTATGATGTTTCTGGTAGCGTCTTTGGCTAACGTTTTACCACTTTTATTTTTTCGATTTGTTTGCAAATGCACCAAATGTAAGTGTATTCTGTTTTATTAATACTTAGCTAAGTTAAATTATTATCGTTAAGTAAACCACTTGGTTACGCATTACTAAACGATTGTTTTATTTTATATTAACAATATTATAATTTTAATCGGTTTGACAAATTACTCTTGTGTTGTGTACGTACAAACAGTTTTAAATTATTTCTTTAAAACTAAATTAACAATGTGTCAAATTCATTACTTTGACGCAAACATATGTTTACGAGTACATTTTTGTGGCTTAGCTAATATATTTTATTTAAACCATTTATTGGCTTTGAGTACTTGGGGTTTTTTTTTTTCCATTGTATTCAAACTAATTTCATAAAAATGATAGGGCTACTAATAATTGGTAATATTGTCAAATAAAAGTTTTTGTTTTTGTTCATTTAAATTAGTCGAGACACGGATTTGTCACTTAAAGTCGAACGACTTATGGACATTTCTCTAAAGTTTAAGTTAAAGGTTAGACGTATGTTTTATGGTTTTATGAAAAAAATTTTCTCGGTTAATAGATCGCATCAGCTATAATGGAAAAATGAAGTTGATCAACAGGTATTCGAGAAAAATGGTTTTGTTATCAAGTTTAAATTGTATATTTTACCCGTTGACAATTTATTCGATCTTTCTGTGTACAGGTAAGCAATACGTTATTTTATAATAACAATTGAACTTGATAATTTTGTTTGTTATAGTATAGTATTATTTTTTAGGACCTTGGGCCGTCGGTGATCTGTTAACAGATTGTATCGGATGGGTTTTTCCATGGGGTATCTACGTCAAGGGAAAATTCATAAAGGATTCTTTTACTTACGCTTACGGATTCGGCCAGGTAAGTCTTAGTGTAAATTACAATGAAACGATAACCGTTGTTTTTTTACTTGTCGGTATATATATATATATATGTGTATTTTTTTTTTTTAGATAGTTACGTTCCAACTTCCTCTGAACTACATACTTAGTCTGCGCCTCGATATTAAGTGAGTGTATCTTTCTGTAAACGCAAAGCATTATATTTATGTTGAAATTAAAAGTCGCAATCACACGTGGAAAATGGTATCTGTTATATTAAAATGTTTCGATTTAGGATGCAATCGTTCGCCAACGTGCACTACACGTTTCTTAACTCTCCGTACATTTGCGTGGACGTCATGTTCTTTTCACTGCTAGCTTGGCAAGGTTTGTGTTGCCTTTGGTTTTGGGGAGCCTACGGTTTGGTCGCTACCGTCTTTGGTCCGCTGAAAACATGGTCGATATTTCTCGCACTATGGCTTTGGTACCAAACTAAAAAAATATCAGTAAACGACATACGATTTGCAATAGGTAATAATAGAATAACACTTTTGACGCACGAATAAAATTTTAAAGGTTTTTTTTTTTGCATGCAAATTTGTTATGATTTTATTGAAAAAAAAAAAAAAAAAATTACTCTGATGTGTTTTGGTTGTTTTTTTTTTATAGGAAACGTGGAAAAACTGAACAGCAGTTAAACAGTAGTCTTACTATTATTAGTTAACCTTATTTATATAATTTACTAAGACAAAAATGATAAATTAATTATTCGGTTCGTATTAACCTATGTTGTTGTATAATATTAACTTATTATGAAAGTACGTCCGTTCACATTACTTCATCGACTATTTAGATATTTATTTTATTTCATTATCAAAACGTTATTGTATATTAATTTTAATACAATTTTTTTTTTTGTACACCTTTACTTTATAATACCTGCGGTATTGCTCGATAACTTATTTAGTTATTTAATTGATGACGATCTATAAAATTATGAACCCTATCGTTTGTTAGTTTTAAGTGGTTGTTATTTTACCATTTAGTACCAACATTTATTTTTTTTTACTCCTTAGTCAATTAAAATAATAATTGTATAACTATTGTACCACCTACCAAACTAGACGCGAAGAAAGATTTATCTATTTTGTGTTCTTATTACTATTTAAGTATTTTTTAATTTGTATTATTTATTTTTAGGTATTCTCTCAATCTCTAGTGATTTTTAAGTGATACTATTTATTATTTATTTGTAAATATAAATATACTACTATGATACTATAACACTTATATTATAATAATATATTAGTTTCGTATAGATCACACTGTGATGAAACCTCTTCTCAGAAGAATTATTCTTTGTGTCTTTTTTTACCTATTAATTTTGTCTAAGCAGTACTGTGTGGGTATGGATACGTATAAAAAAATAAGAACATTATTAAAAAAAAAAAACAATCTCAGCTACTGGGACAGTCGCTAGGCACAGGTGAATCGGTTTTAATAAGTAACGGCTGTTGTGCGGTGGGATAGCTGGCTGAAGGACGTGATTGTTGATTGTATATTATTTCTGCGGACAACACGGAATTGCTTAATGCAAGTTTAATTTGAGCCTGCTCGACTGTTGGCAACCGTTTGGTCATTTTCGCCATGCTCAGAAAGAACATGTCGGTGTCGTCTAGATTTTCATACTGGCTATTTGTTTTGGGTACTTCCTGGCGGACGCACTTTCCATCGTATTGACGTTTCCTAAGATTCAAATTTTCTTTTAGAATCAGTTCGACTACTTGTTGCGCTTGACCATCGGTACGCGGTTTTTGCTTTTTGTGACGTGCCGTGTGTTCACGTCTTTCGACAGCTGGTTCTACGTCGCTAAAAGTCGCTTCATCGTTTACAGCTTGGTCATCTTGAATACTCTGTTCGTTTTGGGTTTCTTCTTCGGACCCCTCCGACGTATCTTCTGGCTCGCTGATCAGATTGGCCGACGTCTGAGACTCAATTAAGTTACCACGTATCCTTGAATTGAAGGAAAAAAAAACAACAACATTTAGAATAAAATCTAAACATAATTAAATTTATCTAACTTCCTGCTTTCCAAAAAAGGTAGAACAAATGACATTTGTGGTTCGTACTTCCATAATGACTTCTTCTTAGAAGACATACCACTTTTTGTTCCATCGTCGCGACGTCGGTTCCTGGCGTTGCAAAAACATCTTCTTAATTGCTCCCATTTTTGTTTGGCCACACTCCCTGAAACGGAAACAAATAACATTGAACATTTTGTACTTGGTTTTTCTTGTTTTAGATTTTTTTGGCGACCCGAAACGCTATTTAGAAGTATCGGTTTCAAATACGACAGGCATTTTTAAAGATTATTTTAATAATTCTGACGTTGAACTTTTTTTTTTTAAATCAAATTGTAGTATAGGTGTATAAATAATGGAATTATATTGTAAAATAAAATATCTTAACATTTGACATTAGCTGTTAACAGTACCTACCTGGTAATTTCAACTCTTTTCCGATTTCTTCCCACGCTGCTTGCCGTATTTGTTGGTCCCGATAATTGACGGAGCCGACGTTATACAGAACCTCGTGTTGCCGGACCTTTTCGATTAAAAGCTCATACATTATGGTTACAAAAAAAAACAAGTACAAGTATATAAGTTTATAATCAAAGTTTGGTGCAAGTAGTTTTAGTGGAACTCGTGAGGTCACCCGAGGTAGGGTGACATCAGTGCCGTGCTGGTATATTAAAAATTAAGTACATATAATATCAGCGCCACAAATAAAACTAAACAATATGCAAATGTAAAGTCTAAATGGTATTTTTCAATTTTGTTATACTATTTAAAATCCGTACATCCGACATAATAATAATATGTAATACACTTTGTTTACCGTGACGTGATAACACAGTATGATAACGCGTGAGCTCACGTGACGTGACAATTGTCCGTTTCCAGCTCAAGGGGGGGGGAGGTAGGGGTAAACGGCGGGTTTTTCCAGAATTTTTACCCGAAGATGTTAAAAATGAAATAAACGATCACGTCGTGGAATTTTAAAGTTTAAAATATTTGGTTTAAAAAATGTTCATATTATCGAAAAAAACTAAAAAATGGCGGCATTGCGGTTGTTTGAATCTGGCCTTTTTGTTTTTAAATGGGTACCTATTTTTTTTCTTATTAAAAATGTCTAAAAAGCACGATTCGTTATCAATTTTTAAATAGTAATATAACTAATAAACTTTTAGGTTCACAAACCTCATGTCAATCAGATTAAAAATTGATTGAGCTTCATTGATAGGCTCAATTTGAATAAAAAAAAATGTAGGGTTTCTAAGAAGTGCTGCATTTCCCAGGTATTTAAATTTACATAATGTTTTTTTTTTGTTTTGACCAAGGAATAATTCCTATTATTATTATTAAATTATTTGTATATTTATTTAACATATTTTAACACCAAATGTTTTCCATTAACGCTGCCGTTTAGTGTCAAAATATCAAAACAACAATAGAATATTTGCCTATGATGGAATAACTAAATAAATAGTTGACCGCCCAACTAAATATTTATAGTTTGTTGGAATTCGGTTTTAAAAATTACATTTTATTTTCAAGATTATGTAAATTTAAATAGTTAAAAATATATCCTTTCTTTATGCCTTATTGTTCCATATCCAAACCGACTATCGAAAATTGGTTTAACAACATAACATAGAAACTATAGTTCTCACCTACAACTTTTATAATAGGGTATTTTTTACTCTAAAACCATACCTAAGTAAAGCCTTGTTTTCGGCATAAGAAAACTATGTTAAGATGATACAAATATTTAAAATCGCTGACAAACATGCTGCGAAAAATAAATCAACTGCCTAAAAACAGTTCTTATCACTAATTTAATAATTATAATAATTAATAATAATCTAATAATAATAATCATAGACATTACAATAATTTAAGCGTTAAGGAATGATTCGGCAAAAAATTGCCTATACCCAACTCCTTAATAAATAGGGGTATCGCGTCCCCGACGCCCATTTTTAAGGAGTAAAGTATAGGCAATTTTTTACAAAATCTTAATTTAAAGGTTAAATCGTGATGTGTAATTATTAGTTCAATAACTAAGACTCTATTTTGGTAGTTAATTTATTTTTTGGACTATCACAACATCCTTGAAAGCGATTTAAAAATGTTTTTTCATCTCAACTGAAAATAACTCGCTTAATTTTGGATTTAGAGTAAAAGCACTCATTAAAAATTAAAATTAAAACAATAAAAATTAATTAAAAGCAATATTTCGGAGGGCAAGACGGTGCGTTTTTTTCATTATTCTAAGTATTATTTAAGTATAACGCTCAATACGTAGTTTAGAAATAATGACTATTTTAACATTTTTAAATGACTGTAACTTTCCAAAAAATTAATTTGTTTAAAAAAACGCACCGTCTTGCCCTCCGGAATATTGTTTTCTTTTAATTTTATAATCGGTGCTTTTACTCTAAAACCAAAATTAAGCAAGTTAGTTTCAGTCTGTTTCAGTCGACGGCCTCTTAAGACTACTTTTTACATTTTTTGCCCTACATTGTACTTTTCAGGTACGATTTATGATTTTATAGTCTATTGTTACACGAAGATTTGACACGAATATGTTTGAAAAAAATTAAATTAAACACACTCGTGAAAACAGTAGCTTCTCAGCAGCTTCGCACCGAATCCAGCTAATAAGTTCTGTCAGAAAATAGATAGTCAGCCGGACTAAATGCATAATAATTGATTTAACTAATAATTTAGTTGGCCCATCTATTTACATAGTCACCTATTCCAGTTAAAAATGTATTGTGTCCCTATATTAATTTAATAATTTAGTTGGCCCATCTATGTATATTTTTTGTCTGTGTAGGATAACAGCTATATTTTTTTTTATAACATATTACATTAGATAATGTTTTTTTTTTTTTACTATGTAAACTCTCGCTTATAATTTTTACTATAGGTATGTATTTGAAGTAGCTTTTTCTAGCTTTTCCATTTCTACCTTTATTTGTTCATTCCTAGATCCGCCCTGGCACCACTGGTAATTATTTTTATGTTATTGTGATAACATGTTAAATGGTGATAAAATCATTAATGAGGTCATGTCGTGACTCATTTCAGTGCAAAACAGACAACAAGGCAAAGCAGGAATACAATATTATTATTATATGCACAACAAAAGGGTCAAACGAATCACGAAAAGACTTTAAACAGAAATTAGATAAGTACGGGTCGTTTTTTAATTTATAATTATTAGTACTATTATTATATTATAACTACTAAATAATGATGATTAGTTTAACGGTAGTGTGGTTCAATCATACAGCTAATGAGGTGTAGATAACATCTATAAACGGATGTAACATTACACGTTTAATAGTTTCTTAAGTAGTGTAATTAATTAAGTCGTATTAAGTTATAGTAAATAATCTAGAAATAAGAGTGTACACATACATACCGAGTGTTCGTTTTTTTTTTTTTGTTACTTATATATTATTCCATCTCAAAGTTAGTGTTAAAAAAAAAAAAAAAAAATGGAAATCACTACAAAAGACTTGCATATTGTGCCGCTCAATGAATTAAGTAATTTTGTTTTGTTTATGATAGTTTTATTTGTTTCGTAGAAATATTTTGTATTTTCAACACATTTCCATAGTTATAGTTGTCGTCGTATTACACTGCGGCACCTACTACGGCTATTAATTTCAAAAACGATTCTGTGAACAAAAAAATTACAAATTATATTTCTGAACGCCCTTTTTTTTTTTTTATTGAATATAATTGTTTTTATAATAAATTTCTACTTGAAAAATATTACCGCTACAAACAATCCGAAGCTTTCCGAACTAGTGTCAAACTAAATGTATCAATTGATTATTCGAAAAACTACCGTTGACCATTATTGTCTGACCATTGATCTTCTATTTTAAATTCTAATTCTAATGTTGGGTTGCACTAGACGTGTATACAACATTTAATGGACCAGTTGTTGGTCAAAATAATAGATTAAAAATTCAATAATTTCAATTGTTAAACAGTTGGTTATAATTGTTTTTTTTATTCTACAGGTACCGAAGATCAGTTGTTAGTAGAAGCAAGCGTATCGGCTAGAGAAAAAGCGTATTGCCCTTACAGTAAATTCAAAGTCGGAGCGGCATTGAGATGCGATGACGGCACTATATTTACTGGATGTAACGTCGAAAATGTATCGTACGGCTTGGGAATATGTGCAGAACGCACGGCCATGGTGAAAGCCGTGAGTGAAGGAAAACAATCGTTCACCTCGATTGTCGTGTCCGGTGTGAACAATAACCATTTCGTGCCGCCGTGCGGCGGATGTCGACAGTTCTTAAGCGAATTTGTCACGCCCGAATCTGACATAACAGTTTTATTGTATCAACCAGAAGGCCCGAATGTGTTTGTGACTAGTGTCAATGAATTGCTTCCTTTCCAATTCTGTTTTCAATAATACTGCTAATATTTGAAATCGGTTAGATTTGTATTAAAAAAATTGACAACGACATAATTGACTAATAAATTGATTTTAACAAAATATGTGCACAATTTATATACAATAGTTTTTACTGGATTATGTGATTTTTTTTAATGTTTTGTTTACTTTTTATAAATTACGACTGAATTAACTACAGCTTATTTTTGCTTTCGATATTTGTTTTTCTTGTCAATAAACTTACAAGTCTTCTAATTTTGTGTTAATTTTTAAATATACTTATGAAGGGTGTCATAACTGTCTCAACTTCACCCATGGCTATTCTCAGCCGGTTTTACACTTAACATTTAAGCATAGCATTATGTCGACGAGTTCACCAAGTCTTGGGTATTTTTTAGTAGCGTTAAACTATACTTAGTTTTCAACTCGATTGGCAAGAACGGCAATATTAAAATTTCAACTCTGGTATAAAATTCGTTTTAATTAATTTTATTTTAAAACTGACTTGTAAATTGTTTTGTCGTTATTAAAAATAAAAAAAATAATTCAAGTATTAACTTTAAAAGTGTACAGCTGAAATGTCAAGTGTTTTGAAGTAGCGGTGGACTTTTTGCGATTACAGTGCACGCAGTGACAAATTAAATGCGACGCATATTTTATTCTGATGTAGTACATGTGGCCACACTGTATACGCCGAGTGGGCAACAACAGCAGCTGACGTTATCAGTGTTTACAAAACGGTGGCGGCCATTTGTTTTTGCGGTTATCACAAATTGCCGACGTACCTGCTGTCTCTGGTTAGACTTCCGGTCGGATTGTATTATTATACATTATTTTTTTTTCTATAGTCGATAAAACACTAATCTAGTCGCTGGTGAGCTCGCGCAAGTGATAACTCGGGTAGACGGTAACGAGTGGAAAAAAAAAAAAGAAAACATAGCAATGGAAACGGATAGTAAATGAATACACTATTGTTACCACTATTGTAGTATTATCAAAAAATTATGGCGATCGTCGATTGATGAACCGTCGTCGGTCGTAGTCGGCAATTTCCGTACGTGGGTATGTCGTGTGTTTTTATTTTGAAAAATTAAAAAAATAATAATAACACAACGTCGAACGATAAGAAAAATCGGTTTTTTTTGATAAATAAAATATAATACATAGTATGTCGGTGACCGAAGACGGACGACGCGCTCAGCCGTCGTTGTCGGGTTACTCGGAAGACGATCAACAACAACAACAACAACTCGGACTTCAACAACAACAGCAACTGCAGCAGCAGCAGGTGGCGGCGACGGCGGACGATCGCCGGCCGCTGCAGCCGCACCGTCATTCGGAAAATGTCGCCGACCAGACGGACATGGCCGAGACCGACACGAGGGCCGCCGACGGCGACGTCGCCGCCGTGAAAGAAAGCCCGGCCGACGACGAAGCGGACGGGTCGGTCGTCTCCGTGTCCGCCGCTGCCGCGTACACGACCGCCGCCGAACATGCGGCCGCCTCCGCCGCCGTCGCCTCCACGTCCCAAGTGCAAGTGTCCTCCATACCGGTTGGCCAGCTCATTAACGTGTCGGCCGCGGGCACGTTCAACGTGATATCGGCCGAGTCGCTGCAGGTAACTACTAACGTGTCTCAACGCCCGGCCGCCGCGTTCAACAAAGTGGCCAAAAGTATGTTGAAGTTTTCTCAACAACCACTGACAGGGTGGTCAGAATTTCATGTTAACACCAAAAAACGGGTTCACCCATTTGGAAATTTTCAAAATTACAATTTTCGGTTGTCTAGTTCACCCCTCCCCCCCCTCAAAATATAAATATAAACAGCAAAAAAAAAAAAAGGAAAACGCTAGCCCTAGTCGGTGTCGTCGCGTAGACTCATTTAAAATAATAATAATATATCATAATATGGCATTTGTTTAGCGGGTGACCTACCTGGTTTTTGTTCAATTTCAGGTATATGTAAAAACAAAAAACGTATTACAAGTATCGATGAGTGTCGTTTTATAGTATATGACGTGTTTACTGTTTCCTTATCGGCCGATCCGTAAACCGTTGTAGATGTATTGTGTTCAACAATTGAATGCATGCGGCCAGTGTTGAAAATTAATCATTTATCTAAGATTTGCTTGGCTGAAGAAATAAGTGACAATTTACTTGATTCATATTTTGTATTTTCTTGATAAGCTTTGAATCGACTTTCTATCATTCTCTTATAGTAAAAAATTTTTTTGAATATGAACCTTTTATAAGATGTAACACACACTGAGACTTTTTTCAAATTCAAATAATTATGCCGCATTGTTATGAAATCTGTAAGTTATCTTATAATAAAGCTTAGACAGATGTCTAACTTCACACTATTGGTGTGTAGCATTTGGGTGTTTTTTCTATTCACAACAAGCTGTTATCAACGTAACATTTTTTTCATTTCAATTACCATGGACCTGGGCGGCTGGGCCAGGTCTAACTTTGCCTTTTATTAAATTCACCGATTTATTGTCGTCATCTGTTCCCCGTGTTTAATTGAGAAACCATATTTTCAACTTTATTTCAGCTCTCCGAGTCGGGAGACTTCAAGCCTCTCTTGTGTGTAGACAACAGCTATTTAAACTGTAATTCTCGGACACAAGCAGACAGCGATACTTGGCGTACAGTTGTTCGAGCCGAGGTAAATAATTCAAATAGTATACTATCCATCAGTCGTACACCACTGTCGTCTAACGAATTGTTTTTACAACATTTGTCACAGGACGGTACTCTTAAGACTGCTCATATTGTCATTAGACAAGACAGTTCCACTAGCAATAACGTTCACGAGGAAGACGCCGAACAAAATGTGTCTTCTCCACTTAGAACGGTTCCATGTTATTCGTACACCGAAGCTGCCAGATTACCAGTATTACCTATTCGATGCAAAGTAATTAAAACCGAAATATTATATTCAACCGATAAAGCCGTTAATTATGTAAAAATTGTGTTATTCTTAGACGACCAATGCCGAGTTGCATAAGAAGAAATTCGGTTCCGGTTGTCGTGGCAAATGCATCAGGTACACAAACCAGTGGTATACACCAAGCGAATTCGAAGCGTTGTGCGGTCGAGCGTCCAGCAAGGATTGGAAAAGAAGTATTAGATTCGGCGGCCGCAGTTTGCAAACACTTATTTACGACGGCGTCTTGTTACCACACGCCATGAGCTGTACGTGTGCAGCGTGCTGTGACGACGAATCTGCGGTAAATGACTAGACTAGAGATTTCAAGGTATAATATAATGATTATATTACTAATTTATTTGTATGATATTTCAACACAAACCAGACCGGTCCAGTTCGACTGTTCACACCGTACAAAAGAATACGCAGTAAAAAAGCGTCCGGTGGCGGCTGCAATTCTAAAAAGAAAAAGCTCGACGACGGCACGTGCTTGAGTAACGACGAAGACAGTTGCGACAGCAGTCCTGGTGTTTCGCTGGACAACGGGGACATTGGCAAAGAGGACGATCATTCGAGCATGCTAATTCACGCTGCCGACGTACCCCAGATGGACATCGTGCAGCCGAACGATTCGTTTGAAGACATTTTTAAAAAACTAGAAAACGTAAGTCTTTTTTTTTTTTGGCGTGACGGCAAATTTCAGTAACGTAATGTGACAATGTATATTATGTTTTGCTGCAGATGTCGTCGAGAATGATGAAGATGGTCAATCATTTTCATAATTCCATGCGAGTGGCCAAGTACAAATGGAATACGGAAAAACAACAGTTGTTGGACGAACTCAAAAGAGCCAAAGACAACTGTATAGACAACAGGAATGATTTCGACGTGGAAACAATTTCTAGCGTAACGGCCGGCCTTCAACCGAGTAGCGACGACTTGCCGGACGTTAAAAAAGTAACTCACCACCTGGTATATACCACCACCGTTTATCGTTATTCAATATTTCCATATTATCGTTGCAGTGCGCCAATTGTAACAGAGACGCGTTTGCCGAGTGTTCGCTTTGTCGCCGCACGCCGTACTGTTCTACGTTTTGCCAAAGCAAAGACTGGAACAATCACCAAGTGGAATGCGACAGTTCGCAAGGAAGCATAATGCTCATCGTACAAACCCAAGAATGAATAACATATAGCTTGTGCGTGGCCGTTGTGTTCGTAAACACAATTTATTCCTAATTATTTGTTTCTCGATTCTCATAATATTATAACCTCTTTTTCTTTGTTGAATATTTGTATGAAAATAATTGTTAAAACCGACCAAGTCTGCATTGTAACGTCGATCGTTGTCTTCTTCTTTTATTTATTTATTATTATTATTATTATTATTAAGTTAAAATTACTCATTGTTTATTGTTTTAATATCGCGCCGCTTTGGACGTGTAACGTATGAAACATCATTTTACCGATTAATCGTTTCATTTTTTAAACCAATCACAATTTTTAATTTTCAGATTGAAAATTTAACGATAAGATATCGTAGTCGGATAAATTTTATTCGTTTATCATGTTCAATCGAGTCGATACTATTCTGGTAATTTTAAACTATTTTTAATGTATAAAAGAACTGTCTGTACATTTTAATACACAATTTGCAGTGTTGAGATGACGATAAATATTGTAAAAACAAAATAACAATAAACTATGGTAATAAAAACATTTTGTTTGGACATTTTTCAACACCTATTTTCATAATACGAGTACGACCGATGGACATTTTTATTACATTCTAAAACAAACTTTAAATACTTCATTTTAATTGTAAACTATTAAGTTTATATTAAAGATTGAAGTTTAGCTGGCCTACCGTAGCTGTGTCGGTAGCGTTATCTTTGTGTACACTTATGGACGTTGGACAGGCAACAATGTCGACAAGAATGTGTTGCACAAGACGACTTCACACACATAGTACGGCGGCGTTCACAGAGTTTCGAGTAAAGTGAGACGAAACGCGTTCGGCTAATAGTTGTTTTCATCAATTCGTCCAGCCGGTACAACGTACGAATGCTAACGCATCGATTAAACCTTAAAGGCAATTACAACTTAGAGAGAAAAAAAAAAGAAAGAAAAAGGGATATCGTAAACATAAAAAGTAAATTTGGGTTTATAATAAATATAGAAGATGAAATAATAATAAAATGATTTCGAAGCAGCTCTAGTATTTTTTTTTTTTTTTTTTATGATATTCAATTGATATAATATATAAGAATAATAATTAATAATAAATGTATTAATAATAAATGTTTGGCAAATTTTTTATTTTCTTGAATCGTAAACAATTCATTTAATTAACATTAAAATATTGCGCGGAATTTTTGTTAGGGTTATCATAATCTGTAAAAATAAGTAGACAAAAATGTCATTTAAAATTTTCAAATAATGTCAACTAACATAAAACAATATTTTATAAATATCTAAATAAATATAAATGAATTAAAAAAATTTTTTTTTTATATATACATATTTATATATATATATAAATAAATAAATAAATAATATATATATATATATATGTATATAAATAATATAATATATGTATGTTCTGCTACTAACCAATGTTGAAACAAAAGTGTATGCCAATTACTATTTATTTATTATTATTTTTTTTTTGCGCAAGTATCACATGTAGGATGTAGGTAGAAGCACATTTCATATGAGGTTGTTGAACAACCATAGATTGGAGTCGAACGCTTGTCTCATGTTGAAACCCGGAGGAGGCGGCGGCGTCGTGAACAGGTTACAGTGAGGCGCCGCTGTGACTATCGCCGGGTCGATTGACGACCAATCCAAATCTGAAGTACACCACCACACACGTTGTTGTATTATTATATTATATATTAACATACGATAACGATAATAATTCTCCGTTTACTCACTGTGTGAAGACGACTGACGTATCTGTTGTTGTAATCCAAATTGATTATTTTGTGGCAATTTACTAGTGTTACCTGATAATAAATAAAAAGAGTAACGTACAATATACAGTCGAATAAATAAACTAAATTAATTATTCAAATGAAATACTAAAAAAAAAACACCACCTCATATCGTTATAAAATAGAAAAACTTTAGCGGTATTTCGGCCTTAGTGTTTACGCCTAGGCTCTCGTTATTTGTCGTGGCAAAGGTTATTTTTAAATAATAATAATAATGATAATGTTATGCTTTAGTCAACAAGAAAACATGATTGCAACGATTGTTAACAGTTTTAATATGTTAAAACATGTACTAGAAAAATAAACATCATTACCTGTGTTTCGAGGAATACTGATACCATAGGAATTTACTTGATTTGGAGCCGAAGAAAATCCAGGTGGCGGTAAACATGTTCGAGTGGGAGCTGTATTGTTTATGTGAAGATTGTCCATTAATTTCGTGCAATAAGGGAAACTTTAAATAATAAAACACAAACATATTAATATAAAAAAAAAAATATATTAGATAGTCAAAAATTAAAGGGGGGAATAACCCAGAAAGAAATATACTAATAGTATTATAATATATATTTTATTGTATAAAAATATATATTACTACAATTTTTTAAAACATATATGTTACGACCCCGAGCACACCCCTTTTGTTTTAATATTACGCAAGCCCGATAGCAAACAAGAACAAACGCATTCAACGTAAAACCAGTTAATGATTGATTTATGTTATTATCGTAGCAAATATATTAACTCCAGGCTTTTCCCCCCGGGCCGGGGGGTTGTTTAAGAGGATTTTTTTTTACTTACCCGGAATTTTGAAGCCTAGATTCGTACATATTAAGATGATTTTGCTGCTCCATATATTCCGATAGAGCTCGCTGTGTGGCCGACACTGAATCGAATATATCATCATCTGTTGGTAAATTTAACTGCAACAGAATAACACACAGTACGTGAAATACTACGACTGTAATAATAACCATCGTCATATTGTCGCAAACGGATCAATTAAAAATATCACAAACGTACCATTGTTCTATTTATGTCCGAGGACTGATTATACGTATTATTTCGAGAACTATTACTATTATTTGAAAAACCGAACGCCGCTTGCCAATCTTCGGACGTCTGCACTTGAGGTAACACGTCAGGAATTGGCGGTAAAATTGCACTAACCGGCGGACTCCAATCAGGTTCACTGTTAACTACTGGACAAAAATTCACATAATATACAATATAATCTATCTGGTAGGCATGCAAATTCTCTATCGAACCGATTCTAAGTAAAATACGTACCAGGGCTGACTTTGCCGTTTGTTAATTTAGAGAAATTAGAAGAGAAGAATGAATTATTGTTGTCTTGTTCAAATATCGAAGGTGGTTTTTGGGAATTTTCAAATAGAGTTTCTAAAAAAAAAAATACAATTTGTTTACGTTGTAATTTAAATTGCAATATTCACCGACGCCAGTGTGTTTAACACAGTTAGAGCGAGTAGGTCGTTAACCGTCGGCGATTAAAAGCAAAATGTTTATCGTGCACTGCTTAAATTCATGACGTGTACTCACCACTTTGGGTATCGTTTTCCAATTGGTTATTACCACCAGCTGGTTCGGTATTCCATATTTCTTTTATTAAATTTCTTTTGTTTTCCGTACATTCTCCTTCTAACGTGCTTAACTGTTCTTCCTCAGCCGAGGGTATCGAACTAGGAGTTTTCACTTTACCTTTCCTAAATAACATTTATAATACTGTTAATAAACAAATACAAAAATAGTTCTTTTAAAATGTTTGCGTCGTACGTACCTATTTTCAGGGGAACTAGATTTCTTTTTGTTTTTGTGTCCATTGATTTTGGTACTCTGAGATTCTCCTTTATCTAAATTTTTTTCCGTGTGATTCGATAATGTAATTTCTACTTCATATAATCTGTCGTCTTCAACTAAAAATATAATTTTGCAGTTTTAGGTATTTTCTAAAAACAACATGTGGTATAAGAATTTCAAACAATTTGCTTAATAGTAAAATGTTTACCAAGTCCGACCGATTTGAAAATTAAAAAATAATATTATTTTTTAACTATTAAACGGGTTTTCATTATTAAATAATTGATCTATCATAATACATTCTCGGACAACAAATTTTACTTGATTTTATTATTTGAAAAAAAAAAAAATCCCACCGATAAATATATATATATATATTTTTTTAAATTTTACCTGGAGAATGATTTCTTGAAGTACCGTTATTGAGAGAAGGCCATGATTCTTTATTGTTTTGGGTTAAATTTTCAATAACACTATTGTTGACCGTCGAATTTTGAATCGGAGGCGAATTATCTGGTCTTCTAATATTGTATAAATACAAAAAAAAAAAAAAATGACAATCAAGAGATAAAAATATATTTGTTTATCGAATATTGTCGTCGAACTAATTGATTACCTTAACACCACATTGTATTGCTCATATAATTTTTTTTCATATTCCTGGTGTTTACCCTGCTGCATTTCGTCTTTTGTAAAACTGGCTTCTGGTTCTCCTGTTGGGGAAAAAAAAATAAAAAAATACATATAATATATTAAGATCGTCGTCTCCAATTAAGAGATTCGCAATACGATTGAGAATTAAATAAACAAATTTTACCCATTTCGTGTAGATACATGCAATCTGTTTTTGGACAAGGTTGATTTTTCATAAAATTTGAACAATATTTCGTTGTACCCAAAGACGCTTTTAATACTCTATTATCTATTATGACATTGTTGACAGCTAAAATGGCCCTAAGCGCGTCTTCACACCTCGAGTACGTTACATAAGCACTTGCACTTGGACCCTTAAAATACAATAGCAATTAAAAATGGATTTCTGTAAATAAGAAATCATAATTACGCCATTAATGCAATGTAAAACAAACATTTATTTGCTCTGAAAATGTTTACGATACTTTTGTTTTTGGAAAACATGGAAATTTAAACGATAATAGACCTAAGTATTGAATAACATTTTTTTTTTTTTTTTTAGAATAATATATTTGTAGATTTGAACTGTCAATAACATGTTTTGATGTTACTATTGTTGGAAGTCATTAATGTTTGAAATTGCGAGAGGTTCCACTAACCCCTAAGGCGCAGTAATAATATGTAATATTATTTTATTTGTACACAACACTCGTCAACAACGCTTTCTATTCTATTACAAATTTCAATATTGCTTCACCCCAAGTATAACGGATTTCCTGAGGATTATTTTTAGCAGACGACGATAATTTGATTAGACTACATTTTGAATTTCCAAATCATTTTTGTACAACAACAAATGAACAGCATAGTAACGAGCACGGAAAGTGTAATTAATAACACAATGTTAGACAACAAACGAAGAAAGATTGAAAATGTAGACACATTAAAATATCTCATAACGAATCTTAGTAGAATAAAATAAAAAGGAAAAAACACAACATTCAAAGTCAATGTTATTTTCCAAGAGAACCAAAATAAGGTTTTTTATTTAGCGTTGGCAACAGTAACGCTAACTCATAGTTAGAAAATATGACATTTTTCAAAGGAAACGGAGTAGACTTTTGACCTTTGAAAACTAAGGAAAACAAGTGCTACTATTAATGAAAGGAAGCAAATTGTGTATCAAATAGTGATCATATAAGGACATGTCTTATAAGTTGTACATTAATAGTTATAATCTTTCAACGCATTTTCCACCTTATCGTCTTTTCCATACGACTCTTAAATAAAATATAATAGTTAGGTTTGACTTATAACAATTTGTTCATTGTCAAATGACTTACTTGTGTGCCAATATAAGATGTACTTTGATTTATTACAACTTTCAATATCTTTCCAAATTTACCAAAATAATCGTGTTTCTTGAGCGTCTGAAAAACAATAAATATACATTATTTATCTATGTAAATAAATGTTTAATTATAACTTATAGTAAGAAAATACACTTGTAAAATTGGCTATTTTAAAGGGAAAACAATTTACCTATATTGTTTCACAAGAAGGACTTACTTAAAAAAATTAGCCATATAATTTAAAGTAGAAACCATAAGAAAAAAAAGTACCTATACTCTGGACACTTTAAGAAGGAACCTCGTCGAGTCGGCGGCGACCGATTTTCACCCCACAACATTGTCATACAGATACGACTTTGGCGGCGATTAACGAGTTTTGGTCCGCTGCGCAGGTACCTTCATAAAGTGTCCGGAGTATAATGGTAATTTAAAAAATGTAATAATAAAATTGTCATGAACTGTTGACACTTCCAAGGCAAACGGGTCAAACGATATGAATGCAATTTTTCAAGAAAAGCAAAACAAAGTAAAAATGTCTTTTACGCTCTTTTGCCTTGAGATTATGGATATTATTCTATAATCAAGCTATTATTACGTTAAATTTTAAATGTTAAAATTAAATATTAAATTTAATAAAAATATTAATATTTTACTTCAGCCTCTGATATCCGATTGGGCAGTCCAACGACAAAAACCAAATTCTTCTGTAATACACGAATGTTGTTTAGTACTTTCCTATCTTCGGTGATCTTATTTTTTTTCTGCTGGTGTTTATGCCGTTTCTCCGCTTTCATTTTGGCTACTTCTTCTCGGCTGAGTGGTTTGAAATCGGCCGGGTCTTCGGGATATGGCTTTCGGCACGCCGGACACAGGCCGTTTTCGTCGGTTCGAATACGATGCCAACAAAACCGACATATTTGGTAACCACAGGTGCACGGAAAAAAGTTCAGGTCGTCCACCTCGAACGCCTCCATACACAGCGGACATTCGGGCTGATCGTCACAACTATGATTCAGTACAGACATGGCTGACCTGCAAGCAAAGCGTACAGAGATGAGCCGACCGCAACCGAGTAGACCGATGGCTGCGTGTGATAACGTGCAAAACAATGTAAATAATTTTTAATCGTACAAATCTTCGGAGTTTTGGGGGACGGCAATGTTGAAAGGCGAAGCAGCTATCCTCGTCCTCCGAGTAGTAGAAGTTAACCTTATGTATTAGTGTGTGTGTGTGTGTGTACTTACCTTAAGAATAAATTGTTTTCTATGCGAGTGTCTAATGAAATGATAATTTTTTTTTTTTTATTAGTCTTGCTTTCGAAAACGCACAGTATGCTACGGTGTTGTTTGTGATGCAAACGGAAGGGTTTCGACGGAGCTATCTGAGAATTTACGATTGCGGCCCAGGTAAAATAAAATTTTTAGCTAAACTTTCGACACAGGTTTATTAATGCTATTACGCACACAAATCAACATTCGACAATCACTCGGAAAATTTTTTGTGTATTGTTGCGCAGGCAGCTGTTTACAGTGCAGTGGGTGGGAGAGAGGTGGACTGCAGCTAATAGTGTTATTGATAATCCGATCTCGAACCTCTTTGACATTTGTGCGGCAAAGCGCGGGAAATTTGAATTGCGCCACGACCGTCAACGATATATTTTTCATTGTTACTATATGGCTGGCGTACCTGACAACATCGCCGTTTGCAATAAGTCCAGCGTTTACTGTCGTTTGACCGAAAATCGTTTAAAATATATTAATATACACAACACGGTGATATTATTGTAAAATCGATAATTGCCGACACGAACGAGAACCAATATTGTGGCACAACGTCACCGCAAAAAATGTTTGGATCCCCTGGCGGTAAAATTGGGAAACGAAATTTTTTTTTCACGTTTATTGTAGGTAAGTGGCAGTTGTCGCGGCCTTTGGGTGAACTTGAAATAAACGGATATATTTTTCTATTTATATAGTTTTACATAATAATGTCATGCACACGGGACGACGTGTAAAAATAAGCCACAAAAAAAACCATAGAGATATCGTTAGCCATTTTTTTTTTGGGGGGGGGGGCACTGCGTTTTTAACACAATATTATCCGTTATTGGTTACATTATAAGAGTGGATTTTATAACAAAATATGCACTTTCCACGTGCATTCAACTATCTTGCTAACAGACGACGTTGAATATTTCAAATATGTAGCTCTTTACAGAGTATAATAATAATATTTTAAAGTATCGACGGGTCAAGTTCATTGACATGGAGTGAATGTCCGCCGATGGCAATTACTGTGTGTAAGTATAACCTGTCAGTTGATAGATGGCGCTGCACTGTACTTAATTGCAAATAAAAAAACGCTACGTGTTGGCTACACTAATGCAATATGGACTTCTTGGAATGCCTCTACTTATATTTCAATATGCAATCATAATAATAAAAATAATAGGCGGTATCGAAAAAATGCATTTGGAGCAAATTTGTGTGCCTCCCATTTTCAAACGGTAATATCCGCGCGGGCTTTTCAAATCGCCTGTTTAAAATGTAAAAAAAAAAAATTAAAAAATGATGCCAAAAAAAAAATGTAAATATTATAAAATTACACAAATCTATTGTTGTTTGTAATTTATCGAATTTTTACGACTTGAAAGGAGTTGTATTTCACTACAAATCGGATTTAGTTATTGTATTGTGATAACCGTGGTATGTATTATACACAAATATTATGTTCTCTATGGCGTTTTCGAGGTTTTTGAGGTTTTATTTATTTTTACAATATTGAAAATTGCAACGATTGAGTATATTATAAATCATTGTTGTCATGGTAATATTCTAATGTTTTTAGCGAAAATTCGTTAAGAATTATTTATTTTTTTGTTTATAGTTAGATTTAGAAGTATTTATAGAGTTTTCGCATTGAAACGTTGGTCGTGATTAAGGTTGTCTGTTCAAGTCAACCAGCTGTTTTGTTTCCAGGATTAATTCCAGGATGTTCCAGGATCGTACTGGAGTGCTGAATAGGTAGGTATAAATTATACGAATTTTGAGTATGGTTTTAAAACGCTAGATTCTCATTCCTGCAGAAAATATAAATGTTTAATGTTAAATAATTTTTTTGAAACAAAAATACCTAACGAAGAAATTCTACCGTGTTTAATGGACTTTTGAAAATTTAATTTCTTAAAGCAACAATGCCCAAGAGTTTGAATAAGAACAACTCTTAGCGTTACACAATGCGACCAAGTTAATGATCTGTATTTAAGTTCAAAACAATTTTATCGATCAAGTTACAAATGTTAAAATTCAGTGCTAAAACATCATTGAAAACATGTTTGACACAACGCATTTTAAAAATAATTAAATTTGTTTGCAGTTCCCAAATATATAGGTATTTTTGGAATAAGCCTTGATTCTTTTGGCTGTTAGAGTAAGTTCAAAGTTGGCAATCGATTTTAAAGTTTATTGCGGATAATGATAGAATTCGGAAATCTGATTAAACATACATTTTGTACGTGCACGATATAAATTATATGGATTTTTGTGTTTAAATAATTAAAATCAACCACTTTCAATCGCCAACGACCATACCACGTTGAATACACCAGTTCTCGTCCGATCACTGAAGTTAAGCAACGTCGGGCGTAGTTAGTACTTGGATGGGTGACCGCTTGGGAACACTACGTGCCGTTGGCATTTTTTTTTCAAATATTTTTGTTTTCAACACACTTTAATTAATGTCGGAAGAAGTATTTTTTTTTTTTGCTCTGTAGGAAAAAAAATGTGCACTCCCATAGATATGAGGATATGCTACATTTTTGTTAAGGGAAAAATATTATATGAAAAGGGCCCAAACAAATACACACACAAAATGTATACTACCTATTTTATTATTTTTAACAGGCACACATCAAATTTCATAATTTTAATAAATTCTTCCAATTTCTAAAATGTTTATAGACTCGATAAAAATGTTCAAAGTACAATATAATAATATGTTCTCGACTTCTCTACTGTTTTTGTTTAACACTTTTTTTTTTTTAGTAAACAAATTTATATCATGTATTTTCAAAACTATTGTCATGTGTTTAAGTTGTAGCAGCTCAAAATTAAACACCAGATAACGACCAGTCATTTTGATAAAATATGTTAATTTCTAAAATTATATCACATGTCAAGTTTAGTTTGTAAAATTTCAAAATTATTTGCAACGGTAGCTAAGATACAAAATATGTACATGATAAACACATTGTCTTGGTATGTGTTTATCATACAAAATATTTTGAAAAAGACCTTGACAACCAGAGTTATTGGAAAACAATTCAAATTTAAAGCCAGGTAGAGTTGCTTATGTACTCCATTCCACTAAAAATGCTTATAAGTCAATAAGTGTTTGAATTATGTATTATTAATCGAGTTACCACTTGTTGAAATCATTATGTTTTCTACGTTTACAATTTATTTGTGAGTCTAAGCGCACAATTAAAACTGCTATCTATTCATACTTTGTATGGTAATAGTTAAGAGGTCCATTAAAAATACAAATAAAACAACTTTTTATGCTTGTCAAAATACACATCGTTAACCGAAATGTTGTCAATATAAATGTCGTATTATGACTGCAGTGACAGCTTTTAAATCTTAACGTGCATAATTTATGAACACTTAATAATAAACGGAAATATATTATTATGTATGGCTGTTGGATAAATTGGTTTAAACATTCCAAGTGTTTAAATGTCAAGACTTCTGTAAACGTCGCAGTGCTATCGAACGGTTTAATTGTTATTCATTCAAATCTTTTATGCGTCAAGACATTTTTTAACAACCTTACAATTATTACTGTACTTAGCCACGTGGCAGTCAGTTTTATTTTGGGTTCAATTCGATAATATTGTAGTTTTTGCTGTAGTAATCGCAACGTCGTTAAACGCACTTTCTCGACAAGATCAAATATATTTTCATCGAATCTTTATCGACTCTTAAACATGTCATTTTATTATAGAAATAAAATAATTCAAAGAAACGTAGCATCGTCTAATGACGATCAGCAATCGAAATACCAATCATTACAAATGCTTTACGGCAATTATTTTAGCAAATTTTCATCATTCACAAGTATTCATGGCATAGTATATTTGTGCGAGCCTAGAAGGCCACTAATTGAAAGGTAAGTCTAAGAAATTGAACAGTCAATTATCAAATATCTATTTGTCTTTGTCTACATAGTGGTTGTAATTACCGACCTCTATTCAGAGATCCGGATATAGGCTGTAGGGTAGATTAGCTCTAGACAGAGAGAGTTAGAACGAGTATTGTTCGCCAGTGTGGTCTTTAAGGCCGTAAACTAGAAGAAGAAGAAAAAGAAGAAGTCCTACCTCTATACTATACTAGTTATAGTTAAGTATTTACAACGTGTTTATACACAAATAGGAGACAATAATTAATTTGGGCAAACCGCCTTTTTTGGTTTGAACGAGTTGAAACGGTCACAGAAAGACTACCAGAACTAGTATTGTGGAATCTAAATCATTGATTCATTTTAATAATTGCTATTCAACGCAGTCACCGATTTTGGAAATTTATGAACATTTATCGATCAAAATTCAAAGATAACGAGAAGACGAGATGAAACAAATTGAGTTTGTAAATAAATAATGAAACGGATTCGGTATAGAAAAAAGCATAGTTGTCGTTTTTTGGACGTGAAAGGTGTCATAGATATTAACGACCCAATGTGTTTTCTTCAAAGAAAAAGTTATTTTTATATCGGGAAGGGAGATCTATAAGGTATTTGAGAGTTCAAGGATAAAGCTGTATCCTCATTTTATCAACAAATTAAGTATTTTGGTATGTTGCATTCTAATTGAGTTTTAGGATCTAGTTGTGTCTATAAGGTAGTACACTCTACATGAATGTATTTTTCCATTATTTAATTGTACCTACTGTTTCCGTATAGGATTTTTTGGGTCATCATTATATCTTTGGTGGTGTTCACGTGTGGATTACAAATACACCACCTATTGGCTTATTGGATGAAGGGTCGGATGGCAATTAAATTACACTACGACGGGTATAACGTGTCAGATTTTCCATTTCCAGCAATCACGTTCTGCAGTGATCTACAGCTACAACATCTTGACAAGAGAAAAATTGGCGATGATCTGTTCAATAAGTATGGCGATTTTGTTATTTCGAAATCAATGAACCAATTTAATTGTTTTCACAATTCAGACATTTTGAAGATACGGTACAATTATTGTGCAGCCCATACGAAACCAATTATAGCGGATCCATACGGTTTATCAATTCTAAAGTTTGGCAACACGTTTTGTCAGTAAGATACTAATTTTGTCGATGTTATTGTAGCCAGCTGATACAAACTCGTGTATTTATTTAGAATCATGGAGTTATGTGTGACCAACACATTAACAGAGTCTTGTGGCTTCGTGATAAAATTGAATTGCCTTGTAAGTATTTTCAACCTATGATCACGTCGTATGGTCTTTGCTATTCGCTCAACATGATTCCATTTCATCTGTTGTTTAACAATGATTATTTCCATATGTACGTACCTAGTGTTAATCCGTATTGATTCATTGTCAAACAACGAAAATCGTCATGTTAATCATTTAATGTTTAACGCTGAACGTTTCAGGTTATCGTTTTTAGATCATCCGCTGGCACAAATTATTAGAAAAAAGAATCTGAATACTTGGAACCCCGAAGTTGGATTTAAGCCCGATTTGACTCCTTTCGACACGCCTTGGAGAGTGACGGGAGATTCCGTTAACAACAGAGTCAGTTTGCATTTCAAGTTTAAAAGAAACCCAGGAGTTAACTGCCCCATAACGGGAAAGGGATTTGTGGTAAACTAAAATAAAGATTTATCTCTAATTTTAGACAAGTACCTAGTGCCTTAATCCCTTTAGTAATCGATTACGGATTTTAATCCATTTTGCTCATCTCTGCTTACAGACCTTTTTTTTTTTTTATCTGAGGTCAATATGCTTTGACACATATTTCAGTTAATAATGCACAATCCAGCAGACGCGCCGATCAGTTTACAACCTACAGCTTACATCTCTGGTAACCGCAGAGTGGCCGTATCTTCGATCATCAGTATATGGCCAACAGCGCCGACAATTCATGCATGGTCACCAAAGTCTCGGAACTGTTATTTCCAACACGAGAAGCCTTTGAGGTATTTCAAAGTATACACCGAAAACAACTGTGACATCGAATGCAGAATTAATAACACTATAAAGAGATGTGGCTGCAGCGCTTACTATCATCCAAGTAATTCGCGTTATTGTTTTAATTTTGGAACATCAGCTGTTTTGTAGTAAGTAATGCATCCTAGTGGAAAAAATTGGTCGTTCGGTCACAAGTGATATTTTAAAAGCGATATATTTTCCAATGACAAGTCATAAAAAGTGACGGGTCACTTTTTGTCAATTTTATTGTAATTATACCGATATATTAAAAAAACGGGTATTACACAAACTAGCAGATGGGCCTGAGTGCTTTCATTATCAAGCTATAGTTCCTAATAAGAAAGCTAATAAAAAAAAAAAAAAAATTTGTTGATAAATCAAAATAAATACCCAGTTTGATGTGATGTCTAAAGTTGATATGTCCTTTCCTCCTTCAATCGTCATATAGATATATACCAAAATTACAATTTTGATTCAGTTAGTATCATTGTTGTCATAATAAATATAATGATGCTCACGATGTTCATGGAAATAACTAAACAATTAAAATATTGTAGTATCAGTTAAAAACGTTAATTGTGTTTTACCGAAAGTTGGAGAAAATGACAAATCAACTTGTGCCATCCTACCACGGAAATGCTTATATATTTCCTAAACATAAAAATGTATAAATTTTATTTTTGATTAAATATTGCCTATATTCGCCTATTAGTAATTGGCCACTTTTTGGGCTCTTTAAAATAGAATGGAATCCCACGAATGCACTTTAACCAACTACGGATTTCAATAATCTTGTATTCTGTTCGAATTCATCCATTCAATGAGTATTTGAATACAAACCAAATAACTGGCACCCTTTTTGTTTTTCATTTATTAATACTAATTTTCGCTCTATTTAAAAAAAAAAATACAAATCTCTTACATTGTCATTATTTTATTGGTACCTTTTCCGTACACAATTTGCTGCGTAAAAATATGCTGCAAATATTAATATTATACTAAAACATGCAAAAGAACTTTTTTTAATTTGGAATTTCTTAGCTATAATTCGGACCATTTAATAAAAAATGCAAATGCATAAACTCCCGGCTCTATTGATAACTTAAACAAAATTATTACATGATTATCGATTTTTTTATTAATCGTTTATGTAATTATTTCACACCGTGTTGTTGTCATAGAAAATAAAAAATTAACTATCTATTGAAAATGTTGATTTCATGCGACACAGGAGATTATGACATACCGATTTGCGGCAGTGCGAGTTATGCTTGTATGATAAACACACCAGGTAATAATTAAAGTTTAAATATTGTTTTCATTGTAATTATTAGGAGTGTGCGAATAATGATGAATTGAACTGAACAGAATAAAGTGTTTAATTCGGAAAATTAATTGAACAATCTATTTTCGAATCCAATCGAAAATTCGAATTAGTTAAGTAATTATAATTGAAAATATTATTTCGTATAAATCTAATGCATTTTACATTTAGAAAATATATAAAACCAGTAAAAATAGGAAGACAATTTTTTATCCGAACAAATTGAAAACAAATTATTCGAATCAGAAGAATTGGCACAACTCTGCTTGTAGGATTGATTTTTTTTTCAAATATAAATTCGTAAATTTAATTGAATAAATAAGAGTATTTTTGTAATTAAAATGTTCAATCAAATTCGTTGATAAATTATTCGAAATTTAAATAATTGAACACCCTTAGTAGTTATAAAAAAAAATAAAATTACACAGTAATACACATGACAGTATTTATTAGTCCACTTATTAGTTTTCCTCCCACCAATCACTTGGCTGCCAAAATTGTTTGCTGCCTACCCGTGTACGTTAACTGTCTAATTTGTAAGTCTGCTACTTAGTTCGAGTGTCGTTGGAAGGTAAATAATTGCGTTTTTAGGGTACTCGATATTCAACGAAAAGTTCCCGGACAGCATTGAAGACGAATGCGATTGCATGCCGGCCTGTACCGAAGTCAGATACGAATTCAAAGTTGTAGGCATGTTTAAAAATTGGACAAACTCTGATGAAAACGAGTAAGCAGCGTTTGAAATAACTATTATACCGATACGTTGTACTACTAAACGGGCAGTGGAAGTGATCGACATTTTTATATGTTCATTTTTAAGCGAAATGGAATCCTCTAGGCTGTCTTTGCATTTCGAAAAAGAGGCCGTCATAAGTATAGAAAAAACGGCTTTGATATCGTTTAATGAATTATTAAGTGAGCGATGAACACAACGACATTTATGTTTTTTATTTTATATTAGCAATATTTTTTTTAAAAAAACAGTTTAATATTATTTTACAGGTAATACCGGTGGAATATTGGGCTTGTTTCTGGGATGCAGCATTATTAGTATATTTGAAATTATTTACTTTTTCGTTATTAGACTGTTGGTTGATCGATGGAACTCGAAAAAACATCAACGCAACAACAATGATTTTAGCATTAGCCATAAAATTACACATCCCACACAATAGGCATTCTATAGTAGCGTGATAGAAATATAATGTATTGTAGGGGTCTGGCAATAGGCATTTATTTAGTTGTTCTTCAAAATAATAACAGCTTTTATTAAGAAAAAAAAAAATGCAAAATATTTTATGTTATAGAATTTTACGTATAGAATGTTTTCTTGTATAATATTATATAATTATAACAATTTGGAGTTTTTTTTAAATTTATCATAATGATATTTTGGAAATTTGATTTTTTTGTCGATATTTTGTTCATAAATAATATTAATTATAAGATTTTATTTTGTGTGCTTTTAGGAATAACTCTCTAGATAGGAATAATCATAATAGAAAACAAATAGATTTAGTAGTTAGTATACTTTGTTAATATTAATTGATCAGTAGCTTACTTAGAGATGTGAGTATAATATATGATAAAAGGACGAACATAAATTTGAATGTTTATTCCATAAAATATTGTATTGTTGTAATTTTTTTATTTTTACTAGTGGTCGTACAATATAATAGTGGTGTATCATACTTCAAAATCTTGAAGTTTTTTGTGTTTTCCAAGAAACAAACAAACGAATTTCTCTTTTTATTTTTTAACATATTATGTAGCTTGCAGGGGTATAAAAAAGGTCATGGATAGAGGAAGGTGTGGAGGAAGATCATTAGGGTGGTCGACCGAATTTGTGAGGTAATAGCATACGACCACTCATGATTTAAGTTTTAAGATCTTCAAATCCGAATACATAATATGTGAAACCAGTGACGCAGCATATTTTTATAGACTTGTCTTTTGACAATAATTAACGATTGAGGTCTCAAAACCGCCAGATATCTTTTTTTTTCTTTCTGCTGCATTATCATACTCATGTGTTTGTTTAACAGACGGGCGATCTCGATTTTTTTTTCTACAGACATAAGAATTCGCAAATATCTCTATTGTTAACTTAGCATCGAGTGGATGCATGATATTATACTAAAATAAATAAAACGAACAAACTCTCTTGCATGCGTATCGAAACTGAACAGTATAATTTAAATAATATAATTATATAAATATGTGTAAAAACACAAGAGTGAAAATAAATTATATAAATAAACGTGCCTAAAAATAATTGCAGGGAATACATAAGTTATATAAATAAAATTAATATAAATAATACAAAAATATTTATATAGTAATTTAAAATCGTATAAAGTAAAAAAAAAAAAAGATAAATAAGTAATAATACAATAGGAATTCAGTAACGCCATTAATTGTAAGTGTTTAAATTAAAGTAGTTTTAGTTAAAAATTGACGTTGAAGTTCAAAGTTTAACCAACGGGAATGGGTATGAAAGAGGTATCGTTTTTCACGATTAATCATACTTATAGATAGGATAAACATACAGTAGACCGAAATTGAAGACTTGGTGGGGTGGGGGGTGGACAACAACCATACATGCCCATTTTTGAAATTGGTCAGGACGATCGAAATAATGATCTTTATCCCCCGTTTACTGCCGTCCAATTGTACTGTTTTGTTTCACCGAAAATAAAAAAAAACAATGTAAATAATTTTTCCATGAACATTTTTTCCATGAAAAACTAATTTTGGATAAAAATGGACGTCGCGTCCGGTTGTTGTCGCCAAGTCTTATCGTCAATTGTAACAATCTAATCCTGTTGCCTCATTCGTTGGGGGGATGGTGACTGTTGGGGGGAAGTTGGTGCCGATGGCTGTTGTTCTGTGCTGCTTGGGGTTGCCGAGGCGTTATTCGTTTGGTTCAAACTCAGTCCCATCACATTGGCTAACCACGTGACTCCTTGTACGGCCGTCAGGCCGAATGCCTGGATCAGTGCTTCTTCGCTGGGGTCTGTGTCCTCTTCGCCTTCTTCGGACTCTTCCGACCCGGATTGGCTGTTTGTGCTATTCGACGTTTCGGGTTCTTCAACGCTGGTAAAAAAAAAAAAAAAATGCAAACAAACGATTAAAAACAATTGACGTTAGCTTAGGAGCGGAGCTGAGAAGGTATTTGTTATTTAAGAATTTTCGTTTGTGTTTGTACTTCGTGTGTGGCAACTATAGAGATAAGAAATCGTACCTGAGATATAACTTTTGGGGCCAAAAAGTAAAAAAAAAACTCACCCTTTCCCCTTCAAAATCGAGGAGACCCCCCCCCTAAAAAAAGAATGTACATATTTTCAACTTAGATTTACCGCGCTTCACAATTTCCTTAAAAATACTCCAATTAGTTCCAAATTAGTATTGAATCGATGAATAATCGAATTTAACATACGATTAATTCTATTACTTTATGTTGTGTATCTTGATTATTATTATTTTTTTTTATAATGTCTTACATTTCACTAACATAGTGTTAGAATATTATACAAGGCGTATTCTCTATTTATATAGTTTTTTCTTGAATGTTATTGATATGATTTTATTTTAAGAATTAAGTCAAGCTCTTGTTGTAATAAAATTACCGAAATCAAGTAGACGAGAAGATTCACTATTTTATAGTAGCTAAAATGATTTTAGTTTAAATAGTTGACAATTGCTTTCTAACAGTCTAATCTAAGCTATTTAGCGTTTAGGTAATTAAATCAAATACTGTAGGTTAATTTAAAAGCAATTAATTTTACTATCGGTAATATTTAGAAGGTATTCAATTTTTAAATAATTATCGCCAACCACATAATGCGAAACATTAAAAATAAAATATCAACGGTATTTGTACTTCTTAGTAAGTAATTATATTTTTATTAACAATTCAGTGGGTTTACCCATATTTTGCCGTAATGATCTTTTCCTTGTAATATTACCGTCGGTATTAATTTTCTCTTGCTAATTAATTAGTTGTATTATTTTAATTAGGGTGAGTTTAGAAATAAGACGTCTCTCCGGTTAGAATGCCACTAAATGGACTTAATGATTTAAAGAAAACACTTTAAACTAGTGTGTATGCAGGGTGATCCACTTAACGCAACACACTCAATATCTATTGAAAAAAATTGCAATTTTACAGTTTTCTATTTTGGAAATGTTTGTTATTTTAAAATACTGTAAAATTATGAATACTGATTTTTTAAAAATATTTTTTATATGTCTATCAATTTTCAAACTTAGTTAGTAACGTTTATATATTTAATTAACTTTTTAATGTAACGATAATTTGCTAACAATGTTGACTGGTCTAAAACCAAGTTTAAACAATTATTTTTATATTTGATAAAGTTTTAAATTTAGGACGGCAGGACTAGTGGGATCAGTTGGATTAGAGTTTGAATAATTGTTAAACAACCGTGTGACGTTAACTCACGTGGAATTAAAAATTAACCGTTGTTGATCCATTTTGAAGCATCCCATGGGAATGGAGTTTTGCACTTCGTTCAACAAGGTGGCTTCGAACTTTAGACAACCGTCAAAGTCTTTAGGCGAGGACGAGTTGCCCACGAACCTGGCGCACAATTCGCCGAACCCAGCCAAGACGTCCATACACACTGGCTCCGGATTGTCACCTGAAACAAGTAACACACGATCACACAAGTTGTCACGGGGTTTAGTCTGGTAAATACTTTGATCATTAGAATGAAACGTTACATTCATAATTATCGTTACCTAGATAACACATTGTCATCAATAAAATATATTAAAATAATGTTTTAATTCGAATAATAATTCATAAACATATTATATAAATAGTTTTTTTTTTTTTTTGGGGGGGGGGGGGTTAAGTAATTATTGTTTAAAACCTTTCATTTTAAATAAATATAATATTTGCTACATTTTGAAAATATATAAAGCCAGTTTATATATATATATAAGGAAATAAATGTATTCGAATTAATTGTAAAAAATTATTCAAATAAATTATAAAAATAATCGTTTGAATAGTTAAATAATTGTTTATTCGAATAAATTGAAAAATAATTGTTCGAATAATTTTTCATTCGAACAATTTTCAAAATAATTTGAATAATTATTCGAATAAATTGTGAATTATTCGAAAAACGTTTTATTCGAATAAGAATCCCAAATTCAATTATTCGAACATAAAGTTATTGGAATCATTTTTAAACATACTATTTAAATGTCTTATTTTATTATTATTATTATGGCTTCAGTATCTAGACTATTAGCCAGTCAAATAGTTTTGGAAGTGCTTTTTTTCAAGTAATTATATTTCTAAAATAAATTACGAAGTAATTATTCGAAAAACGTTTTATTCGAAAACAAATTTGTACAACTTGGATGAAGTTTAGTGGGCGAAATTTAAGTATTAATTAAACTTTAATTTTTCCGAGTAAGAGAAGATTATCATATTTTAAATGACAGATGCAAAAACTTTAAATACTAATTTTAGCACCTAATCGAAAACGTTCAAAAGCGTTACGGATTAATGAAATTAAAGTGTTTTCAGCATCTCATCAGACCTCCCAAGCAGATATATATTTTTTTTTAATAATAAAAAGAAATCAATGATAACAAAGCCCACATAAATAGCAAGACGTCAAATTGTTAAAAAAAAAAAGCGAAAACAGCCGTCGAAAGAAAACAAAAACGAAAGTAGTTGGGTGACCGAAAACTGGATCAATTTCTATTTCAATACCACCCATAGGTAGGTACGCATTGTCATTGTCATTTATATGGTTAAGTACTGTGAAGTTTTAATTTGAATGGTCAATTATAACTTATGTTTTAGTGAAATTTGCTCACAACGCGTGAAACAGACTGTTTAGACGGTTAAAAAATAAAATAGTAAAAGAATATATTAAAAAAAATATATTCTATAGAATTAACTATAATTTTTTTTTTTAGAATAATAAATGTTCAAAATATTTTTTTTATTGTGTTTTCTTGTTTAATGCTAAAAAAAATGTATTATTGTCCGTTTTATTATCCTTCCGAAGTATGAGTTTTACAAATTATTTAAGATAATTAAATAATTTTGAACCGTGGTTGGATTGTTGACATATTTGCATCTCAATGCTGTAACAGAACATATGTTATATTGTAACTACTACTTTAGTAGTAGCGGATAGCGGATTTTATTTGCTACTAATTTTAACGCTAACGTCGTTTCTGTTGTCTGTTATTATTATTATTCTAACAGTTTATGTGTGCAATGAATAAATCATAAAAAAAGTACATTTTTGTCAATCCATCGAAACGGAAAATATATGGATTAAAAGGTGAAAAAAAAACAACGTTGAAATCATAATATTATGCACCGTACTTAAAAGTATTATAATATTTGCATAATGGCTTTTGTCATTTTCGGTGTTTTGTCATCTGTTGACTTGCCTGAAAATTACATTATAAAATCTACAACGCAAAAGCTTTTTTTTCTCAATCTATTATATTTAACAATCGCTCAACCCAACAAAATTTATATTTTTTCTTATTTATTTGTATTAAAAAAAAAAAAAATGTTTTTTCGATAAACATGATTAGACACGTTTTCATAATGGACAGGTCATAATGTTTATACCATAAACTTCTTGACAGTCAAGAGTTGTGCACATTCTTATTCGAATAAATGTTTTTTGTACATTTTTATTTAAACAAAACGTTTTTTTGAGTACTTTCTGAAATGATTATAATCAGAAATTATTGAATCATTTTTCTACAATTCAAAAAACAATTCGTTTTCCTACATTTATTGGGTTTATATATTTTTGAAATGTAGTATAAATTGCATTTTGACAAGTGATTGGTGGAAGGAAAAGTAATAAGTGGACTAATAAATACTGTCATGCTGTGTATTTTTTTTTATAACTACTAAGGGTGTTCAATTATTTAAATTTCGAATAATTTATCAACGAATATGATTGAACAATTTATTTACAAAAATACTCTTATTTATTCAATTAAATTTATAAGTTTTTATTTTTTTTTCTCCTTTATTTTACATATACGATCTATACAATACGAATTTTTATTAAAAAAAAAAAAAAAATCAAACCTATAATTAGAGTTATGCCAATTTTTCTGATTTGATTCTGATTCGAGTAATTTGTTTGCAATTTGTTCGAATGAAAAATTATTCGAAAATTATTTTTGAATTTGTTCGAATAAACAATTACTTAATTATTCGAGTAATTATTTTTGAATTTGTTTGAATAATTTTCGTACAACTTATTCGAGTACATTTATTTCCCTATATCGTAATAAACTGGTTTTATATATTTAAAAAATGCAAATAAATATTATACTTAAATGAAATAATGTTTACAAAATAATATTACTTAAAATAAGCAAAATAAAAACATTATTTAAATAATATGATTGAAATTAATCGAATGAAAAGTTATTTAGATACCGTTTTATTGAAACGATGATGCACAACTCTGCTGACAGACATGGCAAATTGCTACCTCAACAGCTATTTACCGAGAAGTAATTAATTTCTTCCTGTTGTTTCAAATCAACTATCGTTATGAATCAGTTTTGTTCGTTTCAAATCGCTACAGCTTGTGCCGTTAGTTTATTTCATTCACAGAAACCGCGGCCGTCGTGAAACGTTAATTTTTTCTTAATGAACGTGTACGCTCACATACAGTGAATGGCGATTGTGTGTGACACACTTTGTTTGCAACAATGTCGGATTCATACCACGTACTGTATGTATTTTATTAACGAAG
Source organism: Adelges cooleyi (assembly GCF_023614345.1). Taxonomy (NCBI): domain Eukaryota; kingdom Metazoa; phylum Arthropoda; class Insecta; order Hemiptera; family Adelgidae; genus Adelges; species Adelges cooleyi. The sequence goes on from NW_026095751.1 coordinate 1,389,248, forward strand.
TAAAAATATTAAATGCATTGGCATTGAATTGCCGCGATTAAAAGACTAAACTCTCTAGTACTCATTAGTAATAATAATAGAAATAAAATAAAAACATTGGTTAAAAACAAAATGGGTTATTTTTCCAATTTAACTTGCTCGCTCTCAAACCTAGCTATTTTTTTGTTAACAAATTAGTTATCATTTGAAAATATTGAGTTATTTTCAATATATATAAAAATATGTGTATATTACTTTTTAAAATAACAAAATTATTTATAATAACACACCTAACTTTTTCATTTAAATCAATTTTAATTTCATATTTCCAAATAACCCGTTATTTTTAAATTTTTATTTGCGTTTTCATTTTTAAATGATTTTATTAGAATTGAGTTTAAAGATTTGGAGATGTATTCAAAAAGTTTTGTATATTTGTCATTTTGAAATTGATCTGAAATTAATACTGCTGAGATGTTCGTTTAAGTAGAAATACAATTTTAAATTAAATTATTTATTAAAATAATTTAAACAAAGTCTGATTGTAACTATTACCTATATTTTGCTTGGTCAATTTTAATAAATGTTTGATGATTTTTATTAAAACCCGTCCAATGGATAATAATATCGTAGAACGTTTTCCATTAATGTACTGTGTCCTAAACTTGAACACATAAAGAGGGGAGTTTACCGTTAAGCGGTTAATTAGGTACACTAGTAAAACAAGCTAATAAATACAAGCTAAATAACCGTGTACAAATACCTACTTGATTTAATTCGTATCAATAAAAACACAAAACTGCAACGGTTGAAAATGTGCTATAATGTATTTCGATTCGAAAGAAATTTGTATACTCCCAAAACGTTTTTGTCGTTATTCGGTGGACAATTTTTTTATAGTTTCGTTTGATGTTTTATGGCCAAAATCATTGCTTAGATTAATTGAAAAATCTCCCATCGCCTAATACTTGATTTCCTTTCTTAAATACATTATAGGTTATTCGTATTATATCGCTGTGCGAGAACTGTTGTGATATATTTTTAGTGCTGACCCAGGATGACATTATAAAAGTTGTTGGCCTTACCCTTGATTACACCGTTCTGGACGTTGCCTTTGCCGTAGGTCACGTTCACGGCGATCGACTCGATGTCCGGCACGTACTTGAACTTGACACAACCTACACAAGAAGTCAATTAATTATTGATAATAATAATAATAATAAAAAAAAAAAAAAATAGAGGGGACGGTGGATATATAGGTCGGTGTGGTCACCGTAGGAATTGTCAGTGAACTAAAAGTGGAGATTCTGATGAAATCTCTTGGAAAACATAAATGTACATATATTCTTGTAGATGGTAAAACATTTATTAAAAATCGATAAAAAATCATAGTTAAGACGATAACGCGTTTAAAACTGTGTATTTTTAACATTGCGATGGGTACGATTAGGGTTGACTAATTTCTTCCCTTTTGTTTTTTGTTTTCTTGAGTAAAAAAATATTTTGTTTTTGAAAAAATTGCGCATGAGCTATATTTAATGTACCTTAAGTATAAACGTCAGACCTCAAGTCGTGAAACTTTCCTCGAGAAAGAAAAATAAAGGAAAAAAATGGTTTTTGAAATTTGTGTTGGCTTTTGTCAACGTGCGTACATTGAGGATAAGAAACTAAATTTTTTTTAAAATAATTTATATTTTGTAGTTTTCCTTTTGGAAAAAATGTTGTTTGTACTATTTTACATATATTTTGTTATAAAGTTACTAAATATTTACCTTTTCCCAATAGTTTCCAGAGCCGTATCAAGCATTAAACATAAACGGTAACGTAACAGGTACATTTTTAGCCTTTTAAATTCAGAATATTTTGCTGAAAATTATGACTGGCCGATAACCAGTTTTGGATAAGTACTTTTGAAGTTTTTAATTTAGGACGAGAGAAAGGGTGGGGTGTATTATTATTTTTACTATACCTTTCTTTCGTCCTAAATTCAAACATCTTAATAACATTAAAATAAGTTATCCAAAACCGGTTGTCGACCAGTCGTAATTTGCAAGATATCATTCTTAGATTAAAAAGTTGATTTAATTGAATGAGTAACTAAATAGTGAGAAAATAACTGTCTTAGTCTTAAGGAACTCCCTGTGTATCGCTAGCGTTGCGTCTAAACAATAGGTAGTAGGTACAAGCTTAAAACAAAGTACAATTAAAAAAAAATGTTAAAGTAAAAAACTAAAATTTTCTATGTAGTTTATTTGCACATTTTTGCAACTTTTGTTTTATGGAGGGGCATTCTGAAAATAAAGTTAAGAGTATCCACGCTTCATGCAGATACATCAAGTTGCAGGATATATAATGATATATTAGGATATATTAGGATGTATTAGGATATATTAGGATGTATTAGGATGTATTAGGATGTATTAGGATATATATATATATATATATATATAAGGATAGTAAAATTAATTTGTTAGGTAGGCACTTGCTTACTGGCGAACCACGGAAATTGATTAATGATAAATGTTAAGTATTGATAAATGTTGCCAGTAAATCGACTGAGGCCAGATATTATAAAAACTACTAAAAAAAAAAAGTTTGGCATGAACATATTATAATTAAGACTACACTATCATCATATGTCGCAAGGAGATTATAGGAAGTAAGGAAATAATCGTATATAATTATCAGGACACATCCATGTATTGATGCGTCTGCACAAAGTGTGGATACTCTTAACTTTTTTTTGTTTTTTTCAGACAGTCTTACAAATGTAACGGTTCAATATGTGTATAGCTTACCCGGCGAGGTGTTCAAGTCCAAAAATGGCAAATTCATTCGCAAGCAGCACACGCAAGACTTCATCTCCGGGGCTTGGCATTCGCACCGCTTTTCCGGCACCTGCTTCGAGTCGGCCTGAGGCCCACCGGGTCTACGCTGTAAGACACCTTCCAGACCGGTCCAGAGCATATCTTAAATGGGGTAAAAAAAAAAAATAAAACACCATTAAAAAATCATTATCTCCTGGGTTTCTGTGTTCATTTTTAGTTTTATTTGATTTTTTTCATCAACTAAACAACTACATTCTAAATTATTTTGGCTCAATTTTGTAGTTATATTTTATTTTCGGAGTCACTATCTAGTTTATTACTATGGTTGTTTTACAATATTCAAATTTGTATACATTTTTTTTTTCAGAGCTTTTAAAGACTTTTAAAACGTAAGAAATAACGTAGGTATGTATTTATATTTATTTCCATTTTTAGATTAAGAATAATTTTCCGATATTTCGGACTGGCCGACAACTGTTTTTTTGGATAATTACCAGAAGTTTACAAAATATTCTAAATTAAAAAAATTTACCCATATACGTTACCGAGCAAGTTGAAAAAGATAATAATGTATTAAATCTCTGGACTAAAAAAAAAAGGTAAAGATCTAATAATTTTATAATATTTTAAAATAAAATAGCTAAAAATGTTTGTAAAAAAGAAAAAACTACAAAATTACAATTATTTTAAAACGAAATCCAATTTCTGGGTTTTCAATAAAGTTTATATTTCATTAGTTTTTTTTTCGGCCATTTAAATATTGAAAATATTACAATGTCAGTTTGGAAAACTTTTGAGATTAAATCTATTAATTGAATTATGAAACATATAATATGTGTATAATAACTTTTTTTTATGGCAAATGCGTGGATAATGTTTATATTTTCATTAAAAGTATAATAATATTATTTTTTGCTTAGATGATCACCGCTTTAATTGTGATTTATTAAATAAAAATTAGTACAAAATCAATCACCGCATAGACTAATCCAACCTGAACATACATGATATAAAGGTATATTCTTAGTGTTGTTGTTTTTAAAATTTTTCATTATAATTTGCAGGTATTAACAAATTAATATTTTAAAACTTTGTTTTCTCTGTAGCACAACTTACTAATACAAACAAGTTTATACTATAAAATTGTCAGCCCTTCAAGAGCATAGCGGCGTGAAAGCCATTGTGTAAGTAGACTTGTGACAGTCAAGTTAGCTGTTCACGTCTCGTGAACAATATAGCCATGACTTGCGGCTTTTGTGCGTTTAGCTGATGATAATCACAATTTTCAAAAAAATTCTAATCACTCTATATGGCGGCCTTGCTCTGAATTTTTATCTGACTAAACTCTGTCCGAGAAACGAGAACTTTGAAGACCTATTATAATTCTAAAACACAAACAATTTGAGTTTTGAAAAATGTACACCGAAAAATAACAACAATTCCTTGAAAATAACCGATCAGAGCGTTGACAAACATACCGGTAGGATTTTTTTTGTAAAAAAATTAATTTCATTCAACTTTTATGGTACAGTCAGTTAAATTTTCCAATAATTAAATTTTGTTCGGCATTAGCTTGTTTGATTTAAGTAAATTTGAAATGCGGTTTTTGAATAAATAAAATAAAACACATACATGAACTGGTATAAAATTAAAAACTAATATAAGTGATGTATAAAATCTAAGTTATAATGTAATTGAATATTTTAATATTTAAATATCTATAAAAAACATAAATAACAATCGTTTATAACAAAAAAATCTATAAACATCAAAGTATCTCCATATACTGCATTGCCAAGGATTGTCTGGTGTGGGAAGCACCTTTAAACTGCCTTTCTTTTAAACTCGAGAAAAAGTATCATAATACATTACATGCACGAAAGAAAACAGCTTAAGTATACAACTTTGTAAGCAAACAAAGTAATTAATAATTTCGACTATTTTTTTTTTCTATTTAATTATTTAAATGCTCGAATATAATTCTGGTAGAATAGTTAACAAAAAACTCAAGACACAATTTTAGACAATTCCATATAAATGTCAAAATTTTTTCTCAGAGATAAGACATCGGTTTATGGCTCACCCGTTACCGATGTGGACACCGTGGACGACGCCGGCACTTTGGCCCCGAGAGCCGTGGCGGCCGCGAGCACAGCACACAACCACGTTAGTCGACACATGTCACACTGTTTGTTGGCAACGTGTACTCACTACGGCGACGGCGACAATGACGTCGAAAAGCTAAACAAACAAACAATCAAACAATCAAACGAACGAACGAACGAACGCTAAAGTTGGACGCGCGCGTGTCGGTCGCTGGGCAGTTTCTGTGGCTACGGTTCCGGCGCAAACGGAGACGTCGGCGGCACGCAAACGAACGATACTGCACACGGGCGGCAACGGCAACGGCAACGGGTCAACGGGTCACCCACTTGCAGCCCCCACCCGTCCGGCGGGTATACTTTCTTTTCGTGAGAGAGAGAGAACAAAAATAACGTGTAATTATTAATATGATAAACCGCTGTCGCCGGTTCTACGTAAAGCGGTTGGGTACAACACGTACGCTTACGCACGCGCCGACGGAATACGGCTACAACAACAACAACAACAACAAACAACAACAATGGACATTTTGACCGTCCGGGGCGAGTGCGCCGACTGAGAAATTTCGCTTTCTCGAACGGCGGACGCCCGCGCGCGCGCGCCGGTCACTTTCTACACGGGACGCGAGTTTAGTGAACTTTCTCAACGGAACACAACGTTTCAATAGTGGGCGGCAGGGGTCGCGGGGGGACGCAGAAGGGGGGAGGGGAAGGAGCATTTACAAAATCAAAAAAAAAAAAACCGTTAAAAATGTCAAGTCCAGTTTGGCATTTGACAATGTGCTGTGTGTACACGTTTGCAGAGAGACTTTAACGCCAACAAAAAATAATCAAGTATTTATAAAAATACAATTTGTATATATTTAGCTGTCAAATAGCTCAATATTATCCGGAGGGGTAATATTTCAAAAATCGCACTTACCTAATTAATAAAAAAAAAAAGTTTTTAAAAATGTCAAATAAAAAAAACTAAATATTACAAACTTTACATCTAACCTAACCTAACCAAACCTAACCTAACCAAACTTACCAAACCTAACCTAACCTAACCAAACTTAACCTAACCTACCTTACCCGGAGACAAATATAGGTGTATGGCACTATACGAATCACTAATGTTGCAAAAATGGTATTGGAATGTCTTTTTTTTTTTGACCAAATTGAGTTATCACTCCACGTTAAGTACAACATATCCTGTGCAAAAACCAAACTAGTCCTTTGAACCATAATGGAAATATCAGCCGCTCCAGAGTTTAATGCACGAGTCCACTTTCTGCACTAAATTTCACAATCAACGTTAAAGTATATATATATATATATATATATATATATTATCTTATAATATATGAGATCTATGAACTTTATCTTAAAAATACCATGTCAAACGTCTTGTAACCTGCTTTTATTACAATCTCTGTGTTTTTAATGCTGAAACTAAAAATAGCCGAATGCAGAAAGGCCCCATGGCCACCAATTAAAAATATCTGTCGATGGCACGCTCGTTTTAATTTCAAGGGAAACATTAATAGCATTGTACTTCAAGAAGGTGGATAACATAATAAACTGTGGTCGTTCGTTCGTTTTTGTAATTAGCCTCAGACTTGCCCAGATAGTATTTTGCGCCTCCTGTAAAATTTGGTAATAATTGGACAAGATTATTGCTGATAAGTGATTTTAAAATTGATAAAAATCCTATTTATGTTAATACAAGTCGTGGCTTGAGTTTAATAGGATTTGCTTTGCGAACATTGGTGAGAGTGAAATGGAACAAATACAGTGTGTGCTTATTACTTTTACTTTTACTTATGTTTTAGTAAAATTAGATATTCTGCTAAAACTTTTCAGGTCATTTATTAACACGGCGAAAAGAAATCCACGTATGTATATATATATATATATTTGTTTTCAAATCATACAAAGCAGTCGTCTAGAGCCATTGTTGTACATAAACACGTCTCGGGAAGTGCACTTTTCTAAGGAAAATTGAACTGAACCAGACTAGACTTTGGCGTGGGCAATTTTCGATTAAGTTATTAAACTGCGACAAGGTATTAATTGGCGTCTAAATATCAATATAAAATTTGGAATTAGACCTTATAACCACTTTATTCACCGTTTCAAGACGGCTAGTGTGTCACTTAAAGTCACTTTTTATCGGTTTGAAGTCGATTTAAGTAATTTTTTTTTTTAGTTTGAAGTCCATTTTAGTCATTATTTTCGATTTGAAGTAGATTTTAATTACTTTTTTTTGGTTTTGAATTCGATTGTAGTCATTTTTTTTTAGTTTTAAGTAAATTTTTGACACTTTGTTCGGTTTGAAGTCGATTTTTATCACTTTTTTCGGTTTGAAGTCGAAATTTAATCACTTTTTTTTAGTTTGAAGTAGATTTTTGACACTGTTCGGTTTGAAGTCGAATTTTAATCACTATTTTTAGTTTGAAGTAGATTGTTGATACTTTGTTCGGTTTGAAGTCGAATTTTGTCACTTTTTTCCGTTTGAAGTAGATTTTATTCCCTTTTTGTTTTTATATTGTTCACATTCATTTTAGTGACGCCATATTTGTAATGTCATTTATTTAATATTATAATACCTATTAGGTATAATATTAGGGTATATTGTATTTTTGTAGTTTCAATGCAAGGCTGAAAAGGTGTTGTTGTTTTTATATATTTTTTTTTTGTGTCTGTACCCACAATTGTCTCTAAGCCGTTGAACCGATTCGTTCGCGCACAAACTCTGTGGATTAGAATATGTGCTGCACGAAACGCATTTTACTGGGCCAATAATTAAAAAATGTAGAATTTTTTTCTAGCCCCACTCCCCTCCTCTTTTCATTCCCAGACCCGCCCCTCAATACAGTATACCTCACACATCCGGTCTACACACCTTTGTAACATCGAGTCAATATCATGACTAGAGCTGCGCGGTGTTAATGACCATAAGTGTATTGTGAAGTACCTATATGCAATTATATGCATTATATACACGCTTGGACATTTTTTTGTTCCTCCGGACATGTTTTTGATCATCGGAGACGCGAGTACGAGAACGAGGAGGAGGAGGAGGACTTGGACGACCGGCCGGCGAGCGGTCCAAGACGCGGCGGAAAGGAAAATCGTGCCGGAACGAGAGTGGGTTTTTTTAATAACCGTCATCGTTTAATGTGTATATTTTTTTTCTCGTCCATATAGTGGGGAATCTCTTCGAGCGTTGCCGGGCCCGGTCTCACCGCCGCTGACACACATACCTGACCCGGTTTCGTCGGGCCGGAACAAGCACAACGGCGGCGGCCGCGGTAAATCCGCCGCGCTCGCCGCAGTGCAGTTCCTTCCACGAGAGACGAATTCAAGGCGGTTTTTCGACGTTGTCCGACGCGTCCGGCCAGTAGTAGTATACCTAACACGCCTGAAGTAAAACGGAAAAAATATACACATATCATATTTCGTATTTTGTTTACCTCAAGCAGGGTGCGTTTTTCCGAACCCAGGTGACCCATTCCACCTCCCCCCTCTGTGGAATACGGTGGTACCGAAGGTACGTGGATATATTTTACTTTACTTGTTACTTTTGTTCTATATTTTTTTTTTTTTGTCGTGTTCTTCGGGATAGCCCCGATGTACCCCTATATGTAGACGAACATTAGAAAACTATTATCGCAAGCATCCGGTATAAGTCCACCTGCGTTTTGGCGCAAAGTCGGTTTGCCCCAAGTCCCGTGTCCAACGGTGTATTTTTTTTTTAATTTTAAATAATATAAATAGACCCGGTCAGCAAATGGACGTGGCCGGAAAGAAAATCAACCTGTGGAGTATTTTTTTTTTATTAATTATATGTTCCACGAAACGGACCTGGTTTTGTTTGGCGAGGAAAGCATAGTGAATTTTGTAGCCGTTACCAAACGGTTTTGTTCACACCGGCCGCGTCTCCGGTTCAACTGGTTTTTGCACCGAGAATAGGTATGATATTTTTCTTGTTGCTTTTTTCTTATGTAGCTTTCAAAGCAAACGCCGCCATCGAACGGTTCAATAAAATCACTCCGGTCGCTTTTAAGTGCAGACGACTGTCTTGAGTCCAGACAATAGGTTTTGGCCTGTTTTGCTAATTGGCTTTGGATTTTTTTTATTGCCGGTAACATGCTTGGTTAGGTTAGGTTGTGTCGGGTTAGGTTTGCTGAACTTGCAGGATAACCTAAAAAAAAAAAAAAAAAACGTTAACTCTTCCACAATTGCTGCGTGATGGAGAAAATGTCACAAGCAAAGTTGTGGGTCATTCGAATAAAACTTCTATATCTAAATAATCATCTAGATAACAAATTATTCGAGTAAAAGTTATTCGAATCATTTTCAAAAATAATTACTCGAATCATTTTAGAAATAATATTTTATTCCAATGAAAGATTATTCGAATAATTTAAAATTCGATTACTCAAATAAAAAATAATTATTTTTAAAATTATTCGAATAATTTCTTTACCATTTATTCGAATGAAAAGTTGTCTTCCTATATTTACTGGCTTTATATTTTTTATAAATGTAGAATATATTAGATTTATACCAAATTATAGTTTCAAGTATAATTACTTGAAAGAAACACTTACAAACTATTCAAATAATATTTTTAAAAATTATTCGAATCATTTTTTGTTTGAAAAATTAAATTTAAAATTACTCAAATAACTTTTTATTTGAGTAATCGAGTTTTAAATTATTCGAATCAATTTTTTTACAATTTGTTCGATTGAAAAATAATTATTTTTGTAATTATTCGAATAATTTTTCATTCGAATAATTTTCAAAATAATTATTCGACTAAATCAAAAACAATTATTCGAATAATTTTTTTTACAATTTGTTTGATTGAAAAATAATTATTTTTGTAATTATTCGAATAATTTTTCATTCGAATAATTTTCAAAATAATTATTCGACTAAATCAAAAACAATTATTCGAATAATTTTTCATTCGAATAATTTTCAAAATATTTCTTCGAATAAATTAAAAACAATTAATTATTCGAATAATTTTTCATTTGAAAAATTTTCAAAACAGTTATTCGGATAATTTTCAAAATAATTATTCGAATGAATTGAAAACAATTATTCGAAAATGTTTTTATTGAAATAAATTTGTGAAATAATTATTCCATTAACAATTTGCAAAACTCTGGTCGCAAGACGTGTAGTTTATACGTCCGAGCTAACAATACGGATATCATATTTAGGAACGTTTTCGGTGTTAATTTTTTATTATCCGTCGGAAACGTGATGAGAGAATAGTTTGATCACAAACAGTCCATTTCACGCGTTGTTAGCGAATTTCACTAAAACCTCACCACAATCGACAATACAAATTAAAACTTCACAGTGTCTAACATACGGCGGCAACGGCAATGACCGCCAAGTTATTTCCATTGCTAAGGTAGGTCAGATATTACAAACGATTGCTCGATAGTGACATTTTACAGGAGCAGCTAAAATAAAGTTTGTTTTCCGGTACCGCTATTGACTAGGAAGTTACATTTTTGTTTTATATGGGAAATAGAATACTGTATTTATAAATAAACGTTATACACTTGCCAGACTAAATAAATACAATAACAATATAGTCTATGTAATTCCAAAGTGTTGTATCTAGTAAGCCTGTAGGCTACTCGACATGAAATCATTAAACATTTGTCCAACTACTGTAATCCTCAATAGTTGAACCCTATCATAGTTGGGTACACTTAAAAAAAAAACCTTAGACATTTTATTTAAACGGGAAACAGTCAAGTCAGTGTTTGACCACAATCAGAGTTGTGGAAAATGTTATTCTAATAAAAAAGTATTCAAATAAAACGTTATTCGAATAATTATTTTCCAATTCATTTTTTCCCTATGTGTGCTTCAAATGAAACATTCGGGAAGCTCTATGGGTACAATAAGTGATGTTGGTTTTTTTTTTAATTTTAAAACTATTTAAAATAGAACTCATATTCCATTAAAACAGGGTCTTGCAAAAAAAAAGTGATTTCAGATTTGAAATAAGGAGAAAAAAGCTTGTTAAATTGATATGATTTTTTGGTATCTGGCCACACATGCGTTTATCAAATGGCCACCGAGTGGCCGGCATGTGACACATCATTCTGGGTTAGAATTTCATTGTCAATTCAGCGGTGTCCTTGGAATTATTTTATATTCGTATGACCATTTTTAAATAATAATTTTCTGACTTCAAAATTATTCGAATAACTTTCCATTCGAATAATTATGCTTGGAATTATTCGATTAACTTTCCATTAGAATAATTTACTATCCAGATGATTATTTAGATAACCTGGACAATTAACCAGGTTAGGGTTTATACCTTTTGTATTGTACTGCGTATAATATATATATTTAAATAGATATAGGGTAAACCGTAAACCGTTTTAGATACACCAGCACTGAGGGATTGAAACCGAACCAGTCGTAAACGGTGTGTGGGAATTAATTCGGTCCGGGTCCATTTTTATTGTTTTTTTTTTTTTGCAATTTTATCCAAGCAAACGTTGTTAAACATGACTTATCCGAGACCAAATGGCCTCAGAAGTAATCAAAATTAAGTCGGCCATGCGGTTTTATTACGGGTTGCCCAGCTGAATGCGGTTAAATGGCATGCAATACAATATATATATATATATAAAACGTACAATTTGTAGAGTTAAGTAAGAAAACATTAAAAAAAAAACCCACACTAAAACGTTCAAGATCGTGTCTTTGCATATATACCTAAAGGTTATAGATTGAATAAAGAAAAGAAAATTACCACAAAAAATGTAAATAACATTTTTTTTTAGATTTGATAAATATTAAAATGTTATTTAATTTTGATCGCGTTACTTGTTTAGTTTTGGATTTTATAAAGCATCACATATTTTTTAAGCTGTTAGCTAAACCCCTTACAATCTGATCTTACAAAGCACTATAAAATAATATGAACTAGTTATTTTCAAAAGGTCAATGAAACATTAATAATGTTAGGATTGGAAAAAAGAAACATTGTTTAAACGCCATTAAATGATTAAGAAAAATAATTATCTATCAATTCATATCGCATAAGAGTTAATTAAAAAAAATATATACATATGTATTTATAACACAAGTACAGCAATATATTTAAAAAAAAAATAGTTGTTTAAATATTGTAAAGGATAACAATTTAAAAAAATGTTTTAAAACATTAACAAATAATTTTATGAACTTTTTTTTTTTTTAGTCGAAACCATTTTTCAATAATTTCAAACACCAAAAAAATGTGCTAAATTGTTTTCAGAACTAAATTTTGCTTATAAATAAAATTGACATTGTTTTTTTTTTCCAGTGATTTAATATCGGCCAGTGATTTAATATCTCAATAGTATGCCAACACACAGCAATTATGTATTGTAAAAATATTTCATTAACACTATTAATTGTGATTGATATTTTGAGTGGTCTGCATTTTGGCAAGAAATCTAATATCAATAGTTTAAAAGTTTCAACAATCAAATTCCTATTACTAAAAATATCTTCGTATAATACTGGAATTGTACATGAATTGTTTTCAACAAATAGTGTACTTGTAATATCCAACTGCTTGAGACCTATCAGTTGGAGAAATTGATGATTCTGTCAAATTAATAAGACATGAATATAGGTATTTGAGAAATAACATTTTTTTATACTAACGTTAGTGTTTAATGATCAAAAACAACAGCGTTCATTGCTAAAGTGCTTTTTGGAAATATTTCCAAACTTTTTGAACAAAATTTAGTCATTTTTTTTCTTTTCTTAAAGTCATTTAATGCTGTCGATTTTATTCGACACCTATTGTCTTGGGCACAACAACGATTATCCCGGGCTGGTTAGGTTATATTAAAAAAAAGCGTTTTTTTTTTTACACGGTTTAACACAAACAGACCGGAGGGAATTAAACACGTTCTGGGAGACACACGAGGAGAATTTCTCTTTTTAAAAGACAAGGTCAATGTCGACGATATCCTAGGCGTTCGCCTTGTGTTGTACCACCTCGGTAGACCTTTCACCGATTTCGTTATTCGGTCCGTTATTACTGTTATTATCGTTATTCATTATTATTATTATTTATTATTGTGTTCCGTCAAAGAAAGTAGTAGGTATGTTATTTTTTTTTTTACATTTATTCCGAGTCTACTAGAGAGAGAGAGACCGGAATAATTATATATATATTATATTATATTGTACACGCACACCGACAAAAATATGTAATATTATATGTACTTGTAATAAATTAAACTGTGTCAAATTGTTTTTAAATCCACCCGACGCGGTGTTTATTTTTGTAATTTGAAATCTGTTATCTGTTAACGCGAAATTGATAACAGGTCACCTCCGTGTAATTGTTTATTTTCATTGATAACAACATATCGTTATCAGTGTTGCAACCAAAAACGGTTTTTACTAAATATTAACAAAATCCGTTTAATCTAATCACAATCGTTGATCGACGTATTGGACGTTATTGGTTCTCGTTTTTTTTTTTTTTTATTGTAAATCATTGTATTATTTAGATTCGGAAATTAAATTTGTTTATTTTTATCAAGAGCGTGAAAAATATTATGCAAATTCTGTGTACTCATATAATTTGGTGTGGTAAGTAATCGGTTCGGTTTGAATTTGCTTTCAGTTATCCGGCAATTGGCGATAGACGACAAAGAAAATGCGACTTTCGGTCGTATTCGAGCTTTTGCTGATCTTTCTGATCATTGCATTTGCCGCCTACGGTAGAGTCGGTGAGTGTACTATTAGTTTACATTTACAAAAACTTATTTCTTGAACTTGTTAATCCTCTCTTTTGTTCTTTCAGTTCCAGAAAACAAAGACGTGTGGCGGACCAGTTTGAACAGCGTCAAAGAGCATTTAAAACATATGGGCCAAGCCAGGCAAGCGGCATCTGCTCCGGCTCCTCCCAATCGGTACTGCGCTTGTTCCAACCTGATGTGCAACTGTTGCCGGGACTTTTCACTGCCGGTTGTTCCCATCCAAGGGCCAGGTAATCATCTCAGGCTTCAATAATATTATTAACAGAAAAGAAACCATAACGTTACTACACGGGCTCCTGGTGGTCAACATAAAATCATTTCGGACATCTTGAAACTGGACAGTGGTTAAGAGGGCGTCGCGCCGGTGATTTTCAGTGGTAAAAACATGTTTAAGCAGACTGAAACTAACTTGCTTAATTTTGGTTTTAGAGTAAAAGCACCGATTATAAAATTAAAAGAAAACAATATTCCGGAGGGCAAGACGGTGCGTTTTTTTAAACAAATTAATTTTTTTGGAAAGTTACAGTCATTTAAAAATGATAAAATAGTCGTTATTTCTAAACTACGTATTGAGCGTTATACTTAGTATAATAAAAAAAACGCACCGTCTTGCCCTCCGAAATATTGTTCTCTTTTAATTTTATAATGGGCGCTTTTACTTTAAATCCATAATAAAGCGAGTTATTTTCAGTCTGCTTAAACAATTTGAGATGAAAAAACATTTTTAAATCGCTTTCAAGGATGCTATGATAGTCCAAATAATAAATTAACTATCAAAATAGAGTCCTAGTTATTAAACTAATAATTACACATCACGGTTTAACATTTTAGTTAAGATTTTGTAAAAAATTGCCTATACTTTTAAAAATGGGCGGTGCGACGCCCTCATAAACTGTTCAGTGTAGCCACGAATCACGGACAAATTTAAATTAAAAACGGGAAAAATCTGCGTTCTGGCAACACTGCGGCTATTTCTTAACAAGTTATTCGAATGAAAAACTACCTCCCCATATTTACTGGTTTTATATACTTTCTAAATGTAGAATATAATAAATACGATTTATACAAAATAATAATATGTTCAAATATAGTTACTTGAAAAAAAGCACTTACAAACTGTTTAAATAATATTTTTAAAAATTATTCGAATCATTTTTTGTTTGAGTAATTAAATTTAAAATTATTCGAGTAATTACATTTGAAATTATTCGAATAATCTTTCATTGGAATAATTATTTCTAAAATTATTCGAATAACTTTTACTTGAATAATTTGTTATCTAGAATCTAGATGATTATTTAGATAATGTTTCATTCGAATGATGCACAACTCTATTTACATCGACCTAACTTAAGTCCGAAAAACAAAAAAAATATGTCACACATTTTTGGCTGAGAAGGTATTGGTTTATTATGTTGATGATTTAAAAAAAAATATATATTTTTAAGTACTCAAAAATTGAAAAACTAATTCAAAATTTTATGAATTTCATAACCCATTTTTTTACTAACTCAAGGTCAAAATTTCGAAACTTTTTTATTCTGATACATCATACTATACTTGTTTTATCATACTATACATTTTTTTTTTAACAATTTTTTTTTTTTATGTATAGGTTGGGAATTGTTTGGCATTTTATTAAAAAGTGCTACGCTTAAGAGCCTATAACTTTTTATGACACGAATCAAAATTTCTGAAATTTGTACAGCACTTACTTATAATCCATGTTGAACATTTAGTGTTTTGTAATGGAGACTTTTTTTATTACTAGGAGCTGTAATATTTTCACCTGCATTGACAGCTCATTGTAGTATAATGGGGCTATTTAAAAATGATTACCTTACTCACTTTCTCACTTGCGTTTTATTGGACGTCAGTTGCATTAGTCATATAATTATTACAAAAAACGGTATGCGTCATTGGGCTATTATTATTGTTATATGTTACAGGTTGCGCTTCTCTGAAGTATTTGAAAGGCGACCAAATGGCGGTGACGATGAGCTTCGGCGACAAGGTGTTGCGCAACACCACCATATCCGGGAGAAAGCCAAAGCCGGTGTGCATGAATTTGCCGGGCGGCATATCCAAGTTCTGCGGCCGGGTGTACGGGATCTCGCGGGACGGCGACCAGTTCAAAGCGTGCCTGGGCCTGGAGCTCAGGGCGCTGGACGACGTCGAGGCGGCGTTGCGCGTGTCGTGCTTCCGGTTCGGGCCGCAAGGCATGAAGGTCGAGCCCGCGCAGCCGCTGCCGGCCACCGCGTCGTTACAGGGCGAGGACGAGGACGACGAGGACGAGGACGACGACGACGACGACGATGACGACGATTACGGTCTGGGAGACGGCGAGGAAGAGGAAGAGGACGACGACGACGCGGCCGAAGAGGAATCCGAGAACGACGTCGAGTCGTCCGGCAGCGATTACACGGGATTCAGCGCGTTGAGCACCGACTTCTTGGACAGCCTGTTCGGCGGAGGCGGCGCCGCGGCCACCGAGGAAGAAGACGCGGCGGCGCGCGGCGGCCGAGACCGTCAAGCCGTCCACGGCCAAGCCGGCGACGGCGCCGTACAAGACCAAGGCGACCACGCCCAGTCCCACTAGCCAGCTGACGGAGAAGCAGGCGAGCGCCGAGTCCGTCACGTCCACGTCGTACACCGTCAGCGTTGTCCAAGACAACACGGCCGCGTCCGCCGAAGCGTCCACCGTGACGGCGCTCGACGACACCCCGACGGACCGCGTCGAGACCGTGCCCACTCCTTCGCAGTCGGCGGCGTCCACGTCGGCCACCGACACCAAGGACAAGGACTACGACGACGACGACGACGACGACGACGATGACGACAACGACGACGACGAGGACGGCGACATCGTGTCGGACATAATCGAGTCGGCCGCCGACGTGGTGGGCATGTCGGACGCCAAAAAGAACAGCACGGGCACGACCAAGGCGGCGGCCGCGGTTACCGAGGCAGCCACGTCGCCGACGACGTCGGACGCCGCGGTGGCGGCCACCACCAACAACGCGCCGTCGGGCAAAGACACCGAGGACGACGACGACGAATCGGAGGAAGACGACGACGACGACGACGACGAGGACGACAAGTTCAAGAGGAGTTTCGGACAACAACAGCAGCTCATGCCCGTGGCCATCGTGCCCAACGACAGGCGGGGCCGGACGCACAGACGGATGAGGCTGTCCGTGGCGGACGCCGACGAGACGGCCATACATTTCATGAAGAAAGTATGATCCGGGTTGGCTCGCAAAAAACGTTTAGGTTGTACATAGAAAAAAAAAAATTATTTATTTGTTTAATTTATTAATTTATTTTGGAAATAAATAAGACGACTATTTATTCTTACGATATATATCGTGTACCGCGAGTACGCTTTGTATAAAAAAAAAAAAATGTTCACTCCGATTATTTATTTACATTTCCGTTGTAGCTCATATTGATCGCGCCCACTACACACGTGTACATATACATGATAATTATAAATAAATATTTTATGATAAAAATATGTCCCTTTATCGCTTTCGCCATATTTTGGCGATCGTGTCGTTTATTTCCAACACGTTCAGGTCGAAATCGGGCACCGTCGAATCGTACATCACCCGAGTGGAGGGTGAGGTAGAGGTGGAGGTAGAGGCGTTTGACGAGGCGGTCTGATTGAATTTCTGCAGGCCCACTCCGTCCCGGCCGAATTGTACGCAATCGAATTCCAGCACGAGCAGCTCGGCGTGCTCGATGCGCGTGACGAAATTGATACACATGTGCATGTTCAGGCCGGCGGTGTAGACGTCGAACAGTTGGACGCACAGGTCCGTGACGGGTATGTACGGCACGGGCACCTGCAGACAGGCTGGAGGAGGATTTTTCGCTGTGCAAAAAAAAAAAAAGGAACATAATGAACAGCGAGATTTTGTTCGGGGAACGCGCGAAAAAATACTATACAGGGTGATCGCTTTATCGGGATTGACTTTGAAGAGCAGCCAATACTTACTGGTTGGTACTTTGGGTATTATAAATAACATAAAAAGTTGTAAAAATTCATAGGAAAGTAAAAAAAAAAAATGGAAAATTATCTTATTTGTACACATAATTATTTCAACTGTCTTTGTGGGACATCCTGCATATGTATGCACTACTGTGCCCCAACCGACACTTTCACTGTGTTTTACAGTTGACAATAAAACAATTGTGTGTTGAAAATTAACCATTAGAGGCGTTCGTGTATCGAATAGGACAAAACGATTCAGACATTGACAGGCGCTCTGCGTTATTAATCTAATACACATATACTTGTTAAGAATATGGTTTAATGTTTTAGTGATGTCACGTTTGCGTTGACGTTGCCAACCGGTTGGAATTTCATTCGTTCATTCATTTAGTTGTTAATTGATTTTATTATCACTTATGGTTGTGAAAATTCATATAGACAGTGGCTTTTTTTAGTATTATTACTACAAAGTTGTTGCAGAGTTGCGCAAAATCCAATCCAAAAAAGGTTAACAGTATCCACACTTTATGCAGATAGGTACATCAATACCTAGGATATGTCCTGCAATCTAGCATCTCTAATATCTTATCTCTATTAATCCACCTCCATAATCCTGTTATTTATAATCAAACACCAGCACTTCCTTGCTCGCCTAAACTTTTAACGCTAATGACTCGAAAATGATTTATTCAAAACTGGCTATTGATCAGTCATTACTTCATTCTGCTTTTGATAGGCGACTAAAATATCGTGCATATTCCTGTGTAAACTCCCTTTCAAGATTTTACAATTTTTTATCATTGAAAAATTAGGATATAATTAGACATTTTTTTTTAGCTTAAATAAGTATATTTTTATTGAAAAAAATCACTGTTACAACCGATGTAGGCTTAACCGCGAAACGGATTTTGTACAAATGACAAACAGACTTTCTAAGTGCAAAAAAAAAAAAAATAAATAAATAGACAGGTAAAATAAGATTATTTCACTGTCGCTCAAGTGGTGTACTGTTGCAATTTGTCAAATAACATATAGCAGCCTAGTTATTGTGTACAGGATATACCTCGTTTGTATATTTGAACAACATGCGGATTTGTTTGTCGAACAATGACTGGCGGAATGATGATGTGCTGTGTCAATCAATGTCGGACGATCAAAGGCTCGAGATTGAATAAAAAAACTTATCTGGTCTGGCTAACAATGCAGACATAATAGTAATACCGCACACGATAATATTGCGTTTCAAAAAGAACGGTGGGGTTTCAAGCGGCTAGTGGCAGCCATTGGACGTTTGACAACTCCTTCTTTCATTCAAACCCTACCAGAGCAACCCCATCATTCTTTTTGATACACCCTGTGTGTTAAACAAATACAAGATGATCAACTAGACCTAGGACGCTGATTTTCTGGGTTTTTTTCTATTTGGAAACATCCAATGTGTGGGTTCTCCGGTTTTCAAACTGGCTCTCGACCAGACAAGGTAAATATATTTAGTAATTTTATAAAAAATTTGAAGTGTAACATCAAAAGAAAATTGCAATTATTTTCTTTATGGACCTGTATTCCATACACTTACCCGATATCTGATACTCGTACAGAGATTCGTCATCCATGAACATGTTGCCTTTGATGGCGAATTCCATTGGGTCGTACGTGAGGTTGAAGCATCCTGAAACGAGAAATTTATATTTTGTCTCAAGTAGCGTCGGAGAGATTGCACAAGAGGAAAGTACAAGTATAAATTTGCTATAATTTTTTTATACATACAATTATTACCCACACAACATACCGAAACTATAGTTGTTTTACTCATAACGATTGCACCGTAGTAGTGTTTTAATTCGTTTATTATTAAATTGACGGGACAAGCCCAAAGTCGACAATACCCATAGAGTACAGCCATGACAATTGTCATACTATAGTCATAATATGTATGTTATCTCTTATTACTTATCACATCTCTTATCTTTTATCATATTTCTTATCTCTTATCACTTATTACATCTCTTATCCAGCCTGATAACACAATATCTCAGCAGGCGTTTGGAAATGAAACAAATTAGTGACTTTACGTTTTGGCAACATTAATTTTGCGGCCCCTAGTGAGTACATATATATATATATATATATCATAATAAATACTGCTGTGTTCGCCGGGTGTGTTTTATATATTAAACCGGGCCGTGTACCTACACACACACACACACGCCTATACCAGCAAGGTAGGGTAGTGTGCATGTTGTGTCTTAACGAACCCGAGTTGGTAATTCACCAGGGTTTACGATGCTGAGTTAATAAAACCGAGATTACAAAAGGGCGATATTTCTTCATACCTCCTGTCACGTTCAATTAGTATCCTTGTTCGCCCCCCCCCCGACTCCGGTGTGGTAGTTTTGTTGGCCCTTATTTTTATTATTATTATTATATATATTTTTTTGAAACTACAAGCTTTACCACGGTGGCTGCCATAATTCACCACACCACCACCCTCCCTTCACCCCACAACCCCAAATCGCTCTCATTAACCGGACCGGATTATTCATAATAAACCCAACCGAGACGCGTTGATGTTTGATTAAGTTTTTACACCGGGTTTGTGTTTTTAAAACAATAGAATAATATTATAATTAAGTCCTGAACACAACGCCAGCATTATCTTCTAGTCCGTGCCTTTAAGTTCCAAGAAATCAAGTAGTATTTACCCAGCACTGGTAAATATAATGCATAGGTTAATATAATATGTTGCTTGTTTAGCTATGTCATTTATTTCAGAGAAAAAACTACTGTAACACAAAGTAAGAATAACCTAGGTCAATGATCAGTTGCCCAAACATTTTTGACATGGACATGTCTTATAGTGGATTAGAGATACTAGATTGCAGGACATGTATTTGTGTAGAAAGTGCATCAAGTGTGGATACTCTTGACTTTTATATTCTTCAACCACACTGTATAACAGAAGGAATTTATTTTTTGGTCACACTGATCTGAGATAATAATTAAAGTCTGCTTACATTTTTAAAATTTTTTTCAGAGTGGTTTTATACTATCTGGTTTTTTCCAATATGTGGTCAAACCTTTTAACGAAATAAAAATCAAAGGCTAACTAACATACTAAAAATCCCACCTCCCCACCTATGCTAATGTTTTGAGAGTGGCCTAAAATTCTTGAAAAATATCATACTTACAAGTGCAAAGATGGACTATTTTCGGAAGTTTAATAACATTTTGCACTGTTGTTTACATTCTAGTGGCGGAAACATACATATACACTCTATTTAATGAATTGTTGTATATGTATTATGTTTAAGAGTTTTAGTATGTTATATAATTAGGGAACTCACTTTAATGACACAAACGTGCTTAAAAAATGGCTGTGGTCAAAGTGTAGTTTTTCTTTTATTTCGTTTTTTTTTTTTTACTAAAAGTTTGACTACAGGTTTTTGAGAAAATTGTACATGTTATAGCCCCATTTTTCTCCACACAAGTAAAAACTTTGTTTCCCTTCTTTTGGGAGTAATGACTTGTTTAAGATTTGGATGTGTTTTTTTAAAAGTTATATTATTTTTATTATTATCAGCCATAATAATTCCTAATAAGAACTGTGACCGCTTTGACCCAACTATGTTCCGTCTTTACTGTGTTTGGTATATATTTTTTTTAAATTAAAACTTTTCCAATAAGACAGAAAGGTAGTTGGCATTGGCTTAAGCCGAAATATTGTCTACGTTTCAAACGTTTCATTTGAAAGTTGTATTAAAGAAACAAGTAAAACAACAGTTTTAACTTCAAAGGTCATTGTACTGCTTAAGGAATTGTACTACAAGCGAATAATTCATTTAATATAAATGTTTTGAATATTAGGAAAACAAATAAGTTTTCCAAAAAACCGAACCTCAATATTATTTCATTTCGTATTCAATTTTTGCAAGTATTCAGATCTGTCTCATTACTATTGCGGTCTTCGAGTCCCTTGTTAATACTTTTATTCCCAAAATTTGCACATTTAGTACTCGTGTTTCGATAATTAAATTTTATTACAAACACAACTCGGGGTTCAACTGCATTTTTAGACCAACCGAGAAAGTCTTACATGTCTTTTCTACACTCATTCAACTATTCAAAGATTACACGTTTACAATTAGATGAAGTCAATTAATTGGAGTTCACTTGGAGACGTTAGAATATGAGTTGTAGGCAGAGATGGGCAGAATCGAAAATTGTTAACTTAACGAAAATATATCCTTTTATATCCTTATATACCCTTTTATATCCTTCTATATCCTTTTATATCCTTATACATCCTTATATATCCTTCTATATTCTTCTATATATATATCACACATGAAAATGTCTCTCTTTAAATCAAGATTGACCAGGCAAGTGGAAGACAAGAAAATCTAACACTTAGAGTTTACATCTTGGTTTTAAATTAATCAAAAATACCTCCCAGCTACGCGTCGAAGTAATACAAATTATTTGAATACATTTTTTATTATTAAAATATTATTAATATTCATTATTTTATTATTTAACTATTAAATAACCAATCCGGTAATTTATAATGTTGTAATCCAACAGTTACTGGAATAAATAAAATGTTTGTATTAATCTCGGTTTATGTGTAATCCCTTTGTAACCGAATACCTGCGGATTGTAACCCATTTTCATCATTTCTGGTTGTAGATACTGGTATTATTGTTTTTTTTTTTAATTTTGTACAAACCATATGTTGTCGTGTCTTATGTTATCGTGTGAAAAAATTACATGTCCGACAAACCTTTTCTGTTGAAGTTAAACCACCGGACGTTAAACCATGCACAACAGCCACACATTGAGCCCTCACACGAACAGGGTATACGACCGTACCTGGAAGTGTTTGGTTCTTCTTGTTGGTCGCCCAAACGTTGAACGATCGGTATTTTTTTCCTGGTTATCACATCATAGTAGATGTCTCGCGACTTATGTTCTAGCCCAGCAACTGCGGAAACATTATTAAAAAATATTATAATACACTAATGGTGGGGACGGAACAGTGATAAGAGTTTGATAAGGTAAAATTAATAATCTCTTAAGATGATAAAATAATGCATAGGACATGCTACATACTGGCCTACTGTAAGAGGTCATAGTATTTTTTTGGGAAAAGAAAAAGATATATAAATTATATATCGATCAGAGAGAGATAGACACACATGATAAGAGATCTTTATTAAAGGTATCTTTACAAAAATTATTATATTATTACCCAATATTTATGAGACATTGTAATTTTCAAGCAAAACTCAACAGCTTTTATAAATTAGAAAAAACATAAACTTTTTAGCGCTCAAAGCAAAATCTATTTTATATGACAAATATTTAATTTATTTAGTAACTTGTCTTTAGAGGACTATGAACAAAATACACTCAATAATTTCCGGCCTCCTGTTATCACTTATCACTCCTCCTCTTATCAGTGATAACCGGGCCTCTCTTATCATAGGAGGTCTTACTGCCAAAATGTACTACTCTTATACATTTTTAACATGAATAAAAGCCGAAAACAAGTATAATTATTATCTCGCAATCAATTTTATACTCAAATTGCCATTTATGTTTTTATATCAGACACTGTTTTAAAACTCTATAATTAATACAATGATACATACGGTTTTATTTAAACTTAATTATAATATAACTATATTTGTTAACTTTTCAATGGTTTTTTTTTATTAAACTATTACTATTTAATAAAATGTATATTTTATTTTAATTTAAAAATTAAAATTAATTATTACTTTTAATGTTTGACCAATCCCGTAATATGGTAAACAAGCCTAATAATAAAACAACGACCCCTTAAATAACAAAAGCCGTCAATCTTCTTTAAGTTTCATTTATTAATAATATTTTTTTTTTCATTTAAACGTAGCGCGAGGTAAAGCCATAAATAATGAAATTGTTTTTCCTCGAGAATTATCCGGTTCTCGTTCAGATTCTATTTATTTTTGTGTAGGCGGTAAACAATTACCGTTAACTGTTATCACGGTAATAATTATAATTACAAAATACAACACGGGTCGTTATTTATTTTCCCACATAAATTACAGCCATTCATCCGGCGTTAATCACATTTATAAATTATGTTCATGGAAAAAGTACAGGTAGGTTTAATTAAAGTTGAAAAAAAAACTTTAACGTCAATTATTAGAGTAATAATATTCCATGCTTTTTCGAGGAGGTAAAATGTATAGTTTTCATAGAAATTATCAAATTGTGCCGATAAAAACACTCATCATAAAAATACTAATTATTATTGTGTTGACGGTTTCTTTTCAGGTGTACATGGAAACAACAAAGACTCGAAAAATAATGATTTTGAGCTCCAAAACAAAAATTATAAATCATAGGATTTACCTATGATACCTATGGTGATACCTGTATTATGACAAAAATACTCCAACACATTGTTGTACGATAATTATGATAATTATATTCAAAAGAATTGTGTCAAACGATTTTGCAAGTTAGTGCATTACTCACATAGTAGTCATCGTCGGAGAAAGTGAAATGAAATAATAATTATTATTGAAAGTTGTTAGCTGATGTTTCAGAGTGAGCTTACACGTGTAGTGTACACAAATTGCTAAATGCCTATTAACACCGTGTCCAATGTGTATTGTGAAAATTATCAGTGCTATATTGTTATAGAACAAAAATAAAAAATATATATATAATTTAAGTGAGTTATTTTTTTTAATTCCTTTATAGTATACATTTTGTATTCGCGTAGGACGTACAAGAGAAAGTCAACACTACCAGTGTAAATTTGACCTTTTCTTTTTAAGAAAGACTTTTTCTTAAAAAAATGTATTTATGAGAATAAGAGACGAAAAGCGTGCCATAATAATATGACATTTCGACTTACAACAGACGGTTAAATAGTAAATTAAATAACTGATACAAAATTGGAGTGATGGATTATTTTAGCATTTGAAAACTCACTCACATTACCACCAGCATATTATATTATAATTTAATCAGCCGGTTTCACCAACTATTAATAAATACACTCTTAACATAATGTTAGTTAACAATTCATTTAAATTTAACAACTGGTTAAATTTGGTAAGTTTCACCATAACGTTATTATTATTATTATTATTGAATTCTATTTGTTATGTTAACGAAATGTTACCTGGGTTACTAAAGCGGTTACCTCGATTCCAACGAAATGTGATAACTGATACTTATCTGATACCTGATAATATTATAACTAGATCTATGGCATTTTAACATATTAATTAATTTTTTGACAAGCTGACGTCGGCTGATTAACTTAACAATAGTTTTAACAAATGTTCAATACTCACTTGTCGAACAGCTGGAACCGACGAAAACGCAAGACAGTAAGGTAAGGAAAACTACCGAATTGCATAAAACGCCCATTTTTTTTTGCTTTGCTTTGTGTTGAGCTGCTGCACTCGACGGATTTGCACCCTATGAATAATAATGATAAAAAATACAAGAAAAAAATTACAATGCCACTGATCCACCGACGACACTCCAGTGAGACAATGCAGTGAAAAATTACCATGTAAATTTATATTATAATATTACCTCTGTTTGCCGGAAGACCACTTGTGTGACCCGTTTGTGGGGTTTTATCGCTTAATTTACATTTTATGTCCTCAAAAACGTAATATACATTAAACGCCCATTGATTTGTAGGTGCGTGTCGTGCATATTCCTTGGTTTAATTTTCATTTGTTTGCTTTCCGTTTATTTAGTTTTAATTTTTTCACCGTTCAGTAGCTGTTAGAAAACGCACAAGCAAATATAAACCCATTTCTATCATTTATGCAGTGTTCGGTGTGTGTGTGTCTGGTTGTGTACTCTTATAACCGATTAACTAACATAGGTAGGAGGTAAAATAATATGCTATATTAGTGTCTAATAATACCTAGTAATAATTGCTCGTTGTTCCATAATGGCGGCTATCTTAAACAAATATCGATATTGACGAAAAACCGTTACACAGTCAATTAGTTCAAAGTGTTTAATTTAAGCGAAAAAATATGTGCTTTAGTTTACTACACCTACTTTCTTTAATCTTAAGCGATTCAAACGTTCTTAATAAAAGTGCGTGGAAAAAGCTACTGTTTAAAAGGTATTTAGAAAATTACCCAAAATGGAAGGGTCGGGTTAGTGATAAGGAAAACCCGGTATTACCCGGTAATACCTGATAAGATATTGTTGATCATTCAATCATTGATTAATGAATGATAAGAAAATCAGCAGATAAGGGATAATTATTGATAAGAGATAAAATCCTTCAAGTGAACAAATGAGTTATTTCTTATTGAATATTATATCTATGTTCTTTGTATGTATGTGTATGTTATGTATTTGTTAATTTAACAGACCAAGTCTGGAAAAATTGCTCAACGCCCAAACATGGATTTGTCTTTGTTAATTTTTAACTGGAAATGTACTGTTATAACATTTTTTTAATTTTACTTGGAATCGCATGAAAAGTTCCTTTTGAAACCTTTCTGGTTAGAGAAGTGACATTAAACATAACGTATGTTGTATTGCCATCGAGTTTCATTATCGTTCGCATGGACGTTCTAAGTGAATTATAATAACGAGAACGGCGGTTCGACCGAGTTGTTTTTATTTTTGTTGAAGGATGCAGAATTCATTTATTAGAGATGTCTTCAGTGTGCATTTGCAAAGCCCGCCGTGTTGTGTTTGCTACTCGAACCGTTATAGCCTGTGACACGTTTATTTTACAGTAACCTTTTCATATTACATTCACATGTAATCCAACAGGGTCGTTAGTAGGAAACTACTAACAGCCTTTCTTTGTAGGATTTAATAACTGAAATATAACGGTTTTCAAGGACCAGCAATTAAAAATTACAGCATAGTATATTAATAGTAACCAAATCGTTTTCAATTTATTACAACAAAACGAGTCTATAGATCTATTAACAACATCATACAAATAACAAACTACATACCATACGAATAAATAATAAAAATACATTTTGAAATAAAAACGTCTTTCGGTTCTTTATAAATAAAAAAAACAAACGTAGGTACCTACACACTTTGGTTGAACACTGCTGGTGTCGTTTTTTTTTATCACGTTTCAAGAAACAGTATAGATGTGGAACATTTTTTAGCAATCCTTGTTGGGGGATTTTTTTCAACTTCATTTTTGTAGCATACTATTATTGTCGGTGATTATGGTCGTGTCTTCGTTCGTCGAAGTCGTTGTGGTCATGGTTTCATTGCTTCCGGTGTTGGACACTTCCGGGGGTGGACGGGACGGTACCGGGGGTGGTGGCAGCCCCCCGCCTTCTTCCGGTTTCAGCAGAGCTACCCCCGCTGTGCCCATTCGTATACAGTTGAACTCCACGGCGAACACAGGTTGCTTTTCCGTTTGGGCTTCCATGGCCAAGCACATGTGTATGTTCCGGCCGACAAAGTACACGTCCTTGAACCTCAGACACACTCGACTACGAGTCCATGCCGGCGGGAATATCGGTACACAAATTGGCCGTGGGTTTTTACCTATAAAAAAGTACAAATCAATAACGTCGTTAATTGGAAAAGATGAAAAAAATAGACGTTGTCAACCTTTTCCTTGGAGGAAATCCGTTATCATTCGTCTCTGATCACCAATCAGCTGATAAGAGATAATGATAACAGATTTTGATTGTATTATCAATAAACACCCCATCTCTTCCCCGCCTCATCTACACACTTGTCCATCCTTCCTCGTTCCCTTCACCTTTCTTTAGACTACTAGAAATTGTCATTGTTGTTATAATACAGTTCAGTAACTTATTTACCGAAATATTTAACAATAAGCTCTTAGGCCAGGACAGGTTAAGTTGGGATAAGTTGAGTTAAGTTAGGACGAATTAGGTTAGTTTTGAGAAATGGGTGGTCCTTAGTGGAAGGAATCACTTAGAGACCACAATTGTTGTCACTAATCTCTTATCAGGAGAGATTATCAGCTATATCTTATATCTTATCAGCATTCGTAATCAGCTGTTTCTTATCACTGTCGGAAAAACGGTGTCGGGAAATTATTTTTATTTAATCCTACACTAGTTTACTTTCAAAACAACTGCAATTTTTCAGTTTTTATTTTTGAAAACATTTTTGTTTATGTAATTTTACGGTTTATAAGAAATATATTAAAGTTGTAATTTACCATCATATAGTACTTATAAACTTTTTTTTAGAAAAAAAACGTTTATGTAACGTTAGCGGTTAACAATTTTCTTCTTAATCGTTAGGTTTAAGTAAAGCATATATTTTAAACAATTGTAATAGTCCATCTATTGTGACTTGTAAAGTAATGAATAGTAATGCATGCACGTTAAGGTAAGTGGGCGATTATAACAATTGTAGTTTTTTTGCCATTCTTCAACGATATTTTAATTGAGAATAATTACTGTCGATTTTCTAACATTTATATTAACGAGCTATTTATTATCCATTAGACGTATGAACTAAAAATATTATACCCATAGTAATTGTAAAGTTTATGGCTGGTATGTCTTGCATAATCGCCGTATTAAGTACTTGTTTACAGCTGTTAAGGTGAACGAATTCAAGACTTCTGCGTTACACCCATCTCATGGCAATAACAACAGATGTAATATGTACATAATTCACACATACCTGATACGACCCTATTGAACAGAGTGTAGTCGTTGTAGAGCAACCGCACGTTAAATTCAAAATCGTCAGCATAATATGATATGTTGGCGCACAACCGTTGCCTCAAGTTCAAATTGAAATTCTGTAAAACGTTTCCACTGCAACAACTGCACATGCTCTCTTCGCACTTGCATGGATAGACAATCTGCTTGCCCTGTTTGACTGAAACTATACACACACGTTGAAATTAGAAAAAACAAATTTTTTTTTTTAATCTTACATTATTATTTTTAATATTACAGCGTAGTGCAACAGGGTCAGGTACCAATTACCTAAGCCAATACGTTTCTAATAAAACCCTTTTTTTTATAAAAATACGATATCCGGTAAAAGAAAATTGTTATCTTAAAATCCATTATCGACATACATAAAATAATTGCACGTGTCAAAAGCGGATTGATGTAATGAAAACAATGACAATTACTTTCAGTTAGTGATAAAAAATAATAGCGGTGATAAGAGATAAGTGATAAGATACAAAAGAAAAGTGATAAGAGATAACATATCCATGATTCAATGTTTTTTTTTTTTTTTTTTAACTAGTACCATTATTTTATTGAAAAAATTACTGCAACATGAAAATATTTAAATAACTCGGTATATTTCATAGTATTTAGATAGATAATGTCACATCACCGATAAGTTCACTGAGGAGTGTATTTAATGCAGTGGGTTTACACAAGTGTTGGGCGTAATTGCTTGTACTTTATTGTCAAATTAGATTGGAAAAAAGCACTCTTGTCATAGTCATCATTTGCATCAGACAAATATTTGCCCAACGTTGGCGTGTGTTCTTATCGTTGTTTACCGAATAAAATATATTTTTAAGCCACTTGAAAATAATTTAGGTACTTTAATAGCTTTTGAGATTGTGTGGATCCATTTTAACGGAAACGAGTGGTTTAGAAATTGTAGTACCAACAGATTTTTTTTAGTGGATCCTATTGGAGTGAATAACTTTTTGGCGAAGAACGTTTTCACCTTTCTAGCAAAACCACAATGTACATATACATAATATATTATCACGCATAAGGAACGATTTCAAAAAACATGCATCTAAGAAACGGTTTTCTTCGTGCAGACCAGTTTAACAACTATATAATATGTATAATGCTAAATCGCCAAAACGTATCTTAAGTAAAACTACTGTAGGACGTTTTTAAAAATATGTTAGTTATTATTATTTTTATGCCGGATCAATCACTTTGCTTGTACGTGCATTGTTCTTTTAATCGATAGCACTTGGTTAGTAGTTGGCTGTAATAAAAAAATGTATTGTGCATCGTTCGATTACCTTATTCGTTTTGGTTGTGTTGTGAATTGTTTTGCGTTTGTCGTTTAGAATCGTGACGTGCAATAATAACTCCTTTATAGAAAGCTATAGTAACTTTTTTAGATCCGGATATATTTATTTTCGTTCGTGACGTTCGAATCCCACAAAAAAAGGTTGGCTACAGATTTTTCCAGTCAATTCTGTATGTTATAACCTCATTCTAGATATACCTTGAGTCAGATCTAAAGCCCTAAACCTACACCTAAACAAACGGATAAAGGAAAAAGTTTTCACCCTTTCCTGGAGGGAGAGGGGTTTTTGATTTGTACCGCATACTTCATACAACTAGTAAATAATAATAATTGCTCATTATGTACTCAACCATGACAATATAAAAACAAAAAGGGATTAAAGTGATCATATCTCCATTTTCTTTTAAAAAAAAATTGACTAAATCGACCCCAAACTGAAACAATACACTTTAAGGGACTTTCTAGCTAGCAATACTAAATCACAGTAATAGAACTGAGGTTTTGTATTCGTAACATATTATGTATTAATCCCTAAAACTTCGGCTGAAAAAATTGAACAAAGAAACATTGATCGCTTCTTCTAGGGGAAAGATCAAAGGAAAGGTTCAGCCTAACCTTCTGAGGAGTTTTTTTTTTTTGGTTTTTGTCCACTTTTAGTAGGGTTATAATAATATCAGCATGTAAACAAGTGCGAAACTTACCGGCTTTGCTGAAGTTCCCGGACAGGGTGTCGCTGACTTGACCGTCCAAGCCATCGTAGCCTGGTGGACCTGCCTTGCACAATGCACTGATGGAGGAGAATAGCACTATCAACCGGATCGCGGTGGCCATACCAGTGGCAGACTGACGAGTGAATGTGGTCGTCGTCGCAGCAGATGATTAAATTCTAAAAAGAAAGACAAAAAATAAATACAATTTATTAAGGCATGGATGGAGGAGTCTACAAGTTTCACCCAGTCGATATTTGCCGTTGTTCAGATTTCACCGGTTACAACAAACCGCTGCGAGCTAACCAACACCAGGTTATACAGTATGGCCTGTCCATAGACCTGACAAATGACATAAAAAATAATTATGCAAAAAAAAAAAGGCCAAAAATGCCAAAAATTACTACTTAGGATCTAAATTATTCAACTCTCTAAATTTAAATGTTAAAAAATATTCAAGAACATACTCTTAAATATTGGTCGTTAATAGATAATACACAAGTCAATCATTATTTTATGTGGTCTGTAAAATATTTGTAAACTAATAATAAGATATTATTATTATGTATACAAATTGTATCAATGTATTCATTCATGATTAGACATAATACTGTTCTTTTATTTGGAGTTCTTTCCTCTCTGTTTTTGCTGTTATATTTGTTTATTATTGTATGTTAGATGTAAATAATATTAGTAAAATGTAATTAAATCACCATAATAACTCTCTACCTCCATCTCAAGCTTTGCTTACAGGAGGTAGATAAACCATAATAATATGTAGGATAAGAAATAGTAAGGTTAGGTTATTTAAATAAATAAAAAACAGTTAAAGGTAATGCAAACCGTGGTGTTTGTATGCGCAAATGAGTATAAATTAATTAAAAAAAAATTATCTTAAAAATATTCACTACAACAAAAGTTATTTCATTTGTCAAGTCTTCGCGGGACACCCTGTATAATATGTATTGTGTAAACAGGGTGATCCAAATATCACGTTACAGTGATTTTTATTTAAATAAAAATTAAATCCTCATTATAATATTTAGTAAGCACATTTTATCATAAAGGATACTTGATAATAAAGGACAATACTATTGTTTGAGGTCAAATAGCAACATACATAACTTACAGTCATGTACATGTAGTAGTATTAAGGAATTATGGAGGTGAATTAATAGAAACATATCCATGTATGTTTAATTTTTTAATGTTAAAAAAAATTGTGTGAATACTTCTGTTGCATAAAGTAATTTGTAAAAATTATAAATGAAATATTATGATGTATTTTTATAGTACAAAGTAATATTTACAAAGTTAATGCATTTTTTTCAACATATTTTTCAGATTTTTTTGTGTTTATCAAATTGTATAAATGCAATGTTATTACTTATTTTAAACAATCTCTATTATGTACACAACTATGGGATGACAAGTCAAAACTATTTGTTTAACAGTACTTATGTATATGTCTTAAGTTTAGTTGCACATGGTATTAATAGTTATTATTATGTTAGGTATAACTTAATGCTAGTGAATCGCCAGGGGTCTATTGACTCTTTAAGAAAAGACATAAACCGTGTATACATTTTTAATGATGATTAAGTATGATAGCTGTTGTATATTATATTTATAAATGGTTAGAATCAGAAACACATAAAATGGTATAAATATGGAAATTTGCACGTAACAATAATTAAAATAGAACTAAAGCGAAACAGTACTTAACATAAACTAAGCGGGTCTATTGAAAACAAAAAAGGCATTATGATTAATACATATTTAATGTACAAGGCTGGGAGCACTTAAAAATACATTTAATATTAAGAGTTTTACTGAACGTTTCCTCTAAGAAAGGGTCATATTTTAAGATTAAACAAACTTTGTTATTAAATCCAGACATTTTTCATTGGGTATATGAGATTTGTAATATTGACTACTGCCCAAGAAACGATTTTTAGACATAATTTTCAGTGTAGATTATTATTTACCTACATTTTTAGTTGGGCTAAAATAGGTATAGTTTTTTTTAAAAATAATATAAGCATATACATATGGTATGACTGTTTCTGTTTACCTTAGCAACTTTTTACCGTGTCTTCTGTAATAGTTTTTTACTCGAACGATTAAGTGCGTGTATTTAAATAAAAAATAGCGTATGTTTGTGCACAAATTGAAGTGTACCGATGTAAACCGATTTATCACTGGGAAAAAGTGTTATGGAAAGACTTAAAGCTATTTGAATTTTAAAAGCCGTCCGTGCAAAAAAGAGGAAAGAAGTTGTAACATCCATTTTTTAGTCGTTAGACGTTTACCATTAACCATTTACCATTAACCGTATACCATTATAAATATGCAATGAATCGGAGAGTTATTTGATTTATAGATTTGTACTTGTACTTGATTTGTACGAACAAAATTTTAAATATATTTATCTGTTATCAATTAACAAAAATTAACAAAAATTGATAACAAGACGAATACAGGCTACAACGATGGCACGGACCATCGTAAACCGTGGTAACGGCCGTGTATGTATTTATTTTTCTTTGATAACAGCAGAGATATTATTATCAATACAGTGCTGCAAACATAAAACTATGTAGGACAAAAAAAAATATTTTTCCCAAACTAAATCAACAGCGTTTCCGCGGTAATTTTAAACAAATTGTTGATGAGCATACTATTATTTCTCATTTTTGTTGTATTATTTAGATTTGTAAAGAGGAAACAGTTTATTTATTTATCAAGAGCGCATAAAATATGCAAACTATATGCACTAATAACAAAATATGCCTTAACCTTTCGAATGTGTGAATCAATTTGAAAAATACAATTGTGAGTACCAGTAAATCAGTTTGATAATAATTGTGTCGGCTAAAAAAAAAAGTTTCAATTTAAATCTATTTTATATCCAAACATAATATTTTATATTCAAATTAAAAAAAATATTATTTTAAAAATTATTTAAATAATGTATAATAATGAAAACAAACGGCCTGGTTGATTGGCTTTTGACAAACGCCCTTTAAGGGGATTGCATGCGGTCTTTTTTTTAAAGAGTTTTATATAGGCAATATTTAAGAAGAAAAAAGATTCTAATAAATTTCGACCATGCCAATTAATTTGTGCAAGTATTTTTTCCCGGCCGTTAATATTACATTTTTTACCATCAAATCAACCTAATAAGGATTTTATTGGAAACTCTTTGGCTTACATAATTCAACGGAAAACCCGCTGTAACATAACATTTTGATTACTTTCTACAGACACATTTTATATGCAACGCCTATATGCATGTTACATTGACGTGCACGTTTGGAGGGTGACTTGCGCCCCTATTGGAAGTGTAATTTAATACAAAACCCCTTATCCTTTTATTCGTCATTAAATGGCTCTTATAATATGTTTATATAGATATACTTGCAATCAATGATAGCTGTTTGCTCGGGCTTCCTAAAGTCACACTATAATGTACACCCGTTTTGGCAAGGATGACATAATATTACTACAAAATATTGCTACTAGTTTATACGACCAACAGACACAGTGGGTATATTTTTTCCACAGCTAAGGAAAATCAAAGCTATTTAATTGGGCTGTAAAGCTGTTTAATTATTTATACTTGTGTACAGATGAGATTTACACACTGAAGTTGTCAGTTGATTTTTGGCTTCACATTTAGAATTCAACGAGGACTTGAACTTTAAAACGTTATTATGATCAATCCAAAAGCAAATGTATATTAAACACAAGTTAAAGGTTTTGACTTCACTTTGATCATTTCTTACTGGAAAAAATCGTATTAAAACTAAGAAGTGACGTTTTGTGTAGCTGTTGTCTTTCAATTGCTGCGTTTGCCTACTCAATTTACAGAATGTTTCTTATCTCGATGCACTTAAATCGAATGTTTTGAGATTTTTGGGATAAGCACAAATTATTTTTCTTTTATGAGTTTTACTGCGTTTCATTACATTGATGCCACCCAAATGCAGTGCGTTTTTTCTTATTAAAAATAAAATACAAAATAGTGTTGATAATTGTAAAGAGCAATGAACAAGTAACACAAGATTATTATGACATATTATTAAAATAGCTGGTTTATATCATAATAAATAATATTATTCATTAAAATTACTTCTATTAAAGCAAAAGTGTACACAAAGAGATTACAACATTTTAATATAGTGTAGGCAAAAAAATGTAAACTATAAATTAAATCCAGCGAGATATTGAGTGGCCCACGATAAAAAAAAACACCCTGTATATATTTTATATTTAAAAATAATATAATTTTTTTAAAGTATTATATTTATACACAATCAAACGATTTAAATTTGCACAATATAAATAATATTAGATGCACACGTGACTGTAAAATGTACAGCTGTGTAGAAAAACAATTTTTAAAAACAGTGTGAATGTAAACATTGGCAAAGGCTGTGAATTATGAGGTCTACAATTTTAATTGTATTACATAGATAGTTGCTACTTAATTAACCAGCACTGGTATTATAAACGAATGATTGAAATAGTTAATTATTTTTTATGTTTGGCTTCTTAGATAAAAAAAATCATTGAGATCATTCCTATAACTCTGACCGTTGGTTTTTTTTGTACTTTATATCATATTCCAAACTTAGCGACCACTCTAAAGAGAACAGAACGGTTTAAAAAATAGCTAGTCTTACATTTAAAATTGTGTGATGTGTTCTTAAAAAAAAAATCTAAAACGGTTTCCTTCCTATGTCTATGTATCGAAGCTTAATAATAGAGTATGATTTGTTTTCTTTCTCATGGTATGGTATTACAGTGTAATATACTCTAAAACAGACGGTCTAGAGTCTGTATTTTGTTTAAAAATAAACAATAACCAAAATAAGGGTACTATGTTGCATTTTAAGCACACGTTTGAATGTAAAAATTGGAAAAAATAGATTCACACCTACACCAATGGAACACCTGTTGTGGCGACGTTTAATATGAAATATGATTATGTTTATATATTTTTTTTCTATTTTAAGTGTAGAGCAATAAATTGTTAATTGTCTTTGCGAGCGACTTTTGATTGAATATAATAATTATTATTGCTAGGAACGCCTAAAATTTTACCCAGCTGGTTTTATGAATGAATTTTAATTCAGACTAATTATAACCAGTAAGTCTACAAAAAAAAAAAATTAAATATACAAGATGTATTTGTCAATCGATAAATTATTTATTTAAACATTTAAATGAACCTATTATTATTTTTTAAACATAAATAATACAAACAAAATAATTGTCAACTATTTTATTTTATTTTTTCATCTAATAAATTATTACCGAACGTTGTCATTTTTTTTTTGATAAGCACAATTTAAAGATTGGAAAATCAGTTGCAAATATCGAATATATTAAAAAAATATAAAAGCTAAATTATGCAAAACAAATGTTTAAAATTGGATTGCATTAAATGTAATTCAAATTCGAAGCTTAGGTATATAGCTAATTATTATGGAGCCAATTTTTTGTGTAGCAACTTTGCAGACCAGAAACCGTACCTTATTAGACAAGACATTTGAAAAGTTCACACCTTCTTTTTAGAAATGGTCGAATTTGTTTCAAATTTGCAGGGAATATTTTTTAGTACTATACCGGTAAACCTAAAAAGAGGTGGAAACTTTTTTAGGTGAAGTTTTAGAGCTTAAGGTCTGCAAATTAAACTGAATGTAGACCAAGAACGTGTCCATAACGTATACAACTTTATCAAATTTCTAAATGTTTTTTCAACTTAAAATACTTAAGGCTCCCCAACATTTTTTTTTTTAAATAGTCAAATTAATTCCCCTTAAATCTGTAGAATATTCTTCGGATAAAGTACTACCGATGTACTTAGAAAGATCTCTAAAAAAGATAAAAAAAAACCCTTTTCCCCTATAAAGGGAGAGGCTTTTTATTTATTTCTTTTTTTCCAGCAGAGTTTTAGGACTTGAGCCTTAAGGCCTGGGAAATTTTTCTTATTAGGAACGAACAAAAAATATTAACAATTACACTGTACTAAAAATAAATACTTAAGCACATTATAACAGCTAGTTATCACTTTCAATTCTAGTAATTCCTGTAGATCTCTAACCTCTCTTCACCCCAATTAGCTTTGGCCCGACTCCTCTGTACTTGCCTTGTTTTTTTTTTTTAATACATTTATATTAAAGGTATTCTTGTATTGACTGTAGCAATTGTTTTTGAACTCAATTCTTTCAAACTGATTTCGTTCAAGTGACATTAGTGTCAATGGCCTCATAGCACAAGTACAGTAATATTACATTAAAAATGTTAATCAAATATTAATAATATACAGTTCTAGTAAATGTTTTTTTTTAAACATTTTCACGTCACTAAACGCCTTGGCCAAAATTATTTTATTATTTTTAAAGTTTCCATTGTTAACACAGCTGTTGATTTTTTGAACATCTAAACTATATAGACCTCGATTGTTTGTTTAGCAATGCAAATATCATCAAAAAAAACATTATAAAATATATTTACCAATTTTTCTTTGCCACCGTAAGGAATACAAAATAAATATAAATAGGAATGACTTCTATAAGCGCATCCAAAAAGTCCAAAACTTGTAGATATACTTGTACAAGCTAACCGAACTGGTTTGTATCGCAAACGTTAAGGTATAATTTTAGGTAAGTTTCACCGTAAGACTATTCCAAGGAATCCACTAAGCTTTTATAATAGTGTTTAATTTGTTTAGTTTTTTGTGATATCGATAATCTTGGTACATATTGGCACGATTTTCTTATGTTGCTAAGCAATCAAGCTAATCGTGGGAAGCTAATTTTTTTTTTAAATTGTTTATTGCTATTACTTTGTTGGCGGTTTATATTATGTATGCTAGCGGAAAAATTCACATGAAAAGTCTGTAAACGAATAGGTTATTGCTTTATTCTTGTATTAGTCACTCACTATGTGTGCACATGTTCTTTGTTAAACTTATATATAATATCATACACATTGTGTTTTATATTACAAGTCTAGTGGCCTGAATGTTCACAAAAATTTGATTTTTTACATCTTAAGAAACTTTTATCGTGTCCCTTTCCACCGAGGGGCCAATTCCCCAGAGGAGAAATTAGTCGCCGAAAGCGTTTTTTATTCATTTTTATTTCCATCGTAAACCGTTCATATTATCACAACAAAAAAATGACCACTTTATTCCTTTTAAAAAAAATATATATTCTCTTAGCTGAAGTCGAGTAAACCGAAAATACGGCTCAATATTGTATTATGTACTTGGTGAAAATAAATACAGAAGCCCTCTCCTATATATTTTGTTCAAACACAATTAGAGTACAAAAGTTTCTGTGCCGAAATCAAAGATTAAACAATTTCTGCCACATTTAAAAGGTCTAAAAAATCAATCCTACACTTCTGACTCCTTTAGATAATATGTTGTCGAATTTCCCAAAAAAAAAAAAAAAGTATAGTATTCCAAAGAAGATAAACCGTTCAGAACAACCAATCACTGTCATGTTTGGTTATCGAATTTACTTGTTTCCGCAACATTGTATTGATTATAAACACTATTTAAAAGTCAATAAAAGATATTATTAAATTTTAAAACCTAGCTATTTTTTCCGCTCCACGGAAAAACACTTAATGATAGTTCTTATCACTCATCTCTTATCTCTTATCTTTTATCATTTATTTCTTAATTTTTTTTGAATATTTAATTTTTAGCCTAAAAACATATTCATGTTAAAACAAGGATAAAAAAAAAACCGTTAAATTATTACATTAAATGATTTTTAATCACGGCATATTATATTGGGACAAAAATTATGATCACCAAGCTAACCGCGTGGTTGACTTTTTCTATAAATAAATAACCGATTGGCAACCGTTTTCTAATATAAATTGATTTTTATTTTTCAGATAAAAATGAAACTCGTCTGTGTTATAATATCATTTACATATTTTGTAAACGTTTCAACATTAGACCAAAGTAACGTTTAAAGAGCATATTTTATAGTTTCGCGCTCCATAAAACATACTCGGTTACTCTTTATATGTTTTATAGGATAATTTTACTTTGACATTTTTTTTTTTTATCAATTAAGACAAATCGTTTGTTAATAATTTCGTTAAATAATTTTGTAAATTCGACCCTTACAATGGTTATTTAATTACATTTTTATCTATTTTTTTTTTACAGGGAAGTATAAGGAGGAAATGTACATTACAAGTGAGTACCCAAAATATGATGTCTTAAAGCTGTTAAACACACAAAACCGTTTTTACATTTGTTTAATGTTTCAATTACAGACCACCAACTCAAACTCATAGATAAAGGTGAAACACTTTGGAAAATTTGAATAATTTGTATTTTTTTACATATAGTTTTACAACTATACATATATAACCGTTCTTACATTTGTTTATTATATTTTTGAATTACAGACTCTCAACTCAACCGTACAAATGAAAGTAAAACATTTTAAAAAATTAATAAATTTGAAAAACGTGTATTTTTAAAAATGTTTTTTCGATAGCTGTTGTATCTTAGTTTTACAGTTTCAAGTGTAGTACTCCGTTTTGCTGGCTTTTTATGATATTTATTTCATTATAATATGATACATATACACTATTTATACATGTATAAATTTAAAAAATTGTGTTTTTTCAAGGTAAAGTGGACAAATTAGTCGTGCATTTATTGTTTTCAAATTTACCAATTGGTAAGTATATAGTGTGTGTATTAAAAACAACATGGCTATTCATTTTAATAAATTAGTAAACTGTGCACCCAAACTTAAATATACATAAATGCTTAATATTTAACCGCAATTTTTTCACGCCCGCCCCTTCAGAAGACATGGCCAAGAAATGAGCGGCGCCTGTTACAATCTAGTCTATTTGTTCAATTTTTGAGCTTTGCCAAAATGGTTTTTGTTTTGGCTTTTAAGACCATACCGATTAGCAGATACCTCTTCATAGTAATGTCGAGTACTAATAATGTTGATTGTTGTTATTAATTTCAGTTGATATGGTTATACTGTTGGCTACGCCAGGTAATAATCCAATAATCATTGCTGTAGAAATTATACTCTATGGTAGAGTTTGAACACATCCCATTGATATTAACCAAGTATGAAATGTAATTGTTAAAATTTCAGACTTTTATGGCGAGGATTTGAAAAGTAATACATTTTTATATTTATTATTCGTAGTAAAGCAGATTTTTAATAATTATTTATTTTCCGTTTTAACTGTGACAAATATTAATTGAGTCATGCTAGATTTGAAAATGATCTGAACAAATTAACTTAATGACATTTATTGTGTTATGACTTTCAGCGAGGTGCGAGATCGAAAGAAAATTACAGACTGTAATACAATCGACAAACGGTAAGAATGTGAACTTACTGAATTATTATAAAACCAACACACGCATTAGATTAACGTGTACTACCTAGATCCGCTAAAACATAGATCTCCACTGAGATACGATTTTGTTTTATCGTTGAATTTTAATATTTTGTAATTATTTATTTATTGTGTTACAGTCAATGTCCACGAGCCTCCAATCAAGAACATAAGTAACGCATGCATCTGATTAGAACAATAAATTGAGGTGCTCAGAAGTCAAACTGATTAACTCAAAAAATTAAATTTTTTAAGACAGGCAATTAAAGTTATTCGAAACAATGTATGTAAGTACAATTGCTAATGTACTTAGCGCACTCCAGTGGTGAAAAATTCAACTATGTAGTTATTCATCATGGTCACTGAAAACTATACACTTTTGTAATTCAAAAATAGTGGAGTTAATCGGTTTGGCATCTGAGTGCCTCAATTATAAAATCTTTTCCCAAAAACGCAAATTTGTTAATATTGATTGCCGATACTATTTAAACATGTTGATATAATTACAGATTTTGATAAAATTGAATTATCAAATTTCGGAGACGTTAGAAGGGACATGATTTACCCGTCTTTGAAACGTATACTCGTCGATGTAGAAAGTATGTAATTTAAAAAATATACCTTTAACGCATACACTTTAAGTACATAATGAGCCCCCCCCCACCCAATTGGGTGCCTGTGTTATAAGAGCTGGGGCAAGTTTTAGTTTGCATAGTGTGAATGATGATTTAAAATGTCAAAGCATCGTCTCACTAGTTAATAACTACCAGCTTAAACCCATGTTTCTTCGCTGTTTTGTGCGATAATTGTTTTTGTTTTTTTGAAGAAGGATCAACCGTACTGGATCTCGACCCGCTTAGGGTATGCCATTTAATAGCGTTGTTGAAAAGTTCATTGGATCCTGGTCAGCGAATAAAAGAAGTTAATTACGACAGCGACGGTTGTACACTTGTTAGTGTACTTGACAGGAAATCATACTACAAGCAGTATCCCGGTGGAATTTATAATTTAAACGCACTCACTGGTGAGAAAGGGGACAAACTTGGCATTGATCTAGTTTGAGCTGATCTGCACAACTGCGGGCGTTTCATTTTCATAAATGTTATCTGTTCTATTATACAAGTAGTGATAAACAATTTTACTGTATAAAAAAAAACACGATGTTAATACATTAATTGCAAACCTCTTTTTTCACGGCAAATATTCTTTCTTCACTGGCCCTGTCAAGACAAGTGAACGAAATACTTATAATATGAGCGCAAAAATTAAATTTTAATACAGTATTTTGAGCAACAATTAATTTATTAATTGTTATCACTTATCACCGACATGTGATAACAAATTACTTGATAACAAATTATAGTAAAAAATGTTTTGTGCAATAGTTTCATTTTTATAACGTGGTCACACTGAGTCGAAAAGGGTTACGGTTATCAGTAAACAACGAAGTGCACCATTTGGTTTTATGTTATCTGTTTGCAACAACTTTGCAAAAAATGGTACAGTCTTAATTCTGAAAAGTTCTATTTTGACAAAAATTGCCTTAAAAATAAAATAATGATCTAACTGAATTTGGCGGTACGCATTAAAGTTTTAAGGTTAAATTTTGTATTAAGACTTAAAACGAGCGTAAAATTTTATCTAGTAACATCCAAGTATCAACATTTGAAAAAAAAAACCAATAAACGGCTCTACAAATTGCCAGTTTTAAATGTTCTTGAAAACCTTGGATAAATATATGTAGGTATAACTAGTGTTCAAGCTAGAATACAAGTTTCTAGAATGAAAGTCTAAAATTGAATTTTTTTTTAATTACTTCTGTTACATACAAATATAAATTACATTTTTCATGGTTTTTGAAAAAAAAGTGGTGAAGAATCACACTCAAAATAATTGTACACCTCTGTAAATTTAGAACTTACATAATACGTAAAACCAGATTGGTTTGAACGATCCAATCATTAATACTCACATTTAATAGATTTTAATGGCAATTGATTGATTTTTGTTAAAAATATAATAATAAAGAGATGTATTTGGTAGACTCTGTCTATTACCTTTATTGTTTTTATCAACTAAGTGGTAAATTTGTAGTATGATTGTTTGTGGTAGAATAATATTGAAACCACATCAAAAACGAAAAAAAATAAAAACACAATTCATAAATTAATGTAAATTTATACCGTGACATAATTTATTAATCATTTTCAAGTACTTACTTAATAAAATGCAATACTCGTGTGAGAGTTTTCAATGTGCAAATACATAAAATTAAAAAAAAAAAAATTTCACTGTGAAAATTTTGTACATTATTTTGTTATCACTCATTATCAATTTAAGATAAAGCGTTAAACCAAAATGTACAGTGTTACCACCAAATTATTTTGACGGTGAGGCGGTTTCATTAAGATACTATAATTAACAATCACAGACAAAAACCTGAGTGGGGCGTTTCTAAATAATATTATTTATGAAACCGAAGAATTGTACCAGTTATTTGGGAGTGAACCTAAGAACATGTATGGCGGTATGGCAGTAAATATATATTTTTATTTTGTCCAAAATTGTAAAAAACATCTCCTTAACCCTGTACATATGTGTAATTTTTGATATTGTATTAAATTTGGATTTAGTGACCTTAAATACACATTCGATATGACTTTTACAGCTGTGTAATAGTTTATGAAAGCTAAATATTCTTAAGCTGGGTGTAAAAATTATACTGAATATCAAGTACTTGTTAAACTTTATCTTTTGTTAAATTAACATGCGTTAAATCTACTAGTGTTGCTCAAACGTTGTTTTATATTAAGGTTATTACCAGTACACTGGTTATCGAATAAATGGTATTTACCAGTAGGGGTTAATATTATTATCATACAGGGTCTAATCAATGATAAACTGATAACGCACATTTCCATTATCGCCACTTTAACGCAAAACATTGATAACAAAATTTAACAGATAAAATTTAAAACATGGTTTGCGCAACAGATTTATTTATTTTAACTCCAGTTAAACGAATTTATCTCTGTGTAAATATTCGATGCAACCCGGCATATGTATTATATAATATTATACTGAAAAAAGAAAATGGTAATAATTTTCTTATGAATATAGATTTTAATGGATTTTTATGAATGTTTATTTAAGCAGGTCGTAAAAATGTAAAACATCCTATCAGCTTTTATTTTTCTATATATAAACCGTGTTTTGCGACTATAATAAATGTATATTTATACATTTTTTTTATGCACATACTGTGCAAAACTATTGTACACAATTGAAATGTAAAAAAAAGAAAAACGTTTTCAAAGAGAATATTGTACTACGCCGGCGTCGTTAACCTTTAATACGGCCTTTTTCTTTTTTTGTATACCGTATTTTTCTTCTTTTGAAAAAAAAAACAACAATATATATTGTAAAACCTTTAGGGCTTAAAACTAAACGAAATCGTCAACGCTGCATTTGAAAACCTACTAGGTATATGTATATTTTATACCTTTAAAATACATTTGTACATATTGTTGTATTATACTCACGACGGTAGGTAGGTAGGTCTGAAAGCACTTCAAAGGGATTTTTCTTCTGTGTGTGTGTGTGTGTGTAATTCCTGTGTGAAAATATTCTCATTAACGAGTCCTTTACCAAAAAGGTGAAACCAAAACGAATTAAGCGATTTTACCGTTGCAACGTGCTAAATTTAAATAAATAAATTTAGTTCACTATATACAGGGTGGTGCGTGTGATGTGTTTCTTACACTAATTTTAGGTACATATTTTACTGTGTTTTCCATAATACTTAGAAAAAGGTTTACTCTATACGTATATCAAGTATGGGCCGGAATTTTTCAAATGAAAAAATATGTATTTAATTTCAAGTAATTATGCGCTACAGCAATTCACAATCTGTTGTGCTGACAGGGGTGGTGAAATCTAGGTATCCGTCTCCACTATGTCCCAACCCCAATGTGCCTGCAGCTTTTGAGATTCTTTG
The DNA here is from genome assembly GCF_023614345.1 of Adelges cooleyi. NCBI lineage: Eukaryota > Metazoa > Arthropoda > Insecta > Hemiptera > Adelgidae > Adelges > Adelges cooleyi. The sequence continues at coordinate 1,433,103 of NW_026095751.1, forward strand.
TCATAGACATTGACAGAAATATGTTTGAAATGTGCACAATTGTGATGGCAAAACAATGGCAAGAACTCTGTTGAGATAATATTATTATTGAGAAAAAACCACTCCTTTAGTTAACCTAGACGGTTATCTCGCGGGGTCAGTTATATTGAATAACAAACTAAAAGACTCAGAGTAATGATTTTATCGCTTGAATTATTCCTCCCCCACCCCCTCCATGTGAATCTCTCCCCTTTCGTTTGTAGAATCTGTTTACATAATAACAGTGTAACTTGGGCTTCGTGTACACAATTTGTGGGCTTTCCTTACATTGAAGGCGCCGGCCAAACGAATCTGTCACAATCACAGTTGCACTTTACACCACAATAGAGGATTTCATTTTGATTTTTTCAAACTGTCTACACCTTTTTTTTTTTTGACATGACCGCATGCCATTCAATACAGATTTAAAACGTGAAAATTGTATAAAATAACAAAAAAAAAACATACTATGAAATAAAATTCGAACATATTAAAGCGACATGACGTGTAATATTACAGTAATAACAAAAAATATAATATAAAATAAATAACAAACCAAAATCGAAACTAGAAATTCTTTAGACAACATTTTTTCTTGTTTATTACTTAGAAAAACACTAAGTATAATTATTATTTTGTTATAGTTGATTCGTTTATGTTTTATTTTAAGATAATGTTAAGGTGTGACTTGTGTCATGTTATAGAATACCTGTGTATAATTGCCAATGTAGGTGTATCTGATAAACAATTTTGAATAAATAGTTAAGCTTGATTTTAGCAATGCTATTGGTTTTACAATGGTGTGGGCTTTTTTTTATACACTGTAACCTTTTTAATACTGGACCAATTCCAACTCTATAAATCACAAATGTCATCTAGTTGGTACTTCGGGGGAGTGAAATTTTAAAACATTTACTTCTTCAGCAGCTGGTAGTTTTATATTTTTCCACAATACTGTACACGGTTCCTTAATTATTAAGACTCATTCTTAACATTACAGGACCACGAAGAAGTGGGGGGGGGGGGAAGCAAACAAAAGGAAATAACAATAACCAAGAAGATATTTGATATTCGAAAGTGTAGTTAATGTATTTTATAATTTTATCTTGACTTGTTGTTAAATGTCTCCCGAATCAAAACAAATCAATTGAAGAATTCCGATATTTAGGAGTACTGCTCAGTACAAAGAATAGGATAGCAAAGGCAGAAAGAGCATATTTTGCACTATCCAAATTCCTCAAATCCAAAGTTCTCTCTAAGACAACAAAACTAAGACTGTACTAGCCAGTTCACGACACAAGGACAAATTAATGGAGAAGAGAGTTCAACAAGGAACTGGGCTTAGCACCAGCAATTAGTTACACAAAGGGACAAAGAATACAGTGGTTGGGCTGTGTTATGAGACAAAGCTGAGAAGAAACCATCAGAGCAGTTGTGGATAGGAAACCGAAAGGGAAAAGACCTCGAGGCAGACCTTGGAAGAGGTGGCTAGAAGTAATAGAAGTGGATCTTAAAGCTCTGGGAGTGCAAGAATGGAAGGCAATGGGCACAGCTTGACAGTGCAGAGTCAATTAGTCATTTTGATTAATTGCGCCGTTATAGATATATTTTACTTTTCTCGGCCATCTTTACTCGTCCGGTTTCTCAATTAATATCTTTTCGGTTTTTGTTGCAAATGCAAATGAGCTGCGCCGCGCCCGTTACTTGGTGTTGTGTGAAAGAATCATTTCGAATCATGTTTTCTTCATCGGTAGGTAATGCTTTTTTGATTTGTAAATCCTATCAGTGACCAAACTTGAAAATGGGCTTTGCAATTGACACAACTGAAAACGATATGTTGTACCCTGGGTAGGTAAAAGTAAAAAAGTAAGTAGTGTTCGGTGAATTGGATTTTATTTTTTCATATACTTTTCATTTGTTTTGTGTATATTAAAGGTGGTCGGCCCGGTTTCGGCGAAGTTGAATTCTTAATGCCGGCCCTTTTGTTCTACATCTAAATATTTATACAGAACTCCAAATAAATAATAAAAGAAAGGAAACGAAATCACTTCGATGCCAATCTGTGGTTAGCAGACTGAGAACATTTGCCAAAAGAAACAGAAAACAAACAGCTACCTATTTACTTTTTAGCTTTGCATCGATGCCGAAAAGGCATTGTATGTACACATCGAGTTAGTCCTCTGGTAAACTGAGAGTTTTTATATTAATAAAATAATTATTTTTTTTGTAATTTAGGTAAACCATTTTATAAATATTGTCATTTAGGTTTGTTCAAATGAAGTAAATTCTTGCAAAAAAAAAAATTTTAAAAAAGAAGTTTTTAACATAAATAAAATTATTTTCAACCAAATTCGCCGATATTACAATTTTAAATAAAAATTTAACAATGCGTTAATAAGTTCTATAAAAATATGAAAAACATTGTCCAAAGTAATTGCAACCAATATTTTAGTAGCAAGAATTTAATTCAAACTGAATATTTCCAAGACGGGTTTCCCCCCTGAAAAAATGCATGTAGTCATATTGTTATGTCACAGCAAAACATGGTTACCCATAATAATTATTCCTTTTCAGATCTTTGAACTAATTAAAAATAGCTAACTATTCGTTAGAATTGTATTGTAGTTAAGAATAAATAAAACTATTATGATACTAGATTTTTCGCATAATTTTTAAGATTTAATTTTACTTTATTAGTAGTTCACAAAATAATAGGTATCCTAAAAATAAAACCAACGAGCATCCACACTACAAGCGCATACATAGGCACGTGTATATTTTATTTAGATTCAAGTATAGGACCCTGGAACTTTTTGGTAATTTTCTTATCTCTTATCTCTAATAATTTAACTATTATCTTTTATATCTAATCTAGGATCTTTAATATCTGATCTTTAGTATATTATCTCTATTTTTATGTCTTATCTCTTATATCTAATCCATAATCTCCATTTATATCTCTAATCTATTGTCTCTGACATCTTATTTCTTTTTGTATATGTAATATCTGGTGTCTATATTTTTATCTCTTATCTCTTTTCCCTGATCCGTTATCTCTAATCCATAATCTCCATTTTTATCTCTATTATTTTTTCTCTAATCTATTGTCTCTAGACTCGTATCTCTATTACACGTATTAAAAAATCAAAACAAGGGCCATCTATTAACGTGAACCGAAATTTGCTGTTGTTGCTTAGGCGCAAAAGTGTTATGATATTTTACAATACAAACGGCCGATTTATGGCAATCAAACTTTGATGGAAACATCGGTAAAGAAAACAAAGTGTAAAAAAACCGAGTTTGTCTTGTTTAAAAAAAAAATAAAAGTTTCTCTCTCTTTTTCTGGCATGACCTTTTGAGAACGACGCGACACTAAAGGGCTGTGACTGTCCTCGTACACAGTTCGGCAGAGCGTAATGCGAAAACGATGATCGAAGGATTTATTTATTTCTGATATTTTTTCTTATATATCCATTCGAAAATTATTAAGGACAGCGCCAAATACAATTTAACAGTTACTTAAACCTCTCCTCTCCCTCCTCCTGTTCCCTTTCTCTATCTGGGCAAACACACACACTACACGGCCTCGGCAAAACTTTGATCAATAAATCTAGGATTGTATAAGCAACTCGGTTGTTATACTCTTTTTCTCTCTTTCTTTATTACATCATATATTTTTTTATAGCCGACAAAAGTATGTTTGCAATTTTTCGCTACACGATTTCCCCTCTCTCTCTCTCTCTTACTTGGTAGCACTAAAGTTGTTTTCTTCGGACTATGAGCATGTCTGCCCAACATGACAATACCGTCTACACACTGGAAGGAAGTTAAAAAGACGATTCAATGGAACACCGTTAGCGTCCAAACTATATATATATATATATATATATATATATATATATATATATATATTTATATATTTATATATTTATTTGTGTATGTGATTCTGTATAAACACAGATGTATACATTTTTTGTAGAATATAAGATACTATTCCAAGATTTCATTCCAAAAAAGTCTTGCACGACAAAACGTTATCCTATTCAAATAATCTCGACGAGTCGCGCACATTTTTTACACTTGAAATTATAATAGTAAATAATAATAATAAAATATATTGTGTAGTGCTTGCCAATACGTTCTCTGGCATACACCCAAATACTATGTAAACCCCCCATGCCTTTGGGATCGTTGCTGATCAACGAAGAAAAAGATACTTTGAGTGCACACTGTTTAGAATATAATCTTGGATACACAACGACCAAAAAACTATGTTTAACTTTCAAGCTGAACATATTATTTCAGGCAGTCATTATTTGTTCATTACTTCACTCTGAATTTAATAGGAAAATAAAACTTGTACTCTTTAAATAGTACTCTTTAAGGTAATACTTTTGTAAATTAAAAATATGATATATTATTATGTTGTCATTGTGTATAATAAGCAAAGTATTAGACAATTTTTGGGCTTACATAATAATAGTCTTATTGAAAAAAATCACTGTAACGTAAAATTTGATCAAGTCTAACATTATAATTGATCATAACCTGTACGTCATCATTACTTTTTGCAATATGTTTTTTTCATACGGACGAACGTTTATATTTTTTCCAATAGCAAGTGAAACGAAAGCGAGAAAATAATAATAGAATGTAAAAGTATTGCGTTGTCAATTTTGACAGGTATTAAAAAAGAAAACAATTTGTGATTACTAGGTATTGGAAACTGTTGATTTGCTGAGAAAACAACACTGTAATTTTATATTTGGTGCCTGTCTCGTTAAATAAAATAAAGGGTATATTTAAAATACATTTCAAACTTAAAAATAAAACAAATTGTAACCACAAAACAAGAGTAAACACAGAGTAACTTTTTATTTTTTACTAATGTCCAGTGATAATATAATTTTAACAGTTAAAACGTGATTAAAATGAATTAGATTGGTTGGAACTTTGATCTGGTTTTTTGTGTGTTCAAATTTCTTATTTTAAACTCATGGTACATTCGTATTTTTAAATTGTTTAGTATTATTGGATCAATAGGATATCTTATTTCGGTGTGGTCAAATTTAAAATATTTATCACTCACTAATGGAATGTCAAATTTGGATTTTTGTTCGCCCTTTTACGGCTTATAACACATGCCAGTACCATATTTACTTAAAATTTCTTATTTGTTACAAAATAATATAGTTACAACTAATTCAAATGTTTTTTATTTATAATTTAAATAAGATAATATATCCAGAACTGTAAACAAACGGCCTCAATTTCTTATCAGCTCAGGACCGCAAGAATATAGTGGCCTTAATTGGAAATGTCCTATCTATGTTTTTATTATCTATATCTCTCGCTCATATCTCTTATCAGCAAGTTCCTACTAATCACAATTCTTATATGCTATTTTATATTTTTTCAGCTTATTTCCTTCTCGTATTTTTTGTAAACATGCGTCAGGTTTTGATATGAATATGTATTACGGCTGCGGGCCAGTCAAACATTTTGGAGAACAAAAAGTGTAACGCGATTAAAGATTAGAGATAAGAGATAATTGATAAGAGATAAGGGATAATAGATAAGGGATTAGAAATACTAAGTAGAAGTTTTTTTCTCTTTTAATAATACTTTTAGATATTTTCGAGACATATTACATTGAATCACTGGCCAAAATACTTTAAAAACATGTTCTACAACATTTAAAATTGTATAACCAGTACAATGAAAATAATAATTTTATACCGCGTGGGCGTATAGAGATTCAGTTCGAGTAGAAAGGTGGTGTTATATAACTTGTTTTTTCGGCGCATAAAACCCACCGAGCAATTACCGTACTAGGACCGACAAAAAGGATAATAATGTGTAATGTTAACGGTCCTTTTTAGAACGACCTTTGTTGCGTTGCCTGACGAAAAGGTAAAACCCATCAACGGCGTAGGGCATATAAAAGCTATGGTAAAAACGAGAATTCAAGAACAAGAAGGCGCACACCTAACAACGGGTTGTTTAAGCCTTTACAAGCGTTTTCGTGCGTCCAAAAACGAACGTGTAATTACAAAGAAACGGTGGTCTCTAATTACGGGAAATTCCCCAGACCGAAAATAATAATTCAGACTGCGGTGGCGGGTAAAAGGTTTACGGTTTGAACGGGGGTAAAATAGACTATTCCGACGGGCTGCTGGAAAAAGCGCAGTGCCGCATAGTGAAAGGCAAAGGGCGAGTCGGACGGATGGGAATAAAACCGGACAGCTGAATATGTTGGCGGGTACAGGGTGATAAATTCAAAGCGAGACACAATTGCAATTTTAAAAACATTTTTATTTACGTTATTTTGCATTGAAACTAATGAACATCGATAGTATAATTTAATTTCGACATGGATATGTCTCGTGGTTGGGGGTCAATCTGAAAATAAAGTTAAGAGTATCCACACTTCATGCAGATACATCAAGTTGCAGGATATATAAGGATATACTAGGATATATAAGGATATAAGGGTATTTAAGGATATATTAGGATATATAAGGATATAAGGGTATTTAAGGATATATTAGGATATATAAGATTATATTATGATATATGGATTTAAGGATACAAGGATAGTCAAATGAATTTGTTAGGTAGGTACTTGCTTACTAACGAATCACCAGTATGTAGTATGGTAGTTTAATATTATAGTATAGTCTACTATCATCATATATCGCAAGGAGATTATAGATCGGAATAGTCAAATAATTATATATATTTATATATATCGTTATATATCCTAATTATCCTTAAATCCATGTATCTGCATGAAGTGTGGATACTCTTAACTTTTTTTTTAAATATTTTCCAGATAAGTTGGACCCAGATAAGAAAATAATGGTCTAGATAAGATAAAGGTAATCTAACCAAATCGGTTAAGTCAATTCTTCAAAACGTATCTATATAAGACAAAATACGAGTAGGTTTTATCTAGCCAACTTATACTAGACCAATTCATCTAGACTGTTTTCCCAACACTGTCTTTTAACTTTAGAACAGTTTCCTCGAACTTTTGACTGGTTGATAATTATCCAGTTTTGGATAATTACTTGCAATGTTGTCAATGTACTATATTGTAAAATAACGTAAAACCAAAGCGTGTCCAAGGAAAAAAACCTTGGAACATTGCATTGTGTCCAATGCACAAACCAGTGTTTTACGTTAAATCGATCACCCTGTATGCGGACCGTTGTCCCTCTCTTTCTCTCCAGTCTCTCTGTCTCTATCTCTTTTTTTTTCTTTTATACGACTCGACCTAAACGTGAGTTGCTTTTACGACTTACACACATACACAGACACACAGTCCTAAAAACCCACCACACCTTTACTGTCCATTATTTTCCTCTTTCCCCCCCCCCCTCCTACACGTATATATATATATACACTCTGACGGCAAATCGGCTCACCAGCGTTTACCGATGGACCCAATTGCCCTGGGGATTCCCCGTTCGTCTCAGTTGCCAGTACCACTCGACCTTTTCGACCGGAAAAACATTTTAAAAACTGCAATACATCTCTCTCCGGCTATCCGGCTTCGGGTTTGGCTCGATGGAAAATGTTTAATGTGTGTCTGTGTGTATATGAGAGTACAGGGCGATCAATTAACTATGATCCGGACGATATACTAAGAGATGTTGGTGTCTTACAAGTTGAAATTCTGTTTCATACTTTTATACTTATCGGTGAACGCTGAAATTCCACGGATATTTTCACCAATATAATTCCATCGTTTGTCCAGTATGTAAATTAAGAAAACGTGTCGAAAGTTACATACATATAATAAGGGAAGTCGAGGATAGGTGTTGCTTTATTAGGATATTAGGATGAGAACTTTAATTTAAATGGAAATTTTGGGAAGAGAGAATTTGCCAACTGGTCCAACGTTGGTATGTTTAAGTCTTTATGTAAGTTTACTAGGTGTGTGGGGGGGGGGGGTCGTTTTCCGTTTTCCTATACTTTTAGTAGTGATTGAAGTTATTTCTGTGGAAATAGGAAACTTATTAACATTCACCTACCATCCCTGCAAGTTTTTTCAATATTTAATTAATTGAATACAATATCAATTAATTACACTATTGGTTAATTTTTCAATATTTGAGTAGTGAGGTGTTTAGGACATATTTATTCAGGTAATGTTAAGGGTTAGTGTTTAACCACTTGAAATTAGGATTTTTAAATGGTCTATAAAATAAGGAATGGACATATAAGGTAGTTTAACATACTTGAGAGTGATATGAGGATATTCAATGTGTGTGAGTGTGTGTGTGTGTGTGTGTGTGTGTGTGTGTGTGTGTGTGTGTGTGTGTGTGTGTGTGTGTGTGTGTGTGTGTGTGTGTGTGTGTGTGTGTGTGTGTGTGTGTGTGTGTGTGTGTGTGTGTGTGTGTGTGTGAAAAATCAAAGGAAAACTGGAAAAAAACAACTTTTTGAACATAAGATATCATCGTATTTTATTATACCTATTAATTATTATCGTTAAAGTACATTGCCATTACAATGTCAAAGACAATTATATGTAGAAAATATTCTGTGAAAGGAAATCACCCATCAATATATTTCATTGACTTTTTAAATTGAGAGAAATGTACTAAAAATGTTGAAAAATCCAATTACTAATAAAAGCCCATGGGATATTGACTGGCTCACGATAAAAAAAAATCACCTTGGTCCTTGTATATATATATTAAATATATATATATATATAAATACTAGCTGCCTGTATACCTGGATTCGTTCGGGTTTGATAATACAATAATTGCATTATTTTTTATATGCTTTAACTATATGATGGGTGACAGAATAGGTTCTAAAAATGAAGGCATCATTCACACGACTATTAAAATGTTGAATTTACTAACAGGTATAGGTAAAATAACCACAACAATATTTAAGTAAAATCATACTCTGAATTTGTCTACTCTGGGTAAGTTTTTATTTAAAAAAAAACTATTATAAAATTGTAATTGTAAAATAAATGTGCGGTGTACAACAGTCGTTTAATACTTGCCAACGTTGTGAAATTGTGTTACCAGCGATTGTTTATTTAAATATTGTTGCTGGCTCTAATAATTTCAACTCTTTCAACAAAATAAACGACCGAAACAAATTATTTATTTATTGTTAGATAAAATTTGTTAATTTTGTTGCAGAATTGACCATCCCAAGTAGTGGAAATTTTGTCTGGCTTTTTTGTTTTTGATCTAAAATGAGGCGCTCAGATGCCTAGCCGATTAACTCCACTTTTTTCCGATTGCGAATAATAGCACGGTTGGATAAAAAAAGTGTATATTTTTCAGAGGCCTGGAGATAAATGACTCCATAGTTGAATTTATCACCGCTAAAGTGCGCTAAGAAAATTGGCAATGGTACTTGCATACATTGTTTCGAATAAATTTAACTGCCTGTCCAGAAAAAATGTCAATTTATAGAGTTAAACAGTTTGGCTTCTGAGCGCCTCGAATAACCAAAATAGCTTGGACTAGTAGAAAAAAAAATGATTTCAATTAAAAACAATACCTCGAAGCGTACACTAATTAACCGGTAAATCAATTGGCATGGTCAAACTGTGTATTTCCCATGCAATCAGACCCCCTTGCAATCTGGCCTTAATGCGGGCTGCTATTTTTCGAGTTGGGATTAGGAAAATAACAAATAAAGTCAAAAGCGTTCGTGGCAATCGTTTTGCTCGGTCAAATAATTGTCGCTGCAGGGGATGGTTTTTATTTTGCCGTTTGTCGAGTGAACCCATTTGGCCGGATAAGCTTTTCATCTAGCTCTAAAAACACAAGCGAGACGAGCCAGACCAGGTCTGTGTGTATTTAGACGGGTCGTGGTCGACCTATTGTTATTGTTGTCTTTGTCGCCGACGAATTAGGAATTCAATGGGAGCGAGTACGTGACTTGGAACAATGTATCGACCAGCCTCGTCGAGTGTGTGTTCAATATCTCCTGTGAACGGTCATTAAAAAAAAAACCAATTTAAATCCCGAAATTGGACACCTAACCCAATCGGTTTTGATGATACATTTGCACAGCTGCCCGCTTATAAACGCAACAATCAAAGTCTAAGTCCAAGTACACTGGTCGGTGAAATTAAAAATCCTTCAAAAATAATAACCCAAAGCAAACATGTTTACTGATATGTACCCATAAATGATCGGATCGATATGGATCGTTTGCAAAAATGATTTTGCGTTATCATAGGTACCTACCACCGAACATTACAAACTGGAAATGTATTTGTGCTGGGTACAAGAAATCCGATGTCGCTATTTTAACTTAACCGTTTTCACGTTATGCTAAGAGATAAAAGATTAGAGATAAGATTAAAGTGATAAGAGATAAGTGATAAGCGATTAGAGACAAGAGATAAATGATAAGAGGTATGTGTTATGTCAAAAAATCCCATGCACCCCAAAAGTGATTAATATCTGTACATTAATAAGTGTCCACTCAATGTGAGATAACATAATAGTAATGATAAATCGTTGATATTAAAACAATGGGTATTTATGTATATATATGTATGTAGATAAATAATATGTGTACAGATTTTATTGATCAGAGAAATAATAAATATAGTTTTAAAGACTCAAATAAATATACGTGATTCGTTGGTAACTCTTGCGATTAATTTTTTCCAAAAAAAGTATTTCGCAATAATTGAAATTGAAAAACCTCTTGTTTACAAAAATTATATTTGTACAGCCAAAGCAAAGTCTACCATCGAAGACTTACAATTATGTTTAGGACTCCGTTTCAACATGTATTTGTAAACTTCCAACGTAATAAGATGTATTTCAGGAAAATAATATTGAAAGAAGTCGGTTAAATAAATATTATTATAAGTCCAAGAGCAATTTGTTTTAGTATTACTAACGTTTTGATTTTATTTACTGAAAGTATCATATCTAATTTGTAAGAGTATTTTGTAAGCCATAAATACATTGGCAGTTGACTATAAAATTGTTTTACTAGCAAAAGCGGAAAATCGAAGGCACTATTTAAAATCATGTCCGATAAAAAAATTAATCAACTTTTCTCTGTCGACGATGCTCGTATGAAATTATTTTATAGCCGATAAAATATTTTACCGTACTGGTAGAGATTAAAAAAAAAATGAATAATTGAACAGGTGTAAAGTAAGGGCGGACGTTGGAAGTATGAATACATACATGATAATAAAATGCTACACATTATAAATTATTATTCACAAGTTTCCCGACATTTGTCCGGGTTTGGTTTTTTTCGCACCAAATTTGTTCATTTTTGTTTCTTATCAATAATATCTTATCAGGTAAATTCCTTATCATTCATCTACTATCACAGAATAACCAGAATAGGATGTCTCCGGAAATAAGAGAAAAATGATAATTATCTTATTATACTGGTTACTCTGATTTGTCCGCAAGTATAGCACAAAACTATCCTTCAAAAGAAACCGTTTAATTTTTTTGACAAAGTGTCTCTTCTAGTTAGGTTAGGTTAGGCGCAATCTTATATTTCACCAACTTGTTATTCCTTATCAATACTTTATCAATTTTATCATTCTTATCACTAAATTAATATCTCTTATCAGATGATTTGTCATTATTCAATTTCTTTATTTACTTCTCTGTTATTGTTTTTAAACGGTCAAAACATTATCTTCTATCACTGCTATAACTTTAAAACGAATCAGCCGATTTTTTACTGCTATATTTTCTGTATAAATAATCTCACATCGGGTATATATGAAATTATCCTTGGACTCCTCCTCTACCACTCCTCTTTTGGAGTCATGTCAAAATGTATTTACCGTCAACATTAATATGAAATAGGCTACTTATCGACTGCCGCAAATGGAAAAAAAAAATCCTCTAAGCTAAAATTGTATTTCATTTTTTTTTTACTATAAACGCATTTCTCAAAGGAGAGCGCACAAGTCAACGGCAACCATCATATAAAGTTTGCGAACCAAATAAACGTGCATACAAATCAGATAGCATTACGTTTTATACACCGTTAACCACGTCTCGCCCTTTAAGTGCATTACCCACGTCCGTATTTACCTATATACAGGATGCGATTCACTAACTCAGGTAATATGTAATATAGTATCTTTGCAAAGTCATAGCCAACGAACAGAACGATGAAAATTAAAAATTCAAACGCTAACATTTCTTAAAAAAAATTTGTCCACATATTATGATAAGTACATTATGATGTATACAAGTGGAAAAAGAAAAAAAAAACAATGATTAGTTTGGTGAAATATTAGAACCTAGTTACAATAAAAGATGTAGACTGTAATGACACGAGAAAGAAGTTATGACGTATTATAGTTTGTAAGTGTTAGTGAGTAATGTTTGTTTCATCCTTCGCTGGTTGATCCGATAATAGTGTGTCCTGTGGATCATCAGATAAGAGTTGAGAGATAAGAGATAAGAGATAAAATATTAGAGATAAGAGATTAGGTACACCTAATTGGGATATGACGGTATACTATATAAGGATAGCCAAATTAATTTGTCAGGTAGGCACATTGATGTATCTGTGCATGAAGTGTGGTCTTAATTTTTCATTTGTATAATATTAGTAAACGGCCAAGTGTAGGAAGTAACTCGGTTCGTAGTCGGCGAATCACACTCTGTGCATGACGTGTATTGAACAGTACGTCTCTGTGGAGATATAGGTACACTACACCGACGTATTTTCATCAACTTAATTTGTTCGCACATTTTTTTTTTGCCCGCGAAAATCTCGTTCGTGTCACCGTCAATGATTTCCTTCAAATTAGCAATGGGAATATATTATTATATAGCTGATCGTCGGCATCGTTGCCTAAGGGGGTGCCACTGCGAATATTATTGCTTTAAGTCGCTACGCCATAGATGACTCCCGACCATGAATTGACTACACGGAGAGGAGGGTTAAAAAAATAATAAAAACTTGTCGAGGTCGGACGGACGATGGTACGTACACACACCCTACGGCGGCGTGTGATGTAGGTAAAAAAAAAAATATACATCAATAAAAAAAGCTCGTGTGTCGTATTTGCACGATAAATATTATTCCAAGTGGAATAAACGTTACACACACACACAGTGTGTTGTATAATATATAATAAACGGCGAGTTCAATATGTCGGGCGTGATGGATATTTTTCACGGTTTCCGGACTTTGCCGGTTGGCAAAATGGAGTTTAAGCGATACACAGTCTGTGTAACACATATAACAGTATACAGAATGTACAGGGCTTGCACACGCGACCCATTCGATAGCCATGTATCGTTTATCGCCATCAGAGTTGCGCGTCATTCGAACAAAACCTTATCCGAATAACTATTTCTGAGAATTATTCCAATGAAATATTATTCGAACAACTATTTTTGTAATTATTCGAAAACCCATTTTGTAATTGTTCCTCTAAATAGATATCTATATAGATATATTTATCTATATATATTCATACATATATATCTCCATATCTAGATAACACGTCGTTCGGGTATATTCGAATAATTTGTATTTTATTCAGATAATAATTTCAAAAATAGTTATTCGAATACTTCAATTTAAAATGATTCGAATAACTTAAAAAAAATATATTAAATTATCTTGTTAATATTCAATTGTTTTTTTTTTCGAGTAGTTATATTTTAAAACGTTATTTCGTATAATTCTAATAATATACTCTAAATTTAGGAAACAATAAATAAAACCAGTTGCTAAATACAAAGGAAGAATTTCAAATTGGGTTTTCGAATAATAATTACAAAAATAGTCGTTCGAATAATATTTCATTCGAATTAGAAATGGTTATTTTTCACATTTAATTATTAGAAATTAAAAATACTATTTAAATAGGTTTTTAATTGATTTTTTCCAAGTAATTTTATTTTGAAACGTTATTTCGTTTAAATCTAATATATACCACATTTAGAAAATATATAAAACTAGTATATTACATAGAAAGACAATTTTTTATTTAAATAAATTGTAAACATATTATTCGAATAATAATTACACAGTTTATTCGAATGAAAAATTATTTGAATAATAATTCAATAAAGAATAATTAAAAAACTGTTTTCCTGCATACAGGGTGATTCGCACAAAGACGAGATACTCGTTTTCTCTTAAAATAATTATTGCAATTTTAAAGTTCTTCTTTTTGGAAAAATTTTAGTTTATGTCATTTCACAATATTCTAATTTGTATTTATTTTCGCAACACCATCAATTTTGACACATTTAAACGGTAACAAATCCGTTTAATTTAATCTTTTTAAATTAAGAATACATTTTTCGGGTAGCATGGTTTAGTAAATCGTGCAAATACAAATAATAGTGCACATCTTTCCTTCTTTCCATCCTAAACTTTATTAACTTCAAAAAAATAATTATCCAAAAGGGGTTATCGACTAGTAAAATTCGTTTGGTTTGGTTAGTTTTGATTTTAAAAAGTCTTAAAAACTTTAAGGACATTTAGTTAACCGATGAACACCCTGTATAATATGTACAGCCAACACGAAGAGGGGAAAACATCTCCCCTTATCCTCCCCATCGCTTTGCCCAGATATAACGATAAGTAAAGCGACGGTAATACAAGGATAAAGGGTAGGTTTATGTTTACAACAAAAAAAAAAATATTTGGTCCTTCTAGGTGAGCGAGTTTATGGTGTTTTTTTTTGTGTTGCAACGGATAATGTTTTGTCCAAAGAATATTCCGTGCGAATAAAAAGCCTATTGATTCGATAATATTTATCTAATGGGTTTTATTTTTCAAAAGGTATAGCAAGTGTTTGTTAAAAAAATACATAGAATTTTTTTAACTATATACCATGACAAGTACATTTCTATGGATATTTTTCAAAACTCCTAGTATTGAGCACTATTTTGACAATTTTATAGCAGTTCTCTCTAATATGCCTTGTATGTATCAAAATAGCGTTCCAAATTATACTCAATTGGTATTCTTTTTTTTTTTTAGTATCCAAGTTGTACAACCCATTGATGTCTCGTTATTTTCTTATTATTATTGTTATTTTTTTTGGGGGGTAGGGGGGGATTGAAGATTATTGATTATAAAGTTTGCATAATTTTGTATTTTGTAATTTAATATTAAATGTTTTAAAGGGTCTCAAGTATTAAAATATATGTATTGATGATGATGCATTTTTTTTTTTTAGGCCCACCGACTTTATGTTAATTCTTATTCTTTCTGTTTACTTCCATTGTAATTATTAACTTTTCATAGTTGTAGTGTTTTATTTTGTTTTTTTTAAATTATTCAAATTGATTTTATTACATAAAGATTGCACAAATACCGTACTTAATCATCTACAAATATATTCTTTAACATAATATCATAACAGATGGAAAGGGGTCTTGAACTGTCTTTCAATTTTGTCTAAACAAAGAAATCGGCTCCTCGGCGGAGATATCGGGGATTCGGACAAAGAAATAAATAAATAAAAAATATCAGTACAAAAAATAATGATTGTCGTGCCTCGTCTTCGTGTTAAAAACGCTGCTCTGGACATGAAATATAATAAGAAAAAAAAACAAAGGTCGGCACAAACGGCGAAGAGTTGTAAAGGAAAAATAAAATTATTAAATCAACAACTTTGCATTTGACAGCTGTTGTGATGTAGGGCCAAACACTGTCCTGTCACGAGAAATGAAAAGCTCGACTTTCGAGTAAGTATAGTTTCCAACTCGAAAAATAATAGTCCATGTTTAAACACACCGGTGTATTCTTTAGGCGTGCACGATTTTTCATTCTCAAAACTTATAATAAACTTACTTGCTTCCGAACACGTTCGCCTGACCGTTTACAACACCTTACCTCGACAGCAATAATCTATGTATATATATATATATATATATGTATATTAAAATGAATGTATATTTTCAAAAAATTTTGAATTTGTTCGCCGTTTGTGAACATTTTATTCCAAGGAGATTTTTTTCCACGGAATATTTTCTATTTATAATTGTCATCGACAGCGTTAATGACAACGTCCTATAACCATAAACAAAAGGTATAGTTGAACGATAGCATAGAATGCTCAAAAAGTTGTTTTTATTTCAGTTCGCCTTCGATTTCCCACACACACACATTGGATATCCTCATATCGTTTTCAATTAAGTCTGACTACCTTAATTTTCGGTCCTTCCATTAGCATTATTTACTTCTACACATTAATTTCCATCGCCGATCGTCCCCACCATTGGGGCACCATATCTAAGCTTCCGGTT
The DNA here is from genome assembly GCF_023614345.1 of Adelges cooleyi. NCBI lineage: Eukaryota > Metazoa > Arthropoda > Insecta > Hemiptera > Adelgidae > Adelges > Adelges cooleyi. Next base: position 1,449,386 of record NW_026095751.1, read on the forward strand.
GCATATCCATTGCTTGTTTTATATTTTGTACCAATTACTTGATCTCATCGCACAAAACGGCCCTGGTTTACAATGTATACCTCAGTAATATTCTTCAACAATGTTAGTAATAACGCAAGTATCACATTTTTTAGCTACTTTAAATGATAATTGAGCTTTATCGAATCGAAAAAACGAAAATATAGGTATAGCTCCCTAGGTGTACTTCAGGATTAAAGTGATTCAAAGGATTAAAGGTAGAAATGCTGTTGAAATGATCGGTCGACCGAATGCTGGAGAACACATCAATGGTATTGATGAGTATACAATATATTGTAGATACAAGTATAACGAATGGGTTGGTTTGTATGTATATGCAGTGCTATGTCAAAGGGAGAAAAACAAGTAATAATACAAAACAGACGAGCAATCGAATTAATTGGAATAATTAATCGGCCTAAAAGGCTGATGTATTATTGTGTGTGTGTGTGTGTTTATTACACTGGCGGTGAGGTCCTTCGGGATACCGGGCAAAACCTATACAGTGACTCGTTATTCAATTAATACAAATATATAGCCAATATAAGGGCGTACCTATTGGCAGTGATGGGAATAATTTTGAAAAATAGCTCTACAAAACTGACCGGTTGACCAGTCGAAATGTTCGGGGAATTGAGAATAATAATTGCAAAAGTTAATTAAATTTAATGCACGTTGCCATTTAAGTTTTTAAAAATTGATAGAGCTCTGGAAAAATTTAAAAAAAAAAGATGAGTATTTTATAATTTTATAACATTGGACAATAACAAAAATTAAAATGTTTTCACAAAATACAACTAAAATGTTGTAATTATTATTTTCCAAACTAATAGGTGTCTCAAGTTAAACTGATCACCCTGTACAATGTATACATAGTATAAAAATCATTATTTGTTTGTTTCTCAATCATTCATACTTAATACTAATATTGATATGTATACATATATTATTTATTCATTTCTTAAAATGCATTGTATAAATTGAGTTTATATTATTATATACTTGCCATTATGATTTTGACCATTTTATTTTGTTTTATTTGTTTTTTTTTTAAATAAATGTCTAGTTATAAATAGTTTTCTGGCGTATAAATACATTTTAAATTGTTTACGGTTTTATTATATTATAGAATAAATGCATAAACAAATATCTAATATAATTAAAGTTTCAAAATCCAGATATTTTCCCATTACTAATATTAAAACAATGACCAAATCCGTGAGCTCTGGACTATGTGCACACAGAGTTGTGCAAATTCTTATTCGAATAATTATTTTTTAATTTATTTGAATTGAAAATTATTTGGAAAATTTTTGTTAAAATTTATTTTGAATGAAAAATTGTCTTCCTATATTTACTGGTTTTATATATTTCCTAAATGTAGTATACCTGTAGACGATTTATACGAAATAATGTTTTTAAAAATAGTTACCTAAAAAAAGCACTTAAAAACCAACTAAATAGTATTATGTAATTTAATAATAATTTATTATATATAATAATAAATTATTTGACAACTATTATCAGGGGCGTTCTCAGGATTTTTTTTATGGTGGGAGTTCTGGAAATTTACTAGAATAAAAAAGTTTCTAGTTTTGGTATGCTGTCAAGACAAGGCCACCTGTCTTTTGAGATCCAACACCACCGACTTTGGTAAAGACTACACAATATTTACAAAATGCACCTTCAAACTTTTTAGAATAACATAACCTATAAGCTATAAGTCTCAAGCCAGCGGTACTGAAATTTAATATTTCTTTTAGAGTTCATTTTTAACATTGGAAATTCATAATTTAATAGTGGCGCCCATAAGTTATTTAAGACCTTAAAAAATGTTATTTACATTAAGTTACATAGGTTTTTCATTTTTTTTTTTATTTTCATAAATAAAAAATTTAAAAAATAATGTGTGAAAAACTATCAGTGACAAATGCACTCACAATGTTTTTTTTTTTTTTAATATCTGCCAAGCTTCAATTTATAAACAAACCTATATCATTTTTTTGGTTCAACTTCAACAGGCGCATTACATTCTAACATGTCTAATTGAAATAAAGAAAAGCAAAGCAACAAGAAAAACACCTATAATTAAAGCACTATTTCACCTATTCTGTGGTAAATGTGGTTAAAGCAAATAAAAAAATGTATACATTTTTGATACGCATATGAAATAGTTTTTAAAAAAATACGGTCAATGGGGCCCTCCCCCATTTTTATTCGAACAATTGAATTGGAATTTATATTCGAATAATCTTTCATACGAATGACTATTTCTATCTATTTCTTTGAATAATTAAATTTGAAAATATTCGCAAAACTTTTTATTCGAACAATTGAATTGGAATTTATATTCGAATAATATTTCATCCAAATAACTGTTTCTAGAGTTATTAAGTTTGAAATTATTCGAAAAACTTTTTTTCGAAAATGTGCCATCCAGATGATTGTTCGGATAACGTTTTATTCGAATGGTACACAACTGTGTGTGTACAGGTAGTAAGTACTGCCTGACTGACAGCATTCGTCAGCATGGTGGTCACCACAGTTGTTATGGATGCGCCAAAACAAAAGGGAGCGACTCCTCAGAGGAACCGGTAACCTATATATATATATATTAGTGGGACGATTGTAAAAGAAATTCTCTCAAAACCGGGCATGTGTAAATGTGAGACACGCTAGGGTAAAGGGGATATTTTCGAATAAACAGTATTCATTTATATGTGTGTAAATAAACAACGATGGCTCTAATGAGGGGAAGTCATGTGGCGACTGGGACTGGGCAGGTTAAAATCTACGGTAGTGCGCGCCGCTAAGGAGACGGACTGAAGGGTGGTTTGCTGCTGGGACGGGGCCAGTTTTACCGCAACGGCGCGGCGTCGCCGGTGTCAGAGCACGGCGCGTTCGCCCTTCAAGCACGGCGGTAAACAGTCGCGAACCGGCTTCCAATCGTTCCGGTGCCTTACCGCGGTCGGCCTCGGGGCAGGCCACCCTGCTTAGCCGCTATCGCAGTCGTCGGACGTAGAGAAAACGAAAAAAAAAAAAACAGATACATCAAAAACCGTGAGTAAAATTAAACCACAGAAATTAAATAACAATAAACTTATTGGGGAAAAAATATTGGGACCCGGTGTGGTATACGGTACTACCATCGTGATATATTTTATGCGACCGTCCGTGGGAAAACGTGGCACCTTATCTTCTAGTTTTTTTTTTCTTCAAAATGAGTGTTTTTTTTTTTTGCAACAATGTTGTTGTCTTAGCAGATTGGCTGCTGATCACAACGGTGTATCGATCACAACGGTATCTAGATCCGTTCAAAAGTTATGAAGCTTTCTTGCGGTGGAACTCCTACTAAGTTAGTTGGTTAGTTGACTAAGTTAGTTTAGGCGCCGGCCAGATAATGGCATACCTTTCCCAATGGACGGTCACATGATACAATGTTTAATTTCGCATATCGACACGCCGACAACAATAGTGTACTTAGTTGATGTCGTTAAAACATCCTAAAAAACAGTTATAATATTTAAAAGTTGTCTAAATGTATATATTTCATACCGTTTTTTTTTTGTGTTTGACATATTTTAGAAAGTGGAAACTGTTGGAAATTGTACAGAAATTATTTTTGTAAAATATCAAATGCCTATATTTACTACTAAAATAAGTCTATATTTAAATAATTACCGTGTGGATTTGTTCAATATGTATAATACAATCAAATATATATTTTGACATAAAAAAAAGTCGTCTAAAAAATGTCGACAGCAATTATTGTTCTGCAATTATTGTTCTGCAATTTTTGTTTTTGCTCTATTAGCTTTTTTTTTTTTCAATGAAAAAATAACGTTCATCTAACGTTAGCACTAGCCAATGGAAATGATAAATCTCATATTAGACATACAAAGCTCTTGTTCTCGGTAGTACTTGTACTTTACTATATTTTTTTCACGAATTTATTTCGAGGTTTAACGGAATTTCGGGATACATAACATTTTTGAAACGCAACAACAAAAGATTTAGAAAAACCATCTCATAATTTATACTATTAAAAATGTTTTCTAAACGATCAGCCGCTTAAAAAACTACTTTTTTTTTTTTAATGTTAAAAACAATAATTTAAAGCTTTCGCCAAAGTTAATGGCTCTGATTACATTAAACATATTTACATATTTTTTTTCTTACTTTTAGCATTTATTAAATAAAATAAAACGGCCCATTTATGACGATTATGATATTACATTTGTAGGTTATATTCATTTAGGTGAAATAAGCGGTCATGATTAAAAAAAACATTAAGCGTTTTGATAATATGAAAAGCTAACAATTGAAATGCAACTTAAGACAATACAGTACTTAACACAAGTTTCGTGGGTTTATTAAAATACAAAATTATCATCGAAACATATTTAACGCAAAGCGCTTTGAATATATTTTATAATAAGAGTTTTGATTAAAATCATCTCTCAGGAAGAAGGGTCGTATTTAAAGATTTAAAACCGACGCTTTGTTGTCAATACCACCGACAAAAAAAAAATCCATTTCATCAATTGTATTTAACAATAATTGGAGCATTGACTACATCCATAATTACAGTTTTTTTTTTTTTTATACAATTTATTTATTTCAAGGTGAGACGTTTTTTTTAGCTGTAAAAAGTTATCAACGAGTATACCACAACAAATAAATTAATTTAAAAAACCCTTCCTCCTATAAGGGTTTTTTTCATTTCGCTTTATTAAGTGTAAGGTCTGAAAAATTGTCCAAATCTGTAGCTAGTGTGATTTTTATAGAATAAACATTTTTTTTTAACAATCTGTACTCATACTTTCACCATATCTCAGAAAAGAATAACTTTAAAAGTCTTGTAATAAGAAAACAATTTATAATAATTCACCTCTTGTGGTTTGTTGGCAAATTTCAAATGGCTCTTAGTTTAATTTTTGCCAAGTATTGTCTATCAGTTAAAACATGTTGGTAAACCTTTTATCTACACATGTTTACATTTTTGTATTATGCATAATATAGGTTGTATTATAACATTAAGTTATTTGTTATTATTATTAATATTTATCGGTATTTGTTTATTGCCTTATTGACAATTGTTACATAATATTTTTCATTACTCTGATATCAAATATAGGTATGTATTATTATTAATTACAGCCGTTATTGCATAGTTTACCGAGATTGTCCATTGCCAATATTGTTATTATCACATTTTCGCTTTCACTATTTTGTACTATTTATGATTTGAATTAGTTAGCGCGCTAAGTGAATCAGAATTATTAGCTAAATGTGAGTGAACTAAACACTTGATGTCTATTATACTCGCTTGTATAATGCAAACAATTCGGCTGCAGAAATTGGGAAGTTTTAATGACTCTTTTTGATGTTCAAAGTTAACCAGATAGCTGTTTTTATATTTTTTTAGATGTATATATTCCAAGGCGAGGCACGGAAGAGTGGATTATATTTTCTTTGAATACATTTCTGTAAGCATTTAGGTGTGTCTTTTCTCAGTGATTGTACACCACTTTGTGCTGGTTGATGAGCTATTCACAACGCTTTACTCAACGTTATGGTTTGTGATGTTAAAAGTTTTTGAACCGTCCAAACTTTTGACAACTTACCGTTGGAGGAAAAAAAAACACTGTTCGTCCGTCGTGTCTTTATTTTGTGAGATTTTGTAAGCTTTATTATTACAAACATTATTTACACAGTAAACAAGTTATTTATTGTTATTGTCAAACAGTTAATACAAAGTCAGTCATGTCTGCAAAACCGTTCTTTGAATTTAACGTCAGTTATATAATAAAATTATATTAAGAACTTGTTCGGATTAACATTTACAAATAGTTGATGTCTTTTACCTTCACAAGGTGGGTGAATTTTTAAAAAAATTTTTTCGCTTTTTGGGTGTATTTTTTGGACTTAAGATCTGAAAATTGACCTACTTGTAATATACCATTTACCGTTTACATTTTACAAGTTGACATTGTAGTGTTTCTTTTTATGACTATGGACGCTCCGACCATCTCACTTCAACGACCGATTTTAGATCCTAAAATCAACCCTTAAAGCACAAAGCCGGAAATGGTTATTTTTGAGTTATTTTTATTTGCAGTGGTTTTTTTTTTAAATTTATTTTATAAACACACTACGCTTAAAGCGCAACGAGAAAATAGCTCGGCGGCGTCGGTCAATGGTTTGGAAATAACAATTAATTTTAAATTGATAAAATCCTTTTCAGAAAACGCTTCCATGCGAAACCCTGTACTTTTTTCCCTTTTGTATTGCCAGAAGACGTTTGAATTTATTACTTACATACATTCTTTTTTTCGACTTTTAGTCTGAACAATATATGTATATATTTACCACCCTCATACAGATTGGCATTCAAAAGATTATTCGCAAAGTGATTATTATTATTTTATTAACTTAAACTCTTACTTCTGGTTTTCTATCTCAATAATTACTCTCATAATGGTTGTGCCAGCTTGAAAATGTCTTCAGGAAGTCACCTTTACTATACCCACATTGCAATAAAATTATGTTAATCATTACTTGTCACAATACGTTTAATACATGCAAACAAATTTTCCGTCATACTTTAATGCAGTTAATATAATGCCGAATTTTCAATAACTCTGTTTAAGTTCTGTTTTGCCAATTTCTACATTTTTTTGCGATTTCAAACCGGGAAAGGAGTGGACTTTTTTTTATTTTTGACCCTATTAAGTATGTTTATTATCTATGGGCTTGCCACACACAATCAAATCGGTTCATCGCGGTCGGGGACACCATCATAAAAAACACGTCATTTTTTTTTAGAAAAAAAAAAACAATACATAATAATTACAAGACGGAAGAGACCGTTTCAAGGGGTATATATACCTTGTACTTGTAAAGTGTATCAAGTGTCAACAGAAACGGAAAAAACAACGTCGACAATGAGCTGATGTTATCTGATCGTAAAAGCTCATTCGGTATGTATGCAAACCAAACACAGCGCCTATACTTAAAAAAAAAAACACCCCCGCGCCCTCATAATGTACACAACGCACGTTTTCCAATTTCCGAAAGTCTTATCAGCGGCGACAAATCAAAGGCGCCTTTGCCGTTTTTAATCGTCGAACCCGTTAATCCCATCTGGCCGTACAAGCAGCACGTTGAAAGGGCAAACAGAAGCGACTCGACCGGCTTTCGGGGGAGAGCACAAACAACACAAAAAAAAAAAACTATTTGCTTGTTTTCACCAGCGCTAAAAATTTCCTTTGCTCTCATAAGTGCTCTGCAATTGTTCACATTTTTCTCCCTCGATCAATAATCAATATCCTCGTTGCTTCTGAATTGGCAATATTGCCTTCTAGCTATTTCTTCCCAATCCCTCCTCATTATCTCCTCTTGGTTATCGACCCGGTTTTGTAAAGTTCCTTTGGATTCACGAAGTCATGACGGAATTTTAGATAATGAAATTGCCGACCGTCTGTTGCCTTGGCTACAACATTTTCCTCGCACTCCTGCCATCTTAAGAAGCATTCGTCTGACTTGCTTTCCAAGCACCGTTCGCTTAACCATTCCACCCAACTGAGCTTGTTGGCATAGAAATATTTCACCTTAGCACCTATCAGTGATGAATAATTGTGACGTTTCACATGTTCTTTTCGACTGTCCCTCTTTTCCGCAATGGTTACATTTCTCCTCTTATCCGAGTTCTTCTTGGCCATCGTTTCCCTGACGTTATTTCCTGTATTTTAAGCGCTGGCATGTATTGTATTATTTTGTATCATAACATAGTGTGCTATAATGTGTAAAAGCAATTAACAAAAAAAAAAAAAAAAGCCGCGTCGTCGAGTGTGTAACGATTAAAAACCATTCGTTCATTTTATTACATTTAATTTATACACTAGGTTGTTCGCATCGACCAAAACTTTTTGTGTGTACCGCATCTGTGTATGTGTTAAAGTGCTAAAATACCCTTGTGCATATGCCCGGAAAAAGGTAGGATTTACACACACACACACACACAGACAGACTACCGCCGACCGATTTTTAGTTTTCCTCGTCTACTGCATAGGTAATGGACCGTAAAGTAAACGTGGGCATTAAAAGCTCAACCTCTAAATTCCCACAGTCCATTTGGCAGGATCTATTGTAAAAGCCCCCCCCCCCCCGGCCAGGTTAGGTTAGGTACAGTACACACACACACGCACACACATGGCAAAGGATATCCTGTACTGATAAGTGGACAGCCATGATGGGTTTACCGGCATTTTCAACGAACGCCACAATAAACATTTGTTATGCGCCGTCCCGTGTGCACACGGGATACATAGTGGGCAATGCAATGTATCCAACTTGAGTAGGTAACGGGGAAAAAAAAAATTTTACAACGTACACATTGATAGGATTATCCAAATCCTATGGTTTAAGTAGAACCAAGTGTAAAATGACTAAATCATAAACGGGATTCAACCACTTTGCCAATATATTTTATTATGACTATAAAAAAATCATGAATAGGTACTTTTTTCACTTTGATGTGCGTTTGATTGATTAATTTAATAGGATTTAATTATTTTATTTATATTTACTAATTACTGTAGAAGTCGATACATTATACTGATTCAATTGCCTATTAAAAGCAAAACAATGATTGGTCATAACTAGTTTTAAATGAATACTTTTTGAGTTAGTTCATAGTAAGTTCATTTGGGATGTGGTTGTATTTAAAATAAATGTATGAAAACAAGGCGTACTATTAACTATAATATTATAGTATTAAATAACATCCAGTGCAAAACACGAATAGGGAATCTCATAGTTGAGACTTGTAATAAGATAAAAAAAAAACACATTCATTTTAAAAGTTGTTGAGAAGATCTCTGGGCCAGTTTCTTTTAAATCGACTTACAGGATTGTTAGGGAGAGTTTTATATTATATTACGTTTTAAACTAACTCGAACAAAATTGTTTTTAAAAAGAAAAACTACTACATTGCAATTATTATTTTCCAAGAAAACCAGTGGGTCGCAATATTATATTAATTAGATTGCTCAAAAATACATTTCTTTAGTTGGGTACATGTTTCTTAGCTTGTAGGTACCTACATAAATAACAAAAAAACTTTATCGAATTTTTAAAAAAACAATCCAACGATAAAAATTATTTACAATGTACTAATTTTGGAGTGTAGATGAGCTTTGTTGTGCGGATGTATTGTCAACGAATTTAGCACAATACAGCCATTTCGTGTTGAAAACAAGCAGCAGGTACAAAAGCCAGATAGCTCGGTGTACTTCAGGACTAAAGTGATTAAAAGGATTAAAGGTACAAAAACGGTTGTCGATCGAGTGTCCGTGTTGTAGTGGGTAGTACAACAACAATGGTATTGACAAATATTGTTGGTTTGCATTTATGCAGTGTTGTGTCAAAGGGACGAGGGTGGCAAAAAAATACAAATTAATGATAAAAAAGAGATAAACAATCGAATTGGAATAATTCAAATCAACCCGAAGGCTGTTGTTGTGTGTTTTGTGCGTTTATTGGGTAGTTTTACCGGGCCGGGTCGATGAAGGGGACAAAAACGGGGGGGGGGGGTGTTAATTAATTTCTGTAATTGCACTGTCCTCCCTCCGGCATTGAACCAAACACACACACGTTGTGTCCCACCTTGGCCACTACACCGTTGAATAATAATATTAAAAATGAATTTAACGCGCATAAAATACAGGTGAAAATTCAAAAAATATACCCAAAATGTTTGTCGAAATATCTTCGTCGCAAATAAAAAACTTCAATTAATTATTTTGAATATATTTTAGCGCATAAACCAACTCATTATGTACGTATCAACGTTAATTACACACTTTCAGTGATATAGTTTTAATATTATTATATAATGTTTAATGATATATATATATATATATATTTCAGTCAAAACCTGTACAAGAACGACAACGACTTGGTTTTTTTTGTTAAATATAAATTTCTATAAAATAAAACATTAAAAAAAAAAAAGAAATATTCGAATAATACCCAAAATTTGATTACTCGACCTTTTGCTAAGCATATATACAAATATTTTTGAGTTCAAATGTTACCCTAACTATAGTTATGTTTAAAATTAACTACCTATTTGTCGATTTCTATTTAACTAAGTGTTTTACTTACAATTAGTCTGCTCGACGCATGTTGTTTTTGATTTTACCGCGTGGAAAGGTTAGGTGCCCAAAACTGAACTTTTGCTTGCTTTTGATTTGCCAAAGGTGAACAGGAATTTTATATTTTCCATTTTGGTCCATTTTACATTGTGGACAATTTTACTGGGTTTTACCATATTTTGTTGTACTGTTTAAAAGCAATGGCGCCAAGAGTATAGTCCATATCCTTTGCTCGTCTAGACCTTCGCCATATTAACAGTGAGTCGAATTTCTATTGTGTGTTTTTTTTTTGTTCTACTTTTTCATTTTGCTCATTCCGACAATATCCATGTGGTCGCGAATGCATTATCTCTTCAGACATGTTAACCTAGAAAAAGTGGCTAACAAAAAAAAAAAACGCTCCGATGCGAAGCTAAGAAGGTGTTGTTTTTTTGTGCAACAACCGTATTCATTAGAAATCTTACAAGAAAGAGGATTTTGTGGGCCAACAGTTAGGTTGGGTTTAGGACTCGAAGTCTGAATAATAAGGTGAACCCATAGAGGTATGTAAATGTATGAGTGTTTTTTTGGTACTTTTTTGTGAAATTTTCAAAAAAGGAAAGGACCCAAAGAGATAGGGTTATAAAGCAAGTAGTAGTAAGTTACATCATTGCAAGTTTCGTTTAGAACACCGTTTTGTTACCCCAGTCGAGTCTATACTCTGTGCTTTGAGAGAACGCACCTGCGCAGAAACCAAAACGCGTTACTCCTGGATGCGCACGCGCATGCGCATACTAGAGCAACGATTGTTGGTTTCCGAGCATGAGCGCACTCTCGTGGCACTGATTATATTAATTGTAGATTTTACTTAAAACTCGTTGAATTCGGAGGGCAACGGTGCTTGTTTACGGTTGTGTTTGCAATGACTTGTACCTGCCTAATAGCCCGAATGATTCCCTTTAACGCTTGTGAGTCGCATTGAGTTCCGTCCGGACCGAATGCGAGGGAAACACCCTTCATCAACATCAACCGATCAGGTTAAATAGCCACGTGTCACATGCAGTATGTAGGCAATTGATATTCTACGGGCAACGGGTATTGAGATCCACGTGAAAAACAAACGGCGGCAAACCAACGACCGTCTGGCGAAGTCGATTACCTACGTGCTGTTCGAACGGGATGGTATTATAACACAGTGTCAGGTGAAATGGGTTAGGGTCGATAGACCTCTGAGATAGAGAGAGAGAGAGAGCTTGGCCGTATAATTACAGCGATTGCTGCTGACTGGTGTCAGTGGCTTTCGCGGTTGGATAAACGATACACACGAGGATCCTTCGTCGACCGATTACGTGCTCAACGCGTGTGCAGAAACAAAACCGTATTGTATATACAACCCCGTCGTTGGTTTTAAAATATTATACTAACACGGCTGCGTGTTATTGGGTCGGATCAAAGTCGAATATACAAGTACACAGTAAAACATATATAGTAATAGCAAAACTGATATCCTCTTACACGCTGTCATTTTATTTGTGATGATAACAATTGACGTGATAAGAGAACAGTGATAAGAGAAAAGTGATAAATGATTAGAGATAACATATCCACGGAATGGAGAGTATTAATTAGATTATTATTTTTTTCATCGATAATGGCACTTCGTCTTGTTATTAAAAAAAACCACACGAAACCCATCGGTCGTCACTGATCGAATTGCTTTGAAACATAACACACTGAAAACATATTATGCAATTTCTGATAAATGGCTATACAAAAAAAAAAGAAAAAAAGAGTACTTTCCTACAAAAGAAAAATCACCATACGTATAAGTAATAATTTAATGTCTTACGAACCAGCCAAACTATGAAGCTATGAAACTACGAATGAATATTTTTAAGAATATTTCCCCAAATGACATTTGGTGACCGCGAGTCTCCGGCAAGTCTTTGAGCGTTTAAGTGTATTTTGTAATAAATTAGTTACAACTACTTTATTTGTTTACTCGCGAAAAATGAATACAATTCTGGTGTGTTTAACCCGCGAAATTTCCAAATTAACATATTATCATGCACAACAACGAGTTATAATGGTAAAACGGGGTCGAAGGCACCAGAAATATCGTTTAACCACTTTAATGGGATGCATTGTTTTGTCAATGATATTGTGGGAGGTTTTCTAAGCCCTCCGGACCCACCCTAATGTAAAACCCTTTGTAACTGTGCTTTTGTACACAGTTCAAGGGAAGACATTTACATTTACTACATCGTGTCATCTTGACCGGATTTGGAAAAAATCGTTTTCAACGTTGGTCTAACTGGAAATCCAGTATAATTATAGCAACGGAGGAAATGTATTGAAATATCCGAAAGCGCCTCTGACGTTTACAACGGGGTTGTACACTTAAATATTTCCAGAGCTAGTACCCGGGGCTGAAGCAATTCGAACAGCAATGCCAATATGTTAATGTATAGCTTCTATTGTATTGTTACAGTAAGTAGGCAGAGAGTGTACAAAATATAATATATATATATATATATATACATTATACATATAATATATATTTTATTTACTACCTATACGTCGTATAATGGAAAAACATTATAATTCTACACCCTTTGATCTGGATTGGAAAACGCATTGAAAAACTTGTATGTTATTCAGCCAAGTGCTTTGATGTCGGTACAACAAGATTGCACACAGTGTAATGGGTCGTTGCATAAGCAATTGGAAATTGCCTATTGTCTGGGCAATTCGATTTGAGCACCTCTAAAATGGGTACCATACGGTTTCATTAAAAACATGTATCTAATTTGTTTCAAGGCAAATAATTGTTTAATCGATTGGTTTACCAATGTATTTCCGTTTTAAGATTTCATAATTATTTTATGACCTCGCCATAATAATAAATTGATTTAAGACCCTCTCTCTGTTAAGACCATGTCTTGAGATCAAGTTTAAAATTAAATATTTAAAATTATCGAGGACGTTGTATTATTAAACATTTTTTAAAAAATTCTAAGAAAAAGTCTGTATTTTTATTTTATAAAAAGCCAGTACTTCGAGCTACTTTTAATTACAATATAATACTGAGTACTGGTATTATAACGTATTTAAAAATATAATGAAAATATTTTCATTACCCGTTTTGACTATTCACTCACACATAGCAACCTAGAAACTGACTACGGCCAAAGTGTAAATTTACCATATTTTTAGTGTTTTTCCTTGATAAAAAAAAAATTTGACTACAGATTTTTGAGAAACACGTATAATATGTAATAGTTTCATTTTAGGTCTATCTTCGGTCTAATTTTCAGATCTAAATCTCTAAGACTGCTTGAAAAAGTGAAATAAAGAAAAAAATTCTATCCCTTCGCTAGGGGTAAGGGTTTATGGTATTTTTTTGATTTGTTAATATGTTTATCGATAGTACTATATTTGAAGAACAATTCATATAAATTTGGAACTTTTTCGATTATTTTTAAAACAGTTATAGAGCGTCGTAATTTGTAAGTTGAAAAATTAGTAAATTTTTCGGGTGTTTTTCTAAATTTTGATGGGGAAGTGGTGACTTTTTTTAAAATGTTTGGCCCAATAAAGTACCTTTCAGATATGATTTCTGATCTATAGAGTTGCTACATGAAGAAATCGGTTCTGCACTTTACGAGATATGAGGGTCCAGACACAAAAAAAACACATCATTGTAAAAACAATACACTTTCTCCACATCGAAGCTCAAACAAGAAAATTTCATAATTTTGTGCCTATTTGTCAAATTAGAAATTTTGTTTGCTATTCCTTATTAATAAATATTCAAATAAAATCTAAAATTGTATTTATCATTATTATTATATTAATTATCGTGTATTATTTTTTAATTTTTCAAGATCTTCAAGATTTTTCAAGAAATTTTGTAATTAGGATTTAGGATTCTGTGTCAGTTTCTTCCGTCCTTCTGAGATGCACACAACAGTTATAACACTTTTTTGTTTTTGTGGTAATGACCGATTTTTTTAGGATGTAAAAATTTACAAAATTTTCGAAAAACGCAGTTTTTTGGCAATTGAAGAAAAACTGTGGTCCCGAATTTTTACTTCGTTTAATATGTTATGGATGCATATGAGTTCGAACTCCTGACAAATGTTTAATTTGTTTTTTTTCTGTTTCAGGTTCTACCAAAATGACGGTTTTATTGATTTGGTGGGCGGTTATCAACACATACTACTTGAGTAAGTAAAAATTAAAAATTTCAATATTGTTTAGTCGACCGCTCGGAGTTTTGTTATTTTTAAGCAATCCAAATTTAATTTCGCCGAATTTTAAGTACGCCAAATATTTAGAAATTCAAAGCGTGTGCAATGAACAATTATAATTCATATATAATATACATTACTACTAGTCAGAAACAAGCAACTCTTTTGACGGTAAATAATTGTTAACATTTGGATATAATATAATTTTAAGAAAACGTGTCTCGTTACAAAAAACTGGTATCCAAAAATTTAGCACTTCCGCGTCGGTTCAAGAGAATGGAATTTCGATGAAGTCTTTTGTGACTCTCATATTTTCACAGGGTTGCCAAACATTTTGTAATTAAAAACTATTAAAGAATGTGCAGTATTATTATGAAAGTACCTTCATATAATCTTTTGTATGACGTCGATGCGTTGTGAAGTTTTGCAAAGTAATTGAAAATTGAAAATATAATATTTTTTTTTTTTTAACACAAGTAGTCATGTTTACGTTTTTCTTTTATATTAACCAAACTTTTTGCTCGTAATAAGCCTTGAAATGTAATTACTGTCACAGTATTGTGTACCGTTTTTTAGAATACATTTCCAAAATTCGTTTACCCAACAAGTTTTAGAACAATTTAGTTTTATACATTTCCCCCCCCCCCCAATAAAACTTTGATTATTCCGCTAACGTTTGATCTGCAAATCTCATTTCAAAAACTGGATGACAAACTGTTTTTTTTTCGACTTTCAAATTGGCAAAGTGGTAACATGTATTTTCGCACGGACGTTTGAGATGATAATTCTCGTTTGAAATGTTCCAAATATTTCTGTTGAAAATAATTGCACAATCGATTCCGATCGGTTGGGGTCGAATGCCTTTGAAGCGTCCCTTTCAAAATTATCAGCCCACCGCTTGTAATGAACGAGTTGTACAAATTGCGTTAGTTTGAAAATTACAAGTCTATATTGGATTGTTCTAATCGAGAAACGTTAGTAAAATACTTATGAAATCGTGCTGACATTTAAAATATTCGTCTTGACAATAGACTATAATCATTTTAGGTTACATTCCAATATTATTAATTCAACGGGTACCGTAATTTCGGGTGACTTTGTACCAAATAGGGATATTTCGTTTTCCTCGGTTGGCTACACTGTCGGATCAATAAAAAAATCCGTTACACGTATATACGTATATAATAAACTAGATTGCTAACTAGTGATAAGAATGTAAGTCGACGTCCGCCATTTTTGTGCGATTGTTATAAGCATATTTTCATGTGATAAGGTTTTAATTCCCACTAAGACGGCGGAATACGGTAACTTCAATTGTCTCTATTGGCGTCACGTTTTAGCAATCTAGTCTACTATAAATATATCTGTGGTCTTTTTTAAAGTGTTATCATTGATCAGCTAGTGTTCAGCAAGCACGGGAGTGTATTGGGAGCAAATAGAGTTAAAAGTAAGTATTATTTACACTATATTAAACTTTTATAAAAAAAAAGTGGTTAACATTTTATCGTCAAAATGTCGAACGATCAAGCTGCGGTTTTAATTTTTTTGACAACGGTTTTGTTACGATTAACTAAATTATATACTGTAATTAATTTATATAGGTTAAATCAAAACAATATTCCTAACCTAAAATATTTTATTTCTATAAGGTTTATCTTTGGGAATACGTTCGAAAAACATGTTTTTTTTTCAAAAAAATTAAAAAAACTTTCTTCTTTTTGTTTGCAAACTTATTAAGACCATTTCCAGCCTCTGTTAACAGTCTTTTATTGTCATTTATGAGTTCAAAATTACCTGAAGTCACCCGAAATGATGGTATTGTACGTGATGATGTTTTTTTTTTTTATGTGTAACTTCTGACATTATTTTTATAATAATAGTACAGTTTCAAGAACTTCAACGATATTCCGGTTATTGCACGGTAAATCAATCGACCGAAAAAAGGCTAAAACACATTGTCTACCGTGATCGTCCTATTCTGAACACATATGTGTAATATATCCGACTGTAAGCAAACAAGATTTATTGAAAGTGTAAAATTGACTAGTTTGATCTAATCAAACAACGTGATACATCTTCGAAAAGTACCCTTTGCGCTGTTCCTCGAAATGAAATGTTCTATTTTTCTACTATCCAGACACGTGTTTTGATTAGTAAAGATGTTTCATGTTTTTGAACAATATTTTTTTTTATACACATATACCGAAGGGTTTTTTGTTCATTCAATTTTCACACAGTGTAACGTTGTACGGTGTTTGGATGAACCCATTCAGAACGGTAGTACCATTTGATTACATGACAATGTGTAATCAAAAACAGTCCAAAGGCTTTTTGGAATTCAGCGTTGCAAAGGTAATTTGTAAGCAATAGAGACGTTCGCCATACCGTTTCTTAAAGCATAAAAGCTGTTTGCCTAGCTGCGAGAAGGTATAATTTTCACATTGATGACATTTTTTAGAAACTCTATAGGTACATCACAAATCGAACCTGAATGGTGTTTTATTGAGCTAAAAAATTAAAAAGTTTTGGACATTTTATCATATTTTATTAACTGTAATGATAATACAAATTATCCATTGCTGTTAATACAGCTGATTGCACACATTCTCATGTCTACTATCTCATATCTGATTAGCTTGTCATTCCTCATCATTCACCATCTCATATCTTATTGGCTTGTCGCTCCTTATCCTAGTCACCGCTCTTATCACTATAATATCACTTATCAGCTAATTTCTTATCAATCTTCCGTTTACCGTTTTTAAACGGTCAACCATGATCTATAAGAGCTTTGTTTAATCGCTTTTCGATGACACTGTAACTACTTTGAAACAAAACAGCTAATTTTGTATACAGTTTACAACATGTATTACAACAAACAATGAAAATAATAACAATATCTAACTTGGGCCATAGGCCGTGCTCAAGTTGCCCGGTGTATGACACCCTGTAAAAAGAATTAAATTATTTGCTGTCTCTGGGGATATTTTCGTAATACGTGACTTGGCCGTTCTGGATTTAATAAACACGATTCCCATTGATTTTTCTGTAAAAAGTAATTCCGCACACGACTCCCGCCACTACACGGATATAGTTATCTTATTTATGAGCTCGAGTTTTGCTTTAAAAACACTACAACCGATCCGTTGATTAAAACCCAAAGTGTTTTTGACCGCCTCTATCTCAAAGTTGATTAATATTGCCAACGTCATCGTTTCACAGATTTTACCGATACTTAAAAGAGAGAAGAGGTTCTGGCCCATTTCCCAGTTGTATATTCAGAATTTACCAATGTGCACACACCACAGACTACACTTACACACCAACCTCCTCAATAGTTATTACAACAGTTTTTTCAATAAAATATTTATGTAAGCTACTAAAGTTCCTAAAAAAAAATCCCTATTTTATTTAATACAAAGTAAAAAAATATTATCTCATAGGCCTATTAAAAGCAAAATGTTGTAATGAAAATAATAAAGATTTCTTTTGTATTATAATAATAATATAACAAATGATACAATGTGTAAAATCGTATTAAATATGTTTGTAAGGAAACTCGAGAATAATAATATTGCGAAGGGTAAAACTCCCCTGCAGCTTTTATTAACAAATAGCCTTATCGTTTCCATCTTTCCCTCCTTGGCATTACAAAACGCCTACTATAATAACCTACGTTTCAGACTTTTTTTTTTTTCCACCGACTTCGCGACTTGGTAATTATTGGCAATGATGTTGTATTGAACAAATCATTTCATCAAATAGGTCAAATCCGCATTTATTTTTTTATGCACTTTAAGAGTCTTACGTCGGTTTAGTTTCTGTAAACCATCGAACCGCAAATGAAGATAATAAAGCGACAGCTACTACCTCTTAGGAATAGGAAGTTTACAACATAATAAAAGTCTAAGGCGGAAAAACACTGTACGTTGCGATTTGCAAGGTAAAAAGAATTTATCGCTCGAGGGAGAGAAAAACGAGAAGAATAGCCAAGGAAAATATGGAGGAAAAAATATATCAATAAAGGGTGCTAGGATATAAAAGGCGTGACACCATGTCTCAACCGCCGTTTTTTTATAGGTGTGTATTTATATTATGTAAATCTCTCTATGGATCATTGTAAACACACATCCTATGTATGTACCTGCATTTATAAATAATGGCTTCAAACGACATTCAGCGCATCAGCCGATAGCGATAGCAGTTTAGTGTTTTGGAAATAATTCTTCGAACATGTTTATTGTATGAAACTCAAAGTACAAAACAGATTAAACGAGATGCGATTAGGATTTAGCGTGGCCAAAGCCAAAACAGCTGGGAGAGCAGTAGTAAACTAAAGAGACAGGGAGGAAGAAAGTATGGACGGGTGCATGTTTTAAATAAATTCATTTGTTGTGTTTCACATGTTCATTTTATGTTGTGTCCCAATGTTTTTTTAATGGTTTTTAAATATTCGGCCTAAATCGGTTTATCGGTATCATTCACCTGGTCAGTTATTTTGAATAAATATAATCATTCATTTACGAATTGTGCTCGTTGTGAAAACATAATAATTTAAATAACATTTAGCAATCAATACTCAAGTACGAATGGAATCGAAATTAATCTCTTATCTCTTATCTTTAATATCTCATATATAATCTCTTATTATTTATATCTTATCTCTAATATATTAATACCTTATCTATAAATAGTTTTCTATGCTTTGAACACAGAAAAATATTTTTCACCACTTGCATTTGAAGATTAGGATAACGTGCTAATGATTCTTAAGATTATTTCTATATTCGGGAACGAATAGCGCTTCTAAGAATGATGTTATAAGTGTTTTGAGTACCTAATGAAAAATAAATACAAATTTTACAATTCCAAGGCACTTTAGTTAAAATATATTTTGATGGAAAAAAAATTGTAATTTTGCCTATAGAAATGACTGTGATAGTTTGACAAAAAAAAAAATAACAGCTAAGAATGAATTATAATTACTGTAATGATAAGTTTAAACTATAGTTTAAGCTCCATATTAAGATTTTTAAAGAAAAATTGCCTAAACTTTATTTTATAATAAATGGATGAAGAACGTCCTCGTGACTCAAAAACAATTGTATCACTTATCATCATGCTTGTGTTTAAATTGTCATTTTGTAATTTTGATGTAAATTTTTGTGCTACATGTTTCCTATCAGATTATGATAATTAATAGACTAAAATAATATTAAAAAGTAGAGGATAATAATAGTTATTATTGATAATTATTATTGAGTGAATAGTAGGCCCTCAGATCCCATTTATTCGAATTTGGGTAGTCTCTTCTTGTTATTCTGTGCTACTATCTCATATTTCATTAGCTAGTCATTCCTTATCAATCAATTATCGTGATTCTTATCAACTCGTCGTTTCTTATCAATCACCATTTCACAAATCATTGATTTGCGTCGTTCCTTATCTCAGTGACCGCCTTATCACTGTAATAACTCTTATCAGCTAATTTATCTTTATTACATTTCCTCATTTCGCTCGTCTGCTGTTACTGTTTTAAAACGATTAGTCTATAGCAGCTTTTCTATAATCGCTCTTCGCTGACGTTTCGACAACAATATTGACTTAAATAAATTGCACGGACAACTCGAAATAAAAAAAATGCCAGTTCAACTGTACAGAAAAGTGTCAGAAGTTCGAAAAAAACCAATACCAAATATTTTAATCATTGACAATATTAATATCGCCGTCGTCGAGAGATTTGTCTGTCGTTGAATATTGTCGAGGCGCTAAAAAGAAAAATATACATCAGATATATTATATTATTATAATTAAAACGAACCACCCACCCTTTTCCGAGTATAAAAACAAGGCGAGGGCTGTTAGACGAGAGTAAGTAGTCAGCACCGTAATTGAAGACGGCGGAATTGCTTATAAAATACCAATTAATTTTTAATCTCTTGCCTGGGCCCTCTTTGAATGTTTTTTTACACAACTTTTATCGCCCTAATAGCGAATGGAAAGTCTAAAGTATTTAATAAGTAATTAACGGTAATAAGTACCTAGTAAATCCCTATGTTATACTTTACCGGAAATATGAATAATATTTATGTCTGTCAAAAAAACAAGCGGCATAATTTTGAATTTTAAAGTAAAGAAGTTTTTTTTTTCATTACTTTTTTTAGTTACTGCTACGAGCAATATCTTAGTTTGATAATTATAAGTCTTAATTAAATATTATTATAGTTTAATCATTTACTTTTACTGTTTTGCAACCAATAAAATAACACTTGCAAGATCGTATCTTACAATGTTTTTTTCATCTTGTACGCTGAAATTTGCATTTTTCTCCAATAGGTAAACAAAATGTTATTTGAATAATATTAATTTAATATTTAATTTTGTTTTTGTTTGTTTTTGACATGAATATGTATTGGGCTTGATACAATAAATTTCATGTCACCATTTTCACGTTACACTTTCACTATCAGTTAGAGATAAGAGATAAGATGTGATAAGAGATAAATGATAAGATATCTACGATTAAATGTTTTTTCGTGGAGCAGAGATAGTAAATAGGTATTAATTTTAATATAGAATATCAAAAGGAAAACTTATAGTTATAAAATTTAATTTTTAATTTATACCTAACAGATTAAAGTGCTCTTTAATTAAGACTAATAGTAAAATGAAAAAAAAAACATTTTTTTAGAAATTATTGAAATAATATTTTTTAACTAAATTATTTATAACAAACAAACTTGTTGTTCGTTTCTGGTTGATTATTATTCATCAACACGATTTAATTATAATTGTTTTAAATGCCTAAATAATAGATACATTTTTTTATTATAAAACGTGGCATTAAAGATTAACCAAAAAAATTATAAACCTCTTTTTTTCCAATTTATTATTATATTTTAAATAATCCGAGATTACGATAACGGTATAACTATTAGGTTTTACTTTTATTGTGTTACCAATAATGTTGTTCACGAATAAAAAATGATACATTATTCGATAGTTAAAATTACCTATTATTCTTTATCTTAATTAAATCTATTCCCGACAAAGATTGTAATTGTAAACGTGCATTTTAATAAGTTTAACACACACATTTTCGGTTGTTAAAGTTTAAAATGTTTAAGTTTAAAGGTATAAATAGGAATTATTTATTTTTGCAAGGTACAAACTCTTTCCGAAACAAAAGCTGTTAACATACAGTAAGGAGTTATGTGAAAACGTGTGAAATTAATAGAGGATTTTTTTTAGCCCTAAATGTATGGCTGCATCAAGTCAAAGGTATTATACAATTAAAATTAAAATTTTAATGATGTTTTTTTAAGTAGATATAATAACGCAGCGGATTTAAAATCAATTTACCGCGCACGTTTAATGTGTGAAGGTATACACTTGGGGTGTAGTAATTATTATGATTATGATAAAACAGTGCGCGTTCTGGAAAAATACAAAACATCTCGACTTCTGTTGCATTCGTTTTAATTATTAAAACATCATAATAAGGAAATGGCGGAGCAGACAAAAGACCTTTTTTTCCGTAGAACTCAACAAAACAGAACCGGCAGAGAGTGAAGACGGAATATTTGTATTTATAAAACATTAAAAAGAGAACACAACTAGACAAACCGACAACGACGGGATTTGGATTATTTTGTCTTTTCTCATTGAGGGTAAAAGAAAAGAGGAGAAAAAAAAACAAGACAGAGGAAACATTAATGCACAACTAGGTCGGCGAGTGGAAAGGGACAAAGGGGCGGCGAGATTATTATTATTCTTCTCATTTTTCGAACCCTATTAGCGAGAATGGAGAGAGGGCTAATACAAAAGGTCTCGGGCAAAAATGAAATTCCTATTGCCCCAGCAGTGTTCTCGTTCTCACACACCCTTCCCAACCAAAGGTGGCCCTCTCCTCTCCTCGCATTCCTCCGCCCTTCACCCTACACTCTCACGCCGTAGACTATCAATCGCAGTTTCATCGACGTGAATACCGATGAGATTGCACACAAATAAACAAAAAGCCCTTTAAGACGCTCGGAAAAGGATAAGGAGGAATTAACTCGATTCGACTTGTATGTGTACAATGTTATTACTATTGTGTAATGTTTACGTGCCGACGGCCGTTCTTTGTGTCTTGAAGAATCCATCGGCAAACCGAGACGCTAACTCGCAATGGCGGAACCGGAACTTTCTTGCGTGTCTAAAATATAAACGCACATTCCAAACTGTCGGTATCGATTCGATAACAAAACACTAACGACTATCCACACTGCAAGCGGATACATGAATACACAATATGCTTATGTCTTTGTACCCAAGTATAGGACCCTCGAACTTTTTGGTACTTTCCTTATCTTTAATCTAGTATCCCTAATATCTTAAATGTAATACATTATTTCTGTTTGTATGTCTAATCTCTTATGTCCAAGCCATTATCTCTGACCTCTTTTCCTTCATCTGTTATTTCTAATCCATTATCCCAATTTTTAAATCTCTTTTCTCTAATCTATTAGCCCTAATCTCTTATCACTTATCCATTATCTCTATTTTCAACTCAAATCTAGTATCTCTAATGTCTTATCTTTAATCTAGTATCTTTAATGTCTTATGTCTAAGCCACTATATCTATCTTTTTTATCTCATCTCTTTTTTCTAATCTATTATCTCTATTTTATCTCTAATCTCTTTTATTTAATCTGTTATCCCTAATCGTTTATCTCTTATTCATTATCCTATTTTTATCTCAAATGTAGTATCCCTAATATCTTATCTCTAATACATTATTTCTATTTGTTGTCTAATCTCGTATGTCTAAGCCATAATCTCTATTATTATCTCTTATCTCTTTTTCCTCATCTATTATTTCTAATCCATTATCTCTTATCTAGTATCTGTAATCCATTATATCTTTTTTTTTAAATCTTTTCTCTAATATATTATCTCTTATCCATTATCTCTATTTTATCTCTAATATCTTTTCTTTTATCTATTATCCCTAATCTTTATCTCTTATCCATTATCTTTATTTTTATCGCAAATCTAGTATCTCTTATGTCTTATGTCTAAGCCATTATATCTATTTTTTATTTCATCTCTTTTTTCTAATCTATTATCTCTAATATCTTTACTCTAATATATTATCTGTAATCCATTATGTTTATTTTTATCTGTACTCTTTTTCTCTTATCTCTAATCCATTATCTCTAACCTCTCTCTCTAATCTAGTATCTCTATTATCTTATCTCTTATCCATTATCTCTATTATCTTATCTCTTATACTTCAAAACAAACGGTTTGATGCGAATCTGTGGATGATACAGTCCAAACCAAGCATAGTAAGAAAGTATTGTACCTAAGTGAGTTGTAGTAGTAAGTAGTGGTAAGTCCAGTGTTAATAACCCTACACCCCACGCAAGAGTTGAATTTTTTTTTCTCCATATTTAAGGTGCAATTTTAAGACTTAAGAGCTGAAAATTAGACTGAAGATAGGTCTACTCGTATTGTGTATCAATAACTTTTAAAAAACAAATCTGCACTCCACTTAAAACATTCAAGTCTTATACACACAACCTTTCAACTACTATTATGTTGCAATATCGAAAACGTCTAAATAATCATTATGTAGAGTTGCAGTTGTACCAATTCAAACGGAACGTTGTTGCTCGAACAGACTAATATTGGACACGGAATACGGTTTCTACAGTTTCTTAAATATTATAAGTATACTTTTAGAATACACATGTTATATTTTGCCCTGTTGTTGTCTTGAAACGGGCTCTTTAAAATTAATTACTTTTTACAATGCCAATAATTTGTAAAACGTTTGACATTCGCACGCACGCATAATTCGATTTCCAATTTTATAAAGCATTCAGCATTGTTATCCATATATTCTTACAATAATAATATTCTTGCAATAATAAATGATTTATTTAAAACATTAAAGCGTATTCGATAATAAATATATATTTCACTACACGAAAAAAAAAACCCATATACTAGCACTAATAATAGTACAATAAAAATGATAAATTTTTACAAATTTAGTCTGGAAAAAAGTGCAAATCATGTAATACCCAGATTTAAACATTTGATTAGCAATAATAATTAAATTGTAGTTACAACATACTGAAAGCCTAAGTCTAAGAAGTGTTTATTTATCACCTCTTCCACGAGTGTTTCGATCTGAAATTTTACCATATCCTCAGAGTAATCACTCAGGGACTGGTTGGTCGTTTCACCTTGGTTCGGTACTATGCAAAATTTCTCAATAAAAGGTAACAGAACTGTGTTTACTTGCCGTTCTAAAAGTTTTTTTAATATTTGAACGAATTCATAGACATTGTCATCAGCGTTCTCTTGGTATACATGTCCACGGGGGTATAGGGTAGTCTTTATGTCTCGAATCTCAATCATGCCGGCCATAAGATATTGTACATAATTAATTCCGCGAAACGTTTCGCCGATAACTGTATCCAACGGTTCTAGTAAATATCTCAACGCGTACAGCATGTAATCGAACATGGGTCTGCTATTTTCGAATTGTTCCAAAACGGTGTTGAAGAGTTTACAGGACACCACATAGTTTCCGGGGCGTACTGCAAAATCCGCGGTAACCGTACCCGATTTCCACCTTTGGCTGTACCGACTTCTTTGGCCTCGTTCTCTTTCTCTCGCATTAATTATCTCGTTGAGACACTTGTCCAGCATGGGTTTCGTCAACCGCATAAACTGATGCACGGCGGTCGCATACACACAGCCCAACAGCTCAGCGGTCGTGCGGTATTTTTTCTCCACGTTTTCACGGGTCACCACATTCGTGGTGCGGTTGGAGGGTTCTTCAGAGGCTACAAATAGATCTATTCCCGAATACGAGAACGGACCCGGTGGATAATCGTCATTTTTCACTGCGACGTGGTCGAGCCAGCCCCATCCAGCGCTTTTCAGAATTGTATTCAGCCGGTCGACACGCTGTTGTTGATTATCTCTTTCGTTCGGCGGAAACTGGTGCGAGTACGATGCCAACGCGGCGATTACGGTTAGTAAAAATAACAGTTCCATAGTCGCGTCATAAAACATTTTACCAGCATAAACTGTTTCGTATTAAAATGCAGTACAAAAAAAAAAAGTACTATTCGCTCTCAAACAGAAAGCTTAAACAGTTTGGATATGACATTTGGAAAAGTGTTCACAGCTATGTAAATAGAAATAAATATTTTTTTTTGTATTGTACTGTAGTGTTTTTGTGTTTAACATTTGAAGACACGAGTTTACGTTTGATTTTAATGAACATTTTCTTTTAGCAGTGAATTATGTTAAACGAGAGGAGAACGTTGTACACACGGCTTACTTTAATACATTTATTTTTATTCCAGTCAGGAGTTTTACAGACAACAATCTCTACTAAATCTATGCAAATAAATGCAGCGACAGAAGATTTTTAAAATAATGTTTTTCGTTAAAAAAAAATTGTTATTATTTTTAAACTACCACTTATGTTACCACTACCACTACCACTACCACTACCTTTCAAAATTAAAAAGTTGCTGTCAAAAAAGTTAAGTTAGAAGGGGGATATAAACGAAAAAAATTTTCAAAAATTTAGATCACATTGTACAAAAATAATATGAAAAAAAAAACATTGTAATTTTCTATTAAACTCTATGAGATATTGAGTGAACCATGATAAAACAATCATCCTGTATACCGTATACCGATGAGACTGGAGAGCTAAGCATGAATTTGTATTCCCATCATATGTTTTAGAGGGGCTTAGTGATGAAAATTATTTTATAACTAAAGTAAGGTTGTACACAATTATTTTTTCAAAGTATTTTACCAAGTTGTCTTTATTTCCTTCCTCAAGAGCTTCTTCTTGACTTTTTGGTACTTGGTTGGTGGCTCTTCCGACTGTGTATTCCGGCAATCTAGAACTGATGTCTCAAATGGGAAAACAGATCTAGTGAACTCCGATGAATCAAAGTGACACGATGAATAAAAATAAATTATATTGCGTTAATTCATATTAACTTTCTTTATGACATTTGGCAATTTTTGATTTTAAACGGCCACAGGAACCGGCCGTGAATATAAATTAGAATAATATCATGTACATCTAAGTATAAGCAATGCCGACTAGTTTTTAAGAAAAATATGCACGTTCTTCGTACAAAGCTCGCCTGCTCGCCATTATAAATGCAAAGTTGCCGACTAAATACATTTTTTTTATTATGCAAATACTCGGTAGGTATATATATTTATTATAAACAATGGAACAACATCCATGGCCAAAATGGCAGCTTCCAATAGACTATTTGAAAAGTATTTCAGAGATCTCTTTAGCTTATCAAAGATATCTCTGTTCAACGATGGAAGTCCAATGGCCTAATTTTAATATTTTTATTAAAACGAAAAAAATACATGTTAACTAGCACAACGGACACAAAACACTAATGTAATTATTACCGTTTGATGGTTTGTTTAGAAAGCGTGTCGTCTACGTGGCAGCCAAGTCCGATGGAAGCCCCTAACTTCGCGGTGGAGCCGCCAAGTTTAATTTACTTTTCAAACACCACGGGCACACTGCTAAGCTGCCAGGGACAAGGAAACCCTCAGCCGAATGTCACGTGGCTATATTACAATGACAAAATTGCCACCGACGTGCCGGGGCTCAGGTACTTAAAAAAACGTCATATCTTCTGTAGCGTAGCTCTTAAGTTATAATTTATGTATAATATTTGTATTGTGCACCCGCCGGAATACAGATGAGAGTATTATTAACTCAGTTAAGTGTCATAAATTCCAGACAAATAATTGTTCAACCCGCAATCGTTGTATACAAGCAGCACTGAAACGTTTTAGTTTTCAGCACTAACAAGGTTAACAAAAAAAAAAAAAAATATATGTCAAACCATATTATAATTATTGGGGTAGTTGATTTCAATTGGGGAGGGGATGATTTCGATTTTAGCTAATTGAAAAAGCTAGATCTACCTTCACCACAATTTTCAGCTCTTAAGTTTTATACAATCATTAAGTCGGAGAGGGGACGGGAGGTTGTAAAAATTTGGGTTTAAGATGAAAAAATGCAATAAGGCTGATGAGATATGTTGGTCAATTTAAGTTTCTGATGTAAGACACTCATTTTCTAGGGAAATATGAATATTGTTAAAACCGTTTTGGC